>NC_141142.1:87174353-89574353 GCF_053477565.2 Lygodium microphyllum | reverse complement strand
CAGTGGCTCTGATACCACTGGTGCGCAAATTGGATGCTTTATGTGTAGGTAAAGAGTGTCGAAAAGTCCCCAAGAACAAAGAACTCTACTTTAAGCTCAAAATTCAAGAGAATAGACTTGCACGACATGAGGCAAAAAGACCAATTGGGTACAATCTCCCTGCATGCCTTGTGTGAGAACTCCACAAAGCATGTATTTAATATTTTATTAATCTTCAAGCTAAAAAATAGCCCAATTTTACAATTATTATGCATTAGCTTTTATGTTTGCTTTTGTCCAAATAAAGAATAAAGGGGTTGGGCGGGGTCCAAGAGTCGGGCAGTGCCCAAATACAATGTCCAATAATGAATATTTAAACCGTGCACCCATGCGCATACAAAATAATAAATATATGTCAAGCGCTTCAATAAATAAGCGTGCCTATATAAATATTAGTGCCACGCCTAAGATGCGCGCCCATCAAAAATAATAATTTCTTCTAAATAACTTGAATACACACTATTGTCTAGTGCTTCCCAGCACCATCGCCACCTGCTCTACACATCAACTGAAGCATTCATAATTGAGGCATATTCTATGGTGGATTCTGTTTGAGGTTTTTGCGGTGGATTCCATAAAACTATATTTATTTGCTGAGGCTCGTACACAAGGTGGATTCTTTGTGCGAAAAGTTGACGGGGACGCCTGTCCTTTTCGAGCGTCACATTAATTTAATGTGTAAGTGGACAATTTTGCAAAATACATATTTAAATTAATGGACGTTTATGAGTTTAGAGTGCGCACTTGTATTAAATTAAAGAAGAGTTCCAACTTATTTATTTATTTTGTAGCTGAAGACTACTAGGTATTCACTTTTGTCGGTTTAATTTTATTATTTTCTAACAATTGTGAATGCTTTAGTTGATGTGTAGAGCAGGCGGCGGTGGCATTGGGAAGCATTGGGCGATAGCGTGTATTTAAGTTATTTAGAAGAAATTATTATTTTTGATGGGTACGCATCTTAGGCGTGGTACTAATATTTATTTACGCATGCTTATTTATTGAAGCGCTTGACATATATTTATTATTTTGTATGCGCATGGGCGCACGGTTTAAATATTCACTATTGGACATTGTATTTGGGCACTGCCCGACTCTTGGTCACCCAACTGCTTTATTCTTTATTTGGACAAAAGCAAACACAAAAGCTAAAGCATGCTAATTGTAAAATTGGCCTATTTTTGAGCTTGGAGATGAATACAATATTAAATACATGCTTTGTGGAGTGCTCACACAAGGCATGGGGGGAGATTGTACCCAATTGGTCTTTTTGCCTCATGTCATGCAAGTCTATTCTCTTGAATTTTGAGCTTAAAGTAGAGTTCTTTATTCTTGGGGACGTTCTGGCACTCACTACGTACGCATACAACATCCAATTTGCGGACCATTTGTAGGCATTTAGACAGGACAAAATAGGGGAAGTGAAAGAAAATCATAGTAGGGTTTTGTGTAATAGCAGGCCTACAAATCTGGTAAAGAAGAGGAAAAGGCATCAAAGGAGTATTGGAGAGGGGGTCTAAAACCTTGAGAAAGAGGGAAGAGAGCTCATTTTCAATTTTAGGGCTTAGAGAGAGAGAGAGAGAGAGAGAGAGAGAGAGAGAGAGAGAGAGAGAGAGAGAGAGAGAGAGAGAGAGAGAGAGAGAGAGAGAGAGAGAACTCCATGGAAAAGACAAGATTAAGCACACCGATTCGAAGGTTTTTGACTACCCCAGGTACACAAAAACCTTCCTTAGCAGTTAATCATTGATTTTGGAAGTTCTTAGGGCTTAACATCAATCACAAAGATCAAATGAACCAAAATTTGGCCTCACGAGTTGTTTTCACCACCAGAATTAGAATGCCCATTGCACAGTTCAATTCCCAAAATCGAACCACTTGGACTCAGATAGTCTGATTTGGCCCACTTGGACACCTACACTTCCTTGTCCGATCAAACATCTCTAGCCAGTTGAGTCAAACAGACTTGAAATTAGACAGCCAAACATGGACGATTAGACTCGGACCCCACCCAATCGGATGGCCGTCTGTTTCAGATCGTCCAATTTGGACAATCAACTTGGATATGAGACTTGGACTCGAATAGTTCAATTTGCTTACTTGGATAGGAATCAAACATCTGATAGTTGGACACACTAATCGGAGCTTGGAAACTGATTAGTCCAGCACATCCTAGGCTAGGTAGAGCTCAACCCAAAGCAAGGCAACACCCCTATAGGCATCTAGACACGTCGAATAGCTCATAGAGCCTTCAGACTTCAAAGGTTGCAACTCAACCATCTAGGAAGCGACCTTGAAGAAAGCCTCTCAAATCACCCATTTGAAATGTCTTAAAGGACCCAAATGAACCTGTTAGAGTGATCACCACCTGAGGGAGCAGACTAGAAAAGTGTGTTACATCACATTGTTTTTGTCACAATCACATATTGCATGAATAATCACTTGAAGTGTATTGAGAAAGTAGAAAGTGTGACTTTGCATTGTGCATAAAAAGAAGCATCCCATAAACACTTGAGTGCACTTAATTTGAGGATTGGCTAAAGTAACAAGGAACTCACATGTAAGATAAGCAACTTGAACAAACCTACTAATAGGAGAAGGCCCTCAAATCTCAAACATGCTACCAAGGATACCAAGTATCAAAAGCAAGTCTCTTGGAGAGCAAGAAGACTGACACGATTAGGGACTCAACCTTACGTGAGTTGATCAGTTTGATAGACAACCTAGTGGACCAAGAGATTGACAAGATGTTAGGACCAAGCTCCAATCATGAAAATGATTAGCTTGACTTGGGAGATTTCATAGTCGATATCCTGCAGCAGATGATCAATCAATATGATTTACAAACCAAGATGGAGCATCATGGTAGGCCGGCTGAGGATATCATAGTTGATCTTGAGGAAGAGCGAAGATTGGCCAAGAAGGCATTGTAGGGCATAGTTGCTTACAACTAGGAATAGTGAGCTCAAAGGCTGAGGCAAGAAATAGAAATGCAAGAGGTCCAATGAGTTTTAGAGCTTGCCAATCAGATTAGGACAGGATCCAATGTGGAGAGGGAAAGGGCGCTAGAAGCCGATCTCACATTGATCAAGCTTCTCATGAAGTGACTCATAGAAAACATAGTTGTAGAGCGGCGAAGCGAAGTGGCCCTAGAAACTTCATTGCTAGAGAGACTAGGAATCACTCCAAATTCTAAGATCCAAATGAAGATACCCATAGTTGCCAAGCAACTCGACAAGTACCAACCCGACAACAACCCATATAGTTTCGTAGAGCAATTCCAGCAAGTGTACTAGGCAAATGGCCTAATAGACCTTGCTCAATGTGTGCAAGATTTCAGTCTTTGTCTCGAAGATAAAGGATGGATGTGGTACACCAATCTAGAAAACACCGAATGCAACAACTTCAATACTCTCAAGAGTCTCTTCATCAAGAGATTCTCTGAGGTAGGGTACTCGAATAACCTTATTGTTTGACTAATCAATGCCAATCAAAAGGACAATGAGGACATTACAGATTACGTCACCCATATGCGAAGTCTCTTTAAGAGAATCCCAGTCATAGAGTGATCTAGTAAGCGAGTGGTCTCTACCGTATTCATAATCGAAATTAGGAGTGAAGAGCTTTATAAGGCCTTAGTAGGCAACTCGAACCTGCAAAGGGATGTGCTAGCTAGGGTTTTTGAAGAAGCCATACATGTAGACGACTTGCGCAAGGAGAGAAGATCGAGAGCCACAAGCCAAGATAATGCAGCCTCTAGAGCCTAAGAGAGAGCTACCACTGCTAGTGAGAGATCTAGTCAGAGTAACCAAGAAAAAGGGAATAGTGTTGACTTGAGCCAAGAATTGGCGAATGTAAAGCTCTAGAGCTAGCCAAGCTTGAGGAAATGATTAGAAGACTTGCATGACCTCACATGTAATGTGTCCATTGTGGACGGAACCACCTTCTAGCCAAGTGCATGGATCCTAGATTGAGACCTTGTGCCAATTGCGGTAGGTTCAGTCACGATGCTATGCGTTGCTGATTATCGGTGAGATTACCAATGAGATTACCATATGCAGAGCTTTCTAACTAGTCATACTACTTGGGGAATAGACCACTGCAATTCGGAAGGGGAGCTCCATTAGCTCTCCCAGCACTTAATGATGCCAAGCCAGTTATCCCCAAAATGGACATTAACCCTATACGCATACCTAGGTCACCTAGACCCTTCGTGATCCATCCACTGAGTGATGCTCCAATACATTATATAGAGGAGCCGAATGAGTATGAGACATACATAAACCCTTACATCTCGTATGATGATGAGGGCAATCCCATATTAATGGACTTTATACCAGTACTGGTGATTGTGTTAGGTTGGGGAAGGGGTAGAGGACTAGGAAGGCAAAGCCAAGTCCCAATCTCATCCTGGATTTGAGGCCACCCAGGGCATACCTCATCTTGTTGCCCTGAATGAGAACAAGCTAACCGAGAAAAGGCTGACTTGAGATACCTCAAGTGTGGAATCACTTACTTATATGCCAAATGTCTTAGGCAAAAAACATCTACTAGCTCAACCATTGTACTTTCTCTACCTTTAGGACTATTTGGATTGGAAACACTTGATGGTGAGGCCACTCCTATCTCATTGAATATTATGACTAGAGTACAAATGAATCAGGCCGGTATCTCATTGCTAGGACTTAGAAATCTAGATGCAGCCTCAATAGAAAAGAAGGCTCATCGAAGGAAGAAAAAGAGGATTGATGCCAAAGTGACACTAAAAATGAATAGTGAGACCACACTAATGAGAGTGAAGAAAGTGGTAGATGCAGAGGCTAAGATTTTAGCACGTAAAATAGTGGAGAAG
Organism: Lygodium microphyllum; assembly: GCF_053477565.2. Taxonomy (NCBI): domain Eukaryota; kingdom Viridiplantae; phylum Streptophyta; class Polypodiopsida; order Schizaeales; family Lygodiaceae; genus Lygodium; species Lygodium microphyllum. The sequence goes on along the minus strand of NC_141142.1, from coordinate 89,569,465 downwards.
GGAAGTGCCAAGGTTGGAGAATATCTTGATCCAAAGCACCAATTTAAAATAGTTGACAAGGTTAAGGAGTGGGTGAGAGAAGCCCGAGAGCATCTAAAGGATACTGAGCCCATCCTAGAAGACAAGATCAATCAGTTCTCCAATGTAAGTGATATGCATAAGCTCAAGAGATGCATCTGCACCTCATGCAGAACCACGAAGACAAGGCTTAGATGCCATCGATAGGCAAGCTGCCCAAGATTAGTGTGGCAAAAGAGTGTAGGGCAAGATGAAGGGCGAGAGCGGTTGATGGCTTGCTGACATTGTTATCAATACTTGTAACATTGCCGATGGGGATCTACTTAGGCAAAGCCCTTCATTATGGTGAGAATTGAAGCAGTAGGTAGAGGAATCTAACGAGCTAGGAGTAGCCGACTTCCATAACCATGACGCAACCACACAGATACCTAGCGTCACATTGAACTCGATGCCTAAGTCCTTGTAGGTGAATGCTTTCTCGAAAGGCACGAAAATGCATGAGGTCCTACCAGTGGTGGTAGCACTAGGAGATGCCACAAGAAAGGGAATTGTAGACACAGGAGCGGGAGTCATTATGCTTAGTCATGTAGCTCTACAAGCATGGGGTAACCCGCCAGTGGAGACTACAAGGTTTAATGTGTCACGTTGGCTAATGGCATGATAGTTAAACCATTAAGAGTATTAAAGGATTAGCCCTTGAAGATAGTAGGTGTCCAATTCTTGGTGAATTTCATCATTACGAAGGGAATAGACTACAATATCTTGCTAGGCCACCAACCATGGATGAGGAATGCACAAGTAATCGAAGACTAGGATAACGGCCTCATATTCCTAGGTAACAAATCAGAGGCAGTAAGAGTTGACATGGATACCTGGAAGACCATGCCAGTTGACTTAGATGCCATCTCCTCTATCTTGAAAGGAGACACCGAAGCCAGGAATTCGAGTGGACCATTAATGAAGTACATTCCCTACCATGAAAGATGAGTGGGATTGGATGCATGTGCTAGCCACCATCGACTGCCATTTTCAAATGAGGAGAAGATTATAACCAGGCTGCAAGAATAGCCAGTGAGACCCATAAAGCCACTACACCTTAGATTCCAAGGGGTAAGACCCTATCATCAGGGGTGCCACTTTGTATGATGGCCAAAAACCCTAGCAAACAACAAATACCTAGACCTTTCCATATCCTATCTAACATATTTGAGCTCCAGATGATTCTTCAGTATCTAGAAGGGAGCTAGCTGGTCACCCAACTGCTAATCTTAAGTTGCTCAAACATCTCATGAGTGAACCAAAATGGAGATGGACTAAAGCATACGATCTAAACCTTATGTATAATTGGGCACTAATCATGAATGAAAAGAGAGTTGAGAATATAGGCCTAGATGATGATGAGCAATCAGAATGTGGCAATCTAGGTGACGAGTACAAGGGTTGCTAATCCTTGAATGAAAGTAGTGAAGGAGAGGCCCAGACGATAGAATATGACATTGATGTGGTTGAGTAATCAAACAAATAAAAGTAGAATCCAAGCTATGGAGAGCCAATGCATTTAGAATTGAAAGAGGAGTATTCAGAATTGAATGCAATTGCACTTGGTTGAATCACTTAGGTTGATAGACTATGAGCAAGTGGGGCTAGTCCAGCCAAGTGTTGCATCTCTCTTTAAGATAGAGATCCATCCTCTAACGAGGTTTGTAAGTTCAACTTAGAATTGGAAGTAAGCTCTGAGAGCGATCCAGAGATACCCCAATCACCTAAAACCAAACACGCCAAAGGGGACTTATTGGTCCACTTAAGGCAAAGATGGTTGAAGGAGGAAAAGAAAGGATAACCAAAAGGATCGGAAGCCAAACAACAAAAGAAACCCCAAGATCTACCAAAGCACTTCACTAAATTTAAGAAAGGGGACATGGTAGTGATCTTGTTGGGTGCAAAGAGACAAGGATAGACAAGTGAATCGATAGAAGGACCTGCCAAAGTCAAGGAAGTCAACTTAGCAGGGGAAGGGGAGAGGCCTCGATCCGTGTCTGTAGTTGATGACCTGACCAAGCAAGAAGAGGATGATCTTATTGCGAGAGTACATAGACCTGTTCACATGGTCCTTAGACAAACTCAGAGGAGTCGATTTGAGGGTTGTAACACATAACATCTCAATGACTCCTAATGCAATGCCGGTAAAGTAGTGACCTTACCCAATGAATCCAAAGCATGCTCACGTTGTGAAGAAAGAGATCAATAAGCTACTAAAGGCACCATTCATTTACAAGACAAAGCACACGGATTGGGTGTCACCCCATTGTGATCATCTTGAAGAAGAACAAAGAAATCCGAGTGTGCATGAACTACAAGAGGTTCAATGCAACAACTAAGAGAGATAATTATCCATTGCCTTACACAGAGCACATGCTTGAGAGAGTAGTAAGGAGAGAAGCCTATAGTTTCCTGGATGGCTTCTCAAGTTACAACCAAGTTCAAGTACACCTTGATGACAAGCATAAGATAGCGTTTGCCACGGAGTGGGGTATATTTGCATATATAGTCATGCCATTTGGGTTGATAAATGCATCTGCCACCTTTCAGAGTCTAATGTGCACCATCTTCAAAGACATGTTTAGGCAAGAGCTAGAAGTGTTTGTTGATGAACTATGCATGCACTTTAGCTAGAAAGGACATCTGGATAAGATTCACGTAGTCTTTGAACGATGTAGGCTCTATAGTCTCTCTTTGAACCCCCTAAAGTGTCAATTTCGGGTGAAACATGGATGTATCTTAGGGCATGTGATGTCCAAGAATGGCATTGCCACTAGCTTCTCTAAGATCAATATTATTATTGACTTGCCACCACCAACCAACTATAAGGGAGTTCAGTGCTTCTTAGGACACACATGGGGTACTATCGGCACTTCCTTTTGAACTATGCATTGATTTCTAGACCACTCTACAAGTTGCTGATTGTATTCAAGTGGACCAAAGAGTGCCAACACGCTTATGAGGAATTGAAAAAGACTCTCACTATTGCACCAATTTTACGATCCCCAGATTGGAGCATAACATTCCATGTGTATATTGATGCATCAAAGTTGTCGTTGGAGCCATTTTGTTCCAGTCTGGCGACATAACCTTGAATATCCAGTGAGCTTTGTTAGCAGACAACTCAGGATACAAAGACAAACTACTCCACAACAAAGAGGGAGGGTTTGGCCATGGTATTTGCTGTAAAAAAATATTGGCGTTATCTTTTGGCTATACTCTTTACCTTCTTTGTTGACCATTAAGCCTTGCTTTATGTTGTTAACAAACCTTGCACTATTGGATGCATAGATCAATGGCTACTTTTGCTTTTCGAGTTTGAATTTTTTGTAGTTGTATGCAAAGGCAAGCAACATTACATGGCATATCACATGTTGTCTCGCATACCCATAGGACAGGGCATTATAAATGACCTACATGATGCACACCTTTTTAGCATGTCTAGTGAAAATGATTTATTTAGAGCTGACTTGACACCTTATTGGGCTAATGACATAGTCCAAATCTTAGAGCATGCAATACCAGAGAGACCTATTGGGAAGGCTAGGCTAAGGTGCCTTATCCTTAATATTCAACCTTATCAATTGATTGTCGGTCAACTCTATAGGCTAGGATAAGATGGCCTAGTGCGGAGATGCATATGTGAGCATGAAATGCATGGTGTATTGACTGAAGAGTGCATGGTGGAATTGCTAGAGGACACTTTAGTAGAGATACTATAGCCTACAAGGTGATATAATCTCAATTGTGGTGGCCCATCCTATTCCGTGATGCTACTAAATTCATAAAATGTTGTCACAAGTGTTAAAGGACAAAGATTCCTATTCGTAAAGACAAGATGGAGTTTGACCCCAGTTATATCATGCCAACCATTTGAAAAATGGGGCATTGACTTCATTGGGCCAATCAGTCTCACGGCATCGTACTCCTAAGCCAAATATATAATTGTGGTAATGGATTACCTTACAAAATGGGCCGAAGCTCGAGCCATGAGAAAGAATGATGCTAGAACTACGGTTGAGTCCCTTTGGGAGCAAGTGGTCTCACGATTCGGCTACCCAATCAAACTAGTTAGTGACTAGGACACTCATTTCATTAATGAAGTGATTGCCCACTTGCTGTCCACCTTCTTGATTATCCATAGGAAATCATCACATTACTACTCCAAGCTAACGGTCGGGTGGAGTCCACGGAACAAGATCCTAGTAAATGTTTGACTAAGGTAGTCTCTGCCTTGCATAGTGACTAGGATAACAATCTCATGGCAGTACTATTGGGCCTATAGGACAGCTTATAAGACGGTAGTTGGGCAAAAACCTTTTAAGCTGACCTACAGAATTGAAGTGATTTTTTCAATAAAGTCTTTTGTTGCTAGCTTGAGAGTAGTAGTGCAAGAGAGATGGGATGGGAAAGAAGCATGGACCAAATGCTTAGTAGCGCTAGAACATCTCTCTGAGACACGAATTCTAGCTACTCTAATCTGTGAGAAGGCAAGATGCAAGAGTTGGTTTGACAAGCATGTCAAATAGTGTGACTTCAAGCAAGACGACCTAGTATTGCTATACTCAATGAAGGGCCATAAGTAGAGGATGAAATTCAAAAGATTAGGGCCTTTCAAAGTCTGCAATATTAGTTAAACAGGCAATCTAGAGCTTGAAACCTTAGAGGGAGAGGGCATAGGCTTCGTTAATGGTCGTTTCCTCAAGAAGTACTAACCCCCAACCCATCCATTGCACGAGCTGCCAGTGCTGCAACCGCCTATCAACGTGAGAAAAGCCTCCATCATAGAAATCAAGGATTCAGACGAGGAGGCAGTGTAACCTACTTACTTGCAAATCACAATCACTACTCAAAAGACACCCACTTTTGATACACTCATTGATGAGGGAGCTGACTTCAATATCCTTACCCATGAGCATTGAGCTCTCATTGGTCAGTCCCAACTGCAACCCATAAATGCTAAGCTCAACCCATTTGGGGGACAGTCGTACCCTTTGCTAGGGAACTGTGAAGTAGTGGTCTCTATCGAGACTGAAAGCCTACCCATGATTTTCTATGTGATACCTAATACCAAGGCCATAGATAAGGAATCACTGCTAGGACGTGCTTTCAAGAAGTAAGCACATTGCAATGTTGACTACGACTCGTAGTGCATTCACCTTGCCATTGGTAATGTGAGGATAGTAATGACTTTCAGCAAGGGCAGTGTAGTTTCATCCAAGCCCACAGTGCCACTGATAGCAGTACGTAACAAAAGTCTAAGGAGAGGGGTCATGACTTGTCCTGCCCTACCAGGACCGACCAATCGCATCCCAAGGGAAACATAACTAAGACCATTGAATAACAACTAAAATGGGTGCCTAATGATAATCACATCCATCTAAGAGCCAATCCGCATGGGTCCATCACTCCCAAACATCACATCATAAGCTTAGGAAACACAATTGGTATCCTAGAACTCGATGAACAGTCAAGCCGCGATGGGTACCTGCAACCCTATTGCACGCACAAGGCTACTATGAAGGCAACAATTGGATTTGGGTGCCTAAGACCAAGAGTAGCACACGTGGCCCTCAGCCATTTGCTACTAGCCCATCTCCAAAGATTGGTGAGCCACCTAAACCTACTAAACCACTTGAGTCAAAAACCAAACCCGTCAAACCTCAATAGTATACTGATTGAAACTGCAATAATCGACTGCCCCTAAACTAACTCAACCTAATGCTATTAGCGCCCCAATGACTTCACAACCAGAAGTAGCACAACATTTGAGCTCCAAACCATGCCTCTCACACAAGTGGCTAGCATGCACCCTACAGATCAACTGAGCAACAAACACCAATTGCTGAGCGAGGATTGATCATGTCCTACAGCAAGAGCAAAGCCTCTGCAACCAGTTAGGAAATAGAAGAGCTAAGAACACAAGTCAACTCTGACTCTTCTTTTCTACGAAAATGGTATTCTCTCCATATCCAATGGGAACAAGAGGCTTGCCCCATTATGACCAATGCTGAGTAGAGACGCACAATCAAAACCCTTAAGTATGACCCAACTTATGTAGCTTCTACCTCCTTTAGGGTATTGGCCATCACTTGCAACTGACCCTTAGAAGAACATGTCATGGCCCACTCCTATTTTGATTGAATCCTTGCCAAGGAAGAGCTACACATTTTCAATAGAATCAACTTCGGTGACATCCTAACTGATGTCTTGACCTACATTGTGTGCATAGGTATTAGATCTCACAACATGGACCGTCACGCTCACTTAGAGTATAGCCCACACTTCTATGCTTGGTTAATGCAAGTGAAGCGCCACAAGCCTGCGCTTACTACCCCTATTCCTTCATTCTCCAATCCTAGAGGAAGGATTCACATCATTCCCAAGGGGGAGGGGGTAAGATGAAAAAGAAAACATGTCTCAAACCTCAACCAACGTTTTAAGGACGGATAAAAATCAACTTATGATTGAGGAAACTTGTCATAAATTTTTGGATTGTCTGGACTACTTGAATCAAAAGTCTTTATTATGTACTTAAGCACTTCACTTTTCCATAGCTTACATTCATTATCTGCTTATCATTTCACAAAAGTTATCTCAAGGAAACTAATGGTAAGTTGTGGTATTGTGATAGGAATCTATGATGGGGCAAGACAAGACAAAGGCAGCAAGCTACCATCCATGGAAGAAGAAAATGCGAAGTACGGCATAGCGACTAAAATAAGGACCTTCAACTAGTTCAAGTTCACGAACATCATGAACTTGGAAGACGTGGTCATGGAAGAACCTGTCATGAAGTGGATTGTCGACCAATGCGATTTGGAAAAGTATGTGGAGAAGGTATTGACTATAGCAAGTGCACGGAGTTTCTACAGACTTTCGATGCTAATAGGAACCGCGTCACTATAATAGTAAGATAAGGAGAAGAAAACCATAGGGTTGAGGTCGAATTGAGCCTAGAAATGGTGGAAAAAGCATTGGGCTTGGTTGATGAGGTTGAGAGGTAACCTAAAAGGGATGTCTATGGTATGTTGGCAATGGACAAGGTCCTAGTCCACACCAACGATGGCATTAGCCTAGCAGATATTCCAAACCTTGAGGTTAAGTTGCAAGCAAAGATAATCCATACTCTATTCTATAGTTAGAGGTACAATGCCTTAATGAGTAGGATTAGAGTGCCTTTGCTAGAGAGCCTTGTAGCCAAGTCCTTGGATGAGGTGAATTGGAATGGCTATGTGTAGAAAACCATTGAAGCTTCTGCAAAGGCACTAGCCACAGGTACAAGATTGGTGGGTGGGGAGTCTTTGGCTTCCATAGCGGGAACATCAATGAAGAAATCACCATCCAAAGCATCAATGATAAGGTTTGGTCGGGTGCTAAACCACTATCATCCTAGAGGCTATGAGAGAGGTAGAAGGTGAAGAGGAAGTGCGGGAGACACTTGAAAGATCACCACCCTAGGAACAAGAGCAATCAAGTGAAAGAATAGTGAGCAAGGGTGGAGAATTAGAGACACCATCTAGCCAAGGAGGGCCTAGGAAGCCAAAGAAGATAACTTCTGAAAGGCACCAAAGCAAGAAATGAGGGAGAGAATGACCAAGGAAGAAAAGGCCGAGTTGCAAAGAGTGTAGGTGGAGTCAAGGAGGTCTGAAGAAGAGAGAAGGCGAAAAGCAAAAGCAGAGGCAGAAGAGCTCCATAGGAAGGAAGAGGGAGACTTGGCTCAAGCCTCGTATGTCGGTGGAACAACCTTTTAGGAAGGAGGAGTTAGCCGCTATGAGTCCACTAAGGGAGGAAGGCCCAAGCACTAGTGCCAAAGTACTAGAGATTGCACCACCACTGATGACAAAAGGCAAAGGCAAGGGCCTATTGCATCTAATCTCCTGTGTTCTGGTGCCCCAAACCATAACTACCACAACCACCCAAGGCATCACTAACACAGTGGATGCAAGCAATGGCCTGGGTGCAATATCTAGTGAATAGAGTGTAATAAATAACCCCAAATTTGAGTGGAGGAAGTCCAATGGCTAGAATGAAGAGATCGATAGCTGTACAGATGCTAAATCAAGGCAAGATCCCAAGAAGCAGAATATAGAGGTATTGATAGTATCTATACCTATAGTAGTGCCGCCATCTATGGGCTATGACGAGTATGTCAAGGAGCTTCTCGCATAGTTGGAAAGAGTGTGTTGAAAGATAAGCATAGGAACTCTCCTTACACTAGAGAGGATAAGGGTAGCTAGGTGTAAAAGAGCTTGAGGACAAGGGAAACCCTAACCCTAACTCCTCCAGTGGCTATATAAACAACCTAAAGTACACACTCAAGTAGAGGAGAGTGTACTAGTTGTACTTTGAGCAACTAACTAAACAAGATCTTGTTCTTGTACTTGAGCTCTCTCTCCCCCTCTTGTGCACACTCTCTCATGCCTTCAACTTTGATTTTCAACATGGTATCAGAGTCATCTTTGATCCTTCAGCTTCCCTCAGTCTCTTTATACATCTAAGTGCATGAGAAGTACTCTTGCCATCTTAGTTACCTTCCTTTCGACCATAGCCAACCAAACCCACCTTTGATGGAGGACTCGAGAAGAACAAAGGAGGAGGTTTCAGCTCGAGGGCCCTTCTAAGGAACTCTTCCTCAGCTCAAGGCACAGTAGCCCAACACCACAAACCCCCACATTAGCCATGTAGAAGGATGACATTGCATAAAAACATGGATTCGGCGAAGTTTTCACATGCGGCCTGGTTCGAGCTGAAGCACAACCGGTACAAGGCACAATCATGGCATCTATCTTAGGGCTATTGTAGCCCCTATAGTGGACCATCCTCACCTAAGGGAATCTGAATGTTTTCATCAGAAAATTAAAATAATTGAGTGCTTTACTTCATGTTGTAAGGCTGTGTGTACAATTATAAACACATAGACCATCCTATCCTAAACTTGTATTGCATATCTTGTGTGATTTTTTTCAAGTACACTAGTCAATGAAATCAGAGGAATGAGTGTCATTGTACTCTCCTCAGAATCATCAGTAACAAGCATTGAAATCATGGACCATCCTTGTCCAACACAAGGTTCATCCACTATCCATACCACAAGGAGGAGCCCGAAGTCCTATAGGTTCACATCATTGAAGCCTAAAAAGACCATTAAAACTCAGAAGAAGATTGCACATAAGAAAGGACTACCAAAGTCATATTTTGAAATATTACATATGTATGATTTTTAGCCTTTCTCCTCATTACAACTTTGATATCAATTATTTGATTTGCTTTCGCATTCAGTGGCAAGATTGTAAGGGACTAGACACTGTCCTAGTTCTAACAAGTGGTAAGACCTTCCCAATGGCCATAGCATATGCTGATGTCCATCCTCAAATTCAGAAATTTAATGGAAAATATTTCCATCTTTGGCAAGTTTTGATCAAATACAAAATGATGGAAAGAGGATATTGGCCCTCTTATAAAAGGGATCAAAGTAATTGACCCATCCAATCCCCTTGATGTAGAAGATGATGAACGGGCTCAGGCCATCATCATGCTTCATTTAGATGAATCCTTAATTCATCACATTGACCAACTCTCAACTGCAAAAGAAAAGTGGAATGAGCTCGAAAGGCTCTATAGTGCTACAGGGAAGAACTCCAAGATATTTCTCAAGATTGAGTTTTTTTAGCTTGGAATACAAAAAAGGAGAAGATCTAAGCAAGTTCATTTCACATATGAAGGGGCTTATGGCACAACTTTCCTCCGTTCAAGCACTTATCCATGATGAAGATGCCATTGCCATCCTGCTAAAGTCAGTGCATAAGGTCTTTCCAACCCTTGTGACTACCCTAACTAATATCCCGAACCCAACACTAGCAAGTACCATTCAATCATGCCTGGCTGAAGAGAAGAGAAACCATACTGAAGGGTCTTCAACATTTACTTCCCCTGAGCAAGTGTTAGTCCATATAGCTTCTACTAAGTGCTCCTTCTGTCACAAAAAGGGGTATATTATGAGCAACTGTTGGAAGAAATATCCTGACAAAATGAAGTGCAATATAGGTGTGTCCTACCCTTGATGTGCCTTGAACAATTGTGGGTGATGTTAAAGGGCTAGGGGACTAGGGACGAAGCCAGCCAACCAAGGTCATTGGACGTACCTAATTTGAGGACCCCTAGGTGCTGTGCTGTGATCATGGGTGATTTTTTTTCTTTTCTCTCTCTTTTTTGGTTTTGGTTTTTTTTTTTGTGTGGATAAAATGAAAAGAACCATTGCAGTACGTTGAGGCTATCAGCCTTTCATTGGGATTGAGAAATGTGGAGATCCAAAGGTTGTGAAAAATGGATATTACAAATATGATTGTGTTAAGAAGAGTGTACTAGTTGTACTTTGAGCGATTGACTAAACAAGATCTTGTTCTTGTACTTGAGCTCTCTCTCTCTCCCTCTTGTGTGCACTCTAAATCATGCCTTCAACTCTGATTTTCAACAGAGTGAAGGAGAAAAAGAAGACAATTGTGGGGCTGAATTGGAGGCTAAAAGAGAAGCATTGACAACCTTCCGGTTGGAGAGGACTCCCCAAGTAGTTGGGTACCAAAAGGAAATCTATGAGCTGAAGGAATAGCTTGAGGCCAAGGAAAAGAAAAAAGACAATTGGCAAGAAAGGCTTGAGGAAGAAAGATAGGAGATGATAGGATTACAAAGGAAGTACAAGCTCATTCTCGTGCAACACGAAGAATTAAGAGAGTAGTTGGAAAGGATAGAAGAGGCAATGGACAAACTTGAAGTAAATAACACAAAAAAAGCTCAAAAGGAGGAAGAGTATTGAAGAGAAATGGAGGTAATGGAGCATAAGTTGCTAATAGAGTTGGAAGAGCAAGAAAGGTTGGAAAGGGAAATTGAGCACTTAGAAAAGCAGAAAGAAGAAGCAATCCAAAGGTGGAAAGAGTAGGAGCCAAGGATGGTAGCCTTAACATAAAGGCAAAATGAAAGCTTAGAGGAAATGAAGTGAAAAGTAGGGAATGGGGAGCCAAGGGTGAGGGAAGAGTGAGAGACTTAGCAAGCTATTTGGTCCATTCTAAAGGCAAAAGAATGCTAGTAGAGGAGCAAGAAAAAGGCCGTAAAGATAAGAATGGAAGCCCAACAATGGGCCTTCATTAGCACCATTTTAGATGTCACTCTATGAGAAGAGGAGGAGGCCATTGGAACCTTAAAGAAGAAGCTGGAGATTACCCATAGAGTTGTAAGGCATGGCTTGTGTGTCCAAGCACAAGAAGCAAAAATCAACCCAAGCTAGCAAGAGCAAAGAGAGTACCTGCTAAGAGCAGGACTTACAGTTCAAGAGGTGGAGTTGCTAGGGTATAAGGAGGAACAGGGACCACAGGAGTCGATAAGAGGAGAAGAACAACATATACCACTTCTTGAAGTAGGGCAGGACTTTGAGGTGGGGCAACAAGATGAAGAACAAGTCCCACAACCACCTCTCTGAGATCAAAAGCTTAGAAAGAAGTGCCACCAGAGGATATAACTACAAAAAGAAAAGCAAAAGTTAGGAAAAAGAGGAAAAATATGTTGAATAGGCACGAAGAAGGCTAAGGGCGCAACCCATAGCAATTTCGAAAGCTCCTATCCCACAAAAAGGAGAATGCTTTCTTATCACAACTGGAACATGGAACTCCCCCTATGGGAATAGTGGGAAAGCAAGTGCAAACCCTTTGAATTTACCTTCCAATTCGCACTTGCAATGAGTCGAGTGCTATCCCCTAGAATAGTGGAAGAGGTGATAAGCATGGGCAGAAGGCTTGGAGATTGGTGAAACACAAAAAGAGAGAAGAATCCAACACTATGGGGGATGGAAGCACACGACTATTGAGAAGATAAATTCATGGAGATGCCCAAGTCTATGAAGGGGTATGAGTCACTGCCAAAGTGGAGAAGAATTTGGGATGGGAACATGGATGCATGGATATCATTTTGTAACACCCTACCCTACAAGAGAAATGACTCAACATACATGCCGTATCTAAGAAGGGTAGGAGTGGACTTTAGCTTTGACATCCATGGTCATTATGATTTCCCTAAGATATATAATGTAAATGCTACTAAACCAGAGGAAGCCCTTACATTCTCCGAAGATGATCTAGGACCCTCCATCTCCCAGTTTCTTAGTGAATTCTCTTCTTGTCTTGATCCAACTTTCATTACAACTTGTAACTACCTTAGGCTACTTAGAGTTTTACTTAAGCAAACTCCTACCTCTCATGAGTACCACCTACCACCCTTGTTTTTTGATTTGAATGCTAGTATAGACAGCTAACTCATGATGAGAGCCACCCTCCTTCCATATTTTTGCATGGCTCTACTAGAGAGTATGAATGACAATCAAATTACTAGATGTAATCATCCTTTCTTATCCACAGTCCCTATATATGTACATATGAATCTAAAGGACTACATGCATAGTAAGAACTTCCTTAGTAAGTCCCTTAAGCCCCTAGCCTCTTCCTCTCACGACCATGAATGCGAGGACTAGTTCTTTGTTTACATTAAAAAAGAAAAAAAAAAGAAAAACAAAACAAGAAAAAGAAAAAGAGAAAGAAAATAGAGAGAAAGAAAATGTAAGAGCAAAGAAAGAAAAGAAAATCAAGTAGAAAGCAAGAAAACACACCTCATTTGATGAGTGCCACAATCACTGCACCTAGGGGTCCTCAAGTTAAGCATGTTCGGTGGCCTTGGTTGACTTGCTCCGTCCCTAATCCCCTATCCCATTTGTTCCCCACTTTACATTTAGGGTACATTAAGGGCAGGATATACCTAGGGAGGTTACACTCGCCTATGGTGAGACTTGTCTCCCTAAGCTACACCCATCGCAGCTTCCCTATACACGAACTGGGTTCTCAAGTGTGGGACAACACCCCAAGCTTACCTGTAGTTGGCCTAGCTCCCAGTTCCACTAGCACGAACACAATGCACTACACATTGAGGTAGGCACACCCCTAGGTAGTGCACTTTTCTTTTCTTTCTCAGGTGAATTTGACAATTTGCACCGCCTGACCACCCACTTTCGAGGCCCCCGTCACCCACTCAATATACCCTCAGTCTCCATAACCTCAACCATTTCAACATGCTTCCCTCCCATGTCCAATCCCTACAAAAGCCCCATCATCGACTCACATGACCACCCTTTAATCACCTGAGGCCTCATCAACAAAGTCCCACAAGTGCCATGGGATTGGCACTCAACTAGGAGGGGGGTAATGTTAACCCCAGTGCAAGATAGAGAAAAAGAAAGCAAAAGAAAATTCAAAAATGTGGAGCAAAGCGAAAAAAGGCAGCTCGACAAAAGGATAAGAGAAGAAAATGCCAAAAGCACAAGGGCAACCTTAAAAGTCGAGGCAAAGGCAAATGCACATTTGAAAATGTAAAGGCACCCCCAAATTTTTTAAAAAGAGCGCCAGGCTCCCTCCTGTGCAAGTTGTAAAGAGTAGATGGGCATAGGTGAAGGCATAATGTAAATAGAAGGGAATAGGAAAAGAGGACCTTGGTAAGATGGCCGATCATGCAAAAAAGGGGATGGGTGCCCAAAAGGATAAGGGCATGTATAAAAGCCAAAAAGTGAATAGAGAAGCTCATTCTTATTGTGCGGAAAAACTGGCTCTCCTCTTATCTTCTTCTTCTCTTCTTCTCTTCTTCTTCTTGCTTACTTGTGCTCATGCTTGAGATAGGGAGTGTGAGAGTGTGAGGGTGAGGGACCATGGAGAAGCTCTCCATCTTCTCCTCTCCTCTCTTCTTCTCTTTTCTTGACTTACGCACGGGGCTATGGAGCATGGAGCTTGAAGGTGGAGGATTAAGGTGCTTGAGCTTGCATTTCAGATTTTGGAGCTACTAGTGTGCTTGACAAAGATGGGTACTCGATTAGGCATCGATGTAAGCTCACTATGTTAAGAGATACAGAGAGAGACAAATAGAGGAAAGCCATAAGAGAGCTTAGTCATGCTCTCTACCTTCTATTCATTATTCCATTATACTTCTTAACTTACTAAAGAGTAAGTTATACACTAGGTTTCACTAACCATGGTTAGGTCACACCGACTAATCAGACTTATTAAATGTCCAACACATGTACAACTAGATATAGCTAAGATACTATTGGTCACACACATGATAGTGAGATTGAAGTCTCAACACTCCCCATGAAGCTCAAGATAAAACCTGTACATCAAGTAGCTTTCGGAATCGACTGAACTTATCTTTACCTAGAGACTTGGTAAAGATATTTGCTACCTTCTCATTTGTCTTTATATGCACAAGATCCACTCTACTACCTACAAGAACCATCTCGTAGATGAAATGATAGTGTACCTCAATTTGTTTAGTTCTGGCATGGTATACTGGATTTTTTGCCAGAAGTACACTACTGAGATTGTCACAAAATAAAGTCACTGGAGCATCCATATGTATGTCCAAATTAGCCATAAGTTTGAGTAGCCATGCAATCTCACATGCTGCCAACGCAGCACCTTTGTACTTTGCCTCAGTGCTAGACAATGCAACAGTTGGTTGCTTCTTGTTGCTCTAGTTGATCATTCCACTTCCAAATCCAAAAGCATAACCACTTGTAGATCTATGATCACATGAGCATCCTGCTCAATCTGCATTTGTGTATCCAACCAGTGTCAAGGGCTTATCTTTCACATAAAACAACCCATAATCTATAGTGGACTTTACATATCTCATAATCTGTCTAACAGCATCCAAGTGTGGCTTTTTGGGCTTCTGCATGAACTGACTTACGAGCCCAACAACATAACTCAAATAAGGCCTGGTGGTCAAGTAGATCACATCTGCCTATACATAGTCACATCATCAATTTCAGCTCCAGTGCTAATGTCCAACTTGACATTCAAATCAAGAGGTGTATCCAACGATTTATATTCAGCCATGCCGTATTTCTTCAGCATTTCCATGTCATAGTGTTTCTGCATTAGCCATAAACCATTTTCAGCCTTGATCACCTCAATACCCAAGAAATACTTCAATTCACCTAAGTCCTTCATATCAAATTCAAATTTCAGCATTCTTATAACATTCTATATCCCAAAGTCATCATCACCTGTGATTATCAAATCATCAACATAGATAATCAGCACTATCAAACCTTTGTCTGTCTTTTTTGTAAATAGACTATGATCAGCTCTTCCAATTGTGAATCCCAAACTCTGCAAGTAATTACTGATCCTTGCATGCCATGCTCTCGGAGCCTACTTTAGCCCATACAATGCTTTTTTCAGTTTGCATACATAATGCTAAAAATCAGGATGTACATACTGTTAATTCTCAAACGAACAAGGTGGAAAAAATGAAAAATCTAAAGCAGAAGACAAGGACAAAGTGAAACAGAAGACAAAGGCGTGCCAAGAAGAATCTGGAAACACAAGAAGTGTAGAAAAGTCCTGAATCAAGGAAAATGGCGCATGAGAAAAAGCGCGAGTCTATACTGTTGTAAAAAAGCGCAAGACACACCATGATTTGTTTTAAGAGTGCCGGGGGCTCTCACCCATGCAATTTATAAATGTAGACGAGCGATGGAAAGGAAGCTAGGAAGATAGGAGGACAATGGGAAAAAGGGCCTAACGGTCGGCCATGTAAAAAAGGGGATAAGAGGATGACTACCCAAAAGGGATTTAGGGTTTTGTATATAAAGTTGAAAAGTGAATGAGAAACTCATTCTTGTGTGTGGCCAAAAGTGGCTCTCCTCCTCTTCTTATTATTTTTCTTCTTGTTCTTGCTAGCTTGAGCTTGTGCTTGAGAGAGGGAGTGTGAGAGTGTGAGGGAGGAGTGTGTGAGGGTGAGGGACCGGGGAGGAGAAGCTCTCCATCTTCTCCTCTCTTCTTCTCTTCTCTTCTCTTCTCTTGTCTTGTTCGTGGCAATGGAGCTTGGAGCTTGGAGCTTGAGGATGGAGCTTGCTTGAAGCTCGCACTTGGATCGTGGAGCTACTTGAGTATGCGGGAGAGGAGGTAACTCGATCGGCATAGAGGTAAGCTCACTACACCTGTAGATATGGATGGCGCGTTGGCTATGTGAGAGGTAGCCATTAGTGCTCGGCTTGGAATGCTTGAAGCAATAAGCGGTCCGTGGGTCTTGGCAATTGAGCGTGAGCTCCCCCTACATTTTAGTTCCGTTGTCGAGACCAACAGATTCAAGACTTGAGCGCTTGCGCGCTTTGAATCGAGCATTGAAGTGAGGTTTTTCCCAAATCGGTGCTTGAGGTAGGTAGGTAGGAAGTAAAGGAGTTTGAAGAGGTATTTGATCTCCTTAGCAAGTAGGTTTTTGGTTTTTGGACTTGGGAAAGCATGATGGAGTAGTGTAGATATTTCCCTTATGATTTTTTCTTGCATTTAAGAAGGGTAGGAGCAAAACATTGAAGCACACAGTAGGGTTTTCTGTTGCTATATAACAAGCTGAAACAGGGAAAAGAAGGGCAAACAAATGAAAGTTTGGGTTAAATATTAGTAAGGGAAGCAAGATTAAGGTGAGTACATGCCTGGGCAGGGTGATAAGGGGCCAGGTGTGGCAAGAAAGGCCACATTTTGCATTGTAGGGTTTCAGAAGAGTTGCAGAGAGCTTCATTGCATGGACTTGCTTTGATATTGTCATTTAGGAGTTATTTACCCAGCACAGGTAATTCCACACCTTCCCCTACATGAGTAGCTTGTATTTGGAGGTGCTCAACAGGTAGGAAGGCCTCGATCACTCAGTGCGACGAATTCTTTGAAGTCCGGTGAAAAAATGTGTCGCGCTCGGCCCATCTGAGTGACTGCGATTTTGGGCCAAGTCCCAGAATTGGCCCTCCGCTCAGTGTCCTGTACTTGGCCCTCAGCTAAAATGACTTCAGCCCAACTGTGTACAGCAGTGATTTATTGTTCAAAACTGAGAATTTCAGCACCAAAATCAGCTCCAAATGGTTGCCAAAAAATAGGCACACATTCCTTTAACATCCGGGCACCAAACGGGACCAATCGGGCATCAAATGACAATGCCATACAAGTTGTAGCATCAAATGTCAATGTAACACTATCATAAACTGCATGTGGACTATTATGACAGTCCCAAAATAGTGTTAAATCAGTCCCAAACAATGTTAGGGCTCAAACCATCAAAGCCAAGCATGAAGACATGTACTAATGACTTGAATGAAGCCCAGACGAGATGGAGGACATACTCCTATATGCTGGCACAAATAGCGTGGGTTGGGCTAAAGGGGCTGCAATGCCACGTGGCTATAATTGTAAGTGTTAGTGAAAGGTGAGAAGGATCGAAGCTTGCACGCGAGCTATGGCGGGAGAGCAAGAGCAAGAAAGAGAGAGACAAGAAATGGGAACTCCAATGGTCACAATGTGTGACCGGGCCTTCCTTTATTCAAACTGTCACTAAAAGAATAAAGAATAAAGTGACGTGACGGGCGCCCGCCACCTGCAGTGTGCAGTGGCGGGTACTGTCAGTGTAGTAATACACGGGGCAGCACGGCGGAGTCGCCTTTATCCCCAACAACCTCCCACTTAAAGGCGAATCTGCCCTAGTGAGAGAGAAAAGAAAAAAGAAAAGACAGTACAAATGTACATAGGTACAAGGGATGAGGAAAGGGGACATCTCATCCAACGCCCATCAACCTCCTGAGGAAGGCAAAACGCTCAATAGTGAGGCTCTTCGTGAGCAGATCTGCAAGATTCTCGTCAGTGGAGATCTTGACAAGGTCAACAGACCTGTCCTCCACGACACCACGTATGAAGTGATACCTCACCTCAATGTGTTTCGTCTTCGCATGGAAGACCGGATTCTTAGCCAACTAAATGGCACTCATAGAATCCGAATGCAGTGTAGGTGTAGCATCAATCCCAAGGTCAGCAACTAGACGGCCTAACCATATGGCCTCCTTGCAAGCCTCAGTGGCTGCAACATACTCGGCCTCAATGGTAGACAAAGCCGTACACTTCTGAACCCTGGACATCCAAGAGACAGCTCCTCCAGCATAGGTGAATACATAGCCAGAAGTGGACTTCCTACTATCTGCATGTCCCGCATAATCGGAGTCAGTGTACCCCACGACCCCTGTATCTTGGCTGCCATAGCAAATACACATATCTGCTGTTCCCTTCAGGTACCTCATGATACCCTTCATGGCATCCCAATGTCTGCTGCCAAGTGTAGCCACATAGCGTGCCACAACACCAACTGCATGCGCAATATCTGGACGAGTGGCTATCATGGCATACATCAAACTGCCCACAGCTAAAGCATAAGGGATCTTGGCCATCTCGGCCCTCTGCTCATCTGTCTGCAAACAATCGGCATGTGATACCTTCACATAAGAAGGTAATGGACAGCCAATAGGCTTTACGTCCTGCATGCGAAAGCGCTCAAGGACTTTATGAATGTACTCCCGCTGTGAGAGATACAAAAGCCCCTGATGCCTATCGCGCTTAATGCGCATCCCAAGTATATGTGAGGCCTGTCCCAAATCCTTCATCTCAAAGCTCTTCTTCAGCTGAGATTTAAGAGCATCTAGCTCATCATGAGCTTTCCCTGCTATCAGCATATCATCAACATAGAGTACCAAGATAAGCAAACTGCCATCACGGGCTTTCTTCGTGTAAAGACACGGATCCATAGCACTCCTGCTGTAGCCTTGTGACTGCATAAAGGCATCAAACTTATGATACCATTCCCTAGGTGCCTGCTTCAAGCCATACAAGCTCTTCTTCAACTTGCACACTAGGTGCTCCCTGCCAGGTTCTGCAAAGCCCTTAGGCTGATCCATATAGATCTCATCATGCAAGTCCCCATGTAGAAAAGCCGTCTTGACATCCATCTGATATAGATCTAAGTCAAGCTGTGCAACCAAAGCCAAGACTAAGCATAGGGTGGTCATCTTAACCACAGGAGAGAAGACCTCATCAAAGTCTACACCATGTTCCTGCTTAAAACCCTTTGCTACCAATCTAGCCTTGTATGCCGGCTTGGGGTGTCCAGGGGTACTTTTCAGCTTGTACACCCACTTGCATGGCAAAGCCTTCTTGCCCTTAGGCAAGGCAACCAAATCCCAAGTCTCATTCTTATGCAGGGAGTCTATCTCAGACTGCATAGCCCTCTTCCAGGAGTGACTGTCACCCATGCGCATAGCCTCATCATAAGTGAAAGGCTCTCCTGCATCTGTAACCAAAACATAATGCATAGAGGGCTGAAATCTGTCAGGTGGACGTCTGTCTCTAGCAAACCGTCTCACTGCAGGCTGTGCTGCCTGTCTAACTGCCTGTCCAACACCCTAGCCCTGTGGAGGAACTACTCTACAGGCTGTACTACTGGCTGTGCTGGAGCTCTAGGCTCCTCCTGAAAGATCACTTTGCGGATCTCAACCACCTTCTC
This sequence comes from Lygodium microphyllum, assembly GCF_053477565.2. NCBI lineage: Eukaryota > Viridiplantae > Streptophyta > Polypodiopsida > Schizaeales > Lygodiaceae > Lygodium > Lygodium microphyllum. The sequence continues at coordinate 89,550,001 of NC_141142.1, read as the reverse complement.
AGGCTGCCTGTGCATCTTGTCTTCATGGAAGACAACATCATGGCTGCGTACTATTTTCCGCACCTGCGGATCCCATAGGCGATAGCCCATCTCTCCTGACTCACCATAGCCAAGGAATATGCATTTAATGCTCTTTGGATCCAATTTACTCCTCTTGTCCTTGGGCACATGGCAGAATGCCTCACATCCAAAGACACGGAGATGCACATAAGAGGGTGGCTTACCAACCCAAACTTCCTCTGCAACCTAGAAATCCAATCCACTGGAAGGCGATCGGTTTATGACATGCACTGCCGTACTAACTGCCTCAACCCAAAAACTCTGGGGTAGGCCTGCATGGCTAAGCATAGAGCGCACACGCTCCTGAATAGTCTTGTTCATGCGCTCAACCAAACCATTCTGGGGTGGGGTATAAGGGGTGGTCAACTAACGCTTAATACCCCTATCATCACAAAACTGCTCAAAAGCATGCGAGACATATTCTCCCCCACTGTCAGTCCTAAGGCATTTCAGCCTATACCCAATCTGGTTCTCAACAAGAGCAAGCCAATGCTGAAAGACTGCCAAGACATCGGACTTTTGCTTTATGGGATAAGCCCACGCTTTCCTAGAAAAATCATCAATGAAGGTAACAAAGTACTTCGCGCCACCCGTAGACATGCAAGGCGTAGGCCCACAAACATCGGAATGCACCAATGCCAAGGGCTCACTCATGCGTGGCCTACCCGATTTCTTATGCGTAGACCTATTCTGCTTACCATAAAGACAATGATCACACGAGTCAAAACATGCATAATCCAAAGGCGGAAGATACTGCAAACCAGATAACATTTTCATTCCCTTCAAAGACATGTGCTCTAAATGAGCATGCCAAAGTGATACATGTGGGATAGAACCCACTGCCAAAACATGGTAAACTGAGGACCCAGATACAACAAGAGGATAGAGGCTGCCAGCCTTGGCGCCTCTAGCAAGCACAAGTCTGCCACAAGTAATCTTCCAGGAAAAATCCCCAAAACGTACATGAAATCCTGCATCATCCAGCTGTCCTACAGACATAAGACTGCGCGTAAGCGCAGGTACATGACGTACATCCCTAAGCAAAAATGAACTGCCAGTGGAAAACTGCAACTGAATATCACCCATGCCCACAATGTCAAGAGACCTGTCATCTCCAAGTCTGACTGAACCAGATATAGTGCGATAAGAGTGGAACCACTCACGGTAAGGCGTCACATGGAAGGACGCACCTGAATCCAATAACCAGCACTGTGCATACATACTAGGTGTCTCAGTCAAGTGTGAAGCATCAGAAGAACTAGCTGCAAGTATAAACTCATCACCACCATCGGACTCCTCAGTCTGCATGGCATTAATTTTCTCAATCTTGACGCTGGACTTCGCAGGTACTATGCTGCGATCAGAGGACTTCTCCTGCACTTTATCTTTCCCCTTATCCTTGCGCTTCTCATTGCGCAACTCATGACACTGTGGTCTAATATGGCCCTTTTTCCCACAATGATGACAAGTGACATTTGCATTGCGCCCACGCGACTTACTACGCGACTTGCCACGAGATTTAGACCGACCCTTCTGCGAGTCACGGCCACAGTTATTACCACGATCATTCCTGTCATTCCTGCCTCTAACTGTCAAAGCATGACTACCACGAGAGGCATCCAAGTTTTTGCGATTCACCTCTTCCTGAAGAAGAGCACTCTCAACATTTGCCAATTTTAGAGTAGCACTAGAGGCACAAAGAGCAGTGCGGAATACATCCCATGACTCATTCAAAGTCCCAAGCAAGAAAAGAGGAGTTACTTCCTCTCCAAAGGTGATATCCTGCGAAGTCAGGTTCTTCAGCATGGAACCGGCTCAAGTGAGCAGACATAGTCGCATTATCCTTCATGCGCAGATCCATAAGCTGCTTCAACCAGTACATCTATGTCGCCGGACTTTTCTTATCATAAAGATTCTTGATCTTATTCCATAGATCCCATGCACTCTGTGCTTCCTCAAATACATTATAGTGTACATGTTCAGTGAGAGACAATACAATCGTGGACTTGCATAGCTCATCAAGTTCAAGCCAGGCTGATTTCTGTCCAGCCTGAGGGAGTCGTCATTGTCCATAGTTTCAGGCTGCTCCCCACTCAACTGAAGTGGCTTAATCTGAGATTTCTGCACCAAGACCTGCCAAATTTGACTCTTCCAATAAGAGTAGTTGGTACCATCCAACTTTGTAATGTTAAAGATGGCACTATCATGCGAAGATGACGCCATTATGCAGGCTGGAAATGCCCAAATAGTCCAAAACTGCTTGCTGTTTTACTGCAGAGACTGCCCAAAAATGACCAAAACGGGGTCCAAAGGGCGAGCAAAGTGTGCCAAAAGTTGCTGCCCACTTAGTACTAGGTGTGATACACCGAATCGGGATATTTCAGCATGAAAAGTACACCTCAATCCACCAATAACTGCTTGCTGTAATAAATTGCAGGTATGCAGTCTAGAGAGCAAACTGTCCCAAAATAGGATCCAATGTCAAGCAAACAATGCTAGGTCCAAAGCCGGCATGAAACGGACATAAGCAAGGCCAATGACAGTGAAAAGAACATGATCTCAACACCGAAGCATGTCAAAATAACATCTGCCAGTGAAAGGCACACCCCCAGACACTCTAGGCAAAGTGTTCCTGTAACTGCCAAAACCTGACACAAATAGGTGTCTGCTCAAAGAGAAAGATCCAAATATGAGACTCAGCTCATAAGCATCCTATGAACCAAGAGTACATCAATGCATATCCATAAAGATCGGAGTATGATCCCAAAGTCTCAATGCGTATGTAGCTGCTCAAGACATAAACTGCTCCAAATACATGTAAGTGCTCCAATAGCATGCAACTGTCAAAGGTCAAGCAAGCATGTAAAATGCTCCCACTGGCACAAAAGGCTTACAAAGTGAGCTAGAAGCTCAAACAACCCAAGAGAAAGCACCAGTGATAAGTGACCCTATCAATGCATCAAGCACATCCAAGAGCATGACATACATGAAGCACCAATCGTATTAACCATGAAGCAATACATAAGCCCAAATAAGCTCTCGGTCAACTCAATGACATCCAAATAGCAACCAAGATCTGTGATCAAGTAAGCTAGGAATGCTCAAATACATCCAAATCCAAGCTCCAAATGTCGGTATGGCATACACAAACCAAATAGTATATGTCACGAACCAAAGCATGTAATGCAAAAGCCTAACTGTCAAGCAGAGACATGAGGCATAGGCGGTCCACGAGCATGCCAAGTCGGTCCAAATGCCAGTGAAGACGGAGCTAATGCGAAGCTCAAAAGCATCCCATAATCTCATACATATGCTCCAAGTCGTCCCCAAATGTCAGAGACATCATGCCAAAGCTTAAAGTATACATCCGGTATCGGTAGGTAAGTGCCAAAGCATGTAAAGTACCTTCAGCCCACTGTTATTCCAGCATGTATTTACTATTCTAAATAGTAGATTTCAGCCCTAAATTCAAGCCAAAATCATGGTCAAACCAAATGCATACATCCCCAATACATCCGGGTAGGAAGTAGACCACATACGAGCATCAAATAGCTCCAATGGAATGAGGCATAAGCAACAAATGTCAGTGTTAGGGGTGCTGCCCTGTTTCCAGCACTGATATGCAGTGAATGACAGTTTCAAAACTGAGAATGATCAGCTCCCAACCTCAGTGTCAAGCCAAAGCATCAAAATGACATCCAAAAATGGCTCAAATGCCCTCCAAATAGGCCAATGATGAGTGCTCCATGAGCAACAAAGCATTCAGCTGTAAAACGTGGAGGTCAAAGTCTGAAAATGGGTGCCATATTCAGCGTGTTGAGGCCTGGAGTGCTGCTTTAATCACGTGGCTGAATGTTGAGTGTGGGGGGGCTCAATGATGGCCCAAGGTAGGCGCATACCAAGCCATGAAGGCCCAATGCAAAGGGGAGGGAAGATATGAGCTATGGAGCTCAAGAAGAGTGGCTGCCCTTTGTTCTTGCCCTGTTTCAAACTAAGAATACAGTCAAATGCCTGCAAATGCTGAAGCAATACCTCAAGGGCAAGGCCCTGATGAAGCTCAAGAAGGCCGGGATGGAGCTCGGGAAGCCAGGGAGAGTCGGGAGCTCAAGAGGTCGGCTATGGCTGCCGGGATGGAGACCCAATGCGTGAAGTGAGTCGATACGAAGGTCGGGAAGCACCGAGTCGAGCTCGAGCAAGAGAATGCCAAGCTTTGATACCAGTTGAAAGGTGATAAGGATCGAAGCTTGCACGTGAGCTATGGCAAGAGAGCAAGAGCAAGAAAGAGAGAGACAAGAAATGGGAACTCCAATGGTCACAATGTGTGACCAGGCCTTCCTTTATTCAAACTGTCACTAAAAGAATAAAGAATAAAGTGACGTGACGGGCGCCCGCCACTTGCAGTGTGCAGTGGCGGGTACTGTCAGTGTAGTAATACACGGGGTGGTGCGGCGGAGGCACCTTTACCCCCAACACTTAGAAGCTCCAAGGGGTGCCCAAGAAGGCACACAACAAACCTCAAATGCCCAAATGCAAGGGGGAGCTAGATACAAGCTCCAAGGTTTTGAGCTATGGCTGCTCTGTTTCAAGAGACCTGAAAACTAAGGTAAACCCTGTAAAGAGTGAAGCAAAACCTCTGTGTGAATGCCTTGAGGATGCCCAAAGGGGTCGGGAAGGTGCTCGGGAAGCCGAGGAGTGACGGGAGCTCGAAGGAGTTGGATATGGCTACCGGGAAGGAGACCCAATGCAAGTGGGGAGTCGATGGGAAGCTGAGAATGCCACGAACCAAGCTCAAGAGTCAGGAAGCCGAGCTCTAATACCAATTGAAATGTGAGAAGGATCGAAGCTTGCACTCGAGAGCTATGGCGGGAGAGCAAGAGCAAGAAAGAGAGAGACAAGAAATGGGAACTCCAACAGTCACAATGTGTGACCGGGCCTTCCTTTATTCAAACTGTCACTAAAAGAATAAAGAATAAAGTGACGGTGATGGGTGCCCGCCACCTGCAGTGTGCAATGGCAGTGACTGTCAATGTAGTAATACACGGGCAACTAGGCAGAGGCACCTTTACCCCCAACAATTATCTCCTTCTCTTTCTTCAAGCATTCAATCTCTCTTTCAACCTCCCTTGCTCTTCCCTTTCTATTCTCAATTTATCCATTTGTTTTTTATGCTCCTCCCCATCTAGGACTTTTTCTGCTTCTACTGCTATGAGTTGATCCATGGCTTTTTGAATCATGTCCATTTGCCCTGTTAGTTCTTCATTCTACACTATGAGGAGTTTGTATTGCCTTTGCAGGCCTATCAGCTCTTGATGTTCTTCCTCAAGCCCCTTCTACTACTTACCCTCTTCTCTTTCTTTAGCCTTAAGTTTTACTTTCATCTCACTTATTTCTTTCTGGTAACTTGCTACTTGGCATGTTTTCTCTAGCTGGAATGTTGTCGTGGCCTCTTTTTCAGTCTTCAACTCAACAACGACGATTTCCTTTCATTCTTTCACTTTCTCCAGCTATGACGGGAGCTCCTAAACATATTCATCATAGTGTGTAAACAACAATAGAGCAATGGGGGTAGTGGTCGTAGATGCTATTTTTGGCCTTTGGGATCCTTTCTAAACTATGCATCGGTATAGCTGCCAGTCTTTTTGCTCCGGTCACAAGGGTTCCTCCACTTCCTCCTTGAACTAATTCTTTGTTAACTAGAAACTACACCCAAGCCACAAGATTGTTGGCATACATTGTGGTAGAAGAGCCTTGGGTGGGTGTAGAAACTGGGGTGGTGGGTACTAGGGTAGGTGGGATGGGGTCCATCAAACCCTTGCCTTTGCCCTCCTCAACTACTAGGGGTGGCATATTCTTGGGTGCTTGGGAGCTTGTGTCGGGGATTTCCTCTACATGGGGGCTCATGGCTACCAACTCTTCTTCCCTTGAAGGCTACTCCACTGAGAGACAAATGGTGAGGGCTATGTCTTCTTCTTCCTTTCTCCTTAGCTCTTCGGTCTCTCGCTCTGCTCTCCTCCTCCTTTCCTCTTCAACCTTCCTAGATTCCTCTTCTATTTTTTTGTCTCCTCCTTCTTCCTTTTTTTTCTCCTTTTCTCGACACTCTTGGACTCACTTTGTGCTCTTAGCAATTCCGCTTTCTCTTTCTTTCTGCTCTCTTCCTTGGCTTTCTTTTATGGGATCCTTTTCTTCGACCTCTTGGTTGCTTAATGACTAGATGGTGCGTGTTGCTCTCCTTCCTCATCACTCACCGTTCTTTCGTTAGAGTCTCGCTAGAGTGCTCCTGTTCTTGACACAAGGGTGACTTGTCTAGTGTCTCGTTGACTTGCTCAACTTCTCGTACTTCCCTTAAGGCTTCTTTGATGATAGCTATCAAGACTCCTCTAAACCCAATGGTGGAGGCCTTTGACGATGATGACTTTCTAGCTTTGAAGCCAGGAGTCATCCACTAGTGGCCAATGCCTTCATCGATGTTTCTATCATCTTCCTCACCAAGTCGTTTAGATTCACCTCATCGAAAGACTTGGCAGTGATGCTCTCCAGCATTAGCACATTGATTCTTCTCATCAATGTGTTGTACCTTTGGCTGAAGAACAAGGCGTGCACCAATTTTTCCTCTGGTTGGACTTCGAAATCTGGGACATCAACTAGGCCAATGCCATCATTGGTGTGGACCATCACTTTGTCCATTCCGAACATGTTGTAGACATCTCGCTTTGGTCGTCTTTCAACTTTGTTGGGTTGGCCCAATGCCTTCTGTACCAACTCAAGGCTTAGCTCAATTCCCACTTGGTGGGCTTCATTCTCTTAACGCACTGTGACAGTGCTGCAGTTCCTATTGAACGTCTTGAGGAACTCCGCACACTTCTCATAGTCCATGGCTTGGCCCACCTTTTCCATGTACTTCCGTAGCTTACACTACTTCACAAGTTGCTTGATGGTTGGCTCTTCCATTACTATATCTTCCAAATTCAAGACGTGCCTAAATTTGAAATGGTTGTAGGCCCTTGTTTCCACTGAAAGGCTGTACTTCACCTACTCATCCTCTGAGAATGGCAGCTTGCTGGTTTTCTCTTGTCCTGCCATTGTAAGTGCCTGTAATGAAGCCATATTCCACCATTAGTATTCTTCAAATAATTTTTGTGAAAAGGTGCGTAAGAGAATTTTTCTTTAACCAGTCCATGCATTTCACAAGGATTTCTAACACTTTTACTCAATCATGAGTTGATTTTTACATATTTTGGATATAAATCACATCACTCACACCCTCCCCCCTTAGAGATGATAAAAATCCTTCCTAGCATTAGAGGTTGAAGGGTGGAGACCATTCAGCGCATGCCTATGTGTTTTAGTTTTGCATGAGCCAAGCATAGAAGATCAGGTTGTACTCCATTTGAGCATAATGGTCCATGTTGATAAATCAAACACTTACGTAGGTGAGGTAAGTGAGGACATCCATGAAGAAATCCCCAAAGTCCTTTCGGCTAGCAATGTGTAGCTCCTCCTTGGTCAACATGCGATCCAAGTAGGGGTGAGTCATGATGTGCTCTTCGAGGAGCCATTTGCAGATGGTGATCAATACCCTATAGGAGGTTGGGGCAATATAAGTTGGGTCGTATTCAGAGGTCTTGATTGCACGTCTCTAGTCGGCATTGGTCATGATTTGGCAGCCTTCTCCCTCCCATTGGAGTCTGAGAGCACACCATTGGTGTAAGGAAGAGAAGTCGTTAACAACCAGATGTTTCAACCTTGCCATTTCCTGGTCGGTGGCAAGGACTGTGCTCTTGGTGTAAGATGTAATGAGGCATTGCTTACGTGCTTGTTCGAGGAAAATATCACCATCTATGAGGTTCTCAACTGCTTGGGGTGCCTTAATGAACACAAATTCCAATTCTTCCCATGAGCAAGGTAGCGTACTCCAAAAGAAGTCATCCAAGAAATTGTAAGCCTCTTTACCCGCCACCCTCTTAAGCATATGCTCAGTGTATGGTAGCAGATACTTATCTCTCTTTGTGGCAACATTGAATTTCTTGTAGTTGACATACACTCTGATTTTTTCATTCTTCTTCATCACAACCACTATGGGTGACACCCAGTCTGTGTGCTCAATCTCATAAATGAATCCTACTCTCAGTAGCTTACCGATTTCCTCATTAATAGTGTGGGCATGTTTGGGATTCATTGGATATGGTCGTTGCTTGACCAGCATTGCATCGGATGTCATTGGGATGTTATGAGTCATTATACTCGAATATAACCCTCTTAGCTCTTTGAGGGACCAGGCAAATACATCTATGTATTCTCATAAGAGAGCAATGAGAGTTGCCTCCTCTTCCATGTGGTCAAGTCGTTGATCATAAAAACAAGTTGGGGTGTCTCCCCTTCCTCAACTAGGTTGACCTCCTTGACTTTGGCGGGTCCTTCTATAGGCTTGCTCGCTTGCCCTCATCTTTTGGCCCCTAGCAAGACCACTACCCTCTCGCCCTTCTTAAATCTTATGAATTGTTTCGGCAGGTCTTGCGACTTCCTTTGCTCCTCAGCTTGTGAATCCCTAGGCTATTTCGTCTTTTCCTCCTTCAACCTTCAGTGCCTTAGGTGAACTAGTAGGTCCCCTTTGGTGTGCTTGGTCTTAGGTGGTCAGGGCATCTCAGGGTCACTATCTGAGACTACCTCTGAACTCTCCGTCTTCACTAAAAGATGAAGTCTCTCCAGGGGGTCATAGCTCAAATGGTGACTCTATTCTGAGTATCGTGCGGCACTTGATCGGGCAAGACCTGCTCGTTTGTAATCAATAGCTCCTATGTGCCTCCAACCAGGTGTGATTGCAACCCATTTGCATGACTCCTTTCACAATTGTGAAGATGCTCTTTTTTGTGGTTTGGAGTCTACTCATATTTGTTTAATCTCATGCCCCGCCATGTTATACTCTATTGTGTCGATCTCTTCTCCACTCTCATTATTGGAGAAATAAGTATTCGTACTCATTGTCAGACTCATCCTCATCTGACTGCTTGTCATTTCCCACATGCGGTTCATTGTCATTAGTGGTTAAGGCCCAATTGTACATCAAGTTTAAGTCATGCACCTTGGGTTCATCCAAGAGATCCTTGAGCGATTTAAGATTTGCGGCTAGGTTACCAACTAATTTGTCAGTCAAGTGCTCTAAGTCTCGTGGAGGTCTCGTTTGATATTAGGGATGTGAAATGTGACAAGGGCGGGTTGCCCATGTAAGCTCCTAGCCATCATACAGATTGGCACTGGTGGGGGTGTGTCTTTGGGCTTACTGATTGCCTTAGTAGCTTGCTCAAATTTCTCCTTGTCTAAGAATGGCAGATCGATTATGACTAACACATGCATCCAATCTCGCTCATCCTCCAAGCAAGGAATATATTTAGTTAGTGGCCCATAATCTTTCCTAACCTGAGCATCGCCCTTGAGCATGGGTGAGATGGTGTCTAGGTCGATTGGTGTAGTCTTCCAAGTATCCATCTCCACTCTTACTGCTTCCATTTGATTGCCTAGGAAGATCAAGTTGTCGATGAGGTTGATCAAGTAGGCCAGCGTTGCGCTCCCAATGGTGTTGTTCCTTTGATGTGTCTGGTCTTTTGCATTATGTCTGTCACTTGGCTCTACTGATCGAGGTCGCTTGATCCTTTGTCTAGGTTTGAGAGTCGTCTCCTATTGGTGGGTTTGTTCTATTAATTAGGTCTGAGTGTGTTCCTTTTTATTGATAACCAACCCTCAATTTTAGTTCACTCAGTGCGTGTGTGTTGCTCTTTTTTGTGCACTCTTTCAATTAGGCTTTCAGCTTTTCCAAGTGCACTTCAAGTGTAAAAAACATGGGTGCGAACACAGGATAACAAGTGCAGCTTCTGCACTCCGGTCTAAGTTCTCAATTGAATAGGGATTTATGCTTAGTCATAGGCCGCTTTCTCTGGTCTTTAGGATTTGTGCTACGTTGTTCATCTTGATCATGGTCACATGGAGGTCTAGGGTCCTCTCACGGCTCTGATAGAAACTAAAAGCTGGCGTGATTATCAACAGTCACGTCTAGTCATCTGACTGCAATTTCTAGGGTGCCATTTTGTCTATAAGACTTTCCGAGCCTTCCCCAATTGTGGGAGGTAATATGCTTCGCTCGGCATACGCTAGATTTGTTAGTCTCTCTGTAAACGCCCTGAACAACATAGTATGCTTAACAATTATGATATTCGCTTGTTTTCGAGATTTAATATAAAAGAGAATGAACACTTAAAGCTGAAAATGAAAATTACTCACAAAATTACAACCATGAAAATGTAAAAGTAATGGAGACAAGATTGAGGGTTGAAGATGGGCAAACCCCCCCCCCCCCCCCCCCCCCCCCCCCCCGAAGGAATGTATTTCTGCTCAACCCAAGTCCCTTAGGGAAGAGCTCAGTTACAATCAACCTGAGAGTGAGAAGAAGTAATTCTCACTCTCACAAGATCATGCAAAGATGTACAAACACACATGCATTATCTATTATGCAATGATAAGAACTGATTTCTTTACAGTATGAGAGAAGAAAAAGGGGAATTTAGCCTTTCTCCATCGTTGATCAGCAATACATGGATAGGGCTTGCTTCTTGTAGCTAAAATGGAAGAAAGAGCTCGAGAAGGAGGTGATGTAATGAATTTACAGGCTTGCTGTCTTGTAAAACAGCAGTGATAGAAGAGGGAATATGGAGGAATTTGATAATGGAGAAGTGGGGGATGATGATGGGGATGGATGGGGCCAGTTTCTGGCTATCTGTGGGTGCTGTACATGAGTTTACAGCAAAGAAAAATGATGTTGAATGAAGAAAAACGAGCTCTTATTTATAGGAGAGGGGAGAGCTAGTACAAAAGGGGAAAGTGGAGTAGCACAAGACAAGTGTCCACCCACAAATGAGATGTGACAAGTGGTGGGACACTTGGAAACTTGTGTGACAAGTGTCTTGACACTTGTCTCTTCTCTATGGCCTTCCTTTTTGGGTTGAATACTGTCAAGAATAGAAACAACCAAATTTAGTAAGCACAGTCAGAGTACAGAACTTACTATTTTTTGAATGATATCCCTATTTTTTAGGACTAGCATTTTTAGGCTAATTCGAGGCTCCTAAATTTTAGGGACCTCCTAAAATTTAGGGACCCCCCCAATATGGGTGTCATATGAAAGCTTTTTCCGTGTACATCGCAAAAATGGTATCCGAATCTTCATGTGACTTTTCTATGCAAAGAAATGTGCATTTCAAGCTTTCAGCCCACACATGCACATTATGCAAGCATTTCATGATCATGCCATCTTCTTGATTGTAACTGTTTGTTCTGGTGGATCTAGCCCACACTTCAAGGCATCAATCCTTTTTGTGTGCGAGTCTAACCCTGATATGCGTGAGTTCTAGTCACAGGCGCCCAATCGGGTCATATAGGTGGAAGTGTGAACTATCTTTTCTCTAACCCACCGCGTGGGTCCACCATAACCTGTGACCACTCATCAGTGACCAGCTCCAATGCACTTTTCTTTATATCTAATTAGTGCAAAGGAAATAAATTTAATAAATCATTATATAGACAAATTAATGAAAAATGATACAAATTCTGTTTCTATAGAGTTGTGACAGCCCTCTGGCTTTTATTCAGCTGTCCTCAGCTGAAAAGCTTCTTGATATTGCTATAGAATATTTGGGTAATCCTTCATGAATCTTTCATCTACCCACTGTGCATCTGTTGTGGGTAGATTCTTGAATTTTAGTAAGAATTTTCGTGTCACAAGGCCACTTCTCGTGGTTCGATCCTTGAGAAACAAAATCTTTTCAGGTTCCAAGAGTTGCTCTGTTTCTTCAACTTCTGGGGGATCTTCAGTAATGGGTTCCTTTGGTTCTGGTCCTATGTAAGGTTTTAGCAAACTTACATGAAAAGCATTGTGTATTTTCCAATGAGTAGGAAGCCCAAGTCGATAAGAAACTTCATTTATTTTCTCAATCACTTTGAAGGGTCCAAAGTATCTACTGGAGAGCTTTGGAAAAGATGAATTTTGACCAGAACCTTGTTTGAGCCTGCTTTTATCAAACTTTAGCAATACATATTGACCTTTTTCAAAAGCCAAAGGTCTTCTTCGTTTATCTGCTTGCTTCTTTTGTCGCTCTTGGGCAACTTTGATAGTGGCTCGAACTTGATCCATTGCGGTTTTTAAATCTGAAGCAAACTCATCAGCAGCAAAAATCTTATCTTTAGTGCGAATAATTGGAGGAGGAATCACTTTACCCTGTACTATTTCATTTGGAGCTTTCCCTGTGGATGAGTGCACTATATTGTTGTAAGCAAACTCCAATAATGGAAGATATTTCTCCCATTGTGACTTATGTTCACTAACATAAGCTTTCAACATATCCAAAAGAGTGAGATTCATCACCTCTGTTTGGCCGTCAGTTTGAGGATGAAAAGCTGAGGAGAACTTTAAAGTGGTTCCCAAATTCTCAAATAAAGCACGCCAAAAGTTACTTGTGAATTTGGAGTCTCTATCTGAAATGATCTCAGAAGGCATACCATGCAATCTGAAGACATGTTGAATGAAAAGTCTTGCAGCTTGTGCGGATTTCAATGTTTTATGACATGGAATAAAATGTGATTGTTTGCTGAATCTATCAATTATGACCCAAATCATATCATGACCTTGAGGTGTTCTTGGAATACCTGAGATGAAATCCATTGTGATAGATTCCCATGGATCTTTGGGCACTGGAAGAGGTTGTAACAATCCTGGAATCTTCTGCCTATCATATTTGGATTTTTTGCATACCAGACAAGCCTCAATGAAGTTATGTGTATCTTTTCGTAATGTTGGCCAATAAAAGTAGCGCTCAATTGCACTTAGAGTGTCTGCCCTCCCTCTATACCCTGCATAAGGGGGTTCATGACTTTCTTTAAGCATCTTTTGTCGAACAGGAAGAGGGACACAAAGGCGATTGTTCATGAGAAGGTAACCGTCTTTGATGGAATAATCTGGATGAGAACCTCCTTGCTGTAAATTTGACCAAATTGCTGCAAAATCAGTATCTTCATCATAAGTATTCTTCATCGTTTGAAAATCTTCATGATGAGCCACTGTAATAGTTGCAATGCGAGGCACTCTAGAAAGTGCATCAGCAACTACATTTTGTTTCCCTGGAGTGTACATAATTTGAAAATGAAACATAGACAAGAAATTTTCCCATCTTGTATGTTTCTCCTGCAAATGCTTTTGAGTCTTGAAATACTTCAAGCTTTGATGATCGATTTTAATAAGGAATTCATTGCCTAAAAGATAATGTTTCCATATCTTTAAAGCATGAACCACTGCTAAGAGCTCCTTTTCATAAATGTCATACCTTTTCTCCACATCATTTAGACAGCGGCTTTCAAAAGCTACGGCATGGCCTTCTTGATTTAGTACTGCACCAATACAATCACCGCAAGCATCTGCTTCCACCACAAATGGTTTTACCAGATCTGGAATGATAAGAACAGGTCCAGAAGTAAGAGTTGTTTTCAGCCTTGTGAAGGCTACCTTCTCTTTTTCCTTCCATTGGAAAGAGATCTTCTTCTTTGTAAGGTCATGAAGTGGAGAAGCCATATGTGCAAAATGCTTGATGAAGCGGCAGTAATAAGAACATAAGCCAAGAAACGATCGCACCTCATGTACATCACGAAGATGAGGCCATTCTTGGATTATCCTGATCTTTTCAGGATCCATCTAAATCCCTTCAGAAGAGATGACATGCCCAAGATAATTTATTTTATGCATGAAAAATTCACTCTTTTACCCATTTACCAAGAGTTGATTTTGTTGTAGTAATTGTAGAACAATTTCCAAGTGTTGATGATGCTCCTCTTCATTCTTGCTAAAGACAAGAATATCATCAAAGAAAGTACCGACATATTGTCGATGCTCTCTAAAGATGCGCTCCATCATTCGATTAAAGGTGGATGGTGCATTGGTTAATCCGAAAGGAACCACCAAGAATTCATAAAGACCGTATGAAGTGCGGAAAGCAGTTTTGTGTACATCTTGTGGTATTACCCTAATTTGATGATAACCACTCTTTAGATCAATGCGGCAGAAAACCTTTGAGCCTCCTAGACGATCCAAAATGTCGTCAATTCTAGGAATAGGAAACCGATTCTTCACAGTGATTTTGTTGAGGGCTCGATAATCAATGCACATCCTGAATGTGCCATCTTTCTTTTGAACAAGAAGAACCGGTGAACAAAATGGTGAGCTACTTGGCCTAATTAGCCCACGGTTGAGTAGGTCTTCGACTTGCTTTCTGATTTCTTCTTGTTGAGGACGGCTCACACGGTATGGTGCTATATTAGGAGGAGAACTGCCCGGGATAATATCAATATGATGGTCTTTTGGCCTTTCTGGGGAAGCTGATAAGGAAGATCTTCCGAAAAACAATCTTTATACTTTTCCAAGAGCTGAAGTCGCTCTTGGTTTTCAGCATTCATATTATCTTTTACATCAGTGACATAAAGCAAACAACATTGAACACAATCCTTAATTGCTCTAGAGACTTGCATATGGCTTACCATAGGTATGGTGTCTCTAGAAACTCCAGCTTGGATCTCGTACTTCTTGCCTTTGTTGGTGAGTTCTACCTTCTTTTTCTGAGAGAAGATGGTTGAATCTACTCTATGATTCCAGGGCATGCCAAGAATCACATCGCAACCATCAAGGTCTCTGATACAGAAGGTATCTTCGTCACTGTAGCCTTGAATTTGAAACTTGAGCTTGCCAATGTAGGGTATCACAGTCTTCACTGTGTCACCTTCATCAGCATTTAAAGCTTGGCGAACTTCTGCCGGAGTGTCCATCTCTTCATTCTTTAATCCAAGCTCTTTAGCTAATTGCAAGGAAATGATATTTTCATTCGTCCCAAGATCTATCAAGAATAGTGCTTGCTTACCTTGCAACTGTCCCCAAGCTTTTAATAATTTGCGCGTCTCTGGAGTGTGAGTTGTTTTTGCAACTACATCACTGATAGCATTGATTTTCACTGGCGACTTAGGCTTGTTGTCAAAAACCTTGCTTTGTCCCTTGTTTAGACATTGCTTTGCTATGTGGCCTGTTTGTCCACATTTAAAGCACTTCCCTTCTTTCATGAAGCATTGCTTTTCTTCTTTGGAAAATTGCTTTGCTTGTGGGTATAGATTGGAGCGAAATTGAGGAGCATTTGGAGGTGCATAGGGCTTCATCTTCTTTTGATTTGATGGCTGCTTTTGCCACTGTTTTTGTCCTTCATTTGGGGTTGAATACTCCTCATCATCATCTACTCTCTTCTTATCATTCTTTTGGAATGATTTGTTGCCATTGTGCTCCATTTCCCATGTCTCAGCATGGTCAATGAGTTCCCTGAGACTAGAACAATGATAATGATTAAGAGCAGTATGAAGTTTAAAATGCAAATCTCCTTGAAACTTCCTAAGCTTTTCCGAACTGCTGATCTTCTTGAAATGTTGGACCTTCAAAAGTAGCTCCCAAAATCTCTTGGTATAGTCACCAAGTGACTCATTTTTCCTTTGCCAAAGCTGATCCCATTCCATTTTTACATCTCTTTTGAAATGAACAGGAAGAAATTGGCTTTGTATCAGGCGAACAAAGGACTGCCATGATTTTGGGGCAGCATGATCATATTCCAACCCCGTCCACCAAGTATGGGCTAAGTCGATTAAATGTAAAGCTGCAAACTTAATCTTTTCTTTTTCTTTATACTTGTCACGACCATACAAAATTTGAAATTGACGAATAAACTTCAGAAGAAGATTAGGATTTCGAGAACCATCATACATACTGAACTTGATCTTCTTTTCAAGTTGAGATAGTGACTTAGTCTTCTTCTTCTTCTTATGCCTTCGTCCATGCTCGGATCTTGAGGTTGAAGATGATGAAGTGCTTGATGGGGATGAAGATGGAGACAAGGGTGAAGAATGTCGACGCCTTTGACGATGATGAGGTCTTCCACAAGAAGGGTGTGACTCTTCATTACTAGAAGAGGATCCATCAGAATAGGCGCCAGATGACTTTGAAGAAGAGGATGAGCTTCAACGCGATCTCTTTCTTTGTCTTGAAGTAGAATGGGATTGCCTCTTAGAAGTAGTTGGACTTCTTGATCGGCTCCTTTCATTGGTATGGCTTTGTCTCCTTGAAGTAGATGGGCTTCTTTCCTTGAATTCTTTGGGATTCTCAACTTTTTCTAGTTTGAGAAGTTGCTCACGAATTTGCTAATTCTCCTCTCTAAGACTTTGAATGGCTTGAAGGATAGCACTCGATTGATCCATTGAGACTAAAGAAAAAAAAAATGCTCAAGCACTCAATGCAAGGGCTGAAAACAAACAAACTTATAGTTGTAAGCACTACCAGCGTTGGGGGTGAGGACCAAGCCAAAGCTCTGATACCACTGTAAACGCCCCGAACAACGTAGTATGCTTAACAATTATGATATTCCCTTGTTTTCGAGATTTAATATAAAAGAGAATGAACACTTAAAGTTGAAAATAAAAATTACTCACAAAATTACAGCCATGAAAATGTAAAAGTAATGGAGACAAGATTGAGGGTTGAAGATGGGCAACCCCCCCCCCCCCCCCCCCCCCCCCCCCCCCCCCGAAGGAATGTATTTCTGCTCAACCCAAGTCCCTTAGGGAAGAGCTCAGTTACAATCAACCTGAGAGTGAGAAGAAGTAATTCTCACTCTCACAAGATCATGCAAAGATGTACAAACACACATGCATTATCTATTATGCAATGATAAGAACTGATTTCTTTACAGTATGAGAGAAGAAAAATGGGAATTCAACCTTTCTCCATCGTTGATCAGCAGTACATGGATAGGGCTTGCTTCTTGTAGCTAAAATGGAAGAAAGAGCTCGAGAAGGAGGTGTTGTAATGAATTTACAGGCTTGTTGTCTTGTAAAACAGCAGTGATAGAAGAGGGAATATGGAGGAATTTGATAATGGAGAAGTGGGGGATGATGATGGGGATGGATGGGGCCAGTTTTTGGCTATCTGTGGGTGTTGTACATGAGTTTACAGCAAAGAAAAATGATGTTGAATGAAGAAAAACGAGCTCTTATTTATAGGAGAGGGGAGAGCTAGTACAAAAGGGGAAAGTGGAGTAGCACAAGACAAGTGTCCAGCCACATGTCATGAGATGTGACAAGTGGTGGGACACTTGGAAACTTGTGTGACAAGTGTCTTGACACTTGTCTCTTCTCTATGGCCTTCCTTTTTGGGTTGAATACTGTCAAGAATAGAAACAACCAAATTTAGTAAGCACAGTCAGAGTACAGAACTTACTATTTTTTGAATGATATCCCTATTTTTTAGGACTAGCATTTTTAGGCTAATTCGAGGCTCCTAAATTTTAGGGATCTCCTAAAATTTAGGGACCCCCCAATATGGGTGTCATATGAAAGCTTTTTCCGTGTACATCGCAAAAATGGTATCCGAATCTTCATGTGACTTTCCTATGCAAAGAAATGTGCATTTCAAGCTTTCAGCCCACACATGCACATTATACAAGCATTTCATGATCATGCCATCTTCTTGATTGTAACTGTTTGTTCTGGTGGATCTAGCCCACACTTCAAGGCATCAATCCTTTTTGTGTGCGAGTCTAACCCTGATATGCGTGAGTTCTAGTCATAGGCGCCCAATCGGGTCATATAGGTGGAAGTGTGAACTATCTTTTCTCTAACCCACCGCGTGGGTCCACCATAACCTGTGACCACTCATCAGTGGCCAGCTCCAATGCACTTTTCTTTATATCTAATTAGTGCAAAGGAAATAAATTTAATAAATCATTATATAGACAAATTAATGAAAAAGGATACAAATTCTGTTTCTATAGAGTTGTGACACTCTCCTATCAGGCTTTTGGTCCAATTTGACAATGTCCAATTCTGCAGTATCTGATTCTAAGAATCGGACAACAGATTGTCAATTGTCCGATTTCAGAGTATCGGATTCAAGAGTGTCCAAGTACCAAGCATCTGATTTTGACAAGGTCTAATTTTTGTCTGTCCAAGTAGCTGATGGCCAAGTATCTAAGTTCGATTCTAGTGACTCCAATCATCCCAATCAGACGGGGTGAATGTCTGATCAGACAGGCGATGCATAATCTGATTTTTAGGATCTGACGAATAATATTCAATCGGACAAGTCAAGTTGGTCAGAATGTCTGAATGCTAGGAATTGGACGTCCGAGTGTCCGATTCTGCTGGCACACAAACAACGACAACAAAAATTCGAATCGTGGCCACAACTTTAGCTATGCCCTCAAGCAAGGAGCTCCAGGATGCAAGAGTACATACACAAGGAGGGTTCTATATACCTGAGATGCACGGAAAACCCTTGTGGTAGCCAATCGATTCACTCTAAGCTCCAAGTCTTTCTCAAGCTCTCTCTCTCTCTCTCTCTCTCTCTCTCTATTACAAAAACTAAAAATGAGTCTTTCGCCCCCTTCCTTAGGTCTTAAGCCCTTGTCCTAATGTCCAAGTGTTGTCCCATTAGTGCTCAAGTCTTGTCAATGGAGTGCAAACCCATTTTTCCCTTGATTTTTGCATATTTTACAACAAAAATCCTAAAGCTTTTTGCTTCAATTTCTTGCTCCTATCCTACTCTAAATGCAACAAGAATCAAAACACATATACTCAAATGAATCCTCCTACTTGTCTACTTATCAAAAACCCAAAATACTTGTTTTAAAGCTTAAAAGCCCAAATCTCGTACCTATATCAAGCATCAGTTCGAGGATGCAATCCTACTTTGACGCTTGATTTGAGGCACGTAAGTGCTTAAGCTTGAATCCTTTGGTCCTGGCAATGGAACCAAAATGTAGTGGGAGCTCACGCTCAACCGCCAAAACCCTCGGACTGCTTATTGTTTCAAGCGTTTGAAGCGAGCACAAATGGCTATCTCTCGCCTAGCTGACACGCCTTCGATCCTACAGTGGTGTAGTGAACTTACCTTGATACCCAAACGAGCGGTCTCCTCCCTCAAGCAACCCGATAACTCCACGATTTGAGGTGCAAGCTCAAGCAACCTCAAACCTCCACCTTCAAGCTCCATCCTCCATAGGTGTGTGCAAGACAAGAGAAGAGAATAGCATCGAAGAAGAGAGGAGATGATGGAGAGATTCTTCTCTTTGATCCCTCACACACTCACTCCCTCACACTCTCACACTCCCTCTCTCAAATACACACAAGTAAGCAAGAAGGAGAGAAGAAGAGAAGAATATATCACTTTTGCCACACGCGAAAGAATGAGCCTTTCATTCACTTTTTGAGTTTATATACAAAACCCATCCTCTTTTTTACATAACCGAGCAACTTGCCAAGGTTCTCTTTCTCCATTCCCTTCTAGTTGTCTTATCCCTTCACCCATGTCCATTTAATCTTTATAACTTGTACAAGAGGAAGCCTTGAGCTCTTATAAAATAAATTACATTGCAACCCACACTTTCCTTGCGAGAGCTCTCGGAGGTTCTCCCTCATCCTTGAGAGAGCATCCTTCATCCTTAAGGTAACAAGAGTTCAATCCCTACTTTTGGCCCTCCAATTTTTCAATCAAAGGGTATTTGTCTAAAAATCGGAGACTAATGTGTTTTTGCCGTGTGGATTCACACCCCTTTATTTTACTGGGTGGTTGAGAGCTTACGCTCGGTGTGTAACCCGACGTAAGGCGCTCTCTCTCTCTCTCTCTCTCTCTCACATCTCGTGCCTTCTGCCCATCTCTCACTATCTGTTTTAATAGGTGGTACTCCTAAACACTCCTTCGTCTTCACTATCGCCATCACCCCACCACTACTATTGCCTTTACACCCTGCCAACCTTGCACATTTTGGCTATTCACAGCTCCTGGCCACATTCTCTACCCCGAGCCCACAGAGAGAGAGAGAGAGAGAGAGAGAGAGAGAGAGCCCTTTCCTCTCTCAACCATAACCACTGCTCCCATCTAGATTTCAGCATGGATGCCACCAAGGACCCATGCTTACCGATAAATCTGAGTAGAAGGCCAATCATAGTTGGGACTAACCTTTTTAACATATGATCGTATTCTAGCATAAAGATTGAGCGTGAGGTTATAACGGACAATGGGTTGCTTTAATTTTGGAGAATCACAGGTTGGCGGGACCGAATGAACCCATCCTGAATAATGGAACATGCTTACTTTAATTTCAGAGAATCAGATGTTACCAAGGGACTAATGGAACCCGTTTTGAACATTATCCTGAGTCCTCGCGTATTATTACTACGCTTGCTTGCCGTTATTGCTTTCGGCGACGATTGCTGTTGTTATGGCCATCTACTATTGCTCTGTGAGAGAGAGAGGGGGGAGAGACAGAGAACCCATCGTTACTGCTCCCACCTCCTACTATCACTGCTTCCATGACAGACACATATACACAGAGAGAGAGAGAGAGAGAGAGAGAGAGAGAGAGCCCGTGGGCCGTTACTGTGCCCAGAGAGAGAAGAACGTAGATACAAAGAACTGAGACAATACTTGCATGGCTGTGATCGGGGATATATATATATATATATATATATATATATATATATATATATATATATATATATATATATAAATAAGCTTCATATAATAGGCCTCCTCCTCCTCCTCGAAAAATAGTAGTGCTGGATGTAGGGCATGGAAAATTAAGCCTTAGATGCTTAATATAATAAGCCGCCTCCTCCTATTCTTAAAATACAAATGGCTTGTTAGCCTTGATTAGGACAACCCTTTTCTTAACATGTGCAACTATTGGGCATTTTGGATTTTTTTTCTTTTTTTTTTCTTTTTTTTGAAAAGTTTGCCAACAAATTCAAATTGCTTACTTTTATGAATGCTGAAAATCATTTTGAAAAAAGCAACAAACACTAGTATTTTCAATGTCATGCTACACTAGTTATGTCTCCCTTCTACTCTCATGCAATGTGCATACTCTTTCCATCTTCTTACGAATCATCCAACACCTATTGCTCATCTAATGTGTTGTCCCTATGCTTGATGATCCGACCAAAGGTGAGTTGAATTCAATCTACATGTTGATATGCTACCACATCATTTTTCCTTATGCATAAGATGTTCATATTTTCTTTTTACTGTTGAGTTCATGCATAACAAACTAAGTGTTTGCTCCTCCTTTGCAATTACACAGGGCATGCATCGATTGCGATTGATGTCTGCTCCTCCTTTGCCATTACATGGGGCACACATCAATTAACACTATATTAAAGAATTTGGGAATTTTCCAAGTCCCAATTTCAAATAAGTGATAAATATTTGACCACATGGTTAGATCTTGATCCATATTTGAAAGTGGGATTTGGGAAGGTAGCTTATATAGTATTTAGAGAGGTAATTAGAGTAGACTCCACCTTTAAGTAAGATAAGAAGATTTGACCATGACATGGTCAAATCATAAAGGTATTGAGGGTTCCCAAAGTGTGTGGAAATTCTCGAATTCCCTAATATAGTGTTAGTTGCAATCACATAGAGCAGGCTAGTTATTGTTGGAGAGGTGGAGTCAATTGGTGTAAACACGCCAATTAGCTTCCATAATGTATGTGTTCTCAAATCTATAGTTCTAAATCTCGGCCACAAAGTCTTGGTAGCCCTCAGCATTGGCAAGTTTGAGCACCCACACTCCATGAGACCCAAAATGAATGCACAATTGGTCATCATAGTACTTCATGTGCAATCTATCATTGACCCTAGAGTGCAAATGGCATTCGAACATCAGGATCTAGCTTTTGAAACCCGCACCAATGTTAGGCTTTGAGTCATCCTTTCCCCATTGTGAGTGGAAGTGTGGACGTGCCAAAGTACTAAAGATCGAACTCACTACGACGTAAGTGAAGCCAGTTAATTGTATCCCGCTTTGATGTCTTTGTTGTAATGGACTGTATGAAAAACAAATTAAAATAATGGAAAATGATGGTTTTTGGGGCTAACAGAGCACTATGACTAAAAATACAACTTCCAAAGAATCAACAAGCTAAAAAAGAGTTGGAGTAGAGCTAAATGTACCAAACAAAGGATGCAAACTCTAAAACCAATAGCACCTCTTTGGACATTCAGATCCATTGCATTAACTGGCTTGAGCCAGTGAAGGGAGCATCCACTAGTCAAGATTGACTAAGAACAAGGTGCACACAAATTTCATTAAGGGCCATCGGTGAGTGAAGATGGAGTATGATGAGTTCAAGGTGCACATCCATAGTCTATTGAATTTCATCAAGAGGTCATCAGATATATACAAAAGCGCATGAGAAGATAAGGGCCATGAGGGCATAGGTGGAGATGGGAGCCGATCCAACAAACTAAGTGAAGGTGGAGAAGGTGATATAGATGCCGACAAGACATAGTGGCTAGGACATGGTGTGAGGGAAGTAAAGATCATAGCAAGAGTTACCACATGAGAGTGATATACGTCATGCTCACTCTGCCCTCCAGTGAGCCCATCTACAGCACCACCAATGATAGAATCATTGACAACTCTGGCATCAACATTCAACTTCCCATTGTGGTGTACATTTCACACCAAAAGCAACCTAGCTTCGACCACAACAAGAAGGTAAGCACCATGAATGCTCTAGTGCACACACATGCCTTCATGTCCAATGGGCCATTCATCCTCAACCTAGACTACAATCACCACATTTACAACTTTTTGGCATTTTGCAATGCCATGTATTTCATGATGGATAGAGACAACGACATGATTTGCTACGTGCATTTATGACAACACTTCATGGGAGTGCATCCAAAGGATAGGTATGCAAACTATAACACTATGTTTTTCAACATGAACATATGGGCACTATACAAGGGGGAAGGGGTGGAGATGTACATCCAAATGAGTTGTGGGTGTTCCATTGGGGGGGGTAGGCCATAGTTATCCAATATTAAGTGTCTCATCATGGTTATTTATTCAATATTATAGTTAGTCATTATTATTGACATAGCTCATAATAGTTGTTCAATATTATTCTAATCAAGCTTATTCATTATTAATTATCTAATCCCAATTATTCAATATTAGTGCTAGTTATTCACTTAAAAAATCATAGTTGTGCAATATTCTATGGTTAGTGTTATAGTTTATTAACTAGTTAGCTTTTAATATTATAGTTATGATATGCGTGTCTAATGTGTAGGTCTAATCCATATCTAATATAGTCTTAATATAGTACACTATTATAGTTAAATACTTAGTGGCTGCTAGGGTTGTAGTATTGTACTTAATCAAGTAATTAGTTAGAGAGAGGTGTGTACATAGTTATAGTGTGTATCTGTGGTTAGAGAGAGTATATGAATATAGTTATTCTATCACATAACTAATCTAATATTATAGAGACCATATGTATATAGTTATCCTATCACATAGCTAATCTAATATTATAGTTATATTGTGCACATCTAATATAATAGGGATAACCTAGCTAATATAGTCTAAATATAGTACATTAATATAGTTAAATGGTTAGATAAAGTAATTAGCTCTACTGAGAGTGTGTAGTTAGTTTCTATTGTAGTTAATAACTAGTTAGTTAATTAGTTAGTTAATTAGTTAGTTTATAGTGTTGCAATCGAGAGAGAGAGAGAGAGAGAGAGAGAGAGAGAGAGAGAGAGAGAGAGAGAGAGAGAGAGAGAGAGAGAGAGAGAGAGAGAGAGAGAGAGAGAGAGAGAGAGAGAGAGAGAGAGAGAGAGAGAGAGAGAGAGAGAGAGAGAGAGAGAGAGAGAGAGAGAGAGAATATGTGTGTGTATCTGTGTTACATTTGAATATAAAAGTAATAATCATTGTTCTTAGAATTAATGTAGTTTACTCACTAGATTTTGTCACATCATTGCAAGCTTCACTTTAGCAAAGGCAATTTTAATGTTCATACTTATAATCTTTCACATGGTTAGAATCTGCCTCTTATCCTTTTTGTCATTATGAATAGTAAAGGAAAGCAAAGGGAAGTGCGTGGCTTCCCTTTTTGTCATTATGAATAGTAAAGGAAAGCAAAGGGAAGTGCATGGCTTCTAGAAAGTCGAGGAAATGGCATCTTCTCCCATAATTATAAAACAACAAAGGAACTTGTGCCAGATCTTCGACATGCTACTTATATAGCATGTTTATGTGTTTTATTGTGTTACTGGTATGGCTTTATAAAGTTATAGGTTAATTATCAACCAAAAATATTAGTGAAATGTCAAAGCCACTACATCTCAAACTTTGACCAAGAAACTTTCTTTTTTTTTGGTTTTATGTTTTGCAAGATGCTCTTCATCAATATGACATCTCAAGCTATACAACAAGTTCTAGCCAAATCTTGAACAAACTGTTTTTAAAAATCATGTAGGTTTTTTAAACATAGAGCTTAAGATATAAAACCATATTTAATCATACAATGGTATTGTTGTCATAAATAAAATTGCTAGTTGCTCAACATCCATGAACTAAATATATTATCTTCATTCAATTTAAACTATTTTTTAGCCCACTCAAAATTTCAAATATGTATTTTATATTCAAATTTCATTTTCAAATAATAGAAAGTAAAGCACAATATTCCAAAGTATTCGAAAATAAAAAATTGGACAAAAACAAACATAATACCATTGCACTACTATCTAAACATGGCTACATGTGTCAACCTAGTTGTATAATGCAACATTGATATTATATTGTAATAAAAAAGAGAGTAAATATTTACTAATCATCGCTATGGTTTGGGCTCAAGTTATAGCCCCAAATAGCTTAGAAAGTAGCTTAAGAGCCTCATCTTCCTTAAGCATCATCTTGAGTAGATTATGAGCATCAGATACAACAGACTGAAACAATCCTCCAGCAGTAGCAAAACGATGCATAGGCAAAAGGAATGCTATTCCTAAGGCCACAAATATTGAAAAGAGCAACCCCTCGAATAGCATTCCATATCTTAATAGAGAACTTGTTTAGATTTCCACGATCACTTAGCAAGATCTACTTCCAATCAACCGTGCTATGAAGATTGGCTTCTTTCAAGTCCTTCTAATCCTTCTCCACAACACTTGTGTCTCTTGACACTCCCAAAAGACATGCTTAATTGACTCCTTCTGTCTTGAGGTGATACTTGTAGAAAATTGGAGATTCTATCATGAGTGACCAACTTGTTAGTTGCATCCCTCCATAGCAAGGCATTGATTTTAAAGGAAGGGGTGGCTCTCCATGCCTTTTAGGCATTTTTTCCACATCCTAAACCCGCCTCTCGATTCCATCTTCCATGACCCCATGGTTCTAAGGAGCCACCTAGCATTGGGTTCCCTAGAGTCGACCTCATGCAACAGCTAGGGGTTTCCCATGAGAATTCACCAAATACTTGATAAATAGGTGGTTATTCATGCAAGAGGAGGTGGGCCATGCCTCTTTAACCTTGGACAATGCATCCTACAACCAAGCAACATCCTTTCTATTTAACCCAAATTGAGTAACTATATGTTGACAAGGTAGAAAGGACAAGGAGGAGGGATCCCATATGTCATACTAGCACCCTAAACCCTTTTTCTAAATGCTAAAGCATAGCTTGGGTTTATGCCACATAGGGACGAATCATCCACAAAAGCATGTGGATTGAGCGAGATACTCATAGACAAGGAAGCATCCTCCTTGCCATTGGGGCTCCCTACCAAATAAAGGTATAGGACAACTCCTTTCAAGCCATTGCAATGTGCCTAGCAATACTGGATTCTTGCAAGCTCAATTGAGTGGGTACAACTAACACATCATACCACTTCACTCCATACCACCTAGCTCCAAATACTTTGGAATTAGTCATCCAACTTATCATGATGACCAACCAGGGTTGTCCTTCCTCGATCCTTTTGAGAAGCATGATAGTCTGTCTTTGAGCCTTGTCTTTGAGTGGTTCAAAACCAATGTCTCCCTCTTCCCTAGACCCACTCTTTGATTTCTCCAAAAGACCACGTCACCCTCTTGTGAAGAATGCTTCCATCTTCACACAAATGGCCTTAACAAAGGGAAATATTGAAGCCGTAAAGACTATCATCAGAGACAATACCATCTACAAAAAATTAATTCAGCTAGCAAATCCACAAGTGAAGGGCAGACTACTGGCTAACTTGGCTTGAAGCCTTTCAAAATACCACTCAAATGATGCCTTTAGAGTTATGCCAACCCTGATAGCACTCTAAGGTACCTAATTATCTACCCCTTAGGAATCTCTCTTATTCAAAATCCATACAAGCAATTAGGACAATCCTCCCAAGAAAGATATAGAAGTTCAAATCTTTGACTACTAACCTTAGAGTTGGATAAGTAGAAAAACTAATCATAAGTACCTAGCAAGGTACTTACAAAATGAGGATCAGCATGGATAATGTTTGAGTTAACATATGTGGACATTTGAGTGTAGAAATATTTCCCATGAGGTAGAACTAAGGGTTAAATAGTTGATGCCCTGATAGCATGGTCAATGCAGCATAGTAGGGGATGAGTCACCATTGCAAAAAGAAGGCAAGCAATGGGGCAGTCCTACTAAATACTACACTACAAGAAAAAGTTGGAGGTAACATATCCATTGATAGAAACTATACCAGAAGCATTGGTGGTAAGGCCTTAGTCATCCAACAAAAGAGATGCACAAAGCATGCATTCTCTAGAGTGGCCATCATGAACTCCCACCATACCTGGCATAAGCTTTTTCTAAGTCCATGTTAAATAGAATATAATTGTCCTACAAAGAAAATGTGTGATGAATCCCAAACAATATATTGAGTTTAGCATCTTGTATATTCCTCCCATATGCCTGCAATGAATATGTCGGCAACCAAGGACAATCCTATCTTGTTTTGCTTATTGCTCATGGCTTGCTCCAGCGGTGGCACCTTGCATGCATTGACTATTGGCTAGCATCCTACCATGTTCCTTGCAAAACTTAGTGATTTCTTCGATGCACTATTCCCAACATGTTGGTGGGAGGAAGAACAAGACTGATAATTGAGCCATACATTATTAGTTTCAGCTATACAAACACTAGATCAACCAAGCATTTGGTATTAAACATGAATGGAGGCATACCTTTGCTAACACTGTTAGAGCAAATCATGTTTAGTGTCATGATAATTGATGTATGGTTCAAATCTAAATATTGGGCCCAAACTTGATATCTTGTCATAAGAGAGCCCATCCACACCATGAGAAAGAAGCAATCGAGTTGTGCTCCTCTCCATGTCATATCAAGATGCCTATCATGCCAAGTGGCACACTTGCCATCCTTCTTCAACACAATATAGCTGAGGCATCCACCATTCTGATGTACAATATCAACTCATTCCATGATACTCTTTGCTCCTCAATCATGTTCTCAAAGCCATGTGAGCGATCCTTGGGAGCTACTGTCATATTCCAATTACCGACAAGTACGTGCTTTCTTCAAATATGTGTGACTTGATCCACCTTCGTGTGTCAGCCCTCAACCTAGAGATGTTAGGTGCATAGACTGAGAAGCAATCTAGGGTTTCCCCTAACATAGAGATCCTAACTCCCAAAACACACCCCTTTTCATCATTAGCAACAACAAAAGCCTATAGAGATTGCATCATAAAAACAAGTGTTCCACCTCTTCCTCTTTCATTGATGTTGGAAAAGCATACATATCCTAGTACACTGAGCAATGTAGCACTAGTTAGATCCAACTTCACTTCCTATACCCCAGCAACATCTGACTTGCATCTATAGAGCATGTTCTTCATAGATGTTTGCCTTTCCTTTGAGTAAAGCCCACAAGCATTCCAAGACAAATATGAGATTTTCAAGTAGTCCAATCCATTGCAGTATCTTCAGGAGGAGCCAACACTAGCCAAATGAGCATACACGTTAGTAAACACCTACTAACCTCTAGTAAGCTTCTCGCTGGACCACCTAAGATCATGGCACCCACTATAGAATATGTCAATCCAATGGATTTTAATGCATTTATGGAAGGATCTAAAGAGAATCCATAGAGTTCATAGCAAGCACAAAAGTAATCCTTGATGCTCAAGAATGTTACAACAAAAGTATCAAGGTTCTACGAACTCAATTTCAAAAGGTGATCAATCATGTAAGTGATTTTCTAGCATTAGATGAGCAAGAAGAGGATCCAAAGAAGACCTTACATCAGTACAAAGAGAGATAGAGGACTGAAATTGTAGCAACATTTGATTTAATGTCTATCAAGAGCCAAGATTTAAATAAGTTTTTTTCCATAAACTCAATGCAAACAGTTACCAAGATAGGGGCAAACATAGCAAGGACATGGCTCAATCAACAAGATACATAACCCTTTAATAAAGCATGTAAACTCTAGGGAAACAAAAGGATACACCTTGGAATGAAGCTAAAGATGCATGGAAGCTATAACCCAAATGGTGACACACTATCCTAGAGGTAGATGAGCATACATGCAAAATGGTAATACATTGTTCTAGAGGTATATGAGCATGCATTGTGTGCTTTTTGCTATTTACTTCCATAGGGGTAATGTGCTTTATTATCCATATCCCAATAGGCCTAGTAAAGAACACAAAACCCAACTCCAAAGGAGGTACAACTTCCCAAAATTTCCTAATATGCATGCAATAACACTTGAAAAGATTTATTTATAATACCCAAGTGAAGTCAAACTAGCCTTCAACAACTTCATTAAGAAATTTAGCAACTTCTCAAACCCCTCATTCATTACAACCTACAATTATTTTCAACTACTAGTGAAGTTGTTGTAGTGGCTATGCACTTTATGTGAGGATGGTCAACTACCTTTATTCTTTGATGTGAGTGTTGGGATTGATTGTGTTGCAATGGCACAATTCCATCTCATGGCATCACTCTTTCCATCCTACTATATTACTATACTACAGACATGACCGAAAATCACTTAGCCTGCTATACACATCCTTTCTATTTGGATCCTTTTATCAAAATACTAGAACTTGTGAAGGAGTACCTACTCAGTAAGGGATGCATATCATGCACTCTACAACCACTCCTTTAATTATGAGCATGATATATTCATACTTTTTTTAAAGAACAAAACAAAGAAGAAAATGAAAAAGAAATAGAGAGCTGATGCTCCAATCTACATAGCCAAATACACATTCACTACATCTAGTGATACTCAAGTTGGGTATGCTGAATGGTGTTGATCAAATTGCTCTATCTCTAATCCATTTGCCCCTTTTCCCCTACTTCATAATCTCAAGGCACATCAAGGGTAGGACCTTTAGCGCTTGCTTGATCAATTTGTCACCTTGAGCTTAGCACTACACAATCAACCTTACACCAATTGGGTGGTCAATTGGGTGGTCAAGTGTTGGGGACAATATCTTCAAGCTTGCTTGGAGTTTGGCCCAGATTCTCCTCATTGCACCTAGAAAACCACACTCTTCCCTACATGATAAGGTAGTCACATGCCCCCAAGAAAAGCATAATCAGTTGTAAGTGCCACTCAAGATCAAGTAAGAAGACCCATCAACATCAATGGTCTACACGCTCTTCATCTCTTCACTTTTTCCTCAACAATGACACTCAATGACATCATCTATTGTGGACCATGACATCATCCATAACTTCAACATTTGTTGTTTACCAAAGCACCAGTGGTAGTCCTCAATCTCATTATTAAAAATAACTTACAATCTTCCAATTGGACCATATCATCACAATCATTCAACCATTTCCATGTCTACCGTGGTGCAAGCTCCAACATGCTACCGTCGACAATGAGCAGCAATGGACCAACACTCAATTTGTGAGGTGATAATTGTAACTACTAATGTGAAAGGCAAAGCCAAAGAGAAGTAGAATTCAAACTATCAAATCTTATTTTTGAAAGATTATTATTTTTTCAAGCTTCATCATGTTATTTTAGGCACTTGTAATCTATTCCTTAGGTAGTCACCAAGGGCTTCCATAGGTAGAACCACATGTTTTCTAGTACCCTCTCAGAATTAGGAAACTGCTACAAGTTATCTCTAATGTCCCATTGTTGAGTGTTGAGGCCAACATACAGCTCCTCATGCATGTAAGGAAGCCATGGTTGAAAACAGCTATTGCACCAATCATATGAAAGCTCTTGTACCAATGTTATATTGTCTCACCATAGCTTAGTACTTCAATTCATAAAATTGAGGAAAAAACACCAAAAAAAGTATGAAAGCATGAAAATCAAAGAAAGCATGACACAAGATTAGATGCAATCTCTTCCATGCATTGCAAGAGCTCTCGTCAATGCATGTATTCAGTTGATTCAATTTGCTTTTGCCCAAAAATGGTTTTTTTTTTTAAAAATGGAGCAAGCTTTTGCTAGTTCATCTTATTTAATTGAACCAAGGTCTTTAACCTTCATGAACAAAGCAAATCATCAATAGTCCAATACCCATGCCAATGCACCTCATAAATAATAATTAGTGAATAGTCGATGGCATTGCAAGAATAGATAGATCATTCAACACATTTCCAATAAATAATTCCAATAATATCTATAAATTATTGTAAATATGAAATGATGCAAAAGTAGTTGAATGCTCAAGCTAGCTCTATGATTGGTTAGCTCTATGATTGATAGGCTAGCTCTTGTACCATGACATCATCCATAACTTCAACATTTGTTGTTTACCAAAGCACTAGTGGTAGTCCTCAACCTCATTATTAAAAATAACTTACAATCTTCCAATTGGACCATATCATCACAATCATCCGACCATTTCCATGTCTACCGTGGTGCAAGCTCCAACATGCTACCGTTGACAATGAGCACGATGGACCAACACTCAATCTGTGAGGTGATAATTGTAACTACTAATGTGAAAGGCAAAGCCAAAGAGAAGTAGAATTCAAACTATCAAATCTTATTTTTGAAAGATTATTATTTTTTCAAGCTCCATCATGTTATTTTAGGCACTTGTAATCTATTCCTTAGGTAGTCACCAAGGGCTTCCATAGGTAGAACCACATGTTTTCTAGTACCCTCTCAGAATTAGGAAACTGCTACAAGTTATCTCTAATGTCCCATTGTTGAGTGTTGAGGCCAACATACAGCTCCTCATGCATGTAAGGAAGCCATGGTTGAAAACAGCTACTGCACTAATCATATGAAAGCTCTTGTACCAATGTTATCTAATAATGAAGTTATAGTTGCCCCAAGCCTATCAATCAAGTTTTGCATTATTAGATAACAATGTGATTCTTTGTCAACTTTGATTACTTTCATCTACTTAAGTTTGTAAATAGCAACACTTGAGTAGTATTTGTTCTCTAAAAAGTTTTGTGAACTTTCTCTTTACACTTTTCCCCAACACCCAAATCTAAATATAAAAAGATAGATATTCCCATGCAAAGGACCATGATCATATCCATCATGCAAAGTAGAATTTTGATCATATGGGTCATGTCACCAAGAAGCATCTACACAAGGGGATGATAGTCTTAAATGGTTTTGTATTGTGTGCATATTCAAGGGGATGATGACCTAAGATAGTCTCTCTTGATATCATGGCACATTTTGAAGGAGATGATGGCCTTATAGTCCTCTCTTGGGTGGAAGTTGATAGGGATACCTATCCTTGCTGGTTATTGACATTTATTAGCACAATTTTGGGTGATTTCCACATCTAAGCAATTTATGATATCCGTGCTAATTAATTGTGATTCAAAAATAAGTTTGAAATATTTTATTTTATAAGCTCCATTTGATTATCTAAATTTAAATTATTTTTTACATGAATGGAGATGGATTACCAATTTTGATGAAGGTGTAGAAAAAAAATGGGCTTTCCTCTATGTAGAAAATGAGATCACTTGCATTCCTATCCCTAAATGTTGTGAGGTTGCATGAACCTAGGTTGTTTTATTCGAGAGAGTTGCATCACTTAATGAAATTGTAAGAAAATAAGATGCAACAAAATACATTAAATTTGTAAGAAAAAGATGAACTAAGAATATTGAGAATCAAGAACTTTGATTATTCTAAGTGAGTATAATAGATAGCTAATGCTTCCATGCCATGTGCTTCTATTAGGAACCTTGGATAGCATGTAGGAAACTAACAAGAGCAAAGGTTGTATATCTAGAAAAGCATGGCTATAGCAACAAAGATGAGCCACATACAGATATGCTAAATAGAGCAACGTCCAAAACTAACCATTGAATGTATATTATATAGGTCCATAAATTATGCATGGTATTTAGCGTAATAGCCTTTCGAGCAAGGGGGCGAGCCTCTCCAAAACCCCACAGAGGAGAGGCCCCCTTTTAACCTCCCCCCAAGAAGGCTAGTGGTTGGGAAAAGCTACATTGCAACATGGTCTCCAAATAAGGGCCTAATATCATAATGACTCTATGCATGTATGTAGCTAGAATGTACCAACCTCCACAATGGTTTGTCTCTAGTTATCTATCTACACTCTACCACCATTGATGTTGAAACTTGGACCTAGTAGGTTAATGTACTGTTCACAAATGCCTTCCCCTTATATGGGAGGCTCACAAACATAAAGTCAACAACAATTACCTGCATAGTTACATAGGAGTAGAGCATTGATCTCCAATAGAAAATCTTATGGATTATTATGATAGCTTGCAATTAATTAGCATAGTCCATTAAGGCATATGCTATTATAATGGTGCAATGCTACAATGGTTTCTACCCTTAAAAAATTTGCCCTGAACTTGGGTTACATGGCCTAGTTTTAGGCTCATCTAAATCTTATTTTAGCTTAGACATGCATAAATTACCAAGAAAAAGAAGAAACATGTCAACAAGAAAAGCTAAAGTTTGACAAAAAATTGCTTCTAGGGACAAATTTTAACCTATGCAATATTCTTATTTTTTGCTTTCTTCCCTCTTCAAAAATATATGTGTGTCTTTGAGACACTCTATTTCCTCTCTTGAAATCTATGGAGCTCAAAGCTTTATCATCCTCTCCATCTTCTCCTTCTCCTTCTTCATTTCATCCTTCTTTTAATTGTTGTCCTCCTGCAATGAATCTTGCCTTCTATGGCCTCATCTCTACATGCCTTGTTGAGCATTCTTGCTTCCACATCATCTTCTTCTATCCCTTCTTCTTCTTTGTTAGCTTCTTCAACACAATTTTATACCCTTGTTTCCTTCCTTCCCCTCACTCTAACCAAATGCTAAGTGAAGAGGTTCCCTGCCAAGCTATGAAGCTCCATGTGAAGGATAAGCATCTCACCAATGATTCCAAGGACACATTTGAAGCCCTTGATGACTCCATTGCCATCACCCATGGCTAGTGGTGCTCCCATGAATAACTTCCACCACTTGGGAGTGGCTCTAGTGATACATGAAACACACACACACACACACACATGCATGCACAAAGCTCTTTTATAAAAAAAGGAAAGAAGAGAGAGAGAGAGAGAGAGAGAGAGAGAGAGAGAGAGAGAGAGAGAGAGAGAGAGAGAGAGAGAGAGAGAGAGAGAGAGAGAGAGAGAGAGAGAGAGAGAGAGAGAGAGAGAGAGAGAGAGAGAGAGAGAGAGAGAGAGAGAGAGAGAGAGAGAGAGAGAGAGAGATGCACCCTTGAATAAGAGCAAAAGGATACAACTTTTGGACCTCCCAAACCTAACACCGATGGCACACATACCAAGAGTCCAAGCCAAATATTAGAGAGAAAAGTAATTGTGGGAGCTTTCGCCCAATCACCAAGACCCATGGACCACTTATAGCTCAAGCGTTTAAGCTGAATGCCAATGGCTACCCCTCACATGCCATTGTATGGGCTCTCAAGACTACGAGTGTAGTGTGTTGAGACTTCAAGCTCACTATCATGTGTGTGACCAGTATCTTAGTTGTGTGCAGTTGTACATGTGTTGGACATTTAATAAGTTGGGTTAGTCAGTGTGACCTAACCAGAGTTAGTCATGGTCAGTGAAACCTAGTGTATAACTTACTCTTTAGTAAGTTAAGAAGTGCAATGGAATAATGAATGGAAGATAGAGAGCATGACTGAGCTCTCTTATGGCTTTCCTCTATCTATCTATCTCTGTATCTCTTAACATGGTATCAGAGCCATCTTGGATGGGCTCTCTGCAGCTTAACAAAGTGAAGAAGACTTGAAGATTGAAGAGATATGATCTTTGTGAAGAGGAGCACGTTTTCATTGTTCATGGTAAGTGTCAGGTCATTTATGTTTCTCTTTGCTATTAGAGTGTGCATGGATCCTGTCTAGAGCACTTGGAGGCTTCATTGACCACATTAGAGGGAGCACTGATCATCAGTGGGCTGGACATTTGCTAAATACACCTCTAAACTACATCACATGATTACACCTACTGTCCAAACCGTTCCCAATGGCTACTAATCAATAAAATAATCATTGCTCAAGTGATCTACAGCTTGCATACACACTTTGGAAGGTACTTGAAGGTCCTAACATGGCAATGCATTGATGGAAGCTCAGTTTGAAGGTTATACACAGGTACACAGAACTGAAACAGAGCATGAACTATTATAAATAGTGAATATACAGCATACACTAGATTTTGGTTGAAGCATTGAAGCTATTTGACATGCGTTCTTAGCTCCATTGAAGTGTAGATACATCTCTGGAAGACATATGTATTGTGTCTTATGCATTTGAGTTGCAATTTCTTGAAGAAAATACTCAAATCTGGAAGTATATGACAGCTTGAAAAATGGCATAAAATTGTGGACAACAAGTACTTATTGGTCCTGAAGCATTACATAACATTGGCTAGCTTCTGTCAAATGTATGACATGGCATATATCTGCTGAATGTTTGGAGGACTAAGATGAGCATTGAATGCTCATGAAAGCTGAAGTTTGGAGCTAGAAATAAATGCATTGACATTTTCTTGGCTGGTTACAAACAAGGAATGCATTCTACGACATTGTCTGTTGAAGACAGAGTGTATATGGTTGTTTGTATGGTCATGTATTGACCCCTACACTTGATAGCACATGTATGTAATTTGAGGACATTTTGGAGTTGGATAAACCTAGTTTGATTGAGTATTAGCTGACTGCAACTTGCAAGCAAGGTATTTGACACCTATATCTGATGTGTACACATTGAACAGTGGCCGCATGATCATGTATGGACTCCTACATGTACTAGCAAATGTCTGAGAGTTTTTTAGAGTGTATGGCATGTATACATCTCAGTTTTTGCCTTGAAAAAGCTGTTGGTCATTGATAGTCAGCAAATTTCACACTGCATGTTTGGTTGACTGCAGTAAGGTTGCATGATACAGAGTTCCAGCAACTACATGATCTATGTGTTGATTGATGTACCTACAGTTTATGTCACATGGTTGTGGATGGTTTTGAGATGTTAATGGGCTGAAATATCTTGATTATAGCAAATAGTTAATTGCAAAAAACTGTCATAAGCAGTCAAAGACTATAGTTGGTAAGTTAGACTTGTTTGCTTGCAAGATGTCCAGGCATTGACTAGCCATTGTCTATTGCAACATGGCAAATGTAGACAGAGCTGACAACATAACCTAGATAGTGGGGGGAAATCTTGATAGCAATAATTATGCCATATGGAAGTTTTGCATGGAGAACTTCTTGATAGGTAAAGGATATTGGGACTTGGTGACATGTGTTGAAACTGAACCTGAAATCCCAGAGAGGAATCCTACATTTGATCAAAGATGAGTGCGCCAAGCTTGGTTGAAAAGAGCTCGCATGGTGCTACACTGGTTATCTTTGTGTATCTTAGATGCTATGGTAATGCAAATCATGAACTGTAAGTCACTAGCAGATGCATGGAGCATATTGATCAGGTATTATGGCACAACTATTGGTGCCAGGAAGATACATTTAAAGTAGAAATTCAACAACATGGAGAGAAAAGGGAGATCTATACAGGATTATGTCACAAAGATTAAGACTATTGTAGATTAGCTGACATCCATTGGCACGCACGTTGAGGATGAAGACATGGTTGCTGTGACATTAAATTGCTTGGGATCTAAATATAAGTCATTATGATACTTCCATCTCTGTGTGGGTTGAAATGCCAGATTTCAATGAGCTAGTTGCATTTCTTATTCATGAGGAAATTAAACTTGGATTGGCTACATGCTCTAGTAGTTCCAAGAGTAAGGATGTTGTCTTTTATTCACATCAATGTGGCCGTGGCAGTCATGGTAGAGGTTATGGTACTGGCAGAGGAGGCTAGCAAAATGTATATTATGGCAATAATAACCAGCAGGGTTTAAATGCAAGAGGAAATGGAAATTTCAAAGGCAAGGGGAGATCTAGCCCTAGAGGCAGAGACTCCTGGTAGCAGCAGCGTCCATCTGACAATCCTAATTAAGATAAGGACTGTCACTACTGTGGAAAGTATGGTCATATTGCCAAGGACTGCTGGAGAAGCAGGGCAATCAAAAGGGCAAGAAACATGGGCATTATGCATCGTCCAGTCAGATAGATGATGCTTCTAGGGATAGACTTTTTGCATGACATATGTGAAAGACAAGGCTTTATATGGTGCTTGAGAGCAATGGCTATGTATGCACAGGCGATGACTCGCAGCATAGCATTGAACATAAAGGCAAAGTGCCTTTAGTAATCCATGATGTCAAGAAGAAGAACTTACACGATGTATTGCATGTCCTGTCAATTACTAAAAATCTGTTGTATGTGGCTAGATGACTGAGTAGAATTTGCAAGTTAAGTTTAATAAGCATGGTTGCTTCATTGGGGAGTTTGGTAATGACTGCAAATGGATTGCTCACGATCATAGGAATGGTAGGATGTTTACTCTCTTGATGCCACTTTGTCACAATTGAAATTAGCCATGCTAGGCACAGTTAAAGATTTAGAAATATGGCATAAGAGAGTGGGACATGTTAATATTTAGCGGCTACAAACAATGCAAAAAAATTAGCTTGTTACAAGTCTACCACCCAAGTTTACTTACACGAATATTGGTCATGTTGCGAGCTTGTCAATTTGATAAATAGTCAAAGGTTGCCATTTGTCAAGCATGTAAGAAATAGTAAGTGATCATTGCAGTTGATTCACTCTAATGTGTGGGGGCCAGCCCATAATGCATCTATGGGACGCTCTAGGTATTATGTGACATTCATTAATGATTTCAATCACTATACTTGGGTTTATATACTGAAAACAAAGGATGGGGTGTTTGCTATCTTTCAGCAATTTAAGAAGCAGGTTGAAAAGGAATCTGATTGCTACATCTCTTGTTTGAGATCTCACAATGGTGGGGAGTATGTGTCAACTGAGTTTGATAGTTTTTTGGTTGAAAACGGCATACATAGGCAGCTTACATGCAACTACACTCCACAGCAAAATGGGGTAGCTGAATGGAAGAACAAGGTGTTAATGGAAGCTGCGTTTGCAATGATGAATGAGAAGAAGATGTTGCTCTATTATTGGACTGAGGTTGTTATGACAACCATGTATATCTGGAACAAAATTCCCATTGCAGGTATTCATGATATGACACCATTTGAGAAGTTGTATGGCTACAAGCCTAATATCAGTCACTTGAAAGTATTTGGTTGTCTTGCTTATATGTACATCCCTAATGAGAAGAGGAAGAAGAAGAAGATTCCAAAAGCGCATAAGTGTGTCTTTATTGGTTATTCACAAGAGAAGAAGGCATATAAATGCTATGATCCCTCCACTTGGGAGACACTAGTCAGCATAGATGTTATCTTTGATGAGATGGCCTCTTAGTATGCATCACCTACAGTGACATCGGATATGCCTTCTACATATGTTTCTATAGTTGATTCATAGCAGAGTACTGCATTGGCAGGCCTTAGTGGTACGATGGTATCTCCATGGACAGGGAGATTGAGGAGCTCTAGTTCACCATCCACTGACACCACTATGTCAGTGAGGGGGAGATATGATGTGGTGAACAACAAAGGAAAAGAGCAAGCTTCTGATTATACATCTGGTGTGATGACACTTGGCAGGATGACTATAGGCTATGACTCACCTAACAGTCTAGACAGTGAGCTTGGTATTCTGACTGTGTACATGCATGGCACTAGGCAGAACAAGTACATTCCGCCTCACGAGAGAGGGGAATCGAGTAGTGCACCACAGCTTAGACGCTCGCAAAGAGTCAGGTACCCTATGGATAGGCTAACTTATAGTGGTTATTCTACGAAGCATTATGCTTATATGACAAAGGTGACGGAGGTCAAAGAACGTGCTACATATGCTGAAGCAGTGATGGATAAAAAATGGTGCACGGCTATGGATGAGGAAATATGTGCCTAGGTGAAAATAGAACATGGGATCTTGTACCACTACTAGAAGGAAAGAAGACCATTGGCTTTTTTAAATATAAAGAATAACATGAGTACAACCATTGCAATACGTTGAGGCCACAACCTTTCAATTGGATCAGAAAATGTCGAGATTCGAAGACTGCGAAACTGGATATTACAACAATGATTGTGTCCTAGCCTCGTTGCTAGAGAAACAGTTGTTGAGATGGGGAGATACACTGGAGATTTGCAAAACCTCTTTGTAACGTGCGATGTTGGTACAATTGAGGTAGAAGCTCCTGTGAGTGCCCGGTGTAGAGTTTGACCCAGACAGAGAAAGTGGCCATTGATCATGCTTTGGGCCATGCGATGTGGGCGATCGGCAAGGGTGATTTTTGCTTTCGGCGGTGTGGCTTCGTCATGGCTCTTTGTGAGGTTGGTGGTCTTGCGGTGACTTGGGCATTGAACACTTTTGTACAAAGACCTGTGTCGTCATGCATCCACTTGACACTTCGTGAGAGTATATGAAAGTCACATGCATCAATTATAATGAACAAATGCAACACAAAAAGATATTACTTTATCAAAATCCTATGGTGTTGACTGCAATGCATATCCTCGGCGCTTGTTAAAGATGTGACATAAACCACTCAAGCGCGACGCAAGGCCTATCATGACAATTTCATTAAGCACAAGGAGTTCCAAGAAGGTGATCTTGTCCTAGCCTATGATTCGAGATTTGGCAAGTTTCCTGGCAAGCTTCAACAACGGGGGATGGGCCTATACAAGGTACTTGTTGTTGTCAATCCTAACAGCTCTGTTCAGGTGCAGACCGTTGATGCCTCTGATGATCCTTTCCTGATCAATGGCTATCGTCTGAAGAAGTACTTCCCTCCTTGGGGATCTTGACAATCACAGCCGACCTACCCTCTTCCTTTTGGACGTCGCACTGTCATTCTCTTCGTAATTAGTAGTAGGTAATGGAGGTTTATACAATTGGGGAGCCTGCCCCTTTAACCACTTAAGGATAAAAAGTCATGACAAAATGGCATTTGGCAAGCAGTTTATACACATAGGGCCTATTCTATTTGTATGAGGTGTGGTGAATTTGGGTGATCAGATGATTGGGGCTGTGCCGATGGTCGGGTCCTGTTAGGCTGGGCGGGGAAGATATCGGCCGGGACCCGAATGGTGTAGTCCCTGGCCACACTGTTTCAAGAATGCTTTTAAATAATTCATCAAATTATCACTTGTCTCTAGCTTCCTTCTCCTCTTTCGAGCACCTGGTGCCCAAGCATCTAGTGGGGGTCTACAAGCCGGTGTTGCCACACCCCGGGTGCTCCCTTGAGCCTTCGTCCTCTTGGCTTGGGGAGTTTACGGCCTGCGTCCTAGGTTGTGTCTCTTGGGGCCTCTTTTCGGCTCATATCTCTTTAGAGTAGGCACATATCACTCTAGTGGAGGCACTTGTGCGTTATGCTCCCTTCTACGGAGGAGACCTTCCTTGCATGCCAACTACATTGTGTGCTCCATGATGGCTACTGTGGGGAAATCTGCAAAATGTGAATCAAGGCTAGTCTTTGAGTTAGGATAGAATTATTTGCATGAAAGGGATTAAACAATGGATTATCAAGCGCATATGAGGAGGAGGGGCGAGGTGAGGCATGTAGTGTTTGTTGTAGAGGGATGGCCCCTGTGATGATGTTCGTCCTGTCTGGACTACGGGGCGAATTCCAGCCATTAGCAGATCTTGCCTTATGCTAAGTTGCATGGACTGGTTGTCATGGAGTGGAGCAGGGCTCATCCCTAGAAGGATAGATCAAAAATGGGGGGAAAGCCTGTAGAAAGGGATGACACCCCATCTATGCCCATAGAGGTGTTGGTCAAGGCTTCCTATGGCGGTAATGAGAGTTGTATGCCCTCCACCTAGAGGCAGGAATGGTCACACAACTTCTAGACATGTAGTGAGGGGAGGACCTGAGGA
Organism: Lygodium microphyllum; assembly: GCF_053477565.2. Taxonomy (NCBI): domain Eukaryota; kingdom Viridiplantae; phylum Streptophyta; class Polypodiopsida; order Schizaeales; family Lygodiaceae; genus Lygodium; species Lygodium microphyllum. Next base: position 89,509,654 of record NC_141142.1, on the reverse strand, counting down.
ACTCAACCTATCAAACCCAAACTCTTCTCCCTGTGCTTGACTATCATTGCTTGTGTGTATTGATATTATCTATACATGGTCACAAAACTCATTGTTTATTTATGTACATATTTACGAATCCATGTCACTCCGTGAGGATAAAAACCAATTGTAGAACTCAGGATTGTACTGGAGTGTGGCACATGCATGCAGTACTCATAGTAGCTTACTCAATAACGATAGATATTTTGCAACATCGAGTAGCATGGTACCTTGTCCGAGTCTAATGGCAAAATGTAACTCCTCCTCAGTGAGAACCTTATCAGCCAAAGAGCTCTCTCGGCTAGTTCTAGCTAAGTCCGTACCCCGAATGGTAGTCAGCACTCGAAAGGAAGTTGGCGCCACATAGGTTGGGTCTCTTTGAGAACGCCATTCAACCAATCGCTCCTCTGAGACTATCATAATCTGGGCTCCTAGTTTGGCCATTGCAATGCGATTTTCAAACCAAAGTTTTTCAAATTGACTTCGACCCTCTGATTGTCGCTTTAGTTGCTCTATCTCTAAGAGTTTTGGTTGGCAGAGCACATCATTGAATGTTACAGTTAAGTGTAGTTCGTTGGCTTCCTCGTCAGAGGTGAGTTGCATGCGTTCATGCAGGAGCCTGTCATAGTGCTCGTTAAGATGTTCTTGCTCTTCCCAGGATAGGGGAAACAGCAAGTATTCCCTAAGCTACTTCTTAGGGAATGCACCCATGTCCGCAAGGACGTAGACATGTGTGAATGCTTTGAGTTTAGCATCCAACTCAGTTAAGCATTCCGTGACACTTCTACATTCAACGAGGGCTTGCTCGGTTGCTATCTCATGTAAGGTTCTAGGAGTTTCCCTAGGCTTTGGCATAGGTGGGGGCTCAAGCCTGAATGAGCAAAATTGGTCAACGCTAGAATTTCTTATGCTCTCAAGGTTTCCATGTTTCTCCTGAGGCCTTGCTGCTATTGTGTCATGGTTCTCCTTGGATATGACCGGTATAGTCTTGTCACCCTATTGTGACAATGTTGTGTCCACTCTTGATTGGTCAATGCAAGTCCTGTTGTCGATGGATTGAGTGTTACAAGAAAATGTTGATGGTAATGGTTGCTCTAACTTATCAGAACACATGGATGCATTTGAGGTTTCACCGCTATTAGGAGAGATGGCAATGGGTTCATTGGTGGATGGGCTTGATATTTTATTCCTCAGCTCTTCAGTGCTCTTGGTCTCGCTCTTATTGGCGTCTACCACCACTTGCAAACTGCCGTTGTTTCCGTTGTTTTGTCCTCTTTTTCTTGGGCAATTGATGTGTCTCCTTTAAGGACTCAAGACCTAAACTAGGTCAATCTTTGATGTGCTTGGTTAGGCCTTAGCGCTCTCTTTCTCCTCTTTTTGGAGAGTCTAGCTCTTCAGCTAATTCCCCTCTGTTTAGCTCCTCAAGCCTAGGCTCTAGGTGCTTTGAAAGTGCTGGAGTTGCCAAGGATGTTGATTGTGACACCTCCTCCACATGTGAATGGCTAAGGACATGTTCTGCAAGGGGCATTGTCACGGCCAAGGGCTGTGAGACTGATGTGATCCCTGATTGGAAGTAGTAGCAGCTAGTTTAGTGGACTGGTTACTATTGGTGGATTTTAGTGTCAAGTCCTTAGGTCGATCGGAAGTGGTCATGTCTTTTGTTGCCCTTTGAGCATTCACTTGTGCAAATCGAGCCTCAGTTGATCTAGTCACAATAGATTGCACAAGCATATCCTTGGGCCGAGAGCTACAGGTGGTGTCATGTCCCACCTCTTGGACAGAGATTGGGATTGGGCAATTGCACTTTGACGACTGTTGTTGTGCTTATTGTGTCCGTTTAGGGAAAGAAGGTGTAGGAGACTTGGGACTCCTAAGTGGCTTTGACACTAGCTGGAAGATTTGCTTGTGGCTGTTAGATGATTCTTCCATTTGCTTTGTTGAGCATTTAGCCTTGCCATGAGAAATGTTGTGCCTATGATGCTTGTTATCCACTTGGGAAACCAAAGGCTTCTTGGGCACTAGTGGCTTTTGCGTATCCTCAACGATTACATCTGATATCTCCTTGTCAAGCACGCTAGGCTGAGGATCTACCTTTCGATTAGTCCCGTTTGGTTTCTTGATTTCGATCGTGAGGGGCTCGATCACTCCAATGTTTTTGACTCAAGACTTGGTTTTTCGTTTAGACTTCCTCCTACACTTCTTTGCTCTTGATACGTCTTGGCCTTTGATCGATAGAGGAGGTTTAGCAGGGGGTTTGGTACTCAGATTCATCGGTTACCTGCGTAATACCCTTGTGCACATAGCAATGCTTTGGATATCCATCGCAGCTTTGTGCTAGCTCTCCATCGATGCCTTCGTCTATAAGGCTTGGCCTTCTTTTGGGGTCTTTTGCGATATTTGTAAGTCTAAAGCCCATCCTTGGCATTGTATCTTGACTTTCTTGTTTCAAGCATGGCCTCACTCACTGGTTCTCGTTGTTCAACCTGTGCTTGTATCAACTCTTTCAACACGTCCTTGCTCTCATCACTAGGCTTGCCTATTATGTCAGCAGTTTCCTTGCCTTTCCCTCGAGGTTTGATGAGGTCACCCTTGCTAAAGGTTGTGACTATCCTCACACCTGGTAGTGTCAAGTGTATCCTCTGTACTACATAATCAGCCTCACACTTTGTCGCCCTTTTGAAGGGTCTTCCTAGGAGGGTCTCTTTTCCACAATTAGCACCATTTGGAGGAACATGGAAGAGGATAGGCAAGCTTTCCGTTTCAATAGTTACAAGGATTTTGCACTTCCCTATAAGTGCTTGTGAGTGTCCCCCGTAAGGACTAAGAGTTGCATTAGTCAGTGTCAACTCTGGTTGGGCCTAGTAGGGTCCATGCTTCATAGGTCAAGATATTAAAATCTGCTCCTTCATCAATCAGAGCATCGACAGTGTGCTCCCCTTTTGCGGTGAGTTTGGCCCTAAGATAAGCAGGAGGTACTATATCTTCATCTTTTGAGTCTTGGCTTATAAATTTAAGCCTTTTGACAAATGCCCTTGAGTCCCCAACTGCATGACTAGATGTGGATTCTCCACTGATATCTTGGATCGTCGATGCAGTGCTATTTAAGGTGCATCTATCATCAGGACTGTCACATCTAGTCATCCTCGCAGTTCTAGCTTGATGTTGTTGATTTCTGCTTTGACTAGATGCAGTCCAAATGCAACACATACGTGTTTTTGTGGTGTGGCCTTTTTGCCCTTGTTGGCTAGATTGGCCCATTGAGGTTCTAGGGTCTTTGTTCGGGTATGGGATTTTGGTTGCAGTTTTGCAAGTGAGGATCTTTGATTGTGTAGAGCCATTACTATGCTAGGTTCTAATTTGGAGGACCTGTCACGGCACGCTTTTTCCCTCCAACCTACTTGGGGGAGGTGCAGTGGGGGCAGAGCCCTCTCTGCGAGGGTCCAAGGGGGCAGTTCCCCTCGGCCCGTAGGGCATTATGGTAACCACCATGTGTGATTTGAAGAACCGTTCGTAGCCAAGTTTTCAACTACTTGCTCTAGATTTCAGTTTAGTAATAGATCTATGATGTGCTTTTGGCTCTGCATGGTCTCTCGTTGGTTTCAAGGTCTACATGTTAAAATTTGAGAAAATCCGAATTCAGTCCAACATGTCCGAATTGTAGGGGCCGATGTTGAAGGGGTTTCGAAAGCAAAGTCGCGACCACAGAGGTTCTTGAGAAATTCCAAGATAGAAGATCAATCAAGCGAGATCAGGCTATGCAGGACAACCTGTCTGTTCTCTAGGCTCCCACATCTAGCATACATGTCAACAAGAGCACCTCCAACGAAAAGATCCAACTCCAAGCTACTTTCAAGAATATGATTATGAATAAACATCCCATGGGATAAGTTTGCTATGCTGGAGCATACTTTAAGGACAGTCACAAATAGATATTTGTCTACTTTCACACAAGACTCATACATCTGCCAATATAATCGCACAGTTTGCTCCTCTCGTCCAAGCTACACATGAGCTGAAATAATTGTAGTCCACGTGAAGACATTTTGCTGTTGAATATGCCAAAATACATAAAGTGCTTCCAGCAAACTGTAAGCATGCCTTTCTTTTCTATACAACCCTGTATAAGGCAAAATGCAATGCTAGAAGAGACAATATGCCCTTGCTGGACCATGCAGTCCGCTCATAAGCTCTTGCTGCTTTCTCAGGTTCATCATAAATACCTAAATAAACTTGTTTGGTCTTTCGAGCCTTCCGGAATCTCTCACACAGATAAGCACGGTAATGTCTGTACCAGCAATGCCTTCATGGATGAATGCAGGTCAGCAGCCCCTATAGAAAATCTTCCTTGCAACGGAGGGGACTTCAATGCTATATGAAATATACTCTTATAAGCAGGATGCGAAGGTTTATGCATGTCATAATGTCTGAGTATTAAGCAAAACTCTCCTTGCTCTTAACATGATTCGAGTAAGAATTTCAAGTGGAAGAGTCAAGCATGACTTCCACTCTAACCAGCCGGCACAGAGCCCCCCCCCCCTGCTCAGCCACCACAGACTCCAGCGGCGTTTGGTTCAAGAGAGGCTTTCTCTTCTCTGCATTCGACATCAGTTCCTTCCCTTCATAGGTAGTTATGACAGCTGTTGAGTCTGTAGAGGATCTTTCCACATGCTTCTTCACTCTGCACCCTGCATTTGTACATTTGTAGTAGCTCCTTGGATGGCGATTCTCCTTGACAACCTTTTGGCCATACTTGCACCATTGATAACCATCATCAAGTATATCAATCTCACTTGTTTTTTGTACCACAACTCGAGGCTCACGGTTCGTTCTGATAGGAAACGTCTCCTTTTTTATCATAAATTTTCCTATTCTTCCCCCCAAAACAATTTGCAATTATGTGCCGTCCAGATCCCCTATTTTCCGTTTCCTCTGGTTCTTGAATGACAACCTTTTTCTTCTTCTTCTTCTTATTGGGATCCAAAGGAGCGATCCGTTAAGCTTTCCATCTTCTCTGATACTTTCCCACGTTTTCCGTTGCTTTTTCTTTTTCCAGGCCTGTTTTTCTTGCTTTTTCTCTCCAGGCCAGACGATTCTTTTTTTAATTGCTCGACGGTCCGTCAGAATTTCCAGTATTTGGGCATGTATCAATATGCCATTACCATAGGCTGCCATGTCCAAGCAAGCTCTCAAGGCACATGTAAATGTGAACTTATCAAGTTTCACCCCACTATGTTGCATATGACAGAAGACATGCAATGCTTCAGATCCACAACCATTGCAAGCATACCCTATGATCAATGTGTTCCATGGTACTCCCAATTTGAGTCAATTTTGTGTGTGTAGCGATTTGAAGATCTGTCCACCTTGGACTTGCAGCCAAGTAGAATGTTGTTTTGAATCATGCCAAACTGCAAACTTGAAGATTTCCTAATAGTATTCTACTATGTCCAGTACTTGCACAAAATACGGCTCCGTTGATCAACATGTGCTCCTGGTAGAATTTGGTACAAAGTAGCCTCTGAGTAAACATCACTGAAAGCATCCACATGAGCACCACTGTAATATCTTTATTCATCCCATTTGGCACCAAAACATGTACATTTCTTGATCAATTAAGATGTAGCCCTTCTACTACAAGATGAGCAAGGTCTCCTCAATTAAATCGCTGAAAATTGCTCTCTCAACCTCAATCGCCAAAGCCTCCTCATCACTGTAAAGCTCCAGCCAATGGTCTTTTTTGGTAAGATCCTTGGTGACTAGATTTTCGAGGGTCTCCTGTGCTCCACTTTGGGAAGAAGTGAGTTGGCACACCTTTGACAAGATGTACTTGAAAACATTCCTTCCAGCAGGAGATGCTAATATTTCTAGGCTTCTAGCACACCACAACCTATGGCAATAGTGTCCTAAAACCTCAACCAGCACGAATACCACTTTCCATCTTTTGAAACAGACTAGGATCTAGAGGCTGATCTGAGATCATGCATAGACTAGGAATAAGAGAGCTATCCTTGTTGAATCCAGAACTTATAAGCACATTCGTCATATAAAGTATTTCTGACTTTTTCCCTCTTGGACAGTCCGTGTCAAAGTCGAACTGCTTGCATTCCCACAACCATCAAACTGTGCAATGGAAATAGCGTCTTCATGAGTACTTGCATCTGAAACAAAGCAAGAGTCCTACACTGATAGATTTGACTCTGATATTGGTTTCATGTCAAAACCATCATCAAAAATTTCCTCATGCTTGCCTACAATAGTCTTCAAGCTCTCTGTGGCATCTGTGTTTCTTTCACCAATTATAGAGTGGCAAAGCATAAAACCTAAGTATGTACAAAGTAACAAATGTCACACACACAACTTTTTGGTGGATTCCACACCTCGGATACGCAGCAGTACGACATCCACCCCCTCTGATCCTGCACATCCTCCAGATGGGCCAACTACCCATGATCATTATCGTCAAGATCCACGAATAGATCAATCTCTTCATTGTGTATTTCCGGTATATCAACAAGGTTATCTGTCATATCATCTGTCTCTTCTACTGGAGTTTCTTCTCGTTGCTCTTCTCTTGCAAATTCTTCCAATGCATAATCCTCATCATCTCTTTTCTTGAAAATATTGATTCTTTTTCCTGCAATAGGCACTCTAAGCACTGTCCCATCTAATTTTGTCAGCTCATATGTTGCATTATCAAAGACATGTCTGACTATGTACGGCCCAAACCATCTTTTCACCATCTTCCGAAGTGCAATATGCTGATTTTCAAGGCTGTTATCAAAAACTAATACCTAGTCTCCCTCTTCTATTGCTCTAGGCCGCAAGCGATGCCTGTTGTCAAACCTGTCCTTATTTCTTAGTCTAGCAACCTTCAACCTATCAATAGCTAGCTGAATATCCTCTAGTCTTCTCTCCAACTGCTGGATCCGAAGAGCTAATAGCTCCTCTCTCGTCAAATCCTCCTGCCAAGGTAAAACTGACCAAGTCAAAGCACAAGTCTCAGTCAGCATAAACGGTTTCTGACCATACATCAACTCTACGGGCATATATCCTGTGGTAACACTGTGTGTCATACGATCGGCCCACAAAGCAAATGGTAGAAGTATCGGCCATTCTCCAATCCATCCTCTGCATGCTTTGGCTAATGCTTTCACTATCGGTGAATGCCCTCTTTCACTTTTTCCATTTCCCTTTGGATTGTATGCTATGGTTAGAGCCAACTTGATTCCTAGTTGAGAGAAAAACTCCCTAGCTTCATCTACATCCAATTCAATCAATTTGCAATGATCTTACCCACACAGCCATACCTGCAGAAAATTTCTTCCAATAAGAACTTACACACTGCACTTGTGGTCTTCGTTCTCAAAGGTTTGCCCTCAACATGATTGGTAAGATCCTCTCTAGCCAAAACAATATATCTCATCTGCCATAGACCCATCGGCATAGTAACCAAGTCAACTACCCACTTATAATGAATGCATAGTGGATAGGTCGGATGAAGCTCATCTCGATGACGCACTACAGAAAACATCTGACAATCTCTACAAGTCTCTACAAAGTGAGAAACATCTCTGTACATGCCTTTCCACCAATATTTTTCCTTGATTTTCTCATAAGTAGCCCACACTCCTCTATGACTAGCCCAAGGACTCTCATGAAACTCTCTCATCACCTATAACTGGGTCTCTTTATTGCAGACAACCTGCAAGGGTAATCCACCTCTTTTCTTCGGGTGCTTCCAAAGAAATCCGTCCTTGAGGAAATAACCATAGGCTTTTCTTCTGATCTTCTTGAACTCTTCATCTGTCCATTTACCTCTTTTGCTTACTGTACTAAGGTACTTGCCAATCTGCAACCAATCTCCAACATAGAGTTCTTCTATGAAAGCCACAATATCATAGACATGGCAAACATGATCAACCATAGCAGCTGAAATTTTTGCATCATCCTCTTCTGCAAGTAGTGTCTCCTCATCATCATATCTGGCCCTAGACAGCATATCCGCCACTGGATTATCCTTCCCTGCTATGTGTTTAAATTCTGGATTTAATGACTTGATGTATGCAATCCATCTCAACATAACTATATCCGGAGTAGAGCAACTCGTAACCATACCTATCAATGGCAAGCAATTTGTCTCTACCACAACTGGGGCTCTAATAAAGTACTCCTTGTCACATTTGAGAGCCATAACAATTCCCAGTAATTTCCTCTTGATTTGCGGATACCTCCTCTGTCTCTTGTTTAGGACTTTCGCCCCAAACTGAATAGCATACCTGTTTTCATCTGTATCATCTTGACCCACGGCCCAACCTATGCCAATTGGACTAGTGTCAACTGTCAATACAATAGGCCTTCCACAATTATAATCCACTTTCCTGAGAGTAGGAGCAATCTGCAATAACTTCTTCAATTTATGCATGGCTCTAGTGTGGCTCTCATCCCAATAAAATTTCTGCCCCTTTCGAAGCAGCTGATATAAACAATTTGCTATGTGTGCAAAATGGGGTATCCAAATCATGTAAAACACACAGGCTCCAATGAATCTCCATACCTTTGAAGTGGTAGAACAATACTCCATAATCTTGCCTATAGCATCCACCTTCTCAGGTAAAGGTTTCCTGCCATAATACCCACACATATGTCCAACAATGACAACCTCATTTACTCCGAAAACAGATTTTTGCCTTAATAGTGTCAAGTTCACTTCTTCTAACCTGGCCAAAATCTTTTCACAAGCTGCAATATGATTAGCCACAAAGTATCTGCATCCCTGCTCATTTAGACTCTCATTCTTCTCTTCTTCTGCACACCCCTTAATGGGCACATCATCCAAGAAAGGCATGGTAAGCTGAGGTATGTACTCACGAAGGACCTTATGCATGGCATTCATCATATGCGCAACAGAATTAGTGGCACCTTGAGGCAAGGTACACATCTTGACAAGCCCAATAGGAGTTCTCATAGTGGTTATGTCCCTACTTTCCGAGGCCAACTGGAACTGATCATATCCCGAATACAAGTCACCTAAAGAATAGGTGGCATGTCCAGCAAATGCTTCTGCAAACTCATCCACAACTGGACCTATACCAACATTCCTAATAGTAACTCTGTTTACTAGCTGCATGTCTTGTATAAATCGGAGAGTACCATTCTTCTTTGGAACCGTAAACCGCCTATTTGAGTATGATGCAGATGAAGGCTCTAGGATTCCCATCCTGATTTTCTCTTTCAACAAGTCAACTAGCTTTGGTAGGTGTGCCCTAGGCACTGGAATAAATCGGAGGTTCCATGGAATATAAGGAATAGTAAAGATCACCATAGGGGCAACAATATCTGTATTCACACATCCAATCTCATGAGAAAAGAAAGCAAACCCCCTTCAATGTCGCTCAAGCATATCTTGAAAGCATTGCTTCTCTAAAGGTAGCAAGAAATCACCATTTCCAATTTTTAATTCAGCAAGAGTCTCTGCTGAAAATTTATGGCCTATATGCTCTAGATTCCTCAAAATTGGCTGTTTGGTAGCCCTCTCTATTTGCTGATCACTGTCAGGTGGAAGCGGTCCAGCTACCGACTTCATCTTCTTATCCACAGTCTTGTATTTCGTGTCAACCTTGGCTTCATTATGATCCTCTGCATTACTCAAATCATGCTGTAAATCAGCAATTCTGCCCTCTAGTGGGCTGAATATCCTCAGCCCTTTGGTGTGGCTGAATATCCTCAACCCTCTGCTCTATGGACTGCATAAGAACAACCCTAAACTTTGGATGCTGAAATATTTCAGCAGTAAACTCTGTTGGCTGAAAGTTTTTAGCCCTCTGTGTCTTTGTAGGCTGATCATAATCAGTCGGAAACCCTGTTTGCTGAATTTCTTCAACACTCAACACTTTTTGCTGAGTCACCTCAACCTCTGACTCTATCTGTGACACAAAATCTAAAATTTCATGAAACATGTCCAGGGACTGCACTGATACATTACTGTGACAACTCTGCATATCAGTTTTCAGCATATTTTCCATCTCTGCCATCGTATCTGCACAAAGCATACTATCATACATCCCATCCATATGCTCATCATCCTCTAAAATACCTGAATTTTTCAAATCTTTCTCCTTCCTGCATATGTACTACCTGGCAGCTCTAGGCAACTTAGAAATCTTTTGATAACTCATCGAACTGTTTGCTGAAATTCCAACAAAATTGGAGGAGAAAACACTACTGCCAGGAGGCGAGAACTCCAATCTCCTCTGCTCTGTATCACCGTCGTCTCGCGGAACAACGGTACCTAATGAAAACCCAAATCCCTCATAGTGGGCAAAGGTGCATCTCGAAGAGTATCCCTGTTTCTAGCATGATTTACACACACAGTCTTCATAAACTGGACTGCTCTCATACCATCTTTACTGTGAATCCGTGCATAAGCAGATCCATCATCCATTACTTTCGTCTCCATGCACATCTCTGTAATGAATGGCTGACCTAGGATTATGGGGTAAGAGCATGAATCCTGCACAAAGAAATGGAAATCCTCCTCTAAATCTCCAATAGAAATCCTGACACTGGGACAGGCAGCATACAAATCACCTGCAGTATTGTTGGCGGCTCTCGTACGCCACCCATGCTCTGCATCCATAGCCCATCTATTACTTTCATAAACTCCACGAACTATGAGATTAATCTCTGAACCATGATCCACCAGAGCAACATAAGGCACTTGTTTCTCTCCAATTTTTACCATTGTTTTTGTAGTTGCCCTAGCCCAATGACTCCGCAAAAAGTGACTGCGCGGTACCAAGATAGGCTCATCAGTTTCAGCATAATGCATAGGTCGAAACCTCTTCTCTGTCTGCGGAAAAACAAAAGCATTCTCAACCATAACCTCATCCTCATCCTCATCCAACTCCCCAATCAAAACTCCCTGTGTATCAGTAGTAGGAAATGTATATCTTTTCCTCTTCATGACTTCTTGGAACTGATCTTGAAACTCTCTTTTCGAGATGCCCAAAATCTCAGAAAGCTAAAAAATACGTCACGCTCAGCCTGTCGTCCGAGTGACAGCGATTATGGGCCGAGTCCTAGAATTGGCCCTCAGCTCGGTGTCCTGTATTCGGCCCTTGGCCAACTACACTTAGATGCCTTTCACTCGGCCCATCCGACTGAAGCATTCGGACAACTTGATGCTCGGCCCACTTAACTCTACCATTCGACACTCGCCCACTTGGCCAACCCCATTCAGACAAGCCCTTGGACCACTTGGGCACTCGGCCCTCGGACAAACACACTTGGACCACTTGGCCGAGTGCCCAAATTCTACCGGGAGCACATGTTGACTCTGCCATTCGACACTCGCCCACTTGGCCAACCCCATTCAGACAAGCCCTTGGACCACTTGGGCACTCGGGCCTTGGACAAACGCACTCTGAATGGGGTTGGCCAAGTGCCCAATGTGGATGCTTTCAGTGATGTTTGCTCAGAGGCTACTTTGTACCAAATTCTACCGGGAGCACATGTTGATCAACGGAGCCATATTTTGTGCAAGTACTGGACATAGTAGAATACTATCAGAAAATCTTCAAGTTTGCAGTTTGGCATGATTCAAAACAACATTCTACTTGGCTGCAAATCCAAAGTGGACAGATCTTCAAATTGCTGCACACACAAAATTGACTCAAATTGGGAGTATCATGGAACACATTGATCACAGGGTATGCTTGCAATGGTTGAGGTTCTGAAGCATTGCATGTCTTCTATCATATGCAACACAGCGGGGTGAAACTTGATAAGTTCACATTTACATGTGCCTTGAGAGCTTGCTCGGACATGGCAGCCTATGGTAATGGCATATTGATACATGCCCAGATATTGGAAATTCTGACGGGCCGCCGAGCAGTTAAAAAAAGAATCGTCTAGCTTGGAGAGAAAAAGTAAGAAAAACAGGCCTGGAAAAAGAAAAAGCAACGGAAAACGTGGGGAAAGTATTAGAGAAGATGGAAAACTTAACAGATCGCTCCTTTGGATCCCAAGAAGAAGAAGAAGAAGAAGAAGGTTGTCATTCAAGAACCAGAGGAAACGGAAAACAGGGGATCTGGATGGCACATAATTGCAAATTGTTTTGGGGGGAAGAACATGAAAATTGATGATAAAAATGAGATGTTTCCTATTAGAACGATCCGCGAGCCTTGAGTCGTGGTACAGAAAACAAGTGAGATTGATATACTTGATGATGGTTATCGATGGTGCAAGTATGGCCAAAAGGTTGTCAAGGAGAATCGCCATCCAAGGAGCTACTACAAATGTACAAATGCAGGGTGCAGAGTGAAGAAGCATGTGGAAAGATCCTCTACAGACTCAACAACTATCATAACTACCTATGAAGGGAAGGAACTGATGTCGAATGCAGAGAAGAGAAAGCCTCTCTTGAACCAAAAGCCGCTGGAGTCTGTGGTGGCTGAGCAGGGGGTGGGGGGGGCTCTGTGCCAGCTGGTTAGAGTGGAAGTCATGCTTGACTCTTCCACTTGAAATTCTTACTCGAATCATGTTGAGAGCAAGGAGAGTTCTGTTGGATACTTATACATTATGACCTGCATAAACCTTTGCATCTTGCTTATAAGAGTATATTTCATATAGCACTGAAGTCCCCTCCGTTGCAAGGAAGATTTTCTATAGGGGCTACTGACCTGCATTCGTCCATGAAGGCATTGTTGGTACAGACACTACCGCGCTTATCTGTGTGAGAGATTCAGGAAGGCTCGAAAGACCAAACAAGTTTATTTAGGTGTTTATGATGAACTTGGGAAAGCAGCAAGAGCTTATGATCGGACTGCATGGTCCAGCAAGGGCATATTGTGTCTTCTAGCATTGCATTTTGCCTTATATAGGGTTGTATAGAAAAGAAAGACCTGCTTACAGTTTGCTGGAAGCACTTTATGTATTTTGGCATATTCAACAGCAAAATATCTTCACGTGGACTGCAATTATTTCAGCTCATGTGCAGCTTGGACGAGAGGAGCAAGCTGTGCGATTGTATTGGTAGATATATGAGTCTTGTGTGAAAGCAGACAAATATCTGTTTGTGATTGTCCTTAAAGTATGCTCCAGCATAGCAGCCTTATCCCATGGGATGTTTATTCATAATCATATTCTTGAAAGTAGCTTGGAGTTGGATCTTTTTGTTGGAGGTCCTCTTGTTGACATATCTGCTAGATGTGGGAGCCTAGAGAATACAGGTTGTCCTGCATAGCCTGATCTCGCTTGATTGATCTTCTATCTTGGAATTTCTCAAGAACCTCTGTGGTCGCAACTTTGCTTTTGCAACCCCTTCGACATCTTTGGTGAACCCGACGTGAAAGCGTTGCATTTAAATTTCAGGATGGGAGATACTTCAGCATCAATTTCAGCCTCTTCTACGATTCCTGCTTTGTCCTCTACTTCAGCTTCATCATCGACTTCTGCTTCAAGTACTTCAACGGATGATTTAAAGGAGATTTTGCAAAATATGTCTATGTATATGCAACTTCAAAATGAGCAAACACAATTGTATATGCAGCAGCAGCAGCAGTTGCATCAACAATAATTGTCTTAGCAAAGGCAACTATATTCGGAGCAAGAGAATGCAATCAGCGCGACTAAGGCGATTGAAGCAGTTGAGAATGAAAATAAGCTATTTGATGGCCGTAATGTATCGGCTTATTTGAAGATGTATGAGATTAAGATGGGATTTTTTGGAGTACCAACAGGACTTATGAGTAAATATTTTCTTCGCCTTGTCACACCCGCCTTGAGGGTAAAAGTGACTGATCTTTTCCTTCAAAATTCACATTGGCAAGATTTTAAGAAGGCCCTGAAAGAGGAGTATTTTCTTGAGGACTTTGGGATGGCTATACGGCGGTCATTCCAAGAGTGGGTCTACATGCCAAACAAAGGTCTAGCTGCTTCAGAATTGATACGAGAATTTGAAGAGAGGTATAGTCAGCTTGATGCCATTGAACAAAGAGCATTGGATATTGAGAAAGTTGAGCTTTTCTTACAAGCTACAGATCCTGCTCTTTAGGAAGAATTAGGAGAGCTTCTTGAGGATCGCACAAAGCCTATGGGTCTTAAAACAGATTGGCAAGATGCCCAGGATGCAATCTTGACTTTGACCAAGAGGCGGATATGGAAGACCCGCCTACAGAATGGATCCATGACACCGACGCCGTCTTCTGCTCCTATGCCTGATTCTACCCCTGTTATTCCTTCTCTTCCTCAGTCAGTTACTTGGGCTATGCCAGTGCCTACTTTTTCCTCCTGTTCCAAGATCGATGCTAGCTCGTTCTGCTCCAAAATCATTCGCTCCTTTGGTTCCTTCCTCTCTTGATGACATAATCAAAGACATAACGGATTTGACACTGGATTCAGTTAAAGCAGAATTGGTGGGAAATTTGAAAGTGCAGTTTGCTTCACCATGCCTACTATTTCTTCTAGTGCTCCTAGTGCACCTAGAAGTGCTCCTAGTGCACCTAGGGGAGATCGAAGATGTATTTGGTGTGATAGTACAGACCATCAACATTGCAGGGATTGCAAATCTTTTCAAGATGCAAGGAGGAAGAATTTGGTATTTTGGGGACAAGATGGCAAGATCTGGTTGACTGAAATAGGAGGTCCGACAGGTTGGGATTCGCATGTTGACAAGTACACTATTTATGCCTACTTGGCTAAGTCTCAGGGAGCAGATGTACTTGTTGAGGAGAAGCGTAAGAGAGATGAAGAGAATCCAAATGCAGCTAAAAAGACTAGAGGGGGTGAGTTTGTTACTCCACCTACTACAGGGCCGTCTTTGAGACCAGGGCCAGAACGATAAATGGAAGATGCTCAAAAGAAAGAAAAGAGGCAGGAGCCTAGACAGAGAAAGCAGCCAGGATTTAGATTAATGTCCGATATTGAGACATCTACAGACATGAAGAGAATCTTTAGACAGGATCCCCAGGGGGTCCCGAGCGGGTCTCTGAGGGTTGGAACATCAAACTTGGTATCACAATACCAAATTCTACTCTAATAGCATTATATTTGGTGAAATAATGTTTGATTGGAGACAGACATGACCAAAGAGGTGGTGGAAAATGTTATGGACCACCTTATATTGTGTTTCTCTAAAATTCACCCTTCTTTGTTTTTGGACAATCTTATAATGTACATTAACGAAATTGGTAACATAGATTCCAAAATGAGTATTACAGGTACCAAATTTGGTACTATAGGTACCCACCAAAATTGATACTATAGATACCTAACAAATTGAGTACTTTATGTACCAAAATTGGTACTATCTCAAAATATGGAATTGAAAGGTTTCAAAATTTGGTATTGTAAGTGCCAAAATTCAAATTTTCAAACCTAACTACCAAATTTGGTACTTTACGTATCGATTTTGAAATTGCAATGTAAATGTTGGTACCATAAGTATCCATTTTGGAATTGAGAGTACCAATTTTGATACTTTAGGTTTCAATTTTATTGCTACAATGCAAAACTAATAGTACCATATTTGGTACTATAGTGTGACATGGAGAATACATAGGTCCAAAGTGACAAAACTAGTGTTTTGAAGTAGCTTATGTTGTGCCTCTCTAAAGTTTTCATAAGCAGGTCTTTTCACAATCCAACATCAAATAGTACCAAACTTAATAATATCAGGTACTAAGTCGTGACTTTATATAGGGTAGAGTTAAGTTTTTTGGATGTAGTTGTGGAATGGTTGATAGATAGCTACTCTCAATGTCACTAAATAGAATCATACGTGAGATTCCCACCTCATATGACTCCTCATCATTCAAAGAAAATTCAAAATAGGATTATAGAATGGTCAAGCAAGGATAAAAGATGGCCTTAGTGATCTAATGGTGCCAAGTGGAAGGGCCATCACTCAATGGATAAACACTATTCTAGGGATAACAGCCAGATCTTCCCAAAGAGTTCACATTGGGGAGAAGGTTTGGCACCTTGACATCATCTCTTTGCCACCTAGGGTGGTAATATGTCCCAAGGGTTGGGTTATTCAACCATTAAAGTGATACATACCAAGTTCTGCTCTAATTAGCACCATATTTTCCCATCTCTATTGAAATTGGAACTTATAGCACCAATTATGAACATTCATTAGTTTTATAAACAAATTAGAAGGGACACAACCAATTTTGACTCCATACAAATTTGGACTTAACAAATAGCATGGCAAATATCCCATACAAAAATTTTAGTGCTTTGATTCTCAATGGCAGCTCAAAACCTTCTAGGCTATGGTTGTCGACAACCATTGACAATAACAAATCTGGAAATGTGAAATTTGTTATTGTTCTATCCACCTTACCTCTACTCTTGACCATTGTGTTTGCTAACAATTCTACACTAGAGAAGGCACCTTGGTGTACTTGAGGAGAACTCAACTCTTTGCCATTATTAGATAAAGGATGTAAGAGAGAAGAGGATGAATTAGAAGATGATATTGATTTACATTCTGAGACAAGCTATAGGGCAAACACAAGGCTCAAATCCATGATGATCTTCAAAGCACACAAAGAGAGAGAGAGATGTTGAAACATTTGTTTGTGCATATATAAGGGTGGTGCCTTCTTTGTATGCAAATGTATTATGAACAAAGCTTTAGAGTGTGAAGAGATGAGGATGATGAGTTGGAAGGATAAAGATCTAAGGTGGCAAGTCAAACTGGACTCAATACAATGTACTGAAAGGTGAGAAGGATCGAAGCTTGCACGCGAGCTATGGCGGGAGAGCAAGAGAAAGAAAGAGAGAGACAAGAAATGGGAACTCCAACGGTCACAATGTGTGACCGGGCCTTCCTTTATTCAAACTGTCACTAAAAGAATAAAGAATAAAGTGACGTGACGGGCGCCCGCCACCTGCAGTGTGCAGTGGCGGGTACTGTCAGTGTAGTAATACACGGGGCGGCACGGCGGAGGCGCCTTTACCCCCAACAACCTCCCACTTAAAGGCGAATCTGCCCTAGTGAGAGAGAAAAGAAAAAGAAAAGATAGTACAAATGTACATAGGTGAGGAAAGGTGACATCTCATCCAACGCCCATCAACCTCCTGAGGAAGGCAAAGCGCTCAGTAGTGAGGCTCTTCGTGAGCAAATCTGCAGGATTCTCGTCAGTGGAGATCTTGACAAGGTCAACAGACCTATCCTCCACGACACCACGTATGAAGTGATACCTCACCTCAATGTGTTTCGTCTTCGCATGGAAGACCGGATTCTTAGCCAACTGAATGGCACTCATAGAATCCGAATGCAGTGTAGGTGTAGCATCAATCCCAAGGTCAGCAACTAGACGGCCTAACCATATGGCCTCCTTGCAAGCCTCAGTGGCTGCAACATACTCGGCCTCAGTGGTAGACAAAGCCGTACACTTCTGAACCCTGGACATCCAAGAGATAGCCCCTCCAGCATAGGTGAATACATAGCCAGAAGTGGACTTCCTACTATCTGCATGTCCTGCATAATCGGAGTCAGTGTACCCCACGACCCCTGTATCCTGGCTGCCATAGCAAATACACATATCTGTTGTGCCCTTCAGGTACCTCATGATACCCTTCATGGCATCCCAATGTCTGCTGCCAGGTGTAGCCATATAGCGTGCCACAACACCAACTGCATGTGCAATATCTGGACGAGTGGCTATCATGGCATACATCAAACTGCCCACGGCTGATGCATAAGGGATCTTGGCCATCTCGGCCCTCTGCTCATCTGTTTGCGGACAATCGGCCTGTGATACCTTCACATAAGAAGGTAATGGACAGCCAATAGGCTTAACGCCCTGCATGCGGAAGCGCTCAAGGACTTTATGAATGTACTCCCGCTGTGAGAGATACAAAAGTCCCTGATGCCTATCGCGCTTAATGCGCATCCCAAGTATATGTGAGGCCTGTCCCAAATCCTTCATCTCAAAGCTCTTCTTCAGCTGAGATTTAAGAGCATCTAGCTCATCATGAGCTTTCCCTACTATCAGCATATCATCAACATAGAGTACCAAGATAAGCAAACTGCCATCACGAGCTTTCTTCGTGTAAAGACACGGATCCATAGCACTCCTGCTGTAGCCCTGTGACTGCATAAAGGCATCAAACTTATGATACCATTCCCTAGGTGCCTGCTTCAAGCCATACAAGCTCTTCTTCAACTTGCACACTAGGTGCTCCCTGCCAGGTTCTGCAAAGCCCTTAGGCTGATCCATATAGATCTCATCATGCAAGTCCCCATGTAGAAAAGCCGTCTTGACATCCATCTGATATAGATCTAAGTCAAGCTGTGCAACCAAAGCCAAGACTAAGCGCAGGGTGGTCATCTTAACCACAGGAGAGAAGACCTCATCAAAGTCCACACCATGTTCCTGCTTAAAACCCTTTGCTACCAATCTAGCCTTGTATGCCGGCTTGGGGTGTCCAGGGGTACTTTTCAGCTTGTACACCCACTTGCATGGCAAAGCCTTCTTGCCCTTAGGCAAGGCAACCAAATCCCAAGTCTCATTCTTATGCAGGGAGTCTATCTCAGACTGCATAGCCCTCTCCCAGGAGTGACTGTCACCCCTGCGCATAGCCTCATCATAAGTGAAAGGCTCTCCTGCATCTGTAACCAAAACATAATGCATAGAGGGCTGAAATCTGTCAGGTGGACGTCTATCTCTAGCAGACCGTCTCATCGCAGGCTCTGCTGCCTGTCTAACTACCTGTCCAACATCCTGGCCCTGTGGAGGAACTGCTGCAGGCTGTACTACTGGCTGTGCTGGAGCTTTAGGCTCCTCCTGAAAGATCACTCTGCGGATCTCAACCACCTTCTCAGGCTGCCTGTGCATCTTGTCTTCATGGAAGACGACATCATGGCTGCGTACTATTTTCCGCGCCTGCGGATCCCATAGGCGATAGCCCATCTCTCCTGACTCACCATAGCCAAGGAATATGCATTTAATGCTCTTTGGATCCAATTTACTCCTCTTGTCCTTGGGCACATGGCAGAATGCCTCACATCCAAAGACATGGAGATGCGCGTAAGAGGGTGGCTTACCAGCCCAAACTTCCTCTGCAACCTGGAAATCCAATCCACTGGAAGGCGATCGGTTTATGACATGCACTGACGTACTAACTGCCTCAGCCCAAAAACTCAGGGGTAGGCCTGCATGGCTAAGCATAGAGCGCACACGCTCCTGAATAGTCCTGTTCATGCACTCAGCCAAACCATTCTGGGGTGGGGTGTAAGGGGCGGTCAACTGACGTTAATACCCCTGTCATCACAAAACTGCTCAAAAGCATGCGAGACATATTCTCCCCCATTATCTGTCCTAAGGCATTTCAGCCTATACCCAGTCTGGTTCTCAACAAGAGCAAGCCATCTCTGAAAAATTGCCAAGACATTGGACTTCTGCTTTATGGGATAAGCCCACACTTTCCTAGAAAAATCATCAATGAAGGTAACAAAGTACTTCGCGCCACCCATAGACATGCAAGGCATAGGCCCACAAACATCGGAATGCACCAATGCCAAGGGCTCACTCATGCGTGGCCTACCTGATTTCTTGTGCGTAGACCTATTCTGCTTACCATAAAGACAATGATCACACGAGTCAAAACATGCATAATCCAAAGGCGGAAGATACTGCAAACCAGATAACATTTTCATTCCTTTCAAAGACATATGCCCCAAACGGGCATGCCAAAGTGATACATGTGGGATAGAGCCCACTGCCAAAACATGGTCTACAGAAGACCCAGATACAACAAGAGGATAGAGGCTGCCAGCCTTGGCGCCTCTAGCAAGCACAAGTCTGGCCTTGGTAATCTTCCAGGCAGAATCCCCAAAACAGACATGAAATCCTGCATCATCCAACTGTCCTGCAGACATAAGACTACGCGTAAGCGCAGGTACATGACGTACATCCCTGAGCAAAAAGGAACTGCCAGTGGAAAACTGCAACTGAATATCTCCACAGCCCACAATATCAAGAGACCTGTCATCTCCAAGTCTGACTGATCCAGATACAGTACGGTAAGAGTGAAACCACTCACGGTAAGGCGTCACATGGAAGGACGCACCTGAATCCAATAACCAGCACTGTGCATACATACTAGTTGTCTCAGTCAAGTGTGAAGCATCAGAAGAACTAGCTGCAAGTATAAACTCATCACCACCATCGGACTCTTCAGTCTGCGTGACATTAATTTCCTCAATCTTGACGTTGGACTTCGCAGGTACTATGCTGCGATCAGAGGACTTCTCCTGCACTTTATCTTTCCCCTTATCCTTGCGCTTCTCATTGCGCAACTCATGACACTGTGGTCTAATATGGCCCTTTTTCCCACAATGATGACAAGTGACATTTGCATTGCGTCCACGCGACTTACTACGCGACTTGCCACCACGAGATTTAGACCGACCCTTCTGCGAGTCACGGCCTCGGCCATTACCGCGATCATACCTGTCATTCCTGCCTCTAACTGTCAAAGCATGACTACCACGAGAGGCATCCAAGTTTTTGCGATTCACCTCTTCCTGAAGAAGAGCACTCTCAACATCTGCCAATTTTAGAGTAGCACTAGAGGCACAAAGGGCAGTGCGGAATACATCCCATGACTCATTCAGAGTTCCAAGCAAGAAAAGAGGAGTTATTTCCTCTCCAAAGGTGATATCCTGCGAAGTCAGGTTCTTCAGTATAGCATGGAACTGGCTCAAGTGAGCAGACATAGTCGCATTATCCTTCATGCGCAGATCCATAAGCTGCTTCAACCAGTACATCTGACTCGCCGGACTTTTCTTATCATAAAGATTCTTGATCTTATTCCATAGATCCCATGCACTCTGTGCTTCCTCAAATACATTATAATGTACCTGTTCAGTGAGAGACAATACAATCGTGGACTTGCATAGCTCATTAAGTTCAAGCCAGTCGTCATTGTCCATAGTTTCAGGCTGCTCCCCACTCAACCGAAGTGGCTTAATCTGAGATTTCTGCACCAAAACCTGCCATATTTGACTCTTCCAGTAAGAGTAGTTGGTACCATCCAACTTTGTAATGTTAAAGATGGCACTATCATGCGAAGATGACGCCATTATGCAGGCTGGAAATGCCCAAACAGTCCAAAACTGCTTGTTGTTTTACTGCAGAAACTGCCCAAAAATGACCAAAACGGGGTCCAAAGGGCGAGCAAAGTGTGCCAAAAGTGGCTGCCCACTTAGTACTAGGTGCGGTACACCGAATCAGGATATTTCAGCATGAAAAGTACACCTCAGTCCACCAATAACTGCTTGCTGTAATAAATTGCAGGTATGCAGTCTAGAGAGCAAACTGTCCCAAAATAGGATCCAATGTCAAGCAAACAATGCTAGGTCCAAAGCCGGCATGAAACGGACATAAGCAAGGCCAATGACAGTGAAAAGAACATGAGCTCAACACCAAGCATGTCAAAATAACATCTGCCAGTGAAAGGCACACCCCCAGACACTCTAGGCAAAGTGTTCCTGTAACTGCCAAAACCTGACACAAATAGGTATCTGCTCAAAGAGAAAGATCCAAATATGAGACTCAGCTCATAAGCATCCTGTGAACCAAGAGTACATCAATGCATATCCATAAAGATCGGAGTATGATCCCAAAGTCTCAATGTGTATGTAGCTGCTCAAGACATAAACTGCTCCAAATACATGTAAGTGCTCCAATAGCATGCAACTGTCAAAGGTCAAGAAAGCATGTAAAATGCTCCCACTGGCACAAAAGGCGTACAAAGCGAGCTTAGAAGCTCAAACAACCCAAGAGAAAGCACCAGTGATAAGTGACCCTGTCAATGCATCAAGCGCATCCAAGAGAGCATGACATACATGAAGCACCGGTCGTATTAACCATGAAGCAATACATAAGCCCAAATAAGCTCTCGGTCAACTCAATGACATCCAAATAGCAACCAAGATCAGTGATCAAGTAAGCCGGGAATGCTCAAATACATCCAAATCCAAGCTCCAAATGTCGGTATGGCATACACGAACCAAATAGCATATGTCACGAACCAAAGCATGTAATGCAAAAGCCTAACTGTCAAGCAGAGACATGAGGCATAGGCGGTCCACGAGCATGCCGAGTCGGTCCAAATGCCAGTGAAGACGGAGCTAATGCGAAGCTCAAAAGCATCCCATAATCTCATACATATGCTCCAAGTCGTCCCCAAATGTCAGAGATATCATGCCAAAGCTCAAAGCATACATCCGGTATCGGTAGGTAAGTGCCAAAGCATGTAAAGTACCTTCAGCCCACTGTTATTCCAGCATGTATTTACTGTTCTAAACAGTAGATTTCAGCCCCAAATTCAAGCCAAAATCATGGTCAAACCAAATGCATACATCCCCAATACATCCGGGTAGGAAGTAGACCGCATACGGGCATCAAACAAGGTAACCGGAGTAGAGTATAAGCATTAAATGCCAATGCCAAGTGTGGCTGCCCTGTTTCCAGCACTGTATAACAGTAAATAACAGTCCCAAATCAGCCAATATTTCAAGCCAAAATCATGGCATAATCATGTGCATACATTCCCAAGGCACTAGGCATCATGTAGACCGCATACGGGCATCAAATAGCACAACCGGAATGGAGTATAAGCAACAAATGCTAATGCCAATGGTGCTGCCCTGTTTTCAGCCTGTTATGACAGTTTATGACAGTCCCAAATCTGAAGAAATCAGCCCCGAAAGATCAAGACCAATACCCAAAGCTTGAATGACATCAAACATGAAGTCTATAGCCCTCTTGATCAAGGTAGAGAGCAAGAAGCAATGGCCAAGTGTGGAGCTGAAGTAGATGAGTGCTCACAGCCTGGAAAAAATGATGCAATCTGCCCTGTTGGTGCTGAACTTGCTGTTGCTCCACATGGGCTGAAAAGGGGGGTAATGGGGGGCTCAATGATGGCCCAAGGTAGGCACATACCAAGCCATGAAGGCCCAATGCAAAGGGGAGGGAAGATATGAGCTATGGAGCTCAAGAAGAGTGGCTACCCTTTGTTCCTGCCCTGTTTCAATCTAAGAATACACTCAAATGCCTGCAAATGCTGAAGCAATACCTCAAGGGCAAGGCCCCGATGAAGCTCAAGAAGGCCAGGATGGAGCTCGGGAAGCCGGGGAGAGTCGGGAGCTCAAGAGGTCGGCTATGGCTGCCGAGATGGAGACCCAATGCGTGAAGCAAGTCGATGCGAAGGTCGGGAAGCACCGAGTCGAGCTCGAGCAAGAGAATGCCAAGCTCTGATACCAGTTGAAAGGTGAGAAGGATCGAAGCTTGCACGCGAGCTATGGCGGGAGAGTAAGAGAAAGAAAGAGAGAGACAAGAAATGGGAACTCCAACGGTCACAATGTGTGACCGGGCCTTCCTTTATTCAAATTGTCACTAAAAGAATAAAGAATAAAGTGACGTGACGGGCGCCCGCCACCTGCAGTGTGCAGTGGCGGGTACTGTCAGTGTAGTAATACACGGGGCGGCACGGCGGAGGCGCCTTTACCCCCAACATGTACCCAATGTACTCATGTGCACATTTAAAGAGGCAAGCTCTATGCAATGGATAAGTGGTTTTCTTTGATTTTTATGAACCTCCATGAATATCTTGTGTGTGTGTATGTGGGGCAAGTTAAACTAGATTCAATACAATGTACCCAATGTACTCATGTGCACATTTAAAGAGGCAAGCTCTATGCAATGGATAAATGGTTTTCTTTGATTTTTATGAACCTCCATGAATATCTTGTGTGTGTGTGTGTGTGTGTGTGTGTGTGTGTGTGTGTGTGATAGGGAGAGAGATGGAGTGTAGAATTAGGCATCCCTGCAATTGAATATAGTTGTTGCATGAGAGAGAGATCAAAAGACTCGAATAAAGAATTGCTATGAGGTTAAGATCAAGAAAGTCATGTTGTAAAATTAGTAATTAATTTAAAAGCTTTTATAATATTTTTTATGTTATATTGTAGTGGGAGCTCACACTCAACCACCAAGACCCACGAACTACTTATTGCTTTAAGCATTTCAAGCAAGCACAAATGGCTATCTCTCACCTAGCAGATGCACCTTCGATCCTAGGGGGTGTAGTGAGCTTACATTGATGCCCAAACGAGTAGCCTCCTCCCTCAAGCAACTCGATATCTCCACGATTCGAGATGCAAGCTCAAGCAACCTCAAGCCTCCACCTTCAAGCTCCATCCTCCATAGTCACATGTGAGACAAGAGAAGAGAAGAGAAGAGAAGAGAATAAGAGAGGAGATGATGGAGAGCTTATTCTCCTTGATCCCTCACCCTCACACACTCACTCCCTCACACACTCTCTCTCAAGCACACACAAACAAGTAAGAAGAAGAGAAGAAGAGATCACTTTTGCCACACACCAAAGAATGAGCCTGTCATTAAATTTTTGAGTTTATATACAAAACCCTGAATCCCTTGGGCACCCATCCCCTTTTTAACATGACCACGCATCTTGCCAAGGTTTTCTTTCTCTATTTCCTTCTAGTTGCCTTATCCCTTCACCCATGTCCATTTAGACTTTACAATTTGCACAGAAGAGATCCTCACACTCTTATAAAATAAATTACATTGCACCCTAGACTTTCCTTGCGAGAGCCCTCAGAGGTTCTCCCTCATTCTTGAGAGATCATCCTTCATCCTTGAGAGCACCTTGCTATAATATTCAGTGGTCTCCCACGTTTTTTTTGAGCTTGCCTTCTCCTCTACTTTTCTTGCCTATGCAGAATGAGCTTCTTCATTCACTTTTTTACTTGGGTTTCCTTGGTCTTTCTTTGCTTCCTTTTGACAGTGTGATCCTTGTCCATGATATGTCTTATAACACTATGACATTACCCCCCTTCCAAATGAGTGCCAATCCCATGGCACTTGTAGGCTTGAGCTTATGAAGATTCAGTGATTTGAAAGGCGTACATGTGAGTCAATGATGATGATGATGATGATGATGGGGGCTCGTCGAGATTGGTCTTGGATTGGCCATGATTAAGGTGGTGGAGACCGAGAGTGGATTGAGTGGATGATGGGGCCTCCAAAGTTGGTGGTTTGCAACATTTGTATTTGCTTGAAAAGAAAAGAGAGTGCACTACCTGGGAGGTATGTCTACCTTACTACATGATGCATTGTGCTCATGCTAGTGGAATTGAGAGTTGGGTCATAGGCACGCTAGGGTGTTATCCCACACTTGAGGACCCAATTTGTGCACAAGGGTGGTGCAGTATGTGTGGCTTAGGGAGACAAGTCTAACCATAGGAAAGGGTGACCTTCCTAGGTATGTCCATCCCTTGATATGCCCTAAGTGTGGTGTGGGGAATCAAAATGGGCCAGGGGGTTGGAGACAGAGTTGGCTGACTGAAGCCACCGGACATTTCTAACTTGAGGACCCCTAGGTGCAGTCACTATGACCTACGTGTGGTGCATTTTCCTTGTGATTTCTTCAAGAGAGCTCTTACTCTTTTCTTTTCTCTCTCTTTTCTTTGCCTTTTTTATTCTATTTTTTTCTCATTTTTTTGGATATATACATAAATATATAACTAGATGAAGACCCACCAGTCCTCGTCACCAAAGATAGGAGAGGGAGAGGTTAGGGGCTTAAGGGATTTGCTGAGGAATCTCCAATTTTGCATGTAACATTTGAGGTTCATTCGTGCCTGGAGAGGAGTGGTGGAAAGGAATGGATGATTGTAGTGAGTGAAGCAACTATCATTCATATCTTCCAAGAGGCCTAAGCAGAAAGAGGGGAGGAGTGTGGCTCGCATCATTAATCTATTCATCACACAACCATCTATGCCATTGGGATCAAAAAAGCATGATGGCAAAGCAGTAGCCCTATGATGTAGGCTCATGTTTTAATAGTACTCTAAGTAATCTAAGGTAATTACGTGTGGTTAGGAAGGCTGGGTTTGGGCATGAAGTGAATTCATTTAGGAAGTGGGTTATGGAGTCATGTAGATCTTGTAGTGTAAAGGTGAGGGCTTCTTTCAGGGTTTGTGGCATTGACATTGTATATTCTAAGAAAGTCATATCGGTCATGATTGTGGAGGTCATAATCCACTCCGACCCTTCTTGGATATGGCATGAAAGTGGGATTATTTCTTTTGAAGGGTAGGGTGTTGCAAAATGATATCTAAGCATCAGAATTACCCTCCCAGATGTGAAAGTAGATGATAGGTTTGATGGGGATGCACAACGAAAGATAGTTGACAAGGAGAGACTCATGCTTTTTTCATCCTCTTCTTCTTCTTCAATATTCTTCCACCATATCTCCAAAAGACAGTCTACTCACAAAAAGTGGTATCCTCAAAAGATAGATGCCCCCAAACTTAAGGACACTTTACATACAACAATATGATAAGGCTAAGACTATACCTTAGACTTTTGGCTTATTTCTCAACACTCCCCCTCAAGCTCAGAATGAGCTTGCACACATAAGACTCCAAGTGCACCCCTAAAGTACTCAAACTTATCTTTACCTAATGCTTTGGTAAAGATATCAGCAACTTGGTCATTGGTCTTCACATGGACCAAGTCAATCTCTCCATCAATGACTTTTTCTCTAATGAAATGATAGTGCACTTCTATATGTTTTGTCCTTGCATGATAGACTGGGTTCTTTGCCAACATAATGCTGCTAACATTGTCACAATACATAATAACTCCACCATCAATCTCTATCCCCATGTCATATAGGATCAATCTCAGCCATGTCTGCTCACATGCTGCCAATGCTATGCCTCTATATTCTGCTTCAGTGCTTGATAAAGCAACTGTAGGTTGCTTCTTGCTGCTCCAACTTACCATGGCTGACCCAAATGAGAATGCATAGCCACTAGTAGATCTTCTATCCATAGAACTACCTGCCCAGTCTACATCTGAGTATCCAAATAGTGTAGGCTTGATTCCTTTTCCATAAAACAACCCAAATCCAGCTGTCTTTTTCACATATCTAAGAACTCTTCTTACTACATCCAAATGAGATTTGCATGGTTTCTGCATAAACTGACTTACCAATCCAACAGCATAACTTAAGTCTGGTCTTGTAATAGTCAAGTAGATAAGACTACCAACTATCTTTCTGAACATAGTAACATCCTCAACATAAGATCCATCATCAATCAACTTAGCATTTTGATCCAATGGTGTATCAACCGGTTTGCATCCTGTCATGCCATATTTTTCCAACATCTCCAATGCATATTGCCTTTGTATCAGCCATATACCATAAGGTGTATCAATAACCTCAATACCCAAGAAGTATCTCAACAATCCAAGATCTTTTATATCAAACTCTTTATGTAACCCATACTTGACTTCAGTAATCTCCTTCTCAAGTGTACCTGTAATAATGAGATCATCAACATAAATGACCACAACAACCATACCATCTTCTGTATGCCTCACATAAAGTGAATAATCAGCTTTGCTTTGCTGAAATCCCATACTGCATAAGAATTTGCTGATTCTATCACACCATGCTCTTGGTGCTTGCTTCAGTCCATATAAAGCCTTCTTCAACCTGCATACATAATGTGGGTATTTTGGATCTACATAACCCTCTGGTTGATCCATGTACACTTCTTCTTCTAAGTTGCCATTCAAAAATGCATTTTTCACATCCATTTGATAAAGCCTCCAACCATAGATAGAAGCCAAAGCAATTACTGATCTTACTGTTGTCATTTTAGCTATTGGACTGAATGTTTCTTCATAGTCCAAACCATAAGTTTGTGCATATCCTTTTGCAACTAGCCTTGCTTTATACCTTTCAAGAGAACCATCGGACTTACATTTGACCTTATAAACCCATTTACATCCAATAGACTTCTTGCCATAAGGTAGTTTCACCAAATCCCAAGTCTTGTTTTTCCTTAGTGCATCCATCTCTTCATCCATTGCTTTTCTCCACTCTTTGCTCTCTACTGCTTCTTCAAAGCAAGTAGGTTCCACATATTGTACATAAGAAACCATGTATGCATAATGCATCTTCATGAACCCATTGTAAGTCAATCTACCAACTGGATACCTTACTCTTTCTGACCTTCTCAATTGAGGTGCACTACCGTGTGTCTCATCTGATCTAGCATGTGGTGGCACATACTTTCCTGCACTTCTAGTGCCAAGTGTTTTAACATGCGGAATGCCATACTCATCATCTATAGATTCATCTTCTGAACTTCAGTCATTGGTCTCTTACCTTTTGCAACTTCTGCACTCCTTTGTGCATTTCTCAATCTACCACTCCATGGACTGTAGCTACCATTGCTTTTCACATTCTCTTGAGGTCCTGAAGCATCTTCCACATGCTGATTTTCAGCCTTGCTATTTGCTGAGATTTTCCTTCCATAGCCATTATCATCATTGCTTTCATAAGAATCAACATCCACTACAATTTTGGGCTTGTACCATGATTCATATTCACTGAATTTGACATCTCTGCTTATGTATACTTCCTTACTCACTGGATCATAGCATTTGTATCCCTTCTTCTCATCAGGATATCCAAGGAAAATGCATTTTATAGCCTTAGGTTCCATTTTCTTCCTCAAATCATCCGGAACATGAACATAACAGACACATCCAAAGACTCTAAAGTATACACCAGTAGGTTTCATGCCATACATTCTCTCATATGGTGACATATTATGAATCAAGGCTATAGGTGTTCTATTCATAATGTGAACTGCAGTATGCACTGCTCTGCCCAATATGACAATGGCATGTTCATTTGGTTCATCATTGCCCTTGCAACCTCTGCAATAATCCGATTCTTCCTTTCAGCCACACCATTTTGTTGAGGCGTATACCTGCATGTCAATTGCCTTTTGATACCATGATCTCTCAAGAAGTCACAAAACTCATATGACATGTACTCTCCACCATTATCTGACCTCAAACATTTTATGTAGCATCCAAACTACTTTTCAGCCATAGATTTAAATTCCAAGAACTTTTCAAACGCTTCACTTTTATGCTGCATAAAGTACACCCAAGTCATCCTACTGAAATCATCAATGAAAGTGATATAGAATCTACATTTTCCGCTCATGGAAACATTCTGACATGGGCCCCAAATATCTGAGTGTATTATTTCCAAAGGATAGCTGCTTATTCTCCCCCTCTTTGGAAATGGCAATCTGGACTGCTTGCTAAATTGACAAGCCTCACATACATGATCAAAATTTACATATCCTAAATGCGGTAGACCACGGACTATCTGTTTTGATTGCATTTGCTTCAATCTTTGCAAATTAACATGACCAATCCGTCTATGCCATAATTCCACATCCTTATCTTGCCCGTGTCCTCTCTCAACATACATAGAGTTTTGAATCACTGGAGTACCTGCATCCAAGGCAAACAACCTCCCTTTCTTTCTACCATGAGCGATCACCCTGGCAGTTCTCCCATTATGGAACTCTTCAATGAAACATCCAAACTTATTGAGTCGCACCTGCAATCCTTGATCTGTCATTTGACCAACCGATGCTAGGTTCTTAGTTATTGTGGGCACATAAAGTACATCATCAAGCTTGTTCTCAATTCCATCTTTAGTAACAAGTGGCACATTACCAATATGAGTAATTTTGTGTAAAGTATCATCACCAGTGGCAACATATTCATCATTCTGCACTTGCTCCTTGCTGTCAAACCACTCAGCATGATGAGTCATGTGGTTTGTAGCTCCTGAATCCAAAAACCAGTCATTCTCACGAGAAGGATGAGTCATGCTCCCAAGCACATGCTCCATAGCAAATAAATGACCTCTAGGTGATCCACCTCTAGGTCCATAACCTGTACCACCATAAGTGCCTGCATAGTGGCCATATTGGGTCCTTCCACGACCCCTAGACATAGCATTCTGTTTTTTATAACAATCCCTCTCAAAGTGACCAAAATGCCCACAATAATGACAAGTGCCATCTCTTTGTGAAGAAGGACTAGACCGTCCTCTACCTCTAGGGAAAGATCTCCCCCTGCCTCTATGCATGAAGTTACCACGACCAAAGTTGCCTCTTCCATGAGCAAAACCATAATTACTACGACCAGGTGAAGAGCCTCTAGCTCTAGATGAGTTGCCACGACCTCTCTGGTGATAGAAAACACTATCTCCACCTGCATTTTTGCCACTACTAGATGCATTCAATCCCAACTTGATTTCTTTTGTAAGTAGCAATCCAATAAGCTCCTCAAAGTCAAGCATAGAGCCTCCCCTAACAAAAATAGAGGTATCCAAAGATTTAAAAGCTGGTCCAAGCCCATTTAGTGTCACGGACACTAAATCATCATCATCAACAGGTGCATTAATGGATGCAAGGTCTTCTGCAATTTGCTTGATTTCTGCCACATAGTCATTGATAATGCGATTGCCTCTCCATGCACCATGTAATCTCTGCTTAAGC
Source organism: Lygodium microphyllum (assembly GCF_053477565.2). Taxonomy (NCBI): domain Eukaryota; kingdom Viridiplantae; phylum Streptophyta; class Polypodiopsida; order Schizaeales; family Lygodiaceae; genus Lygodium; species Lygodium microphyllum. Next base: position 89,479,197 of record NC_141142.1, on the reverse strand, counting down.
TGTATCTTACGAGCCTCTGTACATGTTCCATACATTTTTTCTATGATTTCCTAGGCCTCCTTACAAGTACTTGCCTTTTTGATATGAGGAATCAATGTTTCTGAAATACATATGGAGATCCAATGCAAAACCTTCCTATTCTTTCCAGTCCAATCCTTGTACGCTTTCTTTTGCTCTTCAGTTGAATGTTCGGGAACTTCTGGACATTCATCATCACCTGTTATCAGATCCCATAGACCTCTACCCATCAAAAAATTCTCCATCCTGTAGGACCAAACACTATAGTTGTCTTTGGTCAATTTGTCCCCCACGATCTGAGTGATTTGTGCCGTCGGACATTATGACTGCTGCAAATTTAGAAGAATACAATAATACAATCTATCCAGAAGTGGTATTCAGCAATATGACTCTCATACATGTGTCCAAAACCGGTTATATACATCCATCCATGATGCCAACGTGTCATAAATTCAGTTCCCAACAAGAAACATCCAAATTGGACCTCAAATGGTGTCCGTATGACCAAAAAAAAGCATCAAAACACGGGCTTAAAACTGACCATTTTTCCTGCACTTTTTCTGCAGTTTTTCATGCCAAGCTAGAAGTGCATATCAAGAGGAAGCTGCAGAAATTTGCCTGGAATTTTTTAAGCAAAAATTGGCCTTCAAATGGCCTCCCGTAAATTGCATAAAAACTGCCCTTTAATCCTTAATATTAAGGCTCTTTAAGCCTTACAAAAAATATTTCGTGGATAAGGCTTAATAGTAAGGCTTTGTAAGCCTTACAAAAAAATATTCCTTTTCGCAGGCTCTCTGCCTCTCTCTCTCTCTCGGTCTCTTCTACCTGTACCAAGTCTCCAATATACTGTCGCGTCCGACGTCGTCTGAGTTTCTTCTAAGGCTGCGAGACGCGCAGCTCCAGTCGCCGTAAATTTCCTTGAACCTTGTCACTTCCTATCTCTCTCTCTGCAGAGACCTGCCCCAAGAAGATTCATTGCTCCTTCCATGACAGCTCTCTGGAATGAACACCGGGTGCAGTCGATGATTTGGAGCGTTCTTGGGGGCTAACCTCGACAAGAACTGTGCGATTCCCAAAAACTTGATTAAGGTAATCTAGGTTTTTCCACTTTTGCATTGCTGGCCAGTCAACCATCGCATCTATAATCACAACTGGCATCCCTCGCAGGAAGAATTCACATAAAAACTCCTCTACTGACAGCAAAAATCTCTTGCAAACTCTTGAAGACCCGAAAGATCCAGGAGGCAATTTGGTAATCACTTGAGAAGGATGGGTGTTGGAAAGGCTGTCCGCTTTAGCACAGCTGCTCAAATAAGTTAAAGCTCAACTGTGTGCCTCTCCCTGTTGTAGCTACAGGTGGGGGAAAAAGATCCAGTGGACCTGCCCGCAGACGTCATCGCCTGCATGTTCTTTCAGTGAACTGAAATGGCGAAAAAAAAACCAGGAGCTCCTACCATTACGCAAAAGCTGTGTGGGTACACTACCCTTCATGCGAGATTAGCTGATAATAGAAGTTCGCAACTGTACACTCCAACAGTGTCCCGGTTTGCTAGATCCACCCGCATAACTCAGCCATGGGCCTCAAACATGTGTCCCATGGATTTTAGGACCTGCTCGCAGCTTGCCGCTGCTCTAACAGTAACTTCCTGACCAACCTGAACTGTGAATCGAGACTTCCAACTGATCCTTTATACAAAACCTCCATGGCTTCCAGAAAACTCTCAATGCGAGCTCAAATAGCCCACAAATTCAAACCCCAATGGTTCTTCCAATTGATGTACCTGTTTTGAGTGATTTAGATAGTGATTTGTACCTCAGTTAATGACGGGTAGCAAGCTTTCAATCTGATGTAGACCTCGATTCGACGCGCTCCTTGCGTCAATCCTTCACTCTCGCTCTGATACCAAATGAAAGTAGATGATAGGTTTGATGGGGATGCACAACGAAAGATAGTTGACAAGGAGAGACTCATGCTTTTTTCATCCTCTTCTTCTTCTTCAATATTCTTCCACCATATCTCCAAAAGACAGTCTACTCACAAAAAGTGGTATCCTCAAAAGATAGATGCCCCCAAACTTAAGGACACTTTACATACAACAATATGATAAGGCTAAGACTATACCTTAGACTTTTGGCTTATTTCTCAACAAGATGCACCTCCTCCACTTTGGTTGGCATTCGTAGCCCTTTACTATTCTTGGCACTTCATAAAGTTTGTTTTCCCAATAGTCTAGAGCCTCTATTCCCCATTGGGTATGATTTCTCTCTCTCTCAAAGGTCCACCTATTCCCTTGACCTCAATCACCTCTTCCACTACCTTAAGTGATAATACCCTGCTTAATGAGGTGGGGAATCAAAAATCTAAGTAGAAGGGCTCGCGATAGTTCTCCCTCTGCTCCTAGAATATGAGTTCAACATTATAGTTCACTGGGAAGCAGTATTCTCTCGGTGGAATGGGCACTACTGGCATTATTGGTGGTTGTGCATTCAGTCTTTTCTGGGTGAGCTCGAACATTTGCTTTCTCTTCATTTTGAGTGCAGCCTTCTTGGTAGTAGGGGCGTCTATCTATGGTTGCTCCTTTGGTCGGGAGAAAGGAGGTTGAGTCGCTAGCTCCTTCTCTTGATGTTCCCCTTCCATGCTTGGTCCTACCTCTTCCATTGGCCTCTGCATTTCCTAACTTTTTTGCTCTTGTGGCCCCGCTTCCTTAGTGGTTGCTGCATATGCTTGATTGTTCAGTCCTAGCCTCAAGGTCTTGTGAGCAGTTGGCAATTTTTCCTTAATGGTTCAATGGCCTCCTCCCCTTAAGATTGCATGGTGTCTAGGAGAGTGTTGAGGAAGGCACGTTTTTGGGCTTCCAAAGTGATCTACGCAAGCCTCTGCCCTGCTTTCTGCTAACACTCTATTTCCCTCTGTAAGGGCCAAGTGGCTCGCTAGGTCTTTCACTCTTTTTTTCGCTCTTTTTTACCCATTCATTGGCCCTTTGTTACATCTCCTCTAGGCTCTCATTTTGCCTTCGCACCAGGGCCACTAGGATCAGTGGTTATTGTGCTTTCCAATTATTATTGAAAGGTGAGAAGGATCGAAGCTTGCACTCGAGAGCTATGGTAGGAGAGCAAGAGCAAGAAAGAGAGAGACAAGAAATAGGAGCTCCAACCGTCACAATGTGTGACTGGGCCTTCCTTTATTCAAACTGTCACTAAAAGAATAAAGAATAAAGTGATAGTGACGGGTGCCCACCACGTGCAATGTGCAGTAGCGGTGACTATCAGAGTAGTAATACACGGGCGGCTAGGTAGAGGCGCCTTTACCCCCAACAACCTCCCACTTAAAGGCAAATCTGCCCTAGTGAGGAGTGAAAAGAAAAAGAAAAAGACAATACAACATGTACACATGTACAACAGGATGAGGAAAGATGTCATCTCATCCCACGCCCATCAACCACCTGAGGAAGACAAAGCGCTCTATAGAGAGGCCTTTCGTGAGCAGATCTGCAGGATTCTGGTTAGTCGAGATCTTGACAAGATCAACAAACTTGTCCTCAACGATCCCATGTATGAAGTGATACCTCACCTCAATGTGTTTTGTCTTCGCATGGAAGACCGGATTCTTGGCTAGCTGAATAGCACTCATAGAATCCGAATGCAGTGTAGGGATAGCATCAATACCAAGGTCAACAACCAAACAACCCAACCAAATGGCCTTCTTGCAAGCCTCAGTGGCTGCAACATACTTGGCCTCTGTAGTAGAAAGGGTTGTGCATTTCTGCACCCTGGACATCCAAGAAACAACACCTCAAATATATGTGAATACATAGCCGAAAGTGGACTTCTTACTATCTGCATGTCCTGCATAATCAGAGTCAGTGTACCCCACGACTCCTGTATCCTGGCTGCCATAGCATATGCATATATCTGCAGTGTTCTTTAGGTACCTCATGATACCCTTCACGGCATCCCAATGCTTCTTTCCAGGTGTAGCCATATAGCGTGCCACAACACCAACTGCAAAGGCAATATCTGGACGAGTGGCTATCATGGCATACATAAGATTGCCCACTATGGATGCATAGGGAATCTTGGCCATCTCGGCCCTATGCTCATCTGTCTGCGGACAATCAGCCTGTGATACCTTCACATAAGAAGGCAATGGACAGCCAATGGGCTTTACATCCTGCATGCAGAAGCGCTCAAGGACTTTATGAATGTACTCCCTCTGTGACAAGTAGAGGAGTCCCTGATGCCTGTCGCGTCTAATGCGCATACCAAGTATGTGAGCGGCTTGTCCCAGATCTTTCATCTCAGAGCTCTTCTTGAGCTAAGCCTTAAGAGCATCTAGCTCATCATGAGCTTTCCCTGCTATTATCATATTATCCACATAGAGTACCAAAATCAATAAAGAACCATCACGGGCTTTCTTCATGTAAAGACACGGATCCATAGCACTCCTGCTGTAGCCCTGTGACTGCATAAAGGCATCAAACTTATGATACCACTCCCTAGGTGCCTGTTTCAAGCCATAAAGACTTTTCTTCAATTTGCACACTAGGTGCTCCCTACCAGGTTCTGCAAAGCCCTTAGGCTGCTCCATATAAATCTCATCATGCAAGTCCCCATGTAAGAAAGCCGTCTTGACATCCATCTGGTATAAATCCAAGTCAAGCTGAGCAACCAAAGCCAAGACTAAGCGCAGGGTGGTCATCTTAACCACAGGAGAAAAGACCTCATTAAAGTCCACATCATGCTCCTGCTTAAAACCCTTTTCTACCAATCTAGCCTTGTATGCTGACTTGGGGTGTCCAGGGGTACTTTTCAGCTTGTACACCCACTTGCGTGGCAAAGCCTTCTTGCCTGTAGGCAAGGAAACCAAATCCCAAGTCTCATTCTTATGCAAGGAGTCTATCTCAGACTGCATAGCCCTCTCCCAGGAGTGACTGTCACCCCTGCGCATAGCCTCGTCATAAGTGAAAGGCTCTCCTGCATCTGTAACTAAGACATAATGCATCGAGGGCTGAAATCTATCAGGTCGACGTCTGTCTCTAGCAGACCGTCTCATGGCAGGCTCTGCTGCCTATCCAACACCTTGACCATGAGCATCTGCTGTAACTATAGGCTGTCCAATTGGCTGTTCGGGAGCTCTCGACTCCTCCTGAAATATGACTCTACGGATCTCAACAACTCTCTCAGGTTGCCGATGCATCTTGTCTTCATGGAAGACTATATCATGACTACGGATGACTTTTCGTACCTGCGGATCCCAGAGACGGTAACCCATCTCGCCTGCATCCCCATAACCAAGGAAAATGCATTTGACACTTTTAGGATCCAGCTTACTTCTCTTATCCCTGGGCACATGGCAAAATGCCTCACATCCAAAGACATGGAGATGTGCATAAGAGGGAGGTTTTCTAGTCAATACCTCCTCTACAACTTGGAAATCCAAACCACTAGAAGGTGATCTGTTTATGACATGCACAGCTGTACTAACTGCCTCAGCCCAAAAGCTTTGTGGTAGGCCTGCATGGCTAAGCATACTGTGTACACGCTCCTGGATGGTTCTATTCATCCGCTCAGCCAAACCATTCTGGGGGGGAGGGGTGTAGGGGGCGGTCAACTGACGCTTAATACCCCTCTCATACATAACTGCTCAAAAGCATGTGAGACATGCTCACCCCCATTATCTGTCCTTAGGCATTTTAGCCTATACCTAGACTGGTTCTCAACCAATGCAAGCCATCTCTGAAACACAGCCAAGACATCGGATTTCAGCTTAATGGGATAAGCCCAAAATTTTCGTGAAAAATCATCTATGAAAGTAACAAAATACTTGGCACCACCCATAGACTGACAAGGCATGGGCCCACAGACATCCGAATGTACCAATGCCAAGGGCTCACTCATGTGTGGCCTACCAGACTTCTTATGCGTAGACCTAGTCTACCTGCCATAAAGACAATGCTCACATGAATCAAAACATGCATAATCAAGGGGCGGTAAGTACTGTAAACCAAAAAGTATTTTCATTCCCTTCAAAGACATATGGCCCAAACGGGCATGCCAAAGAGATACATGTGGGATAGAACCCACAGACAAAACATGATCAAGGGAAGAAGCTGATACAATCAAGGGATAGAGGCTGCCAGCCTTGGTACCTCTCGCAATCACAAGTCTGCCACGAGTGATCTTCCATGCAGAGTCTCCAAAAGATACATGATAACCTGCGTCATCAAGCTATCTAGCTGACATGAGACTGCATGTCAAAGCAAGTACATGACATACATCCTGCATAACAAAACTGCTGTCAAAAGGAAACTGCAGCCTAACATCACCAATGCCCACAACATCAAGAGAGCTGTCATCACCCAAGCGCACAGAACCCGAAATAGTACGATATGAAAGAAACCACTCTCGGCAAGGTGTCACATGAAAGGACACACCTGAATCCAAGAGCCAACACTGTGCATACATAGAGTGTATCTCTGTCATCTACGAAGCACTAGAAGAAGTTGCAAGGATATAATCATCATCATCAACATCCTCAAGCTGCATAACATTGATCTCTTCAATTTTAACACTGGACTTTGCAGGCACTATGCTGCGATCAGAAGACTTATCCTGCACTTTGTCTTTCCCTTTATCTTTGCGCCTTTCATTGCGCAGTTCATGGCATTGTGGCCTAATATGGCCCTTTTTCCCACAATGGTGACAAGTAACGTCTGCATTCCTGCCACGGGATTTGCTACGTGACTTCCCAGGAGACTTGGACTGTGATTTCTGAGAATCCCGTCCACGGCCACTGCCATTGCCACTGCCATGCTTTCCATATCCATCATTCATGCCTCTAACTATCATAACATGCGACATACAAGAGGCATTAAAATTCTTACGGTTAACCTCTTCCTACAAAAGAGCACTCTCAACATCAGATAATTTCAAGGCAGCAATAGAGGCACATAATGCAGTGCAGAATACATCCCATGACTCATTGAGAGTACCAAGCAAGAAAAGAGGAGTGACATCCTCTGTAAAAGTGATGTCTTGCGAAGTCAAGTTCTTGAGTATAGCATGGAACTGACTCAAGTGAGTAGACATAGTCACATTCTCCTTCACGCGCAAATCCATAAGCTGCTTCAGCCAATACATCTGACTCACTCGACTTTTCTTGTCATAGAGATTCTTGATTTTATCCCACAACTGCCATGCACTCTGTTCTTCCTCAAAGACATTGTAATGAACCTGTTCTGTGAGAGATAATACAATAGTGGATTTGCATAACTCATCAAGCTCAAGCCATTCCTCATCTGGCATAGTTGCAAGCGGATGCCTGCTCAACCTCAAAGGTTTGATCTGCAATTTCTGCACCAACACCTGCCAAATCTGGCTCTTCCAATAAGAGTAATTCGTACCATCAAGCTTAGTGATGTTGAAAATAGCATGTTCAGTGGACAAACTCGCCATAATGCAGGCTGGAAGACTGTAGGCAGTTCAAAATTGCTTGTTGTTTACTGTAGAAAATGACCAAAAAATCACCAAAATCGAGAGAAAATGGCGAGAAAAGTGTAATCAAAGCTTCTGCCCACCAATTAATAGTGAAAGTACATCATTTCAGAATATGTCAACATGAAAAATCAATGTCAGTCCATACATATATGCTTGCTGTAATAAATTACAGATTTCAGTAAATGAGAGCTAACAGTGCCAAAATCGGATCCCAGGTCAATCAGATACTGCCAAGACCAAAGTCAGCATCATGCAGGCATAACATAGGCATATGATAGTCGATAAGCATGAATCCAATACCCAAACATGTCATACAAACATCTGCCACCCAGTGAGTAGGCACACCCCCCAGTCAACAGGGCAAAGTGTTCCTGCCACTACCAAGACTCAACACAAGTAGGTGCCAGCTCACAAAGAGAGGGACCAAAAGCAAAGAGTTAGCTCATAAGCATCAGAGGAACCAAGACATATGAACCATGCATCATCCTGAAGGGTAAAAGATCCTAAATAGTCTCAAAAGCTTAAAGAGCATAGACCACCTACTCAATGGCTGTCAAGCATCCAAAGACGCTCCCAGTGGCACAAAAGCCGTAAATATCAAGCAACAAAGCTCGAACAAATCATGTACAAGCACCAGTGACAAGTGTCCAAGATCAAGCATCAAGGGTACATCCCGGACATGTAGGCGATAGAGCATCCGTATGTAGCATCCATAAGCATGTAAGACATCAAGTACATCCCAAGATACAACTCTGGCAAGCCAATAGATAGCTCAAGTAAGCTCCGAGAATCCAAGGTCAAGCCAAGACCAAGCTCCAATAGCAATAGGCTCCAAACAATGTCACTAGCATGTAGTAATGGCATAGGCTAAGCATGTCAAGACCAGTCAAACATAAGCAACATACATGCCATAAGTATATCCAAGACGGAGCATCCAAATGCTTTGCAAAGCAAGCTCAAGCTCAACCAATGATCCCGAATCAAAACCAAGCTCTATGTCCAGCCACAATTGTCAATACATCACCATATATGCCCGAAACATAGCCCGAAAAGCATAGGGCAGCACTAGACCCATTCCATAAGTTTGCCATTTTGACCCTTCAACACGTCACGAGGCACCCCAACACGTCATGGAACGCGACACGGCACATAACATGGCACAAGATATACCCAAAGGCCCATCTTGAGGGCTTCACTTCATATTCATAGCAAGAAAGTATTTACATGATCACCTGGGGCTCAGCAAGGGACTATGTCACGGTGGGTGGGTGGAGCTATCAACGTGCTACAACACGATGCCACGACCGTGGGTGAGGGAGCTACAAGGTGTAGGATTGTTCAAAGACCTATTTACGAAAATTTTAGAGTAGCATAATATAATCCACTTCAAAACACTAGTTTTGTCAGTTTAAACCTATAGATTGTCCATGTCAACCATAATACCGAATATTATATTATTAGTTTTGAAATATAGTGCCAAATTTAGTACTATGGGCACAAAATTTGGTATAATGCAATACCAAAGTTGGCAATGTGAAGTGCCACTCTAACATCAAGGTAGAGTAATAAAACTTGAGAAAAAGTGCAAGAGGTATGCCAAAACTCTTTTATCATTAGATAATACTATAAACATCAAAGACAAGGTTAGAAAGATGGTGTACTAGACAAGACAACAAACTCAAGAGGTAGATTTCCATTAGAATATGTGAATATATACAAAGCGTGGTCCATGGTACAATGTGTCACTCAATGTTAAGGCAGTCAAATCGATAGGAGTATCCCTCCTATTGAATGAAGTAATCAACAATGAGAGGGGAGATGTTGTCTTTTGGATCAAATAGTGGGAACTTGTGGCTACATGCTATTGGTTAGGCATCATCAATCTAGCCAATTAGCTAAGGTTCAATTAGGTCTTGTAAGTACAAGGGGTGTCTTGGATCATAATATGAAGGTTCATATGATCTGATAGCCACACGATTCTCATAGTCATTTTTGAGAGACTTGTATCTACAATCATCTATGAGAGTTATTGTGTTAGCTTTATATCTTGGGTGCTTCTCTCAAATAGTCATGAATAGCTTTAGGAATACGATTAACCTTGTTCGGCATATGTGAGATGTTGTGAATAGAAGGTAACCACTCCTCATAGTCCTCTTGGCTGAATATGTTTGTAAAAAAAAACTATAGGTTAGAGCACTCATCATGCCACTATACCTATAAATAACATGAGACTAGAACATCACATGAAGTTATACCTTTAAATAGCCTTGCTTCAAAGAAACATTAGAGAAAGTACTTTTCAAGAACTAGCTTTGGCCTTGGATGACAACATGACTACACCATAATATTTTCTCTATAGCTCAAAGAGATGAGCATTTCCTCTGCATTAGGCTTCACCACACAGTACAATTGGTTGTTGATACACACTATGCATGGTTTGCATTCAATCAACACTGCAAAATTCAACTTTGGTGGTTGTTTTGTGTATGTCTTCAAGAGTACACCATTGACATAAAATAATATTAGTTGCCTACCATGAGAAATTACACCCTTCGATAGCTCTGTGGTTTTGGAAAATTCTCATCTAGCCACCAAGGATTAATTAATATAGCGCTAAAAGCAATTATGAGTTAAGGAAGATAGATATAGTGAAGGTACAACACACATTAGAAGAGAGACCCAAATCACAACCAAAATCTCACATATTACTAAGTTTGGTTATAACAAAGTTCCATCTTAGTACTAGACAACATCAAAGTTGAACCAAATCAACAACGTTCTTTGTTATAAATCCCAACACAACTTTGGCACTATAGTTTGAAACAAAATGTATTGTCTAGGATCAAGAAGAGTATATGAGACAGAAAGAAAATTAGGTCTTGTTTTTAAAACAGAAGGTAATGGAAGGAGACATAGTATTCATATGCATTAGATCACTTCTTCCCTACTACAAAAAAGAGCTCTGACAAGGTGCAATCACTTGGAGATTTTTCCACTACATCATGCATTTTCTTTGGATTAGCATCTCCCTTGGCAACTCCTTTAATATCACCCTCTTTACTATCAATTGGGCTCTTCATTGTCCCTCTATTAGTACTCACTCCCTCAGTAGTCTCCTCATAGCCATCAGTCCCCTCAGCCTCATCTCTCGGGGGGGTCACCTTGTAGAAGCCCTCTATATAACGTGCGTTCAAAGGATACTTTAAAAACCCCTTTTTAAAAAATTTTCACCATTTTATATACCCCTTTTGTGAATTTTGAAGGCAATAGGTATACCCCCTCTATAAATCTAAAATTCGAATCGAATGTGCATTTTCATGGCCCCTTCTGTATAATTCAAATTACAACATGATACTACAATATTTTAGCCATGGAATTCTCACAATGATCCAAGATGGATATCCAAACACGATGTTAATATTATGAAACTTTTACAATGGCACTGCAACATAGAGCTATACACAAAAGACTCCAAGATCCACATGTCCAAAGCATGTCTTATACATTTGGATTATGTAGTATGATAAAGGTTGTATATTATAAAAAGAATAATACATAAGTATGTTGACTTCATTGCTTCCATGGCTAGCCATCTCCATGCAATATGCTGCTTGAGAATCCCAAAAGATCAAAATGCCACAAAATTGGTCTGAAATCAAAACAAAAACAAATTTCCTCTCGTCAAGCACTCACACATCAATATAGTATAACTAAAATCAAAAGAAAAAGATTAGATATTAATTACAATATATGCACCATATTTCAACCATGATGAAATAGTGATACTTCACCTTAATACTTCAACTACAAACTTCTATCAATGTAGCACATTGCCATATGACTAGTTTGAAGATATCTCAAAAGAACTCTTCGATTGCAATACTTCAGCTGCAAAGAGTATACCCCAACGTTGCCAAGTTCTAGCTTGAACGTCCATTACCTACAAGAAAGAAGACACTACAATAAAGATAATGACCTTATTTAGAAAGGCAATACAAAGCTTATCATAGATTAAAATCACTTACTTTGAGCATGAAAATGATTACTCAGCGCGCTTGAGAAAGTCATTAAATATCTTATAATCATTCTCATCTAGTTGGTATCTATCATTTGATGCATTGTATGTTAAATTTGCCAATGCGATGACTGACTCTATAGCAATCATATTCAAGTCAGTTAAGTCATACGTGAACATGCATTGTCCTTTTACCCTTTGGTACCAACCAAGCTGAACTTCTATCCCTTGAGGTTGATCTGTCAAATCAAAGCCCCGTTTATAATCCACATATCTACGTTCTACTTTCTTCCTCATCTTTTGGACTCGGCCAAGATACCATGTACCACGAGACTTATCCATTTTATTTAAGTTTGTGGCTTTTCCGTCTCTCTTTGGATGTTTGCTACTACCTTGATCTTGTGTGTCATACACAAAATATACAGCACAATCACAACCTATCCCAAAGAAATTCACATTACTTGATGATTGTGATTTTGATTCATGAATGAAATAGACACCTTGCCTCACTCTTGTCAGTCGATCTTTTGACAATGTTGAATTCCCATTCAATTGGCTGACCAATGTGGACTTAAAGATATACTTTCCATCAACTTCTACTGTTGGGTTGATCTTCTGTCTCTTTGCAATAGTGCCCGAGTCATGAGCTTCATCCAAGAGCCCATCGATTTCATGTCGAATCTCACTAAGAGCAATGATCTCATCATCCCCATCTGGAACCTCTTGTAATTGCTTGTCATCACTGCTTGGTTGTGCAAAGTCATCGTACTCATCAGCCTCCCCCATCTCAACATCTAGTTTTGACCATGTCAAATCTGTATCCTCCCAAGGGTGTAACCACCAATTCAAGTTATCTGGTTTGCTAGGTTTCAATCCCAATGACTGACACAACATTTGTGCTTGATGCAAGCCCTCTTTCAAGGCATCCACTATTACATCATCTGAAGACACACAATCACAGTTGCCTAAATCTACTTCTACAATTCCATCTTTTTTATTCAAGCACTTCCATATATGCTCTTGTTTTTTATGAGCCCTTGAGAAAACCAGCCCATCTGAACTACATTCATGCATGGCAATCTTATTCAAAGTACCAACACCATGCAACAAATCTCCAAAGTCAAAGGCTCTCTCTTGTCCCACCATACCTCCAATTTTACTAAAATAAATTTCAGCTGCATCCGATCCAGTGAGATGCAATGGGCACTTGAGAGTAGGATAAAAGTCACGAAAAACCTTTATGAGAAGCACAACAAAATGGCATGAGAGTTGAATATCTGTGTAGGCCTCTCTACTTATGAAATTTATCTTCAAGTTGTACGTTGCATGTTGATGTATCCACAACCTCCAAAGCTTGAAGAAGAAACTAACCTTAGCTGCCATCACCACACGATCCTTCAAGTTTAGATACGGTGATAGGAAAACATCAATGTAATCAGCCACAATATGCAAATATGCCACAGTTCCTTGCACACTTCTCTCTTTCTTCTGTAATTGTCTCATACAACATTGCACTTGTCTGCTTGCAATCCTTTGGGCAGCTGCCCAATTTTGACAATCATTTCTTTGTATATCTCCATCCTGTAGCTTGTGTTTATCAATGGAAAATGAGTTATAGACCATTGCAACATGATTGAGTGTAATCCAAACTTTACCAATCGCAAGTTGTCGAGTAGGGCTATCAAGTGGACTAACAAGCTTTTTTCCACAATGTACAAAGTCTTGATCATGTAAACCATACACATGCCCTTCCACTATTCTCCCTCTTAATTTCCATCCACACCAATTAATAAAGAATCGGTCGCTATGATCTCCAAGGTAATCTTCAAGCATGAGCTTGCGCCGTCTACTATCTCCATCTGAAGAATGCCCAATTATTGGACCTATTGTATCCTTTAGCTTTGCACTCCATAAATACTCCACAAGATTCCTTTGATTTCTAATAAAAACACTATCAAAGCGGTTACATGTGACTTGCACTACCAAAGCTAGTCGTGGAAGACTCTCATGAAGAGGGTTTACTATCAAAAGTCTTGCATAATTTCCCACCACATGATTTTGAAAGGCATCCACTATCGTATTATAACCATGTGACCCCTCTCCTACAATAATTGTGTCGTTTGTAAGGCATTGGTGACGTTCTCCTTTACTTCCACAGAATCCAATAAGAGTGTCATCCTTTGCATTCCACCTGCATTAAAAAAAAATTGCTTTAACTTTCAATATCTTACAAACTTCCTTTACATGATTGAAAGTAAAAAACATTGCAAACTACAGGACATTAGATCTATTAAGATCACCTTATGCGACGTTTGATGGTAGTCTCATCTTCAACAATGATAATCGGCACCATTGACATTACTCCATGTTTACTTTTTGCATCCATGTATATCTTACCCACTGCCTCAAATATATACTCATGCTCTCCAGGCATGAAGTGAATTGCTTTTTTCCCTTGCCTTCTTGTAGTGCACATGGACGGCCCTCCAAGGTTAGTACTCATAAATTCATGCAAGCGTGGCCCGCCCCAAAGCTTAATGAGCTCAAACATGTTCTTTGTGGACTCATTGAATCGTTGTGCTTGTTTTGTTCGTACTATATTCTTTGCTACATCTTGAAAAAGTCCCACAATGCTTGTTTACCTCCAAATTTACCTTGTCGATGGGCCTCAACTATATTATTACAAAAGCGCCGCACATCCTTCCTATTAAAGCATTCAAAGTTTGATTCTTTCAAGGACCTAATCCTCACAGAAAGCACAACAATTCTTGCTTCTAACCACCATAGCTTTCTCTTGGATTCTTTCAAGTCTTTCTTGGACTTAACTGTCACATTTTTCAACTCTTCACTGCTAAGATAATCTAATCGCCTTCCTCCTCCTGTATTCCTAACCCCTCTCTTCTCAATAGCAGTACTCTCTCTGTATACTCTCATGCAAAAATCATCACAAGTGGGAATTTTTTTACAATACTCACAAGTAAAACTTTCAAAGGGATTTCCACCACATGAAATACGTTGGCAATTTATGTGTCTGTAGCATCCATCTACCTTAATTTCAAGAGATCCGTCATATAAGATAGCTTTTGTATATGGCTCTGGATACCATTCCTTTCCTATTTTAAGGTCGTGTAGAATAGATTTTATGTTGACGTCACATGCTTTGTAAGGCACGGTCCTTTGCCATAATCCCCAACAGAGCAAATTTAAATCATAAGAAGAAGGCATATATGGGTCACCTGTACAAGTAGAAGGTCCTTCTGAATTTGTTGATACGGTACTTTCTTTGGTTGGGTAAAGAAAAGAGCTCAGTGACTTTTGTTGTGGATCTGCATGAAAGAGCTTCTTTGGTCGCCCTCTAGCATTTGTCAAAACTACATGGTTGGTACATGTTTTTTTGGATATAGCCATGATGTGAGACTTTGACTTGATATGCTCTGTGAGAATCGTATGCAAGTCCGATCTTGAAGGGCACAAATGCAACCATTTCTTATCATACTTACATACAACTCTTACTCTCCCTTTATCTTTGTAGTCATTCAATGTTGCCTCAATAAGCTCAAAATCAGATCCTGTGTGATTTCAAGTCAAAACTCACAAATTAATCTCTAAAATGATTAGAAATTATCCCTAAGATACATATACAAAAGTGATTTTAAAACAAACCCCAACCTTACTAAAGCTCAACTCTTTCATAAACCGGTAATTGTCGTATATGAAAGTAACATTTTATTGGAGGTTTCAATGGTTAAAAAGATGTCACTTGCCTTCATGAGTGCTATTAAAAATATCCATCTCCTCTACTGCAGCTAAAACCGCAACCATATTATCTTCATTGCTTTCTTCTACATCTTTTGAGTTAGATGTCACTCCCACCTTCAACCCTTGATTTGTCAAATATTTTATTTGATGCGCTTGGCCTTCTAATATATGGGTTCTCATGAAATTAGAAAGACACGAGTAAGCAGATTGCTTGCCAATGACTCCCGATCCATAAGGAGCTTCACATTCATGGCACCATACTCGAGCCAAGGGTGCACCATTAAGATCTTCTGTGGCAAGCTCAAACCTATCATCTCTCGGTGGGTTTCGCTCCCTCAACTTCTTGCGAGTCTTCTCACATTGGTTTAGCCAACTTTCAAGAGTAGACTTTGAAATCAATGTGCTCTTGAGCATGCTTTTAACATGCTTTAGGTTGTCACCTGACTTGTGCAAACTATGATCACCTTCATCACTTGCATTGAAGTTAGTGTCCTCAAGAGTATCCTTCAAGCCTTCACATATGTGTTTTCTAGGCCTGCTCTCATCCCCAACCTTATCTACCATGCTTGAATCTCTCTTTATACCAATAAACTTGACATTCTCTACATGCCAACGCTCTTCTTGTACTAGGTTTATGGTGCAACCACTGTCATCATCTTCATCTTCAATTATGAATTTAAAGGGACCAGATATAAGCTCATCTTGTGTAATCTCTTGTCGTATTGCACTATACGTGGAATCAACCATAACTCGGACATAACCCAAAAGTTTCTTCTCGCTAGACCCATAATCAAACACCTTCATGCGAGTTGTTGAAGCCATGAATGATAAACCTTATAACCAAATACAAAAAAAAAAAAAAAAGTTACTTCTCATATATAAAAAATACACTAATATTTTAAAAATACATGCATCAATTTCTACTCAATGGAAAATACACCCCATGTTTTTAGCTTGTAACTATTAAGGCAATGCATCTAGTAAAGACTTAAGTATTTATCTAATAAAGTCTATCCATAGAAAATAAAGTATATAGCATTAGAAATGATAACAATATATAAAATTCACCAATACATTCTGAGCACTTGATCAGGTTGATGACTAACCTTACAAAACTAGGGTATTTCTCATAGGAGAATGTTTACTTGCACTAGTGGAGGTGACAAGTTATTGCATCACTTCAAAAGCAATAGTTTGTCGAGGAAAGTTTAAGAGGTTTGGTATCATCTATAATTGCTAGGTACACTTGGTCATTAGTTTTTTAAACATTCATTTATCATGTATTATTATTTTCTAATCATTAGTAATTTAAAATGCAATATGGATACGATGTGAAATCATAGCTTTTTAAACCATTGAAGTAGTTCTCTTTCTTGCATGCTTGTGTGTTTACAACAACAATATATCTCTTTGGCAACTTAAAAAAATCACATGTATACAACACTCCACTTGCACAATCATATTTAGCAAAGAAAATAAGAGAGATTGAAACTTTGTATATGCATTAAATGGTTCGTTAATGTTTCACGTATGCTATCTAGAGACTATTTATAGATATAAAATCTACACCATGATACTAAATATGAAACAATGTGGTTATTAAATTTCAAAACTTGAGAAAGTCAACCGTGCAAACTGCTGACAAGACACGTAAAGACACAAAATCTTGAAATAATTGCTCTTGAAGACGTACATCCACATAACTAACTTAATCTTAAAGCACAAATTATAAGTTGTATTCTATAGAGCATATAGCTTTACAAAAAATATACAACTATCCTTGGTTTCATGAGTCATAGAGACTCCAAAAATTGATAGGTTGTTTTACAAAATACAAGGGGAGATTACAAGAGGTGGGTTGTTCAAAAAGGGTGAGCTAGAATAGGGCCAAGCTCTACAAGTGATCTTTGTGCTTTTGCAGGATCAGTGCTGCAGTGTGCTCTCAAAAAGTCATCAAGGTCTGCAAAGGACATTCGCATGGCCTTATCATCTAACAACATGCGATTCCTTGCCTTGAACTCTATTAAGTGCATGATGAATTCATTTGGGGTATCTCTCGGCTCCCTATGCAACCATAGACGTTGGCCTAAGCGCCAAAACTCAACGAGACAGACGATGAGCCAACCAACTGCGTATATATCTGACTCCTTGCTGTAAGCAGACTCACACAATGGATCATAGATCTCAGGAGCAATCCATGGCCTTCTTTTCCTTTCCAACACTCCTTTCCGTCAGCACCCATCTATGATGTGCATGGGCTCATTTGGTCCCCTAGATGGGCAGTTGAGAGCTCGTCTTTTCATACCAGAAATAAGCATGAGACCCCAATCTATGATGCCCACCCTGGGGGTGTTATCTCTGGTGAAATCCAACACCATGTTCTTGGCATGTAAGTCCAAATGGACGATACTAGCACTATGCATGGCCTTCATCCCATCCACCAATGCATGAATAATGTTTGGCATATTATTGATGACGCCCACGATCCTAGCCCTCTCCTCTGCAGAAGGCGCCTTGTCAGGATCAGGTCCGAACCCCATTGATGGCTTGTGGAGGTGCTTGATGGTTCTCCTATATTTACATTTTTGAAAAGGGCCCCACATCAATATATCATCTATTGTACCACCATATTGAAAAAGGGAAAGACTGTAACCCAAGGGGGCTCATAAGTAAAGGCAATGCATCGTACAATGGATGCATTGACCTTTTGCATCCCACACTCCACTTGGAATTGCTGCAGCTTAACATTGTTGAAGCCCTTGTACATTTTGGCGCAATATGTTAACTCTAAAGGAAAATAAGTAATATTATCAATAGTAACTTGGACACACTGTCCAAAGGAACCTTCACCAATGACTCTACCTAGCTTGATGGCATCAAAGGGAATGCCAATCGTTGGTGCGCATTGGTGATTCCTCAATGTGTGCAACATAGTTCCTGCCCCTGACGGATTCTCTCTCTTCTTTGTTGGACTAAAACTAGGACTTGCATTTATAGTGGTCTTTAGACGTTTTGGTAGAGAGGTTGTCCCGGACAAGTCCTTTGCTCGCTTTAAGCGTGCCACCTCTTCTCTCCACTTCATGTTCCAAAAGACTAACCTCTCCTTCAATGCAGACACTGGTGCTAACTCCTTAAGATCTTCAACCATCTTGGGTGCATTTCCAAGCAATGTACGACAAAGATGCAAGTTCTTCTCGGGATCCCAAAGTGCATCAGTGACTAGGTGCGAAAGCCCTTGCTGCTGCAACATGGTCTGCATGGATGTACATGCTGAATTGCAGAAAGTAACAAAGACAATTTCATTACTATTGATGAGTGATATCTGCTCTTCTGTGCTGGATGATATAGCCTCTATCAAGCAAATGCGTAGTGCTTTGGCAATGTTCAAGGCCATCTTCACAAATTGTAAACTCTCTACAATAAAGAAAAGAAGTGTATAAGCATAATGGCCAAGGCTCAAGCTACCAATTGTAAGTTAAGCTACATAACTTTAATATAAATGTATGACATATAATATTTGATTAAGAATACAATTGTATGATATCAATCTTAATTTATATTGGTGTTGCATATGAACTTCAATTGCATGATACCATCTAAATATTGAAAAGGTAACACAAATTACATCTAGTCATAACTTATTAAAAACATACAAATGCAAGAACATGATAGATTTTAAAAAAACTACACATAGATCAGGACATTTTTTGGCCGAATAGATGACCTAAATGCCCATCCCATTGAACAATAGCAAACAATTAGTGTATCAGGACATTACGAAACCGAATGCACGATCAAATGCCCATCATTTATTTTATGTGTAGCTTGTCAAGACACTATTTAGCCGAATTCACGACCAAGTGCCCATCTACACCTAGGGGGGAAGGGAGGGTATCACAACCAAAGTGACACCTCTATGCCGAGTTCACGACACAGTGCCAAGTCAATTGTGACATACTTATCAAAAGACACTCACTTGCCGAGTTCACGACTAAGTGCCTATTTAACAAGCACCTTTTGGCCCTATGAAATCATCACAAGACAAACATATTATGATGCACTCATCCCCCAAGGCGCACTCATCCCTTGAGACCCTTATACATAGTGATGATTCTAATCATGTGTGTACCTATGTTATGCATTCAAGGAGGCAAGGGAGCATTAAGTGTTAATCATAGAAGTACATATACATAAATACATAAATCTATTAAGATAGAAGTACATATACATAAATACATACATGTATCTATTAAGATATTGGTACATAAGCAATCTTTTAAATTATACACGTTACTTTGCACATTTGTCATAAAATTCTTTTTCACAATTCTCTTCTTATCCCCCCTTTCTCTTAATCAAAGGGATTCTCATTACAATTTTGAAGCTTTTAAATCATTTTGTAGGTCCTAGGGAGGGTCTAAGCAATAATATCTTATCTTATTTTCAATATTGCAGAAGTAAATCTCCATTCATGCTAATTCAACCAAAATAGGAGAGATGCACTGAATAGAAAGATCAAAACACCAGTACGAGAAAACCATCTATGTTGGAAAGCATTTCTTTGTGACATATAATAGACCAAGCATCTCAAAGTAGATGTCTTAATTATTCTTAAAATAAAAACACAAAGTTGGATTGTTGAAACTGCGTATACCTCTTATTATCTTCAAGCATGCCAAGCACACAAAATTTCCCATAGGTTGTGGATAGAAGGGCGTGTTCTACTAGCATTGACATTACAAAGCAGGGTTGCAGACGTTTTTGCTACCAACATACATCCAACTGCCGCATAGGAAAATGTATTTTGTTAGATCATGCCATAGGGGTTGTTATTGGAGAGACAGCATTTGTGGGTTGTCAATGTGGCTATTCTGCATCATGCAACCTTAGGTGGGACAGGTAAAGTTGGTGGGGACATGCATCCTAAGATAGGAAATGGGGTTCTGATAGGTGCCACTGCAACCATTCTGGGCGACATGAGGGCGACATCAAGGTGGGGGATGGGGCCAAAATTGAAGCTGGTGTAGTGGTACTCATGGAAGTGCCACAAAGGACTATTGTAGTCAGTTTCCCAGCAATGCTGGTAGGCCTAAAGCACCAGCCTACTCTCCTCAAGGAGATGCCTAGTTATACCATGGATCAAACATGGTTTGATTATGTGATTTAAGCTGCTCAAAAGTGCATTTTTCAACTAAATAAATATTTATCTTACAAGATAATGATGGTGTACCTGCGAGCTGTCGATTATAGATTTATTCTGCACAGAGAGAGAATAGTTGTGGGTGACAATGAGGCTAAAATGGATAGCATCAACAAACCAGGCAGCATCAAATAACATTGACAGAATTATTGACAACATCAACAGGTGGCAGCATCGAATGTGGGAGGAGGCATCGAACTACATGGGAGGAAGCAGCATCATTGGGCAGCATCGATAGGAGGTGGCATCGACAGGAGGCATCAATGACAACACGTGGGAGGAGTCGTCGATGGACACCATTGACAGGAGGCAGCATCCGCAGGAGGCAGTATTCGCAGGAGGCAGTATCCGCAGGAGGCAGCATCGAACGTCAGCATCGAACGCTCATCAAACATCATCATCGAACGCTCATCAAACCCATAGCATCGAACGTCAGCATCGAACGCTCATCAAACATCAGCATCGAACGCTCATCAAACCCATAGCATCGAACGCTCGTCAAACGTCAGCATCCACAGCATCGAACGTCAGCATCATCGGTAGCATCCACAGCAAGCATCGAACGTCAACGAAAGAGGAAGGCATCCACAGCATCATCGAACGCTCATCAAACATCAGCATCGAACGCTCATCAAACCCACAGCATCGAATGCTCGTCAAACGTCAGCATCCACAGCATCGAACGTCAGCATCATCGGTAGCATCCACAGCAAGCATCGAACGTCAACGAAAGAGGAAGGCATCCACAGCATCATCGACAGTATCCACAGCAAGCATCATTGGCAGGTAGAGGAAGGCGGGAGGAAGGCAGGAGGAGGGCGGGAGAAAGGCAGAAGGAGGGCGGGAGCAAGTAGAGAAAGGTGGGAGGAAGGCGAGAGGAGGGCGGGAGGAAGGCAGGAGCAGGGCGGGAGCAAGTACAGGAAGGCGAGAGCAGGGCAGGAGCAGGTAAAGGAAGGCGGGAGGAAGGCGGGAGGAAGTAGAGGAAGGTAGGAGCATGCAGGAAGGCATGAGAGAGAGAGAGAGAGAGGAGCCGATGGGTAATTTAGAGGGTGGAAAATTATGAGAGAAAGAGAAGGTGGGCATTTATGACAAAAACATCCACATGCATTTGCACTTAGTCCACATTACACCTATAGTACTATGTGCATCAATGTTGCACATATACCCATGCACTAATGCACATAGTCTTGATATCATCTAACTTGGCTCATAGATCACTACATGAATAGTGACCCACACATCCCTCCTAGGAGTCTTACCCTAATGCATACCCAAACCTTCACCTTTCATACATACTAACACGCACATAGTAGGGCATATACGTTAGATCACACCATTTCATGTGGAAACATCTTTATGCAGGTGAACTTTTAGGATCAAACATTGAAACAAAATGTGATATGCAAAGAACAAAGGGAATCAAAAGCTAGAGCATAAAAGCTAAGGGAGGCATAAGGTAACACTCATTTAGACAAGTGAAACAACATTGATTGACTTATTCTTTGATTATCTAGTGTGTTATAAATTGCTTGATTGATGAATTCAAAAGTTGTTGAAAAAGAGCTATAGTTTTCTTACATTCTAAGCACTTGAATGTGCTTGGAATTAAGGAGATGTGCAATCATTGCTTATGATGGTCCATGTATGTTTTGAAAATTGTCACAAAATTCATTGAACTTGATTAGCTAGCAACAAAAAGAATGAGACTTAGAAAGCAAAGATAAGAATAGACTGAAAGACCGAAAAACACTCAAATTATAACAAGAAGGTCTAGGACTTAAAACCCTCATTCTAGATTCAAAATATTGCCCCCCATGGAGAGAAAATACCTAGCCTTAGAAGGAATCCTTAACCTCTTCAACACATTGTACAATTAAATATCTCTATTATGACCGAAGAAGCTATGGAACATAGCATCATAGAGTTGGAGCATGAAGGTCCAAATCAATTTGCAAATATCAATGATGATACATAGCAATAGCTTGCACACATATAAGCTATGATATCCAACCTCCACAAAATCATTTTGAATGTAGAAGCATTAGGGTTCTTGCGAGATTTGCTTTCAAATCTAGGCAGAACACATGAAACTCAAAACCACAAGAATAAAGCCACAAAATGATTTTGTAATTGTCAGGGAAAACTAACTTATTGTTGTATTGTCCTGCCACAACGAGGGATCTTTAAACTACTGCGTCTATAACGACTCCGTCTCACTTTCTTGATATTTGATTGAATGCAAAGGTTTCGCAAAGGGGAGCTACTAATTGCCAGACCATCTCTCTTACTGAGACTTGTATTGTATTATTATTAATGGTGTCAAAAAAGAATCTCTGAGTTACAAAATTGGAAGTCATTTGGCCTCCATTTGGCTAGCTAACTTAGCTCATTATTGCTAAAGTGATTCTCCTTACAAAGTCCCCTAAGATATCACCAAACTTTTGGCCATATTGCAGCCTAGACAACTTGCCCATCTCCTTCTCCTAAGAGGAGTTTAATGTGTGGCTACCATATCTCAAGTAGTGTAAATCACCTAGTTATGTTAACAACAAAAGCTTGTGGGCTGGGATATAGGATTTTGGGTTGTGAATAGTTAATCCCCATTGACTCAATTTGGGAAGAACCTCCCTCCAAATATGGGGGGCATGGAAACCATCCCAGAATAAGTGTGAAGGCGTTTCACTCCTCCACAGACGCATAGACCATCTAAAATGCCTTTGTTCATTAATTTTTAACGTATAAAAAGAGCACCTAAAATGAGTTTCTAGTTAAATACTCTATCTCTAAGAGGAGCCCTAATGTTCCAAAGATGAACAAGTGCCTCCTCAATCTCAACATCTGACAATTCAATGCCCTAGATTCTGCAAATGTGGCTAAAATCAAGTCAGCACCTTAACAATAGCTTCCTAACATGAGTGGAAGACAATGATTGGCTGATCTTCTTGCCTTCTATGCAGAGAGGGGGGGTGTTATCCATACTAAGATGCGATTTACTGCTACACCATTGTATCACTTCTATTTTGACCACTATCCATGATAGTTTACAAGGTTGAGTGAGTTGAGCAACCTCTTGATTGCCCTCCTCCAACACTTCTAATCTGCCTTGATGTAGCCAATGCCTAATTTAAAGGACTCCTTTTTTTCCAAGATCCACAACTCTTAAAACATAAAGTGGGCCACTTTACTCAAGATAGTGAGCCACTTAACTTGAGTTAAGTGTGGGTAATTTTTTGGAGCCATGCACTACCTTGCCGCACACCATTTTACTAGCATATGCCCTAAAGGGAAATGCTAATAAAATTGCAAGGAGAGGGAACAACTATGGATGCTTTGCCTCATTCGACAAAGGCACCTGTGTTTCCTCTGTGTTGCCTATAATCCTCAAACTTTGAAGTTGTCTAGATCTTGATGTGAATTGATGAAAAGCTATGATAGAATCCGTCCCCCCTCCCCCACGCTAGTTGAAAAATATTGTCTCATGAGAACATATATGCATTTAAGTATTGATTCCCCTCCCCCCATCTTCCCCCCACCCATCCCCTTCCCATCCCACACACACCCCCCTATCCCCCCCCCCCTCCCCCCTCTTGATTCCCTAAAAAAGTGTGCTTCTAAAAATTTTTGAATTAAAAAACCCCTAATGTAAATTTTACATGAGGTGCATTTATAAACCCCTTCTGTTTTTGGAAAACTGTAAGCCCACATAATAAAAATACCCATTCTTTTGAACTCACGTGGTATATTACATGTTCTATAGGTGACCCCCCCGAGCCTCATCTACTAGCGTGCTGTCCACTATTAGGAACCATGCTCCCTTTGGTGTCTTTTTCCTTCTCCTTGATAACCTCCCTATTTCCCCCCTTCTTCCCACCAACATCCCCTCACCCAATTTTGATCAATAGTATCCAAATCCCCCTTGGCCTCAGCAACATGTAGCAACACCTCATCAATGAAAGCGGCTTTCTCAGGCTTGGTGTGTTCCACATTTGGAACATCTTCATTGATGATCATAGGTTTAGTAGTACTAGCTCTTGGGTTGTGTTTGCCTCAAGTAGCAGTCACCCTCTCCTTCATATCGGAGCTCCCCTCATTGTCTCCCATGTTGTGTCCCCATTTAGCTCCACCACAACCCCCTCCCCTTCATCCTCCTAGACTTTAGGTTCTGTAGGACATTGCATACATTCTCCCAACTGTATGAGTCCTCAAACATATTACTCATAGTAGACTTTGCTAGTCCTAGCCCATCATACTTCACATTATCTACAATCTTCCCATATTTAATTGACCTCAACCAAACATTCCTCATCCACATAGGTGATTCCAAACAAATGATTACACCAAATCAACATTTTAATTGACATATAAAATCACCATCATGGATAATAGTGCCAACTTACTCCACATTAGTACTTGGTGATCCATGCTTTTGTTGTTGCCATAGGTATTTAACACTACATCTCTCTTTTACACAAAACTCACTAGTATGAAAAATTGCATTGAAGCAAAGGGGGTGGTATTGATGCATGCACTCGAGCATGAGGTTATCTATAACATGTGGCGATTCCAATGACTCCTTGCATGTAGCACAAATCCCAAACACATGGATGGTCCTATCTTGGTCTACAAAATGTGATCTAAGAAAGAGAATGAATCTCTTCTCCTTCTTCATGTTAATGATCACCTCATTGACAAAGTCTATGTGGACCTATCCTTCCTTGCAAGCAGCCTCTAGCTTGTCATACTATGATTGTCAAGTGAAAAAAAAAACATGATTAAACTTATAAAAACAAAATAACATATAATCCAACTTCATGTAAGCATGCATAAGTAGACTTGATACCTAAGTCCAGGCATCACTAGCAAGTTGGTAACTTCCTCTTTAACGTAATGGGAACCTTTGTCTAAAAAGTGAAGCATCTTCAAGTTAAATATTTGCATTAACATAACTAAACATGGCTAATTGATGGCCCATGATGTTCTTTTAGTCTGTTACAATGCTCTCTCTCCATCTCTCTCTCTCTCTCGCTCTCGCTCTCTCTCTCTCTTTGAGACTTCCTTTGTCACCATTTCTCTTTTGTATCTACTCTCTCTCTCTCTCTCTCTCTCTCTCTCTCTCTCTCTCTCTCTCTCTCTCTCTCTCTCTCTCTCTCTGTGTGTGTGTGTGTGTGTGTGTCTTTCTCAATATCTGCTCACACACACACTGTGTGTGTGTGTGTGTGTGTGTGTGTGTGTGTGTGTGTCTTTCTCAATATCTGCTCACACACACACACACACTCTGTGTGTGTGTGTGTGTGTCTTTCTCAATATCTGCTCACACACACACACACACTCTGTGTGTGTGTGTGTGTGTCTTTCTCAATATCTGCTCACACACACACACACACTCTCTCTCTCTCTCTCTCTCTCTCTCTCTCTCTCTCTCTCTCTCTCTCTCTCTCTCTCTCTCTCTCTCTCTCTCTCTCTCTCTCTCTCTCTCTCTCTCTCTCTCTCTCTCTCTCTCTCTCTCTCTCTCTCTCTCATAGACACACACAAATTTCATCCAAAACACTATGGTGTGTATCTATGAATTGGGATAAATTATTTTGCCATTCTACTTTGCCTCCCAAAGATCCATAGGGTGGAGATCCCTCGGGTAACTCACTATACATATACCCTCTATATCACGTGCATTTAAGTCCTATTTAAAAATATCCTTATCTGTGAATTTTCCCTTAATAAGACATAACCCTTTTCTATTCAATCTGTAAGTAACCCCTTTATATGGGACCCTTCTATATGTAAAAAATGTGTAAAAATAGTATATTAAAAATCCCTTATGTTGTTGAACTCACGTGCTACATACATGTATTTTTGACTGACGGGAGATCCCAATAGCAAATGGGAGTAGTCCTATTACTACATGCCTATGCAATGGTTCTGTTAAGTGTAGCTCATGCAAAAAAGGTCTAATCAAGGAGCATGGAGCAAAGAGGAAGTAGAAATATCATACAAAGGTCAAGGCCAGAAATGCTATGATTATACATGTTAGATTAAGTGACACTAAATGAGGCGGAATCTATTCTAAGACGTTGAAGTGTTTCATGCATTGCATAGAGAGTCTTGGCAAGTTGGAGAAGGTGGATTTCCTTAGAGAAAATTTCTTGAATACTAAGAGTGGAAAGGCTTGCAAATTCAATTTAACTGCCCTAAGGTTTGTAGTGCTAAGCAAAGTCTTTTCATTAGTGGATTGCACAACATGATCAAGGCAATGAAAAAACCAAAAAATCTCGAAAGAGTTGTTCTTGAAATGGGCAAGTATCATGATGCTGTTAAATTTAACAAACCAGATGAGGAAACCAAATATAGTAGCTACATCATGGCTTCTTGATATACATTGAAGAAATCTCTATGTAGTAGATCTTGATTGCAACACAAGGAGACAATTCTATCATTGCATTTGTGTGAATGATAGCCACACACATAGTGTAATTATAGAGGAAGTCAAAGATATAGTGGTGTCCTTTTGGACAAACAATACATGTGTCTTGCCCAACAAAAAGGATGTTGATTGAAAGCATATTGGGAGAAAAGTGTATACATGACACCCAATGCATCTTCTTAAGCAATCTTAGGTTGTTTTTCTTCATTCTAGCATCGGTTTTGTGATTGGTTTGATTGTTTTTCAATTGCCTGTGGTTGCACATTAAGTTCAACATGCAAATGCATTATCTTTCACACAGTTTTTTCTTTCTCCCATTGACATAAAATTGTTAACTACTAGCATATTGCAATATTCCTACTACATTGATTCAACTACAATCTAATACTACCTAACACTCAGTTACCACTATTAGCTAGCAGTCTACTATTAGCCCCCACTCTACTATCAAACTATAGCTAGTAACCTATCAGTGACATAATGGGTACCATTCTAATATCGTTTGCCACTTGTAATCATTAGAAGCTAGCATACTGCCAAAACCAACAAAAGGTTTGGATGATTACAAATTGTAATTTTCCATTCTATTAGCATGTTGACTGATTATTAGCTATCACATTGTTACCATGCTTAAGGTATAGGAGATTACTAACTGTGTATATTTAATTAGGTAGGCCAAACAAAGAATTATGGACAACATCACTTCTTTTCCTCTTCTTGAAGATTCATGGCATTGTTATGCTTGATGCAAAAGTGGATATTGCATAAGCATTGTAGAAGGGGTAACAAGAGAGCATCTTGATTGCTCTATGTACGTGCTTGGGGCTGAAATAGGTGGTCAATTATAAAGCAAACAAGGGCAATAGGAATTCCTTCTTTTCTCCTACTTCTATATGCCTATTGCAAGCTACCTATTGCTTGTTACATGCTCTTGAATATAGGGTCTATTTTTGTACTTCATCAAAGTGTCTTCTTGGGAGGTAGATGCTATGAATATGGGTTGAAATAGGTAGCCCACACACTGATTTGTGGACAACAAATCCTTTTACTTCTCTATTGCTTCATATGGTATGATTTACACTTGTATTTGGTTTATCTATACACTCTATGATAGGAAAAGTTCATGCTAACATCAAATGTGAATTCCGAAAGTTTTATGGGCTGATTTGGGGCTGATATCTTCAGTCATATTCAAAAAATTAGCTATAGTAGTGGTCTTTTAATTTCTTGCTCTACAGTTGACATCTTGTCAAAATATGAAAGCATATCATGTGCTCCTATGGTAGGGCAATGTTTGAAGATCAATCATAGATACTATGAATTGAATTAAGATGAGCTCCTTCTTTTATTTCTTGACTGTGATATCTTAAGCTTATCATGATCTTTATCTAAAGATCTCTTGAAGAAAAATTCTTTGTCCTACAAGCCTTGTAATTAACTCATAAGCTTTGTTCCTTACCAGTATACATTGAATGCATTCAAGCAAAGTTGGTCCATGCTTGAATGACGGGATGTAGAGTTGTTTTTTATTTGTGATTACTCACATAGTCAAGAAAACAAGCTTGGCTTGAATTAGAGCTTATGAGGTAATAGGCTTATGATCTTTGCTAAAAACTTGCAATTGGAAGCCTTGGATTTGGCTTGAAACCTTCAACTCTTCTCTTATCTCTACCATCTCTGGAGTCTAAACTCTTGAACTCCAAAAATTCTTCTTTCTCAAACCCTTGTGAATGACCGTGAAGTACCTCTTGAACCTTTAAGCATTCACTGTAATCTACTTATATCTTGAAGCCACATCTCCAATTCTCTTGTCTAGTTTTATTGCCAAACCCCTATGGTGACCTTCAACCTTACACACTGTGACAACATAGCTAGGCACTTGTATCTTTATCTGCAAACAACCTCCCACTTAAAGGCAAATGTGCCCCTAGTGAGGAGAGAATAAGGAAAAAGTAACAAAGTACAAATGTACATAAGTATAATAGGATAAAGAAAGATGTCATCTAATCCAATGCCCATCAACTTTCTAAGGAGAGAAAAATGCTCCACTAAGAGACTTTTAATGAGTAGATCTACAAGATTTTGGCAATTGAAATCTTGACAAGATCAATGGACTTATTCTCAACAACCTCTCGAATAAAATGGTAACACACACCAATGTCCTTCATCTTCGCATGGAAGACCGCGGATTCTTGGCCAACTGAATAGCACTCATAGAATTCAAATGCAATGTAGGGACCACATCACTAATACCAAGGTTTTCCTATCACCAAATGGCCTAGCTAGAGAGTCTCCTTGCAAGCCTCAATGGACTACAACATACTTTGTCTCTATAGTAGTAGATAAAGCTTTGCATTTCTGTACCATAGACATCCAAGAAATAACACCTCTAGCAAAGATGAAGACTTAGCCAACGGTGGACTTCCTACCATCAGCATGTCCTGCATAATCGAAGTTAGTGTATCCCACGACTCATGTATCCTAGCCACCATAACATATGCACATAGTTTCTATACCCCTCAAGTGCCTCATGATACCCTTAATAACATCCCAATGCTATCTACTAGGTATAGCCATATAGGGTGCCACAACTTCCATTGCAAATGTTATGTTAGGATGAGTGGCTATTATAGTATACATCAAATTGCCCACCGCAAATACATAAAGGATCTTAGCCATCTCGACTTTTTGCTCATCAGACTACACACAATTGGCTTGGCTAACCTTCACATGCAAAGGTAGAGAACAACTAATAGGCTTAACATCTTGTAGATGAAATTGCCTAAGGACCTTCTGAATGTACTCCTTTTGTGATAAGTAAAGGAGCCCCTTAGAGTGATCACACATAATGTGCATCCCAAGAATATGTGAGGTCTATACCATGTCTTCCATCTCAAAGCTCTCCTTGAGCTGGCCTTTCAAGGCATCCAGCTCATCATGAGGACTCCTAGCAATCAACATATCATCCACATAGAGGATCAAAATCATAAGGTTGCCGTCCACGAGCCTTCTTCCTGTATAAACATGGATCTATATCACTACGGGAATATCCTTGTGAATACATAAAAGCATCAAACTTGTGTATAAATACGGATTTATATCACTATGGGACTTGTGATACCATCCCTAGGTGCGTGCTTAAGTCCATAAATAGTCTTTCTCGATCTACACACTAGGTGGTCCATGCCATGTTCTGCAAAGCCCTTAGGTTGCTCCATGTAAATCTCATCATGCAAGTCCCCATGAAGAAAAGGTGTCTTGACATCCATCTAATAAAGGTCCAAGTCAAGCTGAGCAACCAAAGCCAATACCAAATCTAGGATAGTCCTCTTCACAACAAGAGAAAAGACTTCATCAAAGTATATATCATGCTCCTACTTAAAACCCTTAGCAACCAATCTAGCCTTATATATTGGCTAGGGGTATCCAGGGGTACTTTTTAACTTGTACACCCACTTGCATGTGGTAGAGCATGCTTTCCACTAGGCAAAGGAACCAAATCCCATGTATGTCATTTCTGTAGTGAGTCATACTCTAACTGCATGGTCCTCTCCCAAGAGTGATTATCACCTCTATGCATGGGCTCATCATAAGTAAGAGGCTCACCAGCATCTATCACCATAACATAATTCATAGAGGGATTAAATTATGCAGGCTAACATTTATCTCTAGTAGACCACCTCAAAATAGATTGGGAGGCCTGGACATCTTGTAGAGTATCAATGACCTAGGCCACTGGAGCATCACCCTGTGTATCTCAATGACATGCTCAAGTTGCTTATGTATTTTCTCCACATGAAAACGACATCATGGATGCATATAATCTTTCGAGTTTGTAGATCCCATAGGTGATAGCCCATCTTCCTTACATCTCCATAACCAAGAAAGATGCATTTCCTAGACTTAGGATCCATCTTATTGCACTTGTCCTTGGGTAAATGGTAGAAAGCCTCACAACCAAAGATACAAAAATGAGTATATAAGGGAGGTTTTTCAAACCATACCTCCTCTGTAACTTGATAGTCAAGAGTAGTGCATGGGGATTGATTAATCATGTATACCATGATAGTAATTGTATCAGTCTAAAAATATTGTGGTAAGCCGGCCTAGCTAAGCATATTGTGGACTCACTCCTAAATTATTCTATTCATGCGCTCAGCCATACCATTCTGGGGTGGGGTGTACAGGGCAGTTAACTAAGATTAATACCCCTCTCGTCACAAAACTACTTAAAGGCTTTAGAGACATACTCACCCCCATTATTCAAACTTAGGCATTTTAGCCCTATACCTAGAGTGATTCTCAACCAAAGCAAGACAACACTAAAATATAGCCAAGACTTTTGATTTTTTCTTGATAGGATATGCCTAGACCTTATGCATATAGTCATCAATGAAGGTAATGAAATACCTTGCACCACCTAACAACTTGCAAGGCATAAGACCACATACATCCAAATGAATGAGAGCCAATGGCTCACCCATCCATGTCATACTAAACTTTTTATGCATATTACGTGTCTGCCTACTATATAAATAATGATCACAAGACTCACAACATTGATAGTCAAGGGGTGGAAGATACTACAAATGAGTAAGCATTTTCATTCCTTTCAAGGACATATGCCTAAGGCAATGATGCCAAAGAGATACATGTGGAACTCCATCCACACTGCCAAAATATGGTCAGTCGACCCAAATATAAGCAAGGGATAAAGAGCGTTGAACTTAATACCATGTGCAATGATAATGTTTCTACGTGTAATCTTCCATGAAGTATCACCAAGAAACCACATAACATGCATCATCCAAAGTGCCAACAAAGATAAGGCTCTTCGTGAGAGCCGATACATGATGTACATCATGAAGAGTAAATATGCAACTTGAACTAATACTTTCTTGAGTGTTGGTATTGGACATCATCAATACCAACTTTCTCGAGTGCCAAGTCATTACCCAAACATGGACAGATCCACTCAAATTGTGATAGGAGTGAAACCACTCTCTATGAGGGGTCACATGAAAGGAAGCCCATGAATCTATCAGCCAACACTATACCCTAGCAAAGCATCAGTCAAATGTGAGGTATCAAGAGAAGAAGCTCCAAGTATGAAATCATCATCAGAATCAATCTGCACAATATTAATCTCTTCAATCTTAACACTAGACTTATTAGGGACAATAATGTGATCATCATTCTTGTCATGTGCTTTTACCCTTTCTCTTTTCTTTGTGTTTGTCCTTGTTCATCTTATGGATATATGGTTGAATATACTCTGATTTCCCATAGTAATGAGGACTTATGGCCATGGAACTTACTGCGAGACTATCCATGGACTAAGAGCGAGATTGTTGAGAGTCTCTCCCACAATGGTCATTACCGCTCCTGCCATTATTTCCTTTAACTATCAAAGCATGAGAGGTATGGGAAGCATCGACATTCTTTTTGTTAACATCTTCAGGCATAAGAGTTCATCCTCTACATCATGCAACTATAACCCATTAGTAGGTATATTGGTACATATAGCAGTACGAAAGGTATCCCATGACTCAGGTAGTGTAACTAAGAGAAACAAGGGAAGAAGAGTGCCCTTGAATTCAATGCTTTGCAAAGACAAATGATTAATAATGAAATGAAACTCATTTAAGTGTGTTGACATAGAAGTGCCCACCTTCGTCAAGGTTTCATGAGTTGCTTCAGCCAATATATCTGAGAAGAAGTGGGGCTTTGTTTGTTATCATAGACATTGTGAGTCTTTTCTTATAATTCCCATGTGGATTGCCCATCAAAGACAGCATTATAGAACACATGCTTAGAGATGGATAAGATGATGGTGGACTTACATAGCTCATCTAATTTAGCCAAATACTATGCTTTAATAAGTTCGAGCTTCACACCCTTATGTTTTAAAGGCCTAACCTACATTTTTTGCACTATATCTAAGGTAGTGCAAGTAACTTGCACTGGAACAAAGTCAAATGATAAATGAGCAATGCAAGCTCAAAACCTCAAGTACATGACATCAGAGTATCCAAGATATATGAAGTATAAGTAGGGAGCATAAAACCCAATAGATTCTTCACGCTTATAAGAAGTGCATAAGCCACCGGAGTAGCCTAGGCATGTAACCATAGCCAAGGTCAATGTAACAGAGCCCAAATCTCATCTCAAAATCATATCATAACATATCGAGAAGTATACATAACAATCAAAGTAGTAGTATATCCAGTAAGTATCCCATAAAGCATCAATGAGCATTAGGCATAAGTTTTTCACTAATAATACTTGCTACATTGTTATTACAACACTGAAATGACAATGAAATTTGAGCTATTTCATGTTAAGAAAGATGGATCCTTGAGTAAGGTTTAGCAATGGAGGATGGAAGTCAATGATAAGAAGCATCATGACTGCGACTAGACACATTGAACATTACTCAAGTGAATTAGGTTCCAAGATATATTAGCTTGGACTCATAAACACAATCTTGAGTTTTTCAGGTTGGATATGAGAGTTAATACATTCCTTGGAACTCACCTTAATTATATGGAAAGTCTGCTAACTCAACTTGCAATTAATTTGCCAAATTCACAACATGATAGTCAAGTGTATTGCTTTATAGTTCCACAATGGTAGCACTTTCCCACATTATGCCTATGGGATACATGCAACTTCTCCTAGGTTGTTGCATGTCCCTTTCCCTACTAGTCCATACAAAGAGGTTATCGTAGGAGTGTGATTACACAAATCTCAATCTTTCAAGCTCAAATAAGTTCCAAAAGCATAACCATACCATTGGGGCACCAAAATAGCATCCCTGAAGCATCAAACATGCACTATGGAATTTACTATTTGAAATCCAAACTAGAACTATTCTATTCTATGTGAAATAGATTTTTTTTTTTGCATAGAATTAACTATGTGAGTACCTATATTTTGTAGTTCTCATTGCGCTCTTTGTTTATAGCTATGTAATACCTAAATCCTATACCATATGCAAAAGTTATGGTCACAATATGACAATGTTGTCAAGTTGTCGCATAGCTGTCCATGACTTCTATAGCATGCTCAATATCCACTCAAAATGGATAAAAGGGCTACTCCTTAGCTCAATAAGCATTGAACAAGGCTTAGCTAAACCTTGGGAGACTCCTCAACAAGCACGAAGCAAGTTGGAACAAGTTGAAAGAAGAAATGACTCGATGCATACCTCAAGGGAGGAAGAAATAATGGCTGCAATGAAACCTTGAGTTGAATCTTTGAATCCAGGCTAAAGCAAAGGATGAAGAAGCTCCTCAAATGGTTGACTCTAATACCAATTGAAAGGTAGAGGTTGAGTGGAAGCACACAAGCAGAAGCAAGAGCTATGGTGAATGGAGCAAGAGAGCAAGCGAGAGAGAGAGAGAGAGAGAGAGACACCATATGTGGGAACTCCAATAATCACAATGTATGACCAGCCTTCCCTTATTCAAATGTCACTAAAAGAATAAAGAATGAAGTGATAGTGGTGGGTGCTCACCACCTACAATGCACATGTGCAGGTATTGCTAGTGTAATGAATACACATGTGGTTAGACACATGCACCTTTATACCCAACACAAGGTGCTGATGTATTTGGCTCTCTTGGTACACAATGAGATATTAATATGTTGAAGAATATGAACCCACATGTTTCAAGGAGAGGAGTAAGGTTGTAACAAGGATAGAATCGACACTTTTTTGTAGGAGTAAAGTGACTTGTATTAATTATGTCATACATTAGATTCTATTAGAGACCTTAAGGTAAGTCTCACACTTGATGACAAGTTCTACATGTGGTCAATTAGCCTTTAGGCCATTACTCAACATGAATAAAGTTTGAGGAGATGTTCTAAAAGGAACTTTTCTATGAGAATGAAAAGGACTGTAATTGGACTACTTGGAATAAGTATTGGATATATGGTCTAACACTAACCTAGTACATCTTCAAATATAGATAAATCGTTCTCAAACTTGGTGGCTTAGATGAATTTTCAAAGGTTCAAGATTTTGTTTGAGGCTTGTATAATGAGTACAAGGCCAAGGTCAAAAGTCAATGTCTTAAAATGTTACAAAGAAGCCATCAAGGGTGCATAAATTTTTTATTAGTTTTGTGATAGGAAATATTTTATGTATATGATTACACATTCAAATTTTGCATTTTCTTTACCATTTAATAAGAATGGGAAGAGGAAGTTTAGTGCTACATTAAAGGATGATAATGTTAAGAAGCCCAAGGGGGCTAGAGGGCCACTCTCACAAGTAAGGATCTTATGAGAGCACATGAGAAGAGGTTGTGTTTCAATTGTTTAGGCCCTCATGAATACAAGGATTGTCCACAATTCAAGGAAAATTTAGAATTTGACAAGAACAAGGGCAAAGAAAAGCAATGCACATAGTGTAGATGCTTCATTTGGAGGCTTATTCTAAGTATTTGATTGTGCAAGTTAGCCATCATGTTGATGAGAATGACAATTTTTTTATTATTTTCTATGGAAATCCACATTTTGCCCCCATGAGTTGTCTCATATGAATGGCATGATCAATAGGAAACAAGTTCATATTCTTATTAAGATTTATCAACCCATAACTTTCTTACATATATGTTGGTTAAGAAACTACATTGAGCCTAGGTGCCTAATACTCATATTCATGTCATTTCTTTTATAAATGGGGATGACAAGGAGTATGGGACAAGAAGTACATTGTGATGTTTTTAATAGAGATACAGGGGTATACTATGAAAATGTACTCCCAAGTTTTGAACATGACTAGGGAGGATGTGGTCTTAGGGTGAGAGTAGTTGCATAGCTTGGGTAGCACACTATGACATAGTTATGAGCATAATGCTCTTACATTTAAGGACAACAATATGCATGTTTTGTTGTTGAGTGAGTAGAATGTTTCAGCATCCCCTCTTATATATATAACTAAACTTAATAATTTAGCTAAGCACAATAAAATAGAATTTCTCTATTTTTTAAATGTGTTGTCTCCCTTTTTTTCTTCACACAAATTTGTACTTTATCTCACGCATGCACATATACACACACTCCTCTCTCTTTAAAAGAAAATTCCTAAATATGGGATTCTCTTAAGGGATCTTTTTCTCTTTGTCTTAACCCATGTTCATGATAAGATACAATAGTTAAAGAATTTGATGATGTGTGAGAATAAGTGTTCACTTCATTGTGTTGATCAATTGTTTGATCAACTTAAAGGAGCCTGGTACTTCACCAAGTTTGACTTGAGGGTAGGGTACCATCCAGCTCAAATAAGAATAGAGGTTGTAGAGATTAGCCATCCCTTGGACTAGCATTCTCATGTTACAATTGGTGCAATTAATTCTCTCAAGTGGACTTATGCATTTTCTTGTCAGTGATCTCACATCACTAATCTTCTTGGATTTTGTGTAGTAATCAGCTACATTTATGGCGGGAAATTTTGATGCCTTCCCTACATGTTTTATTGCATTATTTTGTGCTATATATGGCCATATCGTAGCTTGCCCTCCATCACTTTTCTTTTAGGTGTTGGTGAGAGAGATCCGAAAACTCGAGGATACTTTGACATCCCTTCGTACATCTGCCCTCTTCATTTTAGAATTCATTGACTACATATTTCTATGTTCTTTTGTCTCCTTTCTCTCTCCCTCTTCTCTTGTGTTCATTGTCTTTCAATCTTGTCCATATGCTTCTACATTTGCTGCACTTTGACATGGTATCAAAGTAGTGTAGAAGGGTCAATTGATCATGGATAGACATGATCGGGAGAATTCTTTGCAAAAAAATTTTGCATTTA
The DNA here is from genome assembly GCF_053477565.2 of Lygodium microphyllum. NCBI lineage: Eukaryota > Viridiplantae > Streptophyta > Polypodiopsida > Schizaeales > Lygodiaceae > Lygodium > Lygodium microphyllum. The sequence goes on along the minus strand of NC_141142.1, from coordinate 89,442,470 downwards.
TAGCCTATAGAGGTTGAGTTGAATAGGTGGAACACAAAGGAGAAGCAAACTTCTTGTTTTTTGTGAGTTCTTGTTGTTGGCGAAGGAGAAAATGCAACATTCTTAACCTTTTGGAGCAAAATTTGAGTTTTCATTTCCTTTGGTGGGTAAAACTCTTTGACAAGTAGAGGAAGCCCTAGCAAGCACCAACACTATGTGTGGAGTCAATGGAGGATGCCCTTGTTTTTGTGTAGGTCATTCCATTTACAATGCCGATCAAAATTGATGCAGAGTTTCAAGCTATTATGGATTGCAAGCTCCCTATGTTGCCAACTCTTCTTTTGGATTAGAAGCTTGATGGAGAGAATTATTGCATTTGGCACGTAATGATGCTTGTTATACTAGAGCCTTATGATTTGGTGGAGCTCATGACTAAGGCTATAGATCATCCTATAGCCCATGATGCCTCCAAGCTTTTTGCAAATGAGAAAGCTGAGTTAATGATGAAGGCACAAGCAAACGAGCACATTGGGACAAATCAAATACCCACATTCATTATTTCCTCTTTCTCTCTTACACTCCAACCATCATTGCTCCATAGCACTTTGATTATGGCTTGGGAGATATGGCTAGAGCTAGATCAAATGTACAATCAGATGGCCATGATGAAGCAGATGTCAATGGAGGTTCAGATGAGGACTTTGAATCCTAAAAAGTGTTCTTCTATGTGGGAGCATGTAAAAAAGCTTTAGCAATTGCGAATGTAGGTCTAGTAGTGATAGGCTTGGATGACATGGTGATAGCCCTTATCTCTCAATTACCACCCCAATTCAAGGTATTTGACTCCACCTTGATTGCTTCAAGATGGACAAAGATCCTTAAGTGGGAGGTGTTGGTTCCTATGGTCTTAGACCAAGAGGAACAACTCAAAGGTCGGAATGCTCCTACAATGGAGACTTTGACCTAGTAATCTTTCCAACAAAAGGGTAAGAAGAAGAAGAAGGATGAGAAGTCCAAATAGGACAAAGCCAAGGAGTCTATTTGCCACATCTATGGTAAGATGTCAATAGAAGAAAGATTGCCCCGACAAGGATAAGAAGGATCACAAGAAGGATAAGACTACAAAGGACTTGAAAGGGGTGGCTACTCCTCTATTAGCCACCTTCCTCCATCTAGAGGTGACAAAGGATGTTCCTACAACAACTACTAATGTAGCAGTGATGGCCCCATAGCCTTGTGAGTGGATTGTGGATAATGGCACTTCTTGCCACATGACTCCTTCAAATGGGGTTGCTTGTATGCATTCAATGCATGAGACAATTCTCATAGGTGACAGTTCTTTAGTCCCCATCAAAGGCTAGGGTGATATGTAGCTAATTTCAAATGGGCAAGGCAATGCTCACACATAACAGGTTCTCTGTGTGTCGATTCTAGGGTATTATCTATGTTTAGTGAGCAAGGTATGTGCTCTTGGTTTTACAATCAAGTTTGATAAGGACTCCTTCTAAGTTCTTGATGGTGTATCTCAACAGGTTCTTTGTGCAAGACATGAGGAGAATGGAGTCTATAGGATGTGATATTCTTTTATATTTTCTTCTCTTCTTTCTTTATAGACACAAATTGAGCTTTGGTGTGCTTGATTTGGCCACCTCAACTATGAGTACTTGCATATGGGTTGCCAAAGATTGGGATGAGCCACCCACCATGTGTATCTTGCATTTATGGCAAGCAGCATTGAGATGCTATTCCTAGAAAGGCTCTATGATGGGCTAAGGAGCCCTTGGAGCTTGTTTCGATAGACTTATATGGACCCATGAGGAGGAATCCCTTAAGGGGAGTTTGTATTTTATGCCATTATTGATTATTTTAGTAGGATGATGTGGGTGTATTTATCGGCATTGAAGTTAGAAGCATTCTCACATTTTAAGGATTGGTTGATCTTTGGATGGCAGAAAAATCAAGACCCTGCATTCCAACAAGGGAGAGGAGTTTGTCTCCCAAGAGCTAACTCATTTTTGTGCAAATTGTGGCATTCACCAAGAGTTTGCTAACATGAATACCCCTTAGGAGAATGGCATATTGGAATGTAAGAATCACAATGTGATTGAGATGGCATAAACTATGAAGGAGCATCAAGAGACACCTTAGTGTCTTTGGGCCAAAGTAGTGGCTACCACCATCCACATCTGAATTGATCCCCTTCCTTGATCATGGTTGGTATGACCCCTTTTGAGGCTTACTTTGGACAAAATCTAGATGCCTCTCATTTTAGAGTATTTGGGTGTGATGCATATGTTCACATCTTGAAGAAGAAGAGGGACAAGTTTGAGTTGACTGCTAGGAAATAGATGTTTGTGGTATATAGCTCATAGTCCCAAGGATACAAGCTTTATGATCCTACTTCCTGCTTCCTAGGAGGTCCAAATGAGTCAAGATGCAGTTTAGTTTGTGGAGTTTCCAACTCCATAGGGGGTGTTGAGGATCCCATTCTTGGAGATCTAGGCACTTGCTCTAGTGCCTTTAGAGTGCCTTTGGATCCTTTACCTATTGGGGCTCCAGCCTTAGTGGAGGAGGAGATTATTTCACCGTTGTCTTCACCCATTGAGTTGGCCTCAATGGATCTTCTAGAGACTTTGGCAAAAAGGAGAGTGACAAGGAAAATATCAATCTCCTCCTTGTTGGGCATGTGATTCACTCTGTGATTGAGGGATTGAGAGTGCCCTTAAGGAGTGATAGTCGTAGGATGGCATGTAGCATTCTTGGAGGAACCACGCACATCCCATCAAGCATATTTATGCAAACTATTGTTTGATGACTCGTGCCATGTAGGATAGGGAGCCCACCTTTCTGATAGAGGCTTTGCAGTCATAGCATTGGAAGAAGGCTATGGAGCAAGAGTTAGATTCTATTGAGTGGAATGGCACTTGGGATCTTATGCCTAGGCCCATTCATAGGAAGGTGATTGGTGTTAAATGGGTCTTTAAGACCAAATACCATAGTGATGGCACTTTGGATAAGCACAAGGCATGACTCATTGCAAAGGGCTTTGCACAATGGCTAGGGGTGGATTTCTATGACACCTTTTCACCTACAACTGTGATGGCTACCATTAGGGCCTCTTGTCTTAGCTAGCCATAGGATATGGTTGATTTATCAACTTGATGTGAAGTTTGCCTTCCTTAATGATGTTTTGAAGGATGAGATCTATATTGAGAAATCTCTTGGCTTTTCCTTGTCAGATGGACATGTGTATAGGTTGAAGAAGGCCATTTATGGCCTCAAACAAGCTCCATGTGCTTGGAATGAGAAGGAAACTGGCTCCACCTCCTTGGAACAAGAAGATAGACATGTTCCTCCAAGGGAAGTTGGGGGTATCAATGCTAGTGCATGTTATCTAGGGATAAGAAAGACCTACACACATGCACGTCGACTTATGGGTTTCAAATGCATAAGAATATTACATGTCATCTAGGGATAAGAAAGATCCATGCACATGTACATCGAGTTATCAATTTGGAATGCATAAGCATATAGAAGAATATGTTATGCAATGCCAAAAGTGTCAAGTGGATGAATTTTACTTAAAGACACATGGGCTTTTGCATCTTTTAGAGATTCCCAATGGTAAGTGGGAAAGTATTTATACAAACTTTATTGTTGGACTCCCTACTATCAATCATGGTCATGTTGCCATTTGGATAGTAGTGGATTGACTCACTAAGATATGTAGATTTATTACAACAATGACAATAGTTAAGACTCTTAAATTAGAACAACTATTTTTAGAACTATTAGCTAATGTCCTAAGTGATTAGAATCAAAATTTTAATAGCTATTTTTGGAGAGTTATATTCAAAGGTTTGGATACAAGCTCCATTTGAGTACAATAGGCCACCATTAAATGGATAGGAAAACTGAGTGGGTAAACCAAGTTCTATAAGATATGCTACCTTCATATGTAAATAAAATACAATCTAATTGGAAAGATTATCTGCCCATTTTAGAGTTTGTTTACAATAGTGCTAATCATGTAACTACAAGGTTTGTATTATTTATGCTTATGTAGAGATTTCAACCCCAATCATCAATATTAGTGGGAGTAGCCAATGAGGAAATCCCATGTGTAAAGGACTTTCTCTTAGATCATTTTGATGTGGTAAAAGAAACATGCTTGAATGTTATGCAAGCTCAAGACCATTATAAGAAGTATGTGAATAAATGTAGACATATGGTCACTGTTCAAAAGGGTGACAAATCTACTTATGGGTTATAAAAATTTCAAGAAGTTTGAAGATTGGATTAGTTCCCAAGTTGTCATCAAGGTATTATGGCCCATTCACAATCCTTAGATGTGTTGGTGAAGTTGCCTACAAATTAGGTCTACCATCCTCAAGAAGTGTCCATCTAGTCTTTCAACAGAGTCAATTGCAAAAGCAACTTGGTAATAATGATAGTTGAGAGAACCAATCAGTGCTAGTATATATTATTGAACCACCAATTTCATCTCATAAGCTAGAATGGATTTTGGATTTTCATGAGAAATATGCATGCCATCATGTCCATAAAGAAGTTTTGATCAAGTGGAAGGATATACTTGAAGAAGATTCTTAAGATTTTACTTGGGAAGAGATTTCTTAGTTTTGATTTTGAGGATAAAAACTCTTCCAAAGGGGGGGAGTAATATTAGGACAAGGGTCCTTAGCAGACATGGTCTTTAGGATAGCTCTGTCGTAATAGTGATAGATAGTGGGAAACAAGCCAACATGTTAAGGTATTGACGCTATTAAGGGGTCAAGGGATAGCTTACATTAAGCATGGGATGATAAGAGATAGGCACAAGGGTACACAAACCAAAGGGTCAAAGAATTGATGATTAGTGTGAGTGGACACACCAAGGATTGTTTAAATATACCATTGTGACACTAAAATAGGCTATTGTCTTGAGTAGATGGTTGGGGGGGGGGGGGGGGGGGGGGGGGGGGTGTTAATAGATCTTTCCTAACTTCATGTGTTCGCTCCCTCAAGGCCATAATAGCCATGCATGAAGGTGATGCATGCATGCATGCATGCATGACAAATCGTATTACATTGTTAAGTAAGAAACTAGAATATATGTGATGCAAGACAACAATTCAAGATTCCAACAATTATTGACTAAAATATTGTTGATAATATGTGGACAAACATCATTAATGTGAAGAAATTATAGAGGATATGAGAGAGAGCCATTCATGATGACAAGAAAGTATGCAAGGAAGATGATTTAATTATACTTGAGCAAGTACATGAATATATAACTTTTCAGCTTGCACACTCTTTCTTCTCATTGCATATGGAATGCATTTCATCCATTCATGTGTGACCTTTTTGACTGCCACCTTATCCATCCACATGTCTATTCATTCTCTTAGGTCTAGTTCCCATGCATATGCATCAAATATGCTAACAACCCCCCCCCCCCCCCCCCCAATGTGTGGTTGGTCATTATCGGTTGCCACTGTCATCAAGGATGTGATTACAAAATAAGATTGCCCCCCTTGAGTCCCCTATCATACTCATAAGTATGAAGTGTGATGAAAAATACGATGTAAGCAAATAGCTTTGGATTGATTTAGGAAGTTGTCCCCTTAGCTACATCATCGGTGCCAATGATGGACATTACAATTATAGGATTTAGAATAAGTGTCCATTGGATAGAGATACATTTTTAGGTACATCACAATTTTGAAGCAGCTTGTTTGCATAGTTTTTGTGGTTGGAGTAGCACTCCCTTTGAAATGACCAAAGCATCTACAAATTGTGCATTGATGTTTACCTTTGTTTCTACAATTCTTTTCTTCCTGATTAGTCAATCCACACTTGAATTTCTTATAGTGATGAAAACATTGTCAGGAGTAGTGGCTAAAGTGCTCCTACTGAATTTAATTTTGCACACACACACACACACTCTCTCTCTCTCTCTCTCTCTCTCTCTCTCTCTCTCTCTCTCTCTCTCTCTCTCTCTCTCTCTCTCTCTCTCTCTCTCTCTCTCTCTCTCTCTCTCTCTCTCTCTCTCATCCCTCAATGTCATGTAGCTTCAAATCTTCCATGTTAGACAATGTTTCAACTAGATTTTGATAACCATCTACATCATAGCTTGCTAATAAAATAGCATTTGCCTCATCTTCATCTAGTATTCTTTTTAGAATAGTCAATTGTTGTTTAATGCCTTTATATTTATTCAGGTGACTTGTGAGATATTCCTTTGGGTTGAAATTCAAATTATAAATTTGCATTAGTAGCTTCATTTTAGAATGCTTGGATTTGGTGTCACACTTTGTTGAACTCCTCTCGTGCTATCTTTGCACTTGGAATACCATGAATGTGGTGTATGTATTCATCATCTAAGCTAGCTGCTATGTATTCCAATGCTTTCTCGTTGCTTTCTTCATGTTCCTCTCCCGAGCTTGTTATGCCTCTCCCAATAATAATGCAACATAAGTTTTCCACAAAAGCAAAAACATCATTTTGGATTGCTAGGTATGGAACATGAACCTGACGAATTTATCAATGTTATCTTGCATTGACATTATGTTTTATGGAGAGGTCTTACTAGGTTATTTCCCATGGCAGTGTCTAACTCCATGCATCAAATGGGTATGGGATTTACAAAGCTCATTGAATATTAGAGCATCCACATACAATGGCCTATTAAAAAGGTGTGATTCAATTTGGATAAGAAATAGTATGGATAACTTCCAAAAAAGAAAAAGGTTCCAAGATATGCAATGTGAATCAGGAGGTGAAATAAACCAGTTCAAATACACCAATGTGAATGGGAGTGTAAAAGAACTAGTTTAGATAAATTAATGCGAATATGGATTTGAGGACTAGCTTTAACCCTAGGTGGTATTATTAAGCCTTTTATAATAAAAGGCTTATTATTTATGTAGCTCGAACTATTTCTGAATGGCGCAAGTCAATGTGAGCCTTAAGGGCACTGTTGACAGAATCAATCTGTAGCAGTATGCCCTTGTATAACAAGTGATGAGTTTGGTAGCTCCCTTCTTTAATAGTCAACCTTCTCTCTCTCCTCTCTTTTCGTCTCTGTCAAGAAGAAGACCCCTTGCTTAACGAATAAGTAAGTCCCTAGCTTTGGGCCACAAGTAGGCCATGAGCTTGGTGGAAACAATCCCATTGCTTGACAATAGAACTTGGCGGCCATCAATTGAAAGTTGAAAGAATTAAGGAACTAAATGAACCAAATATACCTCAATGCTTGAGAGATGATGGCCTCTTGATTTGCTTTAAGAAATCTATGCTTCTTGCCTTCGATCTTCAATGGTTTGCTTGGTAATGGATGCACAACCTCTCAGCCATGAGGATGATGGCTTTGATACAAGCTGAAGAAATTATGGAGGATATGGGAGAGAGCCATTCATGATAATAATGTATGCAAGGAAGACGATTGAATTATACTTGAGCAAGTACATGAATTTATAGCTTTTCATCTTGCACACTCCCGTTTCTCTATGCATATGGGATGCATTCCATCCATTCGTGTGTGACCTCTTTGACTGCCACCTCATTATACTTATCCATCCACATGTCTATCCATTCTCTTAGGCCTAGTTCCCAGACATATGCATCAAACATGCTAACACGATGGTAGGCGTTACTTTTTATCCTCAGTTTGATAAGTGATTTTCCTTATGTAATCTTTTTAATGACTCTACTATACTAGTATTATGACAACTTAGTCGCTTTTGATTTACTACTGTGCATGCATGTAACCTATTTGAGCTATATGATCATTGCTTGATCAATGTGCATTAAGGGGGAGAACTTGGTGTAGTTGATTTGTAGATAAAAATTGAGACTATTGAAAGATCTCTTGTTGAAACAAGGGTTGGGAAAATGAGGTGTGCAAGCTAAACGTAGCATTGGTACTAGCTTCAAATGCCATAGTACTATAGGCATCTCCTATTTGGCTTCTAGAGGAGATTCAAATGAGGCAAATGACACAATAGGAAAACAACTAATACAAGGGTGTTCTTGCATAGGAAGTATAGGACGGATCCAAAATGTAACCATGGGACACAATTATAGGATTGGTTAGAATTGTGTTTGTGGCATGCTTCCCATGATGGTTGGCTTCATGAGAGGCAAATAAGCACATAGAGAGAGTGGGGATGAAGTGACTTAAACTCTTGCTAATCCAACAATCATTCTTTACACCCCATGTAAACTGATTAAGCAATCACAGCTCATGTTGGAAAGGGTCTATCTGGTATATAGTCTCAGAAGTTTGTTAGCATTCCCAGTAAGGGCATGCTTAGGTACTTGCTTGTTCAAGCTTTTAAAAATGGTTGCAAGTTACCTACAGGTAGTTGGACATGTAGCACAATCATTTTGTATTTTCTCCATGAAATCATAATTTAGAATGCATGATAACATGAGTGCGCATGCACACTCGAGAGTTGTGAAGGCGAGATGCTCCAATAAGCAATGTGGGGTTTTTTTCGTCAGGTGACTTACTCTAAAGTTGAATTCACACAAGGGTGCCATAGTCGGATAAGCGATGATCAGTAGGACTTAAGAATTCATAGTTGATCAACGATGGCGTGTTCGTTGAGAGACAATGTTTCAGACGAAAGCGGTTGCCGTCGAGAACCAACACACAGAACATACGCTCGTCCACATCGCCCGTCAGAGTGCCACCTTGACGTAAACAGACCGTCTCTGTTCTTCTCCTCCAGGATGTGTCCGCTCAGAAAAGGGAAAATTGATGCCACATACCAGTTTCTCATACCTCCATACACAGGCCATGAGTCATGCTTTCAGAGATATAGTCCACAAAACAACAACACTCCCAACGATTGGATTCTCTCAGACGTTAGATAGCGTTTGCATACCAAAAGATGAGTTATTTGACAAGCTTTTTCGAAGGGACATTCAACAGAGTGTTGCTGTTTACGAGCCTCAGTTGAAATGGTGCATTAGGGAAAAAGACATACTAGGTGGCAAGCAAGTCCATTGCCATATCATCAGGAGCAGTCTGGAGCAGAACACTTCCCTAGGAATCCTTGTTTTGCAATTGTATTGTGACTGTGGAGCACTAGATGATGCTTGGCAGGTTTTTGTTATGATGGAGCACCGAACTGTGTCCCTTTGGAGCGTTATTCTTGCTGCATCTGTTCAACATGGACAGGTCAGGCATGCATTTCAGTTGTTTCAACAAATGACATGGGAAGGGATAGCACCAAACAGATTCATTCTAATTACACTCATTACTGCATGTACCACTGATCTGGCTTATTCGACTGAGGGCAAGTGGCTCCACCATCTTGTGTTGAGCTACAGTTTGGAGTTGGATCTAATAGTGAGAAATGCACTTATCAGCATGTACGGAAAATATGGTAGTATTGCTGATGCACTGAGAACGTTTGAGAGGATGCCTTTCCGAGATGTAATCTCATGGAATGCCATGATCTCAGCATATGCAAAAGGAGGACAGGCTCCTGAAGCTTTTGTCCTCCTTGAAGAAATGGATCATGCAACATGTCCTCCTGATAAGTTTACCTTCATTGGCATCCTCTCTGCATTTAATAGTCCAGACAATTTTATACAAGGATCAGAAATACACAACCATATTGTGAGCAGGGGATTCGAGTCTGATGTGACAATTAGCAACTCTCTTATATCTATGTACAGCAAATGTGGCAGCTTGGAATGTGCTGAAAGAACATTTGATAGAATGGTTGAGCGAACTATTGTTTCGTGGACTTCCATGATTGCAGTCTACAGTCAACATGGAAAAAGTGATATGTCTTTTCGGGTTTTTAATCAAATGCAAGAAGAATGTGTGATACCTAATATGATCACTTATGCTGCATATTTTAATGCATGTGACAGCAAGGCAGTTTTATCTGATGGTAAACGTAAACATGCTCAGCTTGCCATCAGTGAAGTGAAGTTAGATGTGGGTGTGGAGACAGCTCTTTTGAGTATGTATAGCAACTGTGGCTCCTTTGAAAGTGCACTTAATATATTTGTCAACGTGTCAGAAAGGACTACTGTTTCATGGAGTATCATGATTTCACTATATAAAGAAAATGGGCAAGCTATACAGGCATCACAACTTATGGCACAAATGCTGCAACAAGCAGAGCTCGTGGAAAAAGCCATCTTTGTTAGCATTTTGGATTTATATGCCTGTCAGTTAGCTCTGCAAGAAGGTAAGCAGGCACATTCATGCCTTGTTGGTAGTGGAATAGTTTCAGACGTAGTACTGCAAAGCACTCTTGCCAACATGTATGCCAAGTGCGGCTGTATGGAGGATGCTCAACAAGTTTTTGACACTATGCTTGATCGTAATTCATTTTCATGGAATGTTATGATTGCAGGCTACTGCCAACATGAAGAGGGTGCATTGGTGCTTCAACTTTTTCAGAAAATGCAGCAAGAATGTGTATTGGCTGATAAAGTAACTTATGTTAGTATGTTTGCTGCATGTGGCAGTGACATGAATCTAACATTAGGCAAGAGGTTGCACTGCTTGATTTCAAATGGTGGATTTTTAGCAGACATTGTTTTGTGGAATGCTATTGTAACTTTTTATGGAAAATGTGGCAACATAGAGGATGCACAAAGTGTGTTCGATAGATATACCGAAAAGAGTGTTGTTTCTTGGAATGCTATTGTCACTGCTTATGCGCAAAGTGGTCGTGCAATAGAATGTCTTTACCTTTTCAATCAAATGAAACAGGAAGGCACAAGTCCAAATACAGCCACCTTTACAGTTATTCTTTCAGCATTCAGCCATGCAGGACTTGTTGATGAGGCCTCCTACTTGTTTGATGGAATTGTTCAAGATTGTTGCAATATACCTGTAGTGATAGACCATTACAACTGCATGATTGACATCCTTGGGAGGGCAGGACGGCTTGATGAGGCAGAGCATTTGCTTAGACTTATGCCATGTACACCAACCACAATTTCATCTATGACCTTGTTGAGCGCCTGCAGGTTCCAGAGTGATGTGAAACGAGGAGAGGATCTCATTCAAACATTTGAAATGGATCTGGCTATTGCATCGCCCTTTGTTGTGCTATCACACATCTATGCAACTACTGAGAGCAGTGGGGACACCAGCAATCAGTCTAATGAATAGAGCATGAATTAGTACGAGAGAGAAAATTTGTGCATCTTGTTTTAATATGAATGAGAACTCTTGCTTCTGCTTTTGTTGTTCCATCAAACATCTCTACCTTAGTTCAGAGCATTGGGGATGTCAGCTGGTCGGTTGAAGAGTGGAGCATGAGATTACATTGGAGATAAAAAGTGTGCAGCTTGTTGCAAAAACTGAGTAGTGGGGTGAACCTCTGAGTGCCACCATTGTGACTTGCAGCCATAAAAAATCAGTCTTTGAGAAACTCTAGCGCAAGTTCTCAAACTGTTATCTTATAATTGTGACCAAAGTCTCTTGCCCTTACTTATTTTCTGACAGTTCATGGTGCTGTAAAAGGCACTTAACCAGGTATTCTGGTTCAGCCAACTAAGAAGGTATTCCAGCTGGTGCACCAGGTGGAGGTGGTGTTGGTGAAGAAAGAGGTACATGGATTATTTACAGAAATGATTGGATCAAGATGCTTATGATGGGTGTAGAGCTTTGTAATTCAGGAGGTCTTGGGTTCAACACCTCACCAATCTAGGGAGCATTATCCATAGTGAGTGTCCAGTTTGACCCACCCCTCCCAGGTGGTTGTGCTGTTTGAGCTGCTTGGTGGGTGTGTGAGATGGGGTGAATCACCTACACTTTAGGCTGCCATACTTAAAAAGATCAAGGTGCCTAAGATGATGTTGTGGTAAGGTAAGGCTTGATACTTCATGAGGTCTTGGGTTCAATGCCTTCCCACCAATCTAGGGAGGGTTATCTATGATTAGTGTCCATTATGATCCACCCTACCTGGGTTGTAATCTTTGAGCCGCTTGGGAATATGACAGGTGTGTAACATTGTGTGAATTTCCACATGTGTGGACAGCCATGCTGGAGTACAAAGTTCTGAAATGAATTTTTGAGAAGGCTCTTTGGAGATGATGACAGACTGTGTGTCACAAAGGAAGGCATGGACTAAGCCTTGGTGCTGTTAAAAGAAGCAGTCAGGCACCAGCAGCAGTGGATGGCAGTAGCAGAAACAGCAGCAACAGCAAAGTCATTATGATGTACTATCAGAAGATGATAAGGTCAAGTGTACATAGCATTGCAACCACAGCAAAGTTGAGGAAGACAGCTACTTCTATTTTGATTTTATGATGCCACAAGTGCTAAGCCTTGTGAGTGTAACAAAATCCTAGGGCAAACAGAGAAAGCACAGAATGTTTTGAGGATTGGGCTGCTGCTGAGCTGGTGGAGTTGGAGATGCTAGAAATAGCTCCAAGAGTGTGATGACCCAAAGACAGCAGCAGTCTGCCAATGATGACATGACGGCCTGTGAGTGGCCGAAACGATGGTAGCAGTTCTCTAGGATGCAAAACAGAGTGATCAGGGGTGGCAACCAGCAGCATGTTGATGAGGAAGGGCCAACCATGGGAATGTAAGAAATGGCACCAGCTATGGAGGGGAGAGAATCAAGAGACTGACTGTGTGAGAGCTGAAGCAAGAGAGTAGAGCGTACTTGCTGAACTGAAGGATAGAGTGAAATTACAACTAATGTTTAGGTCAAGGGTTGACCTAACCAGCCTTCCACTAACTAACTAGAATTAGGTTTATTTTCTCTACAACCTAGTGTCACTACTTTAATGTCCTAGGACACTAGGTGTAGGCAACCTACACTGACACTTTAATAAGTGTCCACACCACAAATTATATTGTGCATGGCCCAAAATTGACAAATTCTAACATCCCCATGCAATGCCAATGTGATGAAGTACAAGGATGATCGATCACCAAAGGGTAGTAAGTTGAAGGACTTTCAAAAAGCCTCAAACTTCTCATGTAGTAATGCTTTGGGAAAAATGTTTGTAACATTTTCTTGTGTGGGAACATATATCAAGCTGATCTATTTTGCATAACATTTCTCTCTGATATAGTGGTAACGCACCTCAATGTGTTTCATGCAAGCATGAAACACATGATTTTGTGCCACTCTACAATAGCACTCTGTTAGAAAGAATGGGCGTAGGATCTTTCAATGATATATGTAAATTAGCCAACAACCTACGCAACCATGCATATTCTAGCGTTGTTGTGAAGGCTACATTTTACTCCGTCACACAAGACGAGGTAGCTATTGTAGGTTGTTTTTTACTTAGCCATGAAACACATGAATGGTCTAGAAAGAAATAATATTCACTAGTAGATTGTCTAGTGTTTGAATTGCTAGCCTAATCTTAATCATTGTAAGCATGTAGATGCAAGTCTTTCTGCATGGGAAATAATAATGCATGTGATTGAGTATCTTGCAAATATATGAAAATCGACTTAACAACATGACAATGTTCGGCATTTCATGGATCGTCTATAAGCCTACTCACTTGAGATATTGTATATTGAATGTCAGGGCGTGTGTTACAAAGATAAATAAGACACTCAGCAGTCTAGTTGTAAATTACAATACCAGATATCTCTTTATTATTATGCATAGATAGCTTTAGGCTTGGCTCCATAGGAGTATACATAGGTTTACAATCTTGCATATTAAACTTATGTAAAAGCTTGTTCATATATTGTCATTGCGATATGATGATGCCATGTTGATTTTGGATGAATTGAATCCTTAAATAGTAGTGTAAATATCTCATGTTTTAATTTAGCTTTGAAATATACAATTTTGTCCTCTTTAGATCCAATGAGCAGCATATCAACCACATAAAGAATGATAGCCAATAAGTTCTCCCCCTTCATAATGTAAAGAGTGGGAGGAGTTAGATTATTTTTGAATCATTTGTTGGCCAAATAAGCATCAACTTTAGAGTGCCATCATGTATAAGGAGTCTGTTTGAGATCATAAAGAGCCTTATGCAACTTGTAGACCATGTACTCTTTTTCCTTCACCAAAAACCTTGGAGATTGTGAAACATAAATATCCTCATGTAGATTTCCATTCAAAAATGATGTCTATGTTTGATTGGTTTTCTATAGTTTTTTCCATAATCCGTGCCCTTCTTTTGTGTACAATATTTTGCTATTAATTGTGCTTTGGACTTGTTAATAGTGCTACCGGTCTTACGTTTGAGTTTTAAAACCCACTTTATGCCAATTGCCTTTTTGCTAGGTGATAAATCCACAAGATCCCATATAGAGTTAGTGGTAATAAAGTCTTCGTGTATGGTCTACATCCAATGCACATCTTGTTGAGCTTCATCCAAGGAAGTAGGTTCATCATCTAACAATGGGCTCATAAATAGATGGTCATCACAAACATCATCTACTTCCGTTACATCAATCAAATGTATCTTCCCGCATTATGTATTGAATGTCTAGCAGCCCTTCTAGTGCCTTGAGGTAAGGGAGCATCCATTCTACTCTCTTAGAGAGTTTGTAATAGCCATCTAGGGACTATTTCATCTACATTTATATAGCAATCCTTTCATGCTACATCTTCCACTACATAAGGCATTCCAAGATTAAGTGCATGTTGTTTTGGAGCATATAGTGCAGCAACAACTTGCTATAATATGCTTGTTTGGCCATTTACAACAAGCGTTGACCCCAAACAAAGTGACAGAAGACCCTCAAATACATTATCTATATTATGGGTGGTTGACATCTCAAACTGATTATGTGAAAATGTTGCATTTTTAACAAAGATGACATCGTGATTAACAAATGTTTTCTTTGCAGGTGGATCATACAAACAATAGTTGTTATTCTAACTATACCCAATAAAAATACATTTTCATCGAGCTTTCCACAAAGCTCATTTGATACGTGCATAGGCTATGCATCCAAACACCCGGAAGTAATAAACCTTGGGCTTCTTGCCATGCCAAATTTCAAATGGTATGTTCATCTTTAGTGCTTTGGTGGGTGCACGATTTAAGAGACATTATTTGCACACTTGAGGCTCTCAAGCCAAAACCTGTGTGATAGCCCTTTGCTCTAAAGCATACAAGGAGTCATTTCCATAAGTGTTTGATTTTTTCTTTTAGCAATACCACTTTGTTGAGGTGTCATCCTGATAGTGGCTTGATATGTGATGTAGTTTTCAAGCAAAAATGTCTCAAAAGCACAATACATGTATTTCTCCCCCTCTATATGTGTGAAGTGTCTATACCTTCAAGTTAATTTCAGCCTCAAGCTTTGCAACAAGATATTTAAAATGCATAAACACATCAGATTTTGCTTTCGACCCATACATCCATGTATATCATGAGTAGTCTTCTTTTTTTTTTTAAGACCTTCGAGTGTATGTGTCCTCATGGGACCACAAACATTGGAATGAATTAGCTACATTTTTTGGACAACGCTCACCACACCATCCTTTTGAAAGCAAACCTATGCATTTTATCAAAAATACATTCTTCACATGCATGGAGAGATGGGATCTCCACATAAGGCAATGCATCTACCATTCAATACCATTGAAGGGTCATCAAATGGCCAAAACTCATATGTCCATAGTGGGCATGCCAAAGCTCAGCATTATGCATTGCACGTAAAGAGTAATAACTACGCATCATGAGAGTGTTTGTCATATGTATCCAATAAAAAAAGACCCTTATACAGGGTGCTGAATAATCTAAGGGCAATAATCTATCTTTATATCTCTAACAATGCATTTGCCATTTTTAAAGATAACCTGAAAGCCATGCTTATTGAAAGCAAATTTAAACAAAAGGTTCTTTGTGATGTCAAGCACAAGCAAAACTTCGACAAGCATGAAATTTGAACCATCTGTAGCTGTAATCATGATTCAACCAATGCCACATACATCATAATTATTGTTGTTCACACATGTAACACGCTTCTATGCAGGGACTGAATGCAAAGATGTGAAGAGACACTTCTTGAAAGTGATATGTTTAGATGTCCCACTATCAAAGTACTACGTTGTCAAGTGTTTTTCTGAAAACTGAAAAGCCCTAGTCAAACTGTAGTTAGGTTTGATTTTTGCTAGCTTGGTTGTTTGCGTGACTGATTGTTTTATCATTTCCTAATTGGATTTCTTATGTTTGTTTAGCTTAGGATTTGTTTCTGTCTTTTTTTTTTATTTGTTGAGTGTGAAACTTGATAGCCTGGGTCGAGCTTGGTATTTTTTTGGACAGGATGAAGCTTGTGTTTGCTAATAGCTACAGAACATTGTGGAGCAATGTATGTTTTCTTATCGAGACTCTTGCACATCACCGGGGATAATGGGTTCACGAGCACTTCACGTTGCACTTGTTGATGCACTGCACTTGGGGGTCGTCTCCTGTTCTTATCAAATACTTCCATGCCATGGGTTGGGATTATGCACGTTTTGCACCATCATTGAGCACTAGCACGGCATGAGGTCCACTGTAGCTATATATAGTAAATTTTAGATGCACGTGCACATGAGGAAGCACCTGTCATTGAGCATGCATATTTCTTGCATACACGATATTTGGGATTTTCATCACAAAGTTAGGAACCTCTGGTTGAGTGTGTAAGAAGGTTGGGTGAGTTAGAGAGTCGTGAAGGACGCCACCAATTGTGAGATGGGTTGTTCTTTTCTGGTCAACATCTTGAGGACCATCATTTTCTTGAGAGATTGTGAGAATTTGGGTGGAGCGGAGATTGATATTTTTTTAAAGAGCGTTGAGAGGTGAGGATAAGGAATTCTAAATTAACAAGGAATTTTGTTTGCATTTTGCATGACACACGATCACATCTAGATAGGCTAGGCACAACTTCTTTAGTGCATCCATATTTTTGTGTGTAGTATGGATTGATTGATTGCATATCATGAATTCGACATTGCATATTTTTCCAAATCATGAATGATTGGGCACGGAGTTCATTTCAAAAAACCATATTCCTGCTAGGGCACACTACATAAAAAGCAGGTTTATATCCAGAGAATATTTATTTTGAAGACTCAAGGATCAAAGGAAAAGATCGTACGTTTTACATTGTTAGTGAGTATTTCTTGAAGGAAAAGAGGACATGTGTGGTGAAAGTGTGTGCAATTACAAGAACAATAGGCCAAGGAAGGGAATAAGTTGTCCAAGATAAAAGATGGATAAAAATGAAGCGATTTACGAAAATCAATATTTTTGCCTATTTTTGATGGATTTTCGTAATTCTGCCCGCGAAGACTTGTCAACCAGATAAGTTCCAATCGTTTTGAGTATCCGAACAACTATATTCGGAGTTCAAATGATGAAGTTGTGATCCAAACAAGTTGCAAACATACATAAAGCAGAAAAAACGAAAATAGTGAAAAGCAGTAGAAAAAAAAAAGCCAAAAGCTGAAAGCAAAAAGCCTAATGTGTGTGACTGTGGATAGAAAACTATATAAGGAGATGAGAATGGAGAGTTAAGGGCCTTTCCCCTTGATTACAATTGTATTTTGTGAGAGAGGAGAATGGAGGGTCGCATGCTAGAGTGAGCTCTTGTCATGCCAATTTGGAAGTTGAAGAATTTGGATTTTGTGGTGCCGAGCATCGGCTCAAGGTTGTTAAGGTGCGAGAATATATCTCACTTGGTTTGTTTTCGAATTGTTGGTATTTTCGTTGCGTTGTGGTTGTGTGATGCTCTACCCACATTCGGGTTTTTAGTTGTGGTGTTTTATCGAATATTTGAATTTTTCAAATTGAGTTGTGCATTCGACAAAGTCAATTACCCAACAACTGGCACTTCTTAACATCTAGTTATCGGGTTGTGAGTGAGGCTTGGTCTGGATCACCGCTCGTGTAACAACATATACTGCATTTCCACAACATTAAATGTTAAATCAACCCATCTAAAAATCATAACTACATGTTAAAAATGCATAATTATTTTCCACAAGTTGGCGATAGCATCACATCAAAAGATCTTCTGGCTGATGTCTCCCAAACAGCCAAACCAAATTCTTTCTTCTTTTCTTTGGCTAATCCCTTCCTGCATTCATCAATGTAATGATCGAGCTTTTTGTAATAATGACATTTTTTCTTTTTCTTTGACTTCTCCATGTCTTGGGTAGCCTTATTTGATGACTTTCCCACATCAGCCTTTGGTTGATTTTTCACATTTTTCTTTTCTTTCCCCTTGCCTTTGTACTTCAAGAGCATGGCCACATTACTTGAATGCATTGTAACATTATTCCAAGTTTGTTTCTTTTGTAATAAGAAGGCTTCCAATTCCATAAATATAAGGGGATTATGCCCCACCTCAAAGACATCAACAAAGTGTGAAATACAATATATGACTCAGGGAAGTGAGTTCAATGTAATATTTACAATTTCTACATCCTGAATGACCTCATGAACATTAAGTAGCTATTCACCCAAATCTTATATTTGTGTGAGGTGATCAATCATACTATCACCTCCATCCATATTTGCATTAGCTAGCTCTCTATGAAGATAACATATCTTGGTTTCATTATGTACTGCAAATATACATTCTAGCACATCCCAAGCTACTTTTGAGATCTTACAAGATCAAATATGTGAAATAATAGCTCTTTATATTGACAAGGCAATCAAAGATAGGGCTTGTGCATCCTTTAAGTATCACCTCCATTGATTCTATATAGGAGGAGGGGTGCAGTAGCAACATGGACGTTGCTCTAGTCATTATGCCCTTGATGACTTTGCTAGGGGTGCAGTAACATCACCAGGGACATAGTTGCACAAATCCTTCACCATACAAAGGCTACACACCATAATGCTCCATAGAGAATAGTTGGGGCCATCAAGTTTGTCATTTTGAGTGAGGATGGGCGTTGCTCTAGTCATTATGCCCTTGATGTTTCATAATGCTTGTGATGCACAAAAATCAGTAACCAAATACTTTATCCTGAAGTATAAAATGTATTTTGTTGAGTACCAAAAATCCCCACACGGGATTAGAATGCAACTACCTAATTTTCAAACTATCACAATTCTTGAAACAAACATACCCAAGTTTACACAAATCACTACTCAACTTGCAATTTATAGCAATACACTGCTCTACTACATTCGCGTCGAGATTCGTGCCCAAAAAGATATTGCATAATAATTTAATGCTTAATTTTTTTTATTTTTACTAAAATTTTCCAAAATTCACTGCCAAATCTAAAATACGGAGTAAGATAATGGTGTTATAATACCTATTACATGTGTTGGAATATGTATTGTGCAAAAGCCCAAATTTCTTCACAAAATTTATAAGAAATTGAAGAAATTTATACCTTACTATCTAAGATTATGTCAAAATGTTGCCCCGAGACACATGTCAATAGTAACCAACATGTGGTGGTATAGCTAGCATAGTTTATGTTAAGGCAGGATAGGATGGAGCTGTAGTTTGCTCAACCTTCAATAGCTCCTCCTCGTCTTCCTTACATGAACAAAGATGATCATAGTTGGGAGTGGCACCAGTTGATGGTGGCTAAGCACAATCCATGAAAAAAGCTATTGCAATACTAAATGTGAGAAATCACACCAATTATGGAGAGAGAATTGAGAGAATGATAGTGTGTGAGTTGAAGCAAGAGAGTAGAGTGTACTTGTTGAACTGCAAGACAGAGTGAAAGTATAACTAATATTTAGGTCAAGGGTTGACCTAACCAACCTTTCACCAACTAACTAGAGCTACGTTTATTTTCTCTAGAACCTAGTGTCACTACTTTAATGTACTAAGACACTAGGTGTACATACCCTACATTGACACTATAATGAGTGTCCAAACCAGAAAAATTACATTGGGCACCACCTAGAATTGACAAATTCTAATAGGATAGTGGGTAATAAAACCCAATGTGGGTAGCCTCAACTAATAAGCAGCATGAACATAGCCAATAATATCTCTATTCGTGATAGCATGGCCAATAGCACCTCTCTCTTATGGTGATGTATGATGATAAGGACATGAGTATTGTTGTGATAGTTGGAGACAAAATGCAATAAGGGAGAGTGATGTCAAGAGATGTGAGTTGAAGCAAAAGAGAACATATAGTCACCATGGGAGTTGTCATGTGTCCACATTTGTCTTGTTGGAGAAGATTGGGTTGTGAGCAAGTGTGCTAACAATTTGGCTGCTAGTGTAGATTACTATATGAGCTTCACATGAGAATTGTAGCTTTGTCATAAACCACCTCAAATAAATGGACCCCCTAGTACCATCGAGGTACCTTGTACTTGGCCTTGATTGAAGATGTGGCAATGGTATCTTGCTTTCCATTGGACCAAGAGATGAGAGGCTAAGGGCTAAACTGAAAGAGAACATACAACTAGCATGGGAGGGTTGTATGTCCAAGTCTCCTGCTAAGTCAGCCCTGCAATGTTGATCCCTAATTGAAATCCAATGCATAAGAGTAAGTACCATGAACATACCTCAAGACATACAACTATTCCAATGAAATGACTATGGTATATTGAAGTCTTAGCTAAGAGTAAGTGCCACGAACATACCTCAAGACATACAACTATTCCAATGAAATGCCTATGGTATATTGAAGTCTTGGCTAAGAATAGAGACATGATAAGAGAGGTTGGGCCAAGTATGAGCAAACTCGTCCTCACACAGGGGTAGAGCATTCATACCCTTCATTTGTTAAGTGGTCAAGTCCAATAGGGTGGCCACTAGATAAACACTTGTAGAAAAGAATTGGTCCACAAATTGAAGGGGCATATTTTTGGCTTCAAACAAAAACCTTTAGGAAAGAATTGGTCCACAAACTAAAGGACACATTTCTACTCCAATGAAGATACTATTGGAATGTTGCACTACCTTCATGCCCAAGAAATGTGAAAGCTGAGTGTCATCTCAAAAGTGGAGCTCATGTGTGCCTTAATGGAAGTAAGTTTTGAAGTGTCTGAACCTCTTATAAGAATATATCATCTACATAGAGAAGCACCCAACAAACCCCCTTTGAAGAGTGACAAATGTAAAAATCTATATTATAAGGAGGGTTGGAAAGATAGTTCATCAAGGAGTTTCTCTATTAGATGATACCATGAACGAGAAGCTTGCTTCAATCCATCAAGAGCTATATGCAAGTCAAATACTTTATCCTCATAGATGAGAATGGAGAAGTCCAATGGTTCAATTGCTTAGACATGTTCATCTAGGTGACCATTTAGAAAATCACTCTTCACATCCATCTAATATATTGACCAACCATGATGGGTAGCTAGACTTGAGTGGAGTCGGAAGGGTGCAAGGTGAGCAATAGGAGAAAATGTTTCTTTTGTGATCATGTCCTTTTTCTTCTTAGAAACCTTGCACCATAAATCTTGCATTTTACCTATCCAACATGCCATCCACTTTGAGTGTTGTGGAAAAGCCTCTTCTCTCCCAATGACTTTCTTGTGACAAGGATGCTTCACCAAGGTATAAGTCCTATTTACAACCAATACTCTCAAGATCCTTCACATGCTTGTATACTAGGTGAGATGTTTGATAGCTTAGTGCCACATGCTTGGTTCATTGTGAGCTACATAATATGCTGCAAGGAAAAAAGTATAGGATGTTGATGCATTGATCTTAGTAGACCTAGGTCCATCCAAGAGGAATTTGGTGGAAATACTCCCAATCTTCTATGGTTCATTGATCCCAATAGGGGAATGGATCCCATGGAGGCAGATAAGGGGTATGAGTGTTTATGGAAGTGGGAGGGCAATTAAGTCTTGTCATAAGACCTCACAGTATGGTTGCATATTCGCCATGACATAAAAGGCCCAGGATGACCTCATTGCAAGGGTGATTGGCTTGTACAACCCGCCCTTCTATAAACTAGTCCAAAGAGGATCATTAGTTGCCTCATCTTCAATGAAAACATTCATGTGACTAACTATATAATAGCATAGGAAAATAGGATATTTAATTGCAAATCTCAAATATAAGGGACATTAGAAATCAACTTGTGGCACAATCAATCTAGCAATAGAGGTATGTTGCTCACACCACAAATGGGTATTGAGTTACTAAATTAAGGTACACATTAATCTCAATTTTGCATGAACTAATGCCTAATTTAGACTCCTTAAAACAACCCCAAAAAGTAATTAAAAACATTTTGAAAATAAAAGGAGTTTTTTAAAGGTAGGGCAATTGCCCAAAAAATAAATAAGAGATTATGTTATGGGCATTTTAATACATCCCACATTCTTGCATTTTCAACCAATCAGCGACGATCACTCTTCCCTCGATAGCTTGTCATGCCATTATCTAGAGCTACCACCTTGCTATTGGAAGTGACTTGAGCCTATCCACTATCCACAAGATCCTAATTGTGAAGTTAGAGGCCATTTCTTGTTGTTTGGATCCCATTGCTTGTTGTTTGGAGGTCATTGCTTGTTGTCTGGAGGCAATCACTAGCCATCTAGGTGCTTCACTAGCCTCTTAACCAAGTGCCACCTTTCTAAACTATATGACCACTATCAATCTTGGAATAGTAAAACTTGTGTTCTTCATCTTACAACTTGTGTTTTCTTGCCAATTGATATCATCATCATCTCACTCACCTATTTTTCATGGAGTGGCTTTCTAGCCAATGGACTTTTCATATTTGTTGTCCAGAGTATACATCAACATCCTACTGCCTAGATGAGAGGGGAGTAATGGTGGGATGTGAGCTAGATGCTATGGAGTGCAATGAGAGAGAGAATAACACAAGGAATTTATGTGGGTATAAAATGAATGGTGCCCTTTTTCTTTGTTATCTTCACTTATACATGATTGTATAGTTTGTACTTATACAAAGGATGCCCCCCTCCCCAAGGCTACTGGCCATTGGCATTTACCCCCACAAACTCCCACTTAAAGGCCAATGCACCTTTATGAAAGTATAATAAGAAAGTGAATATACTATCCAATGCCCATCATATTTTGCAGTGTGCAAAGAGTTCAAAAGATAAACTCTTTATGAGAAGATCCACAAGGTTATCATCCATATGAATCTTGACAAGCTCAATGCACTTGTTCTCAAGAAAATCCCTAATGAAGTGATAGTTCACCTCAATGTGCTTTGTTTTTGCATGAAATATAGGGTTTTGTGCTATTTGAATTGCACTTAGACTATCATAGTGCAATGTAGGCACTTATCTTGCAATACCCAAGTCTCCCACTAAATGACTTAGCCATATGGCTTCCTTGCAAGCCTCTGTGTTTTTTGCAACATAATTTGACTCAATGGTAAATGAAGCCATACATGGATGCAATTGAGAGACCCAAGAGACTGCACCACCTATGAAAGTGAAGATAAATTGTGGAGAGACATTATAGATAAGGTTCTTGCAATTAGCATTGTCAACCAATTAATTTTAAAGGCATGGAGGACCCCACCCAAGAATGTATATTTCAACTTCACATTAGTAGATGAATTTAAGGTTTGGCAATTGGCAATAGATCTTTGGGGTCAATTTCTCGGTGGATTTCATGCTTGTGAAAGAAGTGAATTATGATATATTACTTGGTTACCCTTGGATGCAAAACACTTGATGGATCAAGCATTAGGAAAATGGGTTGTGTTGGGGGTAAAGGCACCTCCGCCTAGCCGCCCATGTATTACTACACTGACAGTATCCGCCACTGCACACTGTAGGTGGCGGGCGCCCGTCATAGTCACTTAGTCTTTATTCTTTTAGTGACAGTTTGAATAAAGGAAGCCTCGGTCACACATTGTGGTTGTTGGAGTTCCCATTTGTGTCTCTCTCTCTTCTTGCTCTTGCTCTCCACCATAGCTCATTTCCAAGCAAGCTTCGATCCTTCTCACCTTTCAACTAGTATCAGAGCGAGGCTTCCCAACTTCCTGAGCTTGGTTCGTGGCATTCTTAGCTTCCATTCAAATACCTACAGCATTGGGTCTCGTTCCCGACAACCATAGCCAACCTTCTCTAGATCTCATCACTCCCTGGCTTCCCGAGCACCTTCCCGGTCTATTGAGGCACCCTCAGGGCATTGCTACAAAAGTATTGAAGTGTTCTTTTAGTGTTTTTCTTCAGTTCTCAAGGTGCAATCAAACAGGGCAGCCATAGCTCAAACCCTTGGAGCTTGGATCTTGCTCCCTCTTGCATTTGGGCACTTGAGGCTCATTGTGGGCCTCCCTCGACATCCCCCGAAGCCTCCAACCACTATCATTGAGGCCACCTAGATGCACAGGAGCAGAAGAAGGAATCAGCAAATTTGTGCCATTTTTTTGTTTGTTCTGGACAGCACACTACTACAGCTCACCTACTCCTCATTAATGGCTATGTCATGCTTCTTTGGGCTTGGCAATGGTCTCTAACTTTGATTGAAGCCTCCTTGATCATTGGCATCAGTTTTGGGTCTGATCTATACATTCCCAAGATTGTTTACAATAGTCCCACAGTCATATTATGTAGAAGTAGCATTGGCATCTAATGCTATGCTTGTTTGGGCACTTCTACTTAACTAATTTGGTACCTATTGATGCCCGATTGTTTGGGGGATGCAAGGCACATGTTATGCCATCATTTTGGACTGCTTTTCTTACTAAAAATACTCAGTTTTGAACAGTAAATCACTGATGTACCACAGTGGACTGAAGCATATTATCTCATGTTTGGTTATGCCTATTGGTTTCAGGCTATGTCTTTGGGATATGCAATGAAGTATTGACCTTTGGGGTACGACATCGAGCTTGTCTTTAGTTCCAAAATGCTTTTGAGCTTGTATTAAGCTCTGACTTGGTTGTTCTTCACTGGAATTTGGCTTCAGTTGGCATGCTTTGGACCGGTCTATGCCTATTGTCACTGCTTGACATTTAGGCCTCTTACATTTATGCTTTGGTCAAATATGAATGCCACTTGGTTTGTCCATGCTTGACAGTTACTTGGAGCTTCATCTTCAGATGTATTTGAGCATTTTGGATCTATTGGGCATTACATTTGTTTGTCAATTACATGCTCTTTGAATGCTTTCAGGCTTATGCTTTACGGATCTGAGATAGCTTGGGATTTATGTTCCGGATGCTCCGGATGTACCCTACTGAGATTTAGCATGTCTGATGCTATGTATTTGATGTATTAGAGTGTTTCTTGCTCTCTTTGCATCTGGCTTCACTTCTAGTAGGAGCTTCTTGGTATATTCGAATGTACACAGAGTCTTATTTACAGATGAGCTTGAGCTTGTGGGATAGTTACATGCATTTACTCTCCTGAGAGCTTTGTGTCTGCATTTTGTCTGTAGTGGGCTGATTTGATACGACTATTGAGGCAGGCACCTATTTCTGTCATAGGTTTGTCAATTTTGTATGCATATTGGATGGTTATGTATTGAGCTTCTTGCTCTATCAGTTGTGCTTGTGTTTGGTCTCTTCTCTTACCCCGTGACCCATTACATGCATGACTTCTGGACCTATGAGATGTCTCTTGCCTGATAGGTCATTGGTTTGACAGTTCTTGGTACCTTCTTGCCCCTGGAAACTCAATGTTGGATGTATCTTGTTACCTGGCAGTTGTAGTGACATATGTATCAATGATTGCTTCATTTTTTGGACAATTTTACATACTGCTGTCATTTATTACAGCAAGCTTAAATCTTCAGATTTTGAGCACTTCTATGAGGGTCATGCTTACTATTTGATGTTATCTTGGTCATATTTAGTGGACAGGTGCTTCTCTTGGTGAAATCCACCCCTTCAACCAGTTTTAGCAGTGGTTTTAGTGCATTTTCTGCTAATTACAGCAACTTGCAATTTTACTTTTTTGCTTTGATTTGGGATAGTATGGCTGGTCATTTGAAAGATACAGCTCTCTTTAACATTGCCAAGTTGGATGGTACCAACTATGGGTATTAGAAGTCCCAAATATGGTAGGTTTTGATGCAAAAGTTGCAGATTAAACCCTTGTGTTTCAAGGGTGTTAAACTTGAGGATATGGGTGATGATGTTTGGATGGAAGTTGATGAGCTATGCAAGTCTACCATTATTTTGTCACTCTCAGAAGAGGTCCATCATAATGTTGTTGAAGATGAGAATCAGAGTGCATGGGATTTATGGGAGAAGATTCAGGAGCTCTATGCGCAACAGAGTCCTGCATCACAGATGTATTGGCTGAAGCAATTAATGGACCTTCGCATGAAGGAGGGGACCTCCCTTTCATCTCATTTTAGTCAGTTTCATGCTATCATGAAAAGTCTATTGTCACAGGGTATTGACTTCAAAGACAACTTGCACCTGTTGTTTTTGCTTGGCACCTTGCCTAAATCATGGGATGTCTTTCGTACTACCATATGCATGAACAAGCTTGATGGGCTGAAAATCAAAGATGTTGAGTGTGCTTTATTGATCAATAATGTTTCCCGCTCTTCACATGCATTGACCGTTATAAGTGGCAAAAATGACAGGCATGATAATGATCACAAGGGCAGGGACTCTCAGAAGTCCAGGTCCAAGTCATGTGGTCTCGCAATAAGTCCAGTGGACGGAAGTCTGATCTTACATGTCATTATTGTGGGAAAGCAAGACATATTAGTCTACAACGCCATAAAATGCACGATGATAAGCGCAAGGAAAAGGGAAAAGAAAAAGTGCATGAAAAGTCTCCTAAGCGTAGTATTGTACCTGCAAAGTCCAATGTGAAGATAGAAGAGGTTAATGTCATGCAGGCCACTGAATCAAATGATGATTACATACTTGCAGCTTCTTCATGCGATGCCTTACAGGCTTCTGAGATACATTCTATGTATGCACAATGCTGGCTCTTGGATTTGCGTGCGGCCTTGCATGTGACACCCTGTCGAGATTGGTTTCATACCTATCGTACCATGTCTAGTTCTGTGTGTCTTGGTGATGACAAGTCTCTTGACATTGTGGGCATTGGAAATGTTATGCCGAAGTTTCCTTCTGGCAGTTCTTTTGTTTTGCATGATGTACGCCATGTACCTGCATTGACTCGCAGCCTTATGTCAGCTGGACAACTTGATGATGCAAGGTATTTTGTGTCTTTTGGAGACTCTGCATGGAAGATTACTCATGGAAGGCTTGTACTTGCAAGAGGTGCCAAGACTGGCAGCCTCTATCCCTTACTTGTATTAGGAGCTACATTGGATCATGTTTTGTCTATGGATTCTATTCCCCATGTATCCCTTTGGCATGCTTGTTTGGGGCATATGTCTCTTAAAGGAATGAAAATGCTCCGTGCTTTGCAGTATCTTTCGCCTTTTGACTCTTTGCATTTTGATTCTTATGATCATTGTTTGTATGGCAGGCAGACTAGAAATGCGCATAAAAAATCTAGTAAGAAACACATGGGTGAGCCCTTGGCTCTTGTGCACTCAGATGTATGTGGGTCCATACCCTCTCAGTCACTTGGTGTGGCAAAGTACTTTGTTACTTTCATAGATGATTACTCACGTAAGGTTTGGGCTTATCCCATAAAGAGAAAATCCGATGTCTTAGACACATTTCAATATTGGCTTGCGTGGTAGAGAACCAGTCTGGGAAAAGGCTCAAATGCCTAAGGTCAAATAATGGGGGTGAGTATGTATCACATGCTTTTAAACAGTTTTGTGATGAGCTAGGTATTAAGCGTCAATTGAATGCCCCTTACACCCCACCCTAGAATGGTATGGCTGAACGCATGAATAGGACCATTCAGGAAAGGGTCCATAGCATGCTTAGCCACGCTGGCTTACCGTAGCAGTTTTAGGCTGAGGCAATTACTATTGCAGTGCATCTCATTAACAGGTCGCCTAGCATTGGTTGGCTGACTTTCAGGTTGCAGAGGAGGTATGGGAAAGCAAGTCCCCCCTCTTATGATCATTTGCGTGTCTTTGGATGTGAGGCATTCTACCATGTGCCCAAGGACAAATGCAATAAGCTGGATCCTAAAAGTGTCAAATGCATTTTCATTAGCTATGGAGATGCAGGGGAGATGGGTTACCGTCTATAGGATCCGCAGGCACGAAAAGTGATCCGCAGCCATGATGTCATCTTTCATGAGGACAAAATGCATATGCAGCCTAAGAAAGTGGTTGAGGTACGTAGAGTTATCTTTCAAGAGGAGCCACCTACTCCCGTTCAGTCTGCTCCACTGTCAATTAGACATCACACAACATCACCTTATGCTCATGGCCCAAATGCTAGACATGCTGATGTTAGACAGGATATCGGTCAGGCAGCATAGCCTGGGTTGAGGCATTCTACTAGAGATAGATGACCTCTTGACCGTTTTGCGCCCTCTATGGATTATGTACTGGTTACAAATGTAGGAGAGCCTCTCACTTTTGATGAGGCTATGCGCATGGGTGATTGTCACTCTTGGGAGAGGGCTATGTAGTCTAAGCTTGACTCATTGCATAAGAATAAAACTTGGGATTTGGTTTCCTTGCCTCAAGGTAAGAAGGCTTTGCCATGCAAGTGGGTGTACAAGCTGAAAAGTACCCCTGGACACCCCAAGCCGACATACAAGGCTCGCTTGGTTGCTAAGGGTTTTAAGTAGGAGCATGGTGTTGACTTTGATGAATTCTTTTCTCCTATGGTCAAGATGACTACCCTACGCTTAGTCTTGGCCTTGGTTGCATAGCTTGACTTGGACTTGTATCAGATGGATGTCAAGATGGCTTTTTTACATAGAGACTTGCATGATGAGATTTACATGGAGCAGCCTAAGGGCTTTGCAGACCCTGGCAGGGAACACATAGTGTGCAAGCTAAAAAAGAGTCTATATGGCTAAGCACCTAGGGAATGGTACCATAAGTTTGATGCATTCATGCAGTCACAGGGGTACAACCACAGTGCTATGGATCCGTGCTTGTACACGAAGAAAGCCCGTGATGGTTCTTTACTGATTTTGGTACTCTATGTGGATGACATGCTTTTAGCAGGGATAGCTCATGAGGAGCTAGATGCTCTTAAGGCTCAGCTCAAGAAAAGCTTTGAGATGAAAGATCTGGGACAGGCCTCTCATATACTTGGTATACGCATTAGTGCGATCGATATGAGGGACTACTCCATTTGTCATAGAGGGAGTACATTCATAAAGTCCTTGAACGCTTTCGCATGTAGGATGTTAAGCCTATTGGCTGTCCATTACCTTCTCATGTGAAGGTTTCACAGGCCTATTGTTCGCAGACAGATGAGCGGAGGGCCGAGATGGCCAAGATTCCCTATGCATCAGCCGTGGGCAATCTTATATATGTCATGATAGCCACCCGTCCAGATATAGCTTTTGCAGTTGGGGTTGTGGCACATTATATGGCTACACCTGGCAAGAAACATTGGGATGCCATGAAGGGTATCATGAGGTACCTCAAGGGCACAACAGATATATGTCTTTGTTATGGCATCCAGGATACAGGAGTGGTGGGGTACACTAACTCTGATTATGCAGGACATGCAGATAGTAGGAAGTCCACCTCTAGCTATGTGTTCACTTATGATGGAGGGGCTATCTCTTGGATGTCCAAGGTGCAGAAGTGTACGGCTCTTTCTACTACAGAGGCCGAGTATATTAAAGCCATAGAGGCTTGCAAGGAGACTATCTGGTTAGGCCGTTTGATTGCAGACCTTGGTATGATAGATGCTAGGCCTACATTGCATTCGGATTCTATGAGTGTCATTCAGTTGGCCAAGAATCCGATTTTCCATGCAAAGACGAAACATATTGAGGTGAGGTATCACTTCATTCGTGAGGTCGTTGAGGACAGGTCTGTTGACCTTGTCAACATTCTGACTGACCAGAATCCCGCAGACTTGCTCACAAAAAGCCTCACTACCAAGCGCTTTGTCTTCCTCAGGAGATTGATGGGCATTGGATGAGATGACGTCTTTTTCCTCATCCTGTTGTACATGTGTACATGTTGTACTGTCTTTTCTTTTTCTCTTTCACTGGGGCAGATTCGCCTTTAAGTGGGAGGTTGTTGGGGGTAAAGATGCGTCCGCTTAGCCGCCCGTGTATTACTACACTGACAGTACTTGCCACTACACACTGCAGGTGGCGGGCCCCCGTTCACAGTCACTTGTTCTTTATTCTTTTAGTGACAGTTTGAATAAAGGAAGGCACGGCCACACATTGTGGTTGTTGGAGTTCCCATTTGTGTCTCTCTCTCTTCTTGCTCTTGCTCTCCACCATAGCTCATTTCCAAGAAAGCTTCGATCCTTTACACCTTTCAGGTTGGTCTTCTTGGGTAAAAGAAGTGAGGTAGTTAAAATAGAAATGTGGAGCTAAAAGATCACACTTCTCGACCTAGATGCCATCTCTAGCATGCTCAAGGGAGGCTTTCCCTAAAGATGAGTAGGATTAGAGCCTACAATCCAATGAGTCCATGGAGTGGAGGAGAATTCATTGCACATATGGTTGAACCTAGCACCCATAAACTATTATATCCATTCTCATGATTATCCCAAAGCCATCTTAACCTAGATCTAAGGGGTCACCTCAAATTTTGAAATATTCTTAACCAATGGTGATGGTGTTTAAAGGACAAACTTGAGGCCAGTTTTATTGTCATTGAGGAGCTAATCCAACAACGAGAGTGGAAATGGACCAGGTTACATTAGGTGCTATTCAATTACAATAACCTAGTGGTGTTAGTAGTGGAACTAGAAGATCCAAAGGACGATGAGTACGGCAAAGGTAGAGTGGATTTTTCAAAAGATAATAGCATAGAAAAAGAAGATGATCAATCTCGAGACTACAACTCTAGTGGTAAGACGATAGGACCCAAGCCTTGAAAGGTTGGAGTACTAGTAAATATCAAAGTGGTGAGAGTGAAGTATGAGTTAGAATGGCTAGGAAACATAAAGTTCCTAGACCACAAATAATCAGGGTATAAGCTTGTTGATCTCATCCCTACTTTGAAGTACATATGATAGAGGGAGCAAAGGATAGTGATGAAAAATCTACAATCAACCACAACAAGCTCAAAGTTAGATGTGAGCACATACATTGATTTTGAGATTCCATGGCCCACTAGAGCCAAATTTTGCAAA
This sequence comes from Lygodium microphyllum, assembly GCF_053477565.2. Taxonomy (NCBI): domain Eukaryota; kingdom Viridiplantae; phylum Streptophyta; class Polypodiopsida; order Schizaeales; family Lygodiaceae; genus Lygodium; species Lygodium microphyllum. The sequence goes on along the minus strand of NC_141142.1, from coordinate 89,411,457 downwards.
AGGAAGATTGCATCATTGTGATGATTGGTATAAAGAAGGAGGGAAATTCCAATGAACCAATGGAGGGACCTGTGAAGGTCAAGGTAAGTAGACCTTACTAGGGAAGGGGAGCCCCCCAAGCTTGTGTACATCATTGATAACCTTGTAGAGAGGATGAGAGCAAGCTCATTGAGATGCTCTTCCAAGATGTATTCGCTTGGACATACATCAACCTCAAGGGAGTCCCCACACATGATAATGCACATTATACCAATAGGCCCCAACATCATGCTAACAAAAAAAATACCTTATTTAATGAGCCCCAAATATGTGCATCTAATTAGAGAAGAATTAGACAAAATTCCTAAGGAAGGGTTCATCTACAAAGTAGAGCATACAAATTGAATGTCACCCATAGTAGTGATGCTCAACAAGAACAAAAAATTATGAGTATGCATCAAGTACAAGAAGATGAACACAACCACCAAAAAGGACCATTAAACATTGTCTTATACCAAGCACATTATAGAACGAGTGGCAAGCAAGGAGGCATACAACTTGATGGGTGTTCTAGCTATAATCTAGTGCAAGTCCATCCTAACAAGATCAACACAAAATAGTCTTTGCCATATGGAATGTGAGGTTTTTGTAAGCATTGTCATACCCTTTAAATTGATGAATGTATCAATGACTTCCCAACACTTGATGTGTACAGTACTCAAGGACAAGTTACTCAAGTATCTTGAGGTGTTCATGGATTACCTCTTTGTCAAATTATATTGGGATGAGTCCATAGATAAACTACGAGCAATCTTTGAAGAGAGTGTATGCAATACCAACTCTCTTTAAATCCGCTCATGTGTCAATTCGAGGTGAAACACAGACTCATTTTGGGTCATGCAGTATTCAAGAATGGAATTATCACAGACACAACCACAATTTGAGTCATTTGGAGTTGCCATGTCTCTCAATAATCCCAATGGTGTTCAGTACTTGCTCAACCACACTAGTTGTTGTAGTCGTTTTGTGCTGAACTATGTAGTCATTGTTGTAGGGCCCTTGTACATGATCTTAATAAACTAGGAATGGATGGAGGAATGCCAATAGGCATACAAGGCTCTCAAGAAATCCCTGATCACTACACTTATCCTATGAGCCTTGAACTAGATGATAAGATTCCATATACATATTGATGTATCAAAAGTTGCAATCAGAGTGGTACTTTGCTAGCATGGTAAGTACCATATGGGCTTTCCAGTGAGTTTCACAACCAAGTAATTTGTAGGGACTAAGATAAACTACTCCAAAACTACATGTCAAGGGCGAGGTATGATATTGCCTTATCATGGTATTTACTATCTTCTAATAAGCGCATTTGGATTTTGATTTTAAGAATAAATCAAACTATTAGCCTTTAGATGTCCACTCCTTCCACATTGGTAGCACTGCTTGTTGACTAGCCCATGAGTGATGGTGTTAGCCCTTCAATTCCCTTTCGCATTGCCCATACCATGATTTGTATAATTTATTTCATAGTTATTGTTTGTGGGGCAGTTCCTTTGATCATTTCAAGAAATTTCCTTGGCTAGGGCTTTGCTTGCATCAAGGTGTCTTCAAGAGTCGCTAATCTCATTGTTTACTTATGATACACTAAGAGCCATAATGCAAAATGGATTTGTATGTTGTCAATCATACATGGTTGAAGGTTTACCACATGGGTGAGAGACAGAAGGGTGTAGGGAGATTGAGAGACGGAACAAGATTAAAAAATGAGAATTTGAAATTTGGAAGATTTAATGGAGACATGTAGATGTGAAACCAAGTGACTTCATTTCATATAGCTCAATAGAGCAATTAATCTATGATGCATTTAATAGATATGGCCAAGAAAAAGGCACATGCACACACTTGGGATGATAGCCTATTACAAACTGAGACTATGAGTGTCAAAAGGTGGATTCAAGCCTTGACAATACCTTGAAACTTACTATATTGCAATCATTGGAAGTGCATACTTGTAAAGACTCACAAAATTGAAGTAATACCCTTCTAAGGTTAAGTTCAATTTGTACAAGTTGTAGAATTCATTCATTTTGATCGACTCAAAGGATGGGGGAAAGTATTAGCATTTCACGTCTTCTTTGATTTATTCCTTAATTTGAGAATCTTTCATCGATCCCTTGTCTTGACACCATTGTTTCCACCATAGCTTAGACTCGCCAGTGAGACGAAGGTGTTGGGTCATGGATTGGTTTGTGACCGTAGTTTTAGAAAACAAAGAAATAGCCATACATGGCTTCAATCTAGGCTTTTGCATCTTGATCCACCTTGGATCCTTTCCCATTAAACTTGGGTGGTGTTGTCTACTTGAGAAAAGACTTCTTCTCTTGGAGTTCTTTGTATGTTCATCAATTCGCCTTAGTTGGCAATTCTAAATTAACACACAAGTTAAACATTAGATTTAATCACTAAAGACTTTAAGTCCCTCCTCTTTTAGATAGTTTTAGAGACTAGGGTAATCTTTATTAGTTCAAAGAAAGGAATATAAGAGATTTTTAATCATGGACTTTATGCAATGGCACATTTACAAAACGAGGAGATTTCTTATCTAGTTCTTGTAAATTGAAGGTAAGGGAGGGTATCCTTGGATAGCACAGCCCATCTCGCGCATGTCTTTTGTTAAATATTATGTAGTCAAGAGAGGTATAACTTGGATGACTTGTTCATACACCCAACAATGTAAGATTATAATTTCTCCATTAACTATTATAGTATCATTAGCTCAATCCATCAAATTCTCCTAAGATCAAGTTCACGGTTCCCCATTTAATCAAGAATGATTGTGAAGGAGTTGTGAGCCATTCTCAAGTATTGTCATCATGGTTACTCAAAACACAAGGTTTGAGGATTGATAGGCAATTAAGTTCATAATCTTGAATATAGTGAATCGATTATAATCTTGGCCAACATCCTAAAAGATCATCATTACACTTATCATAAAAATAAAACACCTCCATTATCATGAGGAAGAATAAGAGTTTAAAAATGTTTCTGATCAAGTTCTTTGGTTACAAAAGAGTTGGACTATCCCTAGTCTCCATAAATCGATAACACTATGGGAGATCATGGTACTCAGGGAGTTTATAGTTCCTTGTCTTTTGACACCCAATAAAAGTAAACCTATCGAGAGGAATAAGTTAGTATACTGATCGTATACCAATTTATTTGTCCTTACAAACTTTCTAGCTATAAATTTCACCTTGTCCCTTGAAAGTGTATTATAGAAATAGAGCCCTATTAGCTTGAGATCATAAAGCCACTTCAACAACTTGAAATGAGTTTTCGTATGTTCACACAAACTCAAATATAAATAAAATTATGGATCAACTTGTCCCCAAGTTGGGCTCCAATTATTGCCTCTTTGCAAACTCAAACAAGTCCAAAAATGTGTCTATTCTAGGATAACCATCACATTTTCTCAAAGTTCCAATACATTTGAGTGACAAGCAATGGTATGCATGATTTCAAAAATCATTCACATGAGGTGTAATCACTAACATACCAAGGTAACATAATCATCAACATATGCTCAATGCTCAGACACTTCAAACAATGAGGCTTTTTATTAATGAAAAGGCATTTACAAAGATTTATTGATCATAGATAATCTACCAAAACAACATCTCCTAGATCCTTTCCTCATAGAAAGTTTTAGGGTCTATTTCCTCATATCTCGGTGGTCTCTCATGTGCATGACAAGTAACATATCTTGGTGGATCCTCGGGATAACCCCAACATCCAATTCTAAAAGTAGGCCTTCTCAGCAATACAACAACTCTTTCAAGCAGTACCATCTATAACACTTGCCAGTAGACCCATAATGTGTCAAGTATGTGCTCATTTTCAATAGCCAAAATCCGTTCATCAAAGGCAAGTATAAGATATATATCATAACTAATCTTAATTATAAAGCCCAAAAAATCCTCCACAATTCATATCAAAGAAGGAAGTTTTGGCCAGCATAGATCCCCTCATGTGACCTATTCCATGGCCAAAAATTACTCATATACCATGAGTCGGGATGAGGTTGTAATACATTCTAAGAAATGAATATCATCTCTGGAATCTCAAATATAGCTTCTTGGCATGAAAAGATCTCTAATCCTAAGGTCACTTGATACATTAATGGAAAAATACCTTACAAGCATACTACTTATCTTTGATTTCCTATGGGCATAGTATGTATTCTAGTCACTACAAAACAATCAATAGTAGGTCATCCTAATAGATGTTGTTACTTAATTAATTCCTCTTATCTATCAGACAATCTAACTTTAAACCCTTGGCTCTCATAGCACATATGAGGTGCCTCCTCCAATAGGCCCGAAGGAGTCCTCTAGTACTTGACCAAAATTATACCCATGCATAACACCACCCAATCTCTCCATAGGAAATGTCATGCTTAGTTGGACATGGAAATCTTAGTTCTATTTCACAAGGAAAATGTGGATAGATCCCCCTAGCAATATTCTAGTGCCCGCCTAAGAAAGATCAATTTCGAATCAATCAAAGGTGAGAGTAGGTTAACACTGCACTTCATTTAAAAAGAGTGAGAGATGGGGGGGAGAGTGTACCTTGATACCCCTACCCATAAGGCAAACTCTCAGCTCCAGCCCACTAAAATTAGTTTTAAAATTAGTAACTTTCCTAATTAATTTGGAGAATCATTAACTAAACACCTCTATCTACTATTGAAAAATTACCCAACTTATCATGTCTACCCAACCATAGGTATTCAATTGTCACGACTGAAGCCTCTCGCTTTCCTCAATTGGGTTTGCTTTAGTTTTCTAATTAAGAAAAACACACAAATACACTATTTTGACACATAAAACGATCTTTTTTTACTTATCCCATTAAACTAGATGTGTTAAACTCAATCTTTAGCACATGACATGAAGGGAGGAAGCCCTAAGTGGAAGCCTACAAGTGGAAACAAGAGTTGCAGTGGAAGAAGCAAAAGAGCAAGAGATCAATGGGTCCTCAACAAAAGCAAGCCAAGGCTACAATGTTGAGATGGCAAGCTCAACACATGTGGACATGGATGATGGACCGCCTGGTTAGATGGGTCCACACGTCTATACTTAGCACGTCGGTGGTCATTATGACTCTCACATGGCCACTGACTCATTACTTATTATATTCAGGTTGTTACACCTATTTACAGCTGGCATAGTTATAGCGCCAGTCGACTAGTGTAGTCGGTTATGCATTGTTTGACTTAGTAGGCCACTTTCCTTTTATGTTGTATCTTATCTATACTTTGTGTACATTGTAAAGTGTGTGGAAGAAGAAGAAGAAACCAGCAAGAAAACGTTTTGGCCTCCATCTCTCTTCTTGTCTCTTGAGTGAGCTTCTCCTTGTGCATTCTGTGTGTGTTCGGCGCAGCATCTTGAGCAACCCCCTCCACCACGCGATTCTTGACATGGTATCAGAGCCGCGCCATTGAGAGAGGCTGATTTCGAAGGTTGAAGCAAAGGAGAAGAAGCAAGGTTCGAGCAAGCAAGCTACGGGTAAGAATCTCTCCCATTCTTCCACTCCTTCTCTTGGATAGTGCCTGTGGAGGCACCGGAAGCAGGGCAGAGCAAAAATCTCAGATTGCAGTGAGATTTGGTGTGCGCGAAGAGCGCTGTGTATTCTGCAGATTAGCCCTTTAGGGCTTTCCCACAGAGATTTTGGGCATTTGAGGCCGTTTCAGGGCCCGTTTTAGAGCCGCAAGGTTGCGGACAGCAGTTTCGGGGTACACTGTGACTTCGACTGTATTGACCGAACGTGGGTGCGCAGGTTACAGATTTCAGATCTGTAAGTTCAAAGGTGTTTATCAGTGAGTAAACACAAGGTTTATCTGCAAACTGGTTGCAGATTGCATGTATTGTTGAGCAGACAGTAAAAAAGGCTGTCTGGTGTATTGCTGTGCACTACAGGTCAAGGGTTGCAGAAGATTTGCTTGCTGTTTGGTATTAGTTTTGTGATAATGGCAGAGAACAGTGGAAGCCCCATCATTGAGAAGCTCGACAAGAACAACTACCCATCATGGAAGTTTCGTGTCACGAACTTCCTTATTGGAAAAGGCCTCTATGAGTTCGTTTCAGGTGAAGAAAAGGAGCCGGAGGTGAGTGATCCTCCAACTGTAGAAGAGACAAAGGCACGAAAGGAATGGAATGCAAAAGACAAGAAGGTCATGTATTGGTTGTCTGCAGTAATTGACAATAACATGCTGGGACACATTAGAAATGCAGAGAATGCATATGCAGCTTGGACCATACTTGAAAGTATGTTTTCTGTAAATACAAAGGCACGAAAGATTCAACTCAAGCAAGAGTTGAATACATTGAAGAAAGGGAAGATGTCTATCAATGAGTATGCACTGAAAGTAAGAAGCATTGCAGATGCATTGGCAGCGATTGATGCAATGCCCGATGATGATGATTTGGTGTTGTCTACCTTGGGTGGACTTAACAATGAAAAGGCTTGGAAGTCTTTTGTAACTTCCGTATATGTCAGAAAGCCATTTCCAGATTTCGATGAATTGGTCTCCCTTATGATCACTGAAGAGATCAACATGCAGAGTGAGACATCTGAAAGAAGTGGTGAACAGGTCCAAGCTTTCTACTCCAGTTCTGGAAGGGGACGTGGCAGGTTCTCTTCAAGAGGCCGTGGTACAGGACGTGGTAGTGACAACCAGCAAAACAGATTGAATCAGCAATTTGGCGATATGCAGGTTTCAGGAGGTCGTGGTAACTTTAGAGGCAGGGGGAGCTTTAGAGGAAGAGGTGGATGGCAGAACAGAGGTTCTAACAACTCTGGTATTGTGTGCCACTACTGTGGTAAAACAGGTCATATTGCAGCCCAATGTTATGCTAAGAGAGATGATATCCGCAGTGGTAAGTTGCAGCAAGGAAACTATGCATCGTCTTCACGACAGAATGAAGACAAAAATGAACGTTTGTTCGTTATGCAGCATATGCTGAATGCTGTTACAGGAAAGGGAACACATGAAGATGTTTGGTATGTTGATTCAGGTGCATCCAATCATATGACCAGCCATGCAGAATGGTTTGGAGAGATGCAGAATTTGCAGAATGCAGGTTATGTGCAGACGGGTGATGACTCATGCCACCCAATTTCACACATTGGAAAAGTTCCCTTGTCCTTGCATGATGGTAAGACAAAGAGTCTTTCAGATGTATTACATGTACCATCTATTACAAAGAACTTGGTGTCAGTCGGTCAAATGGTAGAGCAAGGGCTGCAAGTCAGATTTAATGCAAAGGGCTGCTTTGTAGAAGACTTCAATGACAAGTGCAGGTTGGTAGCAAAGGGAAGTAGAGTTGGACGTATGTTCACTCTAGATGCCGGAATCCCTACTATGAATGCTGCTATGTATGCCAAAGGAAAAGGTGTTGTTGCAGACATTGAAATTTGGCACAAACGCATTGGACATGCAAATGTACAAAGGCTGAAACTAATGCAGTCCAAAGGGTTGGTTACAGGTTTGCCTACATTTAGAGTTGCAGAATTTCAGAAGGTATGTGAAGCATGTCAGTTTGGTAAGCAGGCAAGGCAACCTTTTTCACATGATAGAGATGTAAGCAGAAATATTCTTGATGTTGTACATACAGACATTTGGGGGCCTACACAAAATGTATCTCTTGGAGGCAGTTCATACTTTGTCACATTCATTGATGATTGTTCTAGAAAGCTGTGGGTATATTTTATGAAGGAAAAGAGTGAAGTTTTTGAGCATTTTAGAACTTTCAAGGCTGCAGTTGAAAGAGAAACAGGCTTGAAAGTAAAGTGCCTGAGGTCAGATGGAGGGGGAGAGTACCTCTCAAATGAGTTCAGTGATTTTCTGAGGTCTCATGGGATAAAGAGACAGTTCACATGCAGGTATACCCCACAGCAAAATGGGGTTGCAGAAAGGAAAAACAGGCATATTGCAGAAGTTGCACGTGCCTTGATGGCTGAAAAGAATATGCCTAAGCATTTTTGGTCTGAGGCTGTTCATACTGCTGTTTATATTATGAACAGAACTCCCACAGCTGCAGTTCATGGTATGACCCCCGAAGAATGTTTTACAGGTAAGAAGCCTGATGTTTCACACTTGAAAGTGTTTGGCTGCATTGCGTATGTTCATGTACCAGATGAGTTGCGGAAGAAACTGGATCCAAAGGCTGAAAAGTGTATCTTTATTGGATACTCTTTAGAGCAAAAAGGGTATCGCTGTTACAACCCTGTCACATGTAAGTTCAGAGTGAGCAGGGATGTCATCTTTGATGAAATGAGCAGTTGGTATGCATCTAGTGGTGATGCATTGGATGTTGATGATGATCATGACACTCATGTGCAGGCTGAAAGGCAAGAATCACGGACTCTTAGTGGACCAGAGACATCATCTGGTAGTCCTTGGTCTGGGAGACTAAGGAGTACCTCTACATCTTCGAGTGCATCTAGTAGCACTACAGGTAAAGACAAAGGAAAGAATAAAGTGTCAGAAGGCATTGATGCAGTTCTTGATGGAGACTCCAGTGGCTCAGAGAGCTTGGATGATGAGCTTGGCATTCCTTCAGTGAGGACTCCAGGTGTGCAGAGAGCACGTGTTAATGCAAAGACTCCATTGAGTGATCCAGTGGTACGCACGTCTAGCAGGGTGAGATACCCTGTTAAAAGATTTGGTTTTGAGGGTTATGCAGCTCACCATTATGCTTATATGGTGAAACTAGTTGAGGATGTTGAGCCCACATGTTTTGAGGAGGCTGTTGGTCATGCTCATTGGGATGCAGCAATGGATGAGGAGATGGCTGCATTAGAGGCCAATAAGACTTGGGATCTAGTATCATTGCCAAAGGGAAAGAAAGCTATTGGATGTAAGTGGGTTTATAAGATTAAGCACAATGCAGATGGTTCTATTAGCAGGTACAAAGCTAGGCTGGTTGCAAAAGGCTATGCCCAAACATATGGCATAGATTATGATGAAACCTTCAGTCCAGTTGCTAGGATGGCAACTGTCAGATGTGTGATTGCTTTGGCAGCAGCCAAAGGTTGGAGGTTGCAGCAAATGGATGTAAAGAATGCCTTCTTGCATGGTGATTTGCAGGAAGAAGTGTATATGGATCAGCCAGCAGGTTATGAAGATTTAGAGCATCCCACGTATGTGTGCAGGTTGAAGAAGGCACTCTATGGGCTCAAGCAAGCACCAAGAGCATGGTCTGACAAGATCAGAGAGTATCTTGTCAATATTGGCTTTTATGTTTCTGATGCTGATCACTCACTTTATGTGAGAAAGGGAGATGCAGGTTTGGTCATCATAGTCATCTATGTGGATGATTTGATTATTACAGGTGATAGTGATAGTGGGATTGCTGAAGTCAAGGGCTATTTGAAGATGAAGTTTGAGATGAAGGATTTAGGTGAGCTAAGGTACTTCCTTGGCATTGAGGTGATCAGATGTGATGATGGTATATGGCTGTTCCAAAGACAGTATGGCTTGGATATGTTGTCCAAGTATGGTATGACTGCATGCAAACCACTTTCAGTCCCGTTGGAGCAGAATGTGAAGCTGAGTGCTGATGTTGGGGATGAGATAGAAGACCCTACTATGTTCAGGAGGATAGTGGGGAGTTTGATCTACATGACCATTACAAGGCCAGACTTGAGCTACGCTGTTGGTCTTGTGAGTCAGTTTATGCAAGTACCTAGAAAGCCACATTTGGATGCAGTCAGACGCATATTGAGATATGTGAAGTCCACATTACATTATGGACTTTTCTATGAGGCAGGTACAGATGTACAGGTGTTTGGATACACAGATGCAGATTGGGCTGGTAGTATGTCTGATAGACGATCTACCAGCGGATACATGTTCTCTCTTGGTAGTGCAGCAGTTGCTTGGAGCAGCAAAAAGCAATCTACAGTTGCTTTGTCGAGTACAGAGGCTGAGTATAGAGGTGCTGCTGTTGCAGCATGTGAGGTAGTATGGCTGCAAAAGTTACTGGCTGATTTGGATGTGCAGGTGGAAGGTCCAGTTGTCATTTATTGTGACAACATGAGCAGTATACAGTTGGCTAGGAACCCTGTGTTCCATGCCAGGACAAAACATATTGAGGTACACTACCACTTTGTGAGAGAGAAGGTACTAGCAGGTGAGATTGACTTGGTGTATGTCAGCACACAGGATCAGATAGCTGATATCTTCACGAAGGCATTGGGTACAGAGAAGCTTCAAAAGTTTCGAAGCTTACTTGGAGTTGCAGAGATGCAGTTGAGCTTGAGGGGGAGTGTTGAGATGGCAAGCTCAACACATGTGGACATGGATGATGGACCGCCTGGTTAGATGGGTCCACACGTCTATACTTAGCACGTCGGTGGTCATTATGACTCTCACATGGCCACTGACTCATTACTTATTATATTCAGGTTGTTACACCTATTTACAGCTGGCATAGTTATAGCGCCAGTCGACTAGTGTAGTCGGTTATGCATTGTTTGACTTAGTAGGCCACTTTCCTTTTATGTTGTATCTTATCTATACTTTGTGTACATTGTAAAGTGTGTGGAAGAAGAAGAAGAAACCAGCAAGAAAACGTTTTGGCCTCCATCTCTCTTCTTGTCTCTTGAGTGAGCTTCTCCTTGTGCATTCTGTGTGTGTTCGGCGCAGCATCTTGAGCAACCCCCTCCACCACGCGATTCTTGACATACAATGTAGCCAAGACTTTTGATTTTTGCTTTATGGAATATGCCCAAACCTTATGTGAGTAATTATCAATGAAATTAACGAAACACTTTGCGCCACCGAAAGACTTGCAAGGCACAGGTCCACAAAGATCAAAATAAACAAGAGCTAGAGGCTCACTACTTGCAATAAAGACAATGATCACAAGAATCTAAACACTTATAATCAAGGCACAGAAGATACTGCAAACAGGTAATCATTTTCATTCCCTTTAATGATAGGTGCCAAAGGCAACGATGCCATAACAATACATGTGGTACTACAAGCACTACCAAAATGTGGATGATAGACGTAGATACAAGTAAGGGGTAAATAGCGCTAGACTTGGCACCTCATGCTAGGACAAGATTCCCACGTGTAAGCTTCCATGAGGAATCACAAAAGATACAACATAACCTGCATCATCTAGCTATCCACCCAAAAGGCTTTTTGTTAAAGCCAAAACATGGAGTACATCAAGAAAAGTAAACATATTGCTTGAAGGAAACTACAACTGGACATCTCCAATACCAAAAATATCCAATGCTAGATCATTTCCCAATATGGCAAATCCTATCATGCTACAATAGGAGTGGAACCACTCTCGATGAGGGGTGACATGAAATGAAGCCCCAAATCAAGCATCAAACATTGAGCATAGGTAGATGAGGCATCAATCAATTGCAAAAAATCAAGAGAAGAAATTGCAAGTATGTAGTCATCATCAGAATTATCTGCACGATATTAATCTCTTCAATCTTGACACTAGACTTGTTAGGGACAATGTTGCGATCATTATTATTTTTCTATACTTTATCATTTTCCTTTTCTTTGCACTTGTCATCACGCATTTTATGACACTATGGTCGAATATGACCCTGGTTCCTACAATAGTGACAAGTCAATGAGGACTTACAACCACGGAACTTACTAGGAGACTGTCCATATGACTAGGAATGAGACTTCTCAAAGCTTGTTCTACGACGGTCATTACAACTTCTACCATTATTGCCTCTAACTATCAACAAGGCATAAGAAGTGTGGGAAACATCTACATTCTTTTCATTAACCCCTTCATTCAAGAGAGCACCCTCTACATCTTGCAATTTTAGCCCATTAATAGGTATATTTGCACCATAGTAGTACGGTATGTGTCCCATGACAAGTAATGTAGCCATCAAGAACAAGAGAGGAAGATTGTCCTTAAATTCAATACCTTTTGAAGACAAGTGGCTAAAAATAGAATGACACTCATTTAAGTGGGCTGACATAGAAGTCCCCTTCTTCATACAAAGATTCATGAGTTGCTTTAGCCAATATATCTAAGAGGCAAGGCTCTACTTATCATAGACATTATAAATCTTATCCCATGATTGCCAAGCAATTTGCTCATTAGAGATAATATTATAGTAGACCTACTTAAAGAGTGACAAAATGATTGTAGACTTACATAACTCATCTAGTTCAGCTCAATCCTCTTTATCAAAGCATTCGAGTCGTACACCCTCATGTCTCAATGGCTTAATCTATACTTTTTTCATTGAAACCTACCAAGTTTGTGCAATCCAACTTCTCAATGTTAAAAATAGCACTATCATTCGATCCACCAACCATAATGCAAGATATAAAAGCACAATCCAAGACAAACAAGTCACTATAAGTGACAACAAAATAGCCCTAAAATCATTGCCAAAGCAAGGGTTGAGCAAGAGAAACTACTAGAAGGATGACTTGTCCATAACTGAATCAAGTAACTGTCAAATCTAAGTGACTGCTCTCAGATAGAATGCATAAAAATGAAATGACAGGTTGTTATAATAAATAGCAACAATATGCCAACAACCAAATGCGAGAGACCAAGAAAGAAGAAGCAGGAACAACCAACACTAAAGGCTATCACAACTATAGTGTGTTTTTAACCATACATGTAGTAGGCATAGATATCATGACATATAGGAGATCTCAAGATAAAGAGAATAGAACTGCCAAATGCATAACCCACTAAGCAAAGCTCAATACATAACCCAAAATCATATAAATATAACTGAGACAACACACTGATAGACCTAAGTGCTAGCTTTATAGTAGGTGATCAAACTAGCCCGTTGTAGGGTAACTGCATCCAATATATATCAAGAGAGCATGTACATGAAGTAAGTGTCCCACAATCTCAATGGAATGCGTTCAAGCTCAACTACATAAATCCAAAGCTCTACTCAAATGTAAAATTTCCAAATAATGCAAGTGTCTCCCACTAAAACAAAATCAATCACCAAATAAAAAATCCAAGCTCAAAACATCACGTACATGACATCCAAGTATCTAAGATACATGAAGCATAAGTCTGGAGCATAAAACCCAATAGATTCTTCAAGCTTGTAACTGCATAAGCCAATGAAGTAACAAAGGCATATAGCCACAGTCAAGATAAATATCACCAAGCTCAAAGTCAAAGTGCAAAATCTTTCAATAGCATATTCAAGTATATAGACCAATGCTAAGCATCATGATAAACATTGATACGAAGCATCTAAATGACATCTAAGAGTATGCATTTAGTTTTCCCTTATAAAAGCTTGTTGTACACTATATTATAGTAGTGACATCTCTACTAAAACTAAGTGAATCCCAAATCGGTCAAGAGCATCCTAATACAATGTCATAACATCCCTCAAGCATAGAAGTAGCATATGAGCTTCAGTAGACATAAATACAAGCCTTAAAATCAGAGAATATGTTGTCCCAAATGTAATTATAGCAAGATTTCCTATAGTATGGTAGTTAAGGACTGAAGTATGGAAGCTCAAATCCAATGCCACATGCTCAATATTGATGTCGAGACCCTATGTTAGGCCTTTTGTCTAATGCCCAAGGGTGCCAAATGTTGGAAAAGATGACTAGTAGCAAGCTAAAGTAGGTAGAGCTAATCAAAGAAATCCACGCTAAATTTTTTGCACCTATTTGTTTTATGCCTTTATTGAGCACAATGTTGGTGCTACTGAGAGTTAAAAGGTTGAATTATCCCCTAAAACATCCCTGACAAGTGTAGAGATGCTTGAAGAGAGCTGAGTATCAATGTTTACCTTGACAGCCTGAGACCATGGATGCCATTGATGAAGATCTAAAGCTTCCAAGTCTAGGCTAAAGTAAAGCTCAAGGAGAAGCTCCCTAAACCAATGCACCAGTACCAATTGAAGGGAAGAAGCCTTGAGTGGAAGCCCATGAGTAGAAGCAATAGCTATGGTGGAAGAAGTAAGAGAGCAAGAGAGCGAGACACAAGATGTGGAAACTCCAACAATCATAATATGTGGCTAGGCTTCCCTTATTCAAATGTGCTTGAAAGAATAAAGAATAAAGTGAAAATGATGGGTGCATGCTACCTACAGTGTACAGGTGTGCAGGTACTATAAGTGTAATGAATACACGAGCAGTTAGGCACAGTTGCCTTTATCCCCAACATGGCAAACAATCTGAAAATCATTACTTTATCTCATAATAAGCTAACCAAAAACATCACTCCACAAAGTGGTACAAAAACGGTCACTCATGAAGATTTATGTCTCCAACTCGAATGAAATTATACTAACATTAAGCTCTTCTATGCTTGTGAGGCACCCTCAACTAATATTGTTCTTCACAAGCTTTATCCTCCACAACAACTTCTTCATCACCTTCTTCATCACCTTCCATCAAACCTACCCTATTGTTGCAACCTAAGAAAATCTTTTGTTTTTCTCTTTTGCCTTACCAATTACCAATAGAAAATTGATCACAATAATAAGGAGGGTATCCACATTACCTTTCTTGACCTTGATCACATTAGAGTTGTCAGCAGTAAATATTCATGTGTGAAATTGAGTGCCCAAAGGGGAGGGAAAGGCCCAATCTGTCTCCCTTCTATATTCTACAATCAATCATCTTTACTAAAAGATCCATTGTAATGATAGGAGAGGGGTCTACATATGCAGTCTTACCTTACTAAAGCACTTTAGCTTAAAGGAGTGGCATACCATGCCACTTATCCCTTACTATTGCAAGGGCATTCTTTCGAATAAGGCTTCCACAATCTAGGAAAATTGGTGGACAAATCTCAATGCTTGTATACTAATAATCAAGTAACTTACAAGATGCATTTGTAGGCCTTTTGAGATCCATGTTAATGAAGATATAGTGACCTCCGCTTTCCATAGCTTGCTTTATGGACCCATCAGGTTTAGAATGGCATCATGGATCTTGCATCCAAAGACAAATCTACATTGATCGAGGTGATGGAACAAAATTTTGATATTGGAAATAGCAAATATATAAATGTATTGGACCAGAAGAGTAGGTGAAGCAATCAAATTTAGTGGGATTAATCTTGAGAATATGGATCCAAATGTATGGGAGGAATTGGATGAGTTAGCATGCTCCACTATTATGCTAACACTCTAAAATTCCGTGTATTTTAATGTGATAAACACGGAGGGTGTATATGGTTTAGGAAAAAGCTTGGTGACATGTATGAAAAAGAAAGTGCAACCTCACAGGTTTATTCACTATAAAAACTCATTCATCTCCACATGGAGAAGGGAGCTTTGATGTACAATCACCTCACTGAGTTTAACACTATTTTCCATCAACCGATATCCTAGAAGATCGTCTGTCATGATTTAGTGAAGGCCATATTCTTATTACTCACTTTGTTTGAGAGTTGGAATACGTTCAAGACTACCATTAATAATTATGCACCTCTAGGTAGTCTTATGAATGCTAATGTTGAGAGCAATTTTCTCATTGAGGAGATGAACAAAAAAATGTAGGGTCAAAGAGCTTCAATGCACTTGTGTTGAGAGGAAGGTCAAATGTTAGGGGAAACTCTTGTGAGAGAGGCAATCAAGAACACCAAAAAGGATGTAGAATGCTTCTTTTGTAACAAGAAGGGACACATAAAAAAGAACTGTTACAAGTAGAAGGATAGGAAAAAGGGAAAAAAAGACTAATGAGGATTATAGAGCAAAAAGGAAGAGAAGCAAGATAAAGATGGAGAAGATTAGTGCCTCCAGCAGTGATAATAGTGATGCTTTATATGTATCCTCTTTGGTTGATACATTCTTTGTCACCATAGATAATGGTATGTATTAGAATTGGCTTCTAGAATCTAGAGCATCATTTCATATCACTCTACATAGAGAGTAGTTGACTACCTATTGTTGAGATGACAAGCTCAACACATGCGGACATTAATGATGGACCACCTGATTAGATGGGTCCACACATCTACACTTAGCACGTCGGTGGTCATTATGACTCTCACATGGCCACTGACTCATTACTTATTATATTCAAGTTGTTACACCTATTTATAGCTGGCATAGTTATAACGCCAGTCGACTAGTGTAGTCAATTATGCATTGTTTGACTTAGTAGGCCACTTTCCTTTATGTTGTACATTGTAAAGTGTGTGGAGGAAGAAGAAGAAACCATCAAGAAAACATTTTGGCCTCCATCTCTCTTCTTGTCTCTTGAGTGAGCTTCTCCTTGTGCATTCTGTGTGTGTTTGGCGCAACATCTTGAGCAAGTCCCCCCACCACACGATTCTTGACATGATATCAGAGCTGCACCACTAATTGAGGTTGGTTTTGAAGGCTAAAGCGAAGGAGAGAAGCCAAGGATTCGAGCAAGCAAGCAACGGTTAAGAAGCTATTCCATTCTCTACTTCTTCTCTTGGACAGTGCCTGTTGAGGCACCGGAAACAAGGCAAAGCAAAAATCTCAGATTGCAGTGAGATTTGGTGTGCGCGAAGAGCACTGTGTATTTTGCAGATATAGGCCCTTTAGGGCTTTCCCGCTGCTATTTTGGCCATCCGAGGTCATTTCAGGCCCCGTTTTAGACTTGCAAGATTGCGGACAGTTATTCGAGATATCCTACAATTTCAACTGTGTCTGCCGTATACAGGTGCACAGATTACAGATTTCAGATTTGTAAGTTCAAAGGTGTTTACCAACGAATAAACACAAGGTTTATCTGCAAACTGGTTTTGCAGATTGCATGTATTGTTGAGCAGACAATGAAAATGGCTATATGGTATATTGCTGTGCACTATAAGTCGAAGGTTGCAAAAGATTTGCTTGTTGTTTGGTATTAGTTTTGTCATAATGGCAGAGAACAGTGGAAACCCCATCATTGAGAAGCTCGACAAGAACAACTACCCTTCATGGAAGTTCGGTGTCACGAACTTCCTTATTGGAAAAGGTCTCTACGAGTTTGTTTCACGTGAAGAAAAGGAGTCAGAGGTGAGTGATCCTCCAACTGCAGAAGAGACAAAGGCACGGAAGGAATGGAATGCAAAAGACAAAAAGGTCATGTATTGGCTGTCTGCAGTAATTAACAATAATATGCTGGGACATATTAGAAATGCAGAGAATTCATATGCAGCTTGGACCATACTTGAAAGTATGTTATCCGTAAATACAAAGGCACGAAAGATTCACATTAAAGAAAGAAAACATGTCTATCAATGAGTATGCACTGAAGGTAAGGAGCATTGCAGATGCCTTGGTAGCGATTGATGCAATGCCCGATGATGATGATTTGGTGTCGTCTACCTTGGGTGGACTTAACAATGAAAAGGCTTGGAAGTCTTTTGTAACTTTCATATATGTCAGAAAGCCATTTCTAGATTTTGATGAGTTGATCTCCTTTATGATCACTGAAGAGATCAACATATAGAGTGAGACATCTGAAAAAAGTGGTGAACAGGTCCAAGCTTTCTACTCCAGTTCAGGAAGGGGACGTGGCAGGTCCTCTTCAAGAGGCCATGGTACAGAACGTAGTAGTGACAACCAGCAAAATAGATTGAATCAGCAATTTGGCAATATGCAGGTTTCAGGAGGTCGTGATAACTTTAGAGGCAAGGGGAGCTTTAGAGGAAGAGATGGATGGCAGAACAAAGGTTCTAACAACTCTGGTATTGTGCGTCACTACTATGGCAAAATAGGTCATATTGCAGCCCAATGTTATGCTAAGAAAGATGATATTCGCAGTGGTAAGTTGCACCAAGGAAACTATGCATCGTCTTCACGACAGAATGAAGACAAAAATGAACGTCTGTTTATTATGCAACATATATTGAATGTTGTTATAGGAAAGGGAACACATGATGATGTTTGGTATGTTGATTCAGGTGCATCCAATCATATGACCACCAGCCATGTAGAATGGTTTGGAGAGATGCAAGATTTGCAAAATATAGGTTATGTGCAGACGGGTGATGATTCATGCCACCCAATCTCACACATTGGAAAAGTTTCCTTGTCCTTGCATGATGGTAAGACAAAGAGTCTTTCAGATGTATTGCATGTGCTATCTATTACAAAGAACTTAGTGTCAGTTGGTCAGATGGTAGAGCGAGGGCTGGAAGTCAGATTTAATGCAAAGGGCTGCTTTGTAGAAGACTTTAATGACAAGTGCAGGTTGGTTGCAAAGGTAAGTAGAGTTGGACGTATGTTTACTCTGGATGCTAGAATTCCTACTATGAATGTTACTATGTATGCTAAAGGAAAAGTTGTTGCAGATATTGAAATTTGGCACAAACACATTGGACATGCAAATGTACAAAGGCTGAAATTAATGCAGTCCAAAGGATTGGTTACAGGTTTGCCTACATTTAGAATTGCAGAATTTCATAAGGTATGCAAAGCATGTCAGTTTGGAAGCAAGCAAGACAACCCTTTTCACATGACAGAGATGTAAGCAGAAATATCCTTGATGTTGTGCATACAGATATTTGGGGGCCTACACAAAATGTATCTCTTGGAGGCAGTTCATACTTTGTTACATTCATTGATGATTGTTCTAGAAAGCTGTGGGTATATTTTATGAAGGAAAAGAGTGAAGCGTTTGAGCACTTTAGAACTTTCAAGGCTGCAGTTGAAAGAGAAACAGGCTTGAAAGTAAAGTGCTTGAGGTCAGATGGAGGGGGAGAGTACTCCTCGAATGAGTTCAGTGATTTTCTGAGGTCTCATGGGATAAAGAGACAGTTCACATGCAGGTATAGCCCACAGCAAAATGGTGTTGCAGAAAGAAAAAACAGGCATATTGCAGAAGTTGCACGGGCATTAATGGCTGAAAAGAATATGACCAAACATTTTTGGTCTGAGGCTTTCCATACTACTGTCTACATTATAAATAGAAATCCCACAGCTGCAGTTCATGGGATGACTCCTTAACAATGCTTTACTAGCAAGAAGCCTGATGTATCGCACTTGAAGGTATTTGGATGTGTTGCATATGTTCATGTGCCAGATGAGCTACGGAAGAAGCTTGATCCAAAGGCAAAAAAAATGTGTCTTTATTGGATACTCTTTAGAGCAGAAGGGTATCGCTGTTATAACCCTGTCACATGTAAGTTCAGAGTGAGTAGGGATGTCATCTTTGATGAAATGAGCAGTTGGTATGTATCTAGTGGTGATGCATTGGATGATGGTGATGATCATGACACTCATGTGCAGGCTGAAAAGCAAGAATCACGGACTCTTAGTGGACCAGAGACATCATCTGGTAGTCCTTGGTGTGGGAGACTAAGGAGTAGCTCTACATCTTCAGGTGCATCTAGTAGCACTACAGGTAAAGACAAAGGAAAGAATAAAGTGTCAGATGGCATTGATGCAGTTCTTGATGGAGACTCCAGTGGCTCAGAGAGCTTGGATGATGAGCTTGGCATTTATTCAGTGAGGACACTAGGTGTGCAGAGAGCACACGTCAATGCAAAGACTCCATTGAGTGATCCAGTGGTACGCAAGTCTAGCAAGGTGAGATACCCTGTTAACAAATTTGGTTTTGAAAGTTATGCAGCTCACCATTATGCTTATATGGTGAAAGTGATTGAGGATGTTGAGCCCACATGTTTTGAGGAGGCTGTTGGTCATGCTCATTGGGATGCAGCAATGGATGAGGAGATGGCTACATTAGAGGCCAATAAGACTTGGGATCTAGTATCATTGCCAAAGGGCAAGAAAGCTATTGGATGTAAGTGGGTTTATAAGATTAAGCACAATGCAGATGGTTCTATTAGTAGGTACAAAGCTAGGCTGGTTGCAAAAGGCTATGCCCAGACATACGGCATGGATTATGAAGAAACCTTCAATCCAGTTGCTAGGATGGCAACTGTCAGATGTGTGATTGCTTTGGCAGCAGCCAAAGGTTGGAGGTTGCAGCAAATGGATATGAAGAATGCCTTCTTGCATAGTGATTTGCAGGAAGAAGTGTATATAAATCAGCCAGTAGGTTATGAAGATTTAGAGCATCCCACATATGTGTGCAGGGGGTTGAAGAAGGTGCTCTATGGGCTCAAGCAAACACCTAGAGCATGGTCTGACAAGATCAGAGAGTATCTTTTCAATATTGGCTTTTATGTTTCTGATGATGCTAATCACTCACTTTATGTTAGAAAGGAAGATGCAGATTTGGTCATCATATTCATCTATGTGGATGACTTGATTATTACAGGTGATAGTGATAGTGGGATTGCTGAAGTCATGGACTTTTTGAAGAAGAAGTTTGAGATGAAGGATTTAGGTGAGCTAAGGTACTTCCTTGGCATTGAGGTGATCAGATGTGATGATGATATATGGCTGTCCCAAAGACAGTATGGCTTGGATATGTTGTCCAAGTATGGTATGACAGCATGCAAACCACTTTCAATCCCATTGGAGCAGAATGTAAAGTTGAGTACTGATGTTGGGGATGAGATAGAAGACCCTACTATGTTCAGGAGGATAGTGGGGAGTTTTATCTACATGACCATTACAAGGCCAGACTTGAGCTATGTTGTTGGTCTTATGAGCCAGTTTATGCAAGTACCTAGAAAGCCACATTTGGATGCAGTCAAACGCATATTGAGATATGTGAAGTCCACATTACATTATGGACTTTTCTATGAGGCAGGTACAGATGTACAGGTGTTTGGATACACATATGCAGATTGGGCTGGTAGTATGTCTGATAGAAGATCTACCAGCGGATACATGTTCTCTCTTGGTAGTGTAGCAGTTACTTGGAGCAGCAAAAAGCAATCTACAGTTGCTTTGTCGAGTACAGAGGCTGAGTATAGAGGTGCTGTTGTTGTAGCATGTGAGGTAGTATGGCTACAAAAGTTATTGGCTGATTTAAATGTGCAGGTGGAAGGTCCAATTGTCATTTATTGTAACAACATGAGCAGTATACAATTGGCTAGGAACCCTATGTTCCATGCCAGGACAAAACATATTGAGGTACACTACCACTTTGTGAGAGAGAAGGTACTAGCAGGTGAGATTGACTTGGTGTATGTCAGCACATAGGATCAGATAGTTGACATCTTCATGAAGGCATTGGGTACAAAGAAGCTTCAAAAGTTTCAAAGCTTACTTGGAGTTGCAGAGATGCAGTTGAGCTTGAGGGGAAGTGTTGAGATGACAAACTCAACACATGCAGACATTAATGATGGACCGCTTGGTTAGATGGGTCCACACATCTACACTTAGCACGTCGGTGGTCATTATGACTCTCACATGGCCACTGACTCATTACTTATTATATTCAGGTTGTTACACTTATTTACAGCTGGCATAGTTATAGCACCAATCGACTAGTGTAGTCAGTTATGCATTGTTTGACTTAGTAGGCCACTTTTCTTTATGTTGTATCTTATCTATACTTTGTGTACATTGTAAAGTGTGTGGAAGAAGAAGAAGAGACCAGCAAGAAAACGTTTTGGCCTCCATCTCTCTTCTTGTCTCTTGAGTGAGCTTCTCCTTGTGCATTCTGTGTGTGTTCGGCACAGCATCTTGAGCAAGTCCCCCCACCACGCGATTCTTGACACCTATGATGCTAGATAGAGAGAATGTGTCCATCTTAGAAATAATTATGCACGCAACATTGTTGGCATTAGGCATATACACTTATCATGCCAAGTGGTTCTCCCTTTCTCTTGTGAATGTATGGAATGTGCTAGACTTGACAAAAAGTTTGATTAGTATAAGACAACTTCATGATTGTAGTTATAGAGCAAACTTTTGGTGATCATGTGTGGAAGATTTGCAAGGAATCTCTTTGATGCCAGGAGACATATTCCACAGTGGATTCTCTGAGTTTTTTATTCCATAGTGGATTCCCTGAGGTTTTGCAATAGATTCCGTAAAACTATATTTATTTGCTGGGGCTCGTACACACAAGGTGGATTCCTTGTGTGAGAAGTTGATGGGAACGCCTATCCTTTTCGGCCGTCATGTTAATTTAATGTACACGTGGGTGATTCCATGGCATGTAATTCCACAAAATACATATTTAAATTAATGGATGTTTGTGATTTTAGAGTGCACTCATATTAAATTAAGGTTAGGGACAGAGTTCCAACCTAGTTATTTATTTTGTAGCTGAAGACTGCTAGGTATTCACTTTTGTCTGTTTAATTTTATTATTTTCTAACAATTGTGAATGCTTCAGTTGATGTGTAGAACAGGCGACGATGGGAAGCACTAGGCGATAGCATGTATTCAAATTACCTAGAAGAAATTATCATTTTTTATGAACATGTGTCTTATTATTAAAGGCGTGGCACTAATATTTATTTAGACGCGCTTATTTATTGAAGATCTTGACATATATTTATTATTTTGTATGCACATAGACGCTTGGTTTAAATATTTCATTATTAGACATTGTATTTGGGCACAGCTGCCCGATGTCCAATCGTTTTATTCTTTATTTGGACAAAAGTAAACACAAAAGCCAAAGCATGCTAATTGTAAAATTGGGCTATTTTTTAGCTTTGAGATAAATAAATTTATAAATACATGCCTTGTGAAGCACTCACACAAGGCATGGGAGGAGATTATACCCAATTTGTCTCTTTTCTTCATGTCGTGTAAATCTATCTTCTTGTTTTATGAGCTTTAGTAGAGTTCTTTTGTTCTTGGGGACCTTCCGGCACTCAGTACGTACGCATCCAGCATCCGATTTGCGCACCACTCTTGTTGTTACCAAAGGGCCAAAATCATGAACTTTGTATCCTTTGCATGTTTCTGGTGTTAAAGATTGTGTTGTAATTGTCACTAAACAACCATCTCTGTATGCTAATCATTGGAATGAAAGCTTTATGGAATTTGAATTATCTTCCTTGTTTAGGTTTTTCTGATCTTGGTTTTTGTGAGCGTTGTCTCTTTAGAAAGCAAACTAAAATGTCACATAAGAGAGGTAGTGGGAGTAGAATATCAGAATATCTTGATTCATAGTGATTTGTATGATCCAATGCCCATAGTGTCATTAGGTAGAACATCCTACTTTGTCACTTTCATAGTTGATGCCACAATGAAGGTTTGGGCTTACTCTCTTTATCGTAAGAAAAGTGATGCAGTGTATGCATTTCAAACATTCTTGGCATTTGCAAAGAATTAATCATGAAAAAAAGCTTAAGTACTTAAGGATTGATAATAGTGGTGAGTATACATCTCACGTCTTTATAGACTTTTGTGCAAGTCATGGTATTAAGAGAGAGTTGATTGCTCCTAATAATACTAGTCAAAATGGTGTGGTTGAGAAGATGAATGAAACCATTTAAGAGAGGATCCATAGTATGCTCTCTAATGTTGGTCTCACTTCCGGATTTTTGGTTGAAGCTATGAAGAAAGTAGTGCATTGATTAACATGTCTCCTAGCACCATTGGATGGCAAGACACCAAAAGATTTATGGTCTCTACTTATGATTACTTGTGTGTTTTTGCTTGTGAGGTATGTATGCATATACCTATCTAAAAGCAAAGTAATCATGTTTCTAAGTCCAAGAACATATTTTTCTTGGCTACAAAGAGCCAAGTGAAATGGGTCATCATTTGTGGAAACTTGAATCAAAGAACATAGAATGTAGCCATGATCTCATCTTTAATGAGGATAAGATGTATAAATGCCCTATCAAAATAGCACTTATCCTCATATTTAATGAGGATAAGATGTATAAACAACCTATCAAAATGATTGAGATCCACAAAGTGGTATCTCAAGAGATGGGTAGCTAGCACATGAGCAAAGTGTATGACCTATTTCACATTATGCAAGGCTTGGAAAACCTACTAATGTTGAGGTGAGAGTGCCATTACATAGCGGACATCCTTGTGTTCTTATAGGATAGACAGGTGGAACAACCAATGGCTCTTGTTCGGCCAGTTTTGCACATGTCTATGGGGGTTTCTAGATCTCCAATAGATATATTCCATCTCTAGACTATATCATGGTCATGGATTGTAGTGAACCTTCTTGTTTTGTTGATGTTATGACTATGAATAATAGTCTTCAGCAAAATCAGGTTATACAATCATGGATTGATTCTTTGGAAAAGAATGCTACTCGAGAGCTAGTTTCTTTGCCTAAGGGCAAATATACACTACCATGCAAGTCACTCTACAACTTGAAGGTATCTCCATCTGATGCATTGCCTTAGTACAAGGAAAAATTGGTGGCCAAAAGATATCAGGAGGAAGATGAGATCTTCTCACTAGTAGTGAAGATGACCACCCTTCATATGGTTCTTACTTTGGTTGCTAGAGAGGATATGGAGTTGATTCCTATGGATGTAAAGACCGTTTTCTTACATGGGGACTTGCATGAGGATATTTGCATGCAACAACTTGAGGGGTTTGTCATGGAACGCAAGGAATAGTTAGTGTGTAAGCTAAATAAGAGCTTAGTTTGAAACTAGCTCCAAGGGAATGGTATCATAATGGTATCATAAGTTCTATGCCTTTATACAATCTCAAGTGTACATTAGGAGTGAGACCAATTACTGACTATACACTAGGAAGGCTCAAGATGGTAGCCTTATGATCTTGATTATTTATGGGAATAACATGTTGATTGTTGTGAATTCACTCATCGATGAGGATGATTTTAAAGAAAATGTTTCATGAAACCTTTGACATTAAGGACTTGGGAAATGTTGGTTACATTCATGGTATATACATTATGTGAGATTGAGACAAAAAGATACTTTGATTGTCTCAAAAGGAATACATTGGGAATGCGTTAGAGCATTTCAATATGGAGAGGGAAAGGATATTAGTTTCCATTGTCTTCATATTTGAAAGTTAGCCAAGAGAATAGTCCCAAGTCAAATAAGCAGAAACCTGAAATGGCCAAGGTTCCTTATGCATCCATAATTGATAGCTTAATGTATGCCATGGTTGCTACACATCCACACATTGCCTACACAATGGGAGTTTCAGTAGGTATATGGCAAACCATGGTAACAAGCATTGGGGATTAGTAAAGAGCATCATGAGATACTTGAATGGTACTAGATCTATGTGCACAGCTTCAAAAGGAATGATACGTATATTCTTGGATACATAGATGGTGATTCTATAAGGAATATAGACTCTAGGAGATCAACTATAGGTCGTGTCTTTCCTTTCACACATGGTAGAGTCTCTTGGGAATCTTGGTTATAGTCATGTACAATTTTATCTACCACTAAGGCGTAGTATGTTGCATCCATTGAGGCCTAAAAGGAAGCCATATGCCTTACTCGTCTTGTGGGTGTTGCTTGAGAGGTGCCGACATTACACTATGATAGTCAAAGTGCCATTTAGTTGGCATGGAACTATGTCTTTCATGCACAAACAAAATAGATTGGGATGAAGTATCACTTCATCATGTAGGTGCTTGAGAATAAGTGGATTGATCTTGTCACGATCCAAATGGATGATAAGTATATCTTCTCATGAAGAGTTTACCTTCTGAGCACTTTGCACACTGTAGAGTGATGATGGGCATTGGATAGTATATTTACTTTCTTCTTGTACTCCCATAAAGACATTTTTTTCTTTAAGTAGGAGATTATTGGGTAAAAGGAAAATGGCCTATAGCTAAGTTGGCACCTTTGATATAAGTTTATAGTGTACAATCATATATATGTGAATATAACAAAGAATAATTCATTTTAAACATGTATAACTCTCTTGTGTGTTGCTCCTCTCTCAAACCTCTTGCTTTCCATAGCTTCTACCTCACATCCCACCATTTCTTCCTCTCAAAGAGAGCTCCCACTCCCCCTACATTCAATTTATAAAATCACATGTCCTACCACAAATGTCTCACAATGCTTCTTAAAGCTCCATTGGTAGCCCACGTGGTGGAGGGGACTTTCCTTCTACATCTTGATTACAAATCCTAGCTCTTCTAACTTGAATGGTCTAGCAATCAACAAATCCACCTCTTTCAACACTATTCTCCTAGAAAGTTTCAAAAACTTGGCCAGTTTGGCTTCATAGCCAAGATCTCCCCTCCCCCTTGGTTTTGATACCAACAAGAGGCAGTATCCAACAAACACCTTGGCTATAGATCTTTAGTTGCACCTTGACACTATCAACCTTACCTCTTTTCTAAGCTATGAGGTAATCTTAAACATCTTGTAGAAGCCACATAAGAAGAATATCATTAGGAGAGATAGCAACATTACTAACAAAATGACTCCATCTTGTTGTTATAGCCACATTTTTCCTCATGAATTTTCTTAGCTTTGCCATGTTATTTTACACCAACAATGTTAATGCATTATCTCACTTTATCAAAGGGTGTAGAGTATCTAGTTTATGATATTTAGTTCACTGCTATTAAAATAAGATATTTCTTACTTATTTTATGGATTTTTGTTATTATTTTCTTTTCTCATCATAATATTGACTTGTTGCACATGTAAATGTGTAGCACTAGTTTCAATTATCTAGTCTGATAGGCAAGAAATTAATATGTTTTGTGTTTGTGAGTAGATTATTAGTATCCAAAGTCATACACATACAATGCTTTTGTAAGTGGAGTGCTTTTGGTGTGCTAATTATCTTTTTTGGACACTTATTGTGCTAATTCATGTGCTTATGTGAGGGATTATTTATTATTATTGTAACCTTTATTTATGGCCTTGGGATACGATGATTAATTTTGTAAATTTTATGTTATGATTCAGGCCTAAGCAAAAATCAAATAGGATTTGGCAAGTATCATCAAAGCAAGTCATTCATCCAAGGAAACCAAAAAGCCCAAAATGATACTTTCACAATTTTTTTGCACAAAAAGGAAAGATATTCAAATCATTAAATATATGCATGAGAGAGGTGCTCACTCATTCATGAAGGGAGATTGTACCCTTTCTCTTGTCGCACTATAAACTCTTATCTCTCTCTCTTGCCCTCTAGTGTTGCTCAATTTTATGGAAAAGTTTTATTGAAGTATAGTAAGGGATAGCATTCTACTGCTTACCTTTAGACACATCTCCTTGAGGTTACTTAGGAACAATGTCCTTTTAATAGGTAGTATTTAGCTTTAACAACAGTGAAATATGATCTATTTGTCTAGAGCATATCATCATGGAATAACTTCAATCAAGAAATGGTATGATTTTGTCATCTTGGTGTTCTAATCATAGGGGCAAGACCCTCTTTCTATACTCCATGATTTTTACATATACCGTGTGCAATCTTGTGCCATGTCATTAGGCATCTCTATGTTGATTATGCCAAGTGAAGCTATGATACTTGAGATTTATCACAACACGTAGTACGTCCACCAAATCATGTGACCCACAAGATATCCCAATTCTCCCTTTCTTCTATTAGAATAGAACCTAAGCAATGCGACTTGTCATATTCATTGTAGTCATATTGTAGAACCCCACCAAGATGGTCCGTTCTAACATTCAATTGGCATAAATAAACTCCCATATCTTTGCCCTACTAGTGGAGGAGATCATGCCATAGATAAAGCCAATTATCAATACGTGCTCGTCTATCTTGCCCCTCCTAGTAGAGGAGGTCATGTCATAGATAAAGCCAATTATCAATACGTGCTGGTCTATCTTAGTCAACACAGCCACCGCCAAGGCCCATATTTTTCATGTGAATTAAATTTTTTGAAGTACCTTCCATTTATCTATATTAATCCTCATTATGTATAAATAACAAAAAATGATAGACCAACTTTAACAATATGTTATTTTCTAGATATAAAATTACTTGTCACTAGCAAAATTTTAAAAATTGGCATGACAACCATCAAATTTAGACCTTGGCCATTGCATATCCTTCATCATCTTTCCATTTCAAGGTAGGCCTCAAAGAATCCTTTGTCAATAAGTAACATATCTCCCATTTTCCCTAATTAAATGTAGACAAGATGCAAGCATAGTTTGGGAAACATCCTTCTTAAATGCCAAATGCAACCAATTTAAATTTTCACAAGCTGAGTGCATCCAAATTTGCTATTTGCATTAAGATGATGTTGATAGCCTTTCCTCTTGCTCCAACACAACCCCTCACATCTTGAGACACTAGATAGCAAAATGCTTATACATGCATGAGATCAATGTCAAGATCCATAAATTCATCATCTTCACCTAGACAAGTAAAATCGTTATGATCCACTAGAGCGAACCTAGCCAATCAACTTATTACCCATCAATCAACTACAAGGGCTCTCTCCATGTCAACAACATTTTGAGTCTTCCACTTGAAGTGTTGGATGCCCCGTGCAAAGGGAAAACCTTTCCCCACATTTTTGCAAGACCAATATCTCACTAGCTTGAGGTGTCAAAGAAACCAACACAAGAACTATTCCATTGCAACCCATTCCATGAAGAAGAAGAGCCACCCATACATAGAGAGGCTAGCTTATCTTTTCTTGAGATAATAATAGGAAGTGCAACTAGCACATAATGGACTTAGCAACACCCAAAAAGGCCATATATGTTCACTCTAAAATACTTATGAAGTTCTCTTTGAAAGAGATCTATAAAGTCTCCTCCATCATCTTGTAATTTTTTTTCCTAATGAAGCTTACTCTATGGTTAGGCCATTTGGCAACAATCGCCAATGTGCATATCAAGCAACCAAAGTAACAAGTATCTTCACTACCAATAACTCTCCCATGTAGCAATCTCCACTTCATTCACCATCAATTGTGAACATAGAGTAGACCCCACCGATTGCATATACTTTAGTGTGTTATTCCATTGCAAATGTGTGGAGGGTGAACTCTCATTAAGAGAGAACTCTTAAATTGCTTGTAATATGGTGCAAATTATATGCCTATCACACTCTTTTATGCCATGTTTTCGAGTTGTACTAGCTCAAGTTAAGCTTCATAGAATTAGAAATTTCATAATATTAAAGATTTAACATGACATGCAAGCCTTGCATGATAATCAAAAACAATCATTGGCACCATTAATATATGTATTCAAAAGGCAAATAGGAGAGTAGTTAATTCTAAGTTATTGTCAAATACTACACTTCAATGTTAGCAACTCTTATTTTCGTAGTATTTAAATAGGTGCTTAGCGATCACTTCTTACAATTGAGTAAACCATCAACATTTAGAAAGAACCACCAATATATTTTACAAAATTGACTATTATTGATTTCAAAATTAAGCACCTAAGATCTAAGAAAAATATTACTAGTAGAGGAACTAGAGAAGTCCAAGACATAAGAGTTAGATTAAAAAAAGTCCCAAACAATCTTAAGCCTTAAGCTCTTGGTAAGAAGAGATAAGCTTGGAATGACATCTCATGACAAGGTAACCATGAGCTACAAACTTGGAAAGAAAAATATGACTAGTAAGAGGCCTAGCCCAAGACAATTGCACTTGTGCACAGATTCAAATCGAACCTCCAAACAAGTTTTATGTCATCTAGAGTTGCTTTCCATCCAAAAACCTATTCCACAATTCCTTGGCATGGCCTAACATTAGTCAAATGCACGGTTGATCATAATGCATCGTCCTCATCTTGATGTATCTAAGTTGCAAAGTGGCAACAGGACCACCATATTGGAATAAACCAGCCTTTGCAAGGCTGCTACACACATTCATGTAAATGCTATAACAATGAGTTAAAATTTAAGGTATTGTAATGAGCACAAAGCTCAAAAGAATGTGGTCAAGAGTACTAAATATTAGCAATTTTGATGACATTATGCAGCACCTTATCATACTTAGCTGGACATACTGCATTATTTTCCCCTACCATGAGGCAAGGGAATGATGTGCATGGACAAGGTGAACTCACTGTCACTAAGATATTTTCAAACTGTTTAACAAGTCAAGGAAATGATCCTTTCCAGACTACAGACCAATGGAGTGGGTACTAGTGGTCTCCTCATTGTTCAATTATTATTTCTCATTATTTAACAACTGAATGACACATACTCTTTTCTAGACTGCAAACCAAATATTATATCTACTAGAATTTTTTCTTGTTTAGCAAGTCCAACATGCGACTTTTTATACACTTCAAAACAACAATTGTGAGTACTTGAGCCATCATCATTTGCCTCCATTTTAGGAAGACAAATGTATACGTACATGAACCTTTCTTCCACCATTTGAGAGAAATCCGTGAACACTCATCTCAAGCTAAACTAGATCAACTCCCATATTTCGCTTCAGATATGTCACGGAATTTTAGTTCATTGTGCAATCATGCCAAGAGAAGCTCTATATCAGCTTTACAATTTGCAAGCCTGAGTGACTGCAGTTGCGTTGCTGCATATGAACATATGTGATACTAATAGAATGGAGAGAAACTGCTCTATATCGGCTTTGCATCTTGCAAGTTTGAGTGTCTGCTGCTACTCTTGCTTCATATGTATAATATGCAGTCCTAATAGAATGGACCCATAAAAGGGTTGAAAGTCATATAATGGAATTAATAAATCACAAGCCCTATTCTTAAAACCTGAAGGAGAGACTGCAGCACATAGTAGGGACACTTGAACATGACCAAGGGAAAATATTTACAGAGGAAAAGAAAGAGAGCTAAATGCATGAAAGTATCAAAAGGATACTTAATGACACCCTGATTGTGGAAGTACCTGTGTGAGAGGAAAACCCTATGATATTGAAATGAAACTATTTACTTAAAACGAACAGTATCAAAAACTGCTACGTAGAAAGTTCCACATAATGTACCTAACACGATATTAATTATTTCAGTGAAACATATAGTACAACATAAAATATTTCACGCATGAAATGTTTCGACCATAATCAAAACCTGTGCGTCATCAGCACAGAGGTCATTTCCTTATATAAAGTTTATCTGCTTGTACTGCAACCTAAAATGCCAACTAGCCAACTGTAGCAACAAATAGGTATGTTCACAAAGAGCTCTCACTAAACCTTCAACATTCAGAGGTTTCAATTGGGATTGTGGTTCTCTGTCATATAATAAGCAACTCCCACCTATTTGTCCAACCATCAAGCAGGTTTACAAGTACCCTTTTCTTTGAAGAAAAATTTCTTAGTGAGAATTTCTCTCTATCCCTCCTAACTCTGCAGGCCATTTAGTCATACCAAAGCTACTCCACCCTCATGGTGGGTGGCTGTAAAAACAGTAGAACATCATAATGGAACACAAATGCACAGGGCTTCTATCTGACTGTCAAGTGGTCAGTAGCCTTTTTTTCTTCACTCTGACAAGTTCTTTCACTGGTTCTACCTCAGTGAATACAAGAGGTAATGGAAGAAAATGAAAGGCCTTCTTTTTAGTGACTTGCAGCACAGGAGGTTACTGGTCTACCTTTCAACTGAACAATCTGTGACAAAAAACTGCAAAGAAAGGCTATCTTGAAGCAGAAGATGAAGGAAGCTCTCAGAAGTTTAGAGATAACAAACAAATACCAGCAAAAACAAAGAAGATCAAGAATTTTTCGTTGAGGCCATTCTCTATCACTCCTACAATAGGCATGCTCATCTTGCCATTACACTTCAAACCCCATAATGCCTCAAAATTCACATTGAAAGACTGTAGAATCCAAGTGTCTTACCAAATGCAGAAGAATCATACAGGAAAATAACAAATATCCATGCACAGAACATTTGCTTTGCTCCCTTGAAGATTTGAAGTACATGCACAAGTTTGAATGTACTTGCACAAGTTTAACAGGAGGCTAAGTCCACAAGGCATAGTTTCAGCACAGTAAGGCAAATTGACTAAACATCAAAGTCCTTCCAATCAGCAAAGCTGTCAGAAAGTGAACATGCTACCTGTCAGTATATTGCCACAAGGCATGGCAAAGCCCTCTATGGCACAACCAACCTTCACTATGTCCAAGCCAAATAAACAAGTGATAGTAGACTTGGGAGGATGCTGTCTGGTACCAGTACAATAACCATCAATGAGTTCAGCAGCTTAACAGATGTGACTTAGCACAATCCAACATTCGACTTACAATATTGCTAAGTTCACCAAGTGTTGGTCCATCTTTTCTTGTTCAAAATGAGCAGGATGGCATTAAGAGCAGAAACTGCTTGCTGTAAACATTAGCATCATGACACAAAGCAGTGGTGGTCTGCCCAAGTGATCGCCTCCCATGTGCACATATTATTTGGCCCTGTGCTTTTGCCACCTAGTGAAGCCTTGAAGCACATCAAATGAACACTAGCTCACCTGCTGAGGGTAGTTTCCATAGCACCCATATGCAGCCACATCTTGAGGCGGATGCATATAGCCATAGCCCTCATAAAATTGACCGTAAGTGTAAAAGCCAGGATTCCAATGGTTTGGATCAGGCTGAACTTGTACCCACTGAACAGGTTGCATCTACCATAAGACAAAATGTAAGCCACCAGTGACTGAGAACTAGAATGATTTACAAAAACAATATCTCAATAGACATCTAATTTCACTGACCTTCACTGACCTACCTACTTATTAACAGACTGAGACTAGAATGATTAACCAAAATAAAAAAATTCAATAGACATCCAGTTTCACTGACCTGCTTATTAACAGGACTTCTACCCCAAGAAAGCCGAACAGACCTTTCTCCAATAACTGCCCCATGTAATTTTCGGATAGCCTCCTCAGCACAGCTCCTGCAGACAGGGACTTCCAATAAATGACAATGTACTCATGATGGAGTCTTCCAAAAAAACTCCACCTCACATTCCAAAGGACTGACCTTGAAAGCCTGGATTGTGAGGGATATATAACCTTCCTGGACATATTATTAATTACAAGCTCTAGACACTATCAATAGGCATGTTATGCTGGTTGCATCGCCAAACTGACCTGCTCACCTAGTTTTATCAAGCACAGGCATCTTCTAAGCACTTCCACCAATCAGAAAGGCTATGGCACATTTATAAGCAACACAAGACATGACTCATGTGCAAGCAGAATAGGTAGATTTACATGTATCTCGTGAGAAAGCACAACAGTGCCAGGGGAAACAAGACTCGTGTGGGGAGAATTTGGCTCAAGAATGGAGCTGTGTGTCATCTGAGGATGACCCTCTTGGATCACTGAAGCATAGAAAACATGCCCTCCGCACTGATATTGCAGTAGGGCGTCCTTGAAAGCACACGATGATGGCCTAGACATCACCCTCTGTCTCACCTCCTGGAATGGGGGGATGGGGGGATGTGTCTCTTTCTTGTGAGCATGTTTGCAATGCGGGGGGCAGAGAGAATCATTGCAGACATGCTCACAAGAAAGAGACACATCCATCCCCCCCCCCCCCCCAACAAAAAAAAAAAGAGGGTTGACTCTGAAATTTTTTGATATATTCATGGCATTTGGGTATATGAAGTATGCCTTAGTCACTTCATTTTCAAACTTTGTGAGCAGAGATCCAAGCAAAACATGTTCTACACATCTAGAATAGACTGAACCTTCAGTCTGTAAAGCCCAGAATTCAAACAAACTTGATAAATGCGCTCTGTCTGTGAAGCAGGCACATAAATTGGAGGTGCACTGTTGCGTGCAAAACCTTCCCTGTACTGTCAATAATCTAACTTGGATGTTCCCTTCCTTTCAATGCTCTGCAACAATTTATCCCCAACATTGCACCCAAAACTCCAGCTCAATGGCCAAAAGAGAAAGACCATAGCTCAGCAGCAAGACCATGCACTGGGTCAGCCAAGATCTTGAAGAGAGCACATCCTGCCTCACAATCCAGCACTAAGGTTTCTGCCTGAACTCAACCTCTTAACAATATTCTAGCTCTAGTGTGATATAAAGGATAGAAGTGCCTTCCATGGAGGGCAGCTGCATATCCTGAAACTGCTGGAGAATGTTGGGCAGCCATGCATCCACAGGAACTATATACTTCAT
Organism: Lygodium microphyllum; assembly: GCF_053477565.2. Lineage (NCBI taxonomy): Eukaryota > Viridiplantae > Streptophyta > Polypodiopsida > Schizaeales > Lygodiaceae > Lygodium > Lygodium microphyllum. The sequence goes on along the minus strand of NC_141142.1, from coordinate 89,377,585 downwards.
AGACATTGGATGTAGACAGAATTCAAGTATCAAAAAAAAAAAAAACTAACAAATATTGCACACTGTTCTTGTAAGGAATCAATAGGTACAAGTTAGTCACAGACAGATCCCTACAGCTAGGCTTTCCGAACCATGTGAGCCAAGCTGTCCGAAACCATGTGGGTATACATGCATGACACATGTGGACAGGTAGGTGCATCACTGCATATGTATGTAAATATAAATGCATGTGTGTACATGTATCTGTGAATTTGTGACAAAAACACATGCTAATTCAAAGGAAAAATAACAATATTAAAAATACCCATATTTGTTACGGCCAAGAGGATCATAGCTTTTGTTCATATAATATTCTCAACTCTTTATTTCCCTCTCTCTATATGTGGCAGGACCATAGCTAATTTTTGGCATACTCCTATTTGTTACACTTAAAGAATCACAGCACTTGTTCACATGATATTCTCAAGTCTCTATTTCCCTCCTCTCTATATGTGGCTGGAACATAGCCAATTTTTGGCTCTTGGTTATAAAACTACTAACTCAGAAAAGAGCCCTGAAAAGGTGAAAAGTCAAAACAAATACAAAAAACACTCATGACTGTGAAAAGCAAACTCAAAGGCTTGAAAGTAAAATGCAGGGGCTGAAGCTTCTCCTTTAAGGCAACAAGAGGCAGTAGGAATGTATCACTTAGGGAAAACCTTCATTGTTTTGCTATTTGCAGCTTCCCCAGTCTCCTCCAAACCAAGACACCATAGTAACAAGGAATGCCCATCATTGGCCCTCGGGACACTGAAACACCATCCCAATGGACATCATCATCACATGACAGCGAAACAAGACATGGGATGTCCCTTTCACATCCCTTGTAGGAGACCACAGTCCCAACATCCCAGGAACAGATTAACCTATTGGGGATGCATGGAGCAGAAACGCACATAGGGCCAGCCCTCAGTTCGCCCCACATCGTGTTTTGTTCTCCAATATACATGCTCCCAGGCCCTGCAACCACTCAGCATTGCAGTCTGCCCCACTGTCCCAATCTGCCCCCCGACATTTGGTATTTGCACTCACTGCCCACACCCCTGTAGCCCCTCTTGGTGATTGCTCAGCATTCTGCTCACCTGCAGCAGAGTGAGTTGCCAGCGCTTCCCCCCCTCCCACACACCCCCCCTCTCTCTCTCTCTCTCTCTCTCTCTCTCTCTCTCTCTGTGCAACGTGTGCAAACTACATACGGCTTTTCTGCAAGCACCTCATCATGTCTGAGGGAGAGGTACACACTCCAGCACATGGTCATGGTGGGACAAGGTAAATGCTGAATGCCCATTGAGCGGAGGTGGATCACGTGCTTGGTCATGGAAGCTATGTCCTTATCAGCATACAAGCAAAAGAAACATAATCAAAGCTCATTTATTGCACAAGCCAAACTTTGAGGTGCAACTTTGCCCCAATGTCACACCAGAGAAAAGAAGGGAGCCCCTAGAGAAGGTGGCCAGTCACTCTGCCCATTAGTGATGGCTTTGACACCATTCTTCCAGGGCCTCTTTGCCACATCTTGTGCTTGGTTTCGTGGCAAATGTTGAGCCCACAAACAAGGCAGTAGGTGCCATGTTTCACGAAGTCTACGAGCACATTACATTTTCTTACTGCATAGCACATTGCTTGAACAACCTTCTGAAAGATATTGGTGAGTTAGCAAGAGTTCATCTGGTGATCAAGGATGCATCTGAAATGGTGCCTCTTATTTTAAATCATCAATACCTTCACTATGAGTTCTCCAAAAGTCAAAAAATATATTATAAAATTATTTCTAAAACACGCTTTGCCACAACTTTTCTATGTTGAGACGCCTCAAACACTGCAATGGTGCAATGAGGCAATTGTTTGTCAATGATTAATTTTACCACATCTCCATTGGCAACAAATTGAATTTCTAAATTTGCTAATATATATCAACTTCTTTTGTCTTCGACAATATCTTCATATAGTATGACATTAATAATATCATATCATATTATTATAATATACATTTTCTTCATGCTTTCTCTTGGATTTATTGTAATATATGATACTCCCACTATATTATGTTTTGCTTTATGTATTTCCTTGGGCATACGTTCATATACACACTGAATATTCGACTTGTGGTTTTTGTTTGCAATTTCAAACTTTGATCAATTGTAACATGGCCACCATTTATACACACTCATATTATCCAAATCATGTGTTTTCTTTACACTTTCTGTGATTATTTATTAAGGTAAGTAATTAGTGATTACGTTAATTTAGTTTGCACTATACGCTTCCCATTGGTATGTTATGAAAGGAAAAGGCAAAAAGCAATGACCTCTAAGAGGATGTAAAAAGAATGGATGCAATGTTTCATGAAATCATACACTTGTGAAGACAACCATGTATTAGCAAAGTATACCGAATGATCAAAAAGTTGAAAGATTTAGTAATTGATCCTAAGAAATAGAAGATCTCAAATCTTTGTGTTGAGAGATGGAGTATCTACAATTCACCTTTGCATACTATTGCCTTTGTTGTGAACCCTAAGTTTCAGGATAAAGATCAAAAACATTATGATGAGGTCAATTACAATTGGAGGCTTATTCTAGAGCGCATGGTGCATAATACAAATACTAGGCACAAAATCACTGATACAACTTGCTAACTACGAGACAAGACGAGGTCCTTATGACTATGATAATGCACCAAAGGACCACTTTAAAATTAGCTCACCTTTGTGGTGGGAGGACTTTGGATCAAATGGGCTAGAGTTGCAAATGTTGGCTATTCGCGTCTTAAGTCAAGTAGTGTGGGCACCTCCTACTCGGAGCACTAAAGGTCATATTGCCTCAAAGAAGAGGAATCACCTTGAAGTGGAAAAGGCGATTGGTCTAGACTTTGTTAGTGTTAACTTGAGGATGCCCTACAAAAGTGTCATAGCACAGATGATCCATTTACGTAGTGGGAGATGGAGCAAGAGGAGAAGTATGGTTATTTGTTGATGGAGACTACTCCTCACACTCATGATCACAAGGCCAACACTTCAAGAGCTGCAAATGCTGATACTCCTGCAGACAATCATGATACTTTTTAGATTTGAGTCTTGGGCTTGATCCTTGCTATCATTTGATATTGAATGTTACTTATGGTTGGTTACAGTGTAGCACCTAGATACCTATCTCATATCATGACATATTGTTATTTTTAATATTCAGTTTTGTTGTCATTTTGTCTCTAGTTCCAATCTTTGGACTCTTGAGTCTTCATGATACCTAACACATGCTCACTCTTTCGTAATGCATCAATCTTTATCTATATGGTTCAAACTCTAATAAGAAATATGTTTAAACTTTGGTATTTAGTAAACGTTTGTCATTTGCTCATCTCATGTTCGTTATGCAATATGTTAACTTTAATGAAAAAAGATATTTCCAAAGGTTGAAATATACTTCTTTATATATTCCATTGTAGCAAAGTCCAATGTAATAAGTAGAAAATTGTTTTATATATATAAATGCATTTGTTTAATATGTTGCCGTCGTCATTCCCTGGTTTTAACTGTACCTCATCCATAATTTAGGGCCATTCCCAACCCCTTTCTCGTCCACGGTCCCATGTTACTATGCAAGCCACAACAATCATAGACTTTACTAGCTAGAGCATAGCAATCAATAGCCTTACTATCATCAAGGATAGCTCGTTTTCATTTGCTGCATCACTCTTTTTCACAAACCCCCCTACACTCTACATTGCTTTGCCAAGTAATACACCGTATCTTTTTTATATAGCAAGCTCTCCAAGTTTCATTTTTAAAAAAAGGGTATTCTAATCCAATTCCATATGTTTGGCTCCATTATTCACAAGTTGAACACTACTTTTCAATACTAGGTTTACATTGTAGTCCAACATGTAGCATTATATTTGTGGTCTTTTTGAAGTTGCCTACATGCACAATCACGTATATAGAGCAATGCATGTGGCTCATCCAGGCCTCCTTGTACCAAAGGTCCATGAACTCCTACAAGTATATGCCTAAGAACTTCGTTTCTAAGCGAGCTGAAACAGCTTAAGTTCTTAGTTCAAAAAAACAAATTGGAATTTCACCCAAGTCTTAGGCTTGGGACGTAGTTGCACCCATCAAGCATACACCTTTCCCTAAAGCATGAGTTGTACATGTCCAATGTGCTACATGTCATTTTACTTATACAAATCAAAACACGCCCTCCACTTGGCCAACCATGAGTCAATGTTCATTCATCACATGACTTCTTCTTCCCTTTAAAGAAATCAAGTTGGAATTGAAGATGCAATGTGCGGATGGCTACAAACACAAATTGCAAATGGAGGAGCAAAGCTCAACAAATTGACATCTGCATTTTCTTGAGCTATGCTAGCAAGGTCGCCATGAGTGATGAATCCACATTCGACACAAAGGAGGAAGATGCTCCGAAACGACACCCGTGTGTATGTTCAAGATAGAGAGAAGTTGAATATATATCAAACATAAGTTAAGCTCACTCACAAGAGTAGCCTCAAATCGAGGCGAGTCATGAGAAGTCATGGTGATAAAAGAGAGTAGTGTATTTAGCAAATAAAGATGAAGGTGATGGATGAGAGAGCAAATGAGCATGTAAGAGAGACTTAAATAAAGAGTTATTAGAGGATTCAAGTCAATTTATGAGATTCAAACCAACGTATGAGAGAGGAAGTGAGAGAAAAGACAATTTCTGAATTGTCATTGAGTAAAAGCATGGCCAAATTTTGACAAACTACATTTGAAGCAAAATAAGGCAATTGAGCCTTTTTTTTTATAGCTCTTTTAAAGGTAATGGCTAGGTAGGTATAAACTCATTGCCCCTTGTCTTAATGTCTTATCAAAACAAATTTTATCAACCCCCACACAAAAGGAGTCATGACTTCCATCCACCCATTTTAGCGATTGTGGGGTTGAATTAGCTAGCTATATCCCCTTGCTACACAAACAAGAAGAATCACCTGTATGTATAAGCTACAAGCGGAAATGACATGGAAGCTACATGCCAGCTTGCACAATAGGCCTTACAAGGTGATCCAACACTCGCAATCAAACACCGCCATGTGTACAACTGCCACTATCCAACCAAATCAACCTTCACCATAAGCCAATGACACCTTTGACATCTCCCTCGCTCTTTCTCCTCAACTCTCTCTCTTCATAACCTTCTTTCTCTCTCCTTGACCTTGCTCTTCTCTCCTTCTAATATCATTCACAACATTAATCCATCTTAAGGTTAAAGTTAACATAATGTCAAAATTAACATTGATATTGACATTAAGATTAGCATGAACATTAAAAGTAATGTTAATATTAATATTAATATTTTTATACAACCCTAGCTTTTCAATGCTTACCAATGCATCATAGCCTCTTGGTTACCAACAATGGTCTACCAAGGCCCCCCAAGCCCAATCGTCAACACCTCCAAAAGACTTGCACAAAAACATTTCATTGTGTCTATTCTAACCACAAGTACTAAACAAAAAGTATACATTGTCATATTCACCACCTCCAACAAGTATCGCCTATGTACACCCGTCTCGCTAGTAGCATCTCATGCCACCCAAAGCGTACCTATTAGGCGTGGACTATCACAGTCCCATGAAGAAATAATGATTTTGTGTATGTTGACATGCCATGCAACAAATAGCAAGTTGAAGCTATGATGCAGATGAAAGGTTCCTAAGGATCCAACTTCCATACAAGAACAAATTGTGGTTTTGTATATGTTCTAGTGTCATGCATCAAATAGCAAATTGATGCTCTAATACCATGAAACTGTTAGAGTTCATAGCCTGTTTTTTAGGCAGCAGCACAGCTGGTCCAGCTGTCGGACCAGCTGCACAGTCGGACTGTGCAGTCGGACTGCCACGTGGCAGTCCGACTGCCTGCAGCCATTTTATTCCAGGCTGCGCCCCATTTTTGAGCCCCGTTCTAGGTGATTTTTCGCCTATTTATTGCTGACGTTTTCAGCAGTCTGGCCACTATTCTCTGTCGCAGATTACAGACTGGTGCCGTGCAGATTTCTGTCTCTGTTCACAGATTTCAGACAGCAGACAGTGCAGACTGCAGCAGACTTCGAGGTGGACAGCAGGTCGCATCGTCGAGGTGGAGACACGCAGTCCAGCGCACTGCGCCCGTGTATATCTTTGTATTCAACATTCTTTATACAGCAGATCTTCATTGTACACTGTCTCTTTCTCTCCCTTTTCTCTCTGCGTTCTCTCTCTCTCAGTCCTACGCTTCCGCACCACTGCACTCTGACATGGTATCAGAGCAGTGTTTGAGGGCTGACTGAGCGCAGAATCAACCTGAAGTGGAGTTTCCATCGCAACACAAATTTGCGTTTTTTGCGTTTAAGGGCAGACAGGAGGGCTGCGCCTTGAAACAAGGCTGAAACGAGTGTGGGCGCACAGGAAAGGAGTACAAGTGGTGGATTTGCTGCTGTTTACTGCTGTTTTACGCGGAGAAAGTTTGAGTTTTCAACCTAAAAGTGCAGGTTTTGCTTTTTCATCGCCTCCGGCGGGTGAAGAAGCTTCGGGACGCGGAAGAGCCTTAGCAGGCTGAGTTTACCCAGTCAGAGGGGGCTGCTTTTGCGTTTGAGAAGGCATTGCAGGTGAAGATGTCTACAGAGATGGACTTGGAGTTCCAGGCGATTATGGACCGGAAGGTGCCTGTCCTACCGGCTCTTCCTACAGATCAGAAGCTCGACGGCGACAACTACCGCATTTGGCGCGTTATGATGTTGGCCATTCTGGAGTCCTATGATTTGGCGGAGTTGGTACAGGAAGATATTGACCGGCCTTCGGTAAGAGATGAGTCCAAACTCTCTTCCGATGCTCGTGCGGAGTTGGCCAGCGCCCAGTCTCATTGGGACAAACTGAATGCCAGGATTCGATCCTTTCTCTTTCTATCATGCACTACAGCCGTGATCGCTCACATCGAGCACTTGACGGTGGCTCGTGAGATATGGCTGGAGCTTAATCAAATGTACAATCGGATGACCCTGATGAAGAGGGTTTCTTTGGAGGTACAGATGCGGACCTTGTCCGTCAATAAGTCTTTCTTCGCTAAGGGAACACATTAACAAGCTAAGGCAGCTACAGATGCAGGTTCAGAATGCGGGGAAGCCAATTTCCTCCGAAGACATGGCGATTACACTCTTGTCCCAGTTGCCGCCACGATTCGGTACATTTTACTCTGCCCTTATTGCTTCGGGGCGAGAGTCTACTCTTCGGTGGGAAGAGTTGGTTCCTATGGTCTTGGACCAAGAGGAACAGTTAAATGGACAGAATGCTTCCAAGACGGAGGCGTTGACAGGTCAAGCCTCTCAAAAGAAGGGGAAGGACCAAAAGAAGAAGGGGGATAACAAGTCCAAGAAGGACAAGGACAAGGACAAGGACAAAGACTCCACATGTCATATTTGTGGAAACACTGGCCATTGGAAGAAGGATTGCCCTGACAAAGACTCGAAGGACACCAAGAAGAAGGAAACCAAGGATTCTGGAGCGGTGGCTGCACCCTCATCAGCTGCATTTCTACATTTAGTTGTCATTGAGGACGCTTCACCGAATGCTTCTGATGCTGCGATGGCGGCTCCCCAATCTCGAGAGTGGATTATTGATAGTGGTGCCTCACGGCACATGACTCCTTCATCAGATGGTGTTGCCCAGCTGCGACCTTCGCATGGGCAGGTTCTCATTGGAGACAGCTCTTCAGTTTCTATTGCAGGTCGGGGTAAGATGCAGCTTATTCCGGATGGACGGGGTGGCACCCATACCTCAGAGGTTTTGCATGTACCAGGACTGGGGTACCATCTCCTTTCAGTTCACAAGATTTGCTCCCTTGGTCTTTTGGTGGAATTTGACAGTTCTACTGTGCGAGTCCTTGATCGTGAATCGAGGAAGGTTCTATCATCTGGATATGAGGAGAACGGCATTTACAAACTGAAGTCTTCCACTGCCCTCTCTTCTCTTCTTCTCACAGTCACAGTCACAGTCTGAGTTATGGCATGCTCGGTTTGGTCACCTGAACTATGACTATCTTCGGAAGGCGTCACGTGGACAGCTTGTTCGAGGGTTGCCGGATATAGTGGTGAGCCAGCAGCCATGTGTCTCCTGCATACGGGGGAAGCAGCATCGGGATGCCATTCCCCACACAGCTTCGCGGCGGTCTACTTCACCGATGGAGCTAGTATCTACGGATCTATGTGGCCCTATGAGGAATGAGTCCCTGCGTGGGAGCTCGTACTTCATGTTGATCGTGGATGACTACAGCAGGATGACATGGGCCTATTTTTTGGCACTAAAGTCAGAAGCTTTCTCGCACTTCAAGGATTGGCTTCTCTTTGAGGAGAACCGATCAAGCCGGAAGTTGAAGACCTTGCGATCCGACAAGGGAGGTGAATTTGTGTCTAATGAATTTGCTCGGTTTTGTGCAGATAGAGGAATTCACCAGGAGTTTGCCAATACCAATACTCCTCAAGAAAATGGTATTCTAGAACGGAAGAACCGCAGTGTGATCGAGATGGCGCGCACCATGATGAAGCACCGACAGACCCCTCAGGTTCTGTGGGCCGAGGCTGTGGCTACTGCAGTCCACATCCTTAATCGATCCCCTACTTCGGCCGTGGAAGGGATGACTCCATTTGAGGCTTATTTTGGGACGAAGCCAAATGTTTCTTACTTTCGGGTCTTTGGGTGTGATGCCTATGTTCACATTCCCAAGGCTCACCGTGACAAATTTGAAGCGGCTTCCCGAAAACAGGTATTTGTTGGCTACAGCTCCCAGTCCCAAGGCTACCGACTGTATGATCCCGTCAAGCGGGATGTATATACTAGCCGTGATGTGCGGTTTGTGGAGGTTCCGGCTTCTTCAACGGGTGAGAAGCATCCCGTTCTTGGAGATCCAGGGGAGAGTTTGGCTCCTTCTACAGTTTCACTGGAGCCTGTGCCGTTTGATTATGATTCTGTTTCTGACACAGAGTCTACTATTCCACCGGATCCTTCTGAGGAGTTACCACCGGTGGACACTCCAGAGTCTTCTACTGATGGAGAACGACGAGGGGAGGTTCGGCCTCCTCCTCGCTGGGCCCGTGACACACTCCGTGATTCAGGGATCGAGGGGGTTCCTGAGGAGTGGGGACCGCAGGATGGTCCGCGGCGGTCACGGAGGCACCAGGCGCATTCTTCGGAGCTTGTTTGCTCCAATTATTGTTTGATGTCCCGAGTCATGCAGGATCGAGAGCCCACCTCCGTGAAGGAGGCTTTACAGTCCGCCCCATGGAAGAAAGCTATGGAAGCTGAGTTGGAGGCTATTGAGAGGAATGGCACTTGGTCACTTGTGCCACGCCCCCCGAAGAAGAAGGTGATTGGAGTCAAGTGGGTCTTCAAGACCAAATATCTCAGTGATGGTACTTTGGATAAGGCTTCCGCACCGCTGCACTTTGACAGAAACGTATCCTAAGACCCAAGTTCCAACCTACGCACAAGATATGACACAAGCCTTACCACAACAAAGAACATAAAAGAAACAAATACCACAATTGCCTCCCAATCATAAAGCCAAAAAGATTCGATTTTGAGCTTTAGACCTAGCAACATACAAAGTCACAACTACACTCCAAGAGTTGGCATCCTATACAACAAATCCACATTGTCCCATACACACACACTAGCCAATGGACCTAAAGTTCAAGAGTGGTGATCATACAATGATGTGCACAATAGGACCTTGAGATCTACAAATAGGACTCTTCCCTACCCATAAAGTATCCCTCATACATTAGTGATCACTTTGACTTACGACCACTTTGACAAATACTGCTAGCACATACCTAGTTGTCCAAGGATATAACACCTAAGGGTCCCACCACAACTATGAGCTACAAATATTGATGTAGATGCCGATGCTCCACCACAACTAACCTAGGCTAGAACAAAGACAATCTATCCAAAGCATGTACGAGAGACTCACAGATCTATCTTCTCTACGCTTTCAGCTTTTGAAATGTCAATTTTTGTTGAAATTTATTAACAACCCCATAACAAACATAAAATGAGTAAATAATCAAAGTTTGAATGAAGTTTTTGCCTTGAAGTTCAAACCAAGCCAAATGTCAATCGACAAAAAGACTCGATAATAAAAGTAACAATGTGTCATAATATCAAACAAACACCTAGCTACTAAGCTATAGACATCCATAAGGTAACATACAAAATCAAATGACAACCAGCATCACCATTGTCTATAGGAGTGTCAACGTCTATAGCTCTCAAAAGTATTAGCCTCATAATCATCGATATTAGGAGTAGTCTCCATCAAGCTAGCATACCCCACTTCCTCCTTTATCTTCCACTATGTAAATGGATTAGAATATGATATGACATTTTTGCTAAGCATCCTCAAGTTAGCACTAACAAAGACCAGATTATTCATCTTTTTCGGTCCAACGGGATTCGTCTTCTTTGAGGCAATATGACTATAGATGCTCCATAATTGATCCAAGCAAGAGGAGACCACTACCTGACCCAAGATGAGGATAGTAAACATTTGCAACTCTAGCTCAATTGATCCAAAGTTCTCCCACCACAAATGTGACCCTATCCTGAAGCAATTCTCATGTGCATAACCACAACCATAAGTGCCTTCTTTTATCCTATAGTTAGCAAGCCGGTATCTAATCTTGCACCTAACATTTCTATCAGGCACCATACACTCTAGAGTAAGCCTCCAAATCTAATTGACCTCAGCATCATGTCCTTAACTCTTACCCTTGAAAATCAAGGTCCAAACAAAGGCAACTACTTGCAAAGATGAACCATAGCCATTCTGTCTCTCAACACAAAGATCCAAGTTTTCATATTTCTCATTATAAAGTACTAAATCTTTCAACTTCTCGATCATACTATCCATTGCCTTGTACGCTTTGCCAATACATGGCTTACCATCAACAAGTCTAAAAAAGTATACAATTGTATAAAGAAATACTCAAACACAGAATATACACAAGTATACGACAAGGCACAATATGATAATAATACTCAAAGATGAAGTAACTTTGAGACAATGAACACAAAAGATGAATGAATAATGAGTAGATACAATGCTCATTGGAGAGAGTGTCGTCTTCTATACAGATCCCAAAACACAACAAGCAGCCTACAAATGTGATCAGCAGCTGTAAACGAAAATCCTTGTGTCTAGATCAGGCTGAATGGCAATGACAGCTCAAAACAGTGGGCAGCAGGCTGAGAAAGGTCAAGAAGATGATGGCATTCTCAGCCTAGAGGATGATGGTGATAGTTGAAGCTGCAAAATGCAGAAGTCAGGCTGCCTGGAATGGAAGGCAATTGCTGAATACTGTAAACATAAGCTGCGAAGGTGCTGGCAGCTGTAAACACAAGTGTCTGGAGAGTCAGATGCTGATGGCAATGGTTAGCCATCAATGTAGACAGGCTGGAAATTGTCTTCTGATCCCTAGGAGCTGCAGAAAGGCTGGTCACCACCATGAACTGAGGTTTTCACCATGGAGGGGTGTAGAGTGCAGTGGAGAAGATGATGCCAGCTGAAGGATGACATGCAATGAATAAGAGATGGGCTGAGTAAGGGCAGCCTCCTATTTACATATGAGGATCCTCCCAGATTAGGATTTGGCTTATGGGGCATAGACACTCTAGAAAAGTTTGGTAATTTAATGAAAGCTTGGCGATAAGCACGTTTTGGGGCTGTATTGATGAGCTAATCAATTTATAATGCATTTCTAGCTCAACATCTTCTCTCAGGCCCAAAACTAGTATCAAAGAGGGTTTGCAAAGCATAGCTCAGCCCATAAGACCCTGAGGTGTCCCACCCCAAAGGTATAGAAACATGGAACAAAGAATTGGGATGGGGACAAGGATGGAGACACCAAACCCAGGAAATCGGAAGGGGAAACAGAAACAACATTAAAAATTCATGAAAAAAATTAATTATTTTACTCATAATTTATATACAGTATTAAAGCCAAAAGATATAATACACAAGGACAAAGCACTTTAAACTTTTAAGATATGACTAGTCACTATAAATTGAATTACAAGCTAGTTGACTATAAAACATGTAAGCCATAAAACAGTGAACAATGAACTAAGCTAAAACAACATGCCAAAAAGGCTACACGTACAAAGGCTACTAAAGACTCAAGTCTAATTTCAAGACGAAAGAAAAATATCAAAATGGCCGAAAGGGCGACTGCAAGTACAAATATCAATAAAAACATTGTCAACACGGCACAATGACCCAACTGACATGACATACATGATAAGCAAACTGAATTGCTCAACATCATCATGATCTAAGGCCGCCATAGCTGCTCCGAAAGTGCTAGTCTCATGATCATGCATACCATGAAATGCTCCATCTCCTAAGCATCAACATATGTCTCCTCTTCTTACTGCATCTCCCACTCAATAAATGGATTAGGCTTTGTCATCATCCTACTTAATAGCATCCGTAAGTTAGCACTAATGAATACAAGATCATTTGCCCTCTCCGCACCAAGATAATTCCTCTTCTTTGAAGCAATGTGAACACATGTGCTCCACAATTGCTCCAAAAAAGAATAGCTAACTACTAGACTCAAAATATATGTGACTAGCTACTACAACAAAAAAACATCTGAACAATAGTTCTCCCACCACAAAGCTGTCCCAATCTTGTAGCAATACCTATATACATTCTTGCAACTAAAATAACCCCAGAAGTTCCTATAAGTTGAAAGCCAGTCCCTAATCTTCCACCTAGTAACCTAATGTTATATTTATAAAGTAAATTAAGGAAAACATGCACGAGGCATGACCGTCCGGGGTCTTGGGCGCCCGAACGGGGTTTAGGGGAGCCTAGAATTAAAGAGAGTCCAAGAATAGTAGGACTCACCAAGGTTTGACAGCTGGCAATCGGATCACAATGAGTGTGGCCAGCAATGAACTAGGCAAGGCTGGGAGGTGAAACGCATCTTGTGCCCATTAAGTTTTTGGACTGATTTCTTCTAGTCTTCTTCTGGATCTTCTGAGTCGAGTCTCATGACATTGGTATCAGAGCGGGCGCAGGCGTTGGATTCTTCTTCTTGAGAAGTCGTCGAATCATTCTGTCTTCAAGAGCCGACGGGTCTTGCTCCGTTTACCCGTGAAGTTGTTCTTCTTCGGCGCCCTGGTGACACGTCATACGAAATTTGACGTGAGGTCTATCTTCGCCACGTCACTTATCATTTGGCGAAAAGAGGCTGTCCTTCACGTCTAACGCCGTATCCTGGATCACGTGAATTCCATGAGACGCAAACAAATAAAATTGTCGCTACCCTCTGGTCTCTCTATGACCAGCCGATTGCACGCTATCCTCTATTGTCTGGTATCTCTCTCGCCAGCTCCGACTGCACTTGTATGACAAGTACAGGCTAGGCAGAGAACACGTTCAGGAAAGGTGTATTGATGGTCTACATGATCATTAAGAAGGGGAATAAATACTAGTCGTTTCTGCAAATAAGCTCTATTTCCTGCGTGATCGGCTTAGTTCGGAAGATAAAAATTGTTCCTCATTCTTCGGGCTTACTAATAAATCCAACAACAACTGCCCTGTCGTTATAACCAGGGAAGTACTTTACTTTGTATGCAAATTTATTATCTTTGCTTTCCAATTCCAGTGTATAAATGGCAGAAAAAGGGAAAGAGGGAGTAATGGAAGGTTTTAGTTCTGGGGACCACCCTATGGTAGATCCCCATGAATCGGAGATGCAAGAGGAACAGTGGGAAGAATTCTTTGCTACACGAGAACAATTTGATGATCTTACTGCTCGTGTGCAGGCTCAGGGGGTTCAAATGGAATTTTTAACTCAAACACTCACTGAAATAAAATCTCAATTAACTTTATTGTTAGAAAGGGATAAAAATAAGATAGAAACCTCGGATGTCCCATCTTCATCGAAAGATTTAGATGTGACTATGCGAGATCCTAAGGAACCCCACCACAAGTTGAGGGATAATCCAGTTCTAAAAGATATGAAACCCCCTTAGTTTCACGGGGAGGGAAAAGATAGAAATAAAGATATAATCTTTAATTTCCTCCAAAATGGGAAGATTTACATAAACTTAAAAATACTCCACCACATCTCCAAGCACTGGAGGCTAGTTTAACTTTGGGGCCCAAAGCGTATAAATGGTGGCGAACTTTAAAGGAGGCAAATAAAATACCTGAAACTTGGGCTCAATTTGAATCCATCTTTTTGAAAGAATTCCTTCCTGAAAATGAAATGGAAAGAAATTGGAAAGATTGGGATTATGTCAAACAAAAGGGAAGACCCCTGCTAACATATTTGGAGGAATATCGTGAGATAATCCTCAAATTGGAAGGAATAGATGAATTTCAAAAGACAAGAGGATTCATTAGGGGACTAGATAAAGCCTGTAAAAAGAAAGTAAAAAGGAGTTCACCTAAGACGCTGGAAGAGGCAATTAAATTTGCATTAATCAATGAAGATAGTATGCGTCCAGGTACACTCACTAGTCTCACTGATACGGAGCCTAAGTGTAAGAAATTGGAAACCTCAAAATTTGGTTCTATGCGACTTTGTGTTGATTATAGAGCACTTAATAAAATAACAGTGAAGAATAAATTTCCTATGCCCAAAATGGAAGATCTTTTTGATCAATTACAAGGGGCAAAATTCTTCGCAAAGATAGATTTAAGATCAGGCTATCACCAAGTAAGAATTAAGGCACAAGATGTTCCTAAGACAGCATTTCGTACTAAATACGGGCATTATGATTTTTTGGTGATGCCTTTTGGCCTCACTAATGCACCAGCTACCTTTATGAAGCTGATGAATAGTGTCTTACGGCCCTATCTAGGACATTTTGTAGTAGTCTTCTTGGATGATATCTTGATCTTTTGCAAATCAAGAGAAGAACATTTGGAACACTTACAATTGGTATTCCAACTGTTAAGAACACATTCCCTTTATGCGAAGAAAACTAAATGTGAGTTCTTCGCACAAGAGGTCAAATATTTAGGACATATTATCTCGAAAGAGGGAATCAAGATGGATCCAGAAAAAGTAAGGGCAATTATTGAATGGCCATCTCCAAGGAACCTGGAAGAGCTACAGATCTTCCTAGGTTTATCTGGATTTTATCGTAGATTCATTCGAGATTATGCCAAAATAGTTGTTCCAATGACAGACCAACTTAAAGGGAAAGGAAAGAGCTTTAATTGGGGAACAGACCAAAATGAAAGTTTTCAAAAAATTAAAGTAGCTATTGCTACAACTCCAGTATTATTAATAGTGGATCCCAACAAACCATTTGTGGTTGAAACTGATGCCAGTGATAAGGCGATAGGCGCGGTCTTATTACAAGAAGGTCAACCAGTTGCTTTTGAAAGCAAGAAATTGGACAGTGCAAAACAAAATTATTCTGTTTATGAGAGGAAGCTGTATGCAATAGTACATGCAATGAAGAAATGGAGGCACTATCTGTACGGTGCCAAACTTTTGATTTTATCGGATCATGAAAGCATTAAGTGGCTTAATGATCAACCGGATCTACACGGGCGTAAAGCCAAAAGGACCGAACTCCTTCAAGAGTTCGACTATGAGATAAGATATAGAAAAGAAAAGTATAATATAGTAGCTGATGCACTCAGCAAAATGCCCATCATTGATGAATTGAGTTTTACTCAGTTCACTTCCAACTTGCTTGAATCTTTACAAGGGAAATGCCAGGTTGATCCGGCATATTCCAATATACGGGAATCAATAAAAAATAGGGATCCAAATGAAAGTGCTTCTACTGAGGAAGGAATATCTGAGGATGTTCAACAAGGAAATGGAGTATTAGGCGTTGCTCAAACTGGATTCAAGTGGAAGAATTTTACCATTGATAATGGTTATTTACTCTACAAGGGTAGGATATGTGTCCCGAAAGATACAGAAATAAGGCGCTAGATACTCTTTGAGTGTCATGATACCCCTAGCGCGGGACATCCAGGAGTTAATAAGACTTATGGTCTTATTAAAAGGCAGTTCTATTGGCCTGGAATGAATAAGGACGTCCTTGACTATGTGGTCAAATGTATTAAATGCCAGGTTAATAAAGCTGAAAGATTGAAAATGGGAGAACTTCTCCATCCATTAAAGATTCCTTCGGGAAAATGAGAGAGTATCTCCATCGATTTTATTGTTGCTTTACCCAGAACACAGAGGGGACACGACTCTATGTGGGTGATTGTGGATAGGTTAACCAAAATGGCTAGGTTCATTCCAACTTCAACTGATGTTAAAACACCAGAATTGGCTAGACTGTTCGTAGAGAACATATACCGATTGTATGGCCTTTCGGCAAATATAGTTTCTGATCGGGATAGAAAATTTGATAGTCAATTTTGACGTGCGGTATTTAAGAAGTTGGATACTAAACTTAGCATGAGTACGGCGGATCACCCACAAACTGATGGGCAAACTGAAAGGGTTAACCAAATCCTTGAAGATATGCTTAGGGCATATGTTAGTAAAAGGCAAACTAATTAGGAAGAGTATTTACCGATAGTAGAGTTTGCATATAATAGTGCCAAGCACTCTTCCACTGGATATAGTCCATTTATGTTAATGTATGGGTTTCAGCCCAGAGCTCCTTTTGCAGTAGGACTGCATAAGGAAAAGGTTCAGGCAGCTAAGGATTTTTTGGAGGATATGAATAGTATGTTAAAATTGCTCAAGAAAATATTAAAAAAGCTCAAAATCGAGCTAGAGCATATGCAAATCCTCACCGAAGAGACATCTCCTTTAAAGAAGGAGAATTGGTTTATCTTAAGGTGCCTGAACAAACTAAAACCATGAAAACGGGACAATGTCCAAAGCTTTCACCCAGGTATTGTGGTCCTTTCACAATACTTAAAAAGGTGGGAGAACTGGCTTACAAGCTCCAACTACCTGCTGGTAGTAAGATACATCTAGTTTTTCATGTAAGTAAGTTAAGGAAGAAGCTGGGTGATTTGGATAATCTAATCTTAAATGATAACATAGAGGAGCTATTAGATGACCAATCTAATCCACATGAACCAGAAAGAATATTAAATGTTCATAACAGACGAACAAGGAATTCTATTTATCAAGAATGTTTGGTTAAGTGGAAAGATTGTTCAGAAGAAAGCTCAACATGGGAGCGAGTAAGTACTTTAAAGAAAAGGTTTTCCAATTTACAGTTAGACCTTCCAAGTATCGTTTTCGAGGACAAAACCGATTCTTAAGGGGAAGGAAATGTTATATTTATAAGGTAAATTAAGAGAAACATGCATGAGGCATGACCGTCCGGGGTCTTGGGCGCCCGAACGGGGTTTAGGGGAGTCTAGAATTAAAGAGAGTCCAAGAATAGTAGGACTCACCAAGGTTTGACGGCTGGCAATCGGATCACGATGAGCATGGCCAGCAATGAACTAGGCAAGGCTGGGAGGTGAAACGCATCTCGTGCCCATTGATGTATCTCCTCATATGCCTTATCATCTAGAGAGAACTTTTGTAACTTTTCATTCAACCGATCAATGGCCTCGTGTACCTTGCCAATGCAAAGCTACATAAATCCTTGACTCAACACAAATGCAAAATAGGAGATACCATAATATCTATCCGTTCACATCATCCCAAAAATTTGAGCAATTTTCTTTTTTCAAGCATAACAAAGGCACAATGTTATCATTGTGACAAGAAGGGGCATCTAAGAAAGGAATGCAAGGAACTAGCACCGCTGAAGAAGGATCAAGAGAAGAAGAAGAAGGGAGGCAAATCCTCCGATGAGTTGTCATCATCTATAGATTCAAATTCCAACTTTGACTCTCTAGTCAGAATCCAATGAGGGTTCCTCTTCTGTGGTTAAGGCAAAGGCCATAAAGGCTTTTTCTTCTACCTTCTCGCCCTAGTAATGTTGTCATCCCTCACCACTATCCATTACCAAAGAGGGAGTGTAAGAGGGTGGTGGTAATGAGGCATCTTTAAGTGCAATGGACCTAAAGTACAGCTTCCATATGCATTGAAGTCTGGCAAGTTTCGAAATCTTGCAATTGGAACCTGTAAGCAGTCATGTCATGTGTATCATGCAAAGTCATCTCCTAGTTGTGAGCCTCAATCTAAGTCGGACAAGGATATTAGGAGCTTTGACACTCAATCTATCATGTGTTTTGATGGAGGAGGCAACTCTATTTAGAGCATGCATTTCATTTTTAGTCAACTTTAGGTGTATTCATATACAAGTTGATTATTTTCCAACCTGTGCATTACTTCAATGGTTTGGATTGCATTCACACTAGTCAATATGAGACGATGAGTGTTTTTTATTCACCGCCAACATTTTCTCAATCTTATGCAGGTCGGCCAACATTACATGCTTGGCCTAATGTTGGTTGGCCAGCTTTTTCATGAGAAACATTACATTCTGCCCTCCTCCATTAGATGGTCATTATTCTTGCAAGCTTTAGTACAGTCCAATATTCAAGGACTCTCTATCAGAGTGAAGAGATGCGGAAGCAAATGACCGTGACAGAGTGAATAGAGAGAGGAGAGAGAGAGAGAGAGAGAGAGAGAGAAAGAGACAGTGAAACGCAGAAAATCTGCAGTGAGGAATGTTGTATAAGGATGTAGAATTATACATGTATACAGAGAAAATATCTGCATATGTCTCCACCTTGAAGACCTCGATTTCCATCAGCCCTGAGTGCAATCTCCGTCACCAGCAAGCTGAAATCTGTCAGATACAAGTGTACAAGACTGCTGGAAACTCAACCTTACAAAGGTTGAAAAGAATGCCTCAAAATAACCCCAAATAATCAGGTCGGTTGCATTAACTGCAATCAGTTGGATAGTTCAACTGCTGCCACGCGGCACTATTGACGTGGCACAAGAAATGACTCTCAATACCCCCTCTCAAATCCTAGACAAGGCAGCAAACGGAGGAATCTTGGATGTTGGTGAAGTAAAGCATGGGGAAGTGCCTTCGTAAACAAATCTGCAAGATTGTCTTCAATCTTATAGTATTCCACATCGATGGTCGCATCTAGAAGCTTCTCCCTCATGAAGTGATACTGGATCTCTATGTGCTTCGTCCGGGCATGGAATACAGGATTCCATGCCAAGGCAATGCAACTCTCATTGTCGCACCACAAAATAGTAGGACGAGTCTACGAGTCTAGGGGCAGCCAAGCTCCTCCAACAACCGCCGAAGACAATCTCACATGTGGTAGAAGACGCAGTCCAATACTCTGCCTCGGTCAAAGATAGGGCTACCGTGGGCTGCTTCTTGCTACTCCAAGAGATAGCACCAGCACCCAAGGTGAAACAATAACCTATAGTAGACCACCTTTGATCCACATCGCCAGTGCAATTTGAATCACTCCAACCTGCAAGAACAAGATCAGGCGCACCTGTACCTGTTGGATAGGAAATCCTGAGGTCCAAAGCCTCCCCTTAGAAACCAAAGTATCCTCTCGGCAACCTACCAATGCACCTGCTGAGGTGCACTCATGAACCCAGCCAAGAGACTTACAACAAAACATAGATCAACCCGTGTGTTGAGAAGCCAAATCAATGATCCAATTAGCTGACAGTAGCGGGTAGCATCTGCCAAAGGAGAATCTGCATGTGAAGTGGCCTTCCAGTTCGGATCCATAGGAGTAGAAATGGACTGACAATCCTCATCTCAAAAGTCGCCAAGAGCTCCTATACATATCTCTACTAAGAGATGAAATTCCCCCTCTGAGACATATAAATCTCGTGGCCCAAAAAGAAATGGAAAAGTTCTAAATCTATCATCTTGAACTTCTGATGTAGGGCTGCCTTCGTCTCTTCGACCTTCTGGGCATGATCACCTGTAACAATCAAATCATCAACATACAAAACAAACAACACACGACCACCCTTGAAAGTGTGTACATAAAGCTACGGATCAGCCCTAAAGCATCGATATCCCAACTTGGCTTGGAGAAACGAATCAACCTTCTCATTCCAAGCACGCAGATTTTGCTTCAGGCCATACAAGGCCTTCTTCAACCTGTAAACCTTTCCATCTAAGGAACCAAAGCCAAGAGGCTGCTCTACATAGATCTCCTCCTTTAAATCACCATTCAAGAAGGCTGACTTCACATCCAACTGAAAGACAAGACATCTCCTATGACCAGCCAAGGCAAGAACAGCAGGAATTGTCGCCATGAGAGCAGTGGAGAAAAAAGTATCATGGAAATCAACACCTAGGCGTTGTACAAAACCTTTAGCAACAAGGCGAGCCTTGTGCTTGTCCAAAGAGCCATCATTTTGGTACTTGGTCTTGAAAACCCATTTGACACCAATCACCTTCTTATGAGAGGGCCGAGGCACAAGGAACTAAGTGCCATTTTGTTCAATAGCCTCCAACTCGACTTCCATCACTTTCCGCCAATGATCAGACTGTAAAGCCTCCCTTACTGATGTAGGCTCTCTATCCTACATAACACAAGACATCAAACAATAGTTGGAGCAAAGAAGCTCCGTAGAATGTGCCTGGTGCCTTCATGACCTCCGCAATCCATCTTACCGTTCCCACTCCTTAGGGACCCCCTCGATCCTAGAATCTCGAAGCGTGTCATGGGCCCAACAAGGAGGAGATCAAATCTCGCCTTGGCGCTCTCCATCTACTGAAGTTTCTGAAAGGTCCATCAACAATGGAGGACCACTTGATGAATCTGGTGGCTGGGTAGTAGACTTCTCATCCGAAGAAGAATCCTCAAGAGACACAGCCTCGAGAGGAACAATTGCTATGGCCCAGCTATCATCGAGATCTCCAAGAACAAGGTGAGGATCACCCCCCCTCTGGGACTAGAACTTGCACAAACTGAACATCACAGCTCGTGTAGACATCCCACTTAGCAGGATCATACAATTGATAGCCTTGCGATTGCGAGCTATAGCCCACAAACACCTATCTTCTGGAAGCTATTTTAAATTTGTCACGCTGTGTCTTCGAGATGTGAACATAAGCATCACACCCAAAAACCCCGAAATAAGAAACATCGGGCTTGGATCCAAAGTACACCTCAAAAGGTGTCATACCAACAATAGCAGAAGTAGAAGAACGATTAAGGATGTGAATTGAAGTAGCCTCAACCTCAACCCATAGACATTGAGGTGTCTGACGATGCTCCATCATAGTATGGGCCGTCTCGATCACATTGTGATTCTTCCACTCCAAAATGCCATTCTCCTGAGGGTGGTGTTTGTATTGGCAAACTCCTGGTATATACCATGATCTGCACAAAACCGAGCAAACTCATTAGAAACAAATTTTCCTCCCTTGTCCGATCGTAAGGTCTTCAACTTCCGCCCCAATTAGTTCTCCTCAAACAGCAACCAATTCTTGAAGTTGGAGAAAGTCTTTGACTTCAGCTTCAGAAAATAGGCCCATGTCATCCTGTTGTAATCATCTACAATGAGCATGAAATACAAACTCCCTCAAAGGGATTCTGTCCTTCTCGGTCCACAAAGATCGGTGGAAACAAGCTCCAAGGGTACTAAAGACTGCCTTGAAGCCTTGTTGGGAACAACATCACAAGTCTGCTTCCCACAGATACAGGATACACAAGGCTGCTAACTTATCACAATATCTGGCAAACCTCAAACAAAATGGTCCTTAGACACCTTCCGAAAGTATTCATAATTGAGGTGGCCAAACCAAGCATACCAAAGCTCAGATTGTGTTTGAGAGGTAAGAAGAAGAGAAGTCAAGGCAGAAAAAGACCACAATTTATAGACTCCCATTCTCCTCATAACCTTAAGAAAGAACTGCTTTTGATCCACAATCAAGAATCCGAAAAGAATCCACATCAAACTCGACCAAAAGGCTGAGGGCACAAATCTTGTGCACCGGAGAAGATGATACCCCAAAGCCGGCACATAAAGTACCTCAAATGCATGGGCACCACCACTCCCATCTAGAATAAGATGCATGTTGCCCTGTCCCTGAATAGGAATGGACGAACTATCTCCAATAAGAATCTATCCATGAGAAGGCCGCAAATGAGTAACACGTGCTGAAGAATGAGCCATGTGCCTAGAGGCACCACTGTCAACAATCCACTCCCGAGTAAATGGGACAGTCAACGCAGCATCAAAAGCCGACATAGTTGAATCCTCAACCACCTCCACATGGAGGAAAGCAGCTGATGAGGGAGCAACCACCGCTTCGAAATCCTTTGAAGATTTCTCCTTCTTCTCCTTTCTGGGGCAATCCTTCTTCCAAAGACCTGTTTTACCACAGATGTGACAAGTAGACTCCTTGTCTTTGTCCTTAGATTTGTCTTCCTTCTTCTTCTTTTGGTCTTTCCTCTTTTTCTAAGAGGATTGACCAATCAAAGCTTCAAATTTCGAAGCATTAGTTCCTTTCAGTTCCTCCTCTTGGTCCAAGACCATAAGAACCAACTCTTCCCACCGAAGAGTCTCAAACCGCCCTAAAGCAATCAAGGTGGAATAAAAACCACTGAAGCGAGGCAGTAACTGTGAAAGTAGAGTTATCACCATGTCTTCAGAAATAATCACCTTCCCTACGTTTTAAACATGCATATGAAGCTGCCTTAGCTTGTTGATATACTCCCGCATGAATGATGACTTATTGACACTCATAGTCCTCATTTGCACTTCCAAAGACACATGCTTCATGACGGTCATCCCATTATACATCTGATCCAACTCCAACCATATCTCCCTAGCCACCGTCAAATGCTCTATGTGAGAGATAACAGCTGTAGTACATGAGAGATAAAAATGAGCAAATGCATACATTGAGTTTATCCCAATGTGCTTGAGCCTTTGCCAACTCAACCTTCTCATTGGAAGAGTCTGGACTCGTCTCACAAAGGACAGTTGATAGCCTCCGTAGTAACAAGCTCCGCCAAATCATAAGACTCCAATATGGCAAGCATCGTGACCCACCAAATGCGATAGTTCTCACGATTGAGCTTTTGATCTCAAGGAGCCGGTAGGACAAGCACCATCCGATCCATGATCGCCTGAAACTCTGTCTCAGCCTCAAAAGACATCCACCTACAATGCTTGCACCAAACACAAAAAGCAACCCCCTTTGACTATGAAAATACAGCCAGCTAGGGCTGAGGTTCACTCGTCCCTTCCTTCACCCGCCAAAGGCGATGAAAAGGTAAAATCTATACTTGAAGGCCAAAAACACAGCCTTCTTCCTTCTCTAACAGCAAAAAAACAGCAACAGCTTCAGCAAATCTTCTCTTTTCTCGCACACCCACGCTTGCCTCAGCCTTGTTCTGATGTGCAGCCCACCGGCTTGCACTTGAACGCTGAAAACGCAGCCTTGTGTCGCGCTGAAAACTCCTCTTCAGATAGGTCCACCCTACGTCAATCCTTCAATGCTCTAATACCATATCAGAGTGAAGCAATGTAGAAGCGGATGACTGTGACAAAGAGTGAACAGAGAGAGAGAGACGGTGAAACGCAAAAAATCTACAGTGAAGAATGTTGTATAAGGATGCAGAATTATACATGGGTGCAGAGAAAATATCTGTGTATGTCTCCACCTCGAGGACCTTGATCTCTGATCAGCCCCAAGTGCAATCTCCGTCACCAGCAAGTTGAAATCTGTCAGATACAAGTATACAAGACTGCTGGAAACTCGACCTTATAAAGGCTGAAAAGAATGCCTCAAAATAACCTGAAATAATCGGTTCGGCCAACTGCAATCATTTGAACAGTCGGACAATCCGACTGCTGCCACGTGGCACTGCTGACGTGGCACAAGAAATGACTCTCAACACTCTCCTCCATCTCCCTATGCTGCCTTTCATTGACATCCTTATTCTGGTGTCCTCATTGATTCCTTGGGCTACTTGTAGGGATTGATCAGTCCTCTTTGAATTAGCATTCTTTCAAAGTTCAACGCAGATTTTCTTCTTCCATTCTCTTCTTTCATTGCAATCTTTCTCTTCCCTTCTCTCTCCATGTTCATGTTTCTCTTCCTTTGTGCACTCTCATATGGTGTAATAGTCAAAGTGAGGACTCCGAGGTTCTACGAAGCCTTCAAGCCACTTCTTAAGCTCACATTTACCACTTACCTTGAGTATAGCTTGCCCAATGCAACAATACATGAAGAAACTCATGGTTTTTGCCCTGGTATCTATCAAGGATAACTTACTACAACTTTTGTCTTTCACACCCATTGACTTCTCAAGGTCCTTGGCCCATCACTATGAAATAACTAACTAGCACATCACATGTGCACCTCACATTTGCACATTTGATTAATAACTAAATCAAATGCTAAGCAATGCATTAAAATATCATGTCCCCATGACATAGAATAAATGTTATAAGTGATCTTGCTAAATCATGAATGTCTACATAAGCTTTATTGTGAAAGAAACAGTTCATATTACTATCTACATCAAGTATAGCTTGCTTAATGTTATGATACGTGAAGGAGTTGTGGTTCCCCCCCAAATTCACATCCTATGCTATGCTCTTAAGAAGATGCCAAGGGACAAAATCTGATGGTATTGACACTTTTGGGGTTTTTCCGTCTATCGAAGAGTATAGAGCATCCATACTTGGCTCACCAATACACACAAGCTCAAGGGGTTTGTCAATTCTCTCTTTTCATCAAGCTTTTTGGTGCACCCAACTGACACGCACAAGCTCGAGGGATTCGACCTCTCTCTATTCCCATCAAGTTTTTTCATGAGCATGTATAATATGAGACTCCATGCCACCACTTACATGCAACAACAACCATGGCTTTCTTATTAGTCAACTTTGAGCGCATAGAAAGAGACAATCCAATCAATGTTGTTGAATGCAATCTTTATTTCTACTTCTTGTTGCCACTCCTTAAGCTAGGAGAGAGGACCGAATAGGCTACCAATTGCTAGACACAAGTGCTTGCCTATTTTGCAGCATTGATACACCACTAAAAAACCTTCTCCTTCATGGGATTGAGCAAGCCATCCCAATGGTGAAAATGATAAGTGCGTCTCTACTTTAACTTATCTTTGCCACTCTTCAAAGAAGGACAAGATTAAATAGGCCACCAATTGCTTGGGAAAGAGTGAATTGCCACTTTTGCGGCATCAGTGCACTACTTGAAAGGCTTCTCCATGATGGGATGGAGATGGTCACTTCTATGATAGAGAAAATGGAAAGGCATCTTCCCCTACGTTGAAGGCATCATAATCAACAATCATTACCTACTCATTTGTCCTTGTAATACCCTTCTCCTACTTCAACAATATGTATTTTTTACAACACTCTTAGGAAAATATCATCAATAATACTTTTCCACAATGTTGGTTGGCCTCCCAATTTGCAAGAGTGGTGAGGCATGTACCAAAGAAGACTTGTATCTTTGGGCAATACTTACTATACCACTTGGAAACATTTGACTTTTCTTTTACTCACTCAAAATGGGAACAATGCAAGTGAGTCTTACGGAAAGTGCAATGGTCACTATGTGAGCCACGGGTGTCAATGGACATTGGAAGTCATTGAGAAGCTACTAGCTAGAGGGAATGAGACTGGACAGGTAGATTGAGTCCATCAAACATGGGATATACTTTATTGCTGAAAATTTGACAAAAGTAGGTTAGACCAAGGATTTAATCAAACCTTATTCTTCCAAGTTGTCAAATATATTTAAACTAGCCAAATAGATCTAAACTAGTAGAGAAGATAAACTAAGTTACTTACAAGCTCCAACCTCTAACTCATTAAAATTCATAATACCTTTTATGTAAGCTTACATAAGCATAATAAGGTTAGACACAACAATTACAGCCAATAAGATAGCATGATCATGATCTTTCATACAATGTACATATGATGAAATGCATATATGTTTTGTATAAGTCTTAGAAACAGCTCGTACTGTTGTTATCTTACTAACCTTAAAGAGCTTTCACTTGATACCCATAATGAAAGGTCTTGATTTTCCCTTTCTTTGGAGAGGGAACCCTTAATTTAAAAGTTTCCTACATTCAAGGAAACTTGAGTATCTAAAGAGTCTAACCCTAAAAACAGGAAATCTGCCTTAATGTTTACTAAATTAATCCCAAGAAGACCATTAAAGAGAATCCAAGTGTCCCCCTACTCATCCCACTTCATGACATGTCATTGGGCACTTGTCTTCTACTGTTCTACATTCGAATGTTACACCTAAGGCTACTTACTCTCGTAAAAATTTACATTTTTTCATAAAATCTATTTATCATAACTAGCACACAATATAGATCAGTCCAAAACTACTTACATCCATCACCATCATCTCTCACCTCTTCATCATTACATCTCTCAGTTCTTTTTTATCTCATTAGAGATTTTGAGAACCAAATTCATTTTCATGCCCTCCATCATTCTCGCTTCTCTCTTATTTTCAGCTCATGAAGGAAGCCAGATTGATGTACCCCTCACAAACAATGATGAAAATTATTCTCTTACTCTTACAAATCATAATGAATCCATTGGTTTGTTAGTTAGTGGTTGCATGTGCCTTAGTATTTTTCCTCATTATGGACTTGGGCTAAGCAAAATGCATTTCCATTGGAGGGGCTAACATCGTCAACCCTTTAATTTGGGTCCAACTCCCTCGTTTATCTATGGTTGTGACTACTCCTTTAAATTTGCATATCAAGCTATAAAAGCTTGTCCTTTTCTTTTCTTTGTATTTTGTCAGTATAGAAACAAGGGAACATTTTACTTTGATAAGGTACTCGTATCAAGCAGATAATGCACACATAATTGATCCTGATATCTGTAAACAATGCAGGGTAAAGAAAGCAATGGTTTCTGATACTTTCAAAAACTGCATGCTTAAGAGCTTCTGCATTGTTTAGAAGGGAAGAATCCCTGGTCCTTCAGAGCACTTGGATGGAATACACGGCAATCAAGCTGTGAGAGTCACCTTTAAGACTGTATGGCTCATCAAGCAGTTACAGTGATACATTACAGAACCAAGGATAACAGATAAGGACCTAGAATGCATACCTGTCTGCAAACTGGACAAAGCCACAACCTTTTCCTACAGGAATCTTCACTGATATCAGGTCACCATATTCACCAAAAGCTTGTCTCAGATCTTGATCTTTGACATTTGGATCCAAACCACCTACAAACACCTGCAATGTGGAGGCCCACAACGATCAAGCACTAAACCAGATGGCTATGTGTGCAAGCCTCAGAATTGACAATCAACAGAATCAACAGACAGACAGAGAGAACACAAAAAAACCATATGTACCGTTGTGTTGTTTGGATCATTCTCTGATGTAAATCCTTGCATGAATGGAGTACCATATGCAATGTTTTGATAAGCAGCTGCTGTGTCAAAACTTGCAAATTAGAAACAAAATTAAACTGGGCAGACAGCCTTAAGCAAAGTCTTATGAACCTACAACCTCTTAACAAAAACAAGCAGTAAGCATGCTAAGACAAGCAACCACTGCAACAAAGATTTGCAAAGATAATACACAGTTCACCATAGTTATGATTGATGATTAGAAAAGGCTATAAACTGCCAAAACCTTACACCCACAAAATTCATCTCTGCTCAAGTCTCATTTACAAGAATAATCAAACCCAACCTAATTCCTTGTGCATCTCCGGGCTCTTGTAACTCTCTTCCTACTAAAAAATTGCAATACTAAAAGAGTTTGTAGAACGCTCAAACAGCAGAGAAGCACAAAGTCAAGACGGACCACCAATACGTGTCAAAAGGAAAGGTCCAGATTGGCCATGCACAGATTCGTCTGTTAACTCAAAAAACAATGCACAGCCTTGATCATGAGAACTACCTCTACACAAGATAGCATATGGGAATGGTAGCCAAAAGATGCCACACACACACTTAAAGCCAATGAACCATACGAATTAGCAATAATAACAAAGCAAATGATTTAAATGACGCCATCAGAGAAAGCCTCTTGCCTTCATGCTTTACAACAGCCTTACAGGCCTTCTCATTCGAGCTTAATCATGCCAGTTACCTCAGTCAATATAACTTGAGAAGCTTTAGCAGCACCAAAGGTGCTGAAACATGGTAAATACCAAAAACATCAAGCAATCATCAGTTGAAACTAAGTTCCAAATTGGTATACTGAGTCCAAATATTGGATACTAAGTTTAGAGTCCGTCTTAACACAAATTAACATGTAATGGGATCAGACTGATTACAACTAAAAGCTTCATTGCTAAGGCAGACAGAAAAGGGGTTTCCAGGACTATACTCATACCAAAAAGGTTCACCTCAACTAAATTTTAAACCAAAGACACCCATTTGACCTAGAAATTATGTGAGGTCAGGTTCTGGCAATCATCAAGCGCATACCAGCCATACCACACGGTCTGGTACCTTTCTCCAGGATTGAACTCTTGACAAAACCTTCTTCTTCTCTCGAGAGCATTCCATGATTCACAAAAGCACATTACAGTCTGTTTTTCCTTTTCCTGAGATACACTAAAAATATTTCACCACATCAGACTGAAGTATAATCAGTCTAACCTTTTGAATTATAATGCTGAGGTGCCCCTAAAGACCTCTTTGGTGTAGCAACACTTATCCTCATTGGTCTGCTGGAACAATAAACACCGTTCATTTCTGACATAGCCTGTGACCTTTCACTTTCCTCCCCAAAGCGAACAAAGCCATAACCTTTGGAGCGACCACTGAGAGGATCAACAACCACCTTTGCACCTTTCACAGAGGGATAACGAGACCTGAATGTCTCTTGTAGCAGAACATCAGTAACATCAGGCGAAAGATCCCCAACAAATATAGAAAGGTCAGAACCTTCCACATGCCTTTCTCCCATGCTCGAAGAAGCCCAGTTAAGCCGGAAATTCTGCTCTGTTTGAGGCATTAATGTCCTATTATACATCTGCAGAATTTTCTCAGCAGCAGCATGTGAAGTGAACTCAACAAACCCATACCCCTCAGAAGCCAAGGTATGTTTATTTCTGATAATCTTTACGGACAACACCTGCACAAGTTTGCAAAATGACATTTTTAGAACAAGTTTTAATGTTGGTTACCTCTACAAAGGAATTCCATTCCAAAGTACTGCATGAAAAACCCCTTTCTGGAAGAAAAATAACGTTCATGGAAATTATATATCCGTGCAAATAAAGACTTTCACATCCATTAGTAAAGTGCACATCTTACACTGATGTCCAAACCTAACACTGCAAAGTTAGCCCAAAAATGCCTGCTGTGAAATCTGTTCCATACTTTGTAATAGGAGATTATAGAGCATTTCATTCTCAGTAGTAAGTACAGAAAATTTTAGGAATATCCTTGTGCAAACATATGAATGCCAGAAGCATCGTAGATAATATTATGTTCAGCCCTGGCATGTAGAATGTTTGTCTTGTATCATGCAAAAAAAAAAAAGAAGCTTCAACCATGAACTTGAGGGATTTTCTTCCACTCTCATACATTAGAAAATCAAAGATCAGAGCTCTGTCCTCTAAGAATGAGTTAAAACACACAAGCTCACCTCTGCAGCACAAAATCCTTGTGGAAGCAATGCTTCTCTATCATAATAAGATGAAAACAATAGTGCATTATCATAAGGCCCAGTGAGAAAATTTTTGGGCTTTCCACAACAGGAAAAACTAGATTTCTTACTTCATTAGGACAGTTAGACTTGTTGCTGAAACAGGTACAGATTATATCTATCTTTTAATGTTACACTATTCTGAAAGAAAGGGCATTTGAATTAGAGAAAAGAATAGATTTGTTACTGCATTAGTCCTACTGGAAACAAACAGGAAACAGATACAGACTCTATTCAAATTTCACTCTGTTGAGCAAGAAAGGGCATTTGAATATGAGAAACAAATAGATTTGTAATTGCATTAAGCGAAATGGAAACGAATAGGGAACAGATACAGAATGTATTAATTTTACACTGTTCTGCAACAAAGGGCTTTTGAATTAGAGAAACAGAGGAGGGGCGAAGGGGGAGAAGAAGAAGAAAATGGCAGAGAGAAGAGTGAGGCGTACCTCTCCGGTAGGGGCAAAGCAATTATAGAGGTAATTCTCGTCCATCCAGAACTGCAGGTCGCCGACATAGAGAGATCTGACCTCGTCTTGAGAGGAAGAGGCAGCACTAGCCTGCTGTGGCTGTGGCTGTGGTGCAGGTGCTTGTTGTTGCTGCGGCTGCTCTTGCTGCTGCAGCAATGGTGGCTGACCCTGCTGCTGCATCGATGGCTCCATCATCAAACGAACGCAAAAACCGCCCCCCCCGTCTGTTGGATTGATAAACCTTCCTCAGGAGAGAGAGAGAGAGAGAGAGAGAGAGAGAGAGAATCACACGGTGGGAACCTCACTCCCTTCTAACTGGATCTAGGGCTGGTCCATCCAAAAAGGATGCGACTCTCTCTTTCCCTCTCGCATTGAAATGAATGCCACCCTGCCCTCTCCCATCATCATCACGCCTTCCTCCTCCTATAGGGCCTAGTTTGCAACCCACTTTGTGGCAATTGTGTCTTTTGGAGGATTAGAAATATTTTGTGATCCTATCTCTTATGATTAGACTAATTTGCAGCTCATGCTTGATTGTAGAGTCAATGTGCCATATAACATTTTGTGATCCTATCTATTATGATTAGCCTAGTTTGCAGCTCATGCTTGATTGTAGAGTCAAAGTGCCATATCTCCATGGGGTGTCTTGTCCTCTAGGTATCTTTGTTTCTCACCATATGATTGTGCATGCAAAGTGGTCCTTGAGCTACCTTGATCAACATGTATTTGTCTTCTAGTCTTTGTCTCTTGTTTAATTATGAATGCAACCATCTTACCGTACATTCAAAATGTAAGGTATTTTGAATGCAATTTTTTATAAACATTCATTTTACCAATTTTAAGTCCTACAATGAATGTTTGTTTATGACACCAACTAGCACATGGATGCACAAATTCACCTTCTAAAAGCATACTTTCAACTTAATCGTTGCAAACATAATAGATCATTCCATGCACAATGCTCGTGTTGGAGCATAAGTAAAGCTTATTGTATACTTAACAACCTACATCAACACTGAGGATGTACTATGCACTTACAATTTGATAAGCTCTCAAGTTTCAATCCTCTCTCTCTCTCTCTCTCTCTCTCTCTCTCTCTCTCTCTCTCTCTCTCTCTCTCTCTCTCTCTCTCTCTCTCTCTCTCTCTCTCTCTCTCTCTCTCTCTCTTTGCACGTGCATGCATGTATGTGTGTAGTTACATGGAGGACAAAATGTCCTCACCATTCATCATCACTTCTTGCCTCGAATACTAGCTCTACTACAACAATTTTGTAATGGATATTAGTGATGGACTCAAATATTATCACTATATGCACAAATCCTCGTAGATATGTGTCTTTGGATTGGAAAGTACATCTTGAAGGTTGAAGATGGAATCCTAGGTCACTACAAAGGATATATCTAGGGACCGCTTGTTATAAAATTGGTCTTTGATTGAAAGAAGCAAACTCAAAAACAACCAGATTGGTAACAATGAGTTTGATGGATGTTCACTCGAGATGGAAAGCTTTCATTTGAAAATAGTATTTGTCTTTCTTTGGTTGTTTTTGAGCCTACAAACAACACTTTTTTGTGGCAAAAGGAATTTCCAATGTTTGATGTTTTCACTTCATGAATCGTTCTCGCATTGGCTAAGAGAATGTATGCTTTAGTAATCACTACAAATGTCTATAAAGAATGATTCAAGGAATGAATTTCTCCTATAAGACTTTGCAATCCATGATATGTGAGCCATCCATGTCCTAGTGAGGACATGCATGCAAGCCATTGAGATGACATGTACACAAGCAACAGTATTGGGTGCTACATACAACAACTGGAATTCATAAAGATCTTATTATTTCAAGAGCTTCAACTCACTCAATGATTTAAGCTACCTCTCACACAATTGTATCATATTTTAGCTCTAAGTTGTAACACCTCATCCACTCCATTCTCAATAAATGAAAGAAATCAAAGCAACTCAAGAGTTATAGTAGCACACCAATCTTACCTCTCTACCATTGTAGTCCAGAGGGAGGAGAGGATGTTGATGGCCCCACAACTATATGGTGCACTCGTCAACCCACCACCATTCCCTCTTCAATCCACAAGCTACCACTCCATGCCAAGAGGAGAAGATGATGATGATGATGAGATTGGAGATGGAGCTTCTCCAATTGGTTCCCCACTTGCACACTCTCTCACTTTCTCTCTTCACATCAACCTCTTACCTTCTCAAGCCATGGAAGTAAGAAAAAAGCAAGGGAAGAAGATAGAGCTTCTCTCTCACTAGTTCCTCACTCTTAAGCTACGGAGGTTCCAAGCATGTAGATGAAGATAAAGAAGAAGAAGCTCAAAAGATAGTGCATACAAGAATGGGAGTTTCTACTTATTGGCGGGTAGCCTCATCCCATTTATTATTGTGATTGGTTCATCTCCCTTTTACATTGCACATTAGCTTGTGTTTTACCCATGATGGAGTTGTGGACATAATCTTTTTTGTAAAATTAATAGGCTTACCCTGAAACCTCTACAACAGTTATAAGTCTTCTAAATATGAGTCAAGGATATATTATTATTTACATGGGGTTAAGCCCACCTCTCACTTTTTACAAGAATACATAAAATTCACATCTATAATATAGTGGCGATTAAGAATAACCTAATTGTTCCACCTAATGGGCTTGCAATGCTTGAGATAAATGAAATTCAAAAAATTTGCATCCTTTTCCTCCAATACTTCAAGAACCAGCTTCTTCATTACCTTTATCTTTTATTTGTAAATGTTATCATATTGGGTTAATATTACCCTCTTTGCTAGCTAAGTGTCAATCCATGGCACTCTCCCATCAAAGATAGTAGGATGGCGTAAGCATCAAGATTGGAGAAATGGGAGGAACTCGATTGATGGGAAGGGAATGGTATAAGATGGTAATGAGGAATTGGTATGCTACTATTGTTGATGGCTTCAAGGTCTTCCAAAATATAAATACAAGGATAAGAGTGCTTTCCCCGAGGGATATACTTATCTAATTGTGTGGGGTGATGGTGTTTGTGCAACTTATGTCTAGAATGCAAATAGATGGGGAAAGAGAGGTGAAGCGACCAAGAGTGCATACACACAACAGAGACTTGAGCACATAAAAAGGTAGGGCTAAAATCTTATTCTTCCTCGTATTTCTTCTTCTTCCACACAAAAAAACTTAGTCTATAACATGATAAAAATCTAATATGAAAGTACTAAAGCACATATACATGTGGTTACTAAGTGTGAACCCATTAAGGATAGATAAGGTAGCATAATGAATGTGCTAGAACCAAGAGTGGATTATGTAAGTATAGTCCACCAACTATAGAATCACTAGCATATCCTCCATGTTCATCACCTAACGCACTAGTGAGGAAAGTATTACCACATCACCAAGGCATGTATTGGATGCTAGCTAATGTAGAGCTCAACATCCCAACACTCTCCCCCTTGAGCTCAGCATGAGCTCGTGTACTCTAAGCACAGTCCTGAAGTGTTGGATCTTCTTAGCTTTGAAGGCATTGGTCAAAATATGTGACGTACAGATCGTTAAATATAGTCGATAACGTTTAGTGGTCATTTGGGGTCTTTCCTAGCTGCCCGCTGTCCACACTCCAGTGGAATGTTTGGACTTTGATCAGTCTAAGAAAGACTCGAGGTCCACTTTGCAAGGGAACATCCTGCCTCATTCCACAAGGATCGACCTAAGTGTTTCCTGCCGACCTAACAGTCTCCTATCTTTAGCTAGCTCATGTTCGGAGGTGTCATTCAAGGGGCTTTTCATCCGAATGGAAAGGGAACATTACCCTTGGTTCATGGAGTGCAACACTTTTTTCCATTAAGGGGCTCAGGTTTGTGGAACCCTAACGCGTTCTGGCATAGCCGCTGCACCTTTCCCCTAAGATAATGATCAGCATGGGTTCTAAGACTCTAATCCCAGGGTAAGTCATTGTGTCGGCTCTTATCCTATTTTTCCATTTCAAGAAAGCACCCGACTCATCGAGTCCACCCAGCCATCGAATGCCTTTCATCGGGAAAGGTCACTCGCTCGCTTCCCTTTAAACAATGTTTTCTTTAGTTATCTAAACTGAGCATACTAGCATGCTGTTGAACACATAAAAACAGCTTCATTAATTACCGTTTTAGCACAAGGTTTGTTTAACGTCTTTGTTAATTCATGATACGAAAATAGTGAAACTAGTCCTTTCAAAACATTGGATAAAAGCATAATTATATATTTTCAGTTCTGCCCTCAAAACCATAGGTGTGTCCGCTCTCAAAACTAAAGAAGCGTTTCCAGCCTGCATCTCTAGGCTCCAATGCAAAACCGTGTTGATAATAGTACAGATTTCTTCTACGTCTTAGGATCGACCACATATTCTAGGAATAAGTTTCGACCCGAGCCCCTCATGGTTATAAGTCGCCATAGAAGGGAAACTTCCATACTGGACCGTTCGTCCTAGGCGCTGGTCAGACACTCTAGGCAGACCAAAAAATATATCCAGCTCGTTCGAGCTTTAGTAGTTGACCCTAGGGGAAAGTCAACCACTAAAATCGCACTTAATCTGGGCAAGAATATTTCCTTCAATTAGTGAACAAATCGCAATCACATCCAGGTTTTGAAAATCAGAAACCATAAACCATCCAGTCCTTTGTAGTCAATATTTATTGAGCAATTAATGCTACTAGAACAATAATTTATAAAGCTGATTATAACTTTATCGAAAAGATTTTTCAATGACTTTGATTATGATGGCCAATAATTTCTAAGGATTTCCATTCCATGCTTCTTTCTTTTTGTGGCTATTGAATTTTCTATGTGAAGGCTTTGCTTGAATTGTTTTGCCAATTTCCTAAAATTTTAAAATTATGCACTTTTCTTTCTTTGATTACCTTCTTTCCCTATGATATTTTTTTCTAAGTTTACTAAATTAACCATTTTCTATAGTTCCCGTATTTATCTATTTTGTCACCCAAGAGTTAGGAAATCCATTTCTAAGTAATAATCTATATTTTGTATGTCGTCTAGGATAGTTTATGATTATGAAGTCTTTCCATGGCCAAATCGATAGACACTATTATTATTTAAAGGAGTCTTCAATTCTATTAGCAAATATCATTATCATAGAAATAAGTCCTATATGTTTAAACGTTCATAGAAACTGTTAATTTTTAGTTAAGAGAATAACTCAAATTTCATTGAGGTATCTAAATAATTATTACTATAACTATACTTAACTTTTAGAGATGGACTTAACTAATTTATCATTAGTTAATATTTAATATTTCTAAAGATTTCACTAACACTACAAGATATATGCCTTATATTGATGTTAAAAGCGACGAAAATGCAAATAAAGAAGTTTGCCCCCGTCATCGCAAAAAGCATCATTATTGGTGACGCCATAGAATAGTCGGCATTAGCGCCGTTATCAGTATCGCTATTTGCATCGGTATCAAAATAACGACACTGATAACGACGCTTTGCGACGCTAATAACGACGCGTGCATGTAAATTTGCGACGCTAATAACGACGGTAACAGGAAAAAAATTTGTGACAGGACAGCAAGCTGCCCTGCCACATATAGCACTATGTGCTTTATTTGGGCCATACAAAATAGTTTCTGCACAGTGTACAATGCTCATGTAAATAAAGACAAAGTGTACTTAAATCATAACACTGATACATGAAATAAATACATGATCGCATAATGAAAGCGACTGGTACAATCATGGCAAGATATCACTACTATATAGAAAATGTCTACACAGATCAGGTGACCAAAAAAGAAGGATGTGTGAACTTTAGGGATCCAAGGGCGAGCTATACATCCAAAAGCTCATCCTGTCGCAAAGGAGCATCGAACGGACTCTGCAAAAAAAGAAACAACTACACATCAGTCCACCATACAATAATGCATTCTAATTAAACATGGTAACTACGGACAAGAAAGATGACTAATTTATAGGGCCGCCGCATCTATACAATTGGTCAATCAATGCAGTGAGACCGTGCCTCTTTGCATATCGAGTCTCAAGGCCAGTTGGATCGCGATTTGTAATGGAGTGCTGCAAAGGAAACAAAATACTAACTGTTAGAAACACGATTGTCAGTACAAAGGATATTGCAAAAAAATAAGTAAGCAAAACAAAAGAAAAATTTACAAAGTCCTCCAGATATGTCATGTGGCCGCCACTCCCAAGATGATGGACCACTCTAGCCTCTAGTCGTGCCCTCGCCGCCTCGCGCTGCTGACTTCAACGTCCTGAAGAATCTGTAGCCTCCTCCCTCAGTCGGCGCAGCTGTCTGCGTCTAGCCACTTGGGCTTTGCAGCCCCACTCTTGAGTGCCTTGTGTGCGTCTGATCGTTTGTGTGACATATATGCACGCATGCACTCCATCATCCAGCTCATAGAAAACCTATCTGCTGTGGCTGGTATCGAAAACTCCTCATACAAGGATGCTACTATGTAGTCCTTGCTCCCCTTCGGTATGTTTTTCCAATGATCCAAGACGTTGTGCCGAAAAACTTGTTGGCACAACTCTCTTATGCGAGCCATCACCCTCCTCCCATCATCATTCATGGTGATGGCTCCTGACCTATCATCTACAAGATAGGCATACCCCTCTCGGGTATGCCTAAGATGGGACCTCTCCCACCTACGACCATGCTCCTGGGCATATCCAAGAGACCCATGTACATCTGGTGTACCGACCGGGCTAGTATCTATCGGAGTAGCACCCATAGGGGTGCCACCTGCGGATGGCTGAGCAAAAGCCGGAGTAACTAGAGTAGATGTCCCCACAGGTGTGACAAATCCTGGAGGTGATGCAACTCCAGCAGAACGACAAGACGGAGACATCGCGTCCGTGCCTCCACAGCAACCACCTGAGCCACGCTCTCTGGAACCACCACAAGAGCGAGGAGTAGCACCTATATCCCGAGCTCACTACATCTGTATCTCTGCAGCATCCCCCTGACCCTGAAGCACTCTCTCCATCTGGCCCAAGGTCTGGAGCGTCGACCTCGTCTGCTTGAAGCTGAAGCATCTGATCGGGCCGAGGTAGATCTAATAGAGTAGCTTGACGATGTTCGAGACAGCTCCTGGTCTGCCATGTCTCTAAATCTCACCATCTGATCTGGAGACATGCGCGTGAAGATATCCTGCAACTCCTCATCGCTCATCCCTCGACTCATCCTGATGATCTAAGTATCCACAAAGGTCACCTGCACAGACAAAAAATAATGTTAGCATAATCAATTTAAATCATACAAAGCACGGTAATATAAATCTTAAAAAAATGATCTTACTTAAAATGCATATCTTATGTACCCTTATAAGCGATTAGTCAATGAATTGAGTAAGTGGATGCTCCAAGTATAAAGTATCCTATGGTCCCATGTCAATCTCCTGACTAAGTCGGCATAAACTGGAAGGACGATAAACATGTCACCACAAAAGGATGAGTCCACCTCGTTCTCAAAGAATTCTTGGACTCCTGTATTTCCATCATTGTTACTCGATGCTGGCTCCTCTACATGCTCCAAGCTTTCGGTGGCCTCCACTCCTTACAATATCAACCCCTCTATTTGTATATTGTCCTCATCTATGCTCGGAACATCGCTTTGATTATATACTCTCACACTTTGGGGAGTTGAAGGTATAACATACCACCATCGAGGTTGTCAGGGGTTTGGATAGAATATTACCTATTCACAAACACGTATAAGAGAGATTTAACTATTGTGATATGTACCATGTCATAATACAATTAATAAACAAATGAGTTCATGCACCTATTCACAGTGGGCCGGCAACACAAAGGTGTCGCGCAAATCTGTCCATTTTTTTTCAGAATCTATTTCAAGAAATCCAGATAGACCTCGTCGAACTGTTGCTCCAGCTCCTTCAAGTACCACTTTGAACCACTGCACATCGCTCGAATAGTATCATGGAGAAGCTACGGTAATCCACTGTAACAATACTTTGCAAGTTCCCAAAATACTCCATCTCATCTATAATTGTGTTTGGATCCATTGCTCGTCATCAGCTCTCTTGCTCGAACCTTGCCATGATACCATAGTCTGTTGTGGAGCGCATTTTGTCAATACGCTATCGAAGGGTTTTCGAAAACAAAGTCACATCCACAGAGGACCTCGACGAATTTCAAGATAGAAGATCAATCAAGCGAATAAGCAAGACGAGAAAATGATGCCAAGACTCTGTTTTATTTCTGCCAATAACAAATACAAGGTACAAGAAGAAGAAACCCGAGCAGCCTTTGGGCTTAGGCCATCCATATATAGTTGTCTTCAGTCTTTTCTTCGTCAGCGTGATGTAGTCCAGACTTAAAAAGGATACGCAGACTGTGGGGACTTAACATTTCTCAAGAGGTAGTCTATGAGATAATGCAAAATCCATGAGAATCATCATTCAAATTGCTTCATAATCAGCCATAAAGAGGTATGGGATTACTATCGTGCTGCTTTGCATTAGAAGAGCAATCTGATCCACAATTGTCACTGCAGCAACCATCCCATGCCCTGGATCAATATGCACTTTCTCAAGTGGACCTATCCACAGTTCATATCAATCGAAGAAAGCATGGAGCAACTCCAGAGTCACTGTTTTTTGGCCTAATCAATGGAGCTCTGCATGGAGTCAATGGAGGACGTCATAGCTAAGCTTTTTGTAGCCTCAACAAGCATCTCCACAATTTCTGTTTTACGCGTACTGGCAAGGAGACAGTCATATTCACTTGGTACGATAATAGCCAAGAAGTTGTCACTGAGTTCACTCAGATAAATCCGATCAATAGCAGAAAGAGAAAATCCGTCGTTTTCTGTGGCAACTGTGTTCTCAACCTCTTTGTCTTCTACAATGATGTTACTGTCTCCATCGTCCTTTCACATCAAATTTGTTCAGATTGTCCATCGTTCGCTTTCTTCTCCCCTTCTTCACTTTGTTACCATCTTCTTTATCGGATTCTCTTCACCACCTTGGAATATTCCGTCCGCGTTCATCGAGCTCACCTATCACAGTAGCGCCCCTCTCTAGTTCTTCGCGGCCTCATCATTGCAATTGTCCTTGGCTGGCATGTTTTTCCTTCAGCCAGCCGTCTTCCACAGCACCAGCTTCAGCATTCTCTGTTTCTCCGTGCATACCTCCTGTGGAGCTTCACCGGCAACCTCCTTATTGCCCTCTTACGGCCTGATTTTCTACTTTTTTTTCAAAAGCTTTACATAACTAAGCTTCTTCCTAGCTTTCACTAAGCATTCAGATTTAATGGCGCCCGCTTTCGCCTCTATCCTTGTGAAATTTTCGGCCCTTCATACTTGAACTCGTTTCACTTAGTGGCCTTTCACATCTTCAAGGCTTCTCAAGCTCGATTTTAACTCTCGGCTTCTTGTATTTCTTATTATCTTAGATCCGGGATTTCTTGTACTGCTTTGACAGCTTCAACAATCTTCCTTGGCATCGGTTTTTTTTCAATATTTTTGACATGCACACATGCACAAGCATTCATTCACACACACACGCAGAGATAAATGCACACAGATAATATTATTTACAATGGAACGAAGTCCTAGCACACACATGGGTTTGAGACGATAACTGGAAACACACTTACGGGAAAGCTAAGGTTCATACACACACAAACACGCAAGCCACATGACGCAGAACAAAATGCAAACACAACGACTAGGTATACACAAAACACAAATGTCACACACACAAACTTTTTGGTGGATTCCACACCTTAGATGCGCAGCAGCATGACATCCACCCCCTCTGATCCTGCACATCCTCCGAATGGGCCAACTACCCATGATCATTGTCGTCAAGATCCACGAATAGATCAATCTCTTCGTTGTCTATTTCTGGTATATCAGCAAGGTTATCTGACATATCATCTGTCTCTTCTATTGGAGTTTCTTTTCGTTGCTCTTCTCTTGTAAATTCTTCCAATGCATAATCCTCCTCATCTCTTTTCTTGAAAATCTTGATTCTTTTTCCTGCAATGGGCACTCTAAGCATTGTCCTATCCGATTCTGTCAGCTCATATGTTGCATTGTCAAAGACATGTCTGACTATGTACAGCCCAAACCATCTTTTTACCATCTTCCGAAGTGCAGTATGCTGATTTTCAAGGCTGCTATCAAAGACTAATACCCAATCTCCCTCTTCTATTGCTCTAGGCCATAAGCGATGCCTGCTGTCAAACCTGTCCTTATTTCTAAGTCTAGCAACCTTTAACCTGTCAATAGCTAGTTGAATATCCTCTGGTATTCTCTCCAACTGCCAGATCTGAAGAGCTAAGAGCTCCTCTCTTGTCAAATCCTCCTGCCAAAGTAAAACTGACCAAGTCAAAGCACAAGTCTCAGTTGGCATAACCGATTTTTAGCCATATATCAACTCTGCGGGCATATATCCTGTGGTAACACTGTGAGTCATACGATCAGCCCACAAAGCAAATGGTAGAAGTCTCGGCCATTCTCCAATCCGTCCTCTGCATGCTTTGGCTAATGCTTTCATTATCGGTGGATGCCCTCTTTCACTCTTTCCATTTCCCTCTGGATTGTATGCTGTGGTTAGAGCCAACTTGATTCCTAGTTGAGAGAAAAACTCCCTAGCTTCATCTGCATCTAATTCACCACGATCTGCAGTGATCTTACCCACACAGCCATACCTACAGAATATTTCTTCCAATAAGAACTTACACACTGCACTAGTGGTCTTCGTTCTCAAAGGTCTGCCCTCAACATGATTGGTAAGATCCTCTCTAGCCAATACAATATATCTCATCTGCCATAGACCCATCGGCATAGTAACCAAGTCAACTACCCACTTATAATGAATTCATAGCGGATAGGTTGGGTGAAGCTTGTCTTGATGATGCACTATGGAATACATCTGACAGTCTCTGCAAGTCTCTACAAAGCGAGAAACATCTCTATACATGCCTTTCCACCAATATTTTTCTTTGATTTTCTCATAAGTAGCCCACACTCCTCTATGACCAGCCCAAGGACTCTCATGAAACTCTCTCATCACCTGTAACTGGGTCTCTTTATCGCAGACAACCCATAAGGATAATCCACCTCTTTTCTTCAGGTGCTTCCAAAGAAATCTGTCCTTGAGAAAATAACCATAGGATTTTCTCCCGATCTTCTTGAACTCTTCATCTGTCCATTCATCTCTTTTGCTTAGTGTACTAAGGTACTTGTCAATCTGTAACCAATCTCCAGCATAGATTTCTTCTATGAAAACCACAATATCATAGACATGGCAAACATGATCAACCATAGTGGCTGAAATTTTTGCATCATCCTCTTTTGCAAGTAATGTCTCCTCATCATCATATCTGGCTCTAGACAGCATATCCGCCATTGGATTATCCTTCCCTGCTATGTGTTTAAATTCTGGATTTAATGACTTGATGTATCCAATCCATCTCAGCATAGCTATGTCCAGAGTAGAGCAACTTGTAATCATACCTATCAATGGCAAGCAATCTGTCTCTACCACAATTGGGGCTCCAATAAAATACTCCTTGTCGCATTTGAGAGCCATAACAACCCCCAGTAATTCCCTCTTGATTTGTGGATACCTCCTCTGTCTCTAGTTTAGGACTTTCGCCCCAAACCAAATAGCGTACCTATTTCCATCTGCATCATCTTGACCCACAGCCCAACCTTGGACTAGTGTCAATTGTTAATACAATAGGCTTTCCGCAATTATAATCTGCTTTCCTGAGAGTAGGAGCAGTCTGCAATAACTTCTTCAATTTCCGCATGGCTCTAGTGTGGCTCTCATCCCAATAAAATTTCTACCCCTTTCGAAGCAGCTGATATAAACAATCTGCTGTGTGTGCAAAATGGGGTATCCAAATCATGTAAAACACACATGCTCCAATGAATCTCTGTACCTTTGAAGTGGTAGAACAATACTCTGTGATCTTTCCTATAGCATCCACCTTCGCAGGTGAAGGTTTCCTGCCATAATACCCACACATATGTCCAACAATGACGACCTCATTTACTCCAAAAACAAATTTCTGCCATGATAGTGTCAAGTTCACTTCTTCTAACCTGGCCAAAATCTTTTCACAAGCTGCAATATGTGAAAGGTGAGAAGGATCGAAGCTTGCACGCGAGCTATGGCGGGAGAGCAAGAGCAAGAAAGAGAGAGACAAGAAATGGGAACTCCAACAGTCACAATGTGTGACCGGGCCTTCCTTTATTCAAACTGTCACTAAACGAATAAAGAATAACGTGACGTGACGGGCGCCCGCCACCTGCAGTGTGCAGTGGCGGGTACTGTCAGTGTAGTAATACACGGGGCGGCACGGCGGAGGCGCCTTTACCCCCAACAACCTCCCACTTAAAGGCGAATCTACCCTAGTGAGAGAGAAAAGAAAAAGAAAAGACAATACAAATGTACATAGGTACAAGGGATGAGGAAAGGTGACATCTCATCCAACGCCC
Source organism: Lygodium microphyllum (assembly GCF_053477565.2). Classification (NCBI taxonomy): domain Eukaryota; kingdom Viridiplantae; phylum Streptophyta; class Polypodiopsida; order Schizaeales; family Lygodiaceae; genus Lygodium; species Lygodium microphyllum. The sequence continues at coordinate 89,334,958 of NC_141142.1, read as the reverse complement.
ATCAACCTCCTGAGGAAGGCAAAGCGCTCAGTAGTGAGGCTCCTCGTGAGCAAATCTGCAGGATTCTCGTCAGTGGAGATCTTGACAAGGTCAACAGACCTGTCCTCCACGACACCACGTATGAAGTGATACCTCACCTCAATGTGTTTCGTCTTCGCATGGAAGACCGGATTCTTAGCCAACTGAATGGCACTCATAGAATCCGAATGCAGTGTAGGTGTAGCATCAATCCCAAGGTCAGCAACTAGACGGCCTAACCATATGGCCTCCTTGCAAGCCTCAGTGGCTGCAACATACTCGGCCTCAGTGGTAGACAAAGCCGTACACTTCTGAACCCTGGACATCCAAGAGATAGCCCCTCCAGCATAGGTGAATACATAGCCAGAAGTGGACTTCCTACTATCTGCATGTCCTGCATAATCGGAGTCAGTGTACCCCACGACCCCTGTATCCTGGCTGCCATAGCAAATACACATATCTGCTGTGCCCTTCAGGTACCTCATGATACCCTTCACGGCATCCCAATGTCTGCTGCCAGGTGTAGCCATATAGCGTGCCACAACACCAACTGCATGTGCAATATCCGGACGAGTGGCTATCATGGCATACATCAAACTGCCCACGGCTGATGCATAAGGGATCTTGGCCATCTCGGCCCTCTGCTCATCTGTCTGCGGACAATCGGCCTGTGATACCTTCACATAAGAAGGTAATGGACAGCCAATAGGCTTTACGTCCTGCATGCGGAAGCGCTCAAGGACTTTATGAATGTACTCCCGCTGTGAGAGATACAAAAGTCCCTGATGCCTATCGCGCTTAATGCGATCCCAAGTATATGTGAGGCCTGTCCCAAATCCTTAATCTCAAAGCTCTTCTTTAGCTGAGATTTAAGAGCATCTAGCTCATCATGAGCTTTCCCTACTATCAGCATATCATCAACATAGAGTACCAAGATAAGCAAACTGCCATCACGGGCTTTCTTCGTGTAAAGACACGGATCCATAGCACTCTTGCTGTAGCCCTGTGACTGCATAAAGGCATCAAACTTATGATACCATTCCCTAGGTGCCTGCTTCAAGCCATACAAGCTCTTCTTCAACTTGCACACTAGGTGCTCCCTGCCAGGTTCTGCAAAGCCCTTAGGCTGATCCATATAGATCTCATCATGCAAGTCCCCATGTAGAAAAGCCGTCTTGACATCCATCTGATATAGATCTAAGTCAAGCTGTGCAACCAAAGCCAAGACTAAGCGCAGGGTGGTCATCTTAACCAAAGGAGAGAAGACCTCATCAAAGTCCACACCATGTTCCTGCTTAAAACCCTTTGCTACCAATCTAGCCTTGTATGCCGGCTTGGGGTGTCCAGGGGTACTTTTCAGCTTGTACACCCACTTGCATGGCAAAGCCTTCTTGCCCTTAGGCAAGGCAACCAAATCCCAAGTCTCATTCTTATGCAGGGAGTCTATCTCAGACTGCATAGCCCTCTCCCAGGAGTGACTGTCACCCCTGCGCATAGCCTCATCATAAGTGAAAGGCTCTCCTGCATCTGTAACCAAAACATAATGCATAGAGGGCTGAAATCTGTCAGGTGGACGTCTATCTCTAGCAGACCGTCTCACCGCAGGCTCTGCTGCCTGTCTAACTACCTGTCCAACATCCTGGCCCTGTGGAGGAACTGCTGCAGGCTGTACTACTGGCTGTGCTGGAGCTTTAGGCTCCTCCTGAAAGATCACTCTGCGGATCTCAACCACCTTCTCAGGCTGCCTGTGCATCTTGTCTTCATGGAAGACGACATCATGGCTGCGTACTATTTTCCGCGCCTGCGGATCCCATAGGCGATAGCCCATCTCTCCTGACTCACCATAGCCAAGGAATATGCATTTAATGCTCTTTGGATCCAATTTACTCCTCTTGTCCTTGGGCACATGGCAGAATGCCTCACATCCAAAGACACGGAGATGCGCATAAGAGGGTGGCTTACCAGCCCAAACTTCCTCTGCAACCTGGAAATCCAATCCACTGGAAGGCGATCGGTTTATGACATGCACTGACGTACTAACTGCCTCAGCCCAAAAACTCAGGGGTAGGCCTGCATGGCTAAGCATAGAGCGCACACGCTCCTGAATAGTCCTGTTCATGCGCTCAGCCAAACCATTCTGGGGTGGGGTGTAAGGGGCGGTCAACTGACGCTTAATACCCCTGTCATCACAAAACTGCTCAAAAGCATGCGAGACATATTCTCCCCCATTATCTGTCCTAAGGCATTTCAGCCTATACCCAGTCTGGTTCTCAACAAGAGCAAGCCATCTCTGAAAAATTGCCAAGACATCGGACTTCTGCTTTATGGGATAAGCCCACACTTTCCTAGAAAAATCATCAATGAAGGTAACGAAGTACTTCGCGCCACCCATAGACATGCAAGGCATAGGCCCACAAACATCGGAATGCACCAATGCCAAGGGCTCACTCATGCGTGGCCTACCTGATTTCTTATGCGTAGACCTATTCTGCTTACCATAAAGACAATGATCACACGAGTCAAAACATGCATAATCCAAAGGCGGAAGATACTGCAAACCAGATAACATTTTCATTCCTTTCAAAGACATATGCCCCAAACGGGCATGCCAAAGTGATACATGTGGGATAGAGCCCACTGCCAAAACATGGTCTACAGAAGACCCAGATACAACAAGAGGATAGAGGCTGCCAGTCTTGGCGCCTCTAGCAAGCACAAGTCTGCCTTTGGTAATCTTCCAGGCAGAATCCCCAAAACAGACATGAAATCCTGCATCATCCAACTGTCCTGCAGACATAAGACTACGCGTAAGTGCAAGTACATGACGTACATCCCTGAGCAAAAAGGAATTGCCAGTGGAAAACTGCAACTGAATATCTCCACAGCCCACAATATTAAGAGACCTGTCATCTCCAAGTCTGACTGATCCAGACACAGTACGGTAAGAGTGAAACCACTCACGGTAAGGCGTCACATGGAAGGACGCACCTGAATCCAATAACCAGCACTGTGCATACATACTAGGTGTCTCAGTCAAGTGTGAAGCATTAGAAGAACTAGCTGCAAGTATAAACTCATCACCACCATCGGACTCTTCAGTCTGCGTGACATTAATTTCCTCAATCTTGACGTTGGACTTCGCAGGTACTATGCTGCGATCAGAGGACTTCTCCTGCACTTTATCTTTCCCCTTATCCTTGCGCTTCTCATTGTGCAACTCATGACACTGTGGTCTAATATGGCCCTTTTTCCCACAATGATGACAAGTGACATTTGCATTGCGTCCACGCGACTTACTACGCGACTTGCCACCACGAGATTTAGACCGACCCTTCTGCGAGTCACGGCCTCGGCCATTACCACGGTCATACCTGTCATTCCTGCCTCTAACTGTCAAAGCATGACTACCACGAGAGGCATCCAAGTTTTTGCGATTCACCTCTTCCTGAAGAAGAGCACTCTCAACATCTGCCAATTTTAGAGTAGCACTAGAGGCACAAAGAGCAGTGCGGAATACATCCCATGACTCATTCAGAGTTCCAAGCAAGAAAAGAGGAGTTACTTCCTCTCCAAAGGTGATATCCTGCGAAGTCAGGTTCTTCAGTATAGCATGGAACTGGCTCAAGTGAGCAGACATAGTCGCATTATCCTTCATGCGCAGATCCATAAGCTGCTTCAACCAGTACATCTGACTCGCCGGACTTTTCTTATCATAAAGATTCTTGATCTTATTCCATAGATCCCATGCACTCTGTGCTTCCTCAAATACATTATAATGTACCTGTTCAGTGAGAGACAATACAATCGTGGACTTGCATAGCTCATCAAGTTCAAGCCAGTCGTCAATGTCCATAGTTTCAGGCTGCTCCCCACTCAACCGAAGTGGCTTAATCTGAGATTTCTGCACCAAAACCTGCCATATTTGACTCTTCCAGTAAGAGTAGTTGGTACCATCCAACTTTGTAATGTTAAAGATGGCACTATCATGCGAAGATGACGCCATTATGCAGGCTGGAAATGCCCAAACAGTCCAAAACTGCTTGCTGTTTTATTGCAGAAACTGCCCAAAAATGATCAAAACGGGGTCCAAAGGGTGAGCAAAGTGTGCCAAAAGTTGCTGCCCACTTAGTACTAGGTGCGGTACACCAAATCAGGATATTTCAGCATGAAAAGTACACCTCAGTCCACCAATAACTGCTTGCTGTAATAAATTGCAGGTATACAGTCTAGAGAGCAAACTGTCCCAAAATAGGATCCAATGTCAAGCAAACAATGCTAGGTCCAAAGCCGGCATGAAACGGACATAAGCAAGGCCAATGACAGTGAAAAGAACATGAGCTCAACACCAAGCATGTCAAAATAACATCTGCCAGTGAAAGGCACACCCCCAGACACTCTAGGCAAAGTGTTCCTGTAACTGCCAAAACCTGACACAAATAGGTATCTGCTCAAAGAGAAAGATCCAAATATGAGACTCAGCTCATAAGCATCCTGTGAACCAAGAGTACATCAATGCATATCCATAAAGATCGGAGTATGATCCCAAAGTCTCAATGTGTATGTAGCTGCTCAAGACATAAACTGCTTCAAATACATGTAAGTGCTCCAATAGCATGCAACTGTCAAAGGTCAAGAAAGCATGTAAAATGCTCCCACTAGCACAAAAGGCGTACAAAGCGAGCTCAGAAGCTCAAACAACCCAAGAGAAAGCACCAGTGATAAGTGACCCTGTCAATGCATCAAGCGCATCCGAGAGAGCATGACATACATGAAGCACCGGTCGTATTAACCATGAAGCAATACATAAGCCCAAATAAGCTCTCGGTCAACTCAATGACATCCAAATAGCAACCAAGATCAGTGATCAAGTAAGCCGGGAATGCTCAAATACATCCAAATCCAAGCTCCAAATGTCGGTATGGCATACACGAACCAAATAGCATATGTCACGAACCAAAGCATGTAATGCAAAAGCCTAACTGTCAAGCAGAGACATGAGGCATAGGTGGTCCACGAGCATGCCGAGTCGGTCCAAATGCCAGTGAAGACGGAGCTAATGCGAAGCTCAAAAGCATCCCATAATCTCATACATATGCTCCAAGTCGTCCCCAAATGTCAGAGATATCATGCCAAAGCTCAAAGCATACATCCGGTATCGGTAGGTAAGTGCCAAAGCATGTAAAGTACCTTCAGCCCACTGTTATTCCAGCATGTATTTACTGTTCTAAACAGTAGATTTCAGCCCCAAATTCAAGCCAAAATCATGGTCAAACCAAATGCATACATCCCCAATACATCCGGGTAGGAAGTAGACCGCATACGGGCATCAAACAAGGTAACCGGAGTAGAGTATAAGCATTAAATGCCAATGCCAAGTGTGGCTGCCCTGTTTCCAGCACTGTATAACAGTAAATAACAGTCCCAAATCAGCCAATATTTCAAGCCAAAATCATGGCATAATCATGTGCATACATTCCCAAGGCACTAGGCATCATGTAGACCGCATACGGGCATCAAATAGCACAACCGGAATGGAGTATAAGCAACAAATGCTAATGCCAATGGTGCTGCCCTGTTTTCAGCCTGTTATGACAGTTTATGACAGTCCCAAATCTGAAGAAATCAGCCCCGAAAGATCAAGACCAATACCCAAAGCTTGAATGACATCAAACATGAAGTCTATAGCCCTCTTGATCAAGGTAGAGAGCAAGAAGCAATGGCCAAGTGTGGAGCTGAAGTAGATGAGTGCTCACAGCTTGGAAAAAAATGATGCAATCTGCCCTGTTGGTGTTGAACTTGCTGTTGCTCCACATGGGCTGAAAAGGGGGGCTCAATGATGGCCCAAGGTAGGCACATACCAAGCCATGAAGGCCCAATGCAAAGGGGAGGGAAGATATGAGCTATGGAGCTCAAAAAGAGTGGCTGCCCTTTGTTCCTGCCCTGTTTCAATCTGAGAATACACTCAAATGCCTGCAAATGCTGAAGCAATACCTCAAGGGCAAGGCCCTGATGAAGCTCAAGAAGGCCAGGATGGAGCTCGGGAAGCCGGGGAGAGTCGGGAGCTCAAGAGGTCGGCTATGGCTGCCGGGATGGAGACCCAATGCGTGAAGCGAGTCGATGCGAAGGTCGGGAAGCACCGAGTCGAGCTCGAGCAAGAGAATGCCAAGCTCTGATACCAGTTGAAAGGTGAGAAGGATTGAAGCTTGCACGCGAGCTATGGCGGGAGAGCAAGAGCAAGAAAGAGAGAGACAAGAAATGGGAACTCCAACAGTCACAATGTGTGACCGGGCCTTCCTTTATTCAAACTGTCACTAAACGAATAAAGAATAAAGTGACGTGACGGGCGCCCGCCACCTGCAGTGTACAGTGGCGGGTACTGTCAGTGTAGTAATACACGGGGTGGCACGGCGGAGGCGCCTTTACCCCCAACAATATGATCAGCCACAAAGTATCTGCATCCCTGCTCATTTAGACTCTCATTCTTCTCTTCTTCTGCACATCCCTTAATGGGCACATCATCCAAGAAAGGCATGGTAAGTTGAGGTATATACTCGTGAAGGACCTTATGCATGGCATTCATCATATGCGCGACAGAATTAGTGGCACCTTGAGGCAAGGTACACATCCTGACAAGCCCAATAGGAGTTCTCATAGTGGTTAGGTCCTTGCTTTCCAAGGCCAGCTGAAACTGATCATATCTCAAATACAAGTCACCTAAAGAATAGATGGCGTGTTTAGCAAATGCTTCTACAAACTCATCCACAACTGGACCTATACCAACATTCCTGATAGTAACTCTATTTACTAGCTGCATGTCCTGTATAAATCGGAGAGTACCATTGTTCTTTGGAACTGTGAACCACCTATTTGGGTGGCGCAGATGACGACTCTAGGATTCCCATCCTGGTTTTCTCATTCAACAAGTCAACTAGCTTTGGCAGGTGTGCCCTAGGCACTGGAATAGGTCAGAGGTTCTAGGGAATATGAGGGATAGTAAAGATCACCATAGGGGCAACAATATCCGGATTTACACATCCAATCTCATGCGAGAAGAAAGCAAACCCCCTTTCATGTCGCTCAAGCATATCCTAAAAGCACTACTTCTCTGAGGGTAGCAAGAAATCACAATTTTTAATTTTTAACTCAGCAAGAGTCTTTGCTGAAAATTTATGGTCTATATGCTCTGGGTTCCTCAAAATTGGCTGCTTGGCAGCCCTCTCTATTTGCTGATCACTATCAGGTGGAAGCGGTCCAGCTACTGACTTCACCTTCTTATCCACAATCTTGTATTTCGTGTCAACCCTGGCTTCATTATGATCCTCTGCACTACTCAAATCTTGTTGTAAATCAGCAATTATGTTGAATATCCTCAGCCCTTTGCTCTATGGACTACATAGGAACAACCCTAAACTCTGGATGCTGAAATATTTCAGCAATAAACTCTGTTGGCTGAAAGTTTTCAGCCCTCTATGTCTCTGTAGGCTAATCATAATCACCCGAAAACTCTGTTTGCTGAATTTCTTCAGCACTCAACATTTTTTGCTGAGTCACCTTAGCCTTTGACTCTATCTGTGACACAAAATCTGAAATTTCATGAAACATGTCCAGGACTGCACTGATACATTACTGGGACAACTCTACATATCAGCTTTTAGCATATTTTCCATCTCTGACATCGTATCTGCACAAATCATACTATCATACATCCCGTCTATATGCTCATTATCCTCTAAAATACCTACATTTTTCAAATCTTTCTCCTTACTGCATATGTACTGCCTGGCAGCTCTAGGCAACTCAGAAATCTTCTGATACCTCATCGAACTATTTGCTAAAATTCCAACAAAATTGGAGGAGAAAACACTGCTGCCAGGAGGCAAGAACTCCAATCTCATCTGTTCTGTACCACCGTCGTCTAGCGGGACAGCGGTACCTAATGAAAATCCTAATCCCTTGCAGTGGGCAAAGGCGCATCTCGAAGAGTATCCCTATTTCTAGCATGATTTACACACACAGTCATAAACTGGACTGCTCTCATACCATCTTTACTGCGAATCCATGCATAAGCAGACTCGCCATCCATTACTTTCATCTCCATGTGTGTCTCTGTGATGAATGGCTGTCCTAGGATTAAGAGATAAGAGCATGAATCCTGCACAAAGAAATGGAAATCCTCCTCTACATCTCCAATAGAAATCCTGACACTAGGACATGCATGATACAAATCGCCTGCAGTGTTATTGGTAGCTCTCATATGCCACCCATGCTTTGCATCCATAGGCCGTCTACTACTTTCATAAACTCCGCGAACTATGAGATTAATCTCTGAACCATGATCCACCAAAGCAACATAAGACACTTGTTTCTCTCCAAATTTTACCATTGTTTCTGTAGTTGCCCTAGCCCAATGACTCCGCGAAAAGTGACTGCGCGGTACCAATATAGACTCATCAGTTTTAGCATAATGCATAGGCTGAACCCTCTTCTCTATCTGCGGAAAAACAGAAGCATTCTCGACCATAACCTCATTCTCATCCAACTCCTCAATCAAAACTCCATGTGTATCAGTAGTAGGCAATGTATGTCTTTTTCTCTTCAGGACTTCTTAGAATCGATTTTGAAACTCTCTTTTCGAGATGCCCAAAACCTCAGAAATAGTAAAAGTCACCTCACTGCCAAGTATCTTGTCATTAAAGATTTTCTTCATGTCCGTAGATGTCTCAATATCGGACATTAATCTAAATCCTGGCTGCTTTCTCTGTCTAGGTTCCTGCCTCTTTTCTTTCTTCTGAGCATCCTCCATTTGTCGTTCTAGCCCTGGTCTCGAAGACGGCCCTGCAGTAGGTGGAGTAACAAACTCACCCCCTCTAGTCTGTTTAGCTGCATTTGGATTGTCTTCATCTCTCTTATGCTTCTCCTCAACAAGTACATCTGCTCCGTGAGATTTAGCCAAGTAGGCATAAATAGTGTACCTGTCAACAAGCGAATCCCAACCTGTCTCGGATCTGATGCTAGAACCTGCACTAGATAAAACAGTCTGCTGGATTTTTCCCTTGTTTGCCGTCTCTATAGCATAGGTCCATAATGCTGACTGACTCTCTGACCCTTTCTCAATCTGGACTCCATATGCAGAGGCATCTCCTCTAGCTGCCACATAAGAAGTACGCGCAGTCATGTCATCCACTAATTTCTTCATTCCAGATCTAAGATAAGAACAAATACAAGAAGTCGAGAGTTAAAATCGAGCTTGAGAAGCCTTGAAGGTGTGAAAGGCCACTAACTGAAATGAGTTCAAGTATGAAGGGCCGAAAATTTCGCAAGGATGGAGGCAAAAGCGGGCGGCATTAAATCTGAATGCTTAGTAAAAGCTAGGAAGGAGCTTAGCTATGTAAAGCTTTTGAAAAAAGAAGCAGGAAATCAGGCCGTTAGAGGGCAATAAGGAGGTCGCCGGGGTGAAGCTCCACAGGAGGTATACACAGAGAAACGGAGGATGCTGAAGCTGGTGCTGTGGAAGACGACTAAAGGAAAAACATGCCGGCCAAGGACAATTGCAATGATGAGGCCGCGAAGAACTAGAGGGGGGCGCTACTGTGACAGGCGAGCTCGATGAATGCGGACGGAATATTCCAAGGTGGCGAAGAGAATCCGATAAAGAAGATGGTAACAAAGTGAAGAAGGGGAGAAGAAAGCGAACGATGGAGAATCTGAACAAATTTGATGTGAAAGGACGATGGAGATAGTAACATCATTGTAGAAGACAAAGAGGTTGAGAACACAGTTGCCATAGAAAACGACGGATTTTCTCTTTCTACCATTGATCGGATTTATCTGAGTGAACTCAGTGACAACTTCTTGGCTATTATCGTACCAAGTGAATATGACTGTCTCCTTGCCAGTACACGTAAAACAGAAATTGTGGAGATGCTTGTTGAGGCTACAAAAAGCTTAGCTATGACGTCCTCCACTGACTCCATGCAGAGCTCCATTGATTAGGCCAAAAAACGGTGACTCTGGAGTGGCTCCATGCTTTCTTCGATTGATATGAACAGTGCATAGGCCCACTTGAGGAAGTGCATATTGATCTAGGGCATGGGATGGTTGCTGTAGTGACAATTGCGGATCAAATTGCTCTTCTGATGCAGAGCAGCACGATAGTAATCCCATACCTCTTTATGGCTGATTATGAAGCAATTTGAATGATGATTCTCATGGATTTTGCATTATCTCATAGACTACCTCTTGAGAAATGTTAAGTCCCCACAGTCTGCGTATCCTTTTTAAGTCTGGACTACATCACGCTGACGAAGAAAAGACTGAAGACAACTATATATGGATGGCCTAAGCCCAAAGGCTGCTCGGGTTTCTTCTTCTTGTACCTTGTATTTGTTATTGGCAAAAATAAAACAGAGTCTTGGCATCATTTTCTTGTCTTGCTTATTCACTTGATTGATCTTCTATCTTGAAATTCGTCAAGGTCCTCTGTGGACGCGACTTTGTTTTCGTAAACCCTTCGACATCTTTGGTGAACCCGACATGAAAGCGTCGCATTTAAAAATTTCAGGATGGGAGATACTTCAACATCAACTTCAGCCCCTTCTATGATTCCTACTTTGTCCTCTACTTCGACTCCGTCACATCAGCTTCTGCTTCAAGTACTTCTACAGATGATTTAAAGCAGATTTTGCAGAACATTTCTATGTATATGCAACTTCAAAATCAGCAGACACAATTGTATATGCAGCAGCAGCATCAGTTATATCAACAACAGTTGTCTCAGCAAAGGCAACTATATTCGGAGCAAGAGAATGCAATCAGCGCAACTAAGGCGATTGAAGCAGTTGAAAATGAAAAGAAGCTATTCGATGGCTGTAATGTATTGGATTATTTGAAGTCGTATGAGATTAAGATGGGATTTTTTGGAGTACCGACAGGACTTATGAGCAAATATTTTCTTCGCCTTGCCACACCTACCTTGAGGGTAAAAGTGACTGATCTTTTCCTTCAAAATTCGCATTGGCAAGATTTTAAGAAGGCCTTGAAAGAGGAGCATTTTCTTGAGGACGATGGCTACACGGCGGTCATTCCGAGAGTGGGTCTACATGCCAAACAAAGGTCTAGCTGCTTCAGAATTGATACGAGAATTTGAAGAGAGGTATAGTCAGCTTGATGCCGCTGAACAAAGAGCATTGGATATTGAGAAAGTTGAGCTTTTCTTACAAGCTGTAGATCCTGCTCTTCAGGAAGAATTAGGAGAGCTTCTTGAGGATCGCACGAAGCTTATGGGTCTTAAAACAGATTGGCAGGACGCTCAGGATGCGGTCTCGACTTTGACCAAGAGGCGGATATGGAAGACCCGACTACAGAATGGATCTATGACTCCGATGTCGTCTTTTGCTCCTATGTCTGCTTCTACCCCTGTCATTTCTTCTCTTCCTCAGCCAATTACTTGGCCTATGCCAGTGCCTACTATTTCTAATCCTCCCGTTCCTTCTATTCCTAGACCGATGCCGGCTCCTGCTCCGAAATCATCTGCTCCTTTGGTTCCTTCCTCTCTTGATGACATAATCAAAGGCATAACGGATTTGATACTGGAGTTAGTTTTAAAAAATTGGTGGGAAAATTAAAAGAGCAGTTTGCCTTGACCACGGCTACTATTTCTTCTAGTGCTCCTAGTGCACCTAGGAGAGATCGAAGATGTATTTGGTGTCATAGTACGGACCATCAGCATTGCAAGGATTGCGAATCTTTTCAAGATGCAAGGAGGAAGATTTTGGTATTTTGGGGACAAGATGGCAAGATCTGGTTGACTGAAACAGGAGCTCTACTTGCTACCAATTAAGGCGATTTCTTGTACCGCTTTGACAGCTTCAGCAATCTTCCTTGGCATCGGTTTTTTTTTAATATTTTTGACACACACACACGCACAAGCATTCATTCACACACACACACAGAGATAGATGCACACATATAATATTAATTACAATGGAACGAAGTCCTAGCACACACATGGGTTTGAGACGATAACTGGAAACACACTTACAGGAAAGCTAGGGTTCATACATGCACAAACACGTAAGCCACATGCAGAACAAAATGCAAACACAACGACTAGCTATACACAAAACACAAATGTCACACACACAAACTTTTTTGTGGATTTCACACCTCGGATGCGTAGTAGCACGACAACGCTCCACAAGAAAATGCCATCCACGCGACCACGCTGCACTATATATTTTGTACTGTACATTGAAACACTCAATTAGTTGTCGCATATAAAATATAGATATGACAAATCCTAAACACGTCATCACATTTGGACTACATCCCCTTGAGAATTCCCACTCCTCGATTAAGACCTCCGCCCCTTTGCGAGACGTTGCGGTCAATGCTTCATGCAACCATTGCATTGATATAAACCGCGGCATCTCCTCCATGCCCTCGGGATATCGAATTGGTCAATGGCGTGTACTACGTTGAAATTCAGGAAACGCCTAGCTCGCTGGTACCTGGCGAGCCACATCTCCATAGAGGCATGGTGCAACATACAAAAGCGATTCAGTTTCTCCTCCATTGCATCATCCATTCTTTTTTCTATCCCATTTCCAACCACCACATCTCTGGTTAGTCTATCATTGTCCTTCAACGACAATAGCATACTGTTGTCTGGATCCACCGTTGGTAGCCATTGTGAAATATGCACTAGCACCTCAAATACCAACCAACCTTCAGCCATGCTACCTTCTAGCCGAGCTTGTTGTCGCACAAAGCCTTTCAGGGTTTTCATGAAGCGCTCCAAGAAGAATATCCATCGCGTACGGACATGTCCAACAATCTCCACTTCATCTACAAGATGCATAAGAGGTGGATTTGTATTGTGAGTGCGCTGGTAGGCAGGTATTTCTCAAAGAGACTGACTGTCTCCACTGCTCCCTGCCTCGCGGATTTAATAGAGGACGTCCTAATCTCCTTCTGTGAGATCCATTGCACTAAAGTCGACAATCTGTAAATGGCCCCACGTATTTCTAGAGTAAGGCATCCTGCGATCGCGATCGGTAGTACAAACTACCACAAATGAGAAAGCATTATGAACAATGACTACACTCCAAATAGCAAAATGCGCAGGCCACTTACAATCCATTCGTAGTGCAAACCTGACATATCTTATACCAATCATGGGATTTTAGCCATGATAATTGGTCGTCTTTAAAAAATGCAAACCTGAGAAAACGCATCATACCTGTCAGAGTGCAGATAAACTTGACTATTTGCTTCATAATGCGCTCTTTTTTAGTGGACAAAACCCAAGGAGTGTGAGGTAGCTGCATGCGACCATCAGCACTCGACTGCGGCCAAAGCACCTCCATCTTGCTACCTCCTTCAAATCCATTCGTGCCCCTATAGTGTCTCTCTTTCCTATGATGTGGTCCAATAACAAGCTGCCCACGTTCTTGAAAATATGCATGGGATCCAACAAGTGGTTGATCTGTAAGTGGGTCCAATATGGCAACACGTAGAAAATTGAGAACCGTTGCATCCCGTTTGGATATGAATCCGCGTGGACCATTTCCAACTCGTACCAGCCTTGGGCATTCATACGTGTTGGAGGTCGTCCAAGAAAACCTTCCTTGAGTTCATGACTCTCTGGCAAGAAAGCGGCGTGTCCTTAATATACCATCTTCTTCATGGTTCGTGACCTTCAAGAGTCTAACTGTGGCCCGCACAATGGATATGCATGATAACTTGAGGTAACCAGACTTGTCTCAACACATCTATCTAGTGAATACAAACTTACACGAGCTATGATAGATATTACCAACGAGAATGGAAGCCTATTTACCTGAGTACTCTCCAAATCCCGGAAAGTCATGCATCGTCCACATGAGAATGGCTCGAATATTGGCGGACCGTCGACCATCGTGCTTGCTTATATCTTGCACGGTGACCCCCTCCTCCCACAAAATCTTAAGCTCATCGACTAATGGACAAAGATACACGTCCATATTTTTGACTTTGTAGTGGCCGGAGACGAGTAAGCTAAGGATGAGATGTCCTTTCTTCGTAGAAAGCCATGGAGGGATATTGTAGTTGACAAGGACTATAGGCTACACACTATAAGAAGTTGAGTGCAGACCGAATGGGTTCACGCCATCCATTGCAAGACCGAGCCGAAGATTCCTTGGCTCTCGGGCAAAGCCTAGGAAGGTAGAGTCAATGTGGCTCCATATATGTGAATCCGCTGATATTCGTTGAACTCCATCTGTGGACGTATTCTACGCATGCCACATTGTCAAGTAAAGTGTTTAAGAACTTTTTGAGGGATGATTTTGCCCTTGCAAGTCATGTCGATACCTGTGAGAACTACACTTTGGACATGTCCCCATAGTCCCGTATTCTCCTCGAAATAGTATGCAATCATCGATACATGCATGGATGATGTTGTAGTCCATGCCAAGCTTTCGTAAAACATGTCGTGTATCATCACGAGACTGAGGCATGGTATTTGCAAGTGGTAATATATGATACTTCAATAACTTGAAAAAAATCATAAAACACCTTGAAAAAACACAAATGTTTTTAATGATAGTGCCGAAAAGAAATCAACGAAGAGTACGTACAAGGTACCTGATCATCTCGGTCACACTCACATCGCTCCACTCGTATTTTGCTTGCACACTTAGGAGTGCAAGCAGTGTCTTCAGGTGAGATACTCGGCACCCATCATATAATGGTATGGATGCTTCCTCTCTAACTGGATCAAAAGTCTCGACATCCATGGGAATCAATGCATCGATCATTGCCTCCATCTCAGGCTCCAAGTTTGAAGGTAAGTCCCGAAGGCTATCTGTCTCCTCTGGTATTGACGGTATAGATTGGGTAGTACCTTCCAAGTGGTGGATTGGCTCAGGCACTCCATCCATTGCACGCCCATGAACTCTTCTAATTGGTCGTAAAGGGTCACTCCTCCTTGGGACGAGACGTCACCTCCCTGGATAGAAAATTTGCCAGCCACACCCAATCTTTTTGTATATGGTATTCAATTAGCTTGCGAGTACAATGCATGATTGATATGAACTTTTCTTACCATTTGCTGAAAATCCAAGATCGCATGATCAATGATCTCAGATTGAAACTCGCCAAAGCGTTGTACGTGTTCTATAGACAATCGACGATTTCATCAAATTGCCACCTTGCATTGAGAGTAAGGACATGGGATACGTTGATTAAGATACGCCTCGCGATCTTGAACATCAAGACCTCTTCATCGTTTTTCATTTTGTCTACGTTACGACAAACAATTTGTTTTTGTTATCATTCTTTTTTTCTTTCTTAAATTGTTAGAGAAGGGATTTCTTCTCTTGTAACTCAGCAAAAATTAACGACTATGACTACGACCACGACCATGACCACGACTACCACTACCACTACCACTATAATAAACACGAAAATAAGAAGAAAAAAAAACTACTACTACAGTAACCACTACCACTATAATAAACAAGAAAAGAAGAAAAAACAACAACAACAACAACAACTACTACTACTACTACTACTACTACTACAACGATAAACAAGAAAAGAAGAAAAAACTACTACTACTACAAAAAAAATAAGAAAACTAAACAACAATAAACAAGAAAAGAAAAGAAAAAACTACTACTACTTTTACTACTACAACAAACAAGAAAACAACAACCTCTTCCTCCTCTCTCTCCCTTCCTCCTTCCCCCTCTCCCTCTCTTTCTCTCTTTCCCTATTATGTTTAATGTTTATTCTCTCTTCTCACCCTCTCCCTCTCCCTCTCTTTCCCTCTTTTCCTATTATGTTTAATGTTTTTTCTCTCTCCTCTTCCTCTCTCATTTTATTTTCTCTCTTCCTCTCCCTCCCTCACCCTCTCCCTTTCTTTCCCTATTATGTTTAATGTTTTTTCTCTCTCCTCTCCCTCCCTCACCCTCTCCCTCTCTTTCTCTATTTATGTTTAATATTTTTTCTCTCTCCTCTCCCTCTCTTATTTCCTTTTCTCTCTTCCTCTCCCTCTCTCATTTCCTCTCCCTCTCTTTCTCTCTTTCCCTATTATGTTTAATATTTTTCTCTCTCCTCTCCCTCTCTCATTTCCTCTCCCTCTCTTTCTCTCTTTCTCTATTATGTTCAATGTTTTTTCTCTCTCCTCTCCCTCCCTCACCCTCACCCTCTCTTTCTCTCTTTCCCTATTATGTTTAATGTTTTTTCTCTCTTTTTCTCTCTCCTCTCCCTCTCTCATTTCCTTTTCTCTCTTCCTCCCCCTCCCTCACCCTCACCCTCTCTTTCTCTCTTTCCCTATTATGTTTAATGTTTTTTCTCTCTTCCTCTCCCTCTCTCTTTCCCTATTATGTTTAATGTTTCCCTCTCTTTCCTCTCCCTCCCTCTCCCTCTCTCATCTCCTCTCCCGCCCTCACCCTCACCCTCTCTTTCTCTCTTTCCCTATTATGTTTAATGTTTTTTCTCTCTCTTCTCCCTTTCCTTTTCTCTCTTTCTCTCATTTCCTCTCCCTCCCTCACCCTCACCCTCTCTTTCTCTCTTTCCCTATTATGTTTAATGTTTTTTCTCTCTTCCTCTCCCTCCCTCTCTCATTTCCTCTCCCTCTCTCATTTCCTCTTCCTCCCTCTCCCTCTCCCTTTTCCTCTCTTTCTCTCTTATTTCCTTTCCCTCTCTCAATACACATGAATTTTAACAAAAACAAGTAAAAGAGAACGAGAAAACACAAAAACAAAGCAAGAAGGAACAATGCACTCACCGTAAAGGCTTGAAGAAGGGTTTGGCGGCTCCTCTTCGCGACAGTGGGTCCTCTTCGCCCTCCGTACACTTCCTCCTCTTCTTTGTGAACGGCGGTGACAGCAGTGAGAAGCTTTCCTTCTCCATCTTTCTCTCCCTCTCTCTCTCTCACTCTCAAATGCAAGATGTTCGCTCTTCCTTTCGCTCTCTCTTTCGTGTATGCGCGCAAAATAATGCGCTTGGGTTTCGGCCCACGCTTTTTTCGTTTGAGTACCATTGCTATTTGCGTCACTATTTGTGACGCTAATAGCGATGCCGCTTTTTGCATCGGAAACCGCCGTCGCTATACCTTCATATCCTTGTAGTGTAATGTCATTCTTATAACTGTGATACTAAAATTTATGGTTAGCTCAATCATGGAAATAATTCTAATATTCTATATACGTTTCTTTAATACTAATTCTAAGTTTCTAATAATGTTAGTTTTCTAATAGATTACCTTAGATAAGCCTAAAACTAGATATGATGTGAAACAAGATTTCTGACTTAACATTTTATGTAAAATTTCCTAAAGCTTAATAGTTAGCATAACATTCTAAGTTAGAAAATTTTTAGTCATACTTGTTTATTCATTAGTATAACATTCTATGTTAGGATTTTTTTAGAGCATAACAATCATTCTTTTTTTAATTGACTTTATTATCCCATGTATATATGCAAGTAAATTTCTAATTATTTTCAATGACTAGAACCTAATCTAACTTTAACTATAATTATCACTAAATTTTTCTTTCTAAAAAAGAATTATCATTCAATAAAGAAAAAGATCACAAAAATACTAACATTAAAACTCAATTTTGATAATTAATTTATTGAGCTTTTCTACTTTAAAGTAATAATCTAATTCATGCTTTGAAGAATAAAATGTCTTTTATTCTTTTTTTAAAATAAAATAGCATTTTCTTAATTTATTTTAGAATCTGATTTTGGCTAGGATTATTTGTAGCCAACCCCGCATTAAGTGACGATGTTGGCAGCGTAACCACATTTGGGGGTGATGCCACATCTCATCTTCTTGACGGCATGATGATGATATTTTTAGATTTTAGAGAAAGAAGAAAATTAAGAGAAGATTTTGGCAAGATAAGGGTGTCATCGTCGCTTCTTTGATCACATTTCTTCACAACATAATCTGTTTAGCTCCACACTCATGCTCTCACAATGGAGGGGAGAGGTCTTGTTTATAGGAGAGGGGGGTGTGGGATGCGCTTGCATACATAAGCGGCATCTGAGGTGTCACATGGTGGCACCATGAAAATGATGGGTGATGGATTGATTAACTGGGTGTCAGCTTGTTAAAATTTCCTAAATTCTTTTTAACATGAAAATGCCATGTGTAAGATATTTCTAGTGAGGTGGCAGTTTGAGATTTTTCAAAAAAATCTTATTTTTTGATTTTAATAGAAAATTAGAAAGAGGATATGAGGTGTCCTGATGAGGTTGGAAATGGTTAAAAATATATCAATTTTTTTAAAATGAAAATTGGAAAATTTGAAGGAGAAGTACCTACGTGATAAATTAGGAATTTTTAATCAATAAAAAAGAATCTCGTTTTGAATTTTCCATGAAAATTTAGGATATGAGAAATGAGGTGTCTTGTGAAGGTTAAAAAGCACTAGGATTTTTCTAAAAAAAATTATATGATAGTTGGAAAAATAGGAGAGTAAGTATTTATGTGGCAAGAGATGGGAGGAAAAGTGCACACTCTTTCTAATCATTGCTTATCTCTCTCTCACCATGTGTCATTCTCTTGTAAAGTCCTACTTACAATTGAACTCTTTCTCTCTTTTAGTTAACTACTCTTTGACTTTTAGTTAGAATTGGACTAATTGGATGATTTTTCTTTTCTTCCCATTTTTTTCCTTTTCGTGCATACATAATTTCTTACGTGTTTAGCCGATGACTAATGTGGAGTTTTCATGATAAGGAATAATGCACATACACTATTGAAAATAATTAGCTTGTGTTTGCAAAAACTATTCTTTTTGCATGTATTTGCGTGCTTTTAAGTAAATGCACAACCGTACATCAAGAGTGAGTTCACAAGCATAAATTATATCTTTATTTATGAAATGTACATGCACGTGTTCACGTATATATGTGTGCACATATGCCTAAGGAGGAGTTCATATGCATAACTTATCCCCACCGATTCGGTACTTTTAAGGCTTAAGTCATGTGGCTAGTGGGAGGGGGGGGGGGGGGGGGGGGAGAGTTCATGTAAGGATCAACGATTTTGCTTGTGTATACGATGAAGAAAATTGCCATGAGAGATTTCTTAATTTTTTTGTGTGTACATTTTGTGTTGTCAAGGCGGTTTGTTACAAAATATATGTAGCTTGATCCTTTGTACTGACATAGACCAAGTCAATATCATCTGCTAGAACCTACTCTCAAATGAAATGGTAATGGAATTCTATATGTTAAGTCCACACATGATATATTAGATTCTTGGCCAACTAAATGCTACTAAGGTTAACAAGTAGATTATAACCTTCTTGTCCACTTGAATCATTAAGTAGCTAGCACAACCAAGTATATAATATATTGCAATTGCAGCACCCATGTACTTAGTCTCAATACTAGATAATGCAAATGTAGGTTGTTTTTTTACTACTTCAAGTAGCACCACTCCCAAATGAGAATATAAATCCATTGATAGACCTCCTATGAAGCAAGTCTAATAGTACATGTGCAACATAGAACAAGGCATAGTATCAAGTGTAGACTTGACATAGGGCAATGTTCACTATGCTATATTAGAATATGACTCATGTTGAGTTAGCTACAATGGAGCTTATGTGTAGAGATATAGGTTGAGAGAGAGAAGAGACAGAGACACATGATTTGTGGTACTGAAGAATGTACCTCAATAATGATTTTAGACAGGTATATGTACTATGTACAACCTGGCTCTTACGGGCAAACAGGAGCACTACCCTTTATCCCAACAACCTCCCCCCTAAAGGCAATGTGCCCAAAGATAGAGGAAAAGAATAATCTAAGTCTAAGTATATACAAAGCTGAAGAGACTATACCTATCGAATACCCATCATCTATCGGCAATGGGCAAACCTCTTTGCTGGAAGACCTTTTGTGAGAAGGCCTGCAGGGTTATCATTAGTGTGCACCTTGACTAGCTCAATGCTCTTATTGTCAAGTACCTCTCTCATGAAATGATACTTTACATGTATGTGTTTTGTCTTTGCATGAAAGACAAGGTTATGTGCTAACATGATAGCACTCTGACTATCACAGTGGAGGACAGGAACCTCAATAATCCCAAGCTCAACAACCAAACATGACATCCATAAGGCCTCTTTGCATGCCTCAATGGCAGCCACATACTCTGCCTACGTAGTAGACAATGCAACACACTTTTGTAGCTTGCATATCCAAGAGACAGACCCCCCCGTGAAGTTAAACACATACCCTACAGTGGACTTCTTGCAATCCGCATGCCCAACATAGTCTGCATCTATAAAGCCAATGGCAGATGTCTTCTGCTTGCCAATGCAGATGCATAAATCCTTTGTGGCCTCGAGGTATCTCATAATACCTTTCACTGCTTCCCAATGCTTCTTGACAGGGTTTGCCATGTACCTACTAACCACTCCCACGGCAAAGGCAATGTTAGGACGTGTAGCAACCATAGCGTACATCAAACTACCAACGGCTGAAGTATACGGAATCTTGGCCATTACAGCCTTCTCATCATCAGATGTAGGGTTGTTTGCTCCACTGAGTTACACATATGGAGGCAATGGAACTTTGATTGCTTTCCCCCCTCCATATTGAAACACTGCAAAATCTTGGATACATACTCCTACTGAGATAAATAGAGTAACCCGTTTGATCTATCTTTGAGTACCCGCATCCCAAGAATGTGATGGGCATCACCAAGATCCTTCGTGTCAAAGTTGCCATGAAGACTTTGCTTCAATGAATCCAAGGCATGAGTATCCCTAGTAGCAATCGGTATGTCATCAACATACAAAACCAAGATAATCAGGGCTGCCTTCTACTGCCTTCATGGTGTACGGGCAAGATAAATTTGACTTCTCTGAAAGCCCTAAGATTGCATGAAAGTATTAAACTTATGATACCATTCCCTCAGTGTCTATTTCAGCCCATACAAACTCCGTTTTACTTTACAGACCATCGTCTCTTTGCCTTTAGCAACAAAACCTTCAAGCTTTGTATATATATGTCCTCATGCAGATCACCATGTTAAAATGCAATCTTTACATCCATCTGTATGAGCTCCATATCTTCAGCTACAACAACCAGGCCCAAAATGGTTCTTAGAGTAGTCATCTTGACTATAAGAGAGAAGATCTCGTCAAAGTCAATTCCATGTTCCTGCCTGTACCCCTTTACAACCAACCATGCTTTATACTTTGGCAAAGAACTAGAAGTGACCTTCATTTTGTAAACCCACTCGCATGGGGGATATTTTTGCCCTTTAGGCAGCTGCACCAAGTCCCAAGTACCATTCTTATCAAGTGATTCCATTTTCGACATCATGGCCTTGAACCACTTCTTGCTGCCTGATCTAGTCATTGCTTCCTTGAAGCATGATAGTTCACACAATCCATCAACATAACATAATATGCAACATAGTACACACCAAGAATAAACCTATTTGGCTGCCTTGAAGGTCGGGTTGACCTATGCATCGAAGGTTTTGCATTTGCTGACTGTTGGACCTTCAAATCTGCTTTTATAGGTTGTTGTCCTAAAATACGGGCCTGTAATTCTGCATGTACAGATTGTTGTCCTGAAATACGAGTCTGCAATTCTGCATGTACAGATTGCTATCCTAAAATTCTAGCATATTGTCCTGATAGTTCAAGCTATTCTAACTGCATGTTTTCAGGCTAAAACTGTGGTGTATTATGGGCAATACCTTGCTGGTCATTTCCAACACCATTTCTTACATTTTGAGGAGTATTTACAACAGGTATATGTTACTATCCACTAAGCATAAACTGCTATCCAACAGGTACATCCTCCCTGAAAACAACCCTTCTAACCTCCTTAGTCTTTATGGGCTGCTTATGCATGCGATCTCCACGAAAGATGACATCATTGTTGTTGTGTACTATATTTCTCTTTTTAGGATCCCATAGTTTGTACCCCATCTCACTCTCATCACCATATCCTAGGAATATGCATTTACACGACTTTGGTTCCAATTTGTTGCGTCCTTCTTTCCATATGTGCACAAAAGCCTCACATCCAAACACTCACAAATGAGTATAAGAAGGTGGCTTGCTCGACCACTCTTCCTAAGGAACTCTTCCCCCGAAAGACCTGTTCGGTGACCTATTACTGCCCAAAAGCCATGGGGTAATGTAGCATAAGACAACATCGTATGGACTTATCCTATATGGTCTGATCATGTACTCTGCAACTCCATTTTGGGGCGAATTATGAGGGACAGTGAGCTCCCTCTTTATCCCCTTGCTGTCACAAAATGCCTAAAAGGCTTTGAACACATACTCCCCACCATTGTCAAAGCAAACTCACTTAAGTGTCTTATCAGTCTGGTTCTCAACTAATGCTAATAAATTTTGAAACTCGTCAAGCACTTTGTCCTTGCTACGAATAAGGTAAACCCATACCTTCCGAGTAGCATCATCGAGAAACATGACAAAGTATTCATTTCCTCTTAGAGATAACCCCGAGCACTAATGGCTACCTCTCACATAGCCGACACACCATCCATATCTACGGGTGTAGTGAGCTTACCTCCATGCCGATTGAGTTACCTCCTCTCTTGCGCACTCCGGTAGCTCCACGATCCAAGTGAAGCTTCAAGCAAGCTCCATCCTCAAGCTCCACGCTCCAAGTTCCATTGCCGCGAGAAGAGAAGAGAAGAGAAGAGAAGAGAAGAGAAGAGAAGAGAAGATGGAGAACTTCTCCTCCCCGATCCCTCATCCTCACACACTCACTCCCTCACACTCTCACACTCCCTCTCTCAAGCACAAGCTCAAGCAAGCAAGAACAAGAAGAAGAAGAAGAAGAAGAGGAGAGCCACTTTTGGCCACACACAAGAATGAGCTTCTCATTCACTTTTCAACTTTATATACAAAACCCTAAATCCCTTTTGGGTGGTCATCCCCTTATCCCCTTTTTTACATGGTCGGGCTAGGCCCTTTTCCCCATTGTCCTTCTATCTTCCTAGCTTCCTTTCCACCGCCCGTCTACATTTACAAATTGCACAGGTGAGAGCTCGGCGCTCCTTAAATTAAATCATGCTACGCTTGCGCTCTTTTACAAAAGTATTGACTCTCGCTTTTCCTTGTGCGCCTTTGTCTTTTGTTTCACTTTTCCTTGGCCTTTTTCTTTTGATTTAGCTTTTTCAAATTTTCCACCTTTGTCCATTTGAGGGTTAACATTACCCCCCTCCTAGACGAGTGCCAGTCCCATGGCACTCACCGTCGTAGGTAGCAGGCTTTAGTGTGCACCGAAGACGTGGGTGGTAAGGACGTCTGTGGTTGCCATGGAGAAGTGTTGGTAGTGGTGGGGAGGAAGGTCGTTGGGGCACGTTGGTGGCCTAGGTGTCTGGTGGTAGGGCTATTGGAGTTGGTGGTAGGGCTGTTGTTTGTGGGGATTACACTGATGGAGTACAAGTGGCAGTTTGTTGGGGATTCTGCACATGACGATTCTTGGCGGGCTTGCAGGATGATAAAGGATAGGAATTCAGAGCTGATTGTTGATGAAGAGTGAACGTCACTTTTGTTTGAGTCTTCAATACCTGCAAACAATTGAAAACCTCTCCTAAGTGGTCTCTCCCTAGGGGTAGTGCTAGTCTTCTCTATCGTGCACAACCGGTGTTGCCACACCTTGTGTGCTTCTTTGAGCTTCTACTCCCCTGGCCTGGGGATTCTTCGGCCTATGTTCGGCGCTTGGGACCTCATTTCTTTGCATACCTTTTGAGGGTAGGCACGTAGCACACCGGTGGAGGAGCTTGTGCTGTATGTTCCCTTCGACAGTGGAGAGCTTCTTTGCAAGCCAGCTGCCCTAGGTGCTCCATGTATTCCTTATAGGGAGACCTACAAAATGGGAACCAAGGATTAGGCCTTGATACAGGATAAAACCATTCGCATGGAAGGGATTATAGTGTGGGTTATCAAGCGTATATGACGAGAAGGGGAGGGGTGAGGCATGTAGTGTTTGTTGTAGAGGGATGGCCCCCATGATTATGTTCATTTAGCCTCAAGCCTTTAGCAGATCTTGGCTCATGCTAAGTTACATGGACTGGTGGTCATGGAGTGAGGCAGGGCTCATCCTCGGAAGGATAGACCGGAAAGGGGGAAAGGTGTATAGAAAGGGACAGTACCCTATCTATACCATCAGAGATGTTGGTCAGGGCTTCCTATGGTGGTAATGAGGGTTGCATGCCCTCCGCCCGGAGGTGGAAATGGTCACACAACTTCTAAATGTGTGGTGAGAGGAGGACCTGAGGAGCTTAGCCTATTGACCCCAACTCTTCTCCCTGCGCTTGACTATTATTGCTTGTGTGTGTTGATAGTGTCTATACAGGGTCACAAATGTCATTGTTTATTTATATACATATCCATGAATCCATGTCACTTCACAAGGATAAAAGCCAATTGTAGAATTCCGGATTGTACTGGAGCGAGTACTCGTGGCAGCTTACTCAATACCGATAGATATTTTGCAACATCGAGTAACATGGAACGTTGTCCGAGTCTACTGGCAATATGTAACTCCTCCTCAGTGAGAACCTTATCACACAGAGAGTTCTCTTGGCTAGTTTCAGCTAAGTCTGTACCTCGAATGGTAGTCAGCACACTCGAAGGGAAGTTGGTGCCACATAGGTTGGGTCTCGTTGAGACCGCCATTTGGCCAATCGCTCCTCTGAGACTGATCTGGGCTCCTAGTTCGGCCATTGCAACGCGGTTTTCACACCAACGTTGTTCAAATTGACTTCGACCCTCTGATAGTCGCTTTAGTTGCTCTATCTCTAAGAGATTTAATTGGCAGAGCACATCATTGAATGTGACAGTTAAGCGCAATTCATCGGCTTCCTCGTCAGAGATGAGTCGCATGCATTCATACAGGAGCCGGTTATAGTGCTCGTCAAGATGTTCTTGCTCTTTCTAGGATAAGGGAAATGGCAAGTATTCTTCGAGCTACTCTTTAGGGAATGTGCCCATGTTTGCCAGGACATAGACACGTGCGAACACTTTAAGCTTAGCATCCAACTCAGTTAAGCACTCTGTGACACTTCTATGTTCAACAAGGGCTTACTCGATTGCTATCTCATGCAAGGTTCTAGGAGTTTGCTTGGGCTTTAGTGTAGCTGGGGGCTCAGGCCTAGACGAGCAAGTTTGGCCAATGCTAGGATTTCTTATGCTCTTGGGGCTTTCATGTTTCTCCTGAGGCTTTGTCATTGCGTCATGGTTCTCCTTGGATGTGACTGGTATAAATTTGTCACCCTATTGTGACAACGTTGTATCCACTCTTGATTGGTCAATGCGAGTTTTATTGTCGGTGGATTGAGTGTTGCAAGCAGATGTTGTTGATGGTAACGACTGCCTTGATTTTTCAGAGCACATGGATGTGTCTGAGGTTTCACCGCTATTAGGAGAGGCATCAATTGGTTCAGTCGTGAATGGACTCGATGCTTTATTCCTCAACTCTCCAGTGCTCTTCGTCTCAATGTTCTTGGGGTCCACAACCACCTACAATTGCTGTTGTTTTCGTTGTTTTTTCCTCTTTTTCTTGGTCGGTGAAGGTGTATCTCTCAACGACTCAGGACCCTGGACTAGGTCAACCGTTGATGTGCTTGGTTGGGTCTTAGCATTCTCTATCCCTAGTGTGTCCTTATGGGACATAGCCGTGGCCTGCTGAATAGACTCGCTAGGTTGTGAGGGTACAATTGCCTCCCTTTCTGGAGAGTCTAGCTCTTCAGCCAATTCCATTGTGTTTAACTCCTCCTGCCTAGGCTTTAGGCTCTTTGGAAGTGCTGGAGTTGTCAAGGAAGTTGGTTGCGACACCTCCTCCATAGGTAAACTACTAAGGACACATTCCACAAGGGGCATTGTCATGACCAAGGGATGTGATTGCTGTGATCCCTGATTGGAAGTTGTAGCGGCTAGCCCAGTGGGCTGGCTACTCTTGGTGAATTGTAGTGTCAGGTCCCTTGGGCGATCGAAAGTGGTCGTGTCTTTTGTTGCCCTTTGAGCATTCATTTGTGTAGATCGACGAGCATGAGTTGATCTAGTCACATTAGGTTGCACGGGCATATCCTTGGGCCGAGAGCTATGGCTAGTGTCATGTCCCACCTCTTGGACATTTGGAAGCTTTGATGGAGATAGAGATTGGGAGTGAGCAACTGCCATTGACGACCGCTGTTGTGCTTCTTGTGTCCGTTTGGAAAAAGAGAGTGCAGGAGATCTAGGACTCTTAGGTGGACCTGTCATTGGTTGAATGATTTGCTCGAGGTTGTTAGACGATTGCGCCATTTGCTTTGCTGAGTGATCAGCCTTGCCATGAGCAATGTTGTGCCTATGATGCCTGTTATCCTCTTGGGAAATCAAAGGCTCTTTGGGCACTAATGGCTTTTGTGCACGCTCAATGGTTACATATGACATCTGCTTATTAAGCATCTAGGCTGAGGCTCTTTCTTTCGAATACTCATGTTCGAGACCTGGAGTTTCCCTTAGGTTTCCTCATGTGCCTTGTTGCTTTTGGTGCAATCTGGCCTTCAGCTGATAACAGTGGTTTAGCAGGGGGTTTTGGTATCCAAATCCATCGATTACTTGCATAATACCCTTGAGCACGTAGCAATGCTTTAGATATCCATCGCGACGTTGTGCTGACCCTCCATCGATGCCTGCGTCTATAAGGCTTGGGCTTCTTTTGGGGTCTTCTACGATATTTGTAAGTCCAAAAAGTCCAAAGCTCGTCCTTGGCCTTGTCTCTTGACCTTCTTGTTTCAGGCATGGTGTCACTCACTAGTTCTCGTTGTTCGACCTGTGCTTGTATCAACTCTTCCACCAAGTCCTTGCTCTCATTAGTAGGCTTGACTGTTATGTCAGCACCCTCCTTGCCTTTTCCTTGAGGTTTTATGAGGTTACCCTTGCTAAAGGTTGTGACTATCCTCACACTCGGTAGTGTCAGGTGTATCCTCTGTGCTACATAGTCGGCTTCACACTTGGTGGCCCTTTTGAAGGGTCTTCCTAGGAGGGTTTCCTTCCCGTAATTAGCACTATTTGGAGGAACATGAAATAGGATAGGCAAGCTTTCAGTTTCAATTGTTGCAAGGATTCTGCACTTCCTTATGAGCGCTTGTGGGTGTCCCCCATAAGGGCTAAGAGTTGCACTAGTCGGTCCTAGTAGGGTCCATGATTCATAGGTCAAGATATTGAAATCTGCTCCTTCATCAATCAGAGCATCAATAGTATGCTCTCTTTTAGCGGTGAGTTTGACCCTAAGATAAGTAGGTGGTACTATATCTTCATCTTCTGGGTCTTGGCTTGTAGATTTAAGCCTTCTGACAAATGCCCTTGAGTCCCCAATTGCACGACCAGATGTGGATTCTCCACTGATGTCTTGGGTCGTCTGTGCAGTGCTGCTCAAGGTACATCTCTCGTCAAGAGTGTCATATCTAGTCATCTTCGCATTTGTAGCTTGCTGATGTTGCATTTTGCTCTGACTAGACGCGGTATGAACACAATGTCTTTGTGTTCTCATGGTGTGGCCTTTTTGCCCTTGATGGCCAGTTTGGCCCATTGATGTTCTAGGGTCTCTGTTTCTCTCTGTTCGGGTATGGGCTTTTGGTTGCTCTTTTACAAGTGAGGATCCATGCTTGTGTAGAGCCATTACTACACTAGGGTCTAATTTGGAGGACCTGTCAAGCGTTTTCTCTCCAACCTACTTGGGGGAGGTGCGGAGGGGGCCTCTGCGGGGGTTCGAGGGGGGGGGGGGGCAGTCCCCCCCGGCCCACAGGGCTGTTACAGTAAACACCATGCGCAATTTGGAGGACCGCCAAATTTTGAACTACGTGCTCTAAATTTTAGCCCAGTGATGGATCTGTGATGTGCCTTTAGCTCTACGTAGCCTTTGGGGTCAATCTCGGGGTTTAGATGTGTCAAAATTTGTGTTCTAGATGCCTATCCGATTTTGACAATTTTCTGTTCGATTTTCAAGAGTCTGATTTTCAAGAGTCCGATTATCAGAATCGGACGTCCAATTTTGGGTTGGTCCAATCGGCCCAGTGGTCTTTGGTCACATTCGATTCTGGGAGTCGGATAAAAAAAGAGGCCTGATTTTCGAAGTGGTCCGTTCTGGGAATCGGATCAGACAGGGTGGTCCGATTCTAGTGGTCTGACGGTCCGACTCTGGGACTGGTCCGATTCTAGGTGGCTCGATTCTGGGTGGTCCAATTCTAGGTGGTCCGATTTTGGGACTCGGATCAGAAAGGTGGTTCGATTTTCGGAGTCGGACAGAGATAGGGCAATCCTATTCTGGGACTTGGATGCACTGGTCTGACTGCGTGGCGGTCGACGGCCTGTGAGTTGCACGCGATGCCTCTAAGCTGACATCTACTTTACTGATCGTGCCGTGCCGCCTAATTAGATGCAAAGCCACAGAGGGAAACGCCTGGCGTACCTGAAAATGGTGTGGCGCTCGAATCACTGTCAGCACGCTGATGATCTCCCCGCAGGTCTCTCTCTCTCTCTCCCTGGCCCTCAAGCTTACTCTCTTCTCAGAGTGCATGATGTCAAATGTGGCCTTTCCTGGTTTTCTGGGCCTCTTATTGCCCCATCCCAGCTTGTTGTGACCTCAAAAGTCAGTCCCTCATACTCTTATTGCCCCATCCCAGCCTGTTGTGACCTCAGAAGTCAGTCCCTCATACTCTTTCAGCTAGGAATCTGAATCTGTGCCCCTATTTCCCTGTTTCAGCTTGTTATACAACAACATAAAACCCTACTGTTTTCCTTCTTTTTTCCTATCCTAACCTTAACCTAATGCAACAAAAATCAAAACCAGAGATGGAGATGGATTATTCTGCTCTAATATTCAACAACAAATCAAAAGCCTACTTGCTAAGGAGATTGAATATCTCTTCAAACTCCCTCGCTTTCTACCTATCTACCTCAAGCACCAGTTCGGGGAAAACCCTACTCCAATGCTCGATTCGAAGCACGCAAGCGCTCAAGGCTTGAATCCATTGGTCCTGGCAATGGAACCAAAATGTGGGGAGCTTTCACTCAACCGCCAAGACCCACGGACCACTTATTATTTCAAGCGTTCCAAGCCGAGCACTAATGGCTACCTCTCACATAGCCGACGCGCCATCCATATCTACGGGTGTAGTGAGCTTACCTCCATGCCGATCGAGTTACCTCCTCTCTCGCGCACTCTGATAGCTCCACAATCCAAGTCCAAGCTTCAAGCAAGCTCCATCCCCAAGCTCCACGCTCCAAGCTCCATTGCCCCGAGCAAGTGAAGAGAAGAGAAGAAGAGAGGAGAAGATGGAGAGCTTCTCCTCCCCGGTCCCTCACCCTCACACACTCACTCCCTCACACTCTCACACTCCCTCTCTCAAGCACAAGCTCAAGCAAGCAAGAATAAGAAGAAGAAGAAGAAGAAGAGGAGAGCCACTTTTGGCCACACACAAGAATGAGCTTCTCATTCACTTTTCAACTTTATATACAAAACCCTAAATCCCTTTTGGGCGGTCATCCCCTTATCCCCTTTTTTACATGGCCGGATGCTGTGGCCTAGGGCCTTTTTCCCATTGTCCTTCTATTTTCCTAGCTTCCTTTCCATCACCCATCTACATTTACAAATTGCACAGGTGAGAGCCCGGCATTCCTTAAATTAAATCATGCTGCGCTTGCACTCTTTTACAAAAGTATTGACTCTCACTTTTCCTTGTGCACCTTTGTCTTTCGTTTCACTTTTCCTTGGCCTTTTTCTTTTGATTTAGCTTTTTCGGATTTTCCACCTTTGTCTGTTTGAGGGTTAACAATCACCAAAGGTGGTATGAAAACCATCATCATCTAGCTAATCAAGCTCTTCTTGAACTGAGATACATGCCTTACATTGTGAAGAGTGAAGATAAATCCATGCTGAAACTGCAGTTGCACATTGCCAATGCCTGCAATGTCACATGCATAATTGTCCCCAAGATGGACAACACCATGTCAACCTCCTATATAGTCTGTAAACCACTTACAATGAGGGGTGACATGAAAAGAGACTCATGAATCCAAAATCCAAGTGTGCATGTCATCATCTGTATTGGCTATCAAAGCATGTGCACTGAAACATGAAGAGACAAAGAGTACACGATTCCCACTGTCATTCTCATGGCTAACTACATTCACCTCTTTGATCTTTACACTGCTTTTCTTAGGAGATTGAGTCTCTTTCTTCTCTTCCTTGCTGTCATTCATCTTCTTGCCCTTCCCTTTCTCTTTCTTCCATTTATAACAGTCACGTTTGAAGTGATCCTTCTTGCCACAATGATAGCATTCAACATCCTTATTACATGATTTACAGCATCCCTTACTATCAAATTTGCCTTTCTATTGTGATCTGCCCCTAGTATGTAAAGCACTGGAATACTTATTGGATGCATTGTTCTACTGATTCATTTTTTCCATGAGTAGAGCACTCTCTACATCAGCATACAAAAGCATAGCATTAGAATTGCTCATAGCAGTCCTGAAGGTATCCTAGCTCTCTCACAGAATGCAAATCAAGAACGTAGCTTTGAACTCATCATTAATATTGAATTTCAAAGAGGCAAGCTGGCTAAAAATGGACTTAAACTCACTAAGGTAAGTAGACATTGCAGTACCCTCTTTTGTATGCAAATCCGTGAGTTTCTTCAGCCAATAGACTTTGCTTGCAACACTCTTCTTGGCTTACAATTCTTCCAGTCGCTTTCAAATTTCATAAGCAGAATCCAACCCTTCAATGTTAAATAGCAAGGCATCAGAAATCAATAGCTCAATGGTCAAGCATGCAAGCTCATTCAACTCATCCCAATTGTCCTGCTCTACATCAGCTCGTTTTGTTTCCTTTACTTTAATAAGCTTTGCTTGCTTCTTCTGCAATAAGATATTATAGCATTGCTTTTACCAAACTGCAAAGTTGTGTGGTCCTTCAAGCTTCTTGATATGCATAAGATGATTGTCACTGTTGCTAGCCATGATTCACAACCAAATCATTGTATGATAGTAAATGATAGCTAATGCTAAGTAATGGAAGCTCCAAAATCCACTCAGTAGAATGTGAGGAATATCCCCAAGTATGTAGCAGCAAGAACATACATAAGTTCATTGCCCAAAATGCCTCAAAAGCATATTTGACAGTAAACATACCAATTTCCTGACAAAAATAGAGTGTAGTCCTGAAATTCTTGACAATACAGGTGGCTGTCTTGCAATTCAGGAGTGCAGTCTTGAAATCCCTAACAATACAGGTGGATGTCTTGCAATTCAAGAGTGCACTCCCCTAACATTCAGGAAAAATCTGTCCTAAAAATTTAGAACTAAAATATCATCTCAGACTTGAGGTCTAAAGATCATGCAAAGCTGCTCAAAACATCACCATAATGTTCTACCATAGAAACATATCAAATTTCTTGATAGTGAGGTATGCTGTCCTAAATATGCAAAAAACTATCCTAAATGTACAACAATAGACCTATAGGTAAAGCTGATCCAAAAATGAGCTTTAATCACTACTCAAATGAATTTTGAAATCAAATCCAAGCATGTAACATCAACCATAAGCATGAATATATGGTATAGAATGCTCGAGACCAAGTCTAGAAGCAAGACATAATGCATACGTAGTCAAAGTGCCATTCAGCCCTGTTATTCTAGCAACCAAATCTCTGTCAAAACCAAGCAAAATGATGACTCTAATCACCCCAAAATGATCTCTAAACATGGACATAACATCTCCAAGTCATGTTGCACCAAATGGATATCAGATAGTCATCACCTAAGTGAATCATAAGCATTATTCACTAAGAAATAGTTGCTGCTCTGTTTCCAGCCACAAATATGTTTGCAAACTGAGCGAAATCCTTGCCAAAATGGCCTCAAGACAATGCCACATGGTTCCCAAAGCATTCAACATCAAGATACATCCAAATAGCTATCATATGAGCATCAATCTCAAGAGAGCAAGTGCTGCCATGTTTATTACATATCTGAATACTATGCATTTTAGACTTGAAGGTGAATGTATATTAGCCCCAAGTGTAATACTACATTCAATGTTCAATGTTAAGCATTAGATACAAAGTCTGGAGCACAATCATGATGCCAAATGAAGAGGAGCAACTTGCTATAGGTTCTGAGCAAGCTGAAAACTAGATCTACATACCCACACTGATGATGCCTTCAACCCTAAAGTGATTGGAATGCTGGTCCAATTGTTGGAGATGATGGGGAGGATCCCTAAGTGGCCAATGATGGCTGCCAACAAGCTCAAATGAAGAGGGAAGCTTCAAGCTTCAAGAATAAGCTTCAAACCTTGCTGCCTTGCCTGCAGACTCTTCGCAGTGAACTCTTCTTCAACTTCAAGCTCCTACACCTGAAGAAATGCCTAGCTCCTAATTTCCTGAACCAAGTCTGATACCACTTTGTTGAGTTAGCTGCAATTGAGTTTTTGTGTAGAGATGTAGGTTGAGAGAGAGAAGAGACAGAGACACACGATTTGTGGTACTGAAGAGTGTACCTCAATAATGATTTTAGATAGGTATATGTACTATGTACAACCTGGCCCTTACGGGTAGACATGGGCACTGCCCTTTATCCCAACAACTCCCATGGAAGCTGCATAAACAAACTCTCTATGTCAATTGTATAGTTTAGATTTGGCCTAGTAATAATTGTCAAAAAAATAAGGCTAGCCACAATCTTTTTATACATAGTGACATCCTCAATCACATCATCTTCATGTGTACTAAGCTTAGAATTAACATCTAGAGATATCAAGATTGGTTTACAATCAATCATACCATATTTTTTAGCAACTCCAAAGTGTAACTATCTCTATGATAACCATATACCCTCTAGAACCCCCAATTATCTTTATACTAAGAAAATAGTGCACATCTCCCAAATCATTCATTTTAAACTCAAGTTTTAGAAGACTTGCATGATCGATCTCTGTCTCACTATCACCCACAATAATTAAATCATTCGTATACATACTAATGACCATAATACTCGCGTCACTTTCACATATATAAAGTGAGTGACCAATATGTGCTTTATGGAATCCAATGCTAACAATATATTCTGCAATCCTATCATGCCATGCCCTTGGTACTTGCTTTAGTCCATATAAGGCCTTACAAAACCTTCATATATAATCAGGATAAAAATCATCTACATAACCAAGTGGTTGCTGAACATAAACTTCTTCTTGCAACTCCCCATACAAGAAAGCATTTTTAACATCCATCTGATGCATGATCCAACCCTTTGATATAGCTGGTACTATGGTTACCCTCACATTATCCATTTTAGCAAGTGGAGCAAATATCTCCTCGTAATCAATGCCATGAGTTTGCATGTACTCTTTAGGAACTAACCTTGCCTTATGATGCTTGATAGGTCCATTAGGGCTTTGACACTTTTGGGCTGAGCCAGTTAGTATTGCAATTCATTTGATTAATAGATCCCATGTGCTTCTCTTGGTGGTAGAGCTGTAGAGGAGGTATAGTTTGGCAAACCTCCCTCGTATGCACACTTGTGTGTCTTTGGATATGAGGCTTTTTGCCATATTCCCAAAGACAAATGTAATAAGTTGGATCTAAAGTTCAGCAATTGCATTTTGCTTGGATATGGTAATGCGTGTGAGATGGGCCATTGCCTTTGGGATTTGTAGGCTCAAAAGGTTATCCATAGCCATGACATCATGTTTCACGAGGAAAAGATACATAAGAAACTAGAGTATGTAGTTGAGATACACATGGTGATCTTTCAAGAGTAGCCTCATGGTGGGTAAGCAAACACATAACTCTCATAAAAAATTTGGCTTCATGTGTATGCGTGAGCCTTTGGCTCTTGTTCATTAGTTATTAAGAAAAAATTAGATGTGTTAGCTTTATTTCAACACTTTCTTGTTATAGTTGAGAACTAGTCCTAAGGTATTGAAAGTGAAAAGGACAATGCATGACACTACTAACTAAAAAAGAGAAAGCATGTTTGAGTACAATGGGGCAATTAGATTGAAAGTACTTAAGTTTAGTTATTGATTGAATTGTGATGTGCGTAAAACCTCAAAGACATAAGAAAGAGACCAACCAAATCAAGCAAAACTAAACTAAGAACCAAAGGCCAAACCCATAACTAACATTGATACATCTAAGAGAACCACTGAAGGTGAAAGATAGAGCCCAAATGGAAGCACACAAGCAAAAACAAGAGCTATGGTAGATGGAGCAAGAGAGTAATACAGAGAAACATTGTATGTGGGAAGTCCAACTATCATAATGTGTGACCGGCCTTCCCTTATTCAATAGTCATCGAAAGAATAAAAAATAAAGTGACAATTATGGGTGCTCACCACGTATAATGTGCAGGTGTGTGGTCACAATATGTGAAGTAAATACACGGTGGTGTAGGCACATGTGCCTTTACCCCCAACAATCTCCCACTTAAATGCGAGTGTGCCTCTAATGAGAAGAGAATAAGAAAAAAGTGATAAAGTATAAGTGCACATAAAGTATACTAGGATGAGGAATAGATGTCATCTCATCCTATGGCCATCATCTTCCTAAGGAAGCCAGAATGTTCTGTTGAGAGACTTTTAGTGAGCAGATCTCTAGGATTCTTGTCAATTGAGATTTTGACAAGCTCAACAGACTTGTCCTCTATCACCTCCCTGATGAAATTATAACGCACCTCTATATGCTTTGTCTTCATATGAAAGACTAGATTCTTGACCATTCTTGGCCAACTCAATAGTGCTCATGGATTTCAAATGTAGTGTAGGAGCAATAGTAATACTAAGCTCTAGTCTAACCATAGGGCCTCCTTGCAAGCCTTAGTGGTTGCAATATACTCTACCTTAGTAGTAGATAAGGTCGTGCATTTTTGCACCCTAGACATCCAAGAAATAGTATCTCCAACAAAAGTGAAGATATATCTAGAGGTGGACTTTCCACAATTAGCATGTAGTCAGTGTAACACATGACTGTAGTATCCTAACTACCATAGCAAATGCTCATATTTGTAGCACATTTCAAGTACCTCATGATACCCTTCATGACGCCCCAATGTTGCAAGCTAGGTGTAGCTATATAGCATGCTACAAGTTCCATTACAAATGCTATGTCTGTGGACAAGTGGTTATCATATGGCATACATCAAACTACTCGCTATGGATGTATAAAGAATCTTGGCCATCTTGGCCTTTTGCTCATCTGACTAGGGATAATCTACATGATTGACCTTCACATGGGAAGGTAAAGGATATCCAATAGGCTTAACACCTTGCATATGGAAATGCTCAAGGACTTTTTATATATAGTCATTCTATGACAAGTAAAGGAGCCCCTTAAAGTGATCGCGCATGATGCGCATGCCAAGAATATGTGAGGCCTATATCTCAAAGCTCTTTTCAAGGCATCCAACTCATCATGAGCTCTCCTAGAAATCAAAATATTATCCACATAAAGTAGTAAGATAATAAGGTTGCCATCATGAGCCTTCTTTGTATAGAGACACATATCCATTTCACTACATGTATATCCTTGTGAATGCATGAAAGCATCAAACTTGTGGTACCATTCCCTAGGTATCTACTTAAGGCCACAAAGACTCTTTCTCAACTTGCACACTAGGTGTTTCTAGCCTTTTTCCTCAAAGCCCTTAGGGTGCTGCATATAAATCTCATCATGTAGGTTCCCATGCAAGAAAGCCATCTTTACATCCATGTGATAAAGGTCCAAATCTAATCGAGCAACCAAAGCTAGTACCAAGTGCAGGGTAGTCATCTTGACCATAGGAGAGAAAACCTCATCAAGGTCAACATTGTGCTCCTATTGCTTAAAATCCTTTGCAACCAATCTAGCATGTATATGACAGCTTGGGATGTTCATAGGTACTCTTTAACTTATATACCCACTTGTATGACCAAGCACACTTTCCATTAAGCAAAAAAATCAAATCTCACATATGATTTTTTTGAAATGAATCATACTCTGACTGCATGGCCCTCTCCCAAGAGTGATTATTGCCTCTATGTATGGTCTTCTTATCATAGGTAAGGGGATTACCAGAATTTGTTACCATAATATAGCCCATGGAGGGCTTAAATCGACCAAGCTGACGTCTATCTCTGGTAGACCATCTCAAAACAGGCCGTGGGGCTTATACATCCTATCTAACATCATAATTATTGGCCACTGAAATATCAACTGTAGGCTATCTAGCTGGTTGTATGGTAACAAGAGGCTCCTCCTAAAATATCATCTTAGGTACCTCAACTACTTGCTTAGGTTGCATATGCATCTTCTCCTCATGGAAAAAAACATCATGGCTATGGATAACCTTCCCAACATGTAGATTCCATAGGTAATAACCCATCTCACCTACATTGCATTCCCATAACAAGAAAGATGCATTTCACTAATTTAGGATCCAACTTATTACATTTGTCCTTGGGAACATGACAAAAAATCTCACATCCAAAGATATGCAAATGAGCATATCATGATGGAGGTTTTCCACACCATATCTCCTTTGCAACTTGAGAATCAATAACAATGCATGGGGATCTATTTATCAAGTGTATGGCAATAGAAATTACCTTAGTCCAAGAATATTGCGGTAAACTTACTTGACTAAGCATACTACAGACTCTCGCTATTCATGCACTCTACAACACCACTCTAGGGTAGGGTGTAAGGGGCAATCGGTTGATGCTTAGTAACCCACTCAATGCAAAAATACTCAAATTCTTTAGAGACATATTCACCCCCATTATTTGACCTTAGGCATTTCAACCTATACCTAGACTAGTTCTTAACAAGATGATTAAGCCAATGCTAAAAGGTAGCTAATACATCCGATTTTTAGTTTATGAGATATGCCCAAACCTTATGCAAATAATCATCAATGAAAGTCACAAAGTACTTTGTGCCACCTAGTGATGATTGACAAGGCATGTGATCACATACATCAAAATGAATAAGAGTTAGAGGCTCACCCATGCATGTAATGTCATACTTCTTATGAGAACTGCATCTTTGCCTACCATAAAGACAACAATTACATGAATCAAAACATTTGTACAAAGTGACAATGCCATAAAGATACAAGTGGTATGTCAGTCATAGCTAAAACATGGTCAATAGATCCAAATACAAGTAAGGGATAGAGGCTGCTAAGCCTAAACACCTCAATCAAAGATAAGATTCCCATAGGTAATCTTCCATGTGAAATCACCAAAATATAAATGATACCCTACATTATCCAATTGTCAAGTAAAGAGTAGGCTTTTGGTCAAAGTCAAAACATGGCATACATCATGCAAAATAAAAGTGTTTCTTGAAGCAAATTGTTAATCTAGTATCACCAATGCCAAGTCATTTCCTAGTCTCATAGAACCTATCATGCTATGATAGGAATGACACCAATCCTTATGCAGGATAATACGAAAGGAAGCCTCCGAATCAAGCAACCAACAATGAGAAAAAGTGGACGAGGCATCAACAAACTAATTAACATTGAGAGAAGAAGATACCAAGATATAATCATCATCACACTCGAGCTCTAAGGCATTTATATCCTCAATTTTCACGTTGGACTTACTAGAAATAATGCTATAATCATCAGACTCATCCTACACTTTGCCATTGCCTTTCTCCTTGCACTTATCATTGTGTATCTTATGGCACTATAGCCTAATATGACCCTACTTCCCACAATAATGACATGTAAGAGAGGGCTTACAACCACATAACTTACTGTGAGACTTCTCATGAGATTGAGACCTCTGTGAGTCTCTATCATGGCAGTCATATTGCTTTTATCATCATGTTTGCCCCTACTAGTCAATGCATGAGAATTATGGGCTACATCCGCTTTCTTTCTGTTTATCTCCTCTGTGTGTAGTAAGACACCCTCAACATATTTCACTTTCAAACCATCCTTAAGGAAGGAAGATTATTCTTAAACTCAATGTCATGTGTGAAGTCAACTAGTTGAAAATCAAGCAAGACTCATTCAAATGTGAGAATACACTAGTCTCTTATGTTAATCCTCAAACGAACAAGGTGGAAAATCTAAAAAATCAAAAGCAAAAGGCAAGGCCAAGGCAAAAGAGGAACGGAAGGCGAACACAAGATGTGTAGAAAAATCCTACATCAAGGAGAAAGGCACACAAGAAAAAGCGCAAGTCAATACTTTTGTAAAAGAGTGCAAGGTGCATCGTGATTTATTTTAAGAGTGCCAGGGGCTCTCACCCGTGAAAATTGTAAAGATAGATGGGCAGTAGGAAGGAAACTAAGAAGGTAGGAGGACAATGGGAAAAAGGGCCTAGGCCATGGCCGGCCGTGTAAAAAAGGGGATAAGGGGATGACCGCCCAAAATGGATTTGGGGTTTTGTATATAAAGTTCAAAAAGTGAATGAGAGCTCATTCTTTGGTGTGTGACAAAGTGGATTCGTCTTCTTCTTCTCCTCTCTTGCTTGCTTGTGAGTGCTTGAGGGAGGGAGTGTGAGGGAGTGAGCTTGTGAGAGTGAGGGATCTTTGGAGGTGAAGCTCTCCACCATCCTCTCTCTTCTTCCCCTTTTCTCTTCTCTCATCTCATGCGTGGCTATGGAGGATGGAGCTTCGAGGAAGAGGCATGAGGATGCTTAAGCTCGCATCACGAATCGTGGAGCTATTGGAGTGCTCGAGAGAGGAAGCAACTCAATCGGGCATCAAGGTAAGCTCACTACACTTGTAGAGAGGGATAGCGTATTGGCTATGTGAGAGGTATCCATTAGTGCTCACTTGAAATGCTTGAACAATAAGCCATCCGTGGGTCTTGGTGGTTGAGCTTGAGCTCGCCTCTACATTTTGGTTCCATTGCTGCTGGGACCAACAGATTCAAGCTTGAGCGCTTCAAATCGAGCATCGAAGTAAAGGTTTCATCTCCAAACCGGAGCTTGAGGTAGGTAGGAGATTTAGGTGTGTTAATCGTCGAAAACAATTAAGTATTTTTGGGATTGGATGTGTAGATGAGTAGGCTAAAGAAGCATGAATGCTATCTTGTGATTTTTGCTTGCATTAGGTAGGATATGATCAAAACAGTGTGGTACATAGTAGGGTTTTTTGCTGCTGTATAACAGGCTGAAATAGGGAAAAAAAGGGCAAAAAGAAAAAGAAATCTTGGATTAAATGCTATAAGAGAAGCAAGATTAAGGTGAATGCAGACTTGGGCAGGGCAATAAGAGGCCAGGAGTGGCAAGGGAGACCTCATTTTTCATTTGAGAGATTAAGGAGAGCTTGAGAGAGAGACCTGCTGAGCATAAGAGTTTGGGGCACTAGATTTTGGAGCTATTCATATGATCCACGTATGCAAAACTCTCCTTGTATGTCATTATTGCTATCTGGAAAGTCTCGGAGGAGGCAGTGAGATGTGCTTGAAGAAATCGATCAAAATGGTCGTGTTGTGCCTTGTTGCTTCATAATTGGACCACTGTGTCTTAGTCTGATTCCTAGAGTTAGGTAGTTGGATCATTTGACTGGCAGAATCAGGCCATCCAACTCCAGGAGCCGGACCACCAGGCCATCCAGTCGGACACACTTTGATAGACGAACTAACCCCTTCGGTCCAATCAAACCAATAGTCTGATCGGACACCCACCCATCCAATCGGATGACCTCCCCAATCGGACACCTCATTTGTTTAGTAGGACTACCACTTAATTGAACCCAATAGGAATCAGACCAAGCTGTCCGATCAGACCACTTTTGGGAGTCAGACCACTATAGTTGGGGACTGTCTGACTCTGAGAGTCGAACACCCAGAATCAGACCAAGAAACCAAAATAAGAAAATACAGACCTAGGACCAGTTCCATGGCTCAGAGCCAGCCATGATTGAACAACCAAGACGCCCTTGGAAACCCACCCTGGCTCGACAAAGCCAATAACTAGAGGAAACTGTGACTATACGGCCTAGAGGTAAACTCTAGGAGTCTGGTTGCATAGCCGATTAGATGTGTAGCCCAAAGGTTGGCCTCTAGACTGTAACCCAGCCTTGATAGAGCGTAGAAGGAGCATCATAGACCTCAAACAATCCTTAGGAAGGACCAGAGACCACACTTAGAGCCATATTAGGTCGTAGAGAACAAGTGGGGATAGCTAGAATTGCATATCATTTTGCAGGTATACCCCACACAGTGATTTCTTCCACATAAGTGCACTGGAAAATGACAAAAAGCTTAATTTTGCACCATGCACAACAGAACATCCAACATTGAATGTACGTAAAGTTGAGGACTGTTTTCGATAACAAGGAATACAGGCAGACTTAATAACTCGAAGGAACCCACTAGTAGGAGGAGACCCCAACACATAGTCGGGTGCCTCAGAGTCCCATTAATAGAACCCACAAAGACGGCAGGGGGACTGAAAGGATAGCAAGATTGAGGGCAAAGCACTACTACAGCTGCTCGGATTGATCGACAATCTGGTGGAGTAGGAAGTAGGAACAATGTCAGGAGCAAATGCAGAGCTGGACTTGGGTGAATTCCGAGTCGCGGTCCAAGACATGGTCAACGAGTATGACATGCTAACCAGGATGGTGGTCCACGGAAGGCCAGTGGAGGAGGTAGTGGTAAGCTTGGATGAAGAGAGGAAAACAATTAGGAGAGCACTTCAGGGCATAGCTGCCTACAACCGTGAGCAGAGAACTAGGAAGTTGCAACAAGACATAGATGTGCACGAGGCTCGACGCGTGCTAGTATTAGCCGACAAAAGCAAGGCAGGACCAACCGCAGAGGGAGAGAAAGCACTAGAGACAGACCTCACATTGAGCGAGCTTGTGACCAAGCATCTCATTGGGAACATGGTTGTGTTGAACAGAGTGTGACAACACTAGTGACCTCGCTACTCTCAGGCCTAGGAATTACTCAGGGGCTAAAGAGCCAATTAAAAATCCGTGCAGGGTAGCTAAGTAGTTGGACAAGTACAAGCCTAGTAGTGATCTGTACAGTTTCGTAGAGTAGTTCGAGCAAGTTTGTGAGGCCAAGGGTCTCGTGGACCTCACACAATGCTTCCAAGCTTTCGAACTCTACTTAGACGATAAGGGTAGGACATGGCACACTAGCTTAGACATGGTAGATCGGGCAACTAAAAGATCTCTTCGTTAAGAGATTCTTGAAAGCAGGATACTTTGATAACCTCATAGTCCAACTGATGAATGTCAGTCAAAAGGACAAGGAGGACATAAGAGACTATGTCACTCATGTGCGCAGCCTATTCAAGAGAATCCCCACAGATGAGCAACCAACTGAAAGAGCAGTCTCCATCGCGTTCATGAATGAAATTCGAAGCGAGGAGTTGTACAAGGCTTTGGCAGGTAACTCTAGCTTGCAGCAAGACGTGTTAGCTAGGGTCTTCGATGAAGCAATCAGGGTGGATGATCAGCTGAGAGAGAGAAGCTCTCGAAGTTCGAACCACGACAACTCTAGTCGAAGTACCTCAGAGAGGACCACCACCTCCAGCAAGGGATCAACTCCTAGCACGCAAGACAGGGGGAAAGTGTGTAGATCAAGGCCAGGAGCTAGCCGAGGTGAGGATAGAGTTAGCACGACTGGATGAATTGGTGAGGAAACCAATGCGATCGCACATCCAATGTGTGCATTGTGGCAGCAACCACCTCTCGGTCGAGTGCCAGGATCGTAGGTCTAGGCCTTATGCAAATTATGGTAGATTCGGCCATGATGCCATGCACTCTAGGTTGCCTAGGATCTATGTGACCCATGCATTGAGTGATGCTCCAATCCATTACATGGAGGAGCCTAACAAAGATGAAGCCTACGTAAACCCTTACATCTCGTATGACGAAGAGGGAAATTCAGTCCTGATGGACTATCGACCAGTACCGGTGATGGCATTAGGTAGAGGTAGGGGAAGAGGATTCGCAGGGCCGACCCAAGATCCAATCTCGTGTTGGACTTGCGGTCACCCGGGCCACATCTCATCACATTGCCCAAAGAGAGGTAGGGGAAGAGGATTCGCAGGGCTGACCCAAGATCCAATCTCATGTTGGACTTGCGGTCACCCGGGCCACATCTCATCACATTGCCCAAAGAGAGAACAAACGAATAAGGAAAAAGCCGACCTTAGATGTGTCGAGTGTGGCATCACTCACCTCTTTACTGATTGCCCTAGACGGAAGCCATCCCCTAGCCCGAAAAACATGCCCTTAGTGCCCTTGGGGATGTTCGGAGTCGAGACATTCGACAGTGAGGATGCACCCATCCAACTGTATGTCATGACCAGAGCGCAGACGAAGCAGGCATGTATATCACTACCAGAACCTGGCAATGTAGATGCAACATCA
The DNA here is from genome assembly GCF_053477565.2 of Lygodium microphyllum. Taxonomy (NCBI): domain Eukaryota; kingdom Viridiplantae; phylum Streptophyta; class Polypodiopsida; order Schizaeales; family Lygodiaceae; genus Lygodium; species Lygodium microphyllum. The sequence continues at coordinate 89,292,549 of NC_141142.1, read as the reverse complement.
ATAGGAAAAAAGAGCCAAACGGAGAAGGAAGAAAAAGACCGATGCAAAGGTCACTCTTAAGACTGAGGGTGCGACAATCCTAGTGACCAGCAAGGTCATAGAGGCAAAGGCAGAGAGTAGCGCTCCAAAGACGGCAGAGAAAGGGAGTGCAAAGGTAGGGGAGTATCCCCACCCTAGGTGCCAACTCGAGGCAATAGCCAAAGTCAAGGAGTGGGTAAAAGAAGCCTGGGAGCACCTCAATGATGCTGAGCCTATCTTAGAGGACGAGATCGAGGATCTCTCCAGTGTAAGCACGCCAGTCTCACCTGCACGACCAAGGCCGAAGTCACTACATGTTAATGCCTTTTGGGAAGGCACTGAGGCTCACGTAGTTTTGCCTATCCTAGCCCTAGGAGATATCACACGAAAGGGAATTGTAGATATCGGGTCGGGAGTGAGTGTGTTGAGCCATACTGTACTCCAGACTTGGGAAAACCCACCTGTCGAAACCGCTAGGCTCAATGTCACTCTAGCTAACAGAATGAAAGTAACTCCATTTGGTCTTAAAAAATTGGCCAGTGAAGATCGCGGGTGTCCAGTTCTCTGTGAACTTCATTGTCATGAAGGGAGTGGACTACGACATTTTGCTAGGATGACCCTGGATGAGGAATGCTCGAGTCATTGAAGACTAGGGCAACGGTCTAATGTTCCTACGAAACCGAACGGAAGTGGTAAAGGTTGAGATGGACACTTGGAAGATGACCTCTGTCGACCTGGATGCCATCTCTGCCATGCTTAGGGGTGATACACCAATAAGGAAGTCTCATGGATCCCTAACCAAATACATCCCTTGTCCTGAGGATGAGCGAGATTGGATGCACGTCCTAGCAACCATCAATCTCCCATTCTTAGACGAGGAGGAGATGTACAAATAGGCTACAAAAACCGTGAGTGTGTCAAGGAGGGAGCTTGCAGTGCCACTCTATGTGATGGCTAGGAGCTCAAGAAACCGGCCTAGACCTATCTCTTCTCATGTTCCTAGCAATAGGATAAAATTGCACGAGTTCCTCGAGTATCTGGTGGACAAATTGATTGGCAATCCCACTGGTAATCTCAAGCCCTTCAGAGACCTCCTGGACAATCCTAAGTGGAAATGGACTAAGGTGTATGACCTGAACTTAATGTACAATTGGGCCTCAGTCCACTGATAAAGGACATGCTAGAGACAAGAGTCTAGGGGATGACGAGTAGACAAGAGGAGCTAATTCTGATGATGAGTACAAGGACTGCCGCTCCAGTTGTGAGGAAACTGGGGAAGAAGTAGACACCGTAGAATACGACACTGAAGAAAGGGTGATATAATAGCTCAAAGCAGAATCCAAGCCCCAAAAAGGGAGTACTTACAAGATTGAGAGAGGAGTCATGCGGATGGAATGTGATCGCTCTTGGTTGGAGCATGTGGGAGTAATAGATTACAAACAAGCAACGATAGCCCAACCACCGGCAACACCCTTGCTTAGGACAGATACACCCACTGAGATTCGACTACAAAGGGAAACTTCTTCCTCTAGCGATCATTGCGAATTTAATTCTGAATCGGAGGTGAGTACAGAGAGAAACCCAAAGATACCCCAACCTCCAGGACCAAATGCACCAAGGGAGACCTATCAATTCACCTAAGGCATAGGCGATCGAAGCAAAAAAGGAGAGGATAGACGGAGAAGGTGGAGCAATAGAAGAAACCACAAGGCCTACTGAGACGCTTTATGAAGTTTAAGAGAGATGATAAAGTAGTGGTCTTGTTTGGAGCAAAATGACAAGGACAGACAACTGAGCCGATCGAGGGACTCGCCAAGGTCAAGGAAGTCAAAGGCGTGGATCCTAGAGTGGTGATGCATAACATACCAACGGCCCTTGATGCGGTGATGGTAAAACAATGACTGTACCTTATGAATCCAAAACATGTCGAAGCAATGAGGGAGGAGATCGATAAGCTAATGAGGGCAGGATTCATCTACGAAATAGAGCACAAGGACCGGGTATCACCGATTGTAATAGTCATGAAGAAGAATGGGAAGATACGAGTGTGCGTGAACTATAATAAGGTTAAAGCAGTGACAAAAATGGATAATTATCCATTACCATACATAGAGCATATGCTTGAAAGGGTAGCAGGAAAAGAGGCCTACATCTTTTTGGACGGCTTCTCAAGATAAAACCAAGTGCAAATACATCCTGACGATAGGCAAAAGACCGCATTTGCTACTGAGTGGGGTGTTTTCGGTTCATTGTAATGCCCATTGGGTTGATAAACGCACCTGCAACCTTTCAATGGATAATGTGCACCATCTTCAAAGATATGCTTAGACGAGAGCTAGAGGTGTTTGTAGATGACTTTGCTTGGGCATAACACTTGGAGAAGCTGTGAGCAGTCTTTGAATGATGTAGGCTTTACAACCTATCATTAAACCCTTTGAAATGTCAATTCTGGGTCAAGCATGGATGCATCCTAGGGCACATGGTGTCCAAGAATGGCACAGCCATTGACTCTGAAGGTTAGGATCATTGTTGACTTGCCACCACCAAAGGACTATAAGGGAATTCATTGTTTCTTGGCTCACACCGAATACTATCAGTGCTTTGTGTTGAATTACACATTGATTGCAAGACCATTGTATAAGCTATTAATAGTGTTCGAGTGGACTGATGAGTGCCAATGAGCATATGAGGAGTTGAAGAAGGCTCTTATGACTACACCAATCTTATGAGCCCCAAGCTAGAACATCACCTTTCACGTGCATATAGATACGTCTAAATGTGCTATTGGAGCTGTCTTGTGCCAGCCTAGGGAGCATAATTTGGATTACCCCGTGAGTTTTGCTAGCAGTAGATAACTCACTAACACGGAGATGAACTACTCCACCACAAAAAGGGAAGGATTGGCCATGGTGTTCATGGTGAAGAAGTTTCGACACTACCTCATGGCCACGCCTTTCACCTTCTTCGTAGACCATTAAGCATTGCTCTATCTTGTAAATAAGCCATGCACTATGGGACGCATTGCTAGATGGTTGCTTCTTCTTCTAGAAATTGATTTCTTTGTGGTAGTACGCAAGGGCAAGCAGCACTACATGGTTGATCACATATCCCGAATACCTATAAGAGAAGTTGCTGGTTGGGCAGGGCATAGCTCACGATTTGCCGAACGCCCATCTTTTCAGCTTGTATAATGAGAAAGATTTGTTCAAAGCTGACATAACGCTGTACTGAGCAGATGATATAGTCCAAGTGCTAGAGCACGGTCTTCCTGATAGACCTACTGAGAAGGCTAGGCTTAGGCGACTTATTCTGATAATCCAACCATACCAGTTGATGGCCGGTCAACTCTATAGGTTGGGGCAAGATGGGTTGCTACTACGATGTGTGTGGGAGCACGAAATGCACGACGTGTTGAGTGAAGCACATGCAGGGATCGCTAGAGGGCACTTTAGCGAGGATATGATAGCCCGCAAGGTGCTGCAATCTCAGTTGTGGTGGCCCACCCTATTCTGTGATGCTGCTCAGTTTGTGAAGCATTGCGACGAGTGCCAAAGGACTAAAGTTCCTGCCCGAAAGGATAAGATGGAGTTGACCCCTATTTTTGCATGAAAACCCTTTGAGAAATGGGGACTTGACTTCATTAGACTTGTCAGTTCCGTAGCACAATACTCACAAGCTAGATACATCATCATTGCAACTGACTATCTTACAAAATGGGTCGAGGCACGAGCCACTAGGAAGAACGACGCTAGGACCACAACGAAGTTCTTGTGGGAGTAAGTTATCTCACGATTTGGTTTCCCTATTGAACTAGTAAGTGACCAAGGCACACACTTCATCAACGAGGTGATTGCTCACATGCTCTCAACCTTCTTAGCCATCCACATGAAATTCTCACCCTACTACCCTCAAGCTAATGGCCAACAGAATCCACGAACAAGATTTTAGTCAACGTCCTTACGAAGGTAGTTTCTACCTCACGAAGTGACTGGGACAATAAACTTATGGCAGCATTATGGGCTTATCGGATGGCCTATAAAACGGCTGTGGGATAGATGCCCTTCAAGATGACCTACGGGACTGAGGCAAAATTTCAATTAGAATTCTTTGTCCCTAGGCTGATGATAGCAGTGCAGGATAGATGGGAAGGGAAGGAAGCTTGGTTCAATTGCCTCGTGGAATTGGAATGACTCACTGAAACTCGGCTCCTCGCCACTCACGCCCTAATTTGTGAGAAAGCATGATGGAATATGTGGTTCAACAAACATGTCAAACAACGCAACTTTGAGCAGTAAGACCTTGTTTTGCTCTACTTGGTGAAGGGCCACAAGCAGAAAATGAAATTCCAAGGGTTGGGACCATTCCGAGTGTGCACCATTAGTAGGACAGGCAATGTAGAACTTGAAACCCTTGGCAAGGACGTAGACACGTGCAAATACTTTGAGTTTAGCATCCAACTCAGTTAAGCATTCTACAACACTTCTACGTTCAATGAGGGCTTGGTCGATTGCTATCTCATGCAAGGTTCTAGGAGTTTCCCTAGGCTTTAGCATAGTTGGGGGCTCAGGCCTAGATGAGCAAGATTGGTCAATGCTAGAATTGCTTATATTCTCGGGGTTTTCGTGTTTTTCCTGAGGTTTTACTATTACTGTGTCATGGTTCTCCTCAAATGTGACTGGTATAGTCGTGTCACCTTGTTGTGACAGTGTTGTATCCACTCTTGATTGGTCAATGCTAGTTTTGTTGTCGGTGATTTGAGTGTTGCAAGCAACCATTGATGGTAATGGTTGCTCTAACTTATTAGAACACATGGATGCATTTGAGGTTTCACCGTTGTTAGGAGAGATGACAATGGGTTCATTGGTGGATGGGCTTGATGTTTTATTTCTCAGCTCTTCAGTGCTCTTGGTCTCGATCTTATTGGCATCTACTACCACTTGCAACTATCGTTGTTTCCATTGTTTTGTCCTCTTTTTCTTGGGCAATTGCGATGTCTCCTTTAAGGACTCAGGACCCTGAACTAGGTCAATTGTTGATGTGCTTGGTTGGGCCTTAGCACTCTCTTTTTCTGGTGTGCTCTCATGGGACTTAACTGCGACCTACTGAATAGCCTTGCTAGGTTGATTGGTCGGATGCGCCATCTCCTTGGCCACATCTTTGAGAGGTCTCTCCTCAAACCTAGGCTTCAGGTGCTTCGGCAGTGCCAAGGGTGTCAAAGATATTGGTTGCAAATCCTCTTTCACAAGTGAATGGCCAAGGATGCCTTCCACCAGAGGTATCGTCATGGCTCGAGGCTGGGACTTTCGTGATTCCTGATTGGAAGTAGTAGTGGTTCATTAAGTGGCCATGCTACTATTAGTCAACTGCGATGTTGAGTCCTTAGGCAGATTAGAAGTGGCTGTGTCTTTTGTTGCCCTTTGTGCATTCGCTTGTGCGGATCGAGCATCAGTTGCTAGTCACAATAGATTGCACATGCATATCCTTGAGCCGAGAGCTACGGGGGGTGTCATGTCCCACCTCTTGGACATTTGGAAGCTTAGATGGAGATAGAGATTGGGATTGAGCACATACACTTGACGATTGCTGTTGTGCTTCCTGTGTCCGTTTAGGAAAAGAGGGTGTAGGAGATCTGAGACTCTTAGGTGGACTTGGCACTGGCTAAAAGATTTGCTCATGGCTATTAGACGATTGTGCCATTTGCTTTGTTGAGAAATCATCTTTCTTATGAGCAACGTTATGCCTGTGGTGCTCATTATCCTCTTGGGAAGTCAAAAGCTCCTTGAGCACTAGTGGTCTTTGTGCATGCTCAACAGTTACATCTGACATCTACATATTAAGCATGCTAGGCTGAGGCTCTTCCTTTCAAATACTCATGTTTGGTTTCTTGCCTTGAGACCTAGAGTTTCTCTTAGATTTCCTCTTGTGCTTCTTTGCTTTTGATGCAATCTGGCATTCAGCTGATAGAGGTGGTTTAGCAAGGGGTTTTGGTACCCAAATCCATCGGTTACCTGTATAATACCCTTGAGCACATAACAATGCTTTGGATATCCATCGCGACATTGTGATGGCTCTCCATCGAGATACCTTCATCTACAAGGCTTGGGCTTCTTTTGTGGTCTTCTAAGATATTCATAAGTCCAAAGGATGTCCTTGGCATTGCCTCCTGACCTCCTTGTTCCAAGCATGGCCTCGCTCACTGGTTCTCTTTGTTCAACATGCGCTTCTATTAACTCTTTTACCAAGTCCTTGCTCTTGTTACTAGGCTTGCATGGTATGTCGGAATATTTATTGTCTTTCCCTCGAGGTTTAATGAGGTCACCCTTACTAAAGGTTGTGATTATCCTCACACCCGGTAGTGTCAAGTGTATCCTTTATGCTGCGTAATCGACCTCGCACTTCGTTGCCCTTTTGAAGGGTCATCCTAGGAGGGTTTCCTTTTTGCAATTAGCAATATTTGCAGGGACATGGAATAGGATAGGCAAGTTTTCAGTTTCAATGGTTACAAGGATTTTGCACTTCCCCATAAGTGCTTGTGGATGTCCCCCATAAGGATTAAGAGTTGCATCTAGGGTCCATGCTTCATAGGTCAATATATTAAAATTAGCTCCTTCATCGATGAAAGCGTCGACACAGTGCTTCCTTTTTGCGGTGAGTTTGACCCCAAGATAAGCAGGTGGTATATGTCTTCATCTTTCGGGTCTTGGCTTGTAAATTCAAGCCTTTTGATACATGCCCTTGAGTCCCCAACTGCACGACCAGATGTGGATTCTCCACTGATGTCTTGGATTGTTTGGGCAGTGCTATTCAAGGTGTATTATTGTCAGGACTGTCATATCTAGTCATCCTTGTAGTCATAGCTTGATGTTGTTCCATTTCGCTTTGACTAGATGCAGTCCGGACGCAATCTATACATGTTTTTGTGGTATGGCGTTTGTGCCCTTGTTGGTTGGATTGGCCCATTGAGGTTCTAGGGTCTCTGTGTATGGGCTTTTGGTTGCTGTTTTGCAAGTGAGGATCTATGCTTGTGTAGAGCCCTTACTACACTAGGATCTAATTTGAAGGACCTGTCACGGCATGCATTTTCTCTCTGCGTGGGTCCGAGGGGGCAGTCCCCCCCGGCCCGCAGGGCCGTTATGGTAAATGCCATGCGCGATTTGAAGGACTGTTTATAACCAAGTTTTGAACTAGCTCTAGATTTCAGTCCAGTGATAGATCTATGATGTGGTTTCGGCTCTTTATGGTCTCTGGTCAGTTTCAAAATCTACCAGTTAGAATTTTGAAAAAATCAAAATTTGGCCCAACAGGTCCGAATTGGAGGGGCCGAATGCCCGATTCGGCCCGTCCGAATGGTCGAGGGCCGAATGAGAAAGGGCCAAATACAACTGGACCGAATGTCAAATTTGGCTAGTCCAAATGTGGTTGTCTGAGGGCCAAGGGCTGAGTCAGGTGGGCAGAGGGCCGAATATTAAGTTGGTCAAAATGCTTGATTCGGACGGGCGGGTCAAGGAAAGGGCGTCCGAATACGATGGGCCGAATGGTTGATTCGGCCGAGGACCGATTGGTAACTTGTCTGAGTGGGGTTGGCCGAGCGCTTAGTGTTCGACTGGGCTGAGGGCCGAGTGGCCGAGTGGATTGAGTAGTCCGAGGGCCGAATGGCCAAGTGGATTGAGTGGTTTGAGGGCCGGATATAGGACACTAGGCCGAGGGCTGATTCTGGGACTTAGCCTAGAATCTTTGTCACTCGGACAGGCCGAGCACGATGCGTCTTTTCGTCGGACTTTAAAGTATTCATCACACTGAGCGATCGAGGCCTTCCTACTGGTTGAGCACCTCCACATTCAAGCTACTCATGTAGGGGAAGGTGTGGAATTACCGGTGGTGGGCAAAGAACTCCTCAATGACAAGATTGAAGTAAGTCCATGCAATGAAGCTCTTTCTCCCTCTCTCCAGCTCTCCTAAAACCCTGCAATGCAAAATGTGTCTTCCTTGCCACTCCTGGCCTCTTATCACCCTGCCCAGGCCTGCACTCACCTTAATCTTGCTCCCCTCACCAATATTTAACCTGAATTTTCATTTTTTGCCATTCTTTTCCCTGTTTTAGCCTATTATACAACAATAGAAAACCCTACTACGTGCTCCAACGTTTTGCTCCTAGCCTTCCTAAATGCAAGAAAAAATCATAAGAGAAATACATACACTACTGCAACATGCTTTTCCAAGTCCAAAAACCAAAAACCTACTTGCTAAGGAGATCGAATACCTCTTCAAACTCCCTCACTTCCTACCTATCTATCTCAAGCACCAGTTAAAAAAAAACCCTACTTCAATGCTCGATTCGAAGCGCACAAGTGCTCAAGGCTTGATTCGTTGGTCCTGGCAACGGAAGCAAAATGTGGGAGCTCTCGCTCAACTGCCAAGTCCCACGGACTGCTTATTGCTTCAAGCATTCCAAGCCAAGCACTAGTGGCTATCTCTCACATAGCCGATGCACCATCCATCTCTACAGGTGTAGTGAGCTTACCTCCATGCCCGACAAGTTACCTCCTCTCCTGAGCACTCCAGTAGCTCCACGATCCAAGTGCAAGCTTCAAGCTCCCCGCTCCAAGCTCCATTGCCGTGAGCAAGAGAAGAGAAGAGAAGGGAAGAGAAGAGAAGAGAAGAGAAGAAGAGAGGAGAAGATGGAGAGCTTCTCCTTCCTGGTCCCTCACCCTCACACACTCACTCCCTCACACTCTCACACTTCCTCTCTCAAGCACAAGCTCAAGCAAGCAAGAAGAAGAAGAAGAAGAAGAAGAAGAAGAAGAGGAGAGCCACTTTTGGTCACACACAGAATGAGCTTCTCATTCACTTTTCAACTTTATATACAAAACCCTAAATCCTTTTTGGGCGGTCATCCCCTTATCCCCTTTTTTACATGGCCGGCCATGGCCTAGTAGGCCCTTTTTCCCATTGTCCTCATTGTTAGAATATCAAGCTCATACATGTGTGTTTGACTGATCAGTTAGGTGTATTAAATAAGTCGGTGTTACTTCTAGTGTGAATGGTCTTTATGACCTTAGGTTGTGTATGCACTATGTGTGTGCTAAATGAATAAGAAGAAGAATAGAGAGTGTAAGCATGTTGCTTCACTCCGTGTTGCTCTCCTTCCTGCTTCCATGAAATCTAACATGGTATCAGAGCCATGAATGGGCTCACTGGTGGAATGCACTCAAGAAGAAGACTTGAAGAGTGAACTGAAGAGCTGGAAAAAGAAGAGGACTGACTGTCATTTCCATCAATGGTCACACAGAGGTATGTACTGTGAAGCATTAGAGTCTCATTGCTTAAAGAAGGGTTGTGGCTTGCTGAGGAGTCTTCCAAGGACTGATTGAGCACCAGTGAGTGCATCATTATCATAGTAATGAGCAAGATGTGCAGCAGCACAGATCTGCCTTGCCAACGTGCTTGCGCCTGTTTTCAGGCTGAACTCCATGGTTGAGATTCAGCACATGGACTGCTTACCAAGGCTCTATTGAGCATCACCAGGAGTGTGGCTTGTCTGGAGATTCACCAAAGCTTCATTGAGCATCAACAAGTGGGCAAATCTGATCTAAATGTACTCTGAACAGTTTGTGTGGATTGTGCCTATGAACAGGCTGCTCTCATTGGCTGAGATTCAAGAAGTATAGCACTTGTCAGGTGGCATAGAGCTTGGATGCATACCAAGGAAGGTTCTTGAAGGGTATACCTTACTATTGCTCTTGTGGGAGCTCATGTGGGAGCTGTAATAGAGGTGTACAGATCTGAATACACAGGGCTGAACTGTCATTGAACTTACAGTGACATTATACACTTGGAAAGTCTGCATTTTTTGGATGCTCTTTGGCATGTACATTGAACTTGGATGTAGCACTTGATGCTTGGTAGAAGACATGTCATATTTCTTGGGTATTTTGACATAAACTTGGAGCTTGAAATGGCCTGATCTGAGAGCCTGTGATAGGCTGAAAACTGGAAAAAAAAATTTGCAGACATAAAGCACAAATTGGTTATTTCTGAAGAACTAGTTGGCTGGGTTTGTTCCACAGGTACTTGAAGACTTGGTCTATGACTGTTGAATGCTTGAGCATTGGAAACGGAAGTGATGCAAATGGTTTATGGGTTTTTGGGACTGAAATTAATCCCTATTGCCAGTGCATTGGCTGTTTGAAATCTGGGAATTTATTTACAATATTCATATATGCTGGTTATATACTGTTTTGAGGTTCTATGCCTATGCATGGCTTGACACATGTACTAGCAGCAATCTATGGAAGTTTGGGACATGTATGACATGTATACTACTCAGTTTTGGGCTTGAAATCACTGCTGGTCACTCACATAATTACAGTTTTCAGACTGCATATATGCACCCTGGCAATAAGGTTGCAGGAGTTCAAACCAAAGTGAATACTTAGTATTTGCACTGATTGTTTTACTCACAGGTTAAGCCACTTGGTTGTGAGCTGTTTTGAACTGTTAGTGGGCTGAAATACCCTGTTTTTTTACTGCAATTAATTGCAGAAAACTGTCATAAACAGTTCCGGGCTGAAGTTGAACCGTTAAGAAGATCTTGGTTTGCAGGTAGTCAGGCAAGGTCTGCAACATGGCAAATGCTGATAGACTTGATAATGTAACCCAGATTGTGGGAGAAAAGCTTGATAGCAACAATAATGCAATATGGAAGTTTCGCATGGATAACTTTCTAATAGGCAAAGGATACTGGGACTTAGTGACAGGTGTTGAGGCTGAACCTGAAGTTCCAGATAGGAATCCTACAGCTGATCAAAGACGAGCACATCGAGCTTGGACGGAAAGAGCTCGCAGAGTTTTACATTGGTTGTCATTATGTATCTCGGATGCTATGGTGATGCAGATCATGAACTGTAAATCCCCAGCAGATGCATGGAATATATTGGTCAAATACTATGGCACAACTACAAGTGCAAGGAAGATACAACTGAAGCAGAAATTCAATAACATGGAGAGGAAGAACAGATCCATACAAGATTATGTCACTGAGGTTAAGACCATAGCAGATCAGCTGGCATCTATTGGCTCACAGGTAGAAGATGAGGATATGGTTGCAGTGACCTTAAATGGCTTGGGTCTGGAGTACAAGTCTTTTGACACTTCAGTATCTGTGCGGGCTGAGATGCCTGATTTTAATGAGCTAGTTGCATTATTGATTCATGAAGAGGTGAAGCTTGGCTTAGCTACAGGGTCAAGCAGCTCAAAGAATAAGGATGCAGTTTTTTATTCGAATCAGCGTGGTCGTGGTAGCCGTGGTAGAGGCTATGGATCTGGCAGAGGAGGCCAGCAGAATGCATCCTATAGTAATAGCAATTTGCAGTCATCAAATGCAAGAGGTGGTGGAAACTTTCGCGGTAGGGGGAGATCTAACTCCCTGGCAGAGGCTCATGGCAGTAGCAGCGTCAGTCAGACAATCCAAATAAAGATAAGGATTGTCACTACTGCGGAAAGTATGGGCATATTGCAAAGGATTGCTGGAAGAAGCAGGGAAATCAGAAGGGCAAGCAGCATGGACATTATGCTACGTCCAGTCAGGCAGATGACTTTGGTGATAGACTGTTTGCCATGCAGTATGTCAAAGATAAGGTTGCTGAAAAATCATCTGATGATGCAGTGTGGTACATTGATTCAGGGGCGTTGAATCACATGACCCCTCACGGTGATTGGTTCACGGATATGGTGGCTGAAAATCATGGCTATGTATGCACAGGTGATGACAGGTAGCATAGCATTGAGCATAAAGGCAAAGTGCCTCTTATGGTCCATAATGGCAGAAAGAAAAATTTGCATGATGTATTGCATGTCCCTTCAATTACGAAGAACTTGTTATCTGTTGGTCAGATGACGGAGCAGAACTTGCAGGTTAGATTCAATAAGCATGGCTGCTTTATTGAAGAATTTGAAAATGGCTGCAAGTTGATAGCTCGTGGTCACAGGAATGGCAGAATGTTTACTCTTGATGCTTTTTTGCCAGAGCTGAATTCAGCTATGTTTGCCCATGGTTCTGGCACTGTTAGGGATTTGGAAATATGGCACAAGAGAGTGGGGCATGCCAATTTGCAAAGGCTGCAAATTATGCAAAAGAAACAGCTGGTTACAGGGTTACCGAAGTTCCAATATTCAGATATTGGTCATGTATGTGAGGCTTGCCAGTTCGGTAAGCAGTCACGATTGCCATTTATCAGGAATGTACGACAGAGTACACGTCCATTGCAGTTAGTGCATTCTGATGTTTGGGGGCCAGCTCATCATGTATCTATGGGAGGTTCTAGATATTATGTATCCTTCATTGACGACTACAGTCGATATACCTAGCTTTACATATTGAAAACAAAAGATGAGGTCTTTGCTGTTTTTCAGTAATTTAAAGCACAGGTTGAGAAAGAGTTTGAATGCTACATCTCTTGCTTGAGATCTGATAGTGGTGGGGAGTATGTATCAAATGAATTTGATGGGTTCTTGGCTGAAAATGGCATTTGTAGGTAGCTCACCTGTAGCTACACTCCGCAGCAAAACGGAGTAGCTGAAAGGAAGAATAGAATTTTGATGGAAGCTACTAGGGCTATAATGAATGAAAAGCATATGCCACTTTACTATTGGGCAGAGGCTGTGATGACAGCAGTATACATTTTGAACAGGACTCCCACTGCAGGCATTCATGATATGACACTGTTCGAGAAGTTGTATGGCTATAAGCCGGATGTAAGTCACATGAAAGTCTTTGGCTGTCTTGCTTGTGTGCATATTCCAGATGAGAAAAGGAAGAAGTTGGATCCCAAAGCACATAAGTGTGTTTTCATTGGATATTCGCAGGAGAAGAAGGCATACAAGTGCTATGATCCCTCTACTAGGGAGACTTTGGTAAGCAGGGATGTTATCTTTGATGAGATAGGTTCTTGGTATGTATCACCAGTTACAGTGCCAGCGGATACACCTTCCACTATTGCCTCTACAATTGATTTACAGCAGAGTACTGTTATGACAGGACCTCGTAGTCAGACAGTATTCCCATGGACAGGGAGATTGAGGAGCTCGCCGTCCACTGACACCGGTGTGTTAGTGAGGGGGAGACATGATGTCTTGGACAGCAAAGGAAAAGAGAAAGTTATTGAGGATGCATATGGTATGATGACACCTGGCAGAATGACTTCAGGCTATGAGTCTAGTGATACTTTAGACAGCGAACTTGGTATTCCGACTGTCTATACGCCTGGCACAAGGCAGAGCAGGTACATTCCGCCTCATGAGAGAGGGGAATCGAGTAGTGCACCACAGCTTAGACGCTCGCAGAGGGTAAGATACCTTGTTGACAGGTTGACATACAGTGGCTACTCTGCAAAGCATTATGCGTACATGACAAAAGTGATGGAGGTCAAAGAACCAAGTACATATGCTGAAGCAGTGAAAGATGAGAATTGGTGTGTAGCCATGGATGAAGAAATGAATGCCTTGGCTAAAAATAAAACATGGGATTTAGTACCACTGCTTGAAGGGAAAAAGACCATTGGCTACAAATGGGTCTATAAAATCAAATGCAAGTCAGATGGCAGTGTGGAGAGATACAAAGCCAGGCTGGTTGCAAAGGGGTATGCCCAACAGTATGGACTTGATTATGAGGAAACATTCAGCCCTATTGCCAAGATGGCAACTATACACACTGTAATTGCCTTGGCTGCTGCTAAAGGCTAGAAATTGCAGCAGATGGATGTTAAGAATGCATTTCTTAACGGTGACCTAGCAGAGGATGTCTATATGGTTCAGTCGGAAGGGTATGTGCACCCTGATTTTCAGCATTATGTATGCAAGCTGAAAAAGGCATTATACGGGCTGAAACAGGCTCCGAGAGCTTGGCATGCTAGGATCAGTAACTACTTACAGAGATTGGGTTTTGCTGTTGGTAGGGCTGATCATAGCCTATTTACAAAGAAGACTGACAGTGGTTTAGTAGTGCTGGTCATATATGTTGATGATTTGATAATCACTGGTGATGATGACTTGGGCATACAGCATGCAATGAAGATGCTGAAATTTGAATTTGACATGAAAGACCTGGGAGAACTGAAGTATTTCTTAGGCATTGAGGTAATTCCAGCTGACAATGGGTTATGGCTGATGCAGAAGCACTATGCCATAGAGATGCCGAAGAAGTATGGCATGGCTGAATGCAAACCGCTGGATACACCTCTTGATCAGAATGTCAAGCTAGACATGAATACTGGGGCTGAAATAGAGGATGTGACTATGTACAGGCAGATGGTTGGTAGCTTGATTTACTTGACTATCACTAGGCCTGACTTGAGCTATGCGGTAGGGCTCATAAGCCAGTTTATGCAGAAGCCTAGAAAGCCGCACTTGGATGCAGTTAGACGCATTATGAGATATGTTAAGTCCACTGTAGAGTATGGGCTATTCTATGTCAGAGATAAGCCCTTGATATTGACTGGATACACGGATGCAGATTGGGCAGGTTGCTCATATGATCATAGATCTACGAGTGGATATGCATTTGGATTTGGTAGCGGCATGATTAGCTGGAGCAGCAAGAAGTAGCCTACGGTTGCTTTGTCAAGTACTGAGGCAGAGTACAAGGGTGCTGCATTGGCAGCATGCGAGATTTCATGGCTGCTCAAGCTTATGGCTGATTTGGACATACAGGTAGATGCTCCAGTGAAGTTACTATGTGACAATCTGAGTAGTGTACTCCTGGCTATGAATCCAGTCTATCATTCCAGGACGAAACACATTGAGGTACACTACCATTTCATTAGAGAGATGGTTCTTGTAGGACGAGTTGATCTTATGCATGTGAAGACTGATGAACAGGTAGCGGATATCTTTACCAAGTCCTTGGGTAAAGATAAGTTTTGTGGTTTTAGATAGCTGCTTGGAGTACATATGCTGTCTTGAGCTTGAGGGGGAGTGTTAGAATATCAAGCTCGTACATGTGTGTTTGACCGACATGAGCTGGACATAGCTAGTCTGGCTAGATCAGTTAGGTATATTAAATAAGTCGGTGTTACTTCTAGTGTGAATGGTCTTTATGACCTTAGGTTGTATATGCACTATGTGTGTGCTAAATGAATAAGAAGAAGAATAGAGAGTGTAAGCATGTTGCTTTACTCCGTGTTGCTCTCCTTCCTGCTTCCATGAAATCTAACACTCATATCTTCTTAGCTTCCTTTCCACCGCTCGTCTACATTTACAAATTGCACGGGTGAGAGCCCGACACTCTTAAAATAAATCAAGGTGCGCCTTGTGCTTTTTTATAGCAATATAGATTTGCACTTTTTCTCATGCACATTTTTCCTTGATTTAGGACTTTTCTGCACTTCTTGTGTTTCTAGATTCTTCTTGGCGCACCTTCATCTTCTGCTCACTTTTTCCTTGGCCTTTTCTTCTGCCTTAGATTTTTTGGCTCTTCCACCTTGTTGTTTGAGGGTTAACAATTGTAGACATTAAAATATGGCATAAACATATTGGACATGAAAATGTGCAAAGGCTAAAATTAATGCAATCCAGAGGATTGGTTACAGGGTTGCCTTCTTTTAGAGTTGTAGAATTTCATAAAGTCTGTGAAGCATGCCAGTTGCGTAAGCAAGTAAGACAACCCTTCTTGCATGACAGAGAAGTGAGTAGAAATATACTTGATGTAGTGTATATAGATGTTTGGGGGCCTATACAGAATGTATCTCTTGGTGGCAGCAAATACTTTGTCATATTTATTGATGAAGCTTTGGGTATATTTCATGAAGGAAAAGAGTGATGTTTTTGAGCACTTCGAATCTTTCAAGGCAACTGTTGAAACTAAAACAGGCTTGAAAGTTAAGTGATTGAGATCAAATGGAGGGGGAGAGTATCTCTCTAATAAGTTTAGTGGCTTCTTGAGGACTCATGGGATAAAGAGGCAATTTACTTGCATGTATAGTCCAAAGCAAAATGGGATTGTAGAAAGAAAAACTAGGCATATTGCAGAAGTTGCACGGGCACTGGCTGAAAAGAATATGCCAAAACATTTTTGGTCTGAAGCTGTCCATACTGCTATCTATATTATGAACAGAACAATAGAACTCCCACAGCTACAGTTCATGGGACGACTCCCGCAAAGAATGCTTTACTGGTGGCAAGAAGCACGATATATCACACTTAAAGGTATTTGGTTGTGCTGCATATGTTCATGTGCCAGATTAGCTATGAAAGAAGCTTGATCCAAAGGTTAAAAAATGTATGTTTATTGGATACTCTTTAGAGCAGAAAGGGTATTGTTGTTATAACCTTGTCAACAGGTGAGTTTAGAGTAAGCAAGGATGTTATTTTTTATGAGATGAGCAGTTGGTATGCACATGTTGGTGATGTATTAGATGATGATAATGATCATGATATCTATGTGTAGGAAGAAAAGCAAGAATAACAAAGTCTTAGTGGACTAGAAACATCATCTGATACTACACCTACAGTGAGCCCTTGGTCTGGGAGACTAAGGAGTAGCCCCACATCTTTAGGTGGATCTATAAATGTTGCAAGCAAAGACAAAGGAAAGAAGAAAGTGTTGGATGGTAATGATGCATCTACTAGTTATTTGGGATTTGATGGAGATTCTAGCGGTTCAAAGAGTTTGGATGATGAGCTTGGTCTTCTTTCAGTCAGGACACTAGGTGTACAACAAGCACATAGTAATGTAAAGGCTCCACTGAGTGATCCAGTGGTACGTAGGTCTGGTAGGGTCAGATACCCTATTAAAAGCTTTAGTTTTGAAGGTTATGCAGCTCACCATTATGCTTATATAGTGAAGGTAGTTGAGGATGTTGAGCCCACTTGTTTTGATGATGCCTAAGGGTAAGAAATCTATTGGGTGTAATTGGGTTTACAAAGTGAAGCATAATACAGATGGTTCCATTAGCAAGTATAAGGCTAGGCTGGTTGCAAAAGACTATGCTCAAACATATGGCATAGATTATGAAGAGACATTCCGTCCAGTTGCTAGGATGGAAACTGTTAGATGCATGATTGCCTTGGCAAAGTAGCCAAAGGTTGGAGTTTGCAGCAAATGGATGTTAAGAATGCCTTCTTATATGGTGAATTGCAAGAAGAAGTGTATATGGAGGAGCCAACATATTATGAGGATTTAGAGCATCCCACATATGTGTGTAGGTTAAAGAAGGCACTCAATGGGATGAAGCAAGTACCTAGAGCATGGTCTGACAAGATCGAAGAGTATCTTGTCAATATTGGATTTTGTATTTTTGTTACTGATCACTCACTTTATGTGAGAAGGGGAGAGACAGGTTTAGTCATCATAGTCATTTATGTGGATGACTTGATTATTATAGGTGACAGTGACAATGGGATTGCTGAAGTTAAGAACTTCTTGAAGAAGAAGTTTGAGATGAAGGATTTGGGTGAGTTGAGATACTTTCTTGGTATTGAGGTGATCGGATGTGATGATGGTATATGGCTATCCCAAAGGCAACATGGCTTGGATATGTTATCTAAGTATGATATGATAGCATGTAAGCTTCTTTCAGTACCATTGGAGCAAATGTGAAGTTGAGTGCTGACATTGGGGATGAGATAGAAGATCCTACTATATTCAGGAGGATAGTAGGGAGTTTGATTTACATGACTATCACAAGGCCAGACTTGAGCTATGCTGGTGGCCTTGTCAGTTAGTTTATGCAGATGCCTAGAAAGCCTCATTTGGATGCAATTAGACATATATTGAGGTATGTGAAGTCCACTTTACATTATGGAATTTTTTATGAGACAAGTAAGGATGTACAAGTCTTTGGATACACGGATGCAGATTGGGCTAGTAGCATGTCAGACACAAGATCTACTAGTGGATTCATGTTTTCCCTTGTTATTGTAACAATTACATGGAGTAGCAAAAAGTAACCTACAGTTGCTTTATCGAGTACAGAGGCTGTAAGTATAGAGGTGCTGCTATGGAAGCATGTGAGGTGGTATGGTTGCAAAAGTTATTAGGTGATTTGGATATGTAGGGAGATGGTCCAATTGTCATTCATTGTGACAACATGAGTAGCATACAGCGAGCTAGGAATCCAGTGTTCCATGCTATGACAAAACACATTGAGGTGAACTACCACTTTGTGAGAGAGACGGGACTTGCAGGAGAGATTGACTTGGTATATGTCAGCATATAGGATTAGATAGCCAACATTTTCACAAAGGAATTGGGTGCAAAGAAGCTTCGAAAGTTGCAAAGCTTACTTGGAGTTGCAAAGATAGAGTTGAGCTTGAGGAGGAGTGTTGAGATGGCAAGCTCACCACGTGCAGATATTGATGATGGACCACCTGGCTAGAGAGGTCTGCATGTCTACACTTAGCACGCTGGTAGTCATTATGATACTCACATGGTCACTGACTTATCACTTATTATATTTAGTTTGTTATACCTACCTACAGCTAGCAAAGATATAGCGCCAGCCGATTAGTATAGTCTATTATGCATTGTTTGACTTAGTAGGCCATTTTTCTTTATGTTATTGTTGAATGCTGAAATAACTAGATTTTTTGACTGATTTTTTTGTTGTTTTTGAAGTCTAAATGGTTGATTTTGATGGATTTTGAGTGATGATTGGTTGTTTTGAAAGTGCTTGAGAGTGTTTTGGATGATATTGATCATGTTTTGGAAGCTCATGATGATTTTAGTAGAAATATGAGGTTTGTGATGTTCTGATAGGTTCTGTTGAGGTTCTGATTGGTTCTGATACCTTTTGTTGGCTTCAGTTTTGTTCTGATTTTCTTCTGTATGAAGCATGGATTGATGATTGATGAAGGTTGAAATCATTTGAAAGCTTATTGAATAGTTTTTGATATTTTGGAAGTAGTGATCTATGAAGAGACACTGTAGTGGCTCTGGTGCCCTTTCATACCTCCCATGCCTCTTGGGAGGTGCATCCACGACCTAAGAAGGATTATTATGAGTGATTATTGAGTATTTTAGAGAGAAGATGATGTACTATTGATTGAGAGAGAGAGAGAGAGAGAGAGAGAGAGAGAGAGAGAGAGAGAGAGAGAGAGAGAGAGAGAGAGAGAGAGAGAGAGAGAGAGAGAGAGAGAGAGAGAGAGAGAGAGAGAGAGAGAGAGAGTCAATTCTGTCAAAAACAATGTATCTATCTATGAGAGATTGAGAGAGAGAACTATAAAGACAATGAAGATGAATCATATGTGATTATTTCCATTCAAAAATGATGTATTATTTTATGTTTCTTGTTCTATTGATGGATTCTATGAAAATATTGAAGATTATGGTTGATTCTATCAAATCCGTAGGACATATCTACTATGATGCTGCGTGAAGAATTATTCTTTTTCTTGTTTTGGTTCTCAAAAGAATGAAATAAAAGCTTGTTGATGTTACAAGATAGATTTTATTGCAGTAGAAACCCCTTTTCCTTGGTGTTCCTTTTGGGGCTCCATGTTTTTGGTGTGCAGCCGGGGAAACTTGCCATCAACAAGCATCAAAAGAGGCTGAAAATGAAGGAAATGGCATTACCAAGAAGAGGAGAATTCAATGGATGTTGTGGGAGCTCTTTCTCAATTGCCAAGACTCTCGGACCGCTTATTGCTTCAAGCATTCCAAGCCGAGCACTAGTGGCTACCTCTCACATAGCCAACATGCTATCTATCTCTAAGGGGTGTAGTGAGCTTACCTCCATGCCGATTGAGTTACCTCCTCTCCAGTGCACTCTGGTAGCTCCAAGATCCAAGTGCAAGATTCAAGAAAGCTCCATCCTCAAGCTCTATGCTCCAAGCTCCATCGCCGCGAGCAAGACAAGAGAAGAGCAGAAGAGAGGAGAAGATGGAGAGCTTCTCCTCCCCAGTCCCTCACCCTCACACACTCACTCCCTCACACTCTCACACTCCCTCTCTCAAGCACAAACTCAAGCAAGCAAGAAGAAGAAGAAGAAGAAGAAGAGGAGAGCCACTTTTGGCCACACACAAGAATGAGCTTCTCATTCACTTTTCAACTTTATATACAAAACCCTAAATCCCTTTTGGGCGGTCATCCCCTTATCCCCTTTTTTACATGGTCGGCTGTGGCCTAGGCCTTTTTTTCCATTGTCCTCCTATCTTCCTAGCTTCCTTTCCACTGCCTGTCTACATTTACAAATTGCACGGGTGAGAGCCTGGTACCCTTAAAATAAATCATGGTGCACATTGTGCTTTTTTACAACAGTATAGACTCGCACTTTTTCTCATGCACATTTTTTCTTGATTTAGGACTTTTCTGCACTTCTTGTGTTTCCAAATACTTCTTGGCATGCCTTCATCTTCTGTTTCACTTTTGCCTTGGCCTTGTCTTTTGCTTTAGATTTTCCAACTTTTCCACCTTGTTCATTTGAAGGTTAACATTACCCCCCTCCTAGACGAGTGCCAGTCCCATGGCACTCACCGTCATAGGTAGCAGGCTTTAGCATGCACCGAAGATGTGGGTGGCAAGGACATCTGTGGTTGCATTAGAGGATTTCTGGTGGTGGGCAGATGAAGGTCATTGGGGCCACATTGTTGGCATGGGTGGTTGGTGGTAGGGTGGTTGGAGTTGGGGGTAGGGCTGTTCCTTGTTGGAAATTGCGTTGGGGGCTAGTAGAGGTGGTGGTTTGTGGGGATTCTACATAGGCCGATTATTTGGTGGGCTTGCATGATAAGAATGGTTAAGAGGTCAGAATTGAGTGATGATGAAGAGCTGACAACACATTTGATGGAGTCTTTATTGCTTGCGATTGAAAACCTTGCATATGTGGTCTCTCCCTAGGGGTGGTGCTAGTCTTCTTATCGTGCACAAGTTGTAGTTTGATTAGTTTGGGAGATAGGTCGAACTCTAGGCAAGTTGAGAGTATTGTTCGGTACTTGAGGACCCAGACTGTGTATATATTTGGGTGTAGATATTATGTGAGTGCTCGTGAATACTTAGATATTATGTAGTTAGAAGACCACAGGTCTAGTTCCTCATAACAACATGTGGATGAAGCAAAGTTGTCCATGTTGAGGAGAAGTGCACAAGAAGGTGTATGAGACATCCTTTGCATTGTGACAACACAATATAGCATAATTGAACACAAGGGTACCACACTTTCGGTAGCTGGTAGCTATTGGACTTGCTCAATGAGTACGGTGTACTTTTCATGGCCGTTTGTGCGGTGCTTACCACAATCGATTGCAACGATATTAAGGCAAAGTGCAAAAGGGAATCGTGCAAATGGGTCAGGGTGACAGGTCTAACCATAGGCGAGACAAGCTCCCTAGGTATGTCTTGCCCTTGATGTTCCCTAGACAATTGTG
Organism: Lygodium microphyllum; assembly: GCF_053477565.2. Lineage (NCBI taxonomy): Eukaryota > Viridiplantae > Streptophyta > Polypodiopsida > Schizaeales > Lygodiaceae > Lygodium > Lygodium microphyllum. The sequence goes on along the minus strand of NC_141142.1, from coordinate 89,271,177 downwards.
GGTGATGTTAAAGGGCTAGGGGACTAGGGATGGAGCCAGCCAACCAAGGTCACTGGACATACCTAATTTGAGGACCCCTAGGTGCTGTGCTGTGATCGTGGGTGCTTCTTTTCTTTTCTTTTATTTTTTCTTCTTATTGTAAAAAAAAAATACTTGCATGAGTACAACCATTGCAATATGTTGAGGCTATCAGCCTTTCAATGAGTTGGAAATGTCAAGATTCGAAGGCTTAAGAAATGGATATTACAGCGATGATTGTGCCCTAGCCTCGTTGCTAGAGAAATAGTTGTTGAGATGGGGAGATACACTGGAGATTTTGCACACTTCTTTGTAATGTGCGATGTTGGTACAATTGAGGTAACAGCAGCTGCCGTGAGTGCCAGGTGTAGAGTTTGACCTTGAAAGAGAGAGTGGCCACCATCGATCATACTTTGGGCTATGCGATATGGGCGATCGGCAAGGGTGATTTTTGCTTTTGGCGGTGAGGCTTCATCATGGCTCTTTGTGAGGTTGGTGTTCTTGCAGTGACTTGGACATTGAACACTTTCATACAAATACCAGTGTCGTCCTGCATCCACTTGACACTTCGTGAGAGTATATGCAAGTCACATGCATCAATTATAATGAACAGATACAACACAAAAGGATATTACTTTATCAAAATCCTATGGTGCTGAATGTGATGCATATTATTGGTGCTTGTTAAAGACGTGACATGTATTAGTAGTAGGTAAGGAAGGTTTGTATAGTTGCGGAGCCTGCCCCTTTAACCACTTAAGGACAAAAAGTTGTGGTAAGATGGCCTTTATTAAGCAGCTTATACAACATAGGGGCTATTCTATTTGTATGAGGCGGGGTGAGTTTGGGTGGTCGGGCGACTGGGGCTGTGCTGGTGAGGGGCTCCCATCAGGCCGGACAGGGAAGATATCGGCTGGGACCCGAATGGTGTAATCCCTCGCCGCAGCTATATTTCAAGAATGCTTTTAAATAATTCATCAAATTCCCTCTTGTTTCTAACTTCCTTCTCCTCTTTCGAGCACTTGGTGCCCGAGCGTCTGGTGAGGGCCTACATGGCCAATGTTACTACATCTCGGGTGCTCTCTTGAGCGTTCGCCCTCTTGGCTTGGGGAGATTTCGGCCTGCGTCTTGGGCAGTGTTTCTTGGGGCCTCTTTTGAGCGTGTACCTCTTTAGAGTAGGCACATAGCGCTCTGGCGAAGGAGCTTGTGCCGTATGCTCCCTTCGACGGTAGATAGCTTCCTTGTAGGCTAGCTGCACTGGGTGCTCCATCACGGCTATTGTGGGGGAACCTGCAAAATGTGAACCAAGGGTTAGGCCCTGAGGTAGGATAGAATTATTCGTATGGAAGGGATTAGATAATGGATTATCAAGCGCATATGACGAGGGGTGCGGTGAGGCATGCGATGTTTGTTGTAGAGGGATGGCCCCTGTGATGATATTCATCCTACCTGGACACTACGAGGCATATTCCAGCCATTAGTAGATCTTGACTTATGCTTAGTTGCGCGGACTGGTTGTGATGGAGTGGAGCAGGCTCCTCGAAAGGATAGATCAAAAACGGGGGAAAGCTTGTAGAAAGGAACGACGCTCTGTCTACACCCTTAAAGGTGTTGGTCAAGGCTTCCCATGGCAGTAGTGAGGGTTGCATGCCCTCCACCTGGAGGCGGGAATGGTCACACAACTTCTAGACGTGTGGTGAGAGGAGGACCTGAGGAGCTTAGCCTATCAAACCCAAACTTTTCTCCCTGCGCTTTGACTAACATTGCTTGTGTGTGTTGGCATTATCTATACACAATCACAAGACTCATTGTTTATTTATGTACACATTTATGAATCCATGTCACCTCATGAGGATAAAAACTAGTTGTAGAACTTAGGATTATACTGGAGTGTGGCACACACATCCAGTACTCGTGGTAGCTTACTCAATAACAATAGATATTTTGCAACATCGAGTAGCATGGTACCTTGTCCGAGCCTACTTGCAACATGTAGCTCCTCCTCATTAAGGACCTTATCAATTAGAGAGTTTTCTTGGCTAGTTTCTACTAAGTCCATACCCCAGATGGCAGTTAGCACTCGAAAGGAAGTTGGTGCCACATAGGTTGGGTCTCTTTGAGACCGCCATTTGGCCAATCGCTCCTCTGAGACCATCATAATCTGGGCTCCCAATTCGGCCATTGGAACGCAATTTTCGAACCAGCACTTTTCGAATTGACTTCGACCCTTTGATTTTTGCTTTAGTTGCTCTATCTCTAAGAGATTTGGTTGGCGGAGCACTTAATTGAATGTCACAGTTAAGCGTAGTTTGTCGGCTTCCTCATCAGAGATGAGTCGCATGCATTCATGCAGGAGCCTGTCATAGTGCTCGTTAAGATGTTCTTACTCTCCCCAGGATAGGGAAAATGACAAGTATTCCCCAAGCTGCTTCTTGGGTAATGCACCGTGTCTGCAAGGATGTAGACACGTGCAAACACTTTAAGCTTAGCATTACACTTATTTAAGCATTCTACGACACTTCTATGTTCAATGAGGGCTTGCTCGGTTGCTATCTCATGCAAGGTTCTAGGAGTTTCCCTAGGCTTTAGCATAGTTGGGGGCTTAGGCCTAGATGAGCAAGATTGGTCAACGCTAGGACTGCTTATGCTCTCGGGGTTTCCATGTTTCTCCTGAGGCCTTGCTGCTATTGTGTCATGGTTCTCCTTGGATGTGACCAGTATAGTCTTGTCACCCTATTGTGACAGTGTTGTATCCACTCTTGATTGGTCAATGCGAGTTCTGTTATCGGTGGATTGAGTGTTGCAAGCAACATGTGATGGTAATGGTTGCTTTGAATTTTCAAAGCACATGGATGCGTCTGAGGTTCCACCACTACTAGGAGAGATGGCAATGGGTTCATTCATGGTTGGACTCAATGCTTTATTCCTCAGCTCTTTGGCACTCTTGGTCTTAGTCTTCTCGGGGTTTACAACCACTTGCAACTGCTATTGTTGTTTTCGTTCTTTTCTCTTCTTTTTCTTAGGCAATCAAGGTGTATTTCTTGAAGACTCGGGAACTTGAACCAGGTCAGTTGTTGATGTGCTTGGCTGGGCCTCAGCATTCACTTTCTCTAGTGTGTCCTCATGGGACATAGCTGTGGCTTGCTGAATAGCATTGCTAGGTTGATTGGTTAGGTGCACCCTCTCCTTGGCCACCTCTTTGAGAGATTTCTCCTCAAGCCTAGGCTTTAGGTGCTTTGGAAGTGCTAGAGGTGCTAAGGATGTTGGTTGCAACACCTCTTCCATAGGTGAATTGCTAAGGACATATTCCGCAAGGGGTGTCATCATAGCCAAAGGCTGATTGTTGTGATCCATGATTGGAAGTAGTAATGGCTAGTTCAATTTACTAGCTACTGTTGGTAGACTGCGGTGTCAAGTCCTTAGGTAGATCAAAAGTGGTCGTGTCTTTTGTTGCCCTTTGAGCATTCACTTGTGCAGATTGAGCCTCAGTTGATCTAGTCACAATAGATTGCACATGCATATTCTTGGGCTGAGAGCTACAGGTGGTGTCATGTTCCACCTCTTGGACATTTGGAAGCTTAGATGGAGATAGAGATTGGGATTGAGCAGCTGCACTTGACGACTACTGTTGTGCTTCCTGTGTCCGGTTAGGGAAAGAGGGTGTAGGAGACTTGGGACTCCTAGGTGGCTTTGGCACTGGCTAGAAGATTTGCTCGTGGCTGTTAGATGATTCTGCCATTTGCTTTGTTGAGCATTTAACCTTGCCATGAGCAATGTTGTGCCTATGATGCATGTTATCCCCTTGCGAAATCAAAGGCTCCTTGGGCACTAGTGGCTTTTGTGTACACTCAATGATTACATCTAATTTTTGCTTGTTAAGCACGGTGGCGGTTGAGGATCTACCCTTTGAATAGTCTCGTTTCGTTTCTTGCTTTCAATCCTGAGGGGCTCAGTCACTCCAATATTTTTGACTCGAGACTTGGTTTTTCGTTTAGATTTCCTTCTGTGCTTCTTTGCTCTTGATACATCCTGGCCTTCGGCTGATAGAGGAGGTTTAGTAGGGGGTTTTGGTACCCAAATCCATCGGTTACCTGCGTAATACCCTTGCGCACATAGCAATGCTGTGGATATCCATCACGGCATTGTGCTAGCTCTCCATCTATACCTTCGTCTATAAGGCTTGGGTTTTTTTGTGGTCTTCTACGATATTTGTAAGTCCAAAGCCTATCCTTGGCATTGTCTCTTGACCTTCTTGTTTCAAGCATAGCCTCGCTCACTGGTTCTTATTGTTCAACATGCACTTGTATCAACTCTTTCAACAAGTCCTTGCTCTCATTAGTAGGCTTGCCTGTTATGTCAGCACCTTCCTTGCCTTTCCCTGGAGGTTCGATGAGGTCACCCTTGCTAAAGGTTGTGACTATCCTCACACCCGGTAGTGTCAAAAGTGTATCCTTTGTGCTACATAGTCAGCCTCACACTTCGTCGCCCTTTGAAAGGTCACTCGAGGAGGGTTTCCTTTCCACAATTAGCACTATTTGGAGGAACATGGAATATGATAGGTAAGCTTTCTGTTTCAATAGTTACAAGGATTTTGCACTTCCCTATAAGTGCTTGTGAGTGTCCCCCATAAGGATTAAGAGTTGCATTAGTTGGTGTGAGCTTTGGTTGGCCTAGTAGGGTCCATGCGACATAGGTCAAGAAATTAAAATTAGCTCCTTCATCAATGAGGGCATCGACAACGTGCTCTCTTTTTGCGGTGAGTTTGACCCTGAGATAAGCAGATGGTACTATGTCTTCATCTTTCGGGTCTTGGCTTGTAAATTTCAGCCTTCTGATGCATATCTTTGAGTCCCCAACTACACGACCAGACATGGATTCTCCACTGTTGTCTTGGATCATCTGTGCAGCGCTGCTCAAGGTGCATCTATCATTAGGTCTATCATGTCTAGTCATCCTTGTAGTTGTAGCTTGATGTTGTTCCATTCCGCTTTGATTAGATGCACTTCGAACACAATCTATACATGTTTTTATGGTATGGCCTTTTTGTCCTTGTTTGCTAGATTGGCCCATTGAGGTCCTAGGTCTCTGTTTGTCTTTGTTCGGGTATGGGCTTTTGGTTGCTGTTTTGCAAGTGAGGATCTATCCTTACTACACTAGGATCTAATTTGGAGGACCTGTTGCGGTGCGCGTTTTCTCTCCAATCTACTTGGGGAGGTGTGGAGGGGGCAGAGCCCCCTTTGTGGGCAGGGGTCCGGGGGGGAGGGGCAGTCTCCCTAGCCCGCAGGGACATTACGGTAAATGCAATGCGTGATTTTGAAGGACCGTTCGTAGCCAAGTTTTGAACTACTTACTCTAGATTTCAACCCAGTGATAGACATATGATGTGGTTTCGGCTCTATATGGTCTCTCGTTCAATTTTAGGGTCTATAGGTTAAAATTTGAAAAAATCCAAATTTGGCCTAGCAGGTTCGAATCGCAGGGGCCTGATGCCCGATTCGGCCTATTCGAGGGCCGAGTGGGCCAAGTGATAAGGGCCGAATATAACCGGTCTGAATGTCAAATTCAGCTAGTCCAAATGTGGTTGCCCGAGGGCCGAGTGGCCAAACGGTAGTGGGCTGAATGCAAAGTTGGTCATCCGAATGGTGAATTTGACTGGGCCCTGTTCGAGTCAGGTGGGCCGAGGGCCGAATGCCAAGTTGGGCCGAATATTAAGTTCGCCCGAGTGGTCGATTCGGACGAGCCGAGCAGTGGCTGTTCGAGTAGAGTGGATCGAGGGCCGATTCTGGGACTTGACCTAGAATCTCTGTCACGAGTCGAACGCGGTGTGATTTTGGCCAATGCAATGATAAATCACTTGAATCACACGATTCATGTCACGGCCTATCGCACACATCTCCAAATCAAAGCTATGGATGGAGGGGAAGAGTTGTATATACTTGGAATAGCCAATAAACTCCAAAATGCAAATCGGCAAATGAATCAAACCCTCATGCCCTGTTATGATAGCAAAAACCCTGATGCTTATTTTTCTTTGTTTTTTCCTACCCTAATACATCCAAATCACAAAGCAAATACCTACACTAATCCAACATGCTTTTTAAAATCCAAAAAGCCAAAAACCTACTTGCTAAGGAGATCGAATACCTCTTCAAACTCCCTCACTTCCTACCTATCTACCGCAAGCACTGGCTCGGGGAAAACCCTACTTCAATGCTCAATTCGAAGCGCGCAAGCACTCAAGGCTTGAATCCGTTGGTCCCGACAATGGAACCAAAATGTGGGAACTCTCTCTCAACCGCCAAGACCCTCGGACTGCTTATTGCTTCAAGCATTCCAAACTGAGCACTAGTGGCTATCTCTCACATAGCAGACACGCTAACTATCTCTAAGGGGTGTAGTGAGCTTACCTCCATGCCGATCGAGTTACCTCCTCTCCCTTGCACTTCGGTAGCTCCACAATCCAAGTGCAAGCTTCAAGCAAGCTCCATCCTCAAGCTCCACGCTCCATGCTCCATTGCCATGAGCAAGACAAGAGAAGAGCAAAAGAGAGGAGAAGATAGAGAGCTTCTTCTCCCTGGTCTCTCAGCCTCACAAAATCACTCCCTCACACTCTCACACTCCCTCTCTCAAGCACAAGCTCAAGCAAGCAAGAAGAAGAAGAAGAGGAGATCCACTTTTGGCCACACACAAGAATGAGCTTCTCATTCACTTTTCAACTTTATATACAAAACCCTAAACCCCTTTTGGGCAGTCATCCCCTTATCCCCTTTTTTACATGGCCGGCCATGGCCTAGGCCATTTTTCCCATTGTCCTCCTATCTTCCTAGCTTCCTTTCGACTGCCCGTCTACATTTACAAATTGCACGGGTGAGAGCCTGGCACTCTTAAAATAAATCATGGTGGGCCTTGCGCTTTTTTACAACAGTATAGACTCACACTTTTTCTCATGTGCCTTTTTCCTTGATTTAGGACTTTTTTGCACTTCTTGTGTTTCCAGATTCTTCTTGGCGCGCCTTCATCTTCTATTTCAATTTTTCCTTGGCCTTGTCTTCTCCTTTAGATTTTCCAGCTTTTCCATCTTGTTCGCTTGAGGGTTAACAGATCCTTGCAAAGTTTATTCTTTCATTGAAGAGTTGGAGATTCTTATTGCCAAAGCCACTTTCTCCAAGAAGTTCATCCCACAATGGCGGAAGCACATTACCATCATGATGCAAGCTCTGTATGGTGGACTATTTCCTCTTACTGTTGAAGTATCAGAGACATGCATCTTGGTGGAAAATTGTTTGGGAACAAATTGAAGAGTAGAAACAGAGAGAATGACCATCCATGGAAGATTTGGCATTCATTGAGAAGTTTCTAGACATCATCAAGTGGAAAATTGTGAAGAACCTTAAGGAGTCGTGGTCAGTGGAGGTTCACGAAAACAAGAAAGAAAATAGTTGGAATTTGTTCGTGGATGCTCAACAGTAAGATACATGGGATGCTTGGTGTTTTGACAATCTTCTGTTTGTTCAATTAGCAACCCACTAGAAGTTGGTAGAAAAAGTGTTCTTTACAACATATACTATTGAAACCATCAAAAGCTGGCATTATTATAATGATGGCACAACAACGATCCTAAGAAGAATGAGTTTTGATACTTTCAAAACGGAATATCTCCCTCTCTGTAGTAGTTTGAATGTTGAATTTAGAGATGTTGAAAAGAAGGAAGTAGAAGAGATGTTGGCCAGAGAGTCCTCTAGAGATTGAAGCCCTCTAATTCTATTCTGTTGAGTATAGACCAACTGGTTGGAGCTAACCCTTGATGAATGATGCAATCAACAGGCAAGTGTTAGAACAAGTCCAGAGGTACGTGAGAAGAGAGAAGACAAGAATCAAGGCTGAGAACGAGCTTGCACCAGAAGCCTCTTTGATGCCCTAAAAGCACTCTTTATAGAAGTCCCCATGGCGACTCAAGGTCCTCTTCCTAGTCAGATTCATCCTGGAAATATTGATGACATGCCAGCAAATGTAGTTCCATTGCCAATTTTTAAGGAAGAGTACAATGAAGACCTCGATCTTCATGTAGCAGAGTTTATGGTAGCATGTGTGGCTAACAATGCTAGAACTCCTAAGCATTGGTTAGCGATATTCCCCACCACTTTCAAGGATGCGGCATTTCAATGGTATGAGATGCAAGCAACATGAACTTTTGGCACATGGGACGACCTGAAGTTGGCCTTCCTCACTAAATCCAGGCATGAATGTTTTGAAGAGCGGATGTGAGAGGAGTTCATGAACCTAAGTCAGTCCTCTGGAGAAAGAGTAGAAGAATATGTCTTGCGAATGGAATCTATCATGAAGAGATGGACTAACCATCATTTGGATGAAGGTATCCAGAAAGGAGTGTTCCTCAGAGGCCTACAACCAGAAGTTCACAAGTTCGTGGAATTAAGAAGATCAGTCAATCTACAAGCTTTAGTGGAAGGTGCAAGACTGTATGATGAAGTTGAAGCAAGGTTGTCAATGACTCCAGGAAGAGGAGTCTTACCTCCTCCCATGCCAGGAATGGTATACCCACCAAATGCAGTCCCAGGGACAGTTCCCTACCCCTATTCCTATGTAAATAGTGTCGTAGTATAATGCACCTAATCCACAATGGCCGCAAACAACAATGCCTCAAATGATGGTTCAACCCCAACCGCAATGGTCTCAAATAGTTCCCCCAATGGTGACTCAACAACAGTGGAACCCTACCAATTGGAATCAACAACCCCAAGTCTCAATAGGAGCTCTGAATTAGAACCAAAATAGAGGACCCTTTGGATCAACCTAACCAGTGTATGCAGTAATAACAGAAGCCTCTCAAAACTCTACTACAAGTACTCCATGAGGTCAAAATCTGAAGGACTACTTATTCAACTTAGTCACAAGCATCAAGAAAGAGCTTATGGATATAATTATAGAGCAGCTATAGATGCTGAAGGTGAATACCACCAATATATCTACTCCTGTGGAAGGTGGGAGAGATATGATGCGTTTAAATATATGGTGCGGAAAGTGTCATGAAGCGGGACATTTAGCCACTGAATGTACCCAAAAATCAACCATTCATGGAACCTTCTATTCATATTGTTTGAGGAAAAACCATACAGAGAATATCTGCTCTCTGAAAGAGATGCGCAAATGAAGACAGAAAGATAAAAATGCAAGATTCAACTTGCTAGAATCCAAAATGACAACGCAGGACATTGGACTAAAGCCTAGGGAGTTTGGTCCTAATTTCAGTCCAAGGAGATTTCCCTCTCAAAGTTACAGAGGAAAACAGTTTGTTGGCAGTGGTTAGAGATCAGAGGTGGAATGTTACAGATGTGGAGAAAAGGGTCATATCTCCCCTAATTGTCTAAACCCTAGAAGATTTATAGATTACAAGCCCTTATGTAGCCATGCAAAGGAAAAGGCCATACTGCCAAAGATTGTCCAAGTCTAGTCCCTGTGAAATCTACTTCTGATACCCAACCGAAGACCCAAGAACCTGCTTCCAATTTGGTGGAATTGGAAGTGGCCGCAATAATGCGAGCAAAGAAAGGAGAACCCATAGTTCCAAAAGAGAACATTCCTTCTACCAAGATGGTGAAATTCAACCTCCCTCAAGAAAAACATAATAATGCAATCCAAAATAAGGAAGTACAGAGCACCATAAAGCCACAGAGAGCTACAGAGACAGAAACAGAGACAGAAACAGAGATAGAAACAGAGACATGGCCAGAGGTCTAGGAAATAGAGGATGCAGAAGTACCTCCTCATGAAGAAGAAGCACATATGCTTTCACTCCTAGAAGAATAAGGGAAGATAAAAGTGGGTGTGGCCCCATTTCCTAGTCGATTGGAAAAGCTTGTGGATTTTATCAAAGAGTATGATTTGATCAAAGACCTAGACACCTTTAAACCAAACCTAACATTTTGACAATTGTTGATGCTGTCTCCTAGATGCCAAAAGAGATTTAAAAGCATCTTAACAAGAAGACGCGGCCTAAGGATTGCTTCCCCAACAACAACAAAGTCCAATAGAGCCTCAAAACCTGCAAAGGAAGTGGATGTGGCTAATGCCTTCCTAGATCCTAGAACCCCAGAGACTAGTGTGTGGATAGAAGGATGCTTTATTTCAGATGCATTGATTGATGGAGAGTCATCAGTAAACATAATGAGGGATGTGACAATGAAGGATCTAGGTTTTCAAGGAATTCAACCCACCCAGTGGCTTATCAGATTGGCAGACCAAAGTAGAATCAAACCATTGGGCATGCTCCCATATGTAAAAACAACCATTGCAAGAAGAGACTATTGGCTGACATATTTGGTGGTCAAACCAAATTCTTATGGGACCTCATACCCTTTGCTGCTGGGAAGAACTTGGCTTTTTGAAGCAAGAGCCAGGATGGACTGGATCAAAGGAACCCTAACCCTAGGCAGAGGACCCAATAAAGTGGTGTTGAAATTGTATGGATCGCAAAAAGGCAATGGATCCACATCCATCGAAGTCATAACAGACTCCTCCAATGAAGTAACAAATGGTACATCAAGAGACGAAGAGACTGTTTAACAGATCTTTCCCACGAAAACACATGCACAATCCCTAACAGTGGGCACTGTAAGCCAACTACCGAGGGAAGCAAAGTCTTTGTCCATGGGAGAATACCTCCTGCCTTAACTTGAAGTGACTTCTGAAATCACCTCTAACAACAAAATAGAAGCATGGATATACTGTTCTCCCTGTTACTGCCAATCGCAGAGTCAGAAGCAGAGACAGAAGTAGAGACAGAGCCAGTGACAAAGGCAGAAGCAGAAGCAAACACAGAGGCGGAAGACCTAATCTTCTCCTGCAGAGCCTCTACAGAAGCAGAGACACAGCCTCCAGAGGAAGAGGATGAAAATGATGAGGAAGAAAATGAAGCAGGTTATGAAAGTACAGATGAAAAAGTTCCTTTGATAGCAGACGATCTTGTTGATGTCCCTACAAAGACCTCAGAGGCCGAAGATCTTGGGGTGTTGGATGGAATGACCATAGTTCCATTTGGGTTGACCAATGGACCACAAAGTATGTAGAATATGCATAACCAATGGATCAAAGCTATAAAAATTAAGTTCACCAATATTTCCTGTCGCCCTGACCATTCATTTTGGCGAAAAGAGGATGATGATGCCCCTTGTCAACAGAAGCCAGAGCCATCAGAGCCATGGCTTATAGAAGGTCCATGCTATGTGACATTCCTGGATGCATCCTCTGAAGATGAATCCCTAAGTCCATAAGAAATCACCACTCACATATAAGCAAACAAAGTTTTGATACCCTTCCAGCAATCTCAACAAACACATAAGTCATCTATTCAGAAGGAGGACACTGGTTCTAGTGGAACATCGGACGATGACACTACTCCCTTAAAGGAGTCAGACCTCTATCTAGAAGCAATCTATGGGGCATTTATCTGTGAAGTGAAAGAGTGACGTAGCTGGATACTGATGGTATGGAACATCACCTGAAAGTGGGTTTCAATCTTCTAGAAGAAGAACTAGTGATCTTGCGGGACCTAGTAAAGGAGAACTTAGACGTGTTTGCTTGGTCGTATAAAGATCTAAAGGGGATTGATCCCACAATATGCCAACATCACATTGACCTAGAGCCTGATGCCAAACCTGTAAGGCAAAGACAACGATGTATGAATCCTAATTATTCTGTCTGGTGAAGGCTGAATTATTAAAGCTTCTTGAAGTTGAGTTCATTTAACCCGTGGCTAACAGTGAATGGGTTTCGCCCATTGTGGTTGTACCCAAGAAGAATGGGAAACTTCGAATATGTGTGGACTTTTGAAAGCTCAACTCGAAGATGAAGAAGGATCATTTTCCTATCCCTTTCATAGACCAATTGTTGGACACAATGGCAGGCCATGAGCTCTATTCCCTCTTGGATGGATTTAGCGGATATAACCAAGTCTAAATTGCAGAGGAGGACCAATCCAAAACAACCTTCACCACAGAATGGGGGATCTATGCCTATAGAGTGATGCCGTTTGGGCTCTGTAATGTTCATGCTACCTTCCAACGAGTAATGATGGCTGCCTTCTAGAATCATCTGCATGATTTCATCAAGGTGTATCTCGATGACTTCTGTGTCTATAGCCTAATCCGTGAGCATTGGGAACACCTAGAGCAATGTTTTAATAGATGCCAAGAGTATGGGATCTCTCTCAACCTCGACAAATGTGTCTTTGGCATCTCATCAGGATTTCTTCTGGGCCATATTGTCTCTGCACAAGGGATTGCAATAGACTTGGCGAAGATTGAGAAGATTATCACCTTAACAGCACTAACAAACCTCAAGCAATTGAGAGGATTTCTTGGCCATATGGGCTACTACAGAAGATTTATTGCACATTTTGCAACCAAGGCAACCCCTCTGCACAAGCTCCTAAGGAAAGATGTGGATGTCCTTTGGACTGATGATTGCAAAGAAGCCTTTAATACCCTAAAACACTGCCTCATCCAAGCATCTATCTTGTAGTCTCCTGACTGGACGAAGGAGTTCCATGTGCACGTAGATACATCAATTGAAGGGCTAGGTACTATCCTATGTCAAAAGGGCCCCTCTAAATTAGATCAACCAATCTATTATGCAAGTCGGAAAGTAATTGACCGAGAGCGGAACTACACAGTGACAGAGTTGAGTGCTTAGCAACGGTGTTTGCACTGGAGAAGTTTCGACACTATCTACTGTCAATGCATTTCAAGTTCTACGTGGATCATGAAGCCCTATCCTTCCTAATGAACAAAGCAGATGTCAAAGGATGACTGATGAGATAGTTGCTCTTGTTCTAGGAGTTTGATTTTGAAGTAGTCACTAAGCCCGGTCGTTCCCATGTCCTAGTCAATCATTCGTCACGGATCCCTCAAACAACAGAAGAGGAACAGGATGATCCAGACCTTCATGATGCTTCCTTGTTTCTAGTCAAAACAGCTACTCCTTGGTATGCAGACATAGCCAACCTCCTCGCAACTCAACAATATCCTCTTGGCATCTCAAGCCGTGAGAAGAAGAAGCTTTGGTTGGAATCAGGCCCCTACACCTTGCTAGACGGTGCATTGTACAAGAAAGGAAAATATGAAGTGTTGCGAATATATGTTGTAGAGACGAGATTGGGATTATTCTTAAGGCTTGTCATGATGAGCCATGTGGTGGAGGAGAAGTGATAGCCAAAAAGGCTCTGCTCGCAGGATACTGGTGGCCGACTCTCCACAAGGATACTTATGACTACTACAAGAGATGTGATGCTTGTCAGCGAATGGGGAAATCCACCAAAACAAGTGCCATACCACTGCAACCTATTCTTCCCTTAAAGTCGTTCGAGAAGTGGGGGATTGATTTCGTGTGTCCCATTGATCTGCCTACTAGACAGAAGCAAAATAGATACATCCTAGTATGTACGGATTATGTCACAAAGTGGTGTGAAGCTAAAGCTCTGAAGCGAGATGATGTTAATAGCGTAACCTTGTTTATGTATGAGAATAGTATCACCTGTTTTGGTAGTCCCCTCGAGCTAGTAAGTGACAGAGGTACTCATTTCCTTAACAAGATCATAGAAGAATTGACGAAACTGCATAAGATCCGCTATCGCAAATCAACCCCCTATTACCCCAGAGCCAATGGCCAAGTCGAAGTCACCAATCGTATCCTCTGCTCGATCCTGACAAGGACAATTACCGCACATCACCGTGATTGGGATGATTGACTTACAGAGGCCCTCTCGGCATACAAAACCTCTTACAAGGTTGGTACATGACAAACTTCTTTCCACTTGGTGTATGGCATAGAAGTCATCTTCCCTGTTGAGCTGGAGTTGCCTTTTTTGCAAGTGGCAGTTAAAGAATGCCTGATGAGTCCCTCCAGCGTTGCCTACTACATTTGGAATGTTTGGACGAGATTCGTTGGATGGCCCTACAGTGCATGGAAACCATTCAAGTGCGACGCAAGGCCTATCATGACAGCTTCATCAAGCACAACGAGTTCAAAGAAGGTGATCTTGTCCTGGCGTATGATTCACGATTTGGGAAGTTTCTTGGCAAGCTTCAACAACGTTGGATGGGTCCCTATAAGGTACTTGCTGTCAATCCCAATGGCTCTGTCCAAGTGCAGGCCATTGATGCCTCTGATGATCCCTTTCTGATCAATGGCTACCGCCTGAAGAAGTACTTCCCTCCTTGGGGATCCTAACAATCACAATCGACGCACCCTTTCCCTTGTGGGCGTCGCACTGTCCTTCTCCTTGTGCTTCTGATAGCCCTTATGATCTTCCTCATGAGGCAGTCTCGTTCTGCTAGCCCCTCCCAGACACCTCCCATCCTTACTATGTTCTCCTCTCATCTAATCCAGCAATGGTAATGTGGATGGTTCTACCACATGGTATTTCTACTGTACTCTTTATTAAAAGAAAAAATTAATAAGAAAAAAAAACTATTAAGGGAGAAAAGGAAGCGATTCCTTGTCATAGCAGGCCTTGTTCCAAGAAAAGGTGGCAAACACCCTTGGGCGAGAAGCTGGTTGTGGAAAAGGTGGTAACACCTAGCAATCCAGAAAGTTGATCCATCAGTTGACATCTCTAGGACCTAGTTTTAAAGTCGCCTCCCTTGGTGCGATATGTCCTACGCCTCTCTGCCGAGTGTGTAACAATCTTCTAGCAGATGACATGATACATAGTTTCGATCTATTGGCTACCTCCTTGGATATGCCTCTTCATCAACAGACGAAGCGATCTTCATCGGCAACCCCCTGAGGATGTGAGTTTTCATCCTAATCGGATGGGGATGTGAGTTTTCATCCTAATCGGATGGGGATGTGAGTATGGTCTACCCTCTGTATCTATCAGTATCTATCAGTGAGCGTGAGACAGAGGGTGGGGTGAGTGACCAGTCCTTTCCCTTCAATTCAAATGAGAGGTGCGATGTGTGAATGGAGTGTTCCATGCGCAGGATGAGCTTCTGAATGCGAAAGCACAATCTGTTCCTGTGCATTGCACTATAAGGCTCCCTGGCCTCCCTTCTAGCACCGTATGTCGACACAGGGTGGGATGCATGGCTGTACCATCAAATGAGCACAAGGCATATAACAATTTTGCACAAGTGAATGTCAGGATTACATCAATGGGTTTTAGGAATGGGTTGCCCTCTGTATCTTTCAACAGAGCATGAGACAGAGGGTGGGCTGAGTGTGACTGGTGTTTCTCCTCAATCAATTCCGAGAGGTGAGATTGGGACGTTACGACAATAGGAGTCAAGTATGTTTTCATTTTCCTCTGCACACACGGGACGGGTCTCTGCCACCATCACCAGCCATGCCACCCTATTCTGTATATTGCATGATAAGGCTCCTTGGCCTTCTTGCTTGTACCTATGCTAGATGGGTATGCCAGATGGGTGGAACGCACGAATGCACCATCAATTGTGCACATTGGCATACTCCCTCCCAATCACTTTCCCCTTGTTCAGTTTTACACCGGCCATGAGTTATGGGATTTCATGCTTATTCATTGAGCGATGTGCGTCATGGGGTGAGCGACTGTTCTATCATCCTCTTGAGTGTCCATGACCTAAGAGTTCTATTTTTCGTTATCGACACTTGAATCAATAGAATTTATTAACAAAGCTATCTCCCTGGGTGCTGTTGCATGGTCCTTGCCATCCTGGACGTGTTCTGTGGCGCGCCTTGGTCCCTCTTACCGCCCAACAACGGCTTTGATCTTTTTGCATCAACAACGATGATTCCCTTCAATCATCTACGAAATGGGAGTCTCAATCCTTCTCAAAATTCATTAATTGGAATCATATAGGAAGCCCAACAACCATGTTACAATGTCAGAATATATATTATTGCACTAGGAACAATAAGGCAAGGCATTAGTACTTGGAAGTGGTTGTAGTGAGGTGATAGCTTGGTGAAGAATTGTTACATTAGAGGTATTTGACCTACTATTGATAGCCTACCAATTTTTTGAATAGGATACATCAATTATTTGACGGATGGACTTTTTTATTGTTACTAAATACAACACATCTAGTCATTAGATTGGATGTGGCATCCACCATTGGTCACAAATCATGACATATTCAATCTTTGGTCTTTCATTGAGCATGTCCACAAAAGTAAGCCATGCTACTCATTTTTTGAAGAGCATATTGATTATTTTACTAATCTAGGATGGGGCTCACAATATTTGGAAAGCATTATGAATTACTCATTTCTTGTTGTCATGTACTTGTCATGATGGATTACTTTATGGATTCTGTTATGTTACATGGTTTATGTCATGGTTATGAGTAGTTATGAACTACTCACTTTTTGTTGTAACGTACTTGTCATGGATTATGTGACATGGATTTTATTATGGATTATGAGTATTTATGTACGATACTGTGTCATGGATTATATCATGGAGCACTCACTTCCTTTGCACTTAGTTGACATGTACTTGGTTATGAGTAGTTATAAACTTCTTACTTTTTGTTGTTTTGTGACATGGATTATGTTATGGTTATGAGTAGGTAGGCATGCTTTTACATCCGACAAATGGCTCCACGCACTCGCAGCCATCCTTCGTCGGATGTCCATTCGCCAAAAAATACCTGAGTAAGATGCCTTATTTAATATTAGTTTAGGGTTTTCTTGACGCTCATTATTGATTTCTCACATATTGTGTAGTTCTGTTTCTTTTTTTTAGGTTGCATCATCTCCTCGACATACTCGTAGAGGGGTTCTTGCGAGGACAGGTGCATCTCAGACATCCATCGAAAGAGATGTGCCGAGCTACACTCAGGTAAGTGTTTATTCTACTTTCGATATTGTTAGTAAGCATACTCCTAAGATGTGATACTTATAGAATGTCGTTTTACATAGGAAAACCCACCGTACATGGAGATCACACTGCCTGATGGGTCTCTTGCCCGTCAATGCCGTGTTGATATTCTTTGTCCGAAGAGGCATATCAACATAAAGAGACGCGCAAGGATGATAGAGCATTTGAAGGATGAGCATGGTATCCACTTTGATATTCCATGTCGAAAGACCGGCCGTCCCATAGGCACACATCATGCTCGCCATACTATTGGTGCTTGGCATCGCTAGGCATAGGCTCGGTTCTCTAACCTTGAAAGAAAGTTGAGTTTGGCCTGGAGTACGTACAAGAAGGCTCAGTATGTGAGAGCGAGCTCATTATGGGACTTACTCGAAGATGTTGAGCGTACCATGGAGAGGCAGGAGCATGTTGCGGCATTTGTGAGTAGACAGATGGGCAAATATGATTCCAAAAGAGATGAGCGTGTGCAGAGAACTCAGAGTCGAATAGCGGATGGCTACCAAAAACATGTAAGTCTCTTACCTGATATTGTTTTCCCTTCTATAGTGTCATATGCGAATGCAAATTTTTTACCTTAGCCTTGAGTTTATCGTTTTTTATATATGTATATTCATTCACAAGTTGCCTTCCTTAGAAACGGCCTCGCACACGAGAGTCTGAGGATGTGCCTCATATTGAGGATGAGGGTCAAGTCCTAGACCACCATCCTGAGTTGCAAACAGTGGAGCGAAACTTTCAGATGGAGATGGATAGCTTGTTGCGGACTGGTCCACCATCACTGGCGATGTTATGGATTTTCAGGTTAGTTTATGGGCAAGTTTGTGGCTTATGGTTATGGTTATGGATTATGTTATGCTTATGCTAGGATTACGATGGTTATGTTAGGTTATGGTTATAGTTGTGGTTATGGTTATGTTATGTCATGTTTGTGCTATGGTTATGTTAGGTTATGGTTATGTTATGTCATGGTTGTGCTATGGTTATGTTGACATCTTTAAAAATGGCTCTCCTATCAAGACAAGGGGGCAAAAAAGTACCACCTCAAGGTGCGTTCTTATTAATTGTAATGCTTTCATTATGTTGTATTTCTTGTACTTGTGCTTGGTTGCATTGTGTGTGGTTGCTTTTTGGTATTATTTTAGGTTAGAGAGTTCCGTACATATCGAGTTCGTGGCTCTATGTTCAAAACTCCGTGTGGATGTCGACCATGCTTTGTTGGATGCATTGCGGTGCGTAGAGGAAGCATCCACCCGTACTATGAATTTGTTCGCCATGTAAGTTTGCTAAACTAGTTATAGCTTTCTTGGTGGTTGCCTGATGATTAGGGCTAGGGGTTTTGTTATTTTACTAAACTAATTTTGGCTTTCATTCATAGTTGGATGGAGTATGTGATTCCAAGAGAGCATGTGCATGATGTATGTTTCGTGGATAGTCTGTGGTTTCCATACATCAATATGGTTGAGCCACAAGACGATGGTGTGTCATTGAGAAATTACTTTGATAGCTGCGATCCCATGAGGGCCACATTTATATTTCTTCCAGTGCTTGTGAGGTTTGTAGTTCTTGCATGCATACTTAATGGAAATGACAAATCATAGCCCTTTGATACACTAGTTTTAATAGCAATCTTTGATGTACAGGTCACATTGGTGCCTTTTTGTGGTCTTCAACCCTATGCTAAAAAGGGTTGAAAAATTACCTGGTGATCAGGGCGCCATCCTATGCCTTGACTCGTTGGAATGCCCTGATTTCATGGCATATCTACCCTATATACACAGGTATCTTAACAATCTATATGCATCCATGTAATATATTGTGTCACATATGTATTATGTTCATTGCTTTTGTGTCTGTGTTTCAGGGCCGTGTTTGCATTATCGAGGCTTTGTACAGACCCAACGTGCGCCAAGTTTCTATCGGACGTGGATAAAATGAAGCTCATCCACATTAAGGTGTGCCACTATAGTGTTAAAGTAATGCTGTCACTTAGAAATGTAATATAGGGTTGTTCACATAAAGATGAGTAGAATCTCTTTTCACAGGCCGCTCAACAAACAAATGCAGTAGACTGTGGATTCTATGTGATGGCTTACATAAGACTACTCATCGAGGGTGGTGTGGTTGGGAAACCAACCAATAACTGGGTAAGCCTATACTGGTATAATTGCTTTTGCTATGCGACTTTGAATGGTCTAGTGTGCATACTTCAATCCATAATCAACTTACCGTATTGTAGTTAACAAGAAAATGGTTCAATGCCACATATGTTACAACTTTGAAGGAGGACCTTTACCAGTGGGCACTTGGAGTGTTGGAGAGGTGATCTTATGTGGATTATATGGTTATGGACATTTACTTGGTTTGTGGCAGTCATGGACTTATGGTCTCACTTATGGTCAGGTACTTGGTTTGCGGCAGACATGTACTCACTTGTCAAGGTCTTATGGTCTCTTATGTAATGATACTTATGCAAGGTTTCATTTGTTAAGTTTTTTTATGTCAATGTTTCTTTTATGTCAAGTTTTTTTATGTCAAGGTAATGCTTTTATGCTATGGTTTGGGGTTTATTACGTTATGGTTTATTGTGTCAAGGTTTATTATGTCGTGGAGCTATTCTCCTCCATCTACATGCTTTTATTTTCATGCAACACTTATTGAATATTAAGAGATTATCTTATGCTGCATTCTTGTTCGTGCCTTTTTGTTTGACATAGTCTTACTCAACTCACTTCAACATAGTTCCTTGTTTCATGTACATGGCTAAAATTGGATGATTTAGAATTGCTAAGTGAGGGGGGTTAAACTCAACTCACTCAACTCTCTTTTGAGAGAGTTGAGTGAGTTGAGTCCAACCATGAAACATGAAATAAAGTAAACTAAAAAGAGCTATGAACCAAAATACTCAAATGCAAAATGAAAGATGATGCTTTTCCAAGGTTTAATGAAGAGTTGCATGAGAAGGAAGGAGGTTCGGTTGACATGGACACAAATAAGGTGTGGAAGTTCAACTCTTCCAAAACTCAAGATTAAGAAGAAATCCTAAATCCTCTTTTAGTTTATTAGGAGAACTTGAAAACTACATACAAGTCTTAAAGTTCTAGAGCTATCTAAGTACTAGGCTTATATTGAAATTATGACCTATCCTTGGAGGTGAATATTGCTGTATACTTTTAGCCAAAAAAGAGGACCAAGAGTGGCATTTGCATATGTAAAGTTTCCTTGTATGCATCTATGTGCCCATGATGAATTGTTGTCATTTTCCATACATTATGCAATCATATGCAGATTTTCTACCATCAAAGTTTCCGTGAACACATTGTTAGAGACGAATGCAAAGTTTGCCATACACATTGTTAGAGATGAATGCAAAGTTTATTGTGTCAAGGTTTATTATATCATTGTTTATTATGTCAATGAATAGAAAGAATGCAACGAAAGCAACGAGCACATGGTCAAATCCTCACGCAACGAGCACATGGTTAATGCTTTAGGATCTTATGATATGGTTTAGGGTTAATGGTTTAGGGTAACGGTTTAGGCTTTAGTGTTTGGACAATGAATAGAACAGATGCAAGAATGAGACACCAAAATCAACAATGAGATGCCAATGGGATTTCACTTAAATGGACAATCATGTGTACAATACAAACATTCTGAACCTAGATGCCAAAACTTCTGTGATCGTGGACCCATCAGGGAATGAGAGAGAAAATTGTCGCTCCTCATTCTCATTGGTGTAGGTGCAATACAAAATACGACAAGTGCCAATATAAGACTCACCATACAATCGCACCGCCTTGCCGATCAAGATAGAATCTGCTAGACGAGGAGCATACCGCAAGGATAGAGGGAGCAGTGCATGGCAAGTATGGCATGAATACACTACCAGAGGGTCTACCAAAAATGTTTTGGTGCAGCAGAGGACAATATATGTGAGGTTTTGGGCTAAACCTCACACGACCCCTCCCTCGTTGATGCTTGCACCTTAACACGCCTGTGATAGATGGACGCTTGGGTTGTGATGAAGACTCCCCCCTCTCGTTTGGACGATGACGATGATCCTTGCCATGCCCTAGGCATGTCTATGTGACATTTTCCTGGATCTGATAGATCCCGCCCTTTTTAGGCATGTCAATCTCTTGTGGAATGAACATGTGAACAAGAGACTCTTTAGCACTTTCCAATTGGCGCATACAAGCATCCATCTGTGCCACTGTGTAGGATGGAATCCCATCCTCGATCCTCTGAAGGAGCCCTCTAAAATCTGCGATGGAGGATACGAGATCCCCTTCCTGCACACCACCATCGGAACCTGATCTCTCAAATCCTGGGATTTCATCGCCACCTGGTCTTTCCTTTATGTCATCAAAGGCATGCGCACTATCGATGATGGGGAGAACCTCATGAAGGTGAGGAAAATAGCTCTTCAAGATGAGCCTCAAACCATGAAGAAGTTTACAGTCAGTCGACCAATCAGGGCAATCACAGTAGTTTGATTGTACACTTACATGATACCATTTTGCATGTTGGGTTGTGCTCGCTATTTTAAACAACATGGTCCCCTCGTTGATGACTTGAAGAGAGGAGGGATCTTGCTCATACCGTTGAAGAATCTTCTCCCCTGCTGCCAATCTAGCCGTATGACTCTTGCTTGACCCATATACTTTGAAGCGCTCAGAATCAGTTGGCATAAAAAACATGTATAAGAAAACAATGCGTTTCAAGGAAAGGTCAAATGTGGAAATAGAAAGGAAATTGACCACATTACCTATCTCTTACTTTTGCTTGAAAAACTCCAGAGCCGATCCACCCATTCTAGACCCCGATGACAAGTCACCGAGAAGGGCATGCAACAGATCCAAAATGGACATGTTGATCCTAGCATCAAGTAGAGTGTACTTGATATATTGCCAAAGTCTCTCAATGAGGTTGGTTGTGTCGACATTGCCATGTGGAAACATGCGACCCATCTTGCATGCCAAATACAATCTTTCCCACACCATCCATTGGTAACGTATTGGACCACATTTGGATGAGCGGAATAATGATGAAGCAATTGCTCAAACATATCATCAAACTGCGACTCTGTAGGGCAATGCATAAGATTGGAAAAAGAGGCATACACATGATCGCGCTCATCTGTAAGGACCTTGATTCACGCAAGAACATGTGAAGTACTCACTGTCAAGCTCATGGAATTCACAAAAAGGTAATGCTTAAAAGTAAAATGATATTAAAAAGGTGTACCTGTGGCAAGAGATTTTCAACCCATGCTTTCTTTGTGTGGAACCAGCATAGAATAATATGGCATGCATGTTGACGATTGTTGCCACCAAGGTAGTTAGTGGTCCAACAATGAGGGTCTTCCAGAACAACCTTTGAGAGCGCCTCCAGCTCTGGCTGGGACTTATCAATCACCAGGGCAGCAGGGCGAATATCTCCCATCCTAGAGTGGACTAGTCTTATGGTGATTTGCAAAGTCATAATCTCTTGGTTTGACCCATTGTCACTAGTGCATAGCATAAACCAAATAGGGATACCCACCCCATGTTGGTTTGGTAAAACAGCCGCATAAAGCGGAAGACCAAACACATTGGTCTTGAATGTGCTATCGATTGCCCAAGCATTGTTCTTTGAGAACCTCTTACTCATTTGCAACATCCATTCATCCTGGACTATCAGTACGAATGGTTTGTCCTTGTCCTCTTTTGCATGAGGATTGTATGGTTGGCAATAGAGTACCTAAAAGACCATGTAGATGATACTATCAAATAGATGTACTAATTTTCACAGCTTATAAACATTAATGAGAATATGACAAATACCTTGTTTTGATCTTGTAGACGGAGAGCCTCCAAATACATTGCCGTCCAATCATCCTTCGAAAGTTTGCCTACAACAGGAAGACACGCAGAACATTGACGCTCAAAAGCAACCTAATATCATAGAGCAATGGTTTAGAAGGTAATATACCTTCAGTTCGCATTTGGTATGATAGTGTCTGCACCTCCCTTGGTATCATGAAGAACCTATAAATGACACGATCCAATGGAGATGCATTTTTCAAATGAAACTGCTCCTTGGTTAGGCTCATCTTCGCGACGTGGTGACATGTCCCAATGTCAAACAGGTCATCCTTGCAGCAATCAATCACAGTTGGATGCATCGGCAAGTGATACAAGTCAGCACGAGATCCAGGTACATGACCCTCGTGTGGTCCATGGACCCGTATAGTGACATCATGGAGATCATCTTTGTACTCGATCTGCACCTTGAAAGGGCAACCACATTTCTTCGAGGTTCGCAACCTACGGATTTGGGAGCCCTTTTGAGTTGCTCTACCACTGTGATGACATGCATATTCCACTATTGTCTTCCCTAAACCATGCTTTTTGGTCAAGCAGGCCTTGCCCAACCTAACATTGTGTTCAAGCATGATTTCTTGAAGCCTCCGCTCAACAAGAGATCTATCTACAGTAAGCTCCAAGATGGGTGCTCTTCTTTCTAGAACCTTCCCATGAAATAGAAATGGGCCTTTATAACCATGGGGCCTTGTGAACACCTTGCAAGTACACCCACCGATGAGATCTCTCACATATGCAAGAGGAATGCCATGCCTTCTCAAGTCAGTACACCATGTGGATTTGATGGAATTAATTGTGACATTGATACCCTCGTGAGCACCTGTAACCTTGTTTATGTGATTTTCAAGGAATATGCTCTCCCACTCCTCTATACATGCAATGCGCAATGATGGCTCTGATTTCAAGGCCAATGTAATGTGTCCATCACCATTTCTACCAATGCAAAGACCTTCTCTGATTCTTCTCCACTTCTTCAAGTTGAGCAACTCCCTCCTATGGAGTTGCTTGAGCACCTCCAATGTGATGGCCTTCTGCCCGCTCAAATCATTGACCATCAAGCCGTAAGTCTCTCTATTGAAAGAGAAGTACTTCGATGAGGTATAGGTAGCTGGGCTTGGTGCATTGATAGTGATTTCTTGTGGTGCCGAATCATTGTCTCCACTTAAGAAATCAAGCATCTCAACCTCATCACTTGATGATCCATCTGATGTCTCTTCATCGGTGTCGAGATCATCGATCTCAATGTCACTTTCCATAATCCATGCATGTTGACTACATACGTATATATCACCAAAACATCATTCCAATGTCACAATGCATCCAATGCAAATATGAGAGGAAGAAAGAGAGAGATATGCACCTTGTAGTGGAAGCCATGAGCAAGAAATCGTAATATGAACCTCAAACCTTTGTTCCAATGATCTCGTGAGCTTGTATGCGGTTGCAATATGGGCCTCAAACCTCTGTTCACAACATCACATGAATGCGCCCTGCGTGCAGGATTTTCCTGTGGGTAATACCGAGAGCTTTTTGGCTTTCGATTTCAGGTCGGGACAGTTTACTTCCAAGACACAGTTTACTTTAATGGCTGGGTTTACTATTATGTCTGGGTTTACTTGTGTTCTACGATTCAAAAACTTGTATTAGAGATAGTGGGCCCCGCATAATCTATTATCTTCTTACTGCCAGCCCATGCAATCAATTTCAACGGCTGTCGTTGCATTTATAAACCTGGGATGGGTTTACTTTTGTATGTGGCAGCAAACAACCCCAAATTTCAAGACGCCGTTCCTCCGTCAACTCCCATTTTCCAGTTGGTTGGGTTTCCATTTGCTAGTTGAGTTTTTCAATGTGGTTGGGTTTACTTTTGCATAAAGTAGTGGTTCGGATGCGTGCCTTTTTCGGGGTCAACGATAGCCGTTGATCCCAACTCCCCAAGGTCTTAAAGACCCCGTGAGAGATAGGCTCTTTAGTGTTGTGACCTTATTGCATTGCTATTACGATGCTGCGAGGGTGGTAGGAGTGCTACGATGTGAAGCTTTGAGGGAGGCAGAGTCTATTGAGAAGTGCCGTTGATGTGTTGTTGTGGTCCCCACGCAGTGCAGCCCATGTCACCTTAGTGTCGTAATGTGATTCCCACACAGTGCAATCCGTCATTATGTCATTGTGGCCCTCTCGAGCCAGGTGCGACTAAGAAAATATAGACCCTATATCCAAAAAAATATTATAAATAACTAAATAAATGCATACCCATTTGGCACCTTTATGAGTGCCAAATATAAGCCACTTAATAAATGTTATTCCTCCTATAACTATTATGTTACTAACATCGGATCTTCAACCCGACATTTATTCCATGCGCATGTGAGAGGAATATATAGTGATGAGAAAAGTATTCACTGAATGACCTTCATGGTGGTGACATTGTGCACTCAGTAAGATCTTATGTATGCTATTTTGCACACGTTGGTTGTGGGCACCCCTTGATTTGGTAACTTTGGGAGTGCCGAATAGGTCTGTGATAGCAAAGCATGTTGTTTGATGATCTCAAGGCAAGCTACAAATCACTTGGATATGCGTTCATTGCATATGCTCTTTGCTAACAACAACTGTGTGTTGGAAAGAAAATTACCAAGGATGTAACGTATGGAAATGATAGCTAGGAAAAAGGTAGCTAAGCCATATATAATTTTCACATAAATGAAACCTTGTCTTAGTATATATTGAAAGTCCAATAGTTCTTACAAGAAAACTCCAGCATTCCAAGATAAGTAACAAAATCAAGCATGAGACTTTCCAAAGTATGAGATTTGACTTGGCAATAAGACGATAGAGGTGCTCCAAAGGAAGACAGTGATGAGGGTGGATGGTTCCTTTTTGAAATGAGAGAAAAGAAAACCCATGTGAGGGGACAAATAAAGGTGTGGGCATTGGAATTTTCATAGCATGAAATAAAGCTTGAGGAAAAGGAGACATTAGGAAAGAAGAGGAAGCTAGGAGGCCCTAAAAGATTGCGATCTCAAATGCAAGGCTCCTTTTCTTCCTTTGCTTGAGGAAGTGGATTGTAGAATGACATGATCATAGTAATTGAATTCTCTATATCACAAGAGAATAGATGACACACTTATAAATTTGTGCAGTAAAGATCTATTTTCAAATCATGATTTCAAAATCTCTCATAGGTAGCACTTGTACCTATAAGAACTAGTCTACCATGAATATGGTAAAAGCACTCCATTATAGATAGTACATTAAAAACACTATACAAGTTGTATTCTCTATAAAGGTATGCACTACCAAATGGGGTCTAAATTTGGCCTCCATTAGTATATGTAAGGATCATATTTTAGCCATTTGATGTGATTGGCTTAGAGAAACATTGTCCAAGGTTCGTTATCTATGGTTGTAATCATTATTGGAATTTTCCCTTCATGTGCAGTAAAGATCTATTTTCAAATCATGATTTCAAAATCTCTCATAGGTAGCACTTGTATTATAAGAACTAGTCTACCATGAAAATGCTAAAAACACTCAATTTTAGATAGTACATTAAAAACACTATACAAGTTGTATTCTCTATAAAGGTATGCACTACCAAATGGGGTCTAAATTTGGCCTCCATTAGTATACACCAGGACCATATTTTTAGCCACTTGATGTGATTAACTCAGAGAAACGCTGTCCAAGGTTCGTTATCTATGGTTGTAATCATCATTGGAATTTCCCTTTCATGTGCAATATAGTGCTTTAGTAGCAGACTTGGTGGGACTTTAGGAAGTGCTTGTCAAGTGATTGAGATACATAAACTAAAATATGTTGGCAAAACATTACTATTGGAAAATGGTAGTGCTCCACTTTACTATTGAAAAGCAATAGTAAAACCTACCTATGCACTCTTGCATTCACCATGTGCATACATTATGTATTTTTGGGTGAGGCAACAACGCACAACACTTGTTTTCCATTGACCAACTGGGTGAGACGTCATGGCTACTAGTTTAGTATTGTTGGATTGTAATTGGAGCTTGAGGCAAGGATGAGTGGAGCATATATTTGTGACGTTCTATGTGTGAAGATAGGGGAAAACCAACCCTAACCATGTAGGACACTTATTTTAGAGGCCGCCACATTCAACCAAGGGGAACCTTCCATGTGTGTGACACAATAACACAGTCGCTAATGTGTGTGCTAATTCATCATGGATTTTGGGGTAGGGTATTCACTTGTAACATACAATTAATGAATGTGAGAGAGAGAGAGAGAGAGAGAGAGAGAGAGAGAGAGAGAGAGAGAGAGAGAGAGAGAGAGAGAGAGAGAGAGAGAGAGAGAGAGAGAGAGAGAGAGAGAGAGAGAGAGAGAGAGAGAGAGAGAGAGAGAGATGTGTTAAAAACAAGAGATGCATGGGAACCTTGTGTAAGCAAGGGTGCATGAGGGAAGGTGAGGTGTGAATGGACTAGAGGATAGGGGAAACCCTAACCCTAGCTCTAGTAAGGCTATGTAAACATGGCCAATGGTCACTCTCAATAGATGAGAGAGAGTATACTAGTTGTACTTTCATGAGCAACTGAATAAGCAAGATCTTCTTCTTCTACCTTGTCAAGCTTTCATTCTCCCTCTTGTGCACATTTTTCCATGTTGCAACTTTGATATTCCAACATGGTATCTGAGCCATATTTGATCCAGTAAGCTTCATCTAATCCTATCTCACCTAAGTGAACAAGAAGATATCTGATCCAATAAGCTTCATCTAATTCTATCTCATCTAAT
This sequence comes from Lygodium microphyllum, assembly GCF_053477565.2. Lineage (NCBI taxonomy): Eukaryota > Viridiplantae > Streptophyta > Polypodiopsida > Schizaeales > Lygodiaceae > Lygodium > Lygodium microphyllum. The sequence continues at coordinate 89,243,649 of NC_141142.1, read as the reverse complement.
CCTATCTCACCAACTAGTGGAAGACCTAGGGAGAAGAACAGAGGCATTATCTTCACAAGGTTTCTTCTAAGAACCTTCTCTGTGCCTCAGAGCATCGGTGCACACTAACTAGGTTCTTGTCTCTAGCCTCACTCTCATTAGTGTGACTAGGGCCCAATTATACATCAAGTTTAGGTCCTGCACCTTAGTCCACTCCCACTTAGGTTCGTTCTCCACGAGATCCTTGAGAGGTTTCAAGTTAGCAGCACGGTTGCCGACTAGCTTGCCCATCATGTACTCGAAGACCTTGTAGAGTTCTAGCCTATTGCTAGGGACATGGAACATGATAGGTTTGGATCGGTTGCAACAGCTTCCGGCCATCATGTAGAGTGGCATTGTATGCTCCTTCTTGGGCACTCTCACTCAGGGTTCTCGATTACCTGTCTAAGTTTTAGGGTCTTCTCCTACTGGTAGGTTCCTTTAGTTTCTTAAGTTTGAGTGAGTTCATTGTTATTTGCAGACAATCCTCAATTTACCATCACTTAGTGTGTGTGCATGTGTGTGTGCTCTTTTCTGTGCACTATACGAAATCAAGTTTTCAGCTTTTCTTTAGGTGCACTTCAAGTGTCGAAAAAAATGTGGGGTGTAATACAAAATGGTAAATGTAGCTTCAGCACTCTCGTCTATGTTCTCGGCCTGATAGGGCTTTAAGCTCGGTCGCTGGCCTCTCTTGCTCATCTCTAGCACTGTTGCGTCTTTTCGCTCAGTCAAGCTCTAATTGAGGGTCTACAACTTAGTTTGGCACTCTCAAGGCAGGGTGGACAACTAGTAAGTTGACTAGCATCGTTGCTAAATCCATAATTTAGTGGTTCTCTCAATTCTTGTGCCAGAAAGGTGCTCTATTTGTTTGTATCGCTATTGGGGCTTCGTCCAACTACCAGGTTAGTTAGGGTCTACAGATGTCAAATTTGATAAATTCTAGATTTGGCCCAATTGGTCCAAATTGCAATGTTCGAGTATCAGATTTAGCCCGTACGAGTGGCCTAGGGCCAAATGATATTAGGGCAAAATTTGAGGGCCAATGCCTGAGGGTCGATGAACATAAGATCGTTCGAATGCCATGTGGCAAGGTGGGCCGAATGGCTGATCGTCTGAATTGGCTAGAATTGAATGGCCAAGGGCTAAGTGAGATGGGGCCAAATCAGATGGGCCAAATTTTAGGTGGTCAAGTCTCGCTGGGCTGAGTGGACCGAATGTAAGCGGGCCGAGGGTCGATTCTAGGGTTTGGCCTGAAGTGGCTAGTGTCCGAGTCTGGGTGAAAATCTTCTTCATTGTTACCAATGGTAAATCGCTTCGTTTGTGCAATCTATAGCATACTAGGTGGCAAGCACTTCAAAAATAGATCAATGGACAAAGACTAAGGTTTGCATATACCTAATGTGCTCGAAAACCTCCGAAACGATCTGCTGCAAGGGTTTGGTCTCTCTCTCTCTCTCTCTCTCTCTCTCTATGCTACTATTGCAAATGAGCTCTCCCTTGTCCTATAGGGTCTTAAACCCTTGCCCAACTAAGGTTCCAACTAAGGCTTCACCTTTCCAATCACTCCCCTTGTGACATTAACACATCTAAGCACTCTTTTCCCCCATTTCTTCCTTGTTTGTGCCTCGTTTGGGCATGTTTTACAGCAAAAACCCTATTTTTTTCCCTTCGATTTCTTTCTCCTATTCTACTCTAAATGCAACAAAAATCAAAATTCAAATACTGAAATGATTCCTCCTAACTTGCCTAGTCATAAAAAAACTAAGATACTTTCTTGTTGCAGAGATTAAAACCCTAAAATCTCCTATCTCAAGCTCCAGTTTGGAGATGAAACCCTTACTTTGTCACTTGATTTGAGGCACGCAAGTGCTCAAGCTTGAATCCGTTTGTCCTGGCAATATAACTAAAATGTAGTGGGAGCTCATGCTCAATTGCCAAGACCCATGGACCGCTTATTCTTTCAAGCATTTCAACATTTCAAGCGAGCAAAAATGGATATCTCTCACATAGCCGATGTGCCTTCGATCCTACGGGGGTGTAGTGAGCTTACCTTGATGTCCGAACAAGTAGCCTCCTCCCTCAAGCAACCTGGTAGCTCCACGATTTGTGATGCGATCTCAAGCATCCTTAAGCCTCCCTCTTCAAACTTCATTCTCCATAGCCTCACGCAAGAGAAGAGAAGAGAAGAGAAGAGGAGAGGAGAGGAGAGGAGAGGAGAGGAGAGGAGAGGAGACAATGGAGAGCTTCTTCTTCTCGATCCCTCACCCTCACACTCACTCCCTTACACTCTCATACTCCCTCTCTCAAGCGCACACAAGCAAGAAAGAAGAAGATAATAAGAGAAAAAGAAGAGATTGCTTTTGCCACACACCAAAGAATGAGTTTTTTATTCACTTTTTGAGTTTATATACAAAACCCTAATCTCTTTTGGGCGGTCATCCCCTTTTCTACATGGCTAGTCGTCGCCTAGGCCCTCTTTCCTATTGTCCTCCTATCTTCCTAGCTTCCTTTCTACCGCTTGTCTACCCTTACAATTTGCACAGGAGGGAGCCTGGCACTCTTTTACAAGGATTTTGCTACGCCTTTACATTCAAAGGTGTGCCTTCTCTTTTTTAGCACTTTTTGGTCTCCGATGACTATGACTTGGACTTCTTATGGCCATGCCTGCGCTTTTGGGTGCTTCCCGGTCTGATTTCCTTATGGGATGCCTCTTTCTGCTCCCAACCTACACTTTTTCACTTTTTCTTGTGCTAAGGTTAACAATAGCCCTCATAGGGTTTGAATGCAATGTAGAAATCATAGTCATATATGGTCGACAACTAGACAATGCAACCATACTACCTCCTTGTAAGCCTCAATGATTGTAATGTACTCGATCTTGGTAGTAAGCAAGCTTGTGCATCTTTAGAACATAGACATCCAAGAAACAACACCTCCAACAAAGGTGAAGACATAACCAAAGGTGGACTTCTTACTGTTTATATATCCTCCATAATCAAAGTTTGTATAGCACAAAACTCTAATATCCTAGTCACCATAATGAATGCATGTATCTATAGTGCCCTTAAGGTATCTCATGCATATATTTACAGTGTCCTTAAGTATCTCATGATAGCCTTCATGGTCTCCTAATGTCACTAATATGGTGTTGTCATATAACGAGTCACAACTCCCATTGCAAATACCATGTCAGGTCTAGTGGCTACCATCATGGCATACATCAAGCTGTCCATTGTAGATGGATATAAGATCTTGGCCATCTCAGTCTTATTACCATTTGATTAGGGACAATCTACCTGATTGAGCTCACATGAGAAGGTGATAGGTAGCCAATACGCTTACCACCTTGCATATGGAGCGGCTCAAGGACTTTATGAATATACTCCTTTTGTGTGATAGATGAAGAGCCCTTTAGAGTGATTGCACGTAATATGCATACCAAGTATGCGAGAGGTATATCCCATGCCCTTCATCTCAAATATCTTATTGAGTTGAGTCTTCAAATCATCCAGCTCATCATGAGCACTCCCCCAATAATCAACATGTTATCAACATATACCACCAAAATGATAAGGCTACCATCATGACCCTTCTTCGTATAAAGACATAGATCCATATATCTATGTAAGTAACCTTGTGAATGCATAAATGTATAAAAATAATGATACCATTCTGTACATGCTTAAGTCCATAAATACTCTTCCTCAACTAGGACACTAGGTTTTCCTGCAAGTCCCCATGAAGAAATGCCATTTTTACATCCATCTAATATAAGTCTAGATCCATTTGTGGAACCGTCCAATACCAAGGGTAGGATAGTCATCTTGACCCCTAGAGAGAATATCTCATTAAAATCAATGCCCTTCTTCTCCTTAAAGCCCTTGGTAACGAAACTAGCCTTATATACTGGCTTAGAGTGACCAAGGGTACTCTTCAACTTGTATATCTACTTGCATGACAATGCATGTTTCCCATTGGGCAAAGGAACTAGATCCCAATATATAGGTTTTTTGTAGTGAATCATACTCAAACTGCATGGCCCTCTCCCAAGAGTGACTATCACCTTTGTGCATAGTCTCCTCATACAAGCGAGAGACTCACCAATATCTATAACCATGAATAATGCATAGAGGGCTCAAAATACCCAGGAGGATGTGATGTTCTAGTGGAGCATCTCAAGACTAGTTGTGGAATCTATATGGCCTTTCCTCTTTATCTAATATCATGATCTTGCATAGGAAGTGGATTCTGGGCCACTACATCATTAGCACTTGTAGTAGGCTATCGAATTGGGGTTGGCTATATTATAATAGAAGGCTCCTCTTGAAATATCACCTTGCATATCTCAACTACATGCTTTAGTCTCATATGCATCTTTTCCTCATGGAATACAACATCATGGTTGCCAATAGCCTTTCAAGCCTATGGATCCCAAAAAGTGGTAGCCCATCTCACCTACATCACCATATCGAAGAAAGATGCATTTGATGGACTTTAGATCTAGCTTATTATGTTTGTCTTTGGGAATATGGCAGAAAGTCTCGCATCCAAAAAAATGCAAGTGTACGAGGGACATTTACCAAACCATACCTCCTCTACAACTCTACCACCAAGAAGAGTGCATGGGGATTTATTAATCAAGTGAACTACAATAGTAACTATCTCAATCCAAAAGTATTGTGTAAGCCTACTTGACTTAGCATACTACGATATCTTTCCTAAATGGTTCTATTCATTTGCTTTGCAGCACCATTCTAGTATGGGTTATATGGAGTGATCAACTGATGCTTAATACCCCTCTCATCACAAAACTACTAAAATGTCTTAGAAACATATTTATCCCCATTGTCAAATCATAGGCATTTTAGTCGATGCCTAGATTAGTTTTCAACCATAGCGAAAAAGCACTGAAATGTAGCTAGCACCTTTGATTTTTGCTTAATAGAATAGGCCCAAACTTTATGGGAATTATAATTACTAAACATTGCAATGTGCTTAGCTCCACCTGATGACTAACTAATAGGGCATGGAACCATGAACATTTGAATGAACAAGAGCTAAAGGCATATCCACATGCATAGAGCTAGTCTTTTATGAGACTTACATTTTTGCTTGCCATATAAACAATGATCACAAGTAAAGAGGTGGCAGATATTGCAGACGAGTAAGTACTTTCATTCCTTTAAGGGATATATGCCCAACACAACAATGCCAAAGAGATACATGAGGAAGATCAATCATGGCCAAAACATGATTAACAAATCCAAATACATGCAAAGGATATAGGTTGCCAACCTTGGCACCTTTAGCAAAAACAAGACTATCATAAGTAATCTTTGATGTAGAATCACCAAAAGAGACATGGTACCTATCATCATCTAACAATCCAACAACGATGGAGATAGGGCTTTTAGTCAAAATCAAGACATGACGTACATTACAAAGCACAAATGGAGTACTATACCAAACTACAATCTCACATGATCTATACCAATAATATCAAATTCACAACCATCTCCTAGTCTAACAAAACCTATGACAATATGGTGGGGGTATGAAACTAATGATGATGCTCGGGTAAGTTACTCATGAATATATGTGTGCATCACATGGGTTCAAAATAAGGTATTTTTAAAATACCAATTTTATACATTTTTTACATACAGAAGGGTGTAATATAAAGGGATTATTTACATATTCAATAGAAAAGGGTTATATTTTATTTAGAAAAAAATCACAAATAAGGATATTTATGAATAGGCCTTGAACGCACGTGATGTAGAGGATATACATATAGTAACTTCCCCGAGTGGCGATGTAGGGTAACATGAAATGAAGTCCCTGAATCAAAAAGCCAAAATTGAGAGTAAGAACACATAGCATTGATTAATTGAGTAGCATCAAGTGATAAAGAAACAAGTATGTAATAATTTGAGCTATACTCCAAAGTATTTACTTCTTCTATCTTAAAAGTAGACTTAAAAACAATGCTGTGACCGTCAAAATATTTGGCAGTATCCTACACTTTTTCTTTTTCTTTTGATTTGCACCTATCATCATGCATCTTATGGCATTGTAGCCTTATGCAATCCTGCTTCCCACAATAATGACAAGTAAGAGAGGAATTAGGACCATGGGACTTACTCCATGATTATCCACGAGACTTAGACTTGCCCCTGTTGGACTATGAGTTTCTACATGATTATTATTCCCATTACCACCTTGTTTTCCTCTCACTCTATGATTGCATGAGAAGTATAGGTTGCATCAACATTATTTTCCCATTACCACATTGTTTGCCTCTCACTCTATGAGTGCATGAGAAGTATAGGTTGCATCAACATTCTTTTTGCTTAGTTCCTCTCAGTAAGCAAAGCACCCTCTACATCCTTGAGCTATAAGCCGCCTTTAGGAGAGTTTGCACTCATAGTAATGTGAAATGTATCCCAATACTCAAGACAGGGGAGGAGTAAGAAAAGATACTTGACATTCTCCTCAAACTTAATACCATGCAGAGTAAGTTGACTGAAAATGGAGTGAAACTTATTTAAAGAGAAGACACATAAGTCCCTTCCTTCATGCGAAGGTCCATGAGTTTCTTAGGTCAATACAACTGAGTTGTAGGACTTTACTTATCATAGAGATCACAAATCATTTTCCATAATGCATAAGTACCATCCTTAATCTCAACAACATTGAAGTATACCTGCTTTGATAATGATAAAGTGATGGTAGTTCTATATTCTGGTTGTGAGAATAATACCTCTATCAATGTGTAGACATCAAGTATTAGTGTCGAAGAAGAAGCTTAAATCCTTGACTTTTACTACAAAGCTTCAATCCTCATGCTTCTTGCTCCAAGGATGATCTCCTATGAATACCAAACACTGGCTTGATACCAGTTGAAAGGTGGAGCAAGAGTGGAAGCACAAGAGAAAGCAAAAAAGAAGCAAGAGCTATGGAGGTTCAACCAAGAGAGAGCAAGATGGTATATGGGAACTCCAATAGTTGCAATATGTGACTTGCCTCCCCTTATTCTATTGTCATGTAAATAATAAAGAATAAAGTGATAGTGATGGGTGGTCGCCACTTGCATTAACATGTATGCGGGTTGTAAGTACAAGTAAATGTAGACAACTAGGCACACACATCCTTTAATCCCCAACAAAAAATTGGGTGGCTCACCTATTCTCAGATTTTCTTAATGTAATCCTCCATCCACCTAGACATCAATATGTTTTTTGCCTCATCTGTTAACCTTTTGGCTTTTAACTTGATTGGTGAGAACCTTGTAATTATTTACTCTCCATATGTAAATTTGACTCTTCCTTTTTTATGTAGATTCATCCTTATCTTCTAAAAGGAAGAGAAAAACTTCAAAAAATTGACATTTTAAATATATTATAATAACAAATAAAATTAAAAAGGAAATTCAAAGGTAAATGAGAATCTTCTTGGGAAAATAGTCACATTGATTCGAAAAAATAGAGTATTATCAACAATCTTAATAACAACTTCAAGTAAATTTTCATTGTATTATAGTCAAGTGCTCAATTATTCCCTTATGGGAAGAGAGAGAAAAACTTGTCATGATCAAATATATGTTTACTAGGGTCTCTAATACTACATCAAATACAAGTATAAAGAAAATTGTTAACTCTTAGTATTCCAAACAATACCTTAATCAAATTTTTACTTCTTGCACAAGTGATATGTCAAGCTTCTTCTAATGACATGTACAAATGCCTTAAAAGAGAAAGAGAAATACTGTGAGAAGAAAGAAGGCAAAGAGAAAGGTGTGTAATAATCAAATGTTTGTTTACTAGGACTTTAAAACTACTAAAAATGCAAACATATATAGAAAATACTCTTGATATTACAGATAATATCTTAATGATTTTCTTACTTCTTGAAATTTAGATGATACATCAAACATTCTTCTAATGGTGCATACAATTATAAGAGAAAGAGAAATGACAAAAAGAGAAATAGAAGTAGTTCACACAAGAGAAAGAGAAATTATAACTCAAATCTTCCAATGACACATATGACTATTAGAGAAACAAAAATGATGAGAAGAGAAGGAAGACTAAGAAATAAGAAGAACAAAAACAACAAAGGAACATATAGATAGTACAAAAGTAAAATAATTGAAATCATTAAAGTCTAAAAATAGAATGTAATCAAATTTAAAAAAATTCATCTATAGATTAGAGATCATAATTGACTTTTTTCGAAATGGGACATCTTTTTTGAGGTCCTAGTTAAATAGAATGGAAATAAATGAGAGAGAAAACAAAGAGGTGCAAGCATTATGTAATGCTAATTTGGCCCTAAAATTAGAGAAAAAGATGGAATTAATAAGATTTATCTAGTTAAGATATGATTAATAATTAATACAAATCCTTACAAGGCTTGTTTGTCCTCAAAATTGGCCCTAATGCCTATTGTCAAAGGAGCAGAATATTAAGGCTATTCAGTCAATAAAAAGTATTGTTATCATACATAATGACAGATCCACCATTTATAGTGAGTAGCCTATCTCAAACCTACAAGACAAAGGGAAAGGTGTGGACCTCACACAATAAATGGTTGTCCTTAAGCCATAGCTTGCAAAGCTTCAAGGTGCATTGAAATGACCCATGAGATTGCACATGCAATGCATTCATTTTGGTGATAACCATCTTCAAGTGGAATGCCATGACTCCAACTACAAAGTCATGAAAATTGCAAAAGATTCAATATGAAGCCATGCATTGTTAAGATGCATAGGAGATTGTGATACACTTAGCTCTATCTGTAGCCATTCTATTAGATGAATAGGTAGCTCACAACTATGAAAGGGGAGCTCTATTGGCATTGCTAGCACCCAATGAGCAAAGCTCCATAGTGTCTAGGGTGGATATAAATTCGATAGAAATATCCAAACCACCAAGACTCATTGCTCATCCTCTACACTTTGTGAAAAAGCCAATAGAAGAAGAATCTTACGTAAACCCTTATGTCACCTATGGCGAGGAATAATATCCTATCCTTATGGGTTTAAGCCAATTCCAATGATGGCTTTGGGCAGAGGACAAGGTCGATGAATGTGGGAAACTCAAGAACCCCTCACCTGTTGGGCTTGTGGCCACCAAGGGCATATTTTCATTGAGATGTCCCAATAAAGAAAAAGTTAACAAATACAACATTGATCTAAGGTGTTTAGCATGTGGCTTATGGATTTATATGCTAGTTATTCTAGCAAACTAGAGCACAAGCAAAGTAGGTTGGCATCTCATGTGAGGGCTGAGTGGCCTAAACACATCATCAATAGGGAAAAAGAACTTAAAGAAGAGGGTTGAAGCGAAGTTTACCTTGAAGAGGACAATGCCACAAGGTTGACTAAATGGAAACAAGTCCCTAATGCAAAAGTAGAAATAGCTACTCCAAAGACCAAAGAAAAGGGAACTACAAAAATTGGAGAGCAGCATGACTCAAAGCAATAGTTGGAAAAAGAAAAAAAAGTTAGAAGCTAAGTGAAACAAGCGCATGCACATCTCCAAGACGCAGAACCACTAGTGGAAAATGAAATGCACAATTTTACAAGTATAAGACTACCTTCATGCTCCACATGCATTGGATTAGAGGCAAATCAAATGCCTAAAGTGCCTAACCAAGAGTCAAGTGGCGATGCACTTGGCAATCTAAGCTTGAGCAATGGAGGTAGAGCATTAGAAAGGGGTAAGTAGGAAGGACTAGATGCTAGTTTGCTTGCCACACTAACTTGAACACTAGTCTCCCTACCACTTGAATAGCTGTTGAAATAAAGCCTTGCACTTGGAAGCATTGAAGGGCTAGATAGAAGGATCAATGCAATAAAAATAAGAGTCATACAAGTATACAAAGTTGAAACATATATACTAAGCCTAACCCTAAACCCTATATCACAAACTATGCAAGTTAATGTCTTCTAGGAAGAAATAGAGATACATGCAATCCTTCAAATCTAAGCATTGGATGACACAAGTAAGAAGGGAATAGTTGACACTGGGCTAAGAGCTATTGTCCTTAGGCACGCCATTTTATAGGCTCTTGGGATAGCCCACTTGTTAAAACTACTTGTTTTAATGTCACATTGGCCAATGCAACAAAAGTTAGAACTTTTGGCATAGTAAATGACTAGCCAATTAAGATAATAGGTAGCCAATTCTCAATAAACTTTATTGTCATGAAGGGAGTTGATTACAGTATCCTTCTAGGTAGACCATGGATGAGGAATGCATGTGCAATTAAGGACTAGGGCAATGTTTTGATACTCTTCGGTAATCACAAAGAGGTAATTAGGATCAAGATGGACACATGTAAGACATTGTCCATTGACTTAGATGCCATCTTGACCATGTTAAAGGGTGATACTAAACTTTTGCCCACATATGGCCCACTCGTAATGAGGAGACTAGATGCGTATCCTTGTACAACCATCGGCTTGTCTTTCTCGGATGATGAGGATGAGTACAAATGAGCAGTCTTCAGGGTGAGCAACCAAGGAAAGTAAGACGGATTGATGGACCGTCGAGGTAAAAGAAGTCAAATTGGTTGGCAATAGGAAAAAGCCTCGAGCCATGTTCATAGCTGACGACGTAATTGAGGATGAGGGGACCAATTCGATGAACCTCTTAAAAGAGTTCAAAGATGTGCTCACCTACTCTATGGAAGAACTTAAAGGCATCAATCCTAGTATGATCTCCCATAACATCCCCATGGTGCCAGACGTTGTATTGTGAGTGGTGATCGGGAAATAAAGCCTTCACACAACCCAAGTCACGCAAGAAAAGGAGCACCGGTACATGTTGTGGCTTGATGCCAGATCTCTAACAACTCACAACCTGGACAAAACAATATGAATTGCAAACTTCGTGGAGAAACAATGTAAATGGGTATTCTATTTTAATACAATAAGCAACTCCTCTTGAGACATAGGGGAAGTACTAGCATTATAATCTTGAAATAGACTATCCAAACAAGTTGTTGGTTTATGATTTCCCACACTCAACCCATTATTCCATTACTTCAACAAGCAACTTCTCTTGAGACATAGGGGAAGCTTTATCATGATAATCTTGAAATAGACTATCAAAACAATTTGTTGGTTTATGATTTCCCACATTCAACCCATTACTCCATTACTTCAACAAGTGCAAATGTCACCACATATTTCAGAAAAAAATGAACAACTAACCATTATCCATTTCAAGCGTAAAATGATGCCAGCAAGATTCTCTTTGGAAACTCCAAGGCGTTGCCGCCCTTTCCTAAATCTTGTATCAATGTCTGGCAACTTTTCAACATCCTCCTTCATTTTTTGTTGACGGCATCCATATTTGTTCGACCATATATATACATATATATATATATATATATGTATATATATATATATATATCTCTCTCTCTGAATCTTCGTGTAGGTAGCTCTCTTGCTCCTTGCGTGGCGTGCCGGATGCTTCACCTATCCATGTCAACCTCGTGGCATTAATATCTCATCGTCCCGCCCGTTCGTCATGAGTATATCGTATAAACTTCCACCCTGCATCATTGAAGCTTTGAGCTGGCCAGCGACTCAAATATTCTTCATGAGCTCATCAATTGACCTTCTGGTGTAAAATAAGTCAATTTCGCTTCCCCCCTCAATGCCAACTCTTGCCACCTTCTTATTCATGATTTTTAAAAAAAACGCTAATTGCGTTCTTAAAAGCTTAAAACTACACTTTAACCTTAATCATAAATTTGCTTTACGTTCAATACTTCTTGATAGTTCTTGCAATGGTAGAACCAAATGTGCTGAGACATTCCTATCCGTTTTTCCATTGTCTTCTTTCTCCCAAGGCTGGTAGAATTTCCAGCGAGACCGGGCCTTGAAACACTTGGGACACATTGACCTCAATATCTTGGACTTGATTGCTCCTAGAGCCACCACAATCTCATCTACCCCAAATGGCTTCAACTCCATCCAATTTCATAGAATGTTTATCCTTCTCAACAATGCTATTGTGCTCGACTTTAAACCTTCTTGCACACATAGAATCAATGATCCAATTGGTGAAATTGACAAAAGGAATGGTCTTGACTTCTAATTAGCTCGTCTTCAAATTCTAATTTTGAAATCTAGGTGTATCCCCTTAGCTTAAACTATCTGATAATGCATGAATAACAGCTTTGGATGCTGAATATTTGTTGGCCCATGGTCCTAATGTAAATGCTGCAACACTCCCAATATTTACAATTTTCTCTTTCCTACGTGCCATCATTTGAGGCACAAGTGCTTGAACAAGACCAATGGGAGCTGCATTATTCCTTCATTGCATTCGAAACTTCATAACATCTATGTATATGCTCACTCCGGGTCGAATCAACATACCCATCACTCTACATGGTGTACATAGTGTTAGCCATAATCAGAAATATATCTTGTGCTTACTTAACTTCAAAATCCATTCCACCTACTCAATTACTCGAAAGCAAACTTCTTGTGACCAACTCAATAGCTTGCGTGTGCTTGCTCCACTTCAACAAGATGTTATTTTCAACATATTTGAGGCAGTTTTTTTTCTCAAAAAATCCTGACAATGCAGTGCACATATGCTATCAGAGAAGAGACAAGTTTCTAAATGTGGGATTCATTTATGAAATTGAGCATATAGACTATGTTTCTCCTTTTGTCATTGAGTTAAAGAAAAATGGTAAGATTGGGGTGCACATTAGCTATAAGAAGATCAATGTAGCAACAAAAAGAGAAAACTATCCATTGTCGACATTGGGCACATACTAAAAAGAGTTGTAAGGAAGGAAACTATCTTCCTCGATAAATTTTGAAGCTATAATCAAGTGCATCCAAATGACCAGCATAAGAAAACATTTGCTATCAAGTGTTTGTATACATAGTCATGCCCTCTAGCTTGACCAATGGTTAAAAGTGTTTGTGGATGATTTCTATATACACATTGAATGGGAGGAGCATTTAAAAAGGATTTAATCATTCTTTGGGTATTGTAAGCAATATGGTCTCTCCCTAAACCCCTCAAAGTGCTAGTTCTAGGTGGAGTATGGTTGTTTCTTGGGACATGTCATTTCCAAAAATGGCATCGTCATTGACTTCTCAAAGGTCAAAGTAATCATTGACTTGTTGCATCAATGAACTACAAGAGAGTTTATTGCTTTCTTAGCCACATGGGGTACTATCAATGATTCATGTTGAACTATGCACTAATTGCTAGACCCTTATACAAACGTGCACATTGATAGCTCACGGACAGGGAAATGAACTACTCCACTACTAACGAAGAGGGTTTGGTAACAGTGTTTGCTCTAAAATAGTTTCAGTATTATTTGATAGCAATGCCATTCACCATCTTTGTTGATTCATCAAGGTCTGCTTAGGAAATAAAACTTATGCAACTAGGACCACAACCTAATGGTTGTTACTTTTGCTTGAATTTGACCTCTCGGTAGTTGTTAAGAAAGGAAAATAGTACTATAGGATTTATCACATGTCCCAAGTCCCGAATGAAAAACCCACAGAAAATGGCATTGTGGATGATCTTCTTGTTGCACATTTGTTTAAAGTATCTCGAGAGGAAGATCTATATAAATTAGATCTTATCCTCTATTGGACTCATGATATCATAGAATTGCTAGAAAATGAAATACTTGATTGCCTAATCGAGAAGGCTTGACTTTGTTGCCTTATTCTCAAAGCACAACTCTATTGGAACATTGTATCAACCAGGCTAAGATGGCTTACTGAGATGGTGCACTTATGAGCATGAGATGCATGGTCCTAGCAAAAGCCCACATGGGAGTCGTAGAAGGACACTCTAACAGAGATTCAACCACAGGGAAAGTCTTGTAGTATCCATAATGGTTGGCCCACCCTCTTCCATGATGCATCAAAGTTTATTAAACATTTCAATGAATGTCAATATGCAAAAGAATAAGATGGAACTCATGCCAAGTCTTGTAGCCTAGTAATCATAGGCTAAATATATTATTTTCACAACTAACTTGACAAAATGAATTGAGGCAAGGGCCACTTGTAAGAATGATGCTAGGAAAACAATGCAATTCTTAAAGTATAGGTAATTTGTTGATTCAGTTGTCCACACTTTCTTAATGAAGCGATTGCACATCTGTTGTCCATGTTCATAGTCATTCACTGAAAGCCCTCTCCCTATTACCCTCAAGCAAATGCCTAAGAGAAAGCCATAAATAAAATCTAAATTAATGTGCTAACCAAGATAGTTTCAGCCTCTTGAAGCAACTGGGACAAGAAGCTCATATCAGCCTTGTGGGCATATCAAATGGCCTACAAGACAACAACTAGCCAAACCCCATTTAAATTGACATATGGGATCAACATCATAATGCTAGTTGAGTTTCTCATTCCTAGCTTGAGAGTAGCTATGTAAGAATGATGGGAACGGAGAGAAGCTTGGACCAATTACTTGATGGGACACAAATGCTTTTTAGAAATGAGGCTACTTGTAACACATTACATACTATAGGGGTGGAAGGTGATCCATATGTAGCCCATGTAGCTACAACCATGTGTCTATTTGAGCATACTAGCATTTAGTGTAGCCCTATAGTGCAAGCTAGCTAAATGACTCTAGAGCTAGAATATATTTGTCTTGGAAGGTTCCAAAGGATGTGTAGAAAAATCACTATCTAAAAAATGACCTCAACTACAATAGGCAGTACTTCCATCTCTCCTTGACTCTCTCTCAAGTGGTTCTAAACACTTATTCTTTATCACTTGAGAGATTATCATTACTAGGGGACTCTCCATCTACTCCCATTCAATGTGCACTGCCCCTCCATTTGGTAGTAACTACTCTGTTTTATCTCTCCTTCTTATTAGAGAGGCTCAATACCCAAATGGGAGCTCCATATAAGAGTGCTAGTATAACCAATATGTTGAAGAGCCAAAGTTTTTTTTAGGGTTCTTGGAATTGGATACATTTGCATTGGTTCTCCATGGCTTCTAATGCAACATAGTCTCAGGTTAGTCTATCTTCAATTGCTCTCCTCATAGTGAATCTTAGCCCTATAAAAAACAAAGACATATCTTTAGACCTGCCCCATTGCTCCCAATATAAACTCAAGTATTGATAATCTAATCCAATGGGTGGAAGTGTTAAACACCATAATCTTAGTTTTCCAAGGTTCATTGTGAGGTCTCTCTCTTGGAAAAAGGCATGTAGTGCATGTTGGCGGCATTACAATCCCTCTAGGGTATTTGAAATAAGCACAATATCATATGCATACAATAGCAGAGATATTAGTACTCCCCCAAGGCTAGGTCCATCTCCTTTCAACCTATCAATATAGTTTGTGAAAGGTAGAGCCCAAGTGGAAGCACAAAAGTGAAAGCAAGAGCAAAGTGAGAGCTATGGCGAATGGAGCAAGAGACAGAGATACCACATGTGCAAACTTTAACACTCAAAAGGCGTGACCGGCCTTCCCTTATTCAAGGTCACTGAAAGCATAAAGAATGAAGTGATAGTGATGAGCACCTAGCATATGTGTGTAGGTACTATCAGCGTAAAGAATATATAGACAGTTATTTATATACATGTGCCTTTACCCCCAACAACCTCCCACTTAAAGATGAATGTGCCCCTACTGAGGAGAGAACAAGAAAAAAGTGACAAAGTACAATTGCACATAAACTACAATAAGATGAGGAAAGACATCATCTCATCCAATGCACATCAACTTCTTAAAGGAAGGCAAAACGTTCCATTGCGAGACTTTTAATGATTATAGTTTGATAAGTTGAGATCTTGACAAGCTCAATCAACTTGTCCAACGACCTCATGGATAAAATGGTAACACACCTCAATATGCTTTGTGTTTGCATAGAAGACCAGATTCTTAGCCAAATAAATAGCACTCATAGAATTCGAATGTAGTATAGGGACCACATCAGTATTACCAAGGTCTACCACAAAAAACGGCCTAACTAGAGAGCCTCCTTCCAAGCCTCAATGATTGTAATATACTTTGTGTTAATCTCAATTCGAGATGGCGAACAAATGAAGGAAAAAGTGGAAAAAGGGTGGAAAAAGAGTAAAGGCGTAGAGGCGGCCCCTAAAGCTAAGCTGAGGCAAAAAGCGCAATTTTAAATGAAAGGTGTCTCAAAAAACTCAAAAAACTCTTGTAAAAGAGCACCAGGATCCCTCCTGTGCCATTTGTAAAAGAATAGACAGCTATAGGCTTAGGACATGAAGCAAGAAGAGGGAATTAGAAAAAGGAACCTTGCCACAATTACCAGTCATGTAAAAAAGGGGATGACCGCCCAAAAGGGATTTAGGGTTTTGTATATAAAGTTGAAAAGTGAATGAGAAGCTCATTCTTTGGTGTGTGACTAACAAGAGTCCTCTCTTCTTCTCTTCTTTTCTTCTTCTCTTCACCTTGCTTGTGTGTGTGCTCTTGAGAGAGGAAGTTGAGAGTGTGAGGGAGTGAGTGAGTGTGTGGGAGTGAGGGATCAAGAGGGTGAAGCTCTTCACCATCTCCTCTTCTCTCTTCTTCTCTCTTCTCTTCTCTTCTCTTTTCTCGCGCACGCGGCTATGGTGGATGGAGCTTGGAGATGAAGGAGACTTGAGGATGCTTGAGCTAGCATCTAGGATCGTGGAGCTACCGGCGTGTGGGAGAGAGGAGGCAACTCATTTCAGCATCAAGGTAAGCTCACTACACCCCGCGAGGATTGACGGCACGTTGGCTAGGTGAGAGATAGCCATGAGAGTTCGCTTAACCCAAGACATACATCCGAAACCAATAGGCATAACCCAAGACATACATCATGGCATAACCCAATACATCAATACATCATGACATAACCCAAGACATACATCCGAAACCAATAGGCATATGTCAAAGCATGAAAGATGGCTTCAGCCCAAGAGTATTCAGCATGTATTTACTATTATAAACTGTGTATTTCCAGTCCTAAAATCAGGCTAAAATCATAGCATTACATATAGCTTCAATCCCCCAATCAATCGAGATGCAATAGGCATCAAACCAATTATGTAGTCATGCCCAAACAAGCATAGGCATACAAATACATGTTATCTCAGATCTGATATCACCATCGCGTCCGGAGCGTGCCAAAACCCCAACTTAGACTCTTACCTTGCCTGAATCGGGTTCCAAATGCCCGAGATATGACAAAAAGAGTAATTTTTGGGCCAGATTTTGAAACAGACGCAAAAAAAACGTGAGCTGGCTGGGGGGGTCTGCTATCCCACATATCAACAATGGGGCCGAAAGGGGGCACAAATGAGGGCCAAAGAAGGTCTACACCAAGCCTCTGCAAGCCTTGATAAGCTAAGCGTAAGATCCAGGTGAAGGAAGCTCCAAGAGATGTGAGTTATGGCTACCTACAACTTGTTTACAGCATGTGAGACCTAAGAACTGAAGTAAAACTCTGAAATAATGAAGCAATACCTCAATGTCAATACCCTGATGGTGCCTCAATAGGCCGTGAAGAAGTTCGGGAAGTCGAGGAGTGACGGGAGCTCAAGAGAATGAGCTATGGCTGCCGGAAAGGAGACCCAATGCGAGTGGGGAGTCGATGGGAAGTTGAGAATGCCACAAACCAAGCTCAAGAGTCGGGAAGCTGAGCTCTGATACCAGTTGAAAGGAAGAGAAGAACTGAAGCTTGGACTCGAGAGCTATGGCGGGAGAGCAAGAGCAAGAGGAACTCCAACAGTCACAATGTGTGACCGGGCCTTCCTTTATTCAAACTGTCACTAAAAGAATAAAGAATAAAGTGACGGTGACGGGCACCCGCCACCTACAGTATGCAGTGGCGGTGACTGTCAGTATAGTAATACACGGGCGGCTAGGCAGAGGCACCTTTATCCCCAACACTACCCTTTCCCAACAAACAACTACAAGTGCCACGGGATTGGCACCCGTCTGAGAGGGGTGTAATGTTAACTTCAATTCGAGATGGCAAAAAAATAAAGGAAAAAGCGAAAAAAGGGTGAAAAAAGAGCAAAGACATAAAGGCGGCCCCTAAAGTTAAGCTGAGGCAAATAGCACAATTTTAAATGAAAGGCGCCTCAAAAAACTCTAAAAACTCTTGTGAAAGAGCAACAAGCTCCCTGCTGTGCCATTTGTAAAAGAATAGACGGCTATAGGCTTAGGGCATGAAGCAAGAAGAGGGAATTAAAAAAAGGAACCTTGCCACAATTACCGGTCATGTAAAAAAGAGGATAAGGGAATGACCACCCAAAAGGGATTTAGGGTTTTGTATATAAAGTTGAAAAGTGAATGAGAAGCTCATTCTTTGGTGTGTGGCTAACAAGAGTCCTCTCTTCTTCTCTTCACCTTGCTTGTGTGTGTGCTCTTGAGAGAGGAAGTTGAGAGTGTGAGGGAGTGAGTGAGTGTGTGGGAGTGAAGGATCAAGAGGGTGAAGCTCTTCACCATCTACTCTTCTCTCTTCTCTTCTCTTTTCTTTTCTCGCGCACGCGGCTATGGTGGATGGAACTTGGAGATGGAGGAGGCTTAAGGATGCTTGAGCTAGCATCTAGGATCGTGGAGCTACCGGCGTGTGGGAGAGAGGAGGCAACTCATTTTAGCATCAAGATAAGCTCACTACACCCCGAGAGGATCACGCCGCGTCGGCTAGGTGAGAGACAGCCATGAGAGCTCGCTTAAAGTGCTTGAAACAATAACCGGTCCGTGGGACTTGGCGGTTGAGCGTGAGCTCCCACTACACTCTGCCTCTATAGTGGATAGAGCTATGCATTTCTACACTATGGACATCCAAGAAACAACACCTTTAGAAAAGATGAAGATATAGCCTGAGTTGGATTTCTAACTGTTTGCATGTCGTACATGATCAGAGTCAGTGTACCCCATGACTCCTATATCTTGACCACCATAACATATGTATATATCCATAGTGCCCTTAAGGTATCTCATGATATCCTTCACGACATCTGAATGCCACCTCCAAGGTATTGTCATATAGCGTGCCACAACTCCTACTACAAATGCTATGTCTGGATGAGTTGCTATCATGGTATACTTTAAACTACCCATTGCGGATGCATAAGGGATATTGGCCATCTCGGCCTTTTGCTCATGAGACTATGAACAATTGGCCTATCAAACCTTCACATGAGAAGGTAAAGAACAACTAATAGGTTTAACATCTTGCATATGAAAGCACTCAAGGACCTTCTGGATATACTCATTTTGCGATGACAAGTAAAGGAGTCCCTTAGAGTGATCACATGTGATGCGCATCTTAAGAATGTGTGAGGCTTGCCCCATGTTCTTCATCTCAAAGCTCTTTTTGAGCTGACCTTTCAAGGCATCTAGCTCATCATGAGTACTCCCAACAATCAACATATCATCCACATAGAGTACCAAAATCATAAGGTTTCCATGATGTACCTTCTTCATGTATAAACACGGATCCATATCACTACAAGTATATCCCTATGAATGCATGAAAGCATCGAACTTGCACTACCATTTCCTAGGTGCTTACTTAAGGCCATAAAGGCTCTTTCTCAACTTGCACACTATGTGTTTTCTGTTTTTTTCCTCAAAGCCCTTAGGCTACTACACATGAATATCATCATCATGAAGGTCCCCATGTAAGAAAGCTATCTTAACATCCATTTGATAGAGGTCCAGAACAAGGTATTCAACTAAAACCAAAACCAAGTGTAGAGAAGTTATCTTGACAAGAGGAGAGAAGATTTTATCAAACTCAACACCATGATTTTACTTAAAACCCTTAGCAGTCAATGTGGTTTTATAGGCTAGATTAGGGCATCTAGGGGTACTCTTTAACTTGTATACCCACTTGTATAGCAAAGCATATTTTTCACTTGGCAAAGAAACCAAACATGTATAATTTTTCTATAGTGAGGCATAATTTGACTACATAGCCCTCTCACCTTTGCACATGGCCTCATCATAGGTAAGAGGCTCACTAGCATCTGTCACCATAACATAATCCATAGAGGGTGCAAACCAATTCAGTTGACGTCTCTCTAGTAGACCACCACAAAATAGGCTATGGGCGTGTACATCTTGTCTAACATCAAGGTCTTGTGATAATGGTGCATTAGCTAGTAGAGGTTGTCTAGCTAGCTATACAGTAATAGGAGGCTCCTCTTAAAATATCACCCTGTGTACCTCAAGGACGTGCTTAGGTTGCTTATGCATTTTCTCCTTATGGAAAACAACACCATGGTTGTGAATGTTATTTTGAGCCTGTGGATCCCATAGGTGATAGCCTATCTCACCTACATTCCCATAACCAAGAAAGATGCATTTCACGGACTTAGAATCCAACTTATTACACTTGTCCTCGGGAACATGGCAGAAAGCCTCACAACCAAAGACACGCAAATGAGCATTCGATGGAGGTTTTCCAAACCATACCTCCTTCTCAACATAATAGTCAAGATTAGTGCATGGGCATTGATTAATCAAATGTACAACAGTAGTAACCGCCTCAGCCTAAAAGTGTTGCAATAAGCCTACATAGTTAAGCATACTACAAACTTGCTATTGAATTATCTTATTCATGAGCTCAGTTATACCATTTTGGGGTGGACATATGGGGCGGTCAACTAATTCTTAATACCCCTCTCATCACAAAATTGCTCAAAGGATTTAGATACATACTCACTCCCATTGTAAAATCAAATGCATTTTAGCATATACCCAAATTGGTTCTCAACAAAAGTAAGCCAACACTAAAAGGAAGCCAAGACTTTCGATTTCTACTTTATGGGGTATGCCCAGACCTTATGCGAATAATTATCAATGAAAGTAATGAAATACTTTGCACCACCCAACGACTTATGCACGTAATGCTCACCCATCAGGATGAATAAGAGTTAGAGGCTCACCCATGCACGTAATGCTAGAATTCTTATGCGAGTTACGAGCTTGCCATCCATAAAGATAATTATCACAATAATCGAAATACTTATAGTCAAGGGGCAGAAGATACTACAAATTGGTAAGCACTTTCATTCCCTTTAATGACATGTGCCCAAGGTGACAAACCATAATGATACATGTGGTACCATAGCCACTACCAAAACATGATTGATAGACCCATGTACAAGTAAGGGATAAAGAGTGTAGACTTGGCATCTGGTGCTAGGACAAGACTCCCACATGTAAGCTTCCATGAGGAATTACCAAAAGATACAACATAATCTGCATCATCCAACTATCTAATTGAAAGCAGGCTTTTGGTCAAAGCCGAAACATGGCATACATCATGCAAAGTAAACATACTACTGGAAGGAAACTGCACATGGATATCTCCAATACTAACAATATCCAAGGCTACAATCTAACAAATCATGTCATGTTGCAATAGGAGTGGAATCACCTTGATGAGGGGTGACATGGAATAAAGCCCCTAAATTAAGTAGCCAACATTGAGCATAGGTAGATGACATAGCAATCAATTTGAAGCATCAAGAGAAAAAGTTGCAAGTATGTAATTATCATCAGAATCACTTTGAGTAACATTAATCTTTTCAATCTTGATATTGGACTTGCTAGGGACAATGCTACGATCATCATTTTTTCATGTACTTTATCCTTTCTCCTTTCTCTGTGCTCGCAATCACATATTTAATGGCATTGTAGCCGAATATAACCTTGCTTTCCACAATAGTGACATGTCAATGCCGACTTATGACAACGAGACTTACTGCAAGACTATCCATGTGACTTAGAAAACGAGCCTCTTGAGAGTCTCTTCCATGATAATCATTATTGCTCCTACTATTATTTCCAGTGACTTTTAAAGTATGAGAGGTGTGGGAAGCATCGATATTCTTTCTATTAACCTCGTCATTCAAGAGTGCACCCTCTACATTCTACAATTTTAGTCCATTAGTAGGCATATTTGCACACATAGTAGTACGAAATGTGTCCCATGACTCAAGCAATGTAATCAACAAGAAGAAGTGAGTAAGATTGTCCTTAAATCCACTTTTTTGCAAAGACAAGTGGATGAAAATATAATGAAACTCATGTAAGTGGGTTGGCATGGAAGTCCTTTCCTTCATACGAAGGTCTATGAGTTGCTTTAGCCAATACATTTGAGAGGCAGGACTCTACTTATCATAAACATTACAAATTGGAGCTCCAAGAGAGATACCAAGAAAATAGAGAATCTACTGCAAGAAAATATATCTTGTATCATCAACAAGCATGTTCTTCATATTTTAATCAACCACAAGAAGAAAAACAAAACAATCTTCTCAAATCTTCACGTAGCATCATATAACAATTCTCCTACTACGGATTTATGATAACAAAACTTCAACACATTCTTTATCAAAGAACAAGAGAACACAAAATAATGCTTCACTTTGAATGGAAATATCACATAGTATTCATCTTCAATGTCTTCATAGTCTTCATAGTCTCTCTCATGATCTCTCACTCATAAATACATTGTTTTGCTTGAAAAATTAGCTATCACACTCACTCACTCACTCATATATACTCTCTCTCAATAGTGCATTGGAATAACGAATAATAATTATCCATAATTCCTCTTTGGTCGTGGATACCCCTCCCAAGAGGTATGTCTGATATGAAAAGTCACCAGAGCTACTACAATGTCCTTTCGTAGCTCAACAATGTCATTGTCACTTCAATCTCTTCACTTGAGTCTTCAACAACTAATTCTTCTGCTTCTTTGAGCTATTTCAAACTTGTATTCATCTCTTATAAAGATTAGAGTTCTTTCCCAAGACACACATTTATCCTACAGAACACTTACAAAGGCATACAGAACAGAGACAGAGGCTCTACAGAAGGTCTAGAGAGGGTTTATAGTACCATACAGAAGGTCATCAGAAAGCATTTAGCTAAACTAAAACAATTCAAAACCATGAAGAATCATTCAATAAGCTTCCAAACACTCTTAAACTCCATCAATCATCATTCCAACCTCTCATACAGAAAGAAATCAGAACAAAACATAAGTTAAACATAATCTATCAAACACTCAATAGAACATTTCAGCACATCATATCTCCACTGAAAAACATCATGAGCTTCTTAAACCTATTTAACCTTATTCAAAACTCTCTTAAATACTTACAAACCAATCAATTATCGTTCAAATCATACAAAAATCACCAAAAATCCAACAAAAAATAGTAAAAAACCCAATCATATCAACCCTCAACACAAATCTTATCCTATAATTTCTAGGCAATCTTCCCAATTGTCAGAGACATTAATATAGTAGACTTGCTTAGAGAGTAACAAAATGGTTGTAGATTTAAATAACTCATCCAGTTCAGCCCAATCTTTCACATCAAAGTGTTCGGGCACTATACCCTCATGTCTCAATGGCTTAATATGCAATTTCTGCACTATAACTTACTAGATTTGTGCCTTTCAAATAGTTGTAATTTGTGCAATCCAACTTCTCTATGTTAACAATAGCATAATTATTTGATACACCAGCAATAATGCAAGAGATAAAAGCATAATCCAAGACAAACATCCCAAAATCACAACCAAATCAAGGATTGAGCAAGAAAAACTGCCAGAAGGATGAGCTGTCCACTAACTATAATCAAGTAACTGCCAAATCCAAGTGACCACCTTTAAATAGATTGCATAAAATTGGAATGACTAGTTGTTGTAATAAACTATAGCAATATGCCAACAATTAGGTATGAACAATCAAGAAAGAAAGACAAGGAACAACCAACAGTGAAGGCTATTACAACTGTAGTGTGTCACTACCCATATATGCGATATGTATAGATATCATGCACATAAGAGATCTTATAGTAAAGAGAGGAGAGCTGCCAAATGCATAACCCGCTGAGAAAAGCTCAATACATAACCTAGAAGCATATAAATATCAATGACAATACATTGACACATATAAGTGCTAGGTCCAAAGTAAGTGATCAAATTAGTCCACTGTAAGGTAACTATATCTAATACATATGAACAAAGCATGTACATGAAGTAAGTGTCCCATAGTGTCAGTGAAAGTAAACTCAAGCTCAATTGCATAAATCCAAAGCTTTATGTAACATCCAAAGTAGCTCATGAACTTCCACTGGAACAAAATCAAATGCCAAATAAGCAATGTAAGCTCAAAACATCAAGTACATAATATTCGAGTATCCAAGATATAAGAAGTATAATCCGGGAGCATAAATCCAATAAATTATTCAAGCCCATAACTACATAAGCCACTGAAGTAACCAAGGCATGTAACCACAACCAAGATCAATGCAATAGAATCCAAATCTCAGCTCAAAAGCATGCCACAATATATCAGGAAGTATACATAACAACCGAAGTAATGGTACATCCATTGAGTATCTTGTAAAGCATCAATGAGCATTAGGCATAAGTTTTTCGCTGATAAATGCTTGCTACCGTATTATTATAACACTAAAATAATAGTGAAATTTGAGCTATTTCAATCTTAAATCAATCCCAAAAGCATAAACATACCATTCAGGCACCAAAATATAATCCACAAAGCATCAAACACGAATTATGGAATTTATTGTTTGCTATCCAAACTAGAATTGTTATGTTCTATGTAAAACAGAGAGCATAAAACTTCATAGAATCAACTCTATGAGTGCCCAAATCTATAGCTCTCATTGCATCTTTGTTTCTAGCTATAGAACACCTAAATTCGATACCATATGCAAAAGTTGTGGCAAAATACGACAATGTTGTCAAGCTGCCATAGTTGTCCATGACTTTTATAACATGTTCTATATCCACTCAAAATTGATAAAATGGCTGCTCCTCTACTCAATAAGCACTCAACAAGGCTCAACTAAGCCTTGGGAAGCTCCTCAACAAGCATGGAGCAAGATAGAACAAGTTGGAAGAAGGAAAGACTCAATGCATTTCTCAAGAGGAAGAAATAATGGCTACCATGAAACCTTAAGTTGAAGCTTTAAATCCCAGTTGAAGCAAAGGACGAAGAAGCTTCTCGAATGGTTGACTCTGATACTAGTTGAAAGATAAAGCTTGAGTGAAAGCACACAAGTGAAAGTAAGAGCTATGGTAGATGGAGCAAGAGAGCAAGAAAGAGAGACATCATATGTGGAAACTCCAATAGTCACAGTGTGTGACCGGCCTTCCCTTATTCAAATGTCACTAAAAGAATAAAGAATGAAGTGATAGTAATAGGTGCCCGCCACCTATAGTGTGCAAGTGTGCAGATACTGTCAGTGTAATGAATACACGAGCGGCTAAGCACATGTGCCTTTACCCCCAATAGTTTGATATCTCATTAATATATAGCCTAGAGAGGAGAGAGAGAGAGAGAGAGAAGAGAGAGAGAGGATGAATAGGGGATAGAGATGGCACCGCCTGCTCGTGCCGCCCTGTCGACGGTCGTCTGACCTGTCAGCCCTGCCCGTCAATCTTGTCGTTTCTGTGCCCGTCTGGCCCGTCGTGCGACCTGTCGTCGGTCGTCTAGCACGTCTGGCCCGTCGCTTGGTTCATGCTCATCCGCTTGAACTGCGGGCCCTAATGAACATCGCCTCGTCCCTGCCCTGCGTCGTCTGCCCGCCCTGTGGTTCGCCCTCTTGCACCTACACTGTCAGGGTTGTGCCCTGTCACTCGCGTTATTGGGATAGGCACGACTGAAGCCGCTAGTCCAGTGCAGGGCCTGTTTTGCCTGTGTGAGAGAGAGAGAGAGAGAGAGAGAGAGAGAGAGAGAGAGAGAGAGAGAGAGAGAGAGAGAGAGAGAGAGAGAGAGAGAGAGAGAGAGAGAGAGAGAGGCCTGTGTGTTTCTCCCTCCCGTGAGCTCTTCACTCGGCCTCTGACCGACATACGTAGTGGTACAATATGGCTGGTCTGGATCTGGCATTTATAGACCAAATGGTGGCCACTCTTGGTCCGGATTCTGACACCGCGGAACCAGAGGATATGGTTCCATGCACAGAAGAGATGCCCCCTGGTCCTAACTTCCAACCTGCGGGCAAACGCACCAAGCATACTTCGGAAGAGACAATGGATCGTTAGGATCGTTCCTATGCTTAGGTTGCTTCTGATTCTGTGGACTCTCAGGATGTTGACTGGGAGCATTTGCTGGAGTTTGCCAACACTCTGCTTGGCGATTATGTTCAACATAATCAGGAAGTCTTTTCTGACTCTGCAAAACTGAAGATGTTCTAGAAGCCACTATGGACCCGAAAAATGTCTTGCGCTCCTTTTCAGTGTTCTATGAACGCGATGTGATACTCGTCTTCACTAGCAGGATCCCACAGCTTTCCCGTATTCGCCAGTGGCTGCACAGTCTGCTTCAAGGGGAATGTGTTGAAGAGGTTTTTGTTGGGCCCCGAGGCTTTTTTGAGGTGCTGCTGAAATCTGAGGCGCACCGTGCTGCTCTCCTGTCCAAACTGCCTTTGTTCTTTGATTGTCGTTTGGTCCATGTTGTGCCATGGCGCCCAATGGCAGATTTTCAGCACCTGCTGCAACGTGAATGCCCTGTGTGGGTTGAAGTGGAAAACTGTCCAGCTGTCTATTGGACACTGTTAAAGGACGCCATGGCCGCTATGGGCACTGTTCTGGTCCCCCCAAGCCTAAGGGCCATGAATCACAACCGTTTGTGTATGTTATGTGACATTGCTAGGAAAAGGCCTGCTTGGTTACGTCTTAATTACTCTGGCATGCATCCTTTACACTTCCGTTTGAAATGGGGCGACTTTGCAGGACATTGCTTTTCGTGTGGAAAATTGGGGCATTTTATGGCCGAATGCCCAGAGAAGCACCACACTTCAGAAGTTGAGCATGTTGCGCTGCCCATGGAAGATATGGTGTGTGATGCTCCATCGCACGATGCCACCCAGCCACCTCAAGGTTTGGATGAAGGTAAACAATAGGTTTCGGGTTTGGATTCCCGTGGCAACGATTGGGTCGATATACGCGCAAAAAAAGGCAATAGGCTTGTTGCTGGCATGGTGGATACTGTGCCTACTACCCCATAAGATTCCATGCGTACTTATATGCGTAGGAAAGAAATGTTGGCTTCAGAACACTCTGCTCCTGCTATGGTTTCCTCTGCTCCTCGTCAACAACCCACTAGGAGAGTGTATTCGGATGGTCCAAAGGGTCCACATGCTAAGTTGGCTTTTGATACTAGAGGTAACGTCATCACCCCATGGGATCGTCGTTATCCCCGAGCGGATATGCCGTCTATCTCCAAATCTGGCACCGTCAGAACTCTTTTGCCGTGTTGGCTGATTTTTTGGATGAGGGAGTCCTGGACATTCTTGTAGAAAAGGTCAAATTGAGGGAAAGCTGTGCCTCGTACCTGATTTTCTTTTGAATACACATGAAAATAGCCATGTGGAATGTGCGAGGAATTTGTTCTTGCCATAAGCAACATGCTATGTGGACTGTATTGCATGAGAATCAGTGGGATGTCTTGTGTGCTGTTGAGCACAAGAGTCACGGTGAAGCAGGAAAAGTTGTGGATTGCTGGCTTTCGTTTGTTCTATGCATGGACACATGCCATGCATTATTCTGGTGTGCTCATGATTGTACATGAAAAATATCAGCCTGTTCTTATTAAAAATGATGTACATGGCTGCTTTATGGTGATTGAAATTTTATTTGAAGGAGAAATCTTATGGTTACTTGGCCTCTATGCTCGGAATGATCCTCTCTCTTGCTGGGAGCTTTGGCATACTTTGCAGACTTCCTTGTCACTTGGCAGACGGGGTTTTTTGATGGGGGATTTCAATGTGTGTCGATTCTTCGCAGTCCACATTGGAGCATTTGGTAATGAATGTGCCGGAAAGTCGTAGGTGGCATGAGTTGGCTCTTGCCATTCTTAAGCAAGATCTCTGGTCTTGGCTACACCCTTCTTCTATAGGGTTTACTTTCCATTCTGCCCAGTATGCAACAACATGGTCGCGGTTAGACCACATATACGTCATGCAGAATGATGATTTCCTTCCTGAGATGCTTGAAATGAAAGTGTTGCAGCAATATGCCTTGTCGGACCATTTCCCTCTTCAGCTTGAGCTGCTTACACAACCCATTGCACCTTTTAAGCAATTTTTGGAGAGACTCCCTTTGCGTTTCAACTCATCTTATTTGAAGCATGCAATCTTTCAGGGCTATATGCAACAATTGATTGATAGATTCTTATTGGACTTCTCCTCTCAAGGCACTGCTTCGTTTGAACGATTGCTCTCTAATATGCAGCGGGTTGCTCGGCAGTATGGGATCCATCATGCCTCTCTTTGTCAGCGGCATCGATAAGCAATGGAGGACCTGCTGGCTTTGGTTCGTTCTCTGCTGGTGGACACTCCAGATGATGAATTTCTCCTATCCTTGGCAATACGTGTGGCTGATCTTATTAAAGAGTTTCACTTGAAATCTTATCAGCAGGCCAAATTGCAACATTTGACGGAGACTTTGCAAGATAGTGCTTGTCGGACTCATAAGTTCTTTCGAGCTCTCCATGCTTCTCCTGCTCGAGAGAATATGACTAGACTCCAGGATGCAGAAGGTCAAATGGTCCATGATCCGCAAACTATTGTGAATATGTGTAGGAATTATTTCTTCGACCTTCTTGGTTCCACTTCTCCACCCTCATGCCAAATTACTCATGCTCGTTCAGTTTTTTATGATATGGTCCGCAATCAGGTTCCGCAGGATATGCAAGCTTCTATGGAGTCAGATATTTGTGAGGCGGAGGTTATGGATGTTTTGTTACACTTGCCCAAGGATAAAATCCTAGTTGGAATGGTCTCACCAATGAGTTCTTTGAGGTTTTTGCTACCCAACTGGCGAAACCATTGACGGCTTTGTTTCAGCAGGTGTGGGAAACGGGGATCATGCTTGCCTCATGGAAAGAATAACTTATTAAACTACTTCCAAAAGTTCCTTCGCCGTCTATGTTGACACATTGTCACCCAATCTCTTTGATGGGTTCTATGTATAAAATCTTTTCCAAAGTTATGGCGAATCGGCTCCATAAGCATCTTCCTGCCATTGTGCATCCTCTCCAATATGGTTTCATTAAGGGCCGAAACATTCTACACAATGTATTAAATGTGCAACTGGCGATTGATTATGCAAGTCATTCTAATCAGGAGGTCGTACTGATTCAATTGGACCTAGAAAAGGCTTTTGATTATCTGGATTGGTCTTTCATTGCAGAACTTATGTCTGCTATGGGCTTTGGTGCTCGGATGTCTTGTCTGATTTACACCATTAGTGCTGCGGCGTCTTCGCAAGTCATGCTGAATAGAGGCGTTACCAAGCCATTTGTCCTTGCTCGCTCTGTCAGAAAAGGGTGCCCTTTGAGTCCTCTCTTCTTTGCCCTTGCGATTCATCCATTTCTTTCGATGTTATCTCATATGGCAACTTCTACTCAGTTGGTTGGATTGTCGCTTCCTTCTGGACAGCACTTCATTAGTCAATCCTTGGCTGATGAGACAGCTTTATGATTCTAAGTGCGAACAAGGATAACCTTCGTAAAGCACTAGATGTTTGGGCTCTCTTTGGTCAGGCTTCCGGTCTTCGCATCAATACTTTGAAATCAACCATTCTCAGCTACACGAAGTTGGACTTGCAGTCATTGGACTGGCAGGGTATGGTTGTTCCCCGTGGCTCCATTGTCAGGCATCTTGGGTACCCTTTGGGTGTTGATGTTCCCCCAAAGCAGCTACTACAGTGGATTTCACACAAGCTGGCGGCTAAGTTTCTGTCTTGGAAGTCTCAGGCCTGGCCCTTCCATGTTCGTCTCAAAGTAGCCCAGACAATTATGTTGCCAATGCTTACATATTTCTTGCCATTGCTACCCTGGACTACTACTACATTGAATGCTCTTACTCAGTCTATTCGTTTCATGTTGTGGAAGAAGGATTCCTTGCATACAGGCATTTCCTGGATTTCTTGGTCTCATGCATGCACCCCCAAACGCATGGGTGGAGGGGCTATTTTAGATGCCCGAACTCATATGCTGGCGCTCCGTTGGTCTCTTTTCCGTGCCATGTGCTCGGATCATCACCCTTGGGTCGTTATAGCCCGTTATTTTCTTGAGGATCACGGGCTTCTGCATGGAAATACCCAAATCCGGAGTTCTTGGTGGCATGTTCTTAATGCGGATTCTCGGTTCTCCAGTCCTTCTTCATCTCTACTTGCCCATTTGGTATGTTCCTGGAGATTGGTCCTCCGGAAGGCTCAGTGGCATTCAGCGGAGGATCCCTTGGCTACTAATTCTTTTCAATTGGAATTGTTGGCAGTCTCGCGGTTACTTTCGTGGGAAGGTAAACATGAGCTTCAACCAAAATTCAACCGCATGGCACGTTTGGGCTTAACTTCAGTCGCGGATGCCACCCTTACGAGTCGCAATGTGTTGATATCCTTTTGTACAGCTAGGAGGCTTTTCAAGATCCCTCGTGGTTATAGGCATTTATGGGAATAGCTTTTGATGGTGCTCCAGAGCAGACAACCCTTTCCCGCCCTTGCTTCGGATCATCCCTGGCAGGACTCGGACTTTGCAGGAAGGCTGCATTTAGATAAGGCTTCAGCTAACCAGGTGTATCAGCTTCTAATTAAAGATCATCAATGGCTGGTTACTAAAGCGAATACTCTATGGGGATTGTATAAATCCCGGTCATGGTGGAGGGCAATTGTGATGGAGGGCTGGTTGAACAAGACACCCTTCAAATATAAGGTCTTTCTTTGGAGGGTGATGATTGGTGGTCTTCCGCTTGCTTCAGCTCTTTCCAAGCGTCGAATCTCCAACGACAACTGTTTCTTTTGCACCACCAGTGTGGAATCTGCGCGTCACCGATTTATTTCTTGCCCCATCGCTAAGAAAATCTAGTCATTCTTGTCAATCGTTTGGCAAGCGGTGGTTGGTTTCTCGCTACGCCTATTTGATTGGGTTTTTGTGCAACCCAAACACCCCACACCGACACAGCCACATATGAAGATCATGTTTCACTTTCTTCGATATTGGGGCTGTTGGCATAACTGGACCATTCGGAATGCTTTTCTTTTTTATTCTGCCTATAATGTTCAGCGGCATATTGCTAGGCTTAAGGGTCTCTTGTGTTGGCAGATGGATCTTCTCCGGCACTCTGATATGCTCTCTCGGGAGGACTTACGTCCCTGGCATATGGCAATTTGTAACACTTAGGTCGCCTGGTTATTGTAGAGAGACAATGTGTTCTTTACACACGATGGGGTAGAGCCATCGTGTATCTTGTAATCATGTAAACTTGTACTTTTTCGTAATTAATACAATTACCTTTTATGAAAAGAGAGAGAGAGAGAGAGAGAGAGAGAGAACAGTGTGTTTGCAAAGGCCATAAGGCTTATGAGACTTGAGTTTGTAAGACATTTGTAAATAAGATATTGTCATGAGATACATAATAGATGAGCTACATCCATGCATAAAAGTACAAAGTGTAATTTGGCCTAATTTAAATATGAAAGCTAAATCTTAGTGAGTCTAAATACCATTGACTAGAGAGAGCTATTATAGCAAGGATAGAGATGATGTTGAGAGAAATTGGGTTCTAGTCTTTAGAGTAGCCACCATCCATACATATCCATAACAAGCATTTGTTGGTATCAACTTATTGCAATCGTGTAGATAAATCCATCATGGGATGGTGACAATGCTGCTCTATTTGATCTATGCTAGGATTGTTGGTTGGATGCTCGAGTCAAATGATGATGGGTTTGATGTAGTATGAACCAAGCATTGAGATCGTCTCCTTTAAGACATGGGGGTTTCACTTAGTGAAGACTACTTTTTCACCACATGGTAATTCCTCATCAAGATGTGGCACTAGTTTAGAGCTACTAGTGGGGGGGAGGGTGTGGTAATAGCTAGTGGTGGAGAGATGGGCTCTCTAGCGGTAGTTGTAGTGAAGAATTAGTGAGGAGTCACTGTCTAGGAAAACTTAACATTGATGTATGTCTATACTCCTCCTCTAACTTGCATAAATGGCATGATGTAGTCTTCTTACTATAATGTCCTTGTATCTCCTAGTTTTTGTTCTTAGTACTAGTGTGACAAAGTGCAAATTCATCCATTGTCACCATGACATCACTACAAAAAAGGAGAGAGAAAAAAGGTAGAGATGCACTTTTTCTCAGTCTACTATCTCCCTTAGCTGAAAATGTAGCTTTGTGTGGCTAAGGTGCCTCAACATCTCTCGCCTCTATGGTGCTCAATGAGGGTTCTAATTTCTTCATGATAAGGGCATCTAGGTTTCTTCTTGGGTAGATGTGGATATCTTGGTCAATTGTGTGCCAGTGATCTATTGAAGGAGGTACCCCTAAAGATGAAGCTGCCCCACCATATAGCCTTGTTGGCTATTTGTCAGTAGACCTCTATTTGGGTGGATGCAACTGTGGAGGCTCTTATCCCAATGAGCTATAGCTTTGCATTTTTGAAGCTCCAAAATGAAGAATCCCAAACACTTTTGATCCTCAAATTGTATCACTTGTCCAGAGGACTAAAACCCTCTTGAAATAGATAGTGGTATCTAGCTTGAATATCATAATATACTGTACATCGACAAATGTAATGCTTCTCTATCTCTTGGGGGGAGTTACTAATAAAAATATGTACATCTATTACATGGGTTTAATAGAAGGGATTAAAAAAAACATTTTTAAAGACATTTTAAACGTACAAAGGGTATCATTTAATATGGATATTCACATGTTGAATAGGAAAAGGGTGTGCTTTATTCATAAGTACTTTATAGATAAGTCATTTTTAAATTAAGCCTTGAATGCATGCAATACTAAAGATTTATATATAGTGACCCCCCTGATTCTATCTCTAACTCTCTGTCACAAAGTTCACACATGTGGTTCTTTGTCTCTATACCTCCCACATGCTTATTTCAATTTGCATGTGGCACATATGTGCACGTGAGCATGCGTGCGCATGCCCATGCACACACACGCGTGTGCACGCGCGCGCACACATGCACACACACACATAAAGCTTTTCTTTTATTCGTATTTGGATCTTGAAGCAAAAAAAGTTTATACATTGCTCGTGGAGCTTATTTGGTTCACATTGAGAGTTTGAAGCATATGTCACTTGTTGTTTAGACATTTTTATTTCATTGCCATATGCACCTCATTGAGGTTGCAAAGTAATTGCCTTGTCAACTACATTACCAAGAAAATTTGTCCACCCAACATTGCATTGATGACCTTGGTCTTTAGTTTGCTTCGGAGCTACAGAAGTTAGATGCACAAATACATTGAATCATTTTGGTGTAACTCTTATGAAAGGGAACTTCACATACAGTCATAATGAAAGGCCAAATTAAGAAATCCGAGTTAATTTTAGAGCATAGCTTGCCATTGAGTCTGCATAGTCCTTTGCAAACTTTCATCATGTATGCTAGTTATCATGTAGCATAGATTAAAATGCTCTTAAGTTTTTGCATTAATTTTATGTTTATACCTTTGTATAGCCCTTAAGCTCAAGGCAAAGCTGAACTTACTCGGATAACCCAATATAATATTGCCCAATATATGCACACTCATGCAACCATGTGTCATCAGCCCATTGGGAATCAAGCAAAACGATGAGATTAGTCCAAAAGCAAAGATAGATGCAGAAGCGTAAGGGGGTCAATAGAGTGGTAGCTAATTGGTGCCCTTTGGGTAAATTTGACGTTGCTCCACTAGATGAGATGAAGTGAACAAACTTTTTCTAATGTAGTAGAAAGGCCTACAAAATAGCTGCAAACCTATGGCAGTAGAGGGACAAGTTTCATGGCAGCAGGAGATTGTTTAATGCTCTCTCTGTTCCAATTAGATTGCTGACTTTTTGTCTCTTCGTGAACATGGGGCGCACTATTTTCGGGTTTGGGGCGCATGAAGCAACCGCAGAGCTATCAGAGTTCCAAATGGAGTATGAGGAGTAATCTCCTTGCAACACGTGTCCTAGTTAAATGAATGCCTCGCGAGGCCATCTCATCAAGGAGCAAAGTCGCATGGAGGAGGTCCGGGTCTCGTGAAAGGGGAAGGTGGTTAGCAAAGGAATAGGCGAGACTCTCTCTCCCTCTCCCTCTCGCCCCCCCCGTCTCCCTTGTGTCTGCCGGCTTGCCTTCACCGCCAGCTTCTGATGAGACCCTTCTCTGCGCCTCCGACCGGCATACCCTGGGAGAGCTTCCTCCTTCGGTCATGTCCCCCTCGGGACCCAAGCCCACCCTTCTGGACAGATCTCGAGATGGCAGAAAAGAGCCCCCTCTCGGCTGGGAAGGGGCCAAATTCCCCCTCACCAAACTCGACCTCACCCGGCTCTCCGGTCTCGACCGCAAACCCAACAAGCAGCAGCAGGGAGGCTTCCTGGGATCCCCCAGACCCCTTAAGGGAGGGGCGTCTTTGGCCAGCCCCCCATCGTATGGTCACCACCGCCTCGCCGGAAGCATGCGTGTAGTCAGTAAGAGCAAGAAGGGTTGGAGCTGGCTTTCCATTAGCTTCAAAGAGGGGAAATGCAGAAAGTCTCCAAAGCCAAGGAAAGGAGAGCTCGCGCCGGAGCTCGTCAAAGCAATCTGGGGAACGCAGGATGCCCTTGATACATATCGAAACATGGACTCTCACAGAATCTCATTGGACCCAGATTTAGAGCTCAAAAAGGTGTGTGTGCAAACATGTTCTTTTTTGTCTTTTAAGGGCAGTGGAAGGAGCTTTATGTGTGAGTTTTATACATGTGCTGTTTAGATGTTTGACATCATCTATAGCCACAAAGGTACTAGATTCAAATACTCAGGATTAGAGCAGAACTTGTTTTCTTTGGGCAAAAATTAGTTGAAACTCCACCTGTCAGGTGACTATCCTTTGAAATTTGAAACTCTACCTGTCAGTTGACTATCCTTTGGAATTTGAACATGTGAAAGTGACAAATGTTGGCTCTGTATGTTGTCAGATCCACTCCAGAAAACCACGACAACGCAGCCCTCGTGTTAAACCAGCTGAAAGCCTCATGGACATCTTATTGCAAAATTGGACATACTTTGAGCATTCTCATGGGGAGTTGGACGTGGTAAGCTACCCAACTCTGTAATACTACCAACAAGCGGCAGCCCAATTGGTTGGGAGTGTGTATTGAGTTGGGGGGGATTAAAGGTTCAAACCTACAATTGGACGGCTTCGCAGTGCCTACCCTTAGGGGTGGTCTACCTTTCGGCAAAAAAGATGGGTGCTGCTTCACTACCGAAAGGCACAATAACCACATTATTAAAAACAAAAAACTCTGGACCAAGTTGGCTTACAGCAACCAATCTCGTTTGTGCGCAGATGGAAAGACATGTCCATGCAAAATACTGTCAAAATGAATTCGGTCACTTTCTGCTTTGCGGTGAACGGCAGATTCATGGCCAGTTCTATGTGATGTTGCATTTGTTGGTTTCAGAATTACGACAGCTTATGATCAAATTGAGAAGCCAGATTCTTCCAACATATTATCAGGTGTGTTCAGAACCATAAGCTGTCATCCTCTATTGTTTTGATATGCGTGCTAAAATTCTAGTCTAAAAGAACTTACATGTAGTATGTATTGTATACACAGGAACTGCCAGCATGGAAATCACCTGTTTTGGATGAGGCTCCAGAATTTGAGACACCACCAATGCCTTCAATGCCACAGCTTTATCCAATTGAGGGACTCATTCCTGTACCATCTGAGGAGGATGAATCTATACCCGATGATCTGCCAGCACCTGTATTTAAACCACCCACTCCAAGGAAGTACCCTTCATTACTTCTTCCCGAGCCTCTCAAGATCCCTCCTTTAAAATTGCCCACCATGCCTGCATTTACAGAGGATGAATCTACTGTTGATTACAATTCATATAAGGAAGAACCATTGCCTATGTTTGTTCCTCCACGTCAAGAACCACCACCGGTGTGGATAGAACCACGTCTAGCAGAATTTCCTGCAGAGCCAATCTATGTTGTACCAGAAACCATACCTTCTCCTGTCTTGTTGCTCATTCCTCAGTTTCGACTACCTTTGCTAGATCCCAGGCCTT
This sequence comes from Lygodium microphyllum, assembly GCF_053477565.2. NCBI lineage: Eukaryota > Viridiplantae > Streptophyta > Polypodiopsida > Schizaeales > Lygodiaceae > Lygodium > Lygodium microphyllum. Next base: position 89,207,542 of record NC_141142.1, on the reverse strand, counting down.
GTGAAAGAGCTTATTACGAACTTGAAAAGGACCAGAAAGGAGTGTGTGATGGATTGTGTAGCAAGCATGGACACAAGCACCACTTTGTACCAGGGCAGGTTAGGAGGGAACCGTGTTTTGCCAAGCCACCCCCACTTCTACCTCTTCCACCATCTCCATTCCCTGGAGCTGAGACCATCAATAGTGACATTGAAGGGCTGCAGAAGCTTGCTCTAACCGGACAGACTGAGGATGCTGGTTGGTCATATCAAGAGTTATTTACTAAAAGCATTGAAATTGGCATAACACTTAAGCATGAACCACTATTTGAGGCACCTTGGGAGGAGCCAATCCCACCATTTCAACCCCCATTTCTGAAAGAAGAGCCAACTTATGTGCAACTTCCATTTCCCACCCTCCCACCTTGGAAAGCCCCAAAGCCACCACCTCCTGTTGGATGGCTTGCAGGACAGCGCCCTGTGTTTTTGATTGATTGTGGTATTGTTATGAGGGGTGAACGAATGGCAGCTGTACAGAACTGCCTTTCAGATCTATTTAGCACAGGAGGTCAGGTAAATGTGTATCTGTGCATGCATGTGTTCTAGGGAGGGACAGTATATTAATATCTTTAATGAGGAGCCAAAATATGACCTGTGAAACCCATAACAGATATACTCCTTCATTGATAGGTTATGCTACTTTCCAAATAATGCAGCCAATGTACTAATGGTAAGAAATGAAATATGTGTAGCATCCTATTGGATAATCATCAAAACTAAGAGAGCCTATTAGCAGCAGCCATGCTGCTCTCTGATTCTTCTTCACACTACACTAAAAAACCCCTCAACTCTTTAAGACACTTTTAAAAACATTATCCACATTATCCTGGCTTAATCTAGCTTGTCCTCTCACCCTACGGTTCCGGATTGACAAAAAATTGTTCAAGGACAGATGGTCTACATCCTTCTTTGCAGTAAGAAACACATTAGGCTTACCTGTTTGCATCACCCGCTTACTTGGCTTTAGCCCTCGTTCAAATGCATTAATTGGCTTGAGCTAATATTGTCTCCCTAAACCTCATACATGCATATTCTATAATATACATACAGTCATAGCTCCTAAATATGTTTCCCTATCAATATCACATTAATTTATGTGACACTCCCCCCTCTTTAAGAACTGAAAACAGAATTGGAAATATCAAATTCCAAATCCAGAAACCTTCTCTGAATGGTGCTAATAGTTTTTCATGTTGAACTCTCTGAACAGTCCTTCCACTTTACCAAACATTCTTGTTAAACTGTATTCCTTATTCACCTATGATGAACATCGAAAGTCCTTTTAGGCTCATGTGGAAGTGATTACTTATCAAAGAGCTCCACTATCCCATCCCTTGAGACAAGATTATCAACTTCAGCTAGATTTTTCCTTACCTTACATGAAAACCGGATGTATCTTTGTAATGGCAGGAAGATGGAGGTTCTAAGGTATTTCCCTGTCTTCTCAGGTATTGTGAATGGACCACGATACCTGACATCTTTGGGCGTTGTCAAAACTATGATTTCAAATTGCTCAGGTACCCTTAGATAAAACTGCTCTCCTTTCAAATACTAGAGATCTTATATGTAAATCAGCATAGGCTCTGGCTATATCTTGTGCCTTCCTAATCCTACTTTGTGCAAGTTTTAATCATGTCTTCTTAAATCTTTGGATTCCTAAACCTTCTCCTCTTACAATTCTAGTGCATAAGGAGCTCTAGGCTGAAACCTATACATTAACGTAGAGAGACTATGTCCGGTAGAAGAGTGCTTGGCACTATTACATGTAAACTCTATTATAAGTAAGTACTCTTCTCAATTAGTTTGCCTTTTACTTACATATGCACAAAGCACATCCTCTAGGATTTGGTTAACCCTCTCAGTTTGCCCGTTAGTTTGCAAATGATCTGCTATACTCACACTAAGTTTAGTATCTAGCGTCCTAAGAATAGCTCTCCAAAGTGACTATTATACTTTTTATCCCAATCAAAAACAATATCTGCTGGAAGGACATACTGTCAGCATAGGTTCTCTACAAATGATCTAGAAAGTTCTAGAGTTAATATCAAATGAGGTTCAGAAATCCTAGCCATTTCGGTTAATCTACTCACAATAAAGACGTCTATTTTCCCAAAGCAATTTCTAAAGGGTGGAGAAGTCCTTTGATCTTTAACCTTTCAGCTTTATTGACCTGGCATTTACTACAAATGACCACATAGTCCAGGATGTCCTTATACATTTCCAGCCAATGAATTTTCCTCTTAACAAGACTGTGTCTTGTAAACTACTGGGTGTTCTGCACTAGGACTATCATGATACTCACAGAGTATCAGGGGTTATCGATCTTTTAGGACACATACTCTCAGGGAATCTGCAGCAATATTGTATTTCCCTTTTCTATACCTTAACTCATAGTCAATTTTTGAAAGAGTTTGGACTATCTAGCCTGATGGCCCTTTAAATTTGTTTGATTGGTAAGCCACTTAATGCTTTCATGATCAAACAGAATCATCACTTTGGCACCATAGTGCTACCATTTCTTCCCATTACTGTTGAAATAGAAGTATTTTGTTGTGCATCATCATGTGTATGAGATAGTATGGGGATAGCATATGGACTAAGAGGAACCAAACAGGTGTAACTCAGTTGGTTAAGTCGAATGCATGGGTCTTGAGTTCAATTCCTACATCTGTATGGCCATTTAGTGTAGGAATATGTGTTCAATCAGATGCTCTTGAATTCAATTCCTACATCCATACAATCATTTAGTGTAGGAATTTAAAAAAAGAGATTCAACCTGGGTCAATGGGTTGATAAAACAAGCGGCTAACCACTAGGGTAGCCACTTAATTACATGCATGCATGTGCATGTGCGTGTGCACACACACACACAAAATTGAAACCTGTATTATCAATGGATTACTATTTATATCACAACTGCATAACTGATTACTGATTGCTTCTGAGCTAAATAATTATTGTTTGTATCATGATTGATTACTGATTCACTGATTGCTGGTCACATCAGTATTCAGTCATGACTTGAGTATTCAGTCAGGCTAGCATTTACAGCATTCAGTCACAACCTGAGTATTCGTTTCTGCCTAAGCATTGTCACGACCTGAGCATTGCAGTCACACCTGAGCATTTGGTCATACACATGGAATATTCAGATCTGAGCATTTAGACATGCCTGTGCATTTAATGATTCTAAAGCATCCGGTCATGACTCTAGACAAGAGGCAAAGTCTTTCTATGTTAAGCTCTTGGGGTGTCATGAGGATGTGAAATTTTATTGCTTTGCTTAGTATTTGATTAACAATCAATCAAATGTGCAAATGTGACTTGCACATATGAGGTGCAAGTTAATAATTTCACAATGTGGGACACAAGATCCCAAGATATCAGTTGTTGCCAAAGGCAAAAGTTGTAATAAGCTATGCTTGATAGGTAACTAGGTAGTATTTGGTGTCAGATTTTAGCCTAGACCAATTTATTGGCCACTAATGTCAATAGGGTGACATTAGAGACTAGGTATTAATTAATTAGTTAATGCCGGTCTAAGGGCTAATAACTACTTAGGGATACTTGGAAGACAAAGTGGCCTAGCCAATTTAATTAGTAGCTAGTGGAATTTTTTTTTTGGGGACTAGAATAAATATTAAAATTGGATAATGCTGGAAAATCAGACAATCACCTTCCACTTGGGAGCTAGTTCCTCATCCAAAGATGCATAGGTACATCTGTGAGTTACTTTCAAAGTTTGGCATGGTCGTGTGCTAGCCTATTTCTTGTCCCATGGACATTGAGTCCAAGTTATTGGCAGTAGGTGATCCCCTTCCAAATGCTACCTAGTACAAGTGCCTTGTTGGCTCATTGATCTAGCTTATTTACACTCCACTAGATATTTTCTTTGTGGTGGCATTATTGTCTTCTTTCATGAAGACTCCTACTTAGGCTCATGAGCGACTTTGCACATTTTGTGCTATTTACAAGGAACCATCTCAAATCCTACTTAAGCTCATTGGAGAGCCACTTTGCACATTTTGCGCTATTTACAAGGGATCGTATATGGAGAGGGGGCCACTCTTTCTCGATGGACTTTGGACAAGTGACGTAGATTTGAGATGGTCCACTATAGGTCATGCTTTTTTCCCTTGGATCGGGAACTATCTCATGGAGCACTAAGAAGCAGCCTACTATGGTGCTTTCTCTAAAGAGGCAAAGTACCGTGCCCTTTGTTTGACTACTATGAAGTCAGTGTGGCTCCATCATATATTAGTGAAGATTGGCTTTACCTAGTCAGGATCCACTTAGCTATGTATGGATAACTAGAGTGCGCTAGCTCTAGCTAAGAACTTAATGTTTTATGCTCGCATGAAGCACATCAAGGCTTAGTTCCATTATGTTCGAGAGTGGATCATGGATTCCGAGTTATCGGTGGCCTATTTTCCCATAGTGGACAATGCAACAAATCTCTCCACAAAGCCTTTGCCCAAGGCTTTCAAGCTTCATCACATGAAATTATTGGGTCTTCAAATACTCTAACGATATGAGAGGGGATGTTAGCCTTATGGAAAAATACCATAATGCAAAAACATAAATGAAAGCGTATGACCAAGCATAAACTCAAAAGAGCACAGTTAAGGTTAGGGGAACTTAGAGACAATGAACACAATGGAAATCTGAATGAACGACTAAATACTAGATACACAATGCTCATGCAGCAAACAAACCATGCAGGAATGAAAACTGTACCCTCGTGAACTCTCATGTCTCGAGGGCCAAGGCAGAGGTGTTGAGCAGGAGAGTGTGTCATACTCCTGATGGGTCCCAAAACATAGCATCCAGATGTCGGACAGCAACAAACACGGCAATGTGTGGTGCTAGAACTGTGTTGGACATGCAGAGGAGAGAGAAAACTGCAAACGCAGCTGGCTGATGATAATATGGCAGGATGACGATAACAAAAACGCAAGTATGATGACATGGTAGGCTGACGGTAGTAAAAACATAGGTATGATGATGTGGGAGTCTGAATAGCAGTTGCAGATCACAAATGCAGCAATTTAGCAGGTCACCAGCTATAGACAATATGGCTGATCAACAAACAGAGCAAATATCGATGTAGACTATGCAATGGAGGTTGGAAATAGATACCTAATGGATGGAGACAATGTTAGGCAGTCTCGGCTGAGATGTCCTCTATGAACACAGTGTGGGCAGTGAAGCTAGAGGGCCTGAAACCTACAAAGACGAGATTGGGCTACCTATTTATAGAAAGTTTCGGGACTCTCTGGAACCATGCACCATTTTAAAACTCTCTAGAACCGTGCACCATTTTAGGATTTTCATTAATTAAGCATTTTTGGGACCATTTGAGTGGCTGATTCAACATGTAATGGTTATGTTAGCTCAACATCCCCTCTCAGGCCCAAAAGCTGAGCAAGAAAGAAAAGCCAACCCAAAGTTTTTGGGTGTTTCTGTTTTTATGTGTTTTTACCCCAAGGCATCCCATCCCAAAGCAGCAAGGGCATCAGACAAAGGGAGCACACTGATTGCCTAGTGGCCTACCAAGACTAAAGAGACGATGGTTATCTTACCAAGGGAGTCCAAGTGGTCACCCTAGATAGGCTAGCGTATCGGACAAAGGGTGCATGTCGACTGCCTAGTGATCTCCCAAGTCCTACAAAGGTGGATGGAACCACAAATAACTATTTTTTTTGTTTGATAATGATTATTTCAAAAAGTAGAGATGGTGTCGATTAAGTAATGGACAGGAGATCTTTACCTTGGTCTAATCTCGTTTTTGTAGGTTTCGGATCCTCTTGTTGGGCTAGTAGAGGTGCTGAGCTAGAGGGTCTGAAACCTACAAAAATGATATTAGACTGAATGAAGGGCAACATGCTGATTTATAGAAAGTTTCAAGACCCATACCACGCATTGTTTTAAGACTCTTGAACCACGCATCATTTTAGGGTTTTCATTAATTAAGCATTTTTGGGATTGTTTTAAGTGGCTAATTCAACATGTAATGCTTATACTAGCTGAACGCCCCCTCTCAAGCCCAAAAACTAAGCTAGAAAGGAAGGCCAACCAAAAGGTTTTGAGTGTTTTTGTTTTCATGTATTTTTACCTCAAGGCATCTCATCCCAAAGTAGCCAGGGCATCAAACAAAGGGGCAATGGGTGCCCAGTGGCCTACCAAGACTATAGAGGCAATGGTTAACTTACCAAGGGAGTCCAAGTGGTCACCCTAGAGAGGCCATGTATGCAATGGTGCCACTTGGACAGTGTCCTCGTAGGGAAATTGTTTACCTGTCCAAGTGTCCTTTTACAATCATGTCATCTTGATGATGCAGATAAAGATACAAAGTATAATATACAAAATGTTTGAAAAAGAAAACTATAAACAACATCCTACCACCACCGAGACAAGAAAGTTGTCCCCTCTCAAAAAGGAAGGGAAAGCTAGAGGGAATTACTTTCTCCCCATCAATATGAGGGTGTATCCAAGCCGATCCTAGGTAGAATGTACTGCAATACTAGCCAATTGACCCAACTTGATTAATCTGTTTACAAAATTGTCAGATAAAGGTACAAACTCTAGGCATATGGTGTCTAGCTCAGCTTGGTCTTTGGTGAATTGTAAGTGGATCTCCACATTGCACATCCATGGTGTAATGATCGGATTGCCCGCAATGGCAATGGCACTCTAGTTCTCACAATAGACAACATTGGGAGAGTCGCATGGAAAGTGAAGTGCCGCCAGTAAGCTCCTCAAGTAGATAGCCTTTGTAGTATCATCAAAAAGAGTCTGATACTCAGCCTTGGCTGTGAAATCTGCACCGTCTCTTGCTTACGGCTGGCCCAAGAGATGGGTGCCATGCCCAAGGTAAAGAGGTAGCCGCCATGGAAACAGCACGTGTCAAGATCTCTTGCCTAGTCAGATTCAATGTATCTACAAACATAAACCAAATCCATAAGTTAGGCCATAAGAATAGATACACCGCAAATATCTCAAAATACGAAGAGATGCAATTCAATGTGACATCTTAGGTATAGTGAAATAGTGACTAAGCACACTAATTAAGTAAGCTAAATTTGACCTAGTGTAAATCAACCAAAGAAGCTTCTCTACCACAAATCTATAGGTATACTTTTTGAAGGGTTGACCTAGGGTATCCTTAGAAAAATGGATAGTGGAATCAAGAGGTGTAGCCATAGTCTGTGTCTGATTTGTGCAATACTAGTCCATTAACTAAAGAGTATACTTTTGCTATGACACAAAAATACTACCCACAAATTGAACTACCTCTATTCCCAAAAAATAAGACAATAAACCAAGGTGTGTCATCTCAAAAGTAGAGAAAAGTTAGACTTTTATTTCTAATATGGGAGCAAAATCTGAGCCAATGATAAGTAAATCATCTACATACAGCAGGATATAGCTGACCCTCTCTGAAGTAGTACAAACATATAAGTTTGGATTATAAAGGGTAAAATGGTATCTTTTAGTCCTAAGGAACTCATCCATCCTCTGGAACCAAGACCATGATGCTTGCTTTAGCCCGTAAAGAGCTTTCCACAAGCGAAAGACCTTAGCTTTTCAGTCAACATAAGAAATTCTAGGAGGTTGCTCCATATAGACTTCCTTCTCCAAATAACTATTCAGAAATGCACTTTTAATGTCCATTTGATGGATCAGCCAATCATGATAAGCGGCTAGTGCAACCAATAGACGAAAGGATGTTATCTGCACAGTAGGAGCAAAGATCGAAACCCCTTGCACCACAAGGCAAGCCTTGTCCTTGTCTAAAGTCCCATCAACTTTTAGCTTAGTCCTAAATTCCACTTTGTCCCAATGACTTTCTTGTGGCTTGGACGATCCACCAAGGTCCAAGTCTCATTTTGGTTAATCCTCTCTAGCTTCTTTTCCATGGCCTCTCGCCATTGGGGGTGCTGAAGATCCTCGTGCCAACTTTTCAGCTTTGAATGTGCTATATAATCAACTATCACTAGCTTCTTTTCCATGGCCTCTCGCCATTGGGGGTATTGAAGAGCCTCTTGCCAACTTTCCAGCTTTGAATGTGCTATATACTTGACTATCACTAGCTTCTTTTCCATGACATCTCGCCATTGGGGTTGTTGAAGAGCCTCCTGCCAACTTTCCAACTTTGAATGTGCTATATAATCAACTATCAAGCCAAGCAAATCTTCTAGGTCTCGCGGAGAGGGCCTAGGAGATGAATAATCTACAACAGGTGGGTTAGGAACGGGGAGTAGACCTAGCTCAAAAGGCCCTATCTCTAAAGGAATAATGTGAGGAAAGGGCTCGGAATCTAGTACAAAAGATTGCACAATATCCCTCTCATCAAACAATATATCTCTCCTAACACACACCTTATTTGTCAAAGGATCGAATAAACGATAGGCTTTTGCTTTGGAGGACTATCCTATAAACATTAAGAGATCAGCTCAAGGAGTGAGCTTGCCTATCTTATCATCGAGAGGGGATGTAAGCATGACTTCCAAAGACTCTAAAGTGGGAAGCAACTGGCTGAGAACCAAAGAATGCCTCACAAAGAGGGCTAAGGGACCACCACAATTAGATACCAGTTGAGGATATACACCAAAGTGTTAACAATCTCTACCCAAAGGCGCTTAAGAAGCTCTCCTACGAACAGCATAGAGTATGGCATGTTCATGATGGCTTGATTTCTATGCTCTACAACTTCATTCTATGAAGCGGAGTTGGTAGAGATAAGTTGGCATGACATACCATGCTCTTGTAGAAACTTGAAAAACTCACGGGAGGTGAGCTCGCCCCCATTGTCACTCCTCATGCATCCTACACGATGACCAATCTAGTTATGCACCCACAAAACCCAAGCAGAAAAATATGTAAAGGCATTGGACTTATGTTTAAGAACGTACATCCATATGTAACAAGAATGATCATCCACAATGAAAAAGTACAGTGCGCCATCTAAGGCGGTGGTGGATATCGGACTGCAAAGATCAACATGAATGAATCTAAGAGGCATCTTAGCTCAATGTGTAGACTATTGAGAGAATAGGGTATGGAGCTACTTCCTGAGTTGGCAAGCTTTACGGACATCCTGGGATAGCTTCAAGCAAGGAAGGCCATCAATGATCTGCTTCCTGAGTTGACAAGCTTTACAGACATCCTACGATAGCTTCAAGCAAGGAAGGCCATCAACGATATGGTGCCGTGACAACTTATAAAGAGAGTCGTATTGAGATATCCTAAGCAAAAATGCCAAAGACACTTGGTGCTCGTAGGCTCTTGTGTAGTAGCTAAAGCTTGGAAGCGGTGGAGCTCAGAGCCCTCAATTATGAGCTCAAAAAGAAACTATGTCATGTGGTACAAGCAACTAAGTTGTGCCTTACCACAAGCAATTACTAAACTAGTTTGAGAGTCAAGGACCTCGATTGTTGCCGCTGTGAAGAAGACTGCTCAACCCAAGGGGCAGAGCTGCTGAACAAATAACAGGCCCATCCCTAGCTAAGAGACATAGTATACATCATTCAATGAAGTGCGATCCGGACCTTGTTCAATGGCAAAACTAACATGACCGTGAGCTTGAATCATGGCCAAGAAGTTGCTCTCAACTCAGACGTGCCTGGCTACAGGGCTCAGGAAATAAAAATGTCCAAAATCTAAGGAGTAGCTTGCTATTCCAAAGCTCTTTCAAGATGATTTCCTCTTCTTGCCTTTGTTGTTCTATATAAGGAGCTCAAAAAGCGAATGAATTGAGGACCATTTGCCAATTGCACAAACATTTTAGCTGCTGTCCTTAGTGGAGCTTTAAATTGTTCATAAAATTCCTCTTCCTCTTGCTAGTCATCAGCTTCAAGAGACCTAGAAGGACCATATTTTGGTCTAAACCAACATTATCAACTTACTACCCATGCTGCATGCCTTGTCCAAGATTAAGCATATATTTCCCTTAACACTTTGTGGATTTTCACATTGAGAGGCATCATCCCTGCTTGATCCCGTCTTACTATTTGAAGACATTCTTGTTGTAATGCTCAACTAAATACAATTTCAATACTACAGCAAAGCTTCTAACCTTCAATTGGGTGCCACGGTGTCATGGGATTCTTGCCCCATGGTCTAAACATAAAACTTTTATCCTTTACATATATCACTTAGTCATTTATAATCTAGACATGCTGCATGGAGACTTGCCTAGTGCAATAAATCTTAAAAACCTAAGACCACTAGCATATGTTTCATGTTTCATATGTACACAAGAGAGCATGAGTGACAAAATAGCATGATCTACTGCTATGCCAATTGGTCTCTTAGATATCTTAAAGTTTTGGATGTCTGGTATCAATGCTGGTGAGCCTATCAAGTAGTCTACGGTACTTGCCTCTCCTTTGTGATTCCAACATGTCAAATTGTCAGATCCTGGCCATTGTGGCAAACCATTAAAGATGGCTAGTCTATGTGCACTTCCCAAAGTCAATAGGTGTGTCCCATAGGTACTCACTTCTTTATCCTGGGCTCTCCTACGTAGACCTATTTCATCTATGTCGATCTCTTTGAACATGGCATTATCATGCATATAAAAGTCACTTTGTCTATCTCCAGTGTGTGCATTAAAATCTCCTACTAATAATATGTCCCCAATGCTAGCATATCTCATGATATCCTCATAAAGTACATCAAAGGGGGATCCATCTCGTGTGGCATAGGTAGAATTTGCAAGAGGAAAGTAGCATATTGCGATGAATATATCCTGTGGTTTTCCTGCATGTATCCTAATCCATAAATATCATGCATCATCATCTCTTTTCATTACTTGCACTATCCCTTTGAGGTCTTCCCGGTATAGTATGACCACACCTCTAGAACCCCTAGTGCTTCCTGGTTTTCTAGCTGCTGGATGAAATGCACTTTCCCACCTGTATCCCCGCATGTCTAGTAGTCAGCTACCTTTACATTGGTGTGTTTCTGTATACATTGCTATATCTATGTTTCGGAAGCTATCTTCAAAGTAACTAGCATCCAAGTGTAGGGCTCCATTACAATTCCTTATTGACATCCAAAGTGTCTCATAGGCCTCGTACTGTCATGAAGTCCTTTTGTCAGTGATGATGACTCGTCCATCCCTATAAACAGCCCATTTTCCCTCTTTGCAAGCCTCCAATACCTTGGGCATGTGTTCTCTGCGATGCCCTATTTGTGCTGGGGTAAGGTTCTCATCAAATAAATCTTCTCACCCTTGAGGGCTCTCCTCTTGGAGAGGAAGGCCTTTTTTTTCTCTATGTCTCCAAAGTAAAGAATTAGAGCCTTGGACTTAGAGTCCTCTTTCCCCACTCTTCAAGCACTGACGATAGGTATGTCTGAAGCCCCAATTTTGTCAGCAAGTGTCTTAGCATCTTCCTGTGGGCTGCTCTTCTCCTCCCATCCTACTACCGTACATGTAAAACCCTAGCCCGTCTCCTAGCTTCTTCTTCCAAGGTAGCATTCATTACTTCAGTCTCATTCATTGATGTTCCCTTATTCTTTTTTACCATCTCAATCCATGGGCTGGCTTCTTCTAATTGTTTCTGTGTTGTCTTTGCCACTTCTACCCATGAGTGAACCTCCCTTTCACATGCCTTCAAAGCCACTTTCTCTTTTTGTAATTCTTCTTGCATGTTCATTTCTTTTTTCTTAAATATATTCAATTCTCCCCCCCAGTTCTAAGATTTTAGATTTGTAGGCATCTACAACTTTCAGCATTTCAGTTTTCAGCATATGCATTTCGGACAACATTTGTGCCTGTAAGTCATTCTTAATCTTTGTCTGCATGTCTTGCATTTCTGCTCTCTGATTTACTATTAGTTCAGCTTTGAACTACTCTCGTATTTCTTTCTCCAATTCTTGTCTCATAATTCCTAGTTTAGAGCGAATCATGAGATGAATTTCTTCATATTTCTTTTCATACATGGTGCGTGAGGTTTTTCCATGCCTGTCAGATGCTGGGGAGACGGTCCAATCACGGATCCTATGGCCATACGTCTTGTACCGTGTGTTCTTAGAAGGGGTGTTGAACATTGCTTCCATGGACGGTTGTGTTAGTTCTTGATCATATTCATCTCCCAGATATTCATTTTCCACGGTTTGATGCTTGCATTTGTCTACATTATCCATCTCTCACACACTCTGTGTAAAGCCACTCAGCTTGTACTTTGAACTGTCAAATCAGAGCAATTTCTGTGATTCCTGCAAATTTCCAGGGTTTCCCTAACCCCTCACTAAATTTTTGCAAGCCTAGTAATCTTTTACAAGCCGAAATGCCTTCACACAATTTACACAAAGAGAGAAAGAGACAGTGAAACACAGAAAATCTGCAGTGAAGGATGCTATATAAGGATGCAAAAATATACACGGGTGTAGAGAGAATGTCTGTGTATGTCTCCACCTCAAAGATCTCAATCTCCGTCAGCCCCGAGGGCAATCTCCACGGTCTGCAGCCTGAACACTGGGAGCACAACTAAAGAAGACTGCAAAAACCGAGACCAATAAACAGGCCAGCCAAAAAGACCCGGAAATAGCAAGTTCGGCTGGATTTAATGCAGCCGACCGGTCAGCAAACTGGCCAACCAGACCTACAATCTGCCTTTGCCTAACATGTGGCAGCTGCCACGTGGAGATAACTGCTGTACCTTGTTGCCTGTCCAAGGAATGTCCAACTCTTAACAGTCCAATGTCCAAGATTAAAGTGGTAATATTTGCATTTTCAGTTTATGTGAATTTTATGCTTGCTGTGATTAGTGTTAAATCAGGTTATTTGCCACTATATCCGAGAAGGAAGGCTAGTTTCAGCTACACATGTCTTCCTTGGGTTTTTCTCTTTACTCAGCACTTCTTTTCTTTCCAAATTCTTTTTTTCTCTAGCTCTAGATGAGGCTTTGGGTCAAAGTAGTTGTACTTGCACTTGCTTTCTAGCTCTAGCTCTTTGGCCCTAGTGAAGTTCACTACCTCTCACAATATCACTGGCTTAAACATGGGCATGGCTCATATGGAAACTTCATGCTCCATGGGCAAGGCTCAACATCTTAAACTACTCTTGGCAAGTGACACTAGTTAGAACTTCCCTTGCTAGTAGATTAGACACGGGTCCTAAACTCAGTCATACATAAAGGCAGGCGTGTCAAAGACATGCATCAGATGCATCAACGAGAAAAGAAAAAGCTCAAGGAGATGTAACAAATTACAATTGCATAAAGCTACTGAACATTAACCACACTCCCATAAGGCTATAGAGTAGACATACATTAATCTAACACATACTCTATTGTGGATCCCCTTTTTAAGTCCTCCAACCTGCAGCCCTTTCATCAGGGCTATTGAAGACGTGTGTGATTTAGGAATCATATGTCCCTATCTCTACATGAACCAACCAAGAGTGTCTCAATGGCTATTTGGGGCATTTTATTTCTAATTCAGGCTGAAGCCTCCACCAAAGTTGATGTTATTGGAGATGAGGATAATCTGCCCCAACGAATAGGAATTCCCACACTTGATCTATTAGGTGTTGGAGATAAAGATAATATTCCCTAGACTAGGAATCCTAAGCTTACATCAAGAGCTCCCAATGAAATGTATGGAGATGGACATAATCCTAATAAGGGTTCAAAATGGAAGCATAACCCTCCAAAGTAGCCAAACATGAACGAGCCTGTCCATTTAGTTCTACATAGGTCGCTAGTGTACAATGTACTACTACTTGATAGTTTTGTTAGAGTCAAAAAAGTCCCCAAGCAATAGGTAGATTTGGCTGAATAGTCTATATGAGTGGAAACACAGACATGTGTCCTATAACTAGCCTCCCATGAACCAAAGTGCAAGCCTCCCATGTCCTCGGCTCACAAGTAGGGCTGGTAGAGTGGGGCACTTGCAGGCATCACTTTCTTTGATCACGGCTTACTAGATGTGATGTGTCTTCTCTGCATCACTTGCTTTGATCACGGCTTACTAGATGTGATGCCATATTCTTGATTCAATTCATGAGAGTGAGAAAATGAGGCAGTGCTTGTAGGTGCAAGAACATTAGAGCAGAGACTGGAGCAGGTTTTATGGGTATTGGAAATGGTGTTCTTGAGGGCTCCTTTCTTGTACACATGAGATCTTGGCTTGAAAGGGGACACCATGTGTGAAGAGTTCTCTAGGTGCACCACCCTTAGGTCCCAACAGATTTAGTTCTACATAGGTCGCTAGTGTACAATGTACTACTGCTTGATAGTTTTGTTAGAGTCAAAAAAGTCCCCAAGCAATAGGTAGATTTGGCTGAATATGAATAGTCTATATGAGTGGAAACACAGACATGTGTCCTATAACTAGCCTCCCATGAACCAAAGTGCAAGCCTCCCATGTCCTCGGTTCACAAGTAGGGCTGGTAGAGTGGGGCACTTGCAGGCATCACTTTCTTTGATCACGGCTTACTAGATGTGATGTGTCTTCTCGGCATCACTTTCTTTGATCACGGCTTACTAGATGTGATGCCATATTCTTGATTCAATTCATGAGAATGAGAAAATGAGGCAGTGCTTGTAGGTGCAAGAACATTAGAGCAGAGACTGGAGCAGGTTTTATGGATATTGGAAATGGTGTTCTTGAGGGCTCCTTTCTTGTACACATGAGATCTTGGCTTGAAAGGGGACACCATGTGTGAAGAGTTCTCTAGGTGCACCGCCCTTAGGCCCCAACAGATCAGATTTGCAGTCTCAGAGACGAGAGTGCAGGCCTATTCTGAGGAGATCATTGGGCTGGCTATGTCTACAGATTATGCAAGAGACTAACCAGTCTCTCAGAGAGCAACCTCATTGCAGTGAGGAGGTGTGGGCAAGCATTCCATCTTTGGTGACTAAGGTGATGGGGCACCTGCTCCTTACCCCTTTTTTAATCAGGAGATGTTGGAAGCCTTTCAAACTCAAGAGAAGTAAAACTTCCTAGGAGAGGATGGAGTGCCAAACCCTTATCCCTTCTTTTTAGGGGGAGAAGTCCCCGTCCCCTTTGTTGACAGCTTTCTCGGAGAGCCTCACTTTTGGCCAGCCTGTTATTGTGGCCAGTTTGTCCACTTTTCAAGGGAGGAGATTGGTAGGAGTCAACGACCTCTTATGATTTTGTCAGTTTCCTACAACACATTGGCAAGATCATCATCTTAGCGCACTCTAGCCTTCTTCAAGAGAATATCTACGACACACATAGGTTTTGTCCAGGATCAAAGTATTCTAGTCAACATTTTGCTCTTCTTTGAGACTAATTAGTGGAGCCAGCATAGTAGTCAGCATATAGCGGTCCTTTGGATTTGCAATAGTTAGTGAGAAGAGGAGCCTGCAGAATCTTTTGAAGAGCAGAGGAAAGTTCAATGGGGTGGTCCGCTTGGACTGCCACCTTCTGTACGAGCCTGAGGTACATGAGATCAGATAGGGCAACTGTTTTTCAGAGGTTGGATTGTTCCTAAGGTTGACAAGTCTGAACTTCACTGAAAGTACCAAGTAGCAATACTTATTTTTGCCTGCTCCAACAAAGCTCTTCCGCGTGGAAGTGGCATTATTTATCATGCCCAGTTGGAACAATCTTGCAGCTAGATGAAATGTAAGCAGAGGGTTCATGTTTCAAAGATGTTTAAAAATTTCAATATCTACAGAACTAAAAAGTGCGTGAGAAATTCTAAATGAAAGTCAGAAAATTGTAAATAATGGTGAAATCGATCCAATAGAGATATGTACAGTAATTTGTTCGTGACACAGTATCAAGGCTTGCCATTGTTGTGTACTCTAGATAGAAGAAGAAAGAGGCCTTGTGCTGCTATGAATTTTCAGATTCTTCAGTAGCATATGAATATTAATGATCAAAATTTAGATTTGTAGATATTATTCACCGGAAAGGAAATAATTACATGCATTTACTGGTTAGGCATCGTAGTTACAAAGTACACACTGCAACTTGGGCTTGACAGGAATGAAAATGGAGAGACTAAAACAGAGTTGTGTAATATCTTTGGGTGTCATTATGATGATAGGTTGAAGTTGCAGCAACTCATTTTGATGTCATTATGTATTCGTTTGATGCTTGGAGCTATGGAGACATAGAGAATTCTTACATTTACAAACAAGCATCAACATCAAGGTTCTCTAGGCCATTAGAGGTGATTACTTCTCATCTCATCTGTCTAGTGATATAGAAAAGGCTTCTTGCATTAATACTCAGTGACTTACTTAGTATTCTATCTGAATTAAGTTCAACTGCTATTGACATTTACCATTTTGAATGAATCTTAGATTTACAGATCAAAATTCCACAGGTGCTTCCATTTGATACTAATCTCACCTTTACTCGGCTTTAACACATGATGCCCAATGAATACATTTCCTTTCATTTTAATTCAACACAGCATACAAGTTTAAATTACACAAAATCATTGAAGGCTCTCCCATCGCTTGAGTATTTGGTCTTTAGAAGCTATTAACTTTTGTTTTATTTGCACTCTCCTTTTCTAAGATACACATGAAGATTGCCACTTGGAATGTCTGTGGTGTTTGCTCTTGCAAAAAAAACATGCTATGTGGCATGTTTTGCATGTAAATGAATGGGATGTTGTTTGTGCTGGTGAGCAGAAGGGTCACAAAGAAGTAGGCAGGCTGCAGGATTATCCATTGCCATGGGTTCAAGTTGTTTTATGCTCGGGGAACTGCAATGAGGCATTTTGGTGTCATGATAATCGTTCATGAGAAATTTCGCGTGAGTTTCTTATAGAATTAACCTCCATTTCTAACATATATCTGGTTAGAACTAGATGAGCCCAGATCCCTTAACAACACAGCAGCCAAGTACAGGTGCTCCTAAGTACACATGACTAATATAACCACTGTCAGGACACAAGCAGCAGTCCAGGGAGAACATAGACAGCAAGATGCAATAATTTTGGCATTTGTGTGGCCTATTTGGAACGAGTGCATTGTATAGCATCTAGTCACCCAGTGGTGTTCAGCTGATCCAAGCTGATCAAATCCTAGAGTTAGTATTACTACCTAATTTGGAATGACTTTGGAAACTAGACAGAACTGAATGTTAGTCCTTTTAGGAAATGGCATGCAAAACATGAATTATCACAAGTCTAATCCATACTAGTTGACAGGTTGAGCCCACAAATAAAGGGCTGTTTGGTTGAAGTGTGCCGGGTTCATGCTGAGCAGTATGCTTTCTCCTTTGCCAATGGAGCCTTTGTAGAGCCAAGATTGGGGAACACTATAGTTTACTAGAGTTCGGTGGCCACATGTGAGACAAGCAGTGCAGAGAGTGCTGGAGTGTGCAGAGTAATGTGCAGTGGAGTGATCGACTGTGCTACTGTTGGGTGCCCTAAGTGGTGACCAGAGACTAAATGAACTGAGACGATTAGGATGGGCACTTAGTGATCCTCACATACAGAAAGATAGATAAATAGAATAAAGAAAGAAAGTTGTATTGACGTTTACAAAAGGCCAGATTGGCCTGTGAGACAAAAATAAATACATCTGCAGCTCAAGGAACTGTCATGTTTCCTAAGTAGAATAAAAAAACTGTAATTTGAAAGGAAACATCTAGCTAGGAAACAACAAATAATTGAAAAATACTAAAATGGCACTAGGGATCTAATACAATGTGAACCTGATTTGGGGACCAATATCATCCCAAGATACCTCTCATGGGTCTATCCAACGTGGATAGGCTGAAGTGCCAAGGTAGAGCTGCTGGATGACATGCTAGTATCATTTGTTTCTTCTGGTGGTGCCTCGAGCAGCGACATGGACCAGCTGGCTATCCATCTCTATGTGGCTTTGTCTAAGGGGACTCCTTGGGGTGGAGCCATGATTCCATTTGGGGTATGCTATGAGATATTAGGTCTAACTACAGCTCTGAAAAAGTCAGTAAGGGTGTGTTGCCGTGAATCCCCAAGATACCTCCCTTGGGGCTGTAAGAGGTGATCTCTATGCCAGTGTGGCTCCAAAAGGAAGAGTCCAAGCAACGCTGATCTAGGATGTCCATCACCCTGGATGGTGGTCCGAACCCCTCTTGGAACAGATAGTGCATGTGCCCTGCACTTAACTTAGAGCCAACCCACTGTCTTGAACTACTAATGCACTAGTCTTGTGCACATACCTTTTTGTGCATTCTCTTGTACAATAACCCTTTGCCCTCGTATGCATGATCTCTTGTGCACATCCTGTGTGCATCCTTCTTGCACATTGCACACATGTGCATTGGTGCACGAGTGCACAGTGCGCTTGTCCAATCCCCTGCACCATGTCATGTGCACATCCCCTCGCATCCCATTGGGTGACCACTAGTGCACACGCATGCTAGTTCACCACCCTCACACCTTGCACAATACATACACCCATGTACACACCCCTTAGTGTACACTACACCATCACAGACACTTGCACTCACTCTTACTACACCACCATTGTACCCTAGTGCACGTGTACTAGTGCAACCATCTTGCACTATCCTAGTGCACCCCACGTAGAGATCACTGCACCCCATGCACACCAATGCATCTTAGTGCACACTAGTACACCCCTTGTGCACACATGCACTTGTGTGCCCACTAGTGCACACGTGCCCTAGTGCACTTCTTATGCACTTCCTAGGGTGCACAATTCACCTAGCACTCTAGTGCCCTCTTTAGTACACCCCTCCTAGTACACACATCCCTATAGTAAGTGCATTGTGCACACGTGCACTAGTGCACCTTGCATACCCCTTACACATCATTGTGCACTCGTGCACCAGTGTACACGTGCACTCGTGCACCACCTTGCACTTAGTTGAGTATATTCACCATTGTGCACACCCTTGTGAGCCCACCCTTACACGTCAACACATACCCTTGCACCCCATAATACACTTGTCACATAAGGACAGACTTAGCCAAAGAGGACAAAGCCTTAGAAATGCACATAAGCCGAAAAGCCAACTCATATAATGTGGGAAAACATAAAGGGAATTCACTTCTAACAAATCCATTGGCCGACAATAATTCAATGATGAAGGTAATCATTTAAGGGTGTTTATGGTTGTTGCATTAGTTAATAAACTCCTTTAAGTTGGTTTTACCTTTCCTCTAGTCAACTTTTAAATGGTTCATGTGGACTTGCAAATCAATTGACAATGCATGATAGTATATATGGTGCCAACATGTGTAGAAAAACCTCATCATTGATAATTAACAAGGAACCTTTGAAAGAAGAGAAACCACCTCCTAAAAAAGGAATTGTTCTAGATTCTATCAAGATCATGCAACTCCATAAACCTCATATTTGCAAGAGATTGTAAAAGAAAAGTTTCACAATTATATTACTATTCTATTCTTCATCGAAATGCAATTGGCACTTCCCTTTTTTTCTCCATTTTGATTTTGAACTTTATGTATGCATCAAATATAAATACATCCTTCAAATTTTGGGACTTTTTACATTGTGCTTGTCTTTTTAGAGAAAGTCCCTAATCCTAAATGGCAAACATGCATACCACTTGAAGAGATTCATGTAATGAGGTATTTGCCAAAATATAAGACTCTAGTATGATTTAAACCTTTTGATACTATAGGAGGCCTGCCCTAATATTTGACATGAATGGTGTATTGTGTCTTGCCTAGGTTAGGAGATACAAAAATGATCTCCCTCCAAATCTTGATATTAATGACTTGAGTCACAAATTGTCTAGAAAAGGAGAAAGCTTGCTTGTGCACTATGCACTTGGACATAACTTGAATTTAAGAAAACGTGTGGTCATTGCTTGAGTAAGTCAACAAAACTTGTGTAAAACATTGAGCAAGTCCATAGAAACTTAACTAAATGGTGAAGGAGACTTAGGAAGCGAAAACAAGCGCAGATCGGAAACCTAGAAACCACCTAAATCATTGAGACCTAGGCTCCTAAAAACCTCGAGGTACATGCATACGCTTGAGAAATGGACTTGAACTTCCATCTCCCACAACAAGTAGAGACCCTAGTTATAGTAGGCTGATAGATATTGAAAACATCCTTGTCGGTAACCTCATCAACCAAGTCATTGAGCTAGTAAAGTTAGAGAGCATGGGCACCATACCTAGCACAATGGATAGAACCGAAAATTATGGAGGAGCCTTAGTCAACTTCCAAGCTACCATTGATACCTTTCAGCATGTTTCCGACCTTGGTGTCTCAAATATGATCCCCGAGGCCATGGAATGAAAGCTTGTAGAGCTGTGGAACCAAGGCACAAATACTCCTATTTTATTGATGGACAAAAACAATACAGGACAACAGCTTACGAACATGCAAACGGAGATGGACAACATCCAAGGAATGTTGTTGAACCCTAGAGCAATAAGATCCTCGCAAGATTCGTTATCGGATCTCGTGCAATAATGCTTGTTTGACCACACAGACATACTTCAAGGAGGAACTTACATTGCTCAAACCCTCTTAATTGGAATGGAGAATATACTAGGGACTAAGGATCAAGCAAAGATCCCTCTTGTGACTAAGCAGTTGGATAAGTATAAGATCGAGAACAATCTTTACTAGCTTTATTGAATAGTTCGAACAAGTCTACAAAGTGAACAACCTTATGGGTGATGCTAAGCAAGTGCAAACATTCGGATTATGCCTAGAAGAAGAGGGGTGAACCCGATTCATTGGGCTTGATACCAATGAAAAAGCCTCATTCAAGATGCTCAAAGATCTCTTGATTAAGTGCTTCGTAAAGGCCAACTACAATGATAACCTCATCATTCGGCTAATGAATATCAAACAACAAAAAGAGGAGAGTATGCAAGACTATGTCTCCAAAGAGAGGAGCTTGTTCTAAACAATTTCTATTGTGGAGAGACCCACCGCCAAGCCATGAGAAAAGCATTCATCAAGGGTTTTCACAACAAAAGAATCTATAAAACCTTGGTAGGAAATTCTAGCCTTAACTGTGAGAGGTTGAGAGGATCGAAGCTCAGCTGAGAGTGCAGTAGACAGTATGGAGAGTGAAGCACGACACCCAATGCAATAGACTGAAAGAGTGTAATGTGAAAGTACAAAGTACAAACCTCAAACCTTAGGGTTGTAAGGGGTGTTCACACCCAAAAGTGTGTGTAACATGATAAGTGTAACATACGCACATACGAAAAAAGAGAGTAAGTTTGGGGAAAATAACCTCTCGTACGGAGGGTAAAAAGTGTCCCAGTGTCCTACTGATCACTGACACTCCTCCGTGAGTGTAGACGTGAGTGAAACCCAACAAACCCCCCTAGAGTGAAGAGTGATCAAAATACAAGGATCATTGGCCACCAAAGGAGATCAAATTTAAAGCATCGCGAAATGCTTCAAATTTGTCACGAGAAAGAGTTTTGGTGAAGATGTTTGCCACATTGCTAGTGGTAGGACACGAAAGACAGGTCCTGGCCGCCCCAAGTGCGTGTGAAATGACAATGGAGCTCCTGACGAGCCTTGGACTCGCCCTGGACCTGATCCCATCTGCCGCGGAGGGAGTGGATGATGGAGGTCCAGAGCTCTGCTAAGGTCACATGTACTAGAAGTCTCTCTCCGTCAAAAGCCTCCTGACACGGCACCTTCTAGATATGCTAACCAGTAAGACTCCCTATGATTTCCCATACCTCAGAGCGGTCTGCTGTGGGCTCTACTACCTGGCGGATGGGTAGAGCCTCCAAACCAACCACTGTGCACGACCCTGTCTCGATAATGAATATCGTGTCCTACATCCCGATCTCATACAAAAGGTGAGGGCCCTGGCTGATTGCCTGCCAATAGAAAGCTCCCCATGAGATACATCCAAGGCTGGGTTCTATACGGCAAAGGATGCGGCATGCTCATCTCCACACGAGCTATGCCGCCTCACACAACCAAAGGCAGTGCTTTGGGGTTTCCAAGGGCTGCTATGTGCAACGCTTACAACCTCCCTCCTTCTGCATCTGGGCAAGCCAACTTCCCACCTCCAAGCCTCCATGTGCCACTAGCAATAAGAAATACGATACCCTCCTCGGCCTCTAGCTATCCCATAGGCGGCGCGAGAAGGTCCATCGGAAAGGCTCTGTGATGCTATGCTCTGCTCAGTGCTTGCTACGTGACGGGGCCCAATCCATATCCTCCTGCATCAGTACATGTCTACCAATCCTGGCAGTGTACTCCAAGAACCTCGATGGCTGCTTGGTGACTGCAATGGCCAGCCATAACCACTCTCCCGGATCCCACTGCAACTCATCAAGTAGCCTGCCCTCCCAGATCCAGAGACGCTAGTCCCTGAGCTCCTCCCAGAAGACAAAAGGGTCCAATCGCCATGTCTTCCCCTGAAGGCCAATCACGTGGATCCTTCTCCATGAAAGGACAGCTATCCCCTCATCTTGCTACCCTCTGTCAAGAGCCAGACGCCCCCCCCTCTTGTATGGTGAAGAAGGTCCTAGGTGGAGCGCCGTCCACTCTATTTGCCATCTGTAGGGGGATGCTTGCTGGTGAAGACCTAGCAGCCCATACCTCTCCAGACTCTATCAGTTCTCATATCGCGGGAGCAAGCCACTCCTGAGGTATTGTTGCATCTATCTCCCTTCTCCTTAACTCCACTCCTCTCTAGCAACCTGATACTCTTTGCAGCAGCACCTCCTCGTCTATCTCCTCCTGGAAGCCTGGGGGTTCCAGATCACCAGCTGACGGTCTATCTCCTCCTAGAAGCCTGGGGACTCTAGATTAGGGCCTTACGCAGGCCCTGCCACACACGGAGCAAGCTGCGTAGGAAAGGTGATTTGGGAGGGGTGATCTGGGCTGACGTGAAGATCCATCTCAGGGACGGCCTCCACTCACTGCCAAGCCTCGGTCTACAATCCTAAAGATCCTCCTGCAATAGGACCTTCTAGGTCTGCCCTCCTAGTGTGAGGCTACGAACAACTAGCTTGCCCAAGAGAGCCATGCTCTGATACTCTGGGTCTATGATACCAAGCCCTCCCTCTGACTGATGCCATGATCGATGCCGTATGATGGTCACCCATGCCACCTTGGCCTTGGAATCTGTGGAGCCATCTAACCTGAACCAAAGGAAGTTCCACACTAGGCGGCGAAGCTGCACTGTGTAGGATGAGGAGAAGCACCAACACGATGTGATGTACCAAGCCGTTGCTAGAAGGACCTGGTTAACCACCAAGGCTGGACCTACTAGTGAGAGGCGGGCCATGCTCGAGTAGGTCAGGTTCCTCCGAACAGAATCGAAAACTGGAAGAAACTGCTAGGCGGGAGTGATGTCGAGTCCCACCTGGAACCCTAGGTAACGAACGGTCTACCCTCTGCTCGTCGCCGATCTAAATCCCAGGTGGATGCCCCACTCCGTGCTAGAGTCCGGGTATGTGAGGAAACCAACCGACTTTCACCAGTTGATTTTCGCTTCCACTGCAGAACAGAACACCTCAAGAGCCAGCCTCACTCTCTCCAGCATCAACTCATTGTCCTCTATGTAGAGTGCTATATCATCTGCATACTCTGAGTCTAGCAACTCAGTCTCCTCTCTCACTGTAATCTGCTCACACGTGACCTGAGGAAGTGAGACATCGCCTTTGCAAAAAGTAAGAACAGGTATGGGGCCAGGGGGCAGCCCTGCCGGATCGATCTCTCCAACTGAAACTCCTCCCCTCACCTACCACCTATAAAGACCCCGCAAATCCAAGCCTGGGGGAAACCCAACCTCACCATGGTGCCCTCTAGGAAATCCTAGTCCACCCTGTCATAAACTTTCTCAAAATCCAAGAGTAGTACGGCCAATCTCTTCCCATTGTGCTGAGCCCACTCTGTCGCCTCAAAGAAGGTGAATACATTGTCTAGGATGGTCCTATATCTTGGACAAAGCCTGTCTATGTGTCATGAATGATGTCTGGAATCACGGGGCGTAGTCGCCTACTAATCATCTTTGCCAGTCCCTTATAGGCCACTGACAATAAGGTGATCAATTTCCACTAGGAAAGCTCCAACCGGTCTCCCCCTTTGGAGAGAAGTCTGATAAGGCCTGCCGAAAGACTCCCTCGCATCTGTCCTGAGATGAAAATCTCTTGGAAGGCCATCAGTAGGGGGTCCTTCACCACCTCCCAGTAGGTAGTGAAGAAGGCCTTAGAGAGGCATCCTCTCTCGGGCATTCCTACTCATCCTGTTTATGGAAAGCCTCTATTTCCTTATTTGTGAAGGGGGCTAGGAGGGAGCGCCCCATCTCCTCTGTGACGAGGGCGGGGATGTGATCCCAAACCTGCTATTTACAACGTTGTCCTCTGGCTGAGGCTGTATCTAACTGGAAGAGGTGTCTGTACTAGTCGGTGGCAATCTCCATCACCTCGTTTGGGCTAGAGCGAATCCTCCCATACTAATCCCGAAGGCTACATATCTGCTCTCCTAATGTGCGGGGCTGGTGTGCTTGAAAGAACTCCCTATACATCATGTTGCCCTTCTTTGCCCAAAAGGCTGCTGAGGTGTGGAATGAGAACTCCGAGCGCCCGTCTTCTAGGCCGATGATGGCTGCTCGTGCGTGCACCTCCTGTGCATGGAGGATGGGATCCCCTGGTGTCTCCTCTAATAATCTCTGCGTGGCTGCTAGGTCCTGCCGGAGTGCTCTCTCCTCCTCCCAGCACTGTTGCCTGGCCTTTAGGACTGTCTCCTGGTAAATATTGCTCGACTCTCGGCTAGGACCTCTGCAACCTCCTCTGCGACCCAGTCCCTCCTACTCCACTCCCTAGTCTAAATCTACTCAATCTATCTCTGCACCTTCTCTCTCCCTATAGATCCAGTCAAGGATCCGACATGATCGTGAAGATGCTGAGGGATCTAGTGTCAGGAGGACCGGGCAGTGATCGGACAGAATGGTGCCAGCCAACTGCCCTATCTGGCCTCCGCGAGAGCATCCCCACTCTTCCACATAGAACCTGTCCAACTGCTCCAGCAAGACTCCACCTATCTGCCTATATCCCCACGAGAAGTCCAACGACCTTTTCCTCCTGTGGAAAGCTGGGTCTCTCCAAGCATCAGGAGCTCCTATTGCCAGTAGGAAGACCTCCCATGCCTCCTACTCCTCCCCAACCATGCCCTGGTAGTTTTTGCCTCTACCCTACTGGTCCTCTAAGGCCTCCAAGTTGTTGAAGTCTCCTCCAACAATCCAGGAGTCCACCTTTGGGGGTTCTACTACGATCTCGACCCAAAACCTGTTGCGTGCCCTAACCTTAGTGGGGCAATAGACATTGAGAACTCCGAGGCATGAGTCCCCGGTATCCAACCTAACCCATAGAAGCCTCCCTGCCACAATCGCCCCATGATTCCGCGTGCAGGTGGTAAGGCTCGGGCCAATAGAGGTGCATACGCCTCCACTCCTGTCATGGGCACCGATGGCGTATTGCCAATAGGTGTGTGACCTGCCTAGGAGAACCTTCCCTACCCGAGGGGCTTGGGCGGGAGTGAGCTTGTGCTCCTACAGAAGTAGGATGTGTATCCGTCCCGCAAGGGCCGGTTGCAACTCATGCCGAACAATCAACTTCTTGGAACCATGTATCCCACTGTAGTGGAGACTATTCACATTCCAGGATGCAAGGTGTAAACTCATGGGAAAACATGTAACTGACCGAACAAGCATCTGTTCTGTGTGGAAGCTGCTGATGAGGAGGAAGAACTATGGGGCATGCAAGTATGCTTTGCCACATGCCTGGACGGCGAGCTACCAATGGGTAATAGATGCTCGAGGTGGTACTACCAATGCATCTATCAACCATGCTAAGAGCTGTGACTCTGTACACTGGTAGAAATAGGCCACTTGTGCTAGGGCCCACTCGATCACATCCATCGAAGCTCTCCAATGTGGAGGGGCTTTAAAGATAATGCTCAAGTGTGGGACCTCGGCACCAGCCCACCAGTTAATGTCCATCATGCAGTCTGGCCACTGCTGTGCAAACAGTGCTAATCCTTCTTCTCCCATCCATTGGGAGATGTGGTCCGCCACCTGACTCTTCACCTCCTCCTCTATTTGTGTTGTCGTCCAATCCCTTGAGTGAGAGTACTGAAGGAAAAAGGCGTAGTTTGGTCCATTCAGTGGTGCTAGTAGATGGACCTTGCCTCTCCTTGACTTACGAACCACAAATATCCCCATCTCCAGAGGTAGTGGGAACTCTCCGCACTCTGCAACTCTCAGGTAGGACCACGGGCCACCGCGGAAGAACTCCTGTGGTAACACCTGCGCCTGTCTCTCGAGAAAGTGTGAGGGGCGGCAGGGACAGATAAGCTGGTGACTGTGTGGGGAGGGCAAGACTGTTGGTGCGAGGAGGATGTAGGCGTGTGTGGCTCATCACCTCCTATGGGAGAAGGGAGGGTGGATCTGGGGGGGATCACCTGTACTAGGTACGGATCAAGGGGGGTGCTCGGTAGGGGGGTGGTGGGGGGGAAGAAAATCGAGGGATGGTGGGGTGGTCCGAGGTACGTGGCGAGTGTTGGGGGAGCACTAGTGGCTTTGGAAGGGGGGGTGTGGGCCAAGGTCAGTGGGGGATCCATGGGAGGTGGGGGGGGGGGGGGGGGGGGGGGCGGCGGTTATGGGATCTCAGGTGAGGTAGTCTATGGTGTGGGTGGTGGATGTGGGGGAGTGCGGTCCTATCGAGTGGGGCGGGCAGGAGGGGGCTGCGGAGTGCTTTGCAGAGGGGGCGTAGCTCGCCCTCCTACTCCCTACTGCTGAGGCTGTGTCTGAGGAGCTGGCTGCAGCTCCCCCTGCCGGTTCCCTCTCTGTCGTCTCTGGACCTATGTGAAGTCGTCAGTGTCCACTTATTGCGGGCCTGTTGACGGAGCCGCCTTGGCTCTGAAGCGCATGCAATCTGCTACCTGATGCCCAAAGTCGTGGCACCGCAGACACTGCCCTGGTTGCCCAATCACAATGACTTGTTGCCTAAAGGAGTGATCTCCTGCCTCAATCTCCAAGAACTTTGGTATACTCTTTGTGTCTTTCATGGCCACTCGTACATTCGAGACTCCTGCAGCAGCTGTCGCTGCATCCGTGAAGGAGCAAGAAGAACTGTGCCGAAGAGTCATCCAAAGTCCACTAATTGGCGGTACTCTACTGCAAGTCCAGCGAAAAGTAAGGTGACTAGATGTTTGAGAAATCTGTTATGGAGTGCAAATGTCTCCACTGTGAAGCCGCTATACCAGGAAACCATGTAAATGATCCCCTTCGTGGAGGTGAGCTCTCTACTAACTCATGAGCTGCGTCTGCAAAGGTGAGTCGAACCATGAAGATCCCTTAGCCCATGAGAACTGCTTCCGCGATCTGTGCTATGCCAATGCGCAGTGTGGAGTGGAGCCAATCCCGCAGCTGCCCTCGATGGGGAGTGTCCAACGACTTGACCAAAAATCGTTGTTTCTTTCAACTCCAGCTCTGTGGCACGGACGGCTAAGAGTTGTTCCTCAGAGAGGATGATGTGCAAGGTGTTTGAATGGGGGGAACTAACAAAATGCGCCGGCGTCTGACCAGAGGTTTCCATTGCGGCTCCTTGCTGGGAACCTACCTATCACGCTGCTGTGCTACTGGAGGGGGGAGTTGCTGCAAAGAGAGGGAGCAACTGGTGGGGGGGGGAGGGAGGAACGTTACTGTTTTCAAAACAGGTGGTGTGTCTGCCTGGCTGGAAATCACGGGCGCGGGGGGGGAGGGGGGGTTTCCAAGCGGGGGCAAGCAAGTAGCGTGGGCAAGCAGGGGCGGGGCGGCGTTATGGGAGGTTGCATAGGGGCGGCGTCGGACAGGGGTGGAGGCAGCGACGAGCAGGGTCACGTAGGGGGCGTCGAGCAGGGGAGAGGGGTCAATCAGGGGTAGAAGCGGATGGGGGAGTAGCAAGATAGAGGCGGGGGAGCTGGCGCGATGGCGGGGGGTTCAAGCGCAGCGAATGCGACGAGGGAGTTTTTTCCTTAGTTTGGTGTTGTTTTAAAGAGCTAGTTAATGTTTTTAAGTTTCTAATGCACCTTTTTAGCTTAACAAATCCTCAGGATGATATTTCACAATACAAGAGAGATCATGGTCATGACTTTTTTTATGGAAAGCGGGGGGGGGGAGGGGCATGGGGGGCGCAACTTAGGTAACCAGCATGTGACTATGAGGATGTTTAGGGGAGTCTCTCTTTTCTCATCATTGATCAACATCTGAGAAAGATCCCACTCCAAATGACTTGTAGCCACAGTGGACCCAAAGACATTGCCACAAATGGGAGCATATTGCTAGTATTGTACCTTGGTACATCTAGACTTCGAGATGCAGTCAAGCTAGACCTTCAGAATGCATGCATAGCAGAGACTCTTTTGAGGATTTGGACAAAGATCATTCACACTCTCTGCAGAAGATGGAAGAGATCGCAAGGAGCTGTGAGAGGATGAGGAGGAGAAAGGCCTTCCTATAGATCTAGGACTCATGCACTTTTTTTCCATATGGCCCCTCAAATGGTCTGGCACTATAAAATACCAGATTGGCTGTTCACACAACCATTGTATTTATGATGTACTTAAACAATATTTACAAAGTTCCTTGTACCTTCTATTTTTACGTCAAGGGGATTTCTCCGAGGTGTTATTAATATAATTTTTTTTCTTTAAAAAAAAAAAGATCATAGATGTAGCCATGTGAACACCCCTGGCAAGATATGTCCAACCTTAGATAGAATGAGGAGTTCATCATGCTAGGCAACATGAACAAAGAGCCCTACAACAACCTACAAGTATTTTCAAAGATCCGTAATAAAAGATTTAATGGGACCCTTAACTGTGACTCTATTGGCCCATCTACCCTACCCCTAAACAACCAACTAAAATCTAAAACTAAAACCTCAAATTTATTTTATTTATTTATTTTAAAAATAACAATTTCAAAATGCATTTTGGAGTTCTTGAAACAATTCTGTCTTGAGGTTTCGGTTTTGGGATGCCAAAATGGTGTGCCAACCAACTATGGAGCCTTAGATGAGTTGAATTGTGTAACATGCCCACCTATCAACCGTCCAAGCACGTTTTTAGCGGTCCATTGAGAGACGAGTCTAAACGATGCTACTGGGCATTCCCATGGAATGTTACGGGGTTTGTCGCCCAGGGTTTCTTGAGTCCACCTCGCAACGGAACGTTCGTGGCCGAACCCACTAGGATCGACCTAAGATCAGGGTCCTTAATGGACAAGGTCTCTTGACAGTATTCTAGTGTCTGGTCTTGGATATCCAACTTTATGCAGAGATACCCAAGCCGAAGTAGACCCATGCCGCAGTTGGTTCAAAGAGATTGGGAAACGAGAGGGATGCACTGCTTCACCTCTCTACCCGTAGGGTATAGCCCCATTCTGGACCCCTAAAATGGCATGAATCAGATTCTAACCTATCAATACTTACAGGTTGTACAACTATAGAACTTTGTGAAAAGCCTGTAAAGAAAATACCCTAACACAGAAGCATAAACAAGAACCGTACGACAAAGCACAGACTGATAAAAGAACACAGTTAGGGTTAGGGTAACTCAGAGACAATGAACACAGTTAATAAATGAAATGATATGACTACTAATAATACGATGCTCATGCAGCAAACACACTATGCAGTGAATGAATACTGAACCTCGAACTCCTGTATCTCAAGGATCAGGGTAGGGGTAATGAGCAAGAAAGTGTATCGTACTGCGAACGGATCCCGAATCCCAGCAAAGCAGCCTCCGGATGTCGAACACCAACAAATGCAGCAGTGAGAAGCTGGATCTGATGCAGACAGCACTGACTAGAGAGAGAGACTAAAAACGCAGGAAGTAGGCAAGAGAAAGACTAAAAACGTAGGCAGAATAGCCTGCAGGAGAGAGAGAGACTAAAAACGCAAGCAGTAGGTGAGAGAAAAAGACTAAAAACGCAGGCAGGACAGCCTGCAGAAGAGAGAAAAACTACAGCGACTACAGCGGGAGAGAAAACTGTCAGGGCGGCAGTTGGGGCCTGCAAATGCAGTAGTTTGCTGACGTGGCAGGCTGTAGAACAACAGTGCAGATGATCAGCAGTTAGTCTCCAGGCAGAAACAGCAGCAATCAGCATGTGGAGGGCTGGAAACAGGTGCCAGACTGTAGGGAACATTGATGGGAAGCAAGAGCTGAGATGTCCTCCGCAAACGGGGTGTGGGCAGCAAGCTAATAACACCTAAAACCTACAAAAACAAGATTAGAGGAAAGAGTGGAGGGCTGGCTACCAATTTATAGAAAATTAGGGTTCTAGATCCTCTCTCACTTAACTCTCTCGATCCGCTCTCCGTTTTAGGGTTTTGGCTAAAATAAACCTAAAATAAAAAATAAGCCTAAAATAAGCATGTTTTGGGATTGTTTAAGTGGGTAAGAGGAATTCTTAGCACAACACCCTCTCTCAAGCCCAAAATAGGGCGAGAAAAGTAGGCCAACCTAAATTTTGATTTACCCCAAGGCGTCCCACCCCAAAGCAGCTAGGGCATCGGACAAAGGGTGTATGTCGGCTGCCCAGTGGTCTACCAAGATTACAAAGGCGATGGTTATCTTACCAAGGGAGCCCAAGTGATCACCCCAGAGAGGCCAGGGCATCGGACCAAGGGTGCTTGGCGGCTGCCCAAGGGCCTACCAAGTCCTACAAAGGCGGATGAAATCAATGGACTTTTTTTTTTTGAAATATTTTGAAAATATATAAGTAATATAGGGGCAGCAGTCGATTAAGTGATAGATAGGAAAAGATATAGAGAGTTTTAAACCCAAGTCAAGCACAAAACTAGCAGACCAATCCCTCGCACTGACTAGGATAAGTGCCTAAGGATGAGAATAAGTGAGTGTATGTGCCAATCATGTGGTGAATATGTGGAAAGGCAAAAAAGATAATGGTGGGCTTAGAAGACAAGCAAAACAAGCAAGCAAGCAAGGGTAGGGAAACTGCCATTAGGAGAACTGCAGGGTGTTATGCTACAAATATGGTAGATCCTAGAGTCAACCACTCCAAAAGACCGAAAAGGGATAAATGTGCACAGATGCATGTTTACATGAACAGAATGTCAATGCATGGGGTAATGCAAAGGGAGATGCAAGATGTCATACTCATGTAATATACTATGCAACGGTGCCATTGGGACAGTGCACTCGCAGGGGAATTGTTCACTTGTCCAAGTACCCTTTTACAATCAGGTCATCCTGACGGTGCGGATGAAGTTACAAATGCCCATAATACAATATAAAAGAATAAGTGAATGTAATGTCTAAAAACTATAAGCATCATCACTGTCACGATAATACAATATAAAAGAATTAGTGAATGTAATGTCTAAAAACTATAAGTATCATCACTGTCACGATCAAGAGTAGAAGCCAACCCCTCTCAAACTGGAAGGGAAAGCAAGAGGGAAGCACCCTCTCCCCGTCAAGTTGAAGAAGTAGAGGAGGGTGTACCCAAGCCGATCCTTGGTAGCAGGTACTGAAGAACCAGCCGGTTGACCACTTTGGTCAAGATATCTGCAAAATTATCTGATAAAGGCACAAATTCTAGGCGAATAGTGTCTAGCTCAACCTGCTCTCTAGAAAAGTGGAGTGGACTCCCACATGCTGTGTCTGTGGTGTGATGATCGGATTGCTCGCAAGGGCAATGGCACTCTGGTTGTCGTAGTAGACAACTGTGGGAGAGTCACATGGAAAATGAAGCGCCGCGAGTAAACTCCTCAGATAGATGACCTCAGTGATACCATCAAAGAGAGCCCGGTACTCAGCCTCGACCGTGGAAGCCGTCACCATCTCTTGCTTACGGCTGGACCAAGAAATGGGAGCCGTGCCCAAGATAAAGAGGTAGCCGCCATGGGAATGCTAGGTGTCAGGATCTCTTGCCCAATCAGAATCAGTGTACCCCTGCAAACATAAACCAGAACCATATGTCAAGCCATAAGAAAAAGTACACCGCAAATAACGCAACACACGAAGACATGCAATTCAATGTGACATCCTAGGTGCTGTGAAATACTGACTGGGTATGCTAACTGAGTAAGATAAATCTGGCCTAGTGTGAATTAACCAAAGAAGTTTTCCTACAACAAAACGATAGGTGTGTGCATCGAAGGGCTGTCCTAGGGTATCCTTCGCCAAGTGTACAATAGGATCAAGAGGCATGGCCATTGACCGTGTTTGATCCGAAGTGTATTGTTCCACAAGCTGAAGTGCGTACTTCTGCTGTGACACACAAATACATCCTCCAGAACGAACTACCTCCATCCCCAAAAAATAGGACAACAAACCAAGGTCTGTCATTTCAAATGTAGCTTTAAGCTTAGCCTTAATTTTCACTATGGCAGCAGAATCTGAATCTATGATGAGTAAGTCATCAACATATAGCAGGATATAGCTAAACCTCTCTGGTGTGGATCGAACATATAAGTTCGGGTCATAAGGGGCAGAATGGAATCCATGAGTCTGTAAGAACTCATCCATTCTATGGAACCAAGACCGCGGTGCTTGCTTCAGTCCATAAAGAGCTTTTGGCAAGCGGAATACCTTATCCCTAGGGTTCCCTGAAGAAAAGCCTGGCGGCTGCTCCACACAGACTTCCTCCTCTAAGTATCCGTTCAGGAAGGCACTCTTGACATCCATCTGATGTATCGGCCAGCCGTGGTGAGCGGCGAGCGTGAGTAGCAACCGAAAGGAAGTCAACCATGCAGTAGGGGCAAAGATCTCTTCATAATCAATGCCGTGCTTCTATCAAAACCCTTGCACTATAAGGCGAGCCTTATACTTGTCTAAAGGCCCATCAGCTTTTAGCTTTGTCCTAAAAATCCACTTTGTCTCGATGACTTTCTTGTGGCTTGAACGATCCACCAATGTCCAAGTCTCATTTCGGTTAATACTCTCTAGCTCCTTTTCCATGGCCTCTCGCCATTGAGGATGCTGAAGAGCCTCCTGCCATGTATTCGGCTCAAAATGCGCTATTTAATCAGCTGTAAATAGCATTGCAAATGATGCCTGAGGAGCAAGCCGGGCAGATCTTCTAGGTCCCTGCGGAGAGGAATCCGGTGGTAGGATCCCCGAATCCCGTATGGTTTGCTGTTACTAGCAAGGTAACGGGTCTTGCGAAGGGACTTGGGAGCTGAAGAAACTACAGGAATGCCAAGAGCGGGAAGTAGACCAGGTTCAGTAGGCACGATCTCGGCTGATGTGGAAGAAGGAAACGGATTGGAATCCGGTGCAGAAAACTACACAATATCCCTCTCGTAAAAAACAACATTCTGCCTAACGATCACCTTATTTGTCCGAGGATCGAACAAACGATAGGCTTTCGCTTCAAAGGAATATCCCACAAAAATAAGGAGATCAGCTCGGGGAGTAAGCTTACCTATCTTGTCATCAGGCGTGTGTGTGTAGACATGACACCCGAAGACTCTAAAATGGGAAATAACAGACCGAGAGCCAAAAATTTCCTCATACGAGGTCTTCTGAGGAAGAGCCGCAATCGGGCACCGGTTGAGGATGTACATCGAAGTGTTAACAACCTCGACCCAAAGGCGCTCAAGAAGCTCTGCTGCGAACAGTGTAGAGCATGCCATTACCATGACTGGGAGGTTCCTATGCTCTACGGCTCCATTCTGAGAGGGGGAGTTGGTAGAGGTGAGCTAGCGAGAAATGCCATGCTTCTGTAGAAACTCGGAAAACTCGTGGGAGATAAACTCACCACCACTATCACTCCTCATGCACCCGACACGACAACTAGTCTAGTTATGAACCAGCAGCACCCAAGCAGAAAAATATGTGAAAGCATCTGGCTTATGCTTGAGGAAGTACACCCACATGTATCGAGAATGATCATCCACTATCAAAAAGAAGTACAGTGCGCCGTTCAAAGCGGCAGTGGATGTCAACCTGCAAAGATCAACGTGAATTAATCTAAGAGGCTCCTCAGGTCTATGTGTAGACTGCTGAGGAAATGGGGTACGGTGCTGCTTCCCGAGCTGACAGGCTTTACAGACATCTCGAGCTAGCTACAGGTGTGGAAGGCCCTCAACCAGCTTACGGCGTGACAACTCATAAAGTGAGTCATAACCAAGATGCCCTAAGCGAAAATGCCAAAGACGCTCATTGTGTGTAGGCTCCCAAGATGTGGCTAAGGCCTGGAAGCTATGGAATACGGAGCCCTCGGCAGTCGACTCTGTGAGAAAATGAGTCATGTGGTATAGGCAATTAGGCTGTGCCTCACTGCAAGCAATCACTAAACCAGTCTGAGAGTCAAGGACCTTGACTGTGGTCGCGGTAAAGAAAACTGCTCGCCCCAACCAGCAAAGCTGCTAAACAAATAACAAGTTCACCCCAAGCTGAGGGACATGATATACATTGTCCAGCGAAGCTAGATCCGGACCCTTGTCAGTGGCAAAACTGGCGCAACCTTGAGCTTGAATCTTGACCGAGAAGTTGTTTCCTACACGGACCTGTCCAGCTGCAAGGGCTCGAGTATGGAAAATGTCCTCTATAGGAGTCATGTGATGTGTAGCTCCACTGTCCACAATCCAAATTGGAGCTGAAGTGCTCGGCTATGACGAGTGGACCTTTGCAGTAACCTCATCAGGAGGCAACTCACAGATGTGAACAAGACTCACATCGGATGTCTCTACGGAGACGATGTGGGTCTCTGCAGACCAGTCAAACAAGCCCTCTGGAGTTGAGAATGTTGTCGACTGAGATGGCTATGCCATGGCAGTGTGAGTCTGACATTTAAACTGCCCCTTGCCATCACCTTGCCTCCCTTGCTAAGGGTTGCATGACTGTGGGACAGGAGTTTGAGATTTAGGTTTTGATGTTGTGCCTCGTGCCTTTGATCGACACTCGTTATCAAAATGGCCAGTCTTTTGACAATGTTGACAAAACCTATTCTTTTTAGGCCTTTTTAGGTATATTTTGCCACCCTGATTTAAGTTGTGACTGGGAGTTTCCTTGAGAATCCCCAAATTGATTTAGCTTTTAAGTTTGATTTTGACTTTGAGTGGAGGTTTGGTTTGGTTTGCCCTTCCCTTGTTATCCTTTCGGAGAATGAGCAAGAAGAGCCCCCTCTGAAGAGAAATTCATATGAAATTGATCGAACAACCGTGCGTAACGCAACAACTGATACTCAAATTCATAGAATGTAGGCATGGTAGACTTTGAAACTATTCCTTCCACAAAATTGAAGTATTTCTTGGGGAGTTTATTTAGGAACAATGTGACCTGATCGCCAGAGAACTTGGGAGTCCCCGTAGTGGAGAATTCAACGAGGAGACGCCGATAATCAGCCAACTTGACTTTCAAATCATCCCGGTCAGTGATTTTGAAAAGCTGAAGCTCATGGTCAAGATTAATACCACGGCCCTATCTTGAGCCGCATAGCGGTTAGTCAAGTGTGCCCATTGCTTTGACGCTAAGTCAAAATGCTGAAGCTGAGAATGAAACCCAGGCAATAAGCCCTACATCAGCTCGACAATAGCGGAGGCATTCCTAGCCTTCCATGAGCGGACGACCTCATATGGAACAAATGCGGGATCGGATTGGGGTTCCAACCCCTGCACAAGATCCCATAGGTTCTGTGAGTCAAGGACATGTCTCATCAAATTCGACCAAGTAGTAAAGTTTGACCCGTTAAAACGAGTTTTGTCATCAAATGCATTCTTGGCAGAAGATGAGCTAGAACCATGAGGTGTCGGGTAGGTGGTGTAAGATGATGGTGGGAAAGATGATGGAGGTGGGTGTGTCTGATAAGAGAAAGAGGGAGGGGGGTGGGTAGGCAAAAGGAGGCTGTGAGTGTCCAATGAGTGCCAATTGATACGGAGGCACTGGAACATGAATGTTTCCATAAGGTGCCGGTGTAGATGAAGACACAGTAGCCTTGTCCAAAGTGAGACCGGGACACAGTAGGATGATCAGAAGGTCCACTAGGCAATGCCATGGAGGCAAACTATGGAGACAACTAATCCACACTCGAGAGAGACTGAGTAGGATTCCCAGGCTGCAATGATCCCAAAAGTGTGTATGAGGTAGGTGGAAAACTACCAGGCTGAGGTCCTAAAGGATGTGCCTATGTTTTCATAATCCCCCCGTGTGATGTGCGGTGTGACATGAGGTGTCTGAAATGGAAATATTAATGGTGTAAATGGAAGTGGTGAAGCAGCAGAAGAATGTGGTGGGATGGGTGGATTTTGAAAGTGAGGTATATGAGGTGCAAATTCTTTTTGTTCATTTTTATCATTTAAAGACTGAAAATGAAACTGTGAAGATGATGATGCACCATGTAATGAAGTGAAAGGAATACCAAATTCATTTTGATTATGTAAAGTAGACGGAAAAGAAGGAAGGGCAAAAGAAGAGTTACCTGGCTTTTTCTTATAATCCCCTCGATGTGTGTTAATATACAAGAATTGGTCCTCAAGAGGACCTTTTTCGTAGTCAACAGACTGGACTCTTTCTTCCACATGATCTCTACCAGTATATTGCAAAACAGAAGAGGTAAAAGAAGGCGGCACAAAAGACGCGAATCAAAAGTACCTTGCATCGGAGAGGACGGAAGAGTCTGAAAAATGGAAAATACTCTGGATCTTGCCCTCCAAGAGGGAGATCCATCCCTGATGGAGGTCTCGACGACCCTGCAACATCATCAGACTTATGCGCAATATTTGATGAGTGAAAATCATGCATACCTTCGTTCAGAAGCTTTTCTTGAAGGGCAATCCTTCAGTCGAGCTCCTCAATCTTCTTTCGTCAATAGGCTATGATCAGTTTATATTATTCAGAGGTCAACTTGCCTATCTTTTCTTCCATGTACTCAGATGTGTCTTCCACCATGTCGGAACTTTGTGGAGCAAGCTGATCGGCTCACTCTCGCTCGGTTCTCGGCATAGGCTGTTCTAGAGACAGAATCGGTGTTGATGTGTTCGAAGTCATTTGAACCTACTGTTGTTCTTCCTTCTTGCGCGAAGAGCTCTCAGATCAAAGGCCTAGGTTTCTCAGAGAGTACCAGGCTCTAATACCATGTAAAGAAAGTATCCTAACACAAAAGCATAAACAGAAACCGTACGACAAAGCATAGACTGATAAAAGAACATAGTTAGGGTTAGGGTTAGGGTAACTCAGAGACAATGAACACAGTTAATAAATGAAATGATATGACTACTAATAGTACGATACTCATGCAGCAAACACACTATGCAGTGAATGAATACTGAATCTCGAACTCCTGTATCGCAAGGATTAGGGTAGGGATAATGAGCAGAAGAGTGTGTCGTACTCCAAACGGATCCCGAATCGCAGCAAGGTAGCCTCCGGATGTCGAACACCAACAAACACAGCAGTGAGAAGCTGGATCTGATGCAAACAGCAATGAGGAGAGAGAAAGACTAAAAACGCAGGCAGTAGGTGAGAGAAAGACTAAAAACGCAGGCAGGACAGCTTGCAGGAGAGAGAACAACTGCAGCGACTGCAACAGGAGAGAAAATTAGCAGCCAGTCGCCAGGCAGAAAGAACAACAATCAGCGTATGGAGGGCTAGAAGCAGGTGCCAGACTGTAGGGAACATTGATGGATAGCAAGGGCTAAGATGTCCTCCGTGAACGGGGTGTGGGCAGTAAGTTGATAACACCTGAAACATAGCAAAACGAGATTAGAGGAAAGAGTGGAGGGCTGGCTGCCAATATATATAGAAAAATAGGGTTTTAGATCCTCTCCCACTTAACTCTCTCGATCCGCTCCCCGTTTTAGGGTTTTGGCTAAAGTAAACCTAAAATAAAAAATAAGCCTAAAATAAGCATGTTTTGGGGTTGTTTAAGTGGCTAAGAGCAATTCTTAGCACAACAAAGCCTCCCAATTCTCTAGGACCACCCTTCCGTAGGACAGACCCGTCGGGGTTCCATCCACCCGCTTCTCTCAATAGGTGTTCTTTAGTTATCTAATTAGGTCCTATCATATTTATGTGTGACATTTAAAATCAGCTTCCTTAATTAAGCCTTTTAGGGAACAGGGTTTGTTCGCGTAACTTATGGCACTAACACAAAAATGGTTTAGACAGGTTCCTTGGAAGTAAACTTTAGATTAGCATTTTAACTGAGATACAAGTTTTTGTCCAAAAAGAATGATTCCCGCAATGTGTGAGGATGCGTCTTATTTTCTCCAAGTTCCGCCCTTGCACTAGTAACAGGGCCTCAAGAATCCATCTTGAGTCACGTACATCGTTTAAGTAGGACCTGGAGCTAGGGAATTTACAGCCAGAGTCCCCCCGGCATCCAAGCATCCTCCTACGTTCAAAATAACCCACCACGGAGAGACCTCTTGTGACGGGTTTGGTCCATGTTCCCGTCACGGTTATTTAGAACCCCCTTGGATAGGGTTGGCAGCCAGCTGGGGATGGTGTGGCACGCCCTTCATGAATTCAACCTGATTTATTATTCCAATTTCTTTTGTGAGTTTGCGGTCATACAATCCTTTCACAGACGGTGTTCATAAACAATAATGAAGGCGAGTGCTCGGGACATCTGCTAAGGTGGAGTTCGTATTTTTGAACACTTAGCGTTCACCCCTTTTTAGGTTTTTTCTTGCCTTGACATTAACTTCCATAACCTTCTAAGGGATAGAGAATACCCTCATTCCGACCTCAATCCTATGTGATAGGAGCGAGCAATTACGCTATTAGATCTATATCCGATAGTTTTCGGATGATAGTTCTCCTAATTTGCTAACCTTTAGTCCGGGGTTCTTATCTTAAGGTCACAGGTCTTAGATGACTCAAACTAGGATTTCAATTGATCAGTTGGTAACCATTTTCCCACCTTAGAACTTTATTGGGGTTTCTAAGTTTACCCTAAGGTTTCATTCCCTCAAGATAACATAAACTTTTGTTCATTCCTCTCACAAGTCAAGAGTAAACTAAGCCTTTTTTGCAATCCTTAAATAGTTGCGAGCATCGAATGTCACGTGACGAATGGTCGTTCTTTCTTGTGGATACGACATTCGAGTTTTCTTGTATTGGCTTCGAGTTGTATCATATTTTAAAAATGATATCTCCAAGGGTGTTTTGGACTCATCGCGGCTAGTTGTCAGGATAGAGACCAAAGAGCGTGTTTACTTGACTCTAAGTCAACATATGATCGTAACAATAATTTGACTTATTTACAATTAAATCCTAACCGAGTTGAATTAAACCCTAGCCTTACTTATCATATAGGATTTCATTTACCGAACTGCCTCTTGCAATTAAGTTTAGCAATTCACATGCACATCTTAAATCTATCTTTTAAGATGAATCCCTATTATGTAGTGCAACCGAAACTGTCCATGATGCCATGCAAATCTAGATGCAAGTCTTTCCTGAGTTGATGATACGATGCAAGATTCCCATTCATGAAAATTCTTTCCAGTGCATTTATGCAAATCATAAAGCGTGACCTAAGTATTTAAGTGCGAGTGTACATGAGTTCATCATGCCTAACGTAAATGCGAGTTAATTCACTCTAATGGTCTACAGGATGCAATCGACCTACACGGAATATTTATATAGATTGGCAATCTAAGATGCACTTACAAAAATTTGAACCTAATACTCGGCTTAGAACCGCAACAACCCGTCATTGCTTAACTGATTCGTGGCAAATCATGGTTACAACTACCTTTCCAGTTAAGCAATTTACGCAATGCAAAAGTAAGATTTCTTTTTGCAATGATTATGCTTTACTGTTCCATTCATTAGACATCGTAACGGTACCTGGTTTTGGAGTGTCGAATTAGCGTTTAACCCCAAAAACCCATTCGTGTTAGCGATGACATCCTTGCCTGATCCTCCTTCCGTGGTTGTGGCTTTTCCGGTTACTTGGGAGAGTTTGCGCTTTGGGGCCATTTTGGAGCTTGGAATGCGGGCCTTCTCTTCTCTCGGAGTACTCCTTTGAGAGTTTCCTACGCTTTGCCTTTCCGCAACCTTTTTGCCAACTAGAGGGCAGCTTATAGAGAGAGCTCGGAAATAGCAATGGGGAGAGAGGGTACTCGAAACTCCTTCCAAGAGGGGAAATTTCCTTGACGCTTGTCTCTCTGGCAGATATAGATTCATCCCACCAGAGGAGTGCATATATCAATTATGCCAATTAGAGCCAGAGACAAAGGAGCATTATATCTGCTGTCGCCCAGTGTGTTATGAGGTCCGTGGTCGTTTCCACTGTCTCTTTAGAGACGGATTTGGACCACTATCCAGAGTCATGGATTTTACTGATCAACGATGCCTTGACCTCTTTTTTCTTGAGATACGACGGCTTCGTGACATGCGCCTCAGAAGTACAGCTGCTCCAGGACACCGAGGTCCTTCACAGAGGCATCTCACAAACTTCTTTGCAAAGGAGACTCAGAAGACTTCAATACAGTTACAGCCACAGTCCACATGAGAGCCTCTCTCACCGCCACAGTCCATACACAAACAAGGAGTACTGATTGATCGAGTCATTCAGCTTAGCCGATCCAGACGTCCTAGGCCTCAACACAGACATTGACGACACCTTCATAGGTGGATACAGGGGATTATTGCTCGGGCTAGAGCTAGGCCCTCCATACCCACATGAGATTGTACCATTTGGAGCTCATTGTTGCTAGATAGAGCTCTATGTTTTACACATAGCCATAGTTAGTTTCCTTTCTTATTTTGCTTTATGCTACATATTTTGCCCAGACAGTTGGTACCATTATACACATGATTGTAACTCATGGTCTCATAGGTCATTTTGGCCTTTTGTAGACATTAATATATCATTTCATTTCTCTCTCTCTTTCTCCCTTGCTATGAGATTCCCCTTTCCTCTCTCTCTCTCCCCTTCACAAAATTGGTAGCAGGGGGGGGGAGGATGTTTAAGGGGTGAGATGGGTAATAATTGGGGGGAAAGGCATTGTGCTAAGGATCCCTTAGCTCCACTCCACGGTCTATGTACCTGTCGCCATGTAGCCTAAGAAGAAGGGATAGTGGGTGGGGGGAGAAGGCTGGGGGTGGCACACGTGTGCCCCTATCCCCATCAAAATCATCTTCGCGTTCGTTGTAGCAGCTCCACCACCGCAACGTCATCTCCCCCTTGACTGCTGTCACGATCTTTTCCTCTACCTATGTCGACTTCGTGTTCAGCTCCCCCCTCCCTCCGCCAGCTTGTCGACTTTGCGTTCAGCTCCCCCCTCCCTCGGCCAACTAGCAGTGTCGACAAGGGGGGGAACATTTAAAAAATTCGTTTTAATTTGCCAAAAAAGGGGGAGGGGGTATCATGGCCACAGTCGTGAGGTATTACATCCTTCCCCCCTTAAGGAATCGAGATGTCCTCATCTCGAAAAGAATTGGAGGTATTGTTGGTTGAGAGTACTCTTATCAATCCATGTGGCATCTTCTTCTGGATAGTCCTTCCACTGGATGAGGTACTCTCTGAGGGTTCTACTCAATCTCCTTTCCCAAATGTCTAGGATTCTATCTGGCCAGAGCTCAAGGACTCCTTGGCTAGGCATTACAACTTGTTGATCATTGAGTACATGGCTAGGATTGGATACATATTTCTTTAGTAGGCTAAGTGTGGGCTGAAAGCTTGAAATGCACATTTCTTTGCATAGGAAAGTCACATGAAGATTCGGATACCATTTTTGCGATGTACATGGAAAAAGCTTTCATATGACACCCATATTGGGGGGGTCCCTAAATTTTAGGAGATCCCTAAATTTTAGGAGCCTCGAATTAGCCTAAAAATGCTAGTCCTAAAAAATAGTGATGTCATTCTAAAAATAGTAAGTTCTGTACTCTGACTGTGCTTACTAAATTTGGTTGTTTCTATTCTTGACAGTATTCAACCCAAAAAGGAAGGCCATAGAGAAGAGACAAGTGTCAAGACACTTGTCATACAAGTTTCCAAGTGTCCCACCACTTGTCACATCTCATAACATGTGGCTGGACACTTG
This sequence comes from Lygodium microphyllum, assembly GCF_053477565.2. Classification (NCBI taxonomy): domain Eukaryota; kingdom Viridiplantae; phylum Streptophyta; class Polypodiopsida; order Schizaeales; family Lygodiaceae; genus Lygodium; species Lygodium microphyllum. The sequence goes on along the minus strand of NC_141142.1, from coordinate 89,165,569 downwards.
TCTTGTGCTACTCCACTTTCCCCTTTTGTACTAGCTCTTCCCTCTCCTATAAATAAGAGCTCGTTTTTCTTCATTCAGCATCATTTTTCTTTGCTGTAAACTCATGTACAGCACCCACAGATAGCCAGAAACTGGCCCCATCCATCCCCATCATCATCCCCCCCACTTCTCCATTATCAAATTCCTCCATATTCCATCTTCTATCACTGCTGTTTTACAGGACAACAAGCCTGTAAATTCATTACAGCACCTCCTTTTCAAGCTCTTTCGCTGTACTGAAACAGAGTTGAGTCCCAATGGCCTAGAATATCCCTCTCCAGAAGTAAGATGTGAAGTGGAAATTGCGGTCACTAACGATCCTTCTAGGCAACCCATGGAGTTTAAATATCTCCTTGATGAATAATCTAGCAATATCTGAAGCTTTATAGTTTGTCTTGACTGGAATGAGGTGTGCAACTTTGGTGAGCATGTCTACTATAACCATAATTGAATTGTATCCTCCTTGAACTGAAGATAATCCAACAACAAAGTCCATGCTGATAAATTCCCACTTCATTTGGGGAATGTCAAGAGATTGCATTCCGTGATATTTTTGAGTACGTCTCCCTTAAGCCTTTCCCAATGGTAGCTCTTTCTGACCGTGTTGAGGGTCTTGACATATCCAGGATGGCCTAAAAAGGAGGAGTCATTCCTAAAGTATTCTCTGTTTGAGTTTCTTGCTTGAGGGTATGCATAATCTTGTCCTAAAATAGACAATCCCTCATGGACAGAAAATTCTTGATACTTGTTAAGTCTAGGGTTTTGGTCATTTTCCAAAATCTCCTCCAACATCTTCAGATATTGTGGGTCATGGCTAGCTTCCTCCTTAGCTAATTTAAGGATAGGGTTGCTAGGCATTAATACCATAGGTGCTAATGATTCTGCCATTGAGGTTTTCTCCATAATAAGGGAGTTGAGGAACGCTTTGCGACTTAAGACATCAGTGACTACATTCTCTTTGCCAGGCCAATACCTGATCTCAAAGTCATATTCTTACAGAACCTCAATCCATGACGTTGCCTCATATTGAGGTCGGCAGTCTGGGTGAAGATCCATTTAAGGCTCTTATGGTCCGTGACCAAAGAGAACTTGTTGCCAAGCAAATAGTGTTGCCAAAGTTTGAGAGTATGAATAACTGCTAGTAGCTCCAGGTCATGGGTAGTATAATTCCTTTCATGGGTTTTTAGCTTCCTCGAAGAGTAGGCTATAGGATGACCTTCTTGCATTAGTACGCAGTCTAGTGCAAGTGAGCTAGCATCCGTGACGACTTCGAATTCCTTGCCCAAGTCAGGGAGTTTCAGAATTGGTACTGTCACTAAGCTATGCTTAAGTTGATCAAAACTTGATTGTTCAATGGGCATCCACACTATGGCAACCTGCTTTTTCAGCAAATTTGTGAGAGGTGCTATGATTAAGGCATAGTCCTTAATGAAGATCCTATACCAACCTGTTAATCCAAGAAAGCTACGCACTTCTTTAACAGTAGTTGGTGGAGGCCACTCTTGGACATCCTTAACCTTTATAGGATCTACAGAGATCCCTTCATTTGACACAATAAATCCAAGATATTCGATTTGCCTCTTGAGGAAGGCACACTTTTTCTTCTTAGCATAGAGCTTATGAGCCCTCATGGTCTCAAGGACAATGCGAACTTGGGATTCATGATCCTCCTTTTCATTGGAATAAACCAAGGTGTCATCAAAGAAAACAAGCACAAAATCATCGAGATACAGTCTAAAAATGTCCTGCATTAGCCTATTAAAGGTGGCAGGGGCATTAGTTAATCCAAAAGACATTACTATGAATTCGAAATGACCATATCTAGTATTGAATGCCATCTTCAAAATATCCTCATCCTTGACGCGGATCTGGTAGTATCCTGACCTCAGATCAATCTTGGAGAAGATTTTTTCTCCGTGCAATCAATTGAGTAACTCATCTATCCTTGGAATGGGGTATTTGTTCTTGATGGTTACTTGGTTCAGGCCTCTATAATCGATGCAAAGGCGAAGTGTACCATTCTTCTTCTTTTGGAACAAGACTGGAGCCTCCCAAGAAGAACTAGTGGGGCATATGTACCCTTGGTCCAATAGTTGTTTGAGTTGCTCCTTTAACTCAATAGCTTCAGGAATGGACATCTCGTTGGGCCTTTTTCCAACTGGTGCAACTCCTGGTATTAGCTTAATCTCATGATCCACTTCCCTAGGTGGTGGTAATTCAGTCAATTCTTCTGGGAACACATCCGCATACTCTTTTAGCCATGATGGTTCTTCATTGGAGTCCTCTACCTGTTCCAGTTTGTTTAGCTCGATCAGATAGACGGGTATTCCTTTTCTTATTCTTTGAATTATTCGTGTTGCCTTAGCTAGCTGTATCTTTGGTTTACCTGCTTCTCCTTGTGTTGTAACTAGCTCACCTTTATGATTCTGAAAGGAGTCTTGTCCTTTCCCACAATGGATGAGTGTCGTTGAGGATTAGCCAATCCATCTAGAGTAGGCACTCATGGACTCCTAGATTCATTACCTTGAACTTAACAGATGTGGGCTCGTTTCTGAGTAGAAATTTCACCTTAGTAGTTTGTCTAGTGCAAGTGATTTCTTGTCCATTTGCTAGTTCGACAAGCAAAGTAGGTGCAGCTACAATGGCTATCCCTAACCTTCTTGCACAAGTTGGTGAAATGAAAGAATGAGTGTTGCCACAGTCAATCTGGGTTTTGAATTTCTTACCTTGGTAATCCAATGGTGTTTGGATCACCGAAAATTGGCGGTTCGGCCCCTTTTTATGGAGAGTGGTATGAACGGATGCCCTCTCAATCTCAGCTTCCATGGACGGGTCTTCTTCTTCGTTGATTCCCTTAGTGGAGATATTGGAAGTTTTTGCCCTTCCCATTGTTGCGTCCTGGCTTGGCCACTGAATTTTCCTTGACGACGATCTTCACCAAGTTTAGGGCATTCCCTTTTGAAGTGCCCAGATTCATTGCAATCAAAACATCGCAGGCTTTGGTTACTTCTTTGAGTGGGAAAAAAGTTACTAATTGCATTTGCCCTCCGCTTCTTCCATTGGCCTTGACTCTGTCCTTGTGCCCTTTTAAATTAAGCATTCAACATTCCTGGATTCTGGTCTTTGTGAGACCAGGGCCTGCTATTCCTAGACTTCGGCTGGACTTCCTGGGCAATAGGTCCCGCTCTTATCAATGCATCTTGTAAATCCGAAGGACGCATTGATTCCAATCAAGTGTTCATTGGTGGGTTCAGCCCATCACAGAACTTCGAGACTTGTTGGGGAATGCTCATTGTTGGGGTGTATTTCAACAAGGAGACAAATCTTGAGTAGTACACCTCTAGAGATAGGCCCAACAGTTTCAACTTAAAGAACTCATTCATTTTCTGAGTTCTGTATGCAGATGGCATGTACCTTCCCTATACTACTTCCTTTACTTTATCCCAAGTTATTGTGCTTTCTGTGAGACTGCTTGGTCTTTACACCATTGCTTCCACCAGAGCCTAGCTTCACCGGTAAGCTTGAGCTTGGCAATCATAGCCTGGTTTACAGGTATCGTTCCTGCTGCACTGAAGTAATTTTCCATGGATTCAATCCATACTTCGGCATTAGCTTTAACAGTCTTCCCTTTTCCGTCAAATTTTGGTGGTTTAATTTGTTTGGGGAGAAGAAACTTCTCTGGTGCCTCTGCTGGGCTTAGTGCGAAAACAAGATTCTGGTTTTACACTTGGGGTCATATCTGGTTTTCAATTTAAACTTCTACGTTAGGATTGCATTTAAACATCTCTACATAACTTAAATCAATGCGCAAATTATTCTTTTCATTACTACTGTGCGACAAATCAAATTATCATAAAATTCTTATTTATCCATAAAGAAGCATAAGCCTCTAGTACAATTATTCAGTAATAGATAGAGATTGGCTAGGATGATTTTCTTTTCAAGAGATACATCAACGCCGGGTTAATAATTCCCTATTGGATTCAGCTACAAGGACAAAATAGTAATATGGATTGGGGGAATGGATTTTCAAGAAGCGGTGAGTCATGGGAAGTTCAGGAAATCTCCGTTTTTGATAGCCATGACGTTTATTTCACCCCATCACATTAATCCTGTCTGCTGGCAAGACTTTGACCACCTCCTCATAGATATAGCGATTCTGTTCTACTTACCGGCATCTGATGTATAGGACCGAGTTTACACGTGCCTCATGGAAGATGAATAACTTGATGATCTTCAAGTCCTCCAACCATTTTAGCCTCTTCAAATTGTTTTGAAGATAGGCAAGTCGGTTGGCATCTACGTAGCAGTAACCTGCGCTCCAAGTCCAACGCCTTCCTACATACAGCGGTGAAGGGTTGTAGAGTCGATCCAGGATCCCCATCATGTCGAATTGTCTGCGATAACTTGAAGCGTTCATAGCTGTCCTGAACATGATATGAAATACGAGGAACTTGCTCCATGCCTCGTAGGTCTGGAAGCAGCAACAATCCACAAGTGAGTGAAAGAAAAAAAATGTTTCTTAGTGAAAACATCACTTCGCTCTTCCCGATTTATTCCTATCTTGATTGTTTTATTCGTTGGTTTGCTCTGATACTAACTGTAACATGCCCGCCTATCAACCGTCCATGCACGTTTTTAGGGGTCCATTGAGAGATGAGTCTAAGCGACACTACCCAGTACTCCCATGGAATGTTACGGGGTTTGTCGCCCACGGTTTCTTGAGTCCGCCTCGCAACGGAAAGTTCGCGGCTAAACGCACTGGGATTGACCTGAGATTAGGCTTCTTAGTGGACAAGATCTCCTGACAGCATTCTAGCGTCGGGTCTTGGATATCCTACTTTACGCAAAGATACCCAAGCCGAAGCAAACCCATGCCGCCTCAACCTCTCTACCCGTAGGATATAGTCCCATTCTGCTCCCCTGAAATGGCATGAATCGGATTCTAACCTATCAATACTTACAGGTCGTACGACCGTAAAACCTTGTGAGAACCCTCCCAATTCTCTGGCACCACCCTTCCGCAGGACAGACCCGTTGGGGATTCTATCCACCCGCTTCCCTTAATAGGCGTTCTTTAGTTATCTAATTAGGTTCTGTTATATTTATGTGTGACATTTAAAATCAGCTTCCTTAATTAAGCATTTTAGGAAATAGGGTTCGTTCGCGTAACTTATGGCACTGACACGAAAATAGTTCAGACAGATTCCTTGGAAGTAAACTTTATATTAGCATTTTAACAGAGATACAAGTTTTTGTCCAAAAAGGACGATTCCCGCAATCTATGAGGATGCGTCTTATTTCCTCCAAGTTTCCGTCCTTGCACTAGTAACAGGGCTTCGAGAATCCATCTCGAGTCACGTAGATCGTTTGAGTAGGACCCGAAGGCAGGGAATTTACAACCAAAGTCCCTCCTGGCATCCAAGCGTCCTCCTATGTTCAAACTAACCCACGGAGAGACCTCTCATGGCAGGTTCGGTCCACGTTCCCGTCACGATTATTTAGAACCCCCTTGGATAGGGTTAGCGGTCAGTTGGGGGTGGTATGGCGCGCCCTTTATAAATTCAACCTGATTCATTATTCCAATTTCTTTTGTGAGTTTGGGGTCATACAATCCTTTCATAGACGGTGTTTACAAACAATAATAAAGGCGAGTGCTTGGGACATTTGCTAAGGTGAAGTTCCTATTTTTGAACGCTTAGCGTTCATCCCTTTTTAGGTTTTTTCTTGCCTTGATATCAACTTCCATAACCTTCCGAGGGATAAAGAATACCCTCAGTCTCCCACCTCAATCCTATGTGATAGGAGCGAGCAATTATGCTAATAGACCTATATCCGATAGTTTTCGGATGGTAGTTCTCCTAATTTGCTAATCTTTAGTCCGGGGTTCTTATCTTAAGGTCACAGGTCTTAGATGACTCAAACTAGGATTTCAATTGATCAGTTGGTAACCATTTTCCCACCTTAGAACTTTATGGGGGTTTCTAAGTTTACCCTAAGGTTTCATTCCCTCAAGATAACAGAAACTTTTGTTCATTCCTCTCACAAGTCAAGAGTAAACTAAGTCTTTTTTGCAATCCTTAAATAGTTGCGAGCATCGAATGTCACGTGGCGAATGGTCGTTCTTTGTTGTGGATACGACATTCGAGTTTTCTTGTATTGGCTTTGAGTTGTATCATGTTTTAAAAATGATATCTCCAAGGGTGTTTTGGACTCATTGCGGCTAGTTGTCAGGATAGAGACCAAAGAGCGTGTTTACTTGACTCTAAGTCAACATATGATCGTAACAATAATTTGACTTATTTACAATTAAATCCTAACTGAGTCGAATTAAACCCTAGCCTTACTTATCATATAGGATTTCATTTACCGAACTGTCTCTTGGAATTAAGTTTAGCAATTCACATGCGCATCTTAAATCTATCTTTTAAGATGAATCCCTATTATGTAGTGCAACCGAAACTGTCCATGATGCCATGAAAAACTAGATGCAAGTCTTTCCTGAGTTGATAATACAGATTCCCATTCATGAAAATTCTTTCCAGTGCATTTATGTAAATCATAAAGCGTGACCTAAGTATTTAAGTGCGAGTGTACATGAGTTCATCATGCCTAACATAAATGCGAGTTAATTCACTCTAATGGTCTACAGGATGCAATCGACCTACAATAAATATTTATATATATTGGCAATCTAAGATGCACTTACAAAAATTTGAACCTAATACTCGGCTTAGAACTGTAACAATCCGTAGATGCTTAACCGATTCGTGGCAAATCATGGTTACAACTACCTTTTCAGTTAAGCAATTTACGCGATGCAAAAGTAAGATTTCTTTTTGCAATGATTATGCTTTACCGTTTCGTTCATTAGACATCGTAACGGTACTTGGCTTTGGAGGGTTGAATTAGCGTTTAACCCCGAAAACCCATTCGTGTTAGCGATGACATCCTTGCTCGATCCTCCTTCTGTGGTTGCGGCTTTTCCGGTTACACTTTTGTACATGGTTCTATCAGATCTGGTTCTCCTTTCCTTTCCTTTTCTTTTCTATTGATGGAACAACACTACACATGGTTCAACCCCAGTATAGTCCCATCGTATAGTTATTTTCAGTACTGTTTCATAGGCCACCCACTTATTTGTAATGTTATCTTTACCTTACTGATGAGATGACATTAGACATGGATGTACTCTAGATTTTGTCTCATAGGCCGCATTGGCCTTATGTAGACGTTAATATATCTTTCTTTTCTCTCTGTATCGTTCCAATTTTATCAGATGTCTCCGAAGAGACCGAGAAATGGTCCAAATTTCTCTCTCTCTCTCTCTCTCTCTCTCTCTCTCTCTCTCTCTCTCTCTCTCTCTCTCTCTCTCTCTCTCTCTCTCTCTCTCTCTCTCTTTTAAAGGGGTGAGATGGGTAATAATTGGGGGGAAAGGCGCTGTGCTAAGGAGCCCTCAGCTCCACTCCACGGTCCGTGTACATGTCGCCATGCAACCTAAGAAGGGGTAGTGTCTCCTTTCAATCTATGTATTTGCTGATGCTTCTCGTCAATTCCTTCTATTTTCAGCCACCTACATATAGGTGATTGACTGGCCAATCATGATGGAGCCAAATAGGGGACGAAAAAAGTTTTTGAGCGTAGATATTCTTCCCTTTCGCTTATGGTTACACATATAGAGTAAGTAGTGTGTCAGACTAGCCAACTGCCAAAAGCTCTCAAGCCCCACCACCATCACCCTCTCATAGTCCCTCTCTAGTGCCCTGGAACTTGTGAGGGATGACAGCATCACTAGGGCTAGAAGATAGATTCTTGGATCACCACGGCCTTAGCCGCACAATTGGAATCGGTGGGAGTTTGGGGATGATGGAGTGTCAAAGTTGTCCTTGCCCTTCTTCTCCTTTGCAAAGCGACTTCTTCTTGCAATCCTTTCGAAGATGCCCCTTCTTGCCATTGAAGTAGCACTTTCTCTTCTCCTTGTCTCCCATTTGTGCAATTGCAAAAGCTCCTTCATATAGGTTGCCAGCTTGAGACACCTCCCCTATAGCATGAGTGCGAGGACTCCTGCTCCAACGAGCACAACACAGATGTATCACGTCATGTGCTATAAGCTCACGGGAGCGAATGAAGCATTAGAGCCCTCAAAGTGTTGGCCACATCATGAAACTCAAGGGGGAGCTTGTAAAGCAGTGTCTCCACCAAATGTGCTTTCCGAAGGGCAGCTTGTGTGGTTCATAGTTGATCTTGGATTGTTGTCACTCAAAGAAGAAGGGACTTTATCAGGTCGAACTTGATATTCTGGATCTGATCAAAGAGGGTAACAGCCCACATCAATGATCGAGCCTCGACATCTTGCAAAGATATTGGCCACATCTCAGCAAAAGGCCATAGAGGTGACCACCCAAAAGAACTTCCTTTGAGATGCATCAGAGAAGAGACAAATATGCAACAGCATCATTTTAGTCTCAATCAAGGATTGTCTTCTCAAATTCTTTCTTTATCCAATTACACGGTAAAAGAGATGGTCATGGAGAACAAGGAGCCGGTCCTGAGACATGTACCATAATCATGTCTGCACAAACCACACCTTAATGACAGTACTCCACGTAGAATAGTCAAGTCCTTTAAGCTTTCCTCAGTAGAAGTACATGGAGGTGCCATAACGGGTGAATGAAGATAGAATGAGAAAAGGTTCAAGAGAGATACCGGGGCACTTGTGGCTAGATAGCTCAATCAAGAATTTATTAGTTCACACACACAAGCAATCAAGAGAACACAAAGACTAACACAATAGTGAAAGGCACATGTGAAAAATGGCGTAGGTTTATGGTGGAGAGGGCATATAAATAGGCCATTGAGACGAGACATGGGGCAACATCAAGGTTTGGTGGTGGTGTTTCTGCATTGAACTGAGGAATGATGAAGGTGAGTGCTGTTTCTACATCGTTCCAAGGGACAACACTCTCCTTCAACGTCCCTCAATTCTCCCACGAGAGGGAGTGGGCATCGGACAGTCATTTCCTCCTTGAGCGTCTGTTGTATCGCACCTAGCACACTACATTGTTCATTGAGTTTGTTTTAAGCATTTATTCTCTCCTTTCTTTGTTTGCATTTTTTTTGACTTCATATGCTAGTTGTGTTCATGCATTGTGTTTTCTCTACAAACCTTAGTGTATCCTCACAATCATGCCCAAGTATAATGTTGTGTCATTTATGTTATTCATAAACTCCACATTCAGAACCCATCAAACTTTGGAATGGGCAACCTAATCCCTGGAATGGCCAAGATCTGTAGATTCCCAAAAGGTGAAGATCTTATCCTAGATGCTCTGGTTCTGAACAAGTCATTTCTGAGTGGAATGGATGATATCCAGCATCAAAGGAGATGGTCAAAGACGGATCTCCTTTGTAAGGGATCTCATATGTAGTTCCTAGCAAGGTGAGCAATCTTTACTGAGTAATCTCCCAATATGCCTCTGCTGCCTTAGGGAATGAAGTGAATCAACCCCTTAGACATCCTCTCGGACATGTCTCCCAATGACATGATCTTATGGAAAGCTTTGAGAAGGCAATCTTATGGAAATGTGAGAAGGCCTAGGCTAAGATCTCACTATCTTAAAAAGAGGATCCCGATACCATGCTCTCCTTTTCTTAATTATCTTCTGGATCTTGGGATAGTTTTTCATGAGTATCCATTCTTTTCTTCATCTGCTCACAGATTGTAATAGTTGGCTGATCCAGATCATGATGTCTCTGGAATAAAGAGGAAACATGCTGTTGTCCTTCACTTTTAAATCCTTTATAAGATTCATCAGCCATGATCAAAGAAAAAGTCACGTGTCTACTAAATTACATTCTTATTTTCAAATGGCAGCTATCATACTTTTTCACTCCCAAGTTCAGTTTTTCTTTTGGACTCTCATAGCTTCAAGATTAACAGGTAAAATTTCAACAATTTACTAAAACAACCAAAATCTGCTTCCATGCTAACTTGGTATGACAATGTTCAAGCAATTAAGTTTGTTTTAGCTTTGTCACCTTCTCATGAAACTATGTGATGGAATAGCTTTTTTCTTTTGGGAAAGAACAGCTGAAATTGTAATCTTTATCATAATGATCTCTCAAGCTTGTTTTCTGTATGCAGCCGATGAGAGTCAAAAGTCCAGAAATTCTTGAAGGTGCTTTGAATTGGTTATCAAGATGGCAAGCTGCTGGAACAAGCAACCTTTGGAAAGCACTAACACTAGCAATCAGCCGCACCCTAGCAGACTGCATCTATCTTTTCAGTGAAGGAAAGGCTGACAAGCCGGTTCTTGTAAGTTATGATTGAATTCCAGTGTGTCACTTGATTCCCATGATGTTGAACATAGAACTCTGGATATGAAATATGATTTTCCACACATGACACCACATGACATTGACAACCATGAATGCATTGCACATTGAGTGCATTCTGAAGTTTCTGAGTTACTTGAGAACCCAATCATGAGGATAAGCACACCTGCATAACACAAAATGTCAGTTATGTTCAAACACGAAACTTGGCAAGTGATGGCTGCATACCGCTTAGAGCACTAATTTGGGTAAGTACGGTAATGTCTAAACGTGTTCTTGTTCCCAAATAAAATGTCACCAGGAATCACCGAAACAAGTTACAACATGGCTTGCAAAATAGTGATATAGTGCCTGGAATCTGCTGATAAGAAAGTGGAGGCTCTCCTTAGTCCAACACAATAGCCTATTCTTTGGATACAGTATGAAAACTATTTCTACAGATCCGTTAGTGTTGAAACATTCTCACTGTTACAGGTGTTGCGAGAAAATGGTGAGTATAAACAATACGCTTTGGAGGCAATATTTAAATGACCACCTATGCAAAAGTAGCATGAAATAGTTCTAGTCATGCCAAAAAGAGCTCTTAAGAATTTGGGTGCATAATAGCTCGACCACACAGTCTATTTTGTTCCTTTGTGTCCGTTGTCTTCTCCAATTCAATAGTTTATAAATGATATGCTGTGTTGGATTGAGAGGTGGCACTCTTGGCTGGATTAGATGGTTGATTCTTCTTATAGAGTATTGAACACCTTGCTTCAACATGTTAGATCTCCTAATTCCATTATTTATGAGAAATTTGACATTAGTTTGTCATCCGTATCACATCCTAAAAGAATCATTAACATGGCAGATATTGGAGTCATTAAAACAGCAGGTCCAGATGCAAGGGTATTCTATTCCCATCTATACTGTAGGTATACGAACAAGCAAGCCTAAGAGTCGTTTTCTGAAAAGGCTGTCAGCTGTGACCGGTGGGGACTTCCTGGAGTATGACTTCAGAAGCACCAGAAAGCGGGTGGAAGCAAGTGAACCAGATGAAGAATTGCAGGACATGCTTTGGGCGCAAGAAATGATAGAAAGGGAGCAACGACAGAACGCTAAAGCAGGTAGAAGAGAGGACATAAAAGAAATCATAAGCAGAGTGGAAAAACTATATGAACCAGAAAGGCTTTCACCACGTGTCCAGGCCTACAAGAAGAAAGTTGAAGAACAAGATCTGCTGTATCAGACTCAGATACAAGCTATCCGGGAAGAGAATGCAGAGAATGACTTAAAAGCAAGGCAACTGTATGAACGGATAGTAGCAGAGGTCACAGAGAGAAACAAAAACAAACTTGCTAGAGCCAAAGCAGACTGGGAACAAGAAGTTGAAAAGGTTAGGAACGAAAACAAGTCTATGGTAGAGAATTTCCTGAACTGGAGACAGCAGGTAGAGGAGACAAAGCAGCAAAATGAGAGGACTGTGAATGAAGCCAAATCTCAATTTTCTAAGGATTTGAAAGCTGTGGACGAACGCAATGATGCAACCATGGAAATTGCCAAAGAAAAATACACAGCTGAAGTAGAGAGAACCAAGAAATTAAACCAAGACGCAGTCGAAGATGTAGCCAGAAGACAGCGCGAAGAAGACGAGAAGGTTGCAGCTATCAATAAAGCTTCTCGGGATGAGTATGAAGCAGCTGTTACTGCTGTCAAGGAATCAAATACAGCTCTGTTAAAGAGAACTCATGAGTTGTTTGAGGAACAGACAGAGTGGGTCAAGATGCAAAATGTACGAATCATGCAAGAAGCAAAGGCAAACTTTGCAAAGCATTGTGAAGAAGTGAAAACAGAGAATGCAAGGAAAAAGGAAGCTCTAACACGACACTTGGAGGATATCAAACAAAGGAGAGAGGAAGCCATAGCTGCCCATAAAGTGGATGTGGCAAGGACAATTTCTGAGCATGAAGCAAAGATGAAGGCGTATACAGCAATGAACTTAGAAAATGAAACAAGAGCACAGACAACCTGGGAGAAAACATGTAGAGACATCGATAAAGAGAACACTGCAGTTGCTCAGAAGGCTATGCAAGACTTTGAGGCTGAGCAAATCTTTGTACAGGAAGAGAACATAAAGCTAGCTGAAAAGAGACTGGCACTGAAACGGCAGATAGCCAAAGTGGTGAGGTACAATGATGAGTTTGTGAAGAAGAAGAAGGTAGAATGGAAAGAGGCCTGTGCTAAGGTTGAAGATGACTACAACAAAGAGGTTGCAAGGGCAAAAGATTTGCACCAGAAGTTGGTTGAGGATGTGAAGTTGAGAAATGCAGAAAAAATTCAAGCATCACTTGTGGAGCACAAGGGCAAAGTAGCAGCGGTGGAGTCATATAATGAGACAGTGCGCCCTTACGTTGAAGCATCAAATGCAGTACGCATGGAGATCCGCCGTATAGAGGCTTTTCTGCAATGCATTGCAGACAGGATATTACCACGTGACCGTCACATCTTAGAGAAGGATCCAAGCAGGTCACAGCTCGATAAGGATCTTGACCTTCTTGCTGTTTCTGAAGTCACTCTCAACACAGATATTCTCATTGAAGCGTTAAGAAGTGCTTATGGAAAGAACTGGAAGACTGACAAGAAAGGAGGGGAGGAAAGCTCCAGCAAAATGGGCTCACTGTCTGATGAGCCAAGTAGCCTGTCAGGGTTGATCCCTATCAGCCCGACTCGTGTGGCTGCCCACAGCTGTCTTACTGATAGGAACATTGTTGAACCTTAAGAAAGGTTTTTTTCCACTTTGAGGGCAAGCTCAGTGATGAAATGATTCTCAATGCACAAAAGCTGGATATCCTAGTAGTAGACTTTTTGTAAAATGCCGGCTACTGATCAATGATTTCCATAGTAAAGATCAGCATGAAGAGTTATTTGTAATACTAAGTGGCTTCTTTGTGATGATTGACCCAGTGGGTCCTTTCTAACTGTATGATACTCCATTGTACCATAAGAATGGTCATTCTGTCTACCACTGCAATTGAAAATTACACCAGCAATTTATAAGCTGATCCACTTATGAGACATGATTTCAGTAGCAGTAGTACAATCTAATCCCCTTCTTGCTGATAAGGGACAATATTTATGAAATGTCATCAGCATTCGCATGCTTCTGATGCTATTGGACATGTGCCTGAGAAGATGGCAGGCAGAAATAGGGCTACCAGTGTATGGTTCCTAATGAGACTTTAGGCAGATAAGCATACTGTATCGCTCTTTCATGAGGTGATAAATACCGGATACAAAGGATCTCACTTTTAAAAACCTCAGGTCTAGTAAGGCATGCCTATGATTCCAATTTTACCACATTAACTGGCCTAAGTCTTTGTTACTGCATCTCTAAATTCCAAAAAGGAGAAATGATCAGCCAAGGCATGCTTGTAATACATGGATCTTCTCAAACAGAAATGTGATGTACTACATGTTGGGAATATCTACTTAGCTAATGGTCCATCTTCGATCAGCCACAGTTTCTTGAAGTGCTAGCCACACCTTTACCAATTGCTCTAGAACATAGTAAGCTATGGCAAATTGAGTAGCACAAAATATCCGAGAGCCCATTGAGATGTAGACTGAAACAAGGCGTCTGTGAAATGATGCTCTTTTATAAACTTAATTACGTAGTCTGCATCCAACAAGGCTGACTGTATGAATAACTATTTCCCAACATCCTTCAGGAACAAGTTCAAGGTATATACAGTACACACAACACCAAATGGAGTAATCTTTATGACAATCTGCTATGCAGCCATGATATTGAAGACCTTTTAAGACCCAACGTACGTGACTATCTATCATGTATGGTGTACCCGCCATGTGAAGCCAAGGTGGTCTTCCCAATCTATATCTTGGACAAAACCTACCTCTAGAACTACTCTGCTAACCTTCTTTGGGCCTCATAGGTGTCAGATGGGAGAGGATCGAGGTGCACCTGAAGTGCAGTAGACAGTGTGAGAGTGAGAGACAGAGTTGAGCACGACACCCAATGCAATAGTACTGAATAGAGTGTAAACTGAAAGTACAAATGATAACCCTTATACCTTAGAGTTATAAGGGGCTGTTCACACCCGAACACAGTAAGTGCCCGTAAGTGTGCACCACAAGCACATACAAAATAGTACACATAATCTGGGGGAAAAAACCTCTCCTACCGAGAGTAAAAAGTGCCCCAGTGTCCTAGTGATCACCCGCACACTCCCATATGAGCGCAGGCGTAAGTAAGGCGTGTGAGATACCCAACAAACCCCCCTGGAGTGAAGAGTGATCAAGTGTACAAGGATCATCCGCCACCAAAGGACGTCAAATTCAAAGCATCGCGAAATGCTTCAAATTTGTCTCGTGGAAGAGCTTTGGTGAAGATGTCTGCCACATTGCTGGTGGTAGGACAGTAGACAAGGCTGATATCACCTGCATGTAGCCTCTCTCTGACAAAGTGGTAGTGAATCTCTATGTGTTTCGTGCGAGCATGAAACACAGGGTTCCGTGCCACTGCAATGGCACTCTGACTGTCAGTATATAAAGGAGTAGGCTCCGTAATAGATACATCCAAATCAGCAAGTAAGCGTCTAAGCCATACGCACTCAACTGCAGTAGTGAAGGCTACCTTGTACTCAGCTTCACATGACGACGTGGCAACAGTGGATTGTTTCTTGCTAAGCCAAGAAATGCATGACGAGCCAAGAAAGAAACAATTGCCACTAGTGGAGTGACGAGTATCAAAATCACCAGCCCAATCAGAGTCACTGTAAGCATGTAACTGCAGTGGTCCCCCCTTGGCATAAAGCAATCCAAGAGCTCTAGTACCCTGCAAGTAACGAAACACACGCTTCACAGCTTGCCAATGCGACATACGAGGCTGATGCATGTACCTGCTCAAAACTGAAACGGCAAACTGTATGTCTGGCCGAGTGTGGCATAGATAGATGAGACATCCCACTGCTGGAGCATAAGTATGGATATCAAACAAATCACTGTCATCATGTAATGACAGTTTGAGCCCAGGTTCCATGGGTGTACAAACTGGCTTGCAATCCTGTAAGCCAAACTTCTCAAGAAGTTGCCCAATGTACCTTGACTGACATAATCCAATGCCTCTAGCATCATGTACAAACTGGATGCCCAAGTAATAGTGCAAAATACCCAAGTCAGACATGTCAAAAGTTTGCTGTAAATTATTTTTGAATGCTGAAATCTGATCAGCACATGTTCCAGTGAGCAAAAGGTCGTCTACATATAGACACAAAATCAGCATGGATCCCCCCTCTTTATGTACATAAAGGGTAGACTCAGATGGGCTGTTTACAAACCCCTGACTAAGCAAGAAGGCATCTATCTTTGCGTACCAAGCTCGTGGAGCTTGTTTCAAACCATATAGAGCTTTTTTCAGCTTGCATACTAAATTTTCTGAGCCTTCAACTGCAAAACCAATGGGCTGCTGTACATACACTTCTTCCTGAAGTTCCCCATGTAAGAATGCAGTCTTTATATCCAGCTGATGCACTTTCCAACCAAAATGTGCAGCCAAGGCAATCATAGACCGAATGGTCGTCATACGGGAGGTAGGAGCAAAGGTCTCCTCATAGTCAATGCCCTTTTTCTGTGCGTAGCCTTTAGCTACCAGCCGTGCCTTGTACTTATCTATGGATCCATCTGCATTCCTTTTCAATTTGTAGACCCATTTCGTACCAATGGCACGCTTGCCAACTGGCAAAGACACCAAATCCCAAGTATGATTCTTATGAATAGAATCCAATTCAGCTTGCATGGCTGCCATCCAATGCACACTATGTCGTGCATCCTCAAAACATTTAGGCTCCTCATTATCATGAGTACATGCTGCCATAACAAACTCCGTGGAATGTGCTGAATCATGCAGTCGAGTTTGCATTCGAGTACGACCAGCCAAGGGTGTTTCCAAATGACTATCTCTCATAGTCTGCGTGTACCATCTAGGCACCTGTCTTGCTTCCTGACTGTGTACAAGTTCCTGCTGAATTTCAGTTTCAGCAATGTGCTGATTTACTGCATGTTCCATAGGAGCAGCTGGCTGAACATTAGGTTCATTTGCTGAAGTACCAGCTGAATCACCAAATGTGATGGGCAGCAGCCCTTCAAAGACATCACGGGCAGCCTGATATGTATCAAAACCACCCAAGGATAATTCTGATTTTTCATCAAATACAACATCCCTGCTGACAAAAACCTTCTTGGTCACAGGATCATAGAGTCTGTAGCCTTTGCTTTCGCTGCTATATCCCATAAAGATGCATTTTACAGCCTTGTTGTCCAACTTCTTTCGAAGTACCTGTGGAATATGGGCATATGCAAGACACCCAAAAGTACGGAAGTGGCCAACAGAAGGTTTGCGGCTGTGCCAAGCCTCAAAAGGTGTGACGGTTTTCAAGGCCTTGGTAGGGCATCTGTTCAAAATGTGGCAAGCGCACATGACGGCTTCCATCCAAAAACTATGAGGCAAACTCTTTGCCTTCAGCATACATCTGGCCATCTCCATGAGTGACCGATTTTTCCTCTCTGCTACCCCATTCTGCTGTGGAGTATATGCAGTAGTGTACTGATGGATAATGCCCTTCTGCTGCAAATAAGAATTCAGCATAGAGGACATGTATTCCCCCCCTCGGTCCGAACGGAGAGTCTTAATCTTGCAACCAGACTGAGTTTCCACAAGTGCACTGAAAGCCAAAAATGCATCATACACTTCTGACTTCTTTTTCAAGCAGTAGACCCAGCACAAACGTGTAAAGTCATCAATAAATGTTACAAAATAGTAACAACCACCCAATGACTGTGTCTGCATGGGCCCATAAACATCCGAATGCACAAGCTGCAATCTGGCTGTTGCTCTAAAAGCAACATCACGGGGAAAAGAGAAACGATGCATTTTCCCCAAAATGCAACCCTCGCATAAATGCTCAGGAGGTCTCTCCAAGAGAGGTAATCCATCCAACATCTGAGTACGCTGTAATAGCATCAAGCTGCCATAGTTTACATGCCCCAAACGAGCATGCCATAACTCTGCCTCTAACATAGCAGGAGTAAGAGTGGATGTCAAATATGCAGACTGATCTACCGAAAGAGCATCCAACTCATATAACCCATGACACAGAGAACCTGTCAAGACCAATGTCATGTGTTCCTTGTCACGGACCATGCAACGGTCATCATCAAAGGTGACCTGCAAACCACAACGTGCCATAGAAGAAATGGAAAGCAGATTCTTCTTAATGCCAGGCACATACAAAGCATCCTGTAGGCGGAGAATAGAGCCATCAATGGCTGTAAGCTGAATCTCCCCAATACCACGAACAGGGTATGATGCATTATTAGCACACTGAACAGACTTCCCAACGGGAGGTGCACCAAGAGAAGCAAACAAATCTCTACGAGATGTGATATGCCGTGAGGCACCACTGTCAAAGAACCAAGTGTCAGCATCCTCTGTAGAGCTAAATGCTCTATCAGCCCAAGAGACATCATAACTGCAAGTGTAAAAACAATAGTCCCTGTCTGCAACAAAGGACGCGGACTCACTAGCAGTGGAAGGAGCTGCAGAAACAGACATCCCTGACTCCTTCTTCTTCTCTTTGGCGATGCGCTTCCTGCACTCAGTGATGTAGTGGCCAGGCTTCTTGCAGTAATGGCATTTTCCTTTCTTGGCTTGCGTGCCCCCCTGTTTCTGACTTGTCTGTGAAGTGTTACTACTACCAGAACTCTGCGAAGCATTTTTCCCTTGGCTGTTTTTACCCTTCTGCCTTGACATAAAAGCCTGCTCAGAGGCTATACCATCCACACCACTGTTCCGTCTAGTTTGCTCCTCCTCTAGAAGCAAACTGACAAGCTGAATGAAAGTGATGGGCTCTTTCGAAATCCTCATAGTGAGGTTCAAGGCAGTATGAAAAGCCAAGTAAGAGGGAGGCAGTGAATTCAATGTTGTAGAAATCAGCTGCGCATCTGAGTAGTACTCATCCACATTCATGAGTTGCTCCCGCAAGTCCTGAATTTTGTTGAGATGATCCTGCATAGAATCACCCTCATTCATCTTTAGAGTCTCTAGCTCTTTCTTCAAGAAAGAGATGCGAGTCTCATTCTTTCCTGCAAACATCTGCTCCAATATCAACCAAGCTTCTTGTGAAGAAGCTGCTGAACGAATATGAGGAATGATAGAACGCTGAACTGCCAATGCAATCAGCGACATAGCCTGTGCATCCTGTGTATCCCAAGTTTTCTGAGCTGCAGTTCTTGGGGGAAGTGGCTGAGCGGGCTGAGGTGGAGGGGGCTGAGGTTGCCCTCTTGCACGTCCTCCTGGAGGAGGAGTAGCGGGAGCCACAACTCCCGGTCGTGCTTCCTCTCCACTGACATAATCCCACAAATTTTTGGCCACTAATACATTCTTCATCATGAAAGACCAAAGGGAATAATTGTTCCCATCCAATCGGTCTTCCTTGGACACATAGGTGAATACATCTCCTCCCTGATTTGCCATTATTTCCCAAAAGGCAATAGAGCAATGTCAATGCAGTACGAGCTGGAAATCTGCAAATTTCCAGAAATTGCAGCAAACACAAGTCTGCAATTAATGTGCAAAGGGTACTCTGTCAAAAAAACTGTCACTGATGCACGCTTCCCAAGGTGCAATTAGTGCTCAGCAGCACTAAAACATCAAAAGCCCCAAAATTTTCTGCCCAAAATTTCTGTCAAAAACAGTCGTTCTGTGACTGTATCAGCAGTTTAAATGCATCTGTCCTCCAAATACACAAAAGCCCCAAAATTTCTGACCATTCAGTCCAGAAATTTGCATGAAATTTACTTTTCCAGTAGATCTGTGCCAACCGCGTGTGAACCGCCGCTTCCAGAATTTTATTCTGGGCTGGAATGACAATAATTATGAAAATTTTACCTGGGCGTGCAGCACGTCGCGAGCTGCTGACGTGACGTAGACTGGCGGGCAGGCGGGAGCAGGTCGTCTGATTGGCTGACGAGTCGTGATGGGCAGGCGGGCTGCGCGTAGACAGGGCAGGCAGCGTGAAGCACGTCGCGAGCAGGCGTTGACTCCGCCTGCACGAAACTGGTCGCGATACTCGCGAGCTGCTGACGGATGACTGCTGACGTGGACTACTGTTGACGTGGATGACTGCTGACGGGCAGGGTACTGGTGGAGGCTGACCACGAGCTGTACTGTGCTGAGGCAGCTCTGTGGAACAGCGCCTGACTGCTGACAGAACTGACGACAGGTTGTACCTGTGCTGTCGTGACGTCTGACGCTGGAGCAGGACTAGCGTGTGCTGCAGAAGCTGAGTTCAGAGCTGTGCTCTGATACCAAATGTCAGATGGGAGAGGATCGAGGTGCAGCTGAAGTGCAGTAGACAGTGTGAGAGTGAGAGACAGAGTTGAGCACGACACCCAATGCAATAGTACTGAATAGAGTGTAAACTGAAAGTACAAATGATAACCCTTATACCTTAGAGTTATAAGGGGCTGTTCACACTCGAACACAGTAAGTGCCCGTAAGTGTGCACCACAAGCACATACAAAATAGTACACATAATCTGGGGGAAAAAACCTCTCCTACCGAGAGTAAAAAGTGCCCCAGTGTCCTAGTGATCACCCGCACACTCCCATATGAGCGTAGGCGTAAGTAAGGCGTGTGAGATACCCAACAATAGGCTGCCCGCAAAAGAGTAGTGGGATGCCACTCCACTAGCAAAGCTCCTGCCAGATTCTCCTTTAGGGTGAAGACAGAGAGTCCCCGTCAACATGGCAAGCTTAGAGCTGAACCAACTGCTGCGCGCGTTCCCCCCCCCCCCGGTGGGCATCGACTGTAACATGTCTATGTTGCTATAGGATTTGAAGCTTGATTCCAACAATGATCTGGGTATTTCTTCTTTTCTCTTGGTTTCTAACCAGACAATATACCACATCTCTTTATCTTACCAGATATTTTAAAAGTAAATTTCAATATAGGATCAACCTTTAAAAGCCCAACAAAAGAAAACGTCTGGTTGAGTAAGGATTCAGGAAGATAGTGAGGACCTGGCTGCAGGAGCATTGACTGCGCATTTACTTCTCTATTAAATAATAACACGTGGCTTTTCTTCCACTCGTGCATGCATGCAAGGGATCCAAGCGATCAAACGGCCTCCTGAGGTGGGGGGCTCGTCGAAGCAGCAGGGGATGGGGATGCAAGAAAGCTGCAGAAGAGCGGCAAGGCCATGGAGCTTGACTATGCGAGTGCTCTTCGCAGTATTCCTGACGATTGAGACACTGCTGCGGGAAGACCAGAAAAGATTCAACGATAGGAGGGCCGAGATCACAGAGGAGAAACAAGTCCTCACCCGTGTGGCCTTCTCGCTTTCGAAGCGCAAGCAAAGATATTCCGAGTTCGCTTACTGCAGACTATACATGTTCTTTCTTGGCTGTCCGCCAACAGAGGAGTTCCCCAGGTGGTTTTGGAGCACCTATGGAGGTAAGGCTTCTCTCTCAAGCGAAGATATTCCGAGTTCGCTTATTGCAGACTACACATGTTCTTTCTTGGCCATACGCCAACAGAGGAGGAGTTCCCCAGGTGGTTCTGGAGCACCTATGGAGGTAAGGCTTCTCTCACAATTCCGTTTTGTGGGAAAGGATTCTCCCTGGTGGCAGTGGGGTCTCCGATGGAAAGAGAATGGATCATTAGCTCTGCTGTCGGGTTCAAGGACGATCTGGTTTATTCATTGCCTTGGACATCAGGGTTCTCACCAGATGATGTGCTGCAGCATGAGTGCCCTGTTTGGGTATCTTTCCCTGGACTGCCGGTGTGGCTTGACAGCGATATATCTGTAATCAGAGGCATTGGGGAAAGTCCTGTATAATCTGGCAGTGGCAAATCACAATGGTGCTCTTAAGGCAGAAAAGAAAGTGTGCATCTTGTGGGACCACAGAAAGAAACAACCCGACATGCTGGATTGATCCCAATGGGATTGAGGTAGTTCTTGATGTCAAATTCTCCCCGTACCCAGATGCATGCTTTGTTTGTAGGCAGTATGGTCACTATGCAAAATAATGTCCCAGGAGGTTTAATGAAAGTGATGCTATGCAAAACCTTCAAGCTCTGCTAAGGCCATTCAGAAACAGCCAACTGTGGCAATGCAAGCTGCAGCAGCACAACCGGCACTCATGGGGAATGTTCCAAAGGATGAAAAGGGCAAGGGCAAGATGCCGACTAATGCTGGAAAGGCTCAGGCTTTGGAGAAGAAAGCAAGCCAGTCAGGCAAAGAAATACCAAGTCTACGATGAGAAGGTAACAAGGAGAACCTGTTGCCAAAGCGAGTCAGTATGGCTCCTCAAATGTTACGGTCCCAGTCAAAGGAAGAAGAAAGGTATCAATCAAAAAATTGATAAGAGATCCATTGCTGGATCATAACTTTTATGCAGCTTTTGGAAGAGGATGATGAGATGGCAGATGACTTCTATGATGTGTAGAACAGAGTGGAAGGTCTTTGCAGTATTGTGAAACGTAAGGGGCTTGGGATCACAAAGATGAAAGGATGTGTGCTATGCCTTGATAAGGAGGAGGAAACAGGATATTGTGGCATTGCAAGAAATGAAGTTAGGCCCAGTTGAAGTCCAGCAAATCCAATTTAAGGACTATAAGTTGTTCTGAGATTGTCACTCACAGGACAAGAGAGGGGTGGTCCTGCTGGTCCACAACCGATTTGAGGCAAAGATGTCGTGGAATTATGGAGATGGCAGCTGTGTGGCAGCCAAGATGACCACATCTGGTTTTAGTTTGGCGGTAGCTGCCATATATGCCCCAAACATGTCCAAGGATAGGGCGATTTTATGGGAGACTAAGTGGCAAGCTGGATGGGGACAATGATTTGCTTTTAGGGGACTGGAACATGACTGTATTCCCTAATGACAGGTCTCATGGTGTGGGAAACATGATGGGAGTGGAGGTGAACGAATGGAAAGAGCTGGAAAATTCCCGTGGTTTGGTTGATGCAATGGCAATTGCATTGGCAAGAAATCCTTCTCCCTTCACATGGCACAATAAACAACTCAGGGAAAACTGGAGGGCCGTTAGGCTGGATAGAGCAAACCTGTCAGTGGGGGGCTGGTGGGCTTCACCGAAGTCATCTTATCTGACCCTCACTGATGTGAGCACTTCAGATCACATTCCTATACTAGTTTGTTTGAGATGTCCCCTTGTTGGAAGAACCGGTAATGGTCCTCCTCTGTTTAAGTTTAATGTGTCATTTCTAACTGATCAAGACTTTGTGAAGGAGCTCGGAATGGCATGGAAGGACGCCAGTGGGAAGCACTCTAATCCACTGGATAGAGGGGATGCTACAGTAGGGGCAATCACAATGCTGGGTAAATGCAGGGGAGGCAGATGGCAAAGCATCAGAGATGGGCAGAGAAACAAGTCGATCACTTTAGAAGAGCCATACTCAGCCTTCTTAGAGATAATAGCCACGATGTGGTGCTGCAGTAGTTGCTAAAGGATGCAGAGTGCTATGAGCAGCAACTGGAAGAAAAAAGGGTGGAAGCAACCAAGATTCAGCTCAAGGCTAATTGCATAGTGCAGGGAGATGTGCCAAATAGACTCTTCTTGGACTCTCTGAAAATGAAGAAACAGAGAGAACTGAGAACGGTGATCCAGGACGAGCAGGGAAATGTATTCAAGGAAGATAGAGAAATCTTAAGGGCTTTCACAAGACAGCTATCAACAATAGTGGGCACCCCACTGCAGAAGGCTACAGGCTATGAAGAAAGATTGAAGGAGTTCCTGCAACTGGAGCCCCAAGCTATACCACAGGAGGAAGGACTTCTCCTGGACAGACCATTTTCGACTAATGAAGTCGAGTATGCACTTAAGAACTTGAGAATGGGGAAATCACCAGGAATAGACGGAATTCCAGCCAAAGTGATGCAAGCCATCTGGGATTACTGCAAGGACGATGTGACAGCCCTGGTAAATTGGATTAGGATCAGAGGTGTTTTTCCCAGGCATCTGAACAAAGGTCTGATCAAGGTAATAAGTCATCAGAAAGGAGGTTGATAGGTCAGTGGAGACCTATTACAATGCTCAATGTTGTCTACAAAATTTTGCAAAGTGGAGACCTGTTACAATGCTCAATGTTGGTCTGCCAACACTATGTTGGAGTTATCATAGTGTTGGCAGACCAAAGTCTTTGGGGAATCTAATGGAGACATATGATATGTTTTCTGAACTCTCTGGTTCTAAAATCAGGAAGCAAAAGACAGAATTGGTTAATGCTCAGCTGGAAAGAACCAGAATCTTGGCTCAAGGACATGGGATTCAAGCTGATTGAACCAGGGCAGACCTTCAGATACCTTGGATGCCCTGCAGGAGTAGCAGTGACAATGCATCAGAGAGCAAAATGGTTGGAAAAAAAGCTAGGAGATAAACTACAAAGGTGGAAGGCTGTGCCAGTGTCTTTTGGAGGTAGGATAATCATTATCAAGGTGTTCCTAGCTCCATGTTTGTATTCTTGTCAACGATTCTGGGCTTCAGTGCAAACTTCTGGAAAAGAATAGATCGATAGTTAAGCACAATTTTGTGGGACGAGCGAGGTCAGAGGCTGGCAATCCATAGCGTGGGCCCAATTGTCAACTCCCAAAACTTAGGGAGGCATAGGAATTTCGAATCTGAAGAGTAGAGCACAATGCCTAATGTTTAAGGCACTTACAAGAATAGAGATGGAACAACCATGGACTGTTTTAATGAGAGGCTGGCTGGAAAACGCCAAGGTTAAAAACAGGACTGTACCTCAGATGCATTGGCTTGACCCACTGCTGTCGGGTATGCGCATTGGCATTCCCCAATCGGAGGTAGCACAGGCCTTGGCCAACTCATGGGCAGCAGTACTAGCAGAGGCTAATTGGATAGGAACCAAGGAAGGAAGAGGGGATGCTGCACTGTCACAATCAATTTTCTTGTGTGAGAAGAGCTATGACCCACCGTACAGTCCATGGCAAGAGAACCCTAGGAGATCACAGAGGTTGATGGAGAAGAGGATCTGCAGGTGGAAGGATGTCTTAGACAAAGACAGACTGGATTTTCTGTCTGCAGAGGAATGTCAGAGGAGATTTCAGCTGAATGGACAGGAACAAGAATGGCTAAGCCACGTACTGTCAAAAAAAAGGGATGACTAGCCCACTGCAGTTATGAAAGACACCTCACAGATTTGGAAAGTATTGGTGTACCCAGCTAGGAAAACACTAGCCAACTGCAAGAAGGAGAAGGATTTTATCGTTGGCAACCCTCAGTTCATCCTCAAGCTAGCTGCTGGATGGAGGGACAGATTTCCAAAAGCAAGGATCAGGACGTGGAGGAAAAGAAATAGGAGGGTATGGAAGGCCCCACCCCCCATCAAGAATCAACCTAATGCTATGGAAAGTGTTGTTCAATAAGTTGCCTGCAAAGAAAAGGTTGAATAAATGCACGAGAATCTCCCCATTATGCATACTCTGCAAGAGAGAGGAGGAATCTACAGGACAATTGTTTTGGGATTGTAGGCACACTAAACAAGTCTGGGACAGATGGAAGAAGTGGATGCATGATGCAGGTTTTGATGAGTGCATCTCTGAGAGGTGAGACTGTTTGGGGATTCGGCAAATCTGAACCCAGAATCTCTAAAGATTTGGAATGTGATTAGAGGAGCAGCCATTCAATGGATATGGAGAGAGAGAAATGAGAGGGCCTGAACTGTACGGTGGAAGCAACTGATTGGAGGATGGCCTGAACTCAGGAAGCTTGTCTTGAGTACCCTCAGAATGCTAAGGAAGAAAGAATACACCTATAAGGTGGCTTATAGTGGTCTGAAAGTTGTGGTGTAGATGGTCATGTCTTAACATGAGCCTTATGCTGGTTAGAGTTAGCGTTTTGAGTTCTTTTTAAACTCGACATTGCCCTCACCTTGGTAGGGCTTGTAAATGCTTTCTTTACTAATATATCCACGCATTATCAAAAAAAAGCCCAGCAAGGATGTATTAAGCTCAAAGTCCTCACCCAGTTAACTTTGACATCTTCTTCAAACAGAAGTATCTAGTATCTGCATATCCAAATTCACATAGTTCTTGAAGTGATTCCTTGCATGTCGTTTGATTCTATTGAACAGGCCATGCTTGATTATTGGCCAATGCAATTACTAATAACAAAGATCTTTAATGATGTCCACAATTCTTGAAGTTTGCAAAAGCTTCAAGATCTGTGGATCTTCATGGCTCATGCCTATCTGTGTTTTCGTACCAAGATAGCTAATCCACAGCATTATCCCTTTATATTTACTTGTAGGATACAGGTGAGCACTTCCTCACATCTACTTTTGGAGATGGATGGGATAAAGTGAATAGAATGCACAAGGCGATGTAGACTATGTGGGTAGCCATTTCTAGTGTTGCATTCCATTACTTAATTGCATGTTTAGTATTGTTTATGTATTTTACTACTAAAGGTAGATGAAAAAGGCAAGTAGTGGATTCTTTGAAGACACGGAACCAATCATCAATCTCAAACTTCAAGACACCTTTTTCTCCTAGGACATAAATATCAACTATTTTAGGTTTTAGGTTTCGATATTTACATCCGATTCCATGATATTAGTATTGTTTATGTATTTTACTACTAAAGGTAGATGAACAAGGCAAGTAGTGGATTCTTTGAAGACATGGAACCAATCATCAATCTCAAACTTCAAGACACCTTTTTTTCCTAGGACATAAATATCAACTATTTTAGGTTTTAGGTTTCGATATTTACACCTGATTGCATGATGTATCTCAAATTCACAATCACTAGATTTGTGTTTTTGCCACCTATCTATTGAAGAGCAAGATGTTTTTCTCATTTCTTAAACCCAAAGGAAAAAATTTGAGCTTGGTTCTAACTAGTTTGCTTTTGGTATTGTTCATTTTTCTTCTAGTATTTTTTTAATGCATAAATACTTTGATATTACTATCAGTGAAATATTTATAATGCACCTTTTATGTATCACAAGCTAGACCAAAACATTCGCTGACGCCCAAAAGAAAAATCAAACTTTGGCCCTCTATGAGCTCAAGACCTACCTTGAAGATCTAGCCTTTCTTGCTAATTCTCTTAAAGTGAGGCTAAAACACCTCTTACAATACTCACAAAAAGGGAGTCAGGCTTGACTTTCTTCCTTGGCCATTGCAACTTTATTCTTGGTATTCCAAATAGCTCGGATAGTAACATCAAGTTTAACTCTATCTCCAAAGAGTGTTGTTAACATCAAGTTTAGCTCTATCTCCAAAGAGTGTTGTTTTCATTCTAATGAAAGAGTTCAGACCTGCTCTCTCAACCCCAGACCTGACCTTCCTGCATATGGTTTGAGTAGCAGAGCAGTGCCATAAAGCATGAGGGATGGCTATCTTGCATCCAATGAGTCATGAGGTGCACCCAAGGGAGGTCATAACTGAGCCTAGCTATGAGTTTGAAGACAAGCCTGGCTGCCTTATTGAACATGGCTTCTAGCCTCTGTCCACCATTAGCTTTGGACTCACAAAGAAGATCCCACGCATTTGAATGACATCTTTTGGTATTTGCAAAAACCCACACAATCTCTAGCTAGGTGGCCAAAGGTCCCCCACTTAGTTTTAACTTTGGCGTTAAGCCAGTTAAACTTTTGCCTCTTAGCGAGACAATCCCAGCAGGAAATCCGAGGTATCGAAAAACTTGACTCGGCTTAGTGATCTTGTAGCCGTACTCCAGCATCTAGTCTTTGACGTCTGAGATTGTGAGGTAGAGCATCTCTGTTTTACACACACTAATCTCAAAGCTTGAGACTCTACAGAAGAGGTTGTAAACATCCAGTAGAGATTCAATATTTTTGTTGGAGGCCTCAACGATATTCGAGTTGTCATCAACAAAGAGCTGGCTGCAAGATTGTGTGTCACTAGGGAGAGGAAGTCCCTTCAACAGGCCGGACTATACTTTGAAATTAATCATCATCAACACAGGGTCTGTGATCGCTGCAAAAAGAAGGGGTGCTATGGGATATCCCTGCCACACAGATCTCCTAAGTTGAAAATCATGAGAGAGCTTACCATTGACACTGACCATGGTCGAAGCATTTGCAAACAGGGCGCCAATCATTTTGCAAAAGAGTGATCCAAATCCATCCATTCAAGGGTGGCAAGAATGAATTCCCATCTAACGTTGTCGCAAGCTTTGTCCATATCCCTGTTGATGAGGATAAATTGGCCTATTCTCCCCAAAGCGTGATCAATTGAGAGAACAAGATTGAGGACAGCATCATGAATGCGGCGATTGTGAAGGAAGCCATATTGATCACGGTGGAGAATCTTGGGAAGAAGAAATCCAATTTGGAGCGCTAAGGCCTTCGCTATGATCTTATAGCTGGCTATGGAACTTTTTTCATGGGACTTAGGAATCAGCTTGATAACACCATGATTAATCCAAATGGGAAGGCAGCCAATCCTCTCATCTTGAAATGGTTAGCAAATCGCAAATGCCCTACTTGCAAACGTCCCCTATGTGACACAAAGATTTAGTCATAGTACTCAAAATGTGGCAATTAATCCCTTTTTGCCCATTCGTCTTAGACGTGATGTGTGGTGTACTTGTAGACCAGCCTATGCTACCTCCAGAGGTGCTAGTATGGCAACATTTGAGGTGGTATAGTTGCATAAGTTATTGGGTGACTTGGATTGCAAGTAGATGGTCCGCTAGTCATTCATTGCAACAATATAAGTAGCATACAATTAGTTAGAAACCCTACATTCCATATTACTACAAAACACATTGAAGTGTATTACCACTTTGTGCTAGAGAAGGTTCTTGAATGCAAATGAGATTAACTTCGTATATGTCAACACACAAGATCAAATAGCTGACATCTTCATGAAGGCATTGGGTGGAGAGAAGCTTCGAAAGTTTCGAAGCTTACTTGGAGTTGTAGCGATTCAGTTGAGCTTGAGAGAGATTGTTGAGACAACAAGCTCAACATGTGCAAACATTAATGATGGACCGCTTGGCTAGATGGGTGTGCTTATCTACACTTAGCACATTGGCGGTTATTGTGACTCTTACATAGCCATTGACTTATCGCTTATTATATTTGGGTTATGACACCTATCTACAACTAGCATAATCATTGTGCTAGTCTATTAGCATAGTCTGTTATACACTGTTTGACTTAGTAGGCCACTTTCCTTTATGTTGTATCTTATCTATACTTTATGTACACTATATTTTGTGTGAAAGAAGAAGAAGAAACCAATAAGAAAATGTTTTGGCCTCCATTTCTCTTTGTGTGTTCTTAAGTAAGTTCCTCTTGTGTATATGGTATGCGTTTGGCATAACAGCTCAAGCAAGTCCCCCCACCATGTGATTTATGACAATAGTCACTATAAGAACTATAATAAATACTCACTCACATTTAATAAACTTTATTAATCACAAGATTTGGTGCTAACAAGGAACTGTTTAAGAATTCATACACTTTTATCTAAAATGTATTATAGAGATGTGTTTTAATCATTATGGAGTATTACGCTAACAATGGAGCAATAGATCAAATAATGTCAATACTTCCATAATGAAAAAACCAATGGCAATCTCTTCAAGCATGTCATAATTGGAGACACAAGTGCAAAATAGAACATTGACACTAAACAACAAACTAGCCCCAAACTTGACCACTTGAATCCAAAGTAATAAGGATCAACATGACATATGCAAACTACTATAACAACACAAAACCACATATGTTTAAAGGGATATAAGTAAGTACATTGAAAGCATCGACTATTCTAGGCTAGTTTTGATTAATACAATATGTATACCACACAACATAGACAAAGCTAGAACAATAGATCTAACACAAATATTAAACAATGCATCATGTTAATACTAGATATGGCATACTTGATATCCTTCAAACATTTAAGAACTAAGATATAATATGTTCCATATCCTTCTTAACATATTGTAGAAAATAGTGCTTATTCTAAAGAAATTAAGGTGAAAAAAATCACAAGGATTTACTTTAATTATATCTATATTAAATATTATTAATATCCTAAAAGTTTGAAACATCTAATCAAATTACACATGTACACTATATATATATATATATATATATATATATATATATATATATATATATATATATATAGAGAGAGAGAGAGAGAGAGAGAGAGAGAGAATGTCAAACTCTTCATTTCTCACATTATCTTCTCGCTACACATTACCCCAACTCACAATCACGACCTATGACATGATTATTAATGATAATGATATATTGGATAGGGCATAAGAAAGTAAATCCTCATGTGCCCCATATGCATTGAGTAGTTTTTGTTTAACCTGTTAGGCCTTCTCATGGGGGCATAGTAGCCTAGGGCACCTTACTTAGCCCAATAGACTCATATGTAGATATCAAGCTTTCTTGTCCATGGCATCAAGCTCTCTCTCTCACTCACTCATACACACACTCTCTCTCATACACACACACGCGCGCGTGCACATACACACACACACACACATGCTCAAAAAAGATATGATAGATTTGAGAAGCAAGAGAAAGAATATTGTTAAATGATGACTCATCAATAACATCATGCAATAGAATGATCCTTATTGCATCTTTATAATCAGTGGGACCTCATAAGCCAATCGACATCATCATCCCAAATAACACATGAGAGCCACTAATTTAAGAAGCAAACACATGCATAGCAAAACAAGCTGAAGTAAAATTGTAGATCTACATGGGTGCTTGACCTATGTGATGATCATTTGGAAACATTCCTAGTCAATAGTATGAGATGTCCAAACCTTACATACCCTATGGTAGTGTTGAAGCTTTTAGTAAAGGTGTTGTCAGGAGTAGCACAAAAGCAAGCAACTTTTCCCTACACTTGATTCCAAGCAAAATGAGAGAGACTTACCACTAAGGCCTTATAGAGTCGAGCAAAAAAAGCTACCAAAATATCACATTTGGATGCTTCATACCTATTCTTATCGCCACCTTTGTTTGAGTTAACCTCCTTAAACACATTAGAACCTCAAGTTTAGAGGTATTTTGTATCCTTATTCACACAAGATGGGATTGTCCCGACTTTGAAAGTCTAGTGAAGTAGCTAGCAGTGCACCACCTTGAGAAGGTGCGACAATAATATGGCACCCCTCAGGACTATGTGCCACGAGGCAGGAGGAGTTGGGATCGATGGTTGAGGGGGGCCGTGGATTGCGGCGAGGATCTGGACCCCTGCTTTTGGCAGAGATACAACTTGAGACAACAAGTTTGCTCAGAGTTTACAACCCTCAAGTTAGAGGGATGATGACGTAGCAATAGAGGGCCTAGGGTAAACCCCGCCCTCGAAAGTAAACCCGGTCCAGAATGGAAACCCAGTCTGACTGAAGTAAACCCAGTCCGCCAGAAAAGGGGAGCTGTCGAAAAAGGTGAGGGGTCACGCGGCACGTGGATGGGGCCCGTGATTTTCGCCGAGCAGGTCCATCACGACAACGAAGGGGGTACTTCGGATTAATGGATACGGTGGGGCTCGGGTTATTATATGGTTGCTGAGGGGTGATTGATGGAAGTCAAACAAGACATTTGCACCCCATGGTCAATAGAACGGCGTGGGGAGTCCCTTCTTCGTATGATTTCCAAAGTGGACCAAAAGTAAACCCAACCCGAATAGTAAACCCGGCCACCTTTTCGCCACGGGGTAAGCGTGAAACTGTCGATGCAAAAAACACTCTGGGTATTACCCACAGAATATCTCTGCATGCAATGCATATTGAAGGAATCTTTGTGCAGGAGCTCTGAGGTCTACGTGGCAACCATACATGGGCATCACAAGTTGAAATCTTCATGATCTGTCAATCATGGCTTCCCCATCAAGGTACACATAGCTCTATCTCTTTCTCTTATGTTTGCAATGGATGCATTGCGACATTGTGATGATGTTTTCGTGATATATGGGTGATATGTGCTTATATAGTCAACGGCTATGGATTATGGAGAGTGATCTTGAGATTGAGGAAGTCGATACCAATGAAGAAACATCGGATGAATCAGCAAGTGATGCGGTTGAGATGATTGACTTCTTTGCTAAAGGCAATGATTCAACAATACAAGAAAGCAATAGCATTGCACCAAGCGCGCTTAATTTCACCTCATCAAAGTACTTCTCATTCGACAGGGAGAGCTATAAATTGATGGTAAGTGATTTGAACAGAGAAAAAGCCATCACATTGGGGGTGCTCAAGAAATATGATAAAAGGGAGCTATTAGACCTGAAGAAGTGGACAAGGATCAAAGAAAGTCTTTGCATGGGAAGAAACGATGATGGACAAGTTATACTAGCCCTTAAATCGGAGCCATCATTGCACATTGCATGTATAGAGGAATGGGAGAGTATTTTCCTTACAAATCACATAAATAGGGTTACAGGTGCTCACGCAGGCGTTAATGCCACAGTGAACTCCATCAAATCCAATTGGTGTATGGATATGAGAAAGCATGGCATCTCTCTCGCTTATGCGAAAGAGCTCATCGGTGCTTGTACTTGCAAGGCATCCAAAAGGCCCCATGGTTTTGATGGAAAAGTACCTATCTTGGAGCTTACCTCAGACATATCTCTTGTGGAGTGCCAACTTCAAGAGATCATGGTTTAACACAAAGCCAGGCTAGTCAAGGTTCGCTCAACCAAAACACATGGTTTAGGGAAGACAATAGTGAAATATGCATGTCATCGTGGTGGCAGCGCAACTTGCAAAGGCTCCCAAATTCGCAGATTGAGAACCTCGAAGAAATGCGGTTGCCCATTCAAGGTGCAAATCGAGTATAAAGATGGTCTCCACAAGGTTACTCTACGAGTACATGCTCTACACGAGGACCATACACCTAGTTCTCGCAGTGATTTGTATCACTTGCCAGTGCATCCATGTGTGGTTGATTGCTGCAAGGACAATCTGTTTGACGTGGGGACATGCCGCCACGTCACCAAGATGAGCTTGACAAAGGAGAAATTTCATTTCAAAAATGCCTCTCCATTAGATCGTGTAACGTATAGGTTCTTCATGATTCCAAAAGAGATGCAAACACTATGTTACCAAATGCGAAATGAAGGTATGTTCTCATCTTTTAAGTTATTGTTCGATGGTCTTGGGCTACCTTGAGCATCAATGCTATTGGTATACTGCAGGCAAACTTTCTAAGGATGATTGGACCGCGATGTACTTGGAAGCGATTCGTCTACGAGACCAAAACAAGGTACTTGTCATATTTCTCTCGATATTTATATGTTATAGTGATTAGTACATCTATTTGATAAAGCAATCTTGGGTCCTTTAGGTGCTATATTCCCAACCATATAATCCACATGCGAAAGAGGACAAGGATATACCATTCATATTGGTTGTCCAAGATGAATGGATGCTAGAAATGAGTAAGAGGTCCTTGAAGAATAGTGCCTAGGCAATTGATAGCACGTTTAAGACCAATGTGTTTGGCCTTCCTCTCTATGCAGCGATTCTACCAAACCAACATGGAATGGGCATTCCTATTTGGTTTATGTTGTGCACATGTGACAATGGGTTGAACCAAGAGGTCATCGCTTTGCAAATCACAATGAAAATAGTTCTCTCTAGAATGGGTGACATTCGCCCTTCTGCACTTGTCATCGATAAGTCTCAACAAGAGTTGGAGGCACTCTCAAAGGTTGTCTTCGATGATCCTCATTGCTGGACCGCCAACTATCTCGATGGCACTAGACACCAAGTTGCATGCCATATTATTCTTTGTTGGTTCCATACAAAGAAGGCTTGGGTTGAGAATCTTCTCCCACAAGTACACATTGCTATGATTGTTTTGGTTTTAAGAACTACTTTTCGTGTGTTTCAATGAGCTTGGTAGTGATTAATGTCCCATGTGCTCGTGGATCAAGGTTCCATCGGATGAGCATGATCAGGTATACGCATCCTTGTCCAATCTCATGAAATGTCCAATAGAATTGCAATTTGACAAGTTGTTTCAGCAGCTACTGCACTGCTACTCCTCTCATCCAAACGTGGTACAATACATTACAAATGGATGGTGTGGAAAAGATTGTATATGGCGTACAAGATGGCCCAAGTTTGGTCGCATGTTTTCGCATGGTAATGTTGACACCACCAATCTAATTGAGAGACTATGGTAGTACATCAAGTACACTCTACTTGATGCCAAGATCAACAGGTCTATATTGGATCTATTGCACGCCCTTGTTGGCAACTCGTCATCAGGATCGAGAATGGGTGGAACCGCACTTCAGTTCTTCAAACAGAAGTAGGAGATAGGTAATGTGCTTGATTTTGAGTTGGAATGTTATTTATCATTTTGTTGTGATACATTATGTTCTTGAAAGGGACTATTTTCTCATAGTTGACTCTAGGTGCTTCAAAGTCTATGGGTCGAGCAAGAGCCACACAGCTAGATTGGCAACAGGGGAGAGGATACTCCAGCGGTACAAGGTCGATCCCTTGTCTCTTCAAGTCGTTCATGAGGGAACCATACTCTTCAAAATGGCAAGTGCAACACAACAAGACAAATGGTATAATGTAAGTGTGCAAGCAAACTATTGTGATTGTGTTGATTGGGTTGCAAATTGCAAACATCTCTATGGCTTGCGGCTCATCTTGAGGAGCTATTTTCCTCACCTTCATGAGGTTCTGCCCATCATCGATAGTGCATGGGCCTTTGATGACACACCACATAGTCCTTATGGTGATGAAAATCTAGTATTGGAGAGGCCATGACCCAATGGAGGTGTGCAGAAAGAGGATCTTGTGTCCTCTATTGAGGACTTCAGAGGGCTCCTCAAACACATTGAGGTTGAGGTTTCGTCCTATACCTCAACACAGAGGGAAGTTTGTATGCGCCAATTGCAAAGTGCAAGGGAGTCTCTTGTTCGCATGTTTGCCCCACATGAGATTGATATGCCTACGAAGGGTGGGATCTATCAAGTCCAGGCAAATGTCACATAGACATGCTTGGGATATGGCAAGAGTGACCATCCTCGACCAAACGAGGAATGTGGATCCTCCTCGCAACCGAAGCATCCCCACACCACAGATGTATTGAGACACAAGCATCAACGAGGAAGGGGCCGCGTTAGGTTCAATGCAAAACCACGCATATATTGTCCTCATTGTTGCACCAAAACATTCTTGGTGGACCCTTTGGTTGTTTTTTCATGTCACACTTGCCATGCATTGCTTCCCCTTGCCTTATGGTATGTACCACATACAGCGATATCTATCTTGATTGGCAGGATAGTGCAACTCTATGACGAGAGTTACAGGGGCATCTGCACTATTTCTAATTGTGCATACAGCGGTGAGAATGAGGAGCACCAGTTCACTCTCTCATTTCCCAACGGGTCAATGGTGACACATGTGTTGGCTTCTAGACTCAGGATGTTGGTATTGTACTCATGAGCAGCCCACTCTATAGACAACATAACACATGTGGGGCCCCATGAACAGAATATAAATAAAACAATTTGTCATCAGCTGGAATATAGACCCTCATCAGCTGGAAAGAATATAAACGAAACAATGTATCATCAGCTAGAATATAGACGCTCATCAATGGAATAACGAACGAGGATGGATAAAGGATCAACTAAATTGATCATAGTGAGGACACCCTCAAGGATGATGTAGTGCGAGACTCTCTTTGGAATTTGGATAGTCCTCGATACACATGTCGTATAGGCTTTTGAGTAAACCTTGCTATGTGGATCATTCTCTTACATTGCAAATTAATCGCATATTTTGTTTTTATGACTCGTGATAACGAATAGAACAACACATAATTTTTGGCATGGCACGTATTTCGTCTAGGGTGGGCGAGGCACTCTAGTCAACATGCATGCTAATCTTGTTGCCTGCTTGTAGTTACCAAGCATGCAAACGACAAGTAAGAGTAAATACGATGTCATGGGTGTTGAATGTGGACACGCTTGAAAGTGCTTCAAAGCAAGGGGGTGGCCAAGTTTAGGATGCATAGTTAACCCTTGTGTAAGGATTTCGGGTGGGTTCTTAGTTCTTGATTGGTACCCCTTAATGGGCCTCAAAAGGAAGACCTGCAACTTCATCCTAGATTAGGTTTTCAATTTTCTAAAATTTTTAACACCTAAGAACAAACATCAACGCCTAAGATTTAGAAGCATTCCTCAATGGAAGTTGAGTAAGTTTGGGGGACAATCATCTCAACTAGTATATGAACCCTTGTATTAGGGCTACATAACCTTATTTGTAGTGTAAATATTTGAGTTGAAAAGAGAAAATGCTAGCTACTATTAGACATCCTCTTTAGTTAGCAAATTGAGCTGCTTGTATGTGTACATAGTAGTTACCTAGTTGAATCACCCCAAAATTTGAGGTGCAATAATACTTTTTATTAGCATTGTTTACTTGCATATAGGAATGTTAGAGTAGTTCCAAATGAGGTTGCAAACTCTATAATCCCCATTAGTAGAAATAATTAAGGAATCTAAATTGGTTATTTCAAGTTAGCTTCACATATTGCCATGGAAGGTGCAAAAGTAGTGGATAAGGAAGTCATGCAGGAGTTTTATCCTTTAACTATGAAGGAAATAACCCATTTGTAGCATACATAATGTAAAATACAATACCTACCATAGATTGTGGTAAAGTTTCAACAACCAGGGAGGCAGTTGATACATATTGCATCAGACACCAAATCTTTCCATGTTGGCTCAACCAATCTATGTGCTCTATTTAAATAATTGAATGTCAACATTATTTTCCCCAACATCATGTTGCTTGAGTTACTTTATAAGAATGTTTAGTTATGAAGAAACAAAGGGCGTGTAGGTGACAAATTTTAAAGTGGTTTTGAAAGCAATGTTCATTCTCAAGGATGTTGGCCAAAAGAACTTGGTGCCTTGGATTATCTCAATAGAAAATAAATTGAATTACCAACAAAGTTAGCACGGTACAATCGTGGCATATATGCTTCAAATATAAATCAACACTCATGCTTAAGATTCTAGTAGAAATATGCTCCAAAAATGATCATCATTATGCATGATATTGGCATGCTTGTCTTGATTTGACCGAGTTATGGTTTTCAAAGTTTATTTTTTATACCAAGTCTACTTGCACATAGAACTTTGTAATATAGAAGTTTGTCAATCATTCTCATTAAAGCTATTTCCTTCTAACTTTTGTTTGATAAAGGCAATGATCATTAGGACCATGACTGTGAAATCCTTGGTAATATGGACACTATCACAAGTCACCTTCAACTTCTATTTCTTCATGAACATGATCAAGCTCTAGTTCTCACGTGAGATCCATTTGTGCATATTTTCTCTTGTGCTTGGCAAATATTGCATCCTCCATAGTTGCTGCCTTGACAACCTTTAGGATCATCCCACCACCCTACTTCAAGATGCTTGGACCATTTTCAGGATAAGGATGATAGACAACCTTTTCCATTTTCATCTTTTTGATTCATTGGTGCTATCCTTACATCCACATGTTGCAATAGACGGGATATTTCATTGTTCATTATAAAATGACAAATTTTAATTTATGGGCTTGCACTTTGTAGTACTTAAAATGCTACTAATAATTGATTATATGTGCATTCCATAGGCATAGTTTAATATTATCAACAACAATGATATGCCATACTTTGCCCTCTGTTGCAATGCACATTAATTTTTAGGATTCACTATTGGATTGCTTGAATATTCTTTACTATAATAATATGCTGCATGATGTAATATTAAGCATGGCCTTAGTTCTTTTAGGGCCTCACATGATAAATATTGTATTTAAATTAGCTTGTTTTGGGTTGTTTTCACAACATTCATTTTAATTATTTAATCATTTATTTTCATTAGCTCTACCAAAACCTCAATTACCTTTCATAAAGGTTGATACTAGCATCCATGACCTTCTTCTTCTTTTTGCTTCTTCTTTGTTTGTTAAAAATTTAACAAATTAATGTTTTTAGAACTACCTTAACCATGGGTTATATTGAACACTTCAACTTAATTCATTATGTTTTCCAACAATAATTTTAATCATGTTTAAAAAAAAGTAAAGTTATTTGGTTAAACTCAACCATATTTTAATGCTATCAGCCCATACTTGAATCAACAAATTATTTTAACTCCTTTTGGATTTTGGTAATTTTTAGTTCTTGTTATTGTTGATTTTGCAACCCTAACTACATTTTTTTCCTTACCCATAAAGAATCAACGTTGTATGTTAACTACACTTGTATTTATATTTCATAGCACAATATTAAGTTTTTTAACTTGTGTTTAACTCAAATCGATTTTTGGGGGTCATTAAGCCCTTCCTTAATAACAATATTGAACCCTTTTCATTGGCAATCCATGCTAACAAGTATGATTTTTGCATTTAGGAACCAACTTTGTGCTTGACACACTCATGATTTTAATTATGTGGTAATTATAGCTCCACCACATTTGGGATGGTACCCACCCTAGTTCAAGTAATCCACAATACATATCATTGCATATAGTTCTTTATCATGAAGGGTTTATTATCAATTCGCACTTGATATACGTGTGTGCTTACATTACATCCAAAATTGTGCACCCTAGTAGTTAGAATCATTGGCTCCTTATGAAGTGACTCATGCACCAATTGTGGACATTCAAGGCAAGATATAGTGTTTTGTCCAACTTCTTTCTTTATCCCACCCTATGTGCTAGTGTTAATGCACAACCACAAAACCGCAGTCTTCCTTGCCTAAGGCAACAACAAATAGCATTGCTGCCCATTCAAGAAGCAACGACTCTAAGGGTTGAAATCAACAAGCACACCTAAGCCTCTTGCCTCTATAATACTTACCCTAGCAACCCTCTTATGCATTTTATAGATGAATTGTATGATGAGGAGGAATGTACAGGTCCTTACGTAACATATGATCAAGAGGATAACATAGTCCTTATGAACCATTGTCTTGTTCCAATCCTATTCCAATACTTATATATTGAACCATGTACTAAATCACTATTGCTAAATTATTACCCAAAACTAGTAATTATTGAATTAATACAAATTACAACCTAATGTAACTACACTATTGCTACCAAATCACACTAAAACCAATACACTATTATTACTAATTACTACTTAACATTAAAATTAATTACAAATTTATATTTGAGCAATGATCCATGATCCAATGATCCATGTTTATACTATCAAAAACCAAATAATTCATTTTTATCTAGATGTTCCACAGATACACATTTTTACTGCAAGTCCAGGCCACAAGGGGGAGGCAATGGCAGGGTGGGCAATGTCAAACCTAGCATAATTTTCCATCACAATAGACATCACTTTGCAAGCACGTCAAGAGACTACTTGTGAAGGTCCTCTCTGATCTTGGCCACATACGTACTATCGAACCATGTCCTCCTCAACTGCAATGAGCAAAGGCTAATGCAACTAAGCAAGGCAAGCTACAAATCCAAACAAAAATATCTATAAAAAGTAAAGTTATGCATACCCAGTTCCTCGTTGGCTTCCCCATCACACCACCGTTAATAAAGGCCTTCATGTATGCCATCACATAAAACCCACAATCAATTGCATTTGTTTGACGGGGGGCTTGCAAATGAAACCATAAGGCGATGGGTTAGCGAAAAGTAAAGCAACAGACAATGTTGGTGAGCTTTATGCAAATGAGTTTTATGCCACGCTCTAGTTGCAAGGCCTTTATATGGATCAGCTTCATCTCATCAATGGCAGATAATGTCTTGAAACACTCTGGGTCTAGACATCGCTTTGACAAGGCGGTGATGGCCCTGGCACGCAGACATATTAGAGAAAATATTCATCCATGACAATAATGCATGCTACGTGGATGTGTATAGGGTTGAAGGTACCTCTTCACGGTTCGTAGACACTCCATGGCATCCCTGCATTCCAACGAGTCAAGGTACATGATGGCACCTCGATCGTTGGGTAGTCGATCCACTCTTTTAACACGTGGATTATGAACCACGTATAGACTCCAATGCCCTCTGCAATTGAGACATATTTTAACATTGCAAACCGTGAATACTTATGAAACCAACCGAGCCATGCTCAAGCAAGTGCAAGATGCAAGCCTTAAGCTCATATGTAGCCAATTGAGTCATGTGAACGTAAAAGCACATTGCAACCCTTAAGAAACACGAAAGTATTTCAATCACATGAGCCATGGATGCAATTAGACCACGTAAAAGTAGAATGCATAGCATCAATGCGTACCTCAAGACCACCGACAGGAAGATAAATATTACTCGCATAGGGTCAATGCCATCAAAGTAGTTATGTAATGCCACATCCTCGTCCTTTTCCTCAATCATATTCAAATATGGATACCAAAGAGAATCAACGAAGCAAACATCGAAAACTTGCTCTCTTGGAAGCATGTACTCCATCCAACTATGAAAGGAAAAATCATTTAGTAACATAAACTTTCAAAGCCTAAAGCCAAAAACATTGCAATATGCCTAAACCCTTACTTACATGGCAAATAAATTCATGGTCCTGGTACTCGCCTCTTTTGCACTCACCAATGCAACATATCAAGCGACTGCCAATGTCCACACGAAGCTTCGACACACAAGCTACAAACTCAGTGTGCACACCACAATCCAACTTGAAATGCAAAAAAACCAAAACTGATTACAAAACAACAAACTTATGCCATTGTAAGCAACACACCTACTAGGTACACACCTTGAAGTGGCGGTCTTTTGTCCCCTTGTCTTTGTGGGGGATCCATCCATGATCACATCAATGATACTACCCCCGATCGTGAACACACAATTGGGGGGGGGGGGGGGCTCATCGGCTCGAGAGGGGAAGAGACAGTGATAGGGGAGGGTCGCGGTGACAAGAGGCATGCTATGTACCGCTTCCCCGCACCCTGCAATGCCATGTGTTATATTTTCATAACACAATGCAACCAATAAAATGTAACATGATGCCAAAAAGCATTAGACCATTTCGAAAGAATAAGCAACACATTTCACCACTAACCTGCGATCCAACATCCTCAATAGCGCGGGGGGACCCATCCTCGGGTAAGCCATCCAAATATGTCTCAGGGTAATGTTCCACCATTTGCAACTCACAATGAGGACTGATGGCATTACCCTCACCATGAGTCGCCTCCTCAATCTCAACCTGTGCCCTCTCTTGTGTGCGAGGCCATCTCTGAGGCAGGGAAATTATTCACAAACACACATACGTGAGAAGAGGTTATATCCAGGGTTTCAACAAAACATTACACTATTCATGCAAGAAAAAAGAGACTAGACACTATTCATGCGAGAAAAAAGAGACAATCCATATTACATAATCCATGTGAGACAATCCATATAAGATTTTTTTAAAAATCACAATACTCATGGAAGAGAAAGAGATTAGATACTTACATGTGCTCCATACCCCTCGGCAATACGCCTTTACGTGCGCTAGATGCGATGCTCTCTCTTCGAATCATATTTGACCAGTGCTCTTCTCACAAATGCCTGAACGTACTCCTCATGTATCATGGTGCGCTCTGTCTCCTCCAATAGGTCCCACAACTATTGGGCTTGGGCATACTAGGCTCTCTCATACTTTCTCCTGGCCAGTTCTAGCTTCCTCTCTAGATCACCAAACCGTGCCTATGTCTTCCGTTGCCACGCACCGACAGTGGTACAGGCATGTGATGTATCAGTCGGGCGACCTATCTTCCTATGGGGAATTTTGCACTCAATGCCATGCTCAACTCTTAGATGCTCCACCATCCATGCCCTCCTCACAATGTTGATGTGTCGCTTTGGGCACAAGATGTCCGCACGGCACTAGCGGGCTATAGTGCCGTCGGGTAGAGCAATGTCCACATAGGGTGCATGACCCTACATACACACACATGTGCAGTGAGTGCCACTTCTATCTTACACCATGAAAATTCTATAAAAAAAGAAAATCGCACTTTCATAGCATCTGCTCAATAAGCATGCTCTTACCGAGGGGCTGGAGAGGTCAACATCGTCATGTGTCTCGAATGTAATGTCCCCATGAGAATCTCTACGCCCTCGACGGCAAGATGATGAAACCTGAAAAAAACACAAATTGAAATGCTTGTCATGGAAACAATCTAGAGAAACTGCTGCATGCAATCCATATTCCAAAAGAAACAAGGAAACTTACCCTCTTCTTCACACGCATGGTCCAAGTACCCATGGAGGACTGCGCATGTGATGAGGTCTGACTCCTCATGCCCGAAGCCATACAAATAACCTGCCAAGCAATCAATGCACATTTGAAAAACCATGTTGCAAATGAGGATTGGGTGCCCTATTAGGTTGCTCAAACTACCATTTATCCTAGAGACCAAGAACGTGTTGAATGTAAAGCAATGTGAAAGAAGCGGATCATACTCAATTTTCAAACAACAAATAATGTGTACGAAGGTATCAAATTCACTTTCCACTACGTGTGCATCTCACATTATTGAACAACGAACAAAACCAAAATAAAAATCTGCATTTAGTCACATTTAAAAGAAAGGTTGATAAATGTTTTATGCAACCTTTAAGAGGTTACAAAATTCTCATGTTTCAAATTATTTACAGTGTAAGACAAATTTCAAGTTACCTTCAATAGAAAGATGAAATTTGAAATTACTATCAGTGCAAAAGAAAGTTTCAAAACATTTTCTAGTGGTATTGTTTTTGTAAGAATGGTCAAGTGACACATGTATACACTCAAAGTTGTTCATGTTCCTATAGGAAAGCGAACATCTTGTTGAGCATTGGCAAGCTAGATGATGGAAAAAGGATGCAATAAGAGGAGGTGGAACCTCAATTGGCATATTGGAAACAAATGCTCCAAAGCATAGGCTCACATTATAGGTATCATCAATATTTTAAGGAAGAAAGATAAAGTAATTCTTTGACGTTGTTCGCAAGTTGTGAAAATGTTTAAGAGGTTGTAGGCTACAAATAAGCAACTTGTGTTTATCATGTTTGCAATCAAAACACCACTTATAGTTTCTTACTAGATGGAATAAGTCTTTATAAAGGAAGGGATTTTTTAACATAAATGGTCAAAGTTTGAGACTTTTCTCAAGCAAGATTGTTTTGAGATACTTCATTGTCAAACTGTAGATATTGACTTGTTGGAGTGTTTTATGTATATGCCATATCTTAATAGTTGCAATTGTCGATAAATAATGCACTCTTGGTATATGTATCAAGAATTGAATTTTGTGCTTGTTCATTGAATGTGTTACACGTGGAGCTAATTTGTAGGAAGTTTGCAATTCCGTGCCGAGGTGTGCAGAAACTTTAAACATCTCCAAAGAAGTGCCTTGAGGGAGAAGTTAAACATAACAAATGTTTTGCCATATGGTTCCCTATGAAGCTCCATCTAGTTAAACACATAGAATTGGCCCACATAGGATAATTCTAGATGATTCCGAATGCAAGCAAGTGTTAGTGATTTTTATGTTTAGTTAAGTCATCAATTTCAAGCTATACGTATACAGAGGCTAGTGCAACTCTAGAAAGTGGTACTAAAAATATATTTAAGATTTTGGAGCACTTTGGCTAGCAACCTAGTTATTGATTTCAAAAATAGTATTTTTTGAGGGTATGTTCCTATTACAAAGAATTTTTCTCAATTAATTCTAAAA
Organism: Lygodium microphyllum; assembly: GCF_053477565.2. Taxonomy (NCBI): domain Eukaryota; kingdom Viridiplantae; phylum Streptophyta; class Polypodiopsida; order Schizaeales; family Lygodiaceae; genus Lygodium; species Lygodium microphyllum. Next base: position 89,122,415 of record NC_141142.1, on the reverse strand, counting down.
TTTCAAGACCTTGAATTATGGATAACATCATTAGAAAATATCAACATGAAATCTCTCCTTCCTAAGATCTTACTCCAACACCACATCGAACTTCTCCAACACAATCCATTGGAAGTTATCAAAGTACTTCAAGAGCAAAAGCATCAAAATCAAGTATCACAATCCAAGAACATCCACATTGCTTGCATCCTTTGAAACATCTTTGACGCACAACAAGCCAAGAAGGGCTAGAAAATTAGCCATAAGTCTTAATCAAGTTTTTTATTTAACTAAGAAAAGAATGAAAATTTTATTTTAGCTTGGTTGAGCCAATAAGATAATCATTTTGACAAAGAATCTTTTCCCAAAAGGATAATTACTTAAAGCTTCACGTTGGTAAAACATTCTTTGTCATAGCTTTGACTATCCTACCACTTGGCACAAATTTCAAGAAAAAGGTAAAGAAACATTCCTTCTCAGTTTCACCTTGATGCTATGTGTGATTGGCTAAATCTAGCATCCAAGCAAAGCTCAATGATCTTAAACCTTCTTCACTTGACTATTGTTACCTCTTATGCTCATGATGTAGAAAATGAATTTCAAACCATTGCACAACTCATCCAAAGTGAACAACCAAATAATCAAGCTTCACAACACCCCAACGTAGGTTACATCATCACAACACTAAAAAGGAAGCCAATGTGGGCAACACCCCAATGTAAGTAACACCACAACATAGAAAGATCCCAACTTCACGAGGCTATCAAGCCAACGTAGACAAGACCCAAACTCCGCTAATGATGGACATTGAGGTGGTGCAATCGGGCCAAGGATATCAAGCCAATGCTTGCTTCTTTAGGATTCCCTATAGCACTTGATCCTCGACTAGTCAAGGCACTAATACTTAAGATCACTCAAGCCCTCAATAGCTAAAGTCTGCAAACATGACTCGACTAGTTGATCACAATGGACCTCTCAAGAGCCTAAAGCCAACCCCTTAAGACTATCTTCTTGACTCTCAACTACTTGAGGATTTGATAGGATTACTTAAGTTGGACTTAATAGCCAAGCCTTGACCAACTGATCCGTTGATTGCTCAAGATTTGAGATATATCCTAAGATTCATGCCAATTTAGAAGTGTTTTACACCATGACTTGAGATCCACTTAACTAGTCAAATTGAGTTGCCCAATCTGACTAATTATACTTGGGAAATCAATCAACTGTACTATGTACCATTCACATAGAGAGCACTCAAGAGAGCTCTCAACTCAAGTCCCCACACCTAGCTTGACCCACCATTTTAAGTTTGTAGGACTTGACTAGAACACCCTCCGAGCACTCAATTGCTCAAGAAAAACTATTACTTGACCAATACTATTACCCAAAGTGAGAACCTTCTATGCTCAATCCCTTGACCAAGCAAAAAGCTATTTCTCAAGTAAAGAGAACTTGAGCCTATTAAGACCCTTCACACCAAACAATCAAGTAGAGACTCTCAAGTCCCTCTTTAGCTCTAAGGTCAACCAACCAATGTAGGATTCCACTTGATAAACTTAGAATCCATTGAGTAGACTTGGACTTGAGAGAACCAAGCTACACACTTAGCCATTCCCAAGTCAACCCTTAAGACTGGACCCATTGTTTAAGCCTTGGAGTAAACCCTCAACCTAATAACTCCATAGTTGAGTTTAAGCACCACTTGACCTCAAAGTGAATCCCTCAACTCAATTCTTAAGCTTGTGTCTGAGTCAACCCAAATAGACTAAAGCACTCAAGTGAGATATATTTGAGTACACTCGAGCAATAAATGCAGTGTAAACAAAAGTTTTGAGCAGAGAATCAAAACTTGAGTGTAAAATTGGGGGCCATGAAAGAGAGTAGAATAATTGTAGGAGTGTGTGTGTATGTGTGTCTTCACTTGTTTTCATTAAGAAGAAAGCCTATTTGAGCATGAGATCATAGTTAGGTTCCAAATTTTAGTTGTTGTGATGACTGAACTAGAAGACCCTACAACCACAATAGACATCTAAGGGAAGACCCATGATGCTATAAAAGGAACCCGCTGCACATGAGGACATGAAAACCCAAAGACCAATAAAGGTTGAATCTTGTAAGCTTAAAAAGAGCCTCACATATAATTGGTAATAACAACAAATAATGACAATTCAAATCATTATAGGCCAAGTTGGCCAAGCACCTGTGCAATTAGACAAGAGAATATGCTAGAGACACTTTGTCTACCACCATGTCACTACAGTAGGGAACTAGACCTCCATGATGGAGAAGGAACAATCACTAAAGGATGTTGGGGGTAAAGGCGCCTCCGCCGTGCCGCCCCGTGTATTACTACACTGACAGTACCCGCCACTGCACACTGCAGGTGGCGGGCGCCCGTCACGTCACTTTATTCTTTATTCTTTTAGTGACAGTTTGAATAAAGGAAGGCCCGGTCACACATTGTGACTGTTGGAGTTCCCATTTCTTGTCTCTCTCTTTCTTGCTCTTGCTCTCCCGCCATAGCTCGCGTGCAAGCTTCGATCCTTCTCTCCTTTCAACTGGTATCAGAGCTTGGCATTCTCTTGCTCGAGCTCGACTCGGTGCTTCCCGACCTTCGCATCGACTCGCTTCACGCATTGGGTCTCCATCCCGGCAGCCATAGCCGACCTCTTGAGCTCCCGACTCTCCCCGACTTCCCGAGCTCCATCCTGGCCTTCTTGAGCTTCATCAGGGCCTTGCCCTTGAGGTATTGCTTCAGCATTTGCAGGCATTTGAGTGTATTCTCAGATTGAAACAGGGCAGGAACAAAGGGCAGCCACTCTTCTTGAGCTCCATAGCTCATATCTTCCCTCCCCTTTGCATTGGGCCTTCATGGCTTGGTATGTGCCTACCTTGGGCCATCATTGAGCCCCCCATTACCCCCTTTTCAGCCCATGTGGAGCAGCAGCAAGTTCAGCACCAACAGGGCAGATTGCATCATTTTTTTCCAGGCTGTGAGCACTCATCTACTTCAGCTCCACACTTGGCCATTGCTTCTTGCTCTCTACCTTGATCAAGAGGGCTATAGACTTCATGTTTGATGTCATTCAAGCTTTGGGCATTGGTCTTGATCATTCGGGGCTGATCTCTTCAGATTTGGGACTGTCATAAACTGTCATAACAGGCTGAAAACAGGCCAGCACCATTGGCATTAGCATTTGTTGCTTATACTCCATTCCGGTTGTGCTATTTGATGCCCGTATGCGGTCTACATGATGCCTAGTGCCTTGGGAATGTGTGCACATGATTATGCCATGATTTTGGCCTCAAATATTGGCTGATTTGGGACTGTTATTTACTGTTATACAGTGCTGGAAACAGGGCAGCCACACTTGGCATTGGCATTTGATGCTTATACTCTACTCCGGTTACCGTATTTGATGCCCGTATGCGGTCTACTTCCTACCCGGATGTATTGGGGATGTATGCATTTGGTTTGACCATGATTTTGGCTTGAATTTGGGGCTGAAATCTACTATTTAGAACAGTAAATACATGCTGGAATAACAGTGGGCTGAAGGTACTTTACATGCTTTGGCACTTACCTACCGATACCGGATGTATGCTTTGAGCTTTGGCATGATATCTCTGACATTTGGGGACGACTTAGAGCATATGTATGAGATTATGGGATGCTTTTGAGCTTCGCATTAGCTCCGTCTTCACTGGCATTTGGACCGACTCGGCATGCTCGTGGACCGCCTATGCCTCATGTCTCTGCTTGACAGTTAGGCTTTTGCATTACATGCTTTGGTTCGTGACATATGCTATTTGGTTCGTGTATGCCATACCGACATTTGGAGCTTGGATTTGGATGTATTTGAGCATTTCCGGCTTACTTGATCACTGATCTTGGTTGCTATTTGGATGTCATTGAGTTGACCGAGAGCTTATTTGGGCTTATGTATTGCTTCATGGTTAATATGACCGGTGCTTCATGTATGTCATGCTCTCTTGGATGCGCTTGATGCATTGACAGGGTCACTTATCACTGGTGCTTTCTCTTGGGTTATTTGAGCTTCTGAGCTCGCTTTGTACGCCTTTTGTGCCAGTGGGAGCATTTTACATGCTTTCTTGACCTTTGACAGTTGCATGCTATTGGAGCACTTGCATGTATTTGAAGCAGTTTATGTCTTGAGCAGCTACATACACATTGAGACTTTGGGATCATACTCCGATCTTTATGGATATGCATTGATGTACTCTTGGTTCACAAGATGCTTATGAGCTGAGTCTCATATTTGGATCTTTCTCTTTGAGCAGATACCTATTTGTGTCAGGTTTTGGCAGTTACAGGAACACTTTGCCTAGAGTGTCTGGGGGTGTGCCTTTCACTGGCAGATGTTATTTTGACATGCTTGGTGTTGAGCTCATGTTCTTTTCACTATCATTGGCCTTGCTTATGTCCGTTTCATGCCGGATTTGGACCTAGCATTGTTTGCTTGACATTGGATCCTATTTTGGGACAGTTTGCTCTCTAGACTGCATACCTGCAATTTATTACAGCAAGCAGTTATTGGTGGACTGAGGTGTACTTTTCATGCTGAAATATCCTGATTTGGTGTACCGCACCTAGTACTAAGTGGGCAGCAACTTTTGGCACACTTTGCTCACCCTTTGGACCCCGTTTTGGTCATTTTTGGGCAGTTTCTGCAGTAAAACAGCAAGCAGTTTTGGACTGTTTGGGCATTTCCAGCCTGCATAATGGCGTCATCTTCGCATGATAGTGCCATCTTTAACATTACAAAGTTGGATGGTACCAACTACTCTTACTGGAAGAGTCAAATATGGCAGGTTTTGGTGCAGAAATCTCAGATTAAGCCACTTCGGTTGAGTGGGGAGCAGCCTGAAACTATGGACATTGACGACTGGCTTGAACTTGATGAGCTATGCAAGTCCACGATTGTATTGTCTCTCACTGAACAGGTACATTATAATGTATTTGAGGAAGCACAGAGTGCATGGGATCTATGGAATAAGATCAAGAATCTTTATGATAAGAAAAGTCCGGCGAGTCAGATGTACTGGTTGAAGCAGCTTATGGATCTGCGCATGAAGGATAATGCGACTATGTCTGCTCACTTGAGCCAGTTCCATGCTATACTGAAGAACCTGACTTCGCAGGATATCACCTTTGGAGAGGAAGTAACTCCTCTTTTCTTGCTTGGAACTCTGAATGAGTCATGGGATGTATTCCGCACTGCTCTTTGTGCCTCTAATGCTACTCTAAAATTGGCAGATGTTGAGAGTGCTCTTCTTCAGGAAGAGGTGAATCGCAAAAACTTGGATGCCTCTCGTGGTAGTCATGCTTTGACAGTTAGAGGCAGGAATGACAGGTATGACCGTGGTAATGGCCGAGGCCGTGACTCGCAGAAGGGTCGGTCTAAATCTCGTGGTGGCAAGTCGCGTAGTAAGTCGCGTGGACGCAATGCAAATGTCACTTGTCATCATTGTGGGAAAAAGGGCCATATTAGACCACAGTGTCATGAGTTGCGCAATGAGAAGCGCAAGGATAAGGGGAAAGATAAAGTGCAGGAGAAGTCCTCTGATCGCAGCATAGTACCTGCGAAGTCCAACGTCAAGATTGAGGAAATTAATGTCACGCAGACTGAAGAGTCCGATGGTGGTGATGAGTTTATACTTGCAGCTAGTTCTTCTGATGCTTCACACTTGACTGAGACACCTAGTATGTATGCACAGTGTTGGTTATTGGATTCAGGTGCGTCCTTCCATGTGACGCCTTACCGTGAGTGGTTTCACTCTTACCGTACTGTATCTGGATCAGTCAGACTTGGAGATGACAGGTCTCTTGATATTGTGGGCTGTGGAGATATTCAGTTGCAGTTTTCCACTGGCAGTTCCTTTTTGCTCAGGGATGTACGTCATGTACCTGCGCTTACGCGTAGTCTTATGTCTGCAGGACAGTTGGATGATGCAGGATTTCATGTCTGTTTTGGGGATTCTGCCTGGAAGATTACCAAAGGCAGACTTGTGCTTGCTAGAGGCGCCAAGGATGGCAGCCTCTATCCTCTTGTTGTATCTGGGTCTTCTGTAGACCATGTTTTGGCAGTGGGCTCTATCCCACATGTATCACTTTGGCATGCCCGTTTGGGGCATATGTCTTTGAAAGGAATGAAAATGTTATCTGGTTTGCAGTATCTTCCGCCTTTGGATTATGCATGTTTTGACTCGTGTGATCATTGTCTTTATGGTAAGCAGAATAGGTCTACGCATAAGAAATCGGGTAGGCCACGCATGAGTGAGCCCTTGGCATTGGTGCATTCCGATGTTTGTGGGCCTATGCCTTGCATGTCTATGGGTGGCGCGAAGTACTTCGTTACCTTCATTGATGATTTTTCTAGGAAAGTGTGGGCTTATCCCATAAAGCAGAAGTCCGATGTCTTGGCAATTTTTCAGAGATGGCTTGCTCTTGTTGAGAACCAGACTGGGTATAGGCTGAAATGCCTTAGGACAGATAATGGGGGAGAATATGTCTCGCATGCTTTTGAGCAGTTTTGTGATGACAGGGGTATTAAGCGTCAGTTGACCGCCCCTTACACCCCACCCCAGAATGGTTTGGCTGAGCGCATGAACAGGACTATTCAGGAGCGTGTGCGCTCTATGCTTAGCCATGCAGGCCTACCCCCGAGTTTTTGGGCTGAGGCAGTTAGTACGGCAGTGCATGTCATAAACCGATCGCCTTCCAGTGGATTGGATTTCCAGGTTGCAGAGGAAGTTTGGGCTGGTAAGCCACCCTCTTATGCGCATCTCCGTGTCTTTGGATGTGAGGCATTCTGCCATGTGCCCAAGGACAAGAGGAGTAAATTGGATCCAAAGAGCATTAAATGCATATTCCTTGGCTATGGTGAGTCAGGAGAGATGGGCTATCGCCTATGGGATCCGCAGGCGCGGAAAATAGTACGCAGCCATGATGTCGTCTTCCATGAAGACAAGATGCATAGGCATCCTGAGAAGGTGGTTGAGATCCGCAGAGTGATCTTTCAGGAGGAGCCTAGAGCTCCAGCACAGCCAGTAGTACAGCCTGCAGCAGTTTCTCCACAGGGCGAGGGTGTTAGACAGGCAGCAGAGCCTGTGGTGAGACGGTCTGCTAGAGATAGACGTCCACCTGACAGATTTCAGCCCTCTATGCATTATGTTTTGGTTACAGATGCAGGAGAGCCTTTCACTTATGATGAGGCTATGAGCAGGGGTGACAGTCACTCCTGGGAGAGGGCTATGCAGTCTGAGATAGACTCCCTGTATAAGAATGAGACTTGGGATTTGGTTGCCTTGCCTAAGGGCAAGAAGGCTTTGCCATGCAAGTGGGTGTACAAGCTGAAAAGTACCCCTGGACACCCCAAGCCGGCATACAAGGCTAGATTGGTAGCAAAGGGTTTTAAGCAGGAACATGGTGTGGACTTTGATGAGGTCTTCTCTCCTGTGGTTAAGATGACCACCCTGCGCTTAGTCTTGGCTTTGGTTGCACAGCTTGACTTAGATCTATATCAGATGGATGTCAAGACGGCTTTTCTACATGGGGACTTGCATGATGAGATCTATATGGATCAGCCTAAGGGCTTTGCAGAACCTGGCAGGGAGCACCTAGTGTGCAAGTTGAAGAAGAGCTTGTATGGCTTGAAGCAGGCACCTAGGGAATGGTATCATAAGTTTGATGCCTTTATGCAGTCACAGGGCTACAGCAGGAGTGCTATGGATCCGTGTCTTTACACGAAGAAAGCCCGTGATGGCAGTTTGCTTATCTTGGTACTCTATGTTGATGATATGCTGATAGTAGGGAAAGCTCATGATGAGCTAGATGCTCTTAAATCTCAGCTGAAGAAGAGCTTTGAGATGAAGGATTTGGGACAGGCCTCACATATACTTGGGATGCGCATTAAGCGCGATAGGCATCAGGGACTTTTGTATCTCTCACAGCGGGAGTACATTCATAAAGTCCTTGAGCGCTTCCGCATGCAGGACGCAAAGCCTATTGGCTGTCCATTACCTTCTTATGTGAAGGTATCACAGGCCGATTGTCCGCAGACAGATGAGCAGAGGGCCGAGATGGCCAAGATCCCTTATGCATCAGCCGTGGGCAGTTTGATGTATGCCATGATAGCCACTCGTCCAGATATTGCACATGCAGTTGGTGTTGTGGCACGCTATATGGCTACACCTGGCAGCAGACATTGGGATGCCGTGAAGGGTATCATGAGGTACCTGAAGGGCACAGCAGATATGTGTATTTGCTATGGTAGCCAGGCTACAGGGGTCGTGGGGTACACTGACTCCGATTATGCAGGACATACAGATAGTAGGAAGTCCACTTCTGGCTATGTATTCACCTATGCTGGAGGGGCTATCTCTTGGATGTCCAGGGTTCAGAAGTGTACGGCTTTGTCTACCACTGAGGCCGAGTATGTTGCAGCCACTGAGGCTTGCAAGGAGGCCATATGGTTAGGCCGTCTAGTTGCTGACCTTGGGATTGATGCTACACCTACACTGCATTCGGATTCTATGAGTGCCATTCAGTTGGCTAAGAATCCGGTCTTCCATGCGAAGACGAAACACATTGAGGTGAGGTATCACTTCATACGTGGTGTCGTGGAGGACAGGTCTGTTGACCTTGTCAAGATCTCCACTGACGAGAATCCTGCAGATTTACTCACGAAGAGCCTCACTACTGAGCGCTTTGCCTTCCTCAGGAGGTTGATGGGCGTTGGATGAGATGTCACCTTTCCTCACCTATGTACATTTGTACTGTCTTTTCTTTTTCTTTTCTCTCTCACTAGGGCAGATTCGCCTTTAAGTGGGAGGTTGTTGGGGGTAAAGGCGCCTCCGCCGTGCCGCCCCGTGTATTACTACACTGACAGTACCCGCCACTGCACACTGCAGGTGGCGGGCGCCCGTCACGTCACTTTATTCTTTATTCTTTTAGTGACAGTTTGAATAAAGGAAGGCCCGGTCACACATTGTGACTGTTGGAGTTCCCATTTCTTGTCTCTCTCTTTCTTGCTCTTGCTCTCCCGCCATAGCTCGCGTGCAAGCTTCGATCCTTCTCTCCTTTCAAAGGACATGCCAAAGTACTTTAGCAAAATGCCAAAGGTAGGTTTTGATCCACTATAGGAAAGGATACACATAAGCTAATAAACATATCCTACATTAATGATAAGATGAACCCCATGATAGAAGAAACAATAATACGAGATGCTAGTAGCATAGAGCAAGTAGACCATGCGAAAAAGATCACGGGCTTGACTCTAGAAGCCCAACATGAGAAGGAGAACATCCAATGAGAGATAGATAACATCATGAGGCTACTTTTGAATGCATAGCTTACATGAATGAGGCTACTATTAAATGCAAGGATTATAGGACATATAATGATAGAAATGCTTGGCTTATAAGGCATCTAATGACTAACTCTCACACTAATTCTTGCCAATCTAGTGCAAAGAAAGTTGCTTGGTGACACTAATGCCCTCTAGGTCAAGACCTAGATAGCCAACATGTTGCTTGTAGGTCTAGGTGTCATACCAAGCAAGGTTCCCTTAATTTCTAAGTAAATAGAGAAGTTTAGAGCATGGATAACTTTTATAGCTTTATAGAGAAATTTGAGCACATCTATGAGGCCAACAATCTCATCTCAAACATGAAGAGGGTGTAAGCCTTTGGACTATGCTTAGAAAATAAGGGAAGAACATGGTTCATGAGGCTAGATGTAACTAAGATGCCCCACTTCTCACTCCCCTCAAGGACATGTTCATCATGCAATCTAAAGAAGTTGGGATAACCTCATGGTATGGCTCATGAACATAGCACATCAAGAGCTAGATAACATGAGAGACAATGTCTCTAAGGTCCAGAGCAAACGAATTCCAACCACAAAGTGACCTAATCCTAAGGCCCTCGCTAAAGCCTTCGTGAAGGGCATACATGACAAGTTGATCTATTAGCCATGGCTAGTAATTCCACCTTGGATGGGAAAAACCTTAATGCAATCCTAGATGAGGCCATGCATATTGATGACTTATAGTGCGAGAGAAACCACACCAAAAGAGATAGGGTAGGGAAAGAATGGCATCCACTAGAAGTGACTTAAGGATTAGCATCACCTAAGTATTTCTTGCCACCTTCATGAAGTAGTGCCAAAGATAGCCAAGCTCACTAAAGTCCTAAACTAGCCACAACCCTATTTCCAAAACATCCAATGGGACTTACCATACCCAAATCGATACATTGCAAATACATACCAATTGCCTAATAGGGCATTGTACTCCCCTAGACCTCCATAGTTGGCCTTGCTAGCTCCCATAGAGCAAAATATTGCTACACAAAGGGCAAAAATCAATCCTCTACATATCCCACAACTACCCTCTAATATGATCAATCTTACAAGCAATGTGCTAGTCTACTATGTGGAAGAGAAAATGGAAGAGAAAGAGCATACAAGTCCTCAAACAAAACAGATAACATAGTCCTCATGGACTACAAACCCGCTCCCATCATGATGCTAGGGCAAGAAAGAGGAAGGGCTCTAGTGTAGCCTAAGGACCTTACTGAATGCTAGAACAATGGGCAATGAGGGAATGTGTCCTCTAGATGCCTATAGAAAGTAGAACCATGCAAGGATAATCAAGTAAGCCAATGAACCCTAAATGTGGCATAACTCATATGTACTTTAGCTATCCCAAGCAAAAAGTTAGTAGTAGCAAAGCCATCATCTCATTAAGAAGTGGGTGCAAAAGGCCCAAGTGGCCTAGCAAGAGCCCAAAGCCACTCATGATATGAGCACCATAGGGCTATCCAACATTGAATCACTATCCCAACTAAAACACAAACACAATATACAAGGGTTAACCTTCCAACTGGTAGAACAAGGGAGGAGTCTAACACAAGGAGAGCAACAACTTAGTCAAAAAAGTCAAAAACCCAATTGGCTCTAGTCCAATGACGTAAAGCCCAACCTCATTGCCACATTGGTTTCAAGTAGCGTGTCAATCCCATTAGGGTTGTTATTATGAAATAGTCCAAATCTCTGGAAGGCTAGAGCACCTATTTGATACACCGTTCAAACCATCCATGATGTCTAGAGCACCTATTTGGACCCTTGTTTTGGCTATAGTCCTATAGATGCTAAGAAAAACCTAATACTAAGACATGATTGCTACCAACTATACATATGGTATATGTGGATTACATGCCAACAACCACCCCTTGCCTCAAAGATGTCACATTACATGGACCATTTTCTAAGATTCATAGCACATGGTTCATTTAAGAGAGATGGGAAGCTAGACATATACATGGCACGTGAGACATGAGTAGCCATCGATCAGCTAAAATTCTCCTCTCACAAGCTAGAGATCAAGACAAGAGAGTAGCTTACATTCCTAGAGTCAAGACACCTTTTGGTTGAGGCTATGGTACTAGGAGGAGGTCAAGAGCAAGGTGCATCTTTATTGCATATATTCATGTGCATGATGAGTTGAGATTAAATTTTGAATTAAAGGTTAAGAAATACATATTTATCAAATAATAGACTAAGAAAAAAGGAAATCACTATTAGAAACATGTCATTGGTGTTTCGTCAAAGTGAGGAGGGATACCATGTTTTATGGGATGAGTAGTTGGTATGCATCTAATGATGATGCATTAGATTATTATTATCGTCATCATATCGATCATATGCAAAAAAAAAAGTGATTATAACATACTCATAATGGACCAAAGATATCATTTGTAGTGTACCTTCAATGCGCTCAGGGATAGCGGTTGAGGAATTGGCTTCAACTATGCACCTCTTCTCTCTTCACTGCTGAGGCTGCACAATCACCCGACAATCACCCGTCAATGTAAGGCCGATCCATTCAGCAGCCCAATCAGCAACCCACACGATGGCAACCCAGTCAGCCCGCGATTCTTCTTCTCCTTCTTCTTTGGACCTGCAGTCATACAAAAGCGATGGCACGATGGCACATGCAAGTTCAGATGGAGAAGGTGGGCAGCAGTCCGAGGTTCACATGGCACGATGGCAAATGCAAGTTCATGCAAAAGGCTGGTATTCTGGCATGATGGCAGGATGGCACGATGGCGATGGCGATGGCGAAGGTGGGCAACGATGGCGATGGCGGGCAACGATGGCGATGGCAAAGTGGGCAGTGATGGCGACGGTGATGGCGATGGCGATCGACGGTTCTTGAGACGGCGGTGGCGAAGGGGGGCAGCGTTTTAAAAAAAACGCGTGAAAAAAACTAGGGCAATGCACCATGCAAGGCACATAGTCTAGTCGAGCGACCCAAATGCCCTTGACCGCCCGACTCCCCCTCCCGTCCGACTCCCCCTCCCGTTTGACTCCCCTCTCCCCCTCTCAAATCTATAATCGCCACGCGTGCTACCAACGTGGATGGGCCTCGCATCGATGACGGCTTCCACGCATGCCCGTGGTACTCCGGATGTGACCCCCCTCTTCCCACAAAATCGTGCCGGCCCAACCTTGACCGGGTTTACTTTAGTCGGACCAGGTTTCCATTCTAGACCGGGTTTACTTTCGTCAGACAAGTGTTGTACTGCTGCGCATCCGAGGTGTGAAATCCACCAAAAAGTTGTGTGTGTGACATTTGTTACTTTGTACATACTTAGTTGTTGTGTTTGCATTTTTGTTCTGCGTGGGCAGTATAGTGGAGAGGGGTTTGGAGCAAGAGGAACTTATTTGTAATGCTTTGGTTGACATGTATGCAAAATCTGGCATGCTTGGAAAAGCCCAAGAAGTATTTGACAATATTTCAGCTCGAGATGTCATATCATGGAGTGCATTGATTACAGGTTATGTTCAACATGGATATGATGAGCAAGCAGTGATGTGTTTTGTACAGATGTAGCTTGAAGGCATGTCTCCAAATGCTGTTACATTTGTTTGTAGCTTGAAAGCCTGTATTAGCATAGGATCCATGAATGCATGCAAACAATTATATATAGAGGTTGTGAAGAGAGGTTTGGAAGTGAATATATTTGTGGGAAGCATAGTGGTGGATATGTTTGGGAAGTTTGGCTCAGTTTCAGAAGCACAGGAAACACTTGAACAACTACACGGTAAAGATATAGTGCCATGGAATGCCATGATAACTTGCTACATTGATAATGGCTATGGCAATGAAGCATTAGCTTGTTTTGAACAGATGCAGCTCAGAGGTATTTCTCCCAATTTTGTCACATGTATCTGCAGCTTGAAAGCCTGTGGTATGGTAAGAGCAATAGAAAGAGGCCAACAATTATTCAATTGTTTCATTATACATGGTTTAGAGAGTAGCCCCTGTATTGGAGGTGCTGCAATAGATATGTTCTGCGAATGTGGCTTATTAGCAGAAGCACATGAGGTGCTTAACAAGCTGCCAGTTCGAGATGTGGTTGTGTGGAGTGTGTTGATTGCAGGGTACGCTGAATATGGACTTGCTAGTGAAGCACTGCACTGCTTCAAATTAATGCGGCTGGAAGGAATTTCTGGAGATGATGTCACGTATGTGTATGCCATAAAAGTTTGCGGGACCAGAGAGGATCTTTTTGGCGGATGATGTTACTTTCGACTTGCTTTTTGGATTCGGGTGGAGGAGAGCAATCAAGAAGAGGAGGACAAGATCATAAAAACTGGGGGGGGGGGGGGGGGGGCTCTGGATTACTTCAGTCATATGTGAAATACGGTTTGCTATATCTTGGATTCTTGATCAGTTTCCTAAGTGGCTCCCCATCGATAGAGTGACGTATCTTGACAGGCTTTCTTTGAGGTTTGAGCCGGAGGGTAAACCTTCACAGTTGTCCGCAGTTGATGATGTAGATGAGAGCGGTCAGAATGGTGACATGCCTATGAGGGATGATGGAAAATAGCCACTTTCCAGGATTGTTCCAATTGCTCCTTCTAAGATCAACCCTTACCGTATTATTATTGTGATACACCTCATAATCCTGGCTTTCTTTTTATGATTCTGGATCTTGAACCCTGTAAATGATGCATATGGGCTTTGGGAGGAGAACAGTGTCACAGGTTCTTTGGAAATAAACCCAATTTCATGTCGCTCGATGACAGGCCAATCGGATGAGCTCCAGTGATCCAGCAGATCCGCCTGATCTCCCTTTGTTCAAGCTAATCTAGAGCATAACTCAGGCATCACACGACCGCCTCCACTTCTCTCTAAAGGTGAACATAACTGGGAAAGCATTTCAAGAGGTGAAACGTCTCACAATCTTGGACTTGCATCTGACCATGTATAATCTTCTTCCACAATGTTTGACCAACTTTTAACGGTAGTTCTATTCCTGCTTTCTAACTCTTGTACAAGAGAGGCTGGAGCCATCCTGGGAGCTCTTATGCCCCTGATGTTTCATAAGCATCTACAAGGGCCTTAGGAGAGAGCTGCTGTAGCTCATGTCCGATTTTGACTCCATGAGTAAGTGCAATACTTTTCAGTGGTTCAAAAGGAACTTCTTTAGGTGCAGCCCCCTTGTAGAGCTTCCACCAATGCTACAAGCCACTTGATGGAGTGTATACATGTCAAAATTTACATGATACAGAGATCAATAAGATCTTATGAGATGTTGGACTATCTTTATTCTTTGTGAGCTTTGACCATAAGAAGAGGCCTTGAGGGCATATCAAAGGGACGTGAAGAACTTCAGTTTTTGAGCAGCCAGTTTATAAATCAGATTTGTTTTTTTAAATGAAGCTGAGGCTGTTGATGTTGAACAGGGTTGCATTCAAACGGGTGAAGTGCAGCTAGTATTGCATACATTCAGGTCTATTTGCCACATTCAAGAGACTAAAGGCTTGAACAAGTTGATTATAGGGCCATTATCCGAAATTGAGGTGACCTTCTTTCAAATTGAATCGTGAACTTGCTTAATTGATCTTCTATCTTGGAATTTCTCAAAAACCTCTGTGGTCGCGACTTTGCTTTTCGAAAACCCTTCGACACCGGGTTTCCATTATGGACTGGGTTTACTTTCGGGGGCGGGGTTTACCCTGGGCCAAAAGCAGGGGTCCAGATCCTCACAACGATCTAAAGCCCCCCTCAACCCTCGATCCCAACTCCTCGTGCCCGGTGGCACATAGTCCTGAGTGTATGTATAGCACCAGTGACATATCTACTTATCCTCTTTAGACTCTAGAGACGCATTTTCTATCGAAGTGTACTTCATTCAACGAGAAATTCCATGGCCAGCACCACCCCAAGTGGCACCTTCTCGGCGCGCCTTCCTTCTTCCCCTTCCTGTCTGTGCCTCTTGAAAGCTCCCGCTTATCCAATACGGCCAGGCCAGTCAGTACTTAGCTACGGGGAAAACAGGCCATTGAAGCTCTCCCGCTGCCAATGGCGCCGGACGACCGTATGCACCACAGCTGATGACGAGGCCGCTGGAACAAGTGGCATTGGTACAGAAGAAGAAGGAGATCTAACTGGTGTTGCAGCTTTACTTGCCAAAGATTCTTCCGCTGTGCCAGAGGCCGCCAAAACGGTTGTGTCCACTTTGTTGGAAGGAGGAACGGAAGAATCTGCAGGTCCTATAGATGTAGATGAGGGCTTGTCAAGCATCTCTCCTGAGCTTGCAGCCATTTATGCAGCCTGCAGATTCTGGATGTGGCATGGCTACAAGATCAATTATGTCGTGCAAGGAAAAGGGCCTCCCTTGTTGCTTGTGCACGGGTTTGGCGCATCAATTGGTCATTGGCGAAGGTACATCGCTTTTACTCCTCCAATCAACACACACTTGTGCTCTCACGCGCACATGCACTCACAGACGCACACATATCCTTGTGAAACCACTATTTTCAGTGCATCAATATACAAAGGGATACTCATCAAAGCTTGTATGATCTTAAAATGTTAAAAACAATGGTAAAATACATCTAAGTAAGAAACATAGCATGTATCATATCATGGGGTTATTGCAATTGTGCCGACGTCCTTTTCTTCCAATGTTATTCAAGCTTGTGCAGGCCCTTTTAAAATAACACAAAGAAATGTGATGGTAAGATGAAGGACATATAAATATGATTTGTTGGGCATCTAATGTAGAGATGGGAGATGAAAACATCTAGTATGCTAGATATCAAAGATATAGAGGCCATAGGATCGCATGATAGAGGAGATTGGATCGCATTCTTTATCATACACTCCTATGTTGCCATGCTATTTGTATCTATTTGTAGAAAATGTCGGAGAATGGTTGAGTGCATCTCAATCCAAGTGCTAACACCTTGCATTTGCATTGAGTGAGAGACACCAACGGCTCTTGACAACATGGAGATGAGATGGAGATCCCATACTTGTGGTAACTCTTGAGATGCTTCGCAAAACCTTGCTTGGCAAGCCTACCATTGCAATTCTCTTGCTAAGTGTCAATTGCCTTGAATTCTTACTGTGTCCCACTCCTCCCTCATTGGTTAACTTTCATCGCTAGCTTTCAATGACCACCTTGTTGCCACACCTTATCTTGTCCATCCTTGGCCTTTCTAGAGGTGGGTGTGAGGATACATTAGGATGTGCAGTGAAAACATAGAGTATGCGAGCACGACTAACTAAATAAACTCAAGAAAAATGAGATGAAGGAGGAGATTATTGAAGAAACTCAATAAACAAATAAGATATGCAAATTGTGATACATCGAATGCTTGAGGAGCAAAGGTCCAATAGCCATGTATTACAGGAGTTGATTGAGGGAGAGCACCAGAGAGTGTTGTCCTCAAATGTATCCTGAGTGCAATAAGCCATGAATGCTTGCCTGATGAAGAGGAGAAGATGTCAGACAGCTATCACCAAAATGTAGTAGTTCTTGATGTGGAGGGTGTTGAGCTAAAAATGCATTAGCTTTACTTAAACAACCCCAAAACTTGCTTAATTAATAAATAAACCTTCTTATTTAAAAGAAACATGATCCTAGAGAGTTTCTGTGTCCCATAAGCATAAACCCACTTGGGAGGGTCCAAACTTTCTATAAATACATATGATGCCCTCCATTCAGTTCTTAATCTCGTGTTTGCAGTTTTCAAGTGTTTTAGCTTGTTGTCCACACCCTGTTTACGGAGGACATCTCAGCTAAAGCTGTCCATTGTTGTCTACATTAGTTGGCATTTGATTTCCAGCCCTCTTCTCGCAGTTTGGAGCTGATCCCAGCCAGGCGATTGCTGTTCTTGCACAAACTTGTTGCCGTAGTGTCTGTCATGTCATTTGCAGCCTGCGTTTGGCAGTTTTCTCTCTCCTCCAGCTGTCGCTCAGCTTCTGCAGGCTATTGCCAAGCTGCGTTTGGCAGCTTTCTCTCTCCTGTAGGCTGTCTTGCTTGCATTCTTAGTCATTCTCTCTTCTGCAGCTTGTGTTTTTAGTCTTTCTCTCTCCTCACTACTGTCTACATTAGATCCAGCTTCTCATTGTTGCGTTTGCTGCGTATTCGACATCCAAAGGTTGCCTTGCTGCGATTCGGGATCTGTTCAGAGTACGACACACTCTCCAGCTCATTACCCCTGCCTTGATCCTTGAGATACAGGAGTTCGAGGTTCAGTATTCATACATTGCATAGTGTGTTTGCTGCATGAGCATTGTATATTCATAAGTTATATACGATTGTTATTTGTGTTTCTGTGTCAGAGTATTTCTTTACAGAGGGGGACATTGATATTGAGGAGATGTTAGAACCAGCAAAATGTAGCCTTGCCCAATGTAGAGTAGTCTAGCCACCAATGCTTGTGACCTTGAGAGGAGAGGGATGGATATTCCATGATGCAGCATTTGGAATGTGTCTCAATGGTGCAAGCAGTAGGTTGGAATGGAAAACGTAGTGGTCTAAATGATGGCGACAATTGTAGACTCTAGAGGTTGACAATGGTAGGCAACAGGCTGAAACGAAGAAAACACAGCATTCTTGAGGATTGAGTATTGCAAAGGGTTGACAATGGCTAAGATGGGGCCAAAGGACAATAGTTGGTACTAGGTAGCATGTAAAGCCAGAGGGGCAGTAGGGCGGCAACTAGGAGATGATGGTGATGATGATTGAAGAAAGAATTGATGATGGCAATGATGAGATGGTGCACCTATACATTGTCCATAGACATGTGCTCATACGCTGTGATGGGACATATAGAGGAAGATGACATGACCAAAGAAGCACATGAGAGAAGGATCATGCAAAAGGCAAGATGTGTGCAAGATGCAAGATGTGTGTGCAACCACCAATAGGTTGCAAAGGCCATTTGGATTATAATCATGATTGGGGGCAACAAGGTTGCATAATGGATCATACGAGGATGATTGTGAAGATAGGTTGACATGTTTGTAGGATTGTTAAACATGGGTCAGCCAAATTAAAAACTATGGGCTATGTTCTGATGATGTGGCAAAGGTTTGTTGACAACATCAATTTGGTTGGGTTGCTCATCAATGAAAGGCTATTTATGCTTTTGTGGCATCTTGGAGGTTTGAGGATTAGCGATCACATCTTCTTCTTCTTTTGTTTGTGTCGACATGCAAGGAGTGGTAGAAAATGAGTCTATCCATGTGTTGGAGTGTGTGAGAGATTAAGGCGAGCTTGAGTGTTTGTGACTTGATGAGGTGATTTGGTGAAGACTGTTTGAGGCAGATCAAGCGTGAGTGGAGAGTTATCTTGAATAGGACAGCTAGGCAACTTTGTGGAATCAAAGTGCCAGTTCAAGCATAGGGGACTTGGAGGTCATATTTGTACAAATCTCTACGGTGCTGCTTCTTGCCTTGACAAGCTTTACAAATATCCCACGATAGCTTTAGGTATGAAAGGCCATTAACCATTTGTTGACGTAACAACTCATAAAGAGAGTCGTATCCAAGATGTCTTAAGTGAAAATGCCAAAGATGCTCAATGCTTATAGGCTCTCGTGTAGTAGCTAAAGCCTCGAAGTAGTGGAACTTAGAGCCCTTGGTTGTTTACTTGGAGAAAAATTATAATGTGGTACATGCCATTAGGCTATATCTCATCGTGAGCAATCATTAAACCAGTTTGAGAGTGAAGGACCTTGACTGTGGTCTACTCGATCCAATCAGAAGAGCTACTAAATGAATAATAAGTTCACCCCAAGCTAGGGGACATAGTATACATCATCTAGCATAGTGCGATTTGGGCCCGGTCAATGGTAAAATTGACACGATTGTGAGCTTGAATCTTAACCGAGGAGTTGTTTCCAAAATAGCCTTGCCAATGTGTAGGGGCTCAAGAAATGAAAATATCCTCAATAGGAGTCATATGATGGGTAGCTCCATTGTCCACAATCCTAGTAGTAGCTAAAGTACTTGCCTGTGATGAGTGGGCCTTTGCAGTCACCTTGTCAGGAGACAACTCACAGATGTGGATGAGACTCGCATTCTTAAATGTCTCTACAGAGACGATCTAGGTCTTTGCAGACCAATCAAACAAGCCCTTTGACATTGAGAACATTGTTGATTGTGATGGTTGAATGGTGGCAGTGTGGGTTTGGCCTCACCATTGCCCCTGCTAAGGGTTGCCACCACCCTGCCTCCCCGGCTGGGGATTGCTTGACTGAGGCGTGGGGGTTTGAGTCTAAGCTTTTGATGTTGTGCCTCTTGCCTTTGATTGATACTGGTTGTAAAAGAAGCCAATCTTCTGACAATGTTGATAATATCAAATTTTCTTCAATATATTTTGCCACTGGGGTTTGAGAGATAACGGGGAGTTTCCTAGAGTCTTACTAGATTTATTTTGATTTTGATTTTGAGTTTGTTTTGGATTTTGAGTGGAATTTTGATTTTGTTTATCCTTTCCTTGCTAACCCTTCTAAGAAGGAGCAATGAGAGTCCCCTTTGTAGAAGTCATACTATGAAATTGATTGAATAGCCGAGCGTAATATATTAGTTGACACTCAAATTCATAGAATGTGGGCATAGTGGGATATGAGACCACCTATTGTATAAAATGGAAGTATTTCCTTGGCAGCTTGTTAGAAACAATGTGATCTGATCGTTTGAGGACTTAAGAGCCCCCATGGTAGAGAACTCGGTGAGACGGTGTTGGTACTTAGTCAACTTGACTTTCAAGTCATCCCGATCAGTGATTTTGAAGTTTTGACCATTAAATACAAATGATGAAAAAGAGGATTTACCAAAATCATTGACCATGAGATGTAAAAGCTGAAGGAAAAGATAAATAACGAGCACTCATCGAAGATTCTTGTAACTTGTGCTCATCTTTTCTTGAGTGCCATTGCAAAAATCTATTTTCTTCAAGGCTTATGAACCAATACTTAGTTTGAAGAGTGAGTTCATGAGCATCACCAATATCTTGTGGAAAAGAGGAAGTAAACTCAAAAGATTGAGAAGAGTAATATGCGTACTTGATGACATAGGAGTGAATGAAGATGGAGAAGTGTATAGAAAATATGAAAGAGGTAAAGATGGAGATGATAGTGGTAGAGAGGAAAATGATTTGAACTTCATGCCAGTTTTCATGTCAGGATGGCCAATCCTTTGTGGAGCTTCCATCCTTATTGCAAAATCATTAGACTGGTGTATTGAATCTAAAGGAAAAACTCAAATTTATCTTCAATTTGTTGTTGAGCTCAATACATGAGGATGAGATCATATTTGGCTCGTGCGATCTCATTGGTCTATGGACACCATGGTAGTTTGAAGACTCTCTAGCCATGTCGGAAGGAGGAGCAAGCTATGAGGTACACTCCCTTGCGTGTCTCAATGTTCTAAGATCGGAAGCACAGATGTGGTTGTTGAGCTAAAATACGCTTTTCAACTGATTAGCATTCTTAAATAGCCCCAAAACACACTTAATTAATGAAAAACCCTAAAAAGGGAATTGATCCAAGAGAGTTTCAATGGTCCCCCAAAAACCCTAATTCTTTGGGGTACCCTTCAACATCTATAAATAGACAGGCTGCTCCCATTCAGCCTATCTTGTTTTTGCAGATTGCAGCCATCAGCACACAACCACACACGTGGCGGTCCAGCCCTTCGACTGCTACCTCTCCCTCTCCTTCAGTCCTTGCAGTGCCTTGGCACCTTCCTCCTGTCAGAAGTGGAGCAGCGGTGGAAGCATAAACATGTGCTGAAATAAACTGTTGAAACACAAGACAAAAAGAGAAAAGAAAAGAACACGATACAGATGAGAACTCAGATGTATGCACAGGAAATGGAATCCAAATATCTAAACACGAGACGGTCGCATACAACAGTGAGTCACTGGCTGCATGGGCACTGGCACTGGCTCTGGCTCCTCTCTCCACAGAGTCTGCAGATGGTGAAGATGATGATACTGACTAAGGAGGAGCACTGAGTATAAATAGGCTGAAAAAGTGGGGAGCAATAATGCTGGTCGGACAACATTAATGCTGGCCGACTGGTGCATAAAATGCTCCACTGGCATAAAATGCCACACCAGAAAATACCTAAAATACCTAATAAAAATACCCAGCCCAGATCAAGCTCAGACTCACACATGAGCTGACAAATACTCTGCTAACACCCTCTCTCAGAGGAAGTGCACGGAGGAGCCATATGGAGAGGATAAGAAGAGAAGTAGAGAAGAGATGAAATTTAGAGAGAAAACACAGCCAAAACACAAGCACAGACTGCAGAAAATGAGAGTTCACATGCAATAGAACCCAAAATCTGATCAATAGAAGATAAAATTTGCTGCAGAAAGTCAAAAAATCAGACAAAAACTGCCAAACACAGCAAAAACGGCCTGAAGTAACAGTCACCCAGCCAGGAGAGACGCTGAATCAGCAAAACGCAGGCTGTAAACTGGAGAAAAACAGGTAGAAAACTGTCGCCAGCAGCTGCAGATGAAAAACGCAGGCAGTAGAGGGTGCATAGGCAGCAGCCGATGGTAAAACTGCAAAAAACGCAGGCTGAAAACAGCCCCAAAACAGGTCGCCTGGCTGCGACAGCAATCGTCGGATCAGTAGGGGTACAAAACAGTCCTGAAATCAGCAATAAAACACAGCAGAAAGACACATCCTGAAAACTGATACCATGTCAGAAGTGGAGCAGCGGTGGAAGCATAAACATGTGCTGAAATAAACTGCTGAAACACAAGACAAAAAGAGAAAAGAAAAGAACACGATACAGATGAGAACTCAGATGTATGCACGGGAAATGGAATCCAAATATCTGAACACGAGACAGTCGCATACAACAGTGAGTCACTGGCTGCGTGGGCACTGGCACTGGCACTGGCTCTGGCTCCTCTCTCCACAGAGTCTGCAGATGGTGAAGATGATGATACTGACTGAAGAGGAGCACTGAGTATAAATAGGCTGAAAAAGTGGGGAGCAATAATGCTGGTCGGACAGCATTAATGCTGGCGGACTGGTGCATAAAATGCTCCACTGGCATAAAATGCCACACCAGAAAATACCTAAAATACCTAATAAAAATACCCAGCCCAGATCAAGCTCAGACTCACACATGAGCTGACAAATACTCTGCTAACACCCTCTCTCAGAGGAAGTGCACGGAGGAGCCATATGGAGAGGATAAGAAGAGCAGTAGAGAAGAGATGAAATTTAGAGAGAAAACACAGCCAAAACACAAGCACAGACTGCAGAAAATGAGAGTTCACATGCAATAGAACCCAAAATCTGATCAATAGAAGACAAAATTTGCTGCAGAAAGTCGAAAAATCAGACAAAAACTGCCAAAAACAGCAAAAACGGCCTGAAGTAACAGTCACCCAGCCAGGAGAGACGCTGAATCAGCAAAACGCAGGCTGTAAACTGGAGAAAAACAGGTAGAAAACTGTCGCCAGCAGCTGCAGATGAAAAACGCAGGCAGTAGAGGGTGCGTAGGCAGCAGCCGATGGTAAAACTGCAAAAAACGCAGGCTGAAAACAGCCCCAAAACAGGTCGCCTGGCTGCGACAGCAGTCGTCGGATCAGTAGGGGTACAAAACAGTCCTGAAATCAGCAATAAAACACAGTAGAAACACACATCCTGAAAACTGATACCATGTCAGAAGTGGAGCAGCGGTGGAAGCATAAACATGTGCTGAAATAAACTGCTGAAACACAAGACAAAAAGAGAAAAGAAAAGAACACGATACAGATGAGAACTCAGATGTATGCACGGGAAATGGAATCCAAATATCTGAACACGAGACAGTCGCATACAATAGTGAGTCACTGGCTGCGTGGGCACTGGCACTGGCACTGGCTCTGGCTCCTCTCTCCACAGAGTCTGCAGATGGTGAAGATGATGATACTGACTGAGGAGGAGCACCGAGTATAAATAGGCTGAAAAAGTGGGGAGCAATAATGTTGGTCGGATAGCATTAATGCTGGCCGACTGGTGCATAAAATGCTCCACTGGCATAAAATGCCACACCAGAAAATACCTAAAATACCTAATAAAAATACCCAGCCCAGATCAAGCTCAGACTCACACATGAGCTGACAAATACTCTGCTAACACCTCCAGGCTGTGTTGCCACTGTCTGGCGCCCTCTTACCTACTTGGTTGAGCTTATCTAAGTCCTCCCTCATCACTTGCACTAAATATAATTTGTAGGCTTTGGGGTGGCAGGGAAAATTGATTCAAAAAGGGCATATTGCTAGACATCTAGGTTATCCTTTGATATGGATGTGGCACCGAAGCATTTATTGTAGTGGATCTCAAATAAGATGAATACCAAGTTTCTCTATTGAATATCTCAGGCATTGCCCTTCCATGTGTGTCTCAAATTGGCATAGACAATTATGCTTCCTACGCTTAGTTCTTGCCTCTTTTGCCTTGGTCCAAGAGTAATGTGCGGGAAATTACACGAGCTATTCATTGTATGCTTTGGAAAAAAGATTCCATCCAAGCTGGCATTACTTGGATCTTGTGGGGTCATGTTTGTACACCAAAAGTCATTGAGGTGTTGTTGTTTTGGATATGGAGACTCATATGGTTGCACTACGTTGGTCATTGTTTTAGGCCTTGCGTGTTGGTTGTCACCCTCGGGTTTTGATTGCTCATTCCTTGAAGAAAAGGTTTGCCCCATGGAAACACTAAAATTCAAGTCTCTTGGTGGATGTGCTTAAGATTGATCAGCCAATTTTTCTTCCGTCCTCATTTTTGGTGACCCATTTGGTCCGTTCTTGCAAGCTTGTGCTTCGAAAGGGGGTTTGGCATCCTCATGAGGATCGGTTGCAGGCCAATTCTTTCCAAGATGAGCTATTTGTTGTGTCTAGTCTCCTTTGGTGGAAAGGAAAACGGGATGATCGTTCTAGATTTAATTGGATGGTTCGTTTGGGATTGGTCACTATTGATGATGTCACACTTTCTTCATAATGTGTCCTCGTGTCATTCCGCAATGTTTGCCAACTTTTTTAAATCCCCCATAGCTATCATGGCTTGTGAGATATGGCTGCTTTAGATTTGCAAGATCAGCAGCTTTTTCCTAGCCGTGCTGTTGATAATCCCTAGCAGCATTGGTGCCTTGCAGGACGGTTGCATCTGGAGAGCTTTTATCAACCAGATTTATCATTTACTTGTTAAGGATTGTGACTGTCTACCGGACAAGTCTGATTATGTGGCCGCCACATAAGTTGCTTGGTGGAAGCAAAGCTATAATGGACGGTTGGATTAATAAAAATCCATTCAAATGCAAGGTTTTTCTTTGGAGAATGCTGATTGATGGCGTCCCCCTTGCTTCAGCCCTTTCTAGGCATCATGCTTTTAATGGCACCTGCTTTTTCTGCACTACCAATGTGAAGACTTCTAGGCACAGATTTCTTTTGTGCCTATTGGCCGAGAAGATCTGGTCTCTTTTGTCTGAGATTTGGCAGAAAGTAGCAGGACCTTCTGTTCGTCCCTTTGATTGGGTTTTTGGCAAAGCTAAGCTTCCTACTCAGCCACAGCCTCACTTGGAGATTACGTTTCACTTCCTCAGATTCTAGGGATGCTGGCATAATTGGATCACCCAAAATGCTTTTGTTTTTAATTCTAATTCTGGTGTTCAGCATCATGTGGCGATACTGAAGGGTCTTCTTCATTGGCAGCTTGATCTTGTTCATCACACAAGCATTCTTCCCTGGGAGGATTTAGTCCCTTGGCATATGGCAGTTTCCTCAGTAGTCTGCTATCTTTTTAGCTCTCTGTGACATTTGTAGTATTCTATTGTAATTTATATATAACTGCTATTCACAGAGAGAGAGAGAGAGAGAGAGAGAGATGAAACAAATTCAACATGCCCATTGTTTAGTACAACTTTATGAAGTACAAAAAGATAGTATAACAGACATTGTGTTCATTATCCTGAATATATGACTTTTCTTGGTCAGTTCATGTTTAGTGAAGTTGAATGCATGTCCTTTGTTTGTTCACTTTTCTATTTTCCAGAAACATCGGAGTCCTAGCACAGACCAATAAAGTTTACGCCATTGATTTACTAGGTTTGGGTGCTTCGGAAAAGCCTGCAAATTTCAAGTACACCATGGAGACATGGGCTGAGGTAAATTTCCATTCCTATGATTTTGGTCATTGCAAGGTGAAACTCCGTATTCCTGTCAGAAGCCATATTGAACTTGAGTGCACAACAGCTGCTGTTGGATTTCACCAAAGAAGTCATTCAAGAGCCGACTATCTTGATAGGCAATTCGATTGGGAGTTTGGCCTGCACCATTGTTGCTGCAGGAAATTGTTGGTCTATTCTCTGTCATTTGTAGTTTATCTCATGATTTATTGGGTTAGTTATATGTATGACAAATACAGCTTCATGTAGGTCCTCATGTTTCTTAAGTTTCATAAGGCTGTCTGAAGTCTCATTTAGCATTGCAGTTGTTGAGCAGAATCTCCAGAACAGTTAATACGTGGCATGGTTCTCCTCAACTGCTCTGGTGGAATGAATAATAAGGCAGTGGTTGATGATTGGCGAATCAGGCTCTTTCTTCCACTTCTCTGGTTAATAGATTTCCTGCTCCTTCAGCGATCCATTGCCTCAAGATTATTCAACCGTGTGCAGTCAAAGTATTCACATTGCCACTTCTTTTTTTTGTCTGACAGCATTATCTGGTGACGGTTTATATCATATCTTCCTAATTTATGCTCTAAATCTTGCTAGGGATAGTCTGAGAAATGTGTTGCAGTCAGTGTATTGCAACAAAGATGCAGTGGATGATGAGCTCCTTGAGGTGTCTTTCAAACCTCTTTAATCTGATTGTTGATAGTGATAACATGTGGCATTTGAATGTTCATTTAAGTGATTATTTTTTTTCCTGCCAGGTGATAGGAAAACCTGCAAGAGATCCAGGAGCACTAGATGCGTTTGTTTCAATAATTACAGGACCTCCTGGACCATCTCCCATATCCTTGTTCTCAAGAATCTCCATCCCTGTTCTTGTGCTATGGGGTGACACAGATCCCTTTACACCCATTGATGGTCCTGTCGGCAGATTCTTCAGGGGTCTTCCAGCCACTCAAAATAATGTGGAGTTGGTCTTACTACCTGATGTTGGTCACTGCCCTCATGATGATAGGCCAGACCTCGTCCATAAAGAGCTTTTGCCATGGCTCTCTAGAATAAATCCCAGCAAGCAAGGGACAAATGTATCCTCTCTTCTAACAGCATAATCCGGGTGTGTTCCTAGACCCCCTGGAAGATACATTCTTTCTGCTCTTGAGGTATAATATCTCTGAAATTGATGCACCGACTTGTACCACCAATAGTTAAAATGATTTTT
Organism: Lygodium microphyllum; assembly: GCF_053477565.2. NCBI lineage: Eukaryota > Viridiplantae > Streptophyta > Polypodiopsida > Schizaeales > Lygodiaceae > Lygodium > Lygodium microphyllum. Next base: position 89,095,697 of record NC_141142.1, on the reverse strand, counting down.
AACAAGGGCGCACCATAGCACATAAGAGCATTGCCCTTTTGGCTTTTTTTTTTTGGGTTTGTTTTTCACTTGTGCATTGCAATATTAAAAAAAGAAATTGCATATAGAGACAATGCATTTTGTTCAAGAGATTGCGTGCCTTGTAAAGGAAAACTATCAACATTTTTGCTCAAACAAGACATGTTTTTGTAATTGAAGAATATTCAATGATTTCTACCATACACACTATTCTATTCAAGATGAGGGTCTTGCTTCCTGCTTTTCTTTGTGATGCCTTACATGGATCTGGACCCAAAGGGATGCCTATTCAATAAGTCCAGCCCAAGAGATTGCATAAGGATTGGGAAGTCTGATACACTCGATGCCCACAAAAAGCTTCGTTTCCAATCCCATCTTGGTGTTTTCACAATGCATTTCTTGGCTTGCTTGTAAAGCTCCAATGCTGCCACTGGTTTTCAAACTGCACACCCAGCTTACACAATCAGGACGGATGCCCTCCAAGTGCATATGAAGGAAACACTCCTGTGTTTCTTGAGCAAGTCCTTGCTAAGCATATGCAGCAATCATTGCATTATAAGAGACTTTGTTTCTAAGTGGTAACCCATCAAACGCTCGTGTCCTTCTATAAGCATGTGACATTTGCCACACATATTGACCAATGTGTTTCCACGCGTCGCACTACACACACAGACATTGCACTCGAACCCCCTTCTTAAGGATGTCAGCGCGCAACTCTTGGGTTGTGTTGGCATCCATTATCCTTGCACAAGCGTTGAGCAGGGCCAGATATGTAACCCTATTAAGTTGTACATACTATTGTGCTGGTAAGTTTTATTAGAGGTCGAATGGTTACTGCGGCTATCCAGAGCCGATGTAACCAGAGATAAGGCAAGACCAGGAATATTTGTTCTGTTGTGTGAGCCTGTTAAACGCCTCCTATGCATTGCGCAGCTTTCTGCATTCCACCTGCATAGGCACAAGGTGTTTACCCAGGATTGTGTACAAGTCCAGCTGATGTGCGCCACACACGCATGCAGATGTCGGGCCTCATGCACGTCTTTCTTCTATTTGCACTTTTGCACGAGTGGAAGCAGACTCTCATAACGTGCGCACATGAGCTACCGGGGTAGAGGGCAAGTTATCTTTTTCCTATGCGGCAATGATGTGCCACTAAAGATTGTGAGTTCAACTGCGGTAGCCCCTTCCAACTAGGGTAAAAGGTCTAATAAAGTAGCGCCCTCCAAAAGGCAAACACACCCCACTCCAATTTTTACAAGAAAGATGTGGCTTTTTTAGTTGCTTGCCAATATAATATGATTTTTTAAAAATTGCAAAAGAGTTTAACTTAAGTCAAACAATTGAGCCATGTAATTTTTTTTATACTTTAGATTTTGTAAAACCCTAAAGTAATGCATCTTGGAGTGTCACCTTATTGGCCCCTCACTGTCCATCTTTTATGAACCTTTCATTTGTAACTAAGGCTACTTGATAAAAATATCAAAATGTTTTAATATTTTTTCTTTGAGCTTTATATAATTTAAATAGTTTGACCATTAAAAAATATTTATGCAACTTACTTGGAATTTTTTTAAATAATGGAGGATTGTTAGATGACAATCTATTGGTCCCTTTACCCTATGGGAAAAAGGTGTTAAGGGGTCTCACCATGGTAAAACTTACATTTTATGACACATGGTTGAATCTCATCTCTCTTCTAAAAAGATGGTTTATATTTAACCAAATTCCATAGTTTCTTGGTGTGTCCAAATGGCTAATTGAGCTACCATGGCTCATTAAAAGTTTGATTAGAATCCTTGACCATGATAACTCATGTGTAGCCTTTAAACAAAGGCAAGAAGCCTTGGATTCTTGTACATATTTTGTAAAATGCGAGTGCATGTGCACATGTATGTATGCCAACATATGTACACACACACATGCCCATACATATGCAAACATATGAGCAAGAAAAAAAATTAAGAGAGACATGGGAACAAAAGACTAGAAATATTGATGAGATAGAGGAAAAGAACTATAAAGAGAGAAGAGACGAAGTAAAGGAGAGAAGAGAATGGATACAAACTTATAGAATATACTTACACGCATGCATATGCTTAGATCCACATATGCATACACACATGCATATATATACACATGCGTATATAACATGCATACATATGAGGTAAAAAAGATGAGAGACAAGGGACTTGGGAGAAAAAAAATAAAGGAGATGAGAGGGAGAGAGAGCACATATGAGACCATAAAAGTGAAAACACACATGTACAGATGTGCACATACAACACACGCATATATGTATAGATGTGTGCATACATATGTGCACGTGGAGAGAGAGAGAGAGAGAGAGAGAGAGAGAGAGAGAGAGAGAATATAAGAATGAAAAAGAGATAGAAAAATGATGAGCTTATGAGACCACGAATGGATACATACATATAAAGCACACATATATATGTACATACACATGCATACACATATAAGCATAAACATGCACACATACACATATAAGCATAAACATGTATATGTGCATAGAAATTTAACCACTTTAAATTAAAGTTTAAAGTAGATGATAGAATAACATTTAATATGGATCATTCGGAAATATGAAGTTTATAACACTTAATTGATAGTAATTTTTTTATAAAGTGAAGTTTCATATAATATCAATAACATATTAAGGAAAAGATGAATGACCACTCACCTTAGATTATTGCAATCTTTGTTTATCTTTTCTTGAGTGCAACTACAAAACCTTTTCCTTTTTGGGGTTAATGAACCAATATCTAGTTTGAAGAGTTCATCATGAGCATCAGTTGTAGAAAAGAGGAAGTAAAATCAAGAGGTCGTAAAATAGTGATATGCATACCTAACATAGGAGTGAATGAAGGTGGAGAAGTGTGTGTAAAAGATGAAAAAGGTAAGTATGGAGATGATTGTGGTAGAGAGGAAAATGGTTTGTACTCCATGTGCTAGTTTCCACATCAACAAGGATGGCTAGTCCATGTTCGTCATTTCTACAAAATCATTAGACTCATGCACTAGATCTAAAGGGAAAAACACAAATTTATCTTCAATTTGTTGTTGAGCTTGATACATGAGGATGAGATTGTATTTAGCTTATTGTAATTAACAATAGGTAATATAATAATATTTAGAATAAACAATTTAAAAAGTATAATATTAATCATCTTTATTTAATTAATAAAGTTTGTAATTTAATGTTTTATTATAGAATTTATTATGAGATGTACTTTATATTAAAAAGTTAAAATTATTAAAAAATTATGCTTAAAATCCATTATAAAGCCTTGTATAATAAATGACATAAAAATATTAAAGTATTAATATTAATATTTTATTTTAAAAAATTTTCTTATTGCTTTAAACATCACTTGAGAACAAAAGTATTTTAGTTTTTATGATGAAAGTAATAATTAAACTATCTATATAATATATATTATTATTAAAAGCTATATATTGAAATTTATTGTATATAATAAATTACATACTATATAAACTTTTAATATAGTATTGATTATTACATTAATGATGCATACTATACAATACACATTGTTATATTATTAATACATTTTTTACTATTAAAATATTAATATTATAAATTTTTAATTATATATTGATATATTATCATAATAACATTTTAATATTTACATATGATATATAATATATATTATTATATACATATATATAGTAAATAATGACTCGTATTGTAAACTATTTTGTATGTATTATATTAATCTTATATTTATATATAATTTTAATTAATTTATTAATAATACATTATAATATATTAATATAATTATATGTAAGGTATTATTATATATATGTGTTGTCCACATGTCATAATAGGCCACACACGCGCGCGCGCGCGTATTTGTGTGTGTGTGTGCATAAATATATAAAATAGAGAGAGAGAGAGAGAGAGAGAGAGAGAGAGAGAGTGAGTGTGAGAGTGTGTGTGTGTGTGTGTGTGTGTGCGCGCGCACGCGCACGTCTACAAGCATTGCATTAAGCATACCTTAGGATATGAAATGCTTTGATGGTCACTAGAACTAGTGCTAAGCACTGGCCATTCTCCCAATTCCTCACATATAGAAGGGGGAGAGCAAATAATAGTATACGATTGGAAGGAAGAAAAGATAAGACATCAATTAAGTATTAATTTCTATAAGATCCATGGGACTTATAGTATTGCTTTTAGGTAATAGACTCACACACACAATACATAACAGATGTGATATAATGAAATTATTGTAGAAGCACCACATTACATTATATATATGGTTTCTTTTGATACATTTTGTATGATTTAAAGTGCAAGCTATAAAATCTATTTAGTGTGCGAGCCATACTATAACACAATTTAATGATTATGTGAGAATATTATCTATTAATGAAAGATTTAGGGGGTTGCTATGTCGTGACCATTCAAACCTGCCATTATAGCTGGGATGTGCTAGCTAGCAGTCCCCTAAAGTTTTCATAAGTAATAGAGAAAATAATAATAATAATATTAGTATTATTATTATTCTATATATTATATTTAGAGCATTGCCTTGGAGATGCCAAATCAACCAAAAGGTTTCCAAGTCCATGTGGCACAAGAAGAAGAGGTTTGGTATTCAATAAATAAAAAGGGGTTTTAAAAGGGTGATATAATAACAAAAGAAAAGAGGAAGTAATTGAAAAGTTATGTGGTAGATGTGTGTGTAATGAAGAAAATTTTGACCTTGTAATAAAGTAAAAGCATATGATAGGAGAAAGACAAAAGGCTAGAGATGTAACATGTGAAGCACCTTTTGATCGTCATTAGACACATAAAGTTTTCAACTTATTTTATGATTCGCATCTTCTTCCATGTATTTTCTTGTAGCAACCATGGCTTCCTTATGCTATGGATTAATGGAAAGATTATCCATGGCATGGCCATGATCTACCATTCTCTTGTGCAATTTCATGTTTTCTAGGAGTAGTCTATTAGATTAATTTTAGTTAGAGCGGGTCTCTTTTACATTGGTATAAGAGCTATTCTAGATCCAACTGTGTTGTCATTTTCAAGGTTAGATATGTCTATAGTAGTCTAACAACCATTGTTGATGGATTTCCTCCATAGATCACCCCGCCATTTAAGATAAGAATCTAGAGCAAATTGCATTGAATGACAAGTCTACGATCTACAAAGGGAAGCCTTGATTCTCTAACTTGCATCCTTGTCATTCAAGGAGAAATAAAGTTGATCCTTATGCATCAAATGCCATAGATTAAGCTTTTAATATAGTTTGAACGCATGCTTATGAAAATGGCAAACAAAGCAGATTGTGCTTGAAATATAGATAGATTCATGAAGAAAACGTCTCTCAAATAGGCTTGTTAGAGCAACCACCAATCTTCATCCCTTAAAGCTTTGGCATTCATGGAGCATATTTGACAAGTAGGTCTGAATACAAGGAAGAATAGGCTTAAAATGTTTTACACAACTCACAAGTTCCATTTTGCCAATGATTCGATTACTTACAAAAAAAAAAAAAAGATTTCTAGCAATCTGTGCTAATTATGTAGGTAGAAAAGTGCATATGTATACCCCTCCCCACATTGTATTTAGGGCCAATTTGAAGCCTACATATCGCACATCTTTGTGATCAGGCTTTGCATTTTGAGTTGCATCTCTTTACAAGACTTCTTGGGCTATGAATCAAATTTGTTGTTGATGATACTTATATTTAGTCGGATATAATGTGACATTGACAATACAAACCTTGTGTGCAGATTGCAAACAAATCACAATGCTACCTAAAGTCATCATTGTCCTCGTAAGTAAGCAGCACTGCAGTCATTTGCTCCATCATAACAATTGTAGTCAATCTCCATAGTTCATAACTATTGATAGCTCAAATATGTCTACACTTATCGCTGGTGCAATTGTTTTGTGATGACAATGCAGTGATCTAGATTTTTTTTCCATTACCATTCCCTTGTACAATCCCTTGCTTTTCTCCAGATGTGAAGATACGAGATCCTTGTATGCCATGTCTACTTTAAATGCAGCTCTTAGAGCTTGACCTTGTTGTCAATTGAAGGAATGGGTTGGAGATTCTAGAGTGGTGCTCATAGCTTTGCAAACCCATTTGACCAAAGAAATAATAGCCCACTAGAAAAGGCGCAAATGATTTCCCACATTCTACCTTCAAAATATGTGCAATATCACTAAAAGCAAGAGATCCATGTGCAAAGCTGTTCCCGACTAGTAGAAGGGCACCGTGCTCTCCTTATCCAAGGAGCACACTATGACTCTTTGGATCATACAAAATGAAGACAAACTATCCATCAAGATCAGCCACCCACAACTTTGTCTATTGGATACAATGATTGTTTCAGTTGATTTGAAAACCAGTGCTGCCATGGAAGCACCCTTGAGAGTCTAAATTGCATTAGAATGGAGAAGATAGGACTAATTTGAAATAGTTCACTCATTACCATTGGAATAGGCTTTCCAATTTTTACTATCAAGAGCTTAACAGATCATGCATTCCATTAGACATGCTTGATGAGCCATTCTGGAAAGCTTTGAAGCCATTTTCACCACATAAGCAATAGGAAAATAAGGAATATACTATGCTAAAGAAAGGCTATTGTAGCAAGTCATAAGCTTCATTTTGCCAATGATTTGGTCCACAAATGGTAGATTCTAATGAATCTTGAGTGGAACTAATTTGATGATGTAGCTATTATACACTTGGAGAGCTCTAAATCGTTTGAAGTTAGTACAACCTAAACATTGGTCATAGAAATGTAGAGTTATTCTTGGTAGGTTTGAGTTTATTCATGGACCATATCAAATGCATGAATAAAGGAAGGGATTGATCAGTTTGGTCATAACATCCAATCCAACATTGACAAATTAATTGATATTGTTCAATTTAGACATATGTTGGAGTCTAAGATTGACAAATTAATTGCCATACTTGTCACGAATCGTGTGGTGGGAGGACTTACTCAAGCTGTTGAACTAAACACACACAAGGAGAAGCTCACTCAACAACACATAAAGAGAGATGGAGGCTAAAACATTTTCATGTTGTAGTATAGATAAGATACAATACAAAGAAAATTGGTCTACTAAGTCAAACAGTGCATAACACACTATACTAATCAATTGGCACTATAGCTATGCCAGTTATAGATAGGTGTAACAAATCAAATATAATGAGTGATAAGTCAGTGGCCATGTAAGAGTCATAAGGACCATCCACGTGCTAAGTGTAGATGTGATCCATCTAACTAGGCGGTCCATCATCAATGTCTGCATGTGGTGGGCTTACCGTCTCAATACTCCCCCTCAAGCTCAATTGCATCTTTGCAACTCCAAGTAAGCTTTGAAACTTTCGAAGCTTTTCTCCACCCGATGCCTTCATGAAGATATTAGCTATTTGATCTTGTATGCTAATATATACCAAGTTAATCTCACCTGAAAGTACCTTCTCCCTCACAAAGTGATAATGCACTTCAATGTATTTTATCCTCGCATGGAACATAGGGTTTTTAGGCAATTTTATGCTACTCATGTCACACTGAATGACAAGTGGACCATCTACCTGCATATCTAAATCACCCAATAACTTATGCAACCATATCACCTTACATACTACCATATCAACACCTCTATACTCAGTCTCTGTACTTAATAAAGCAACTATAGGTTGCTTTTTGCTACTCCATGTAACTACTGTACTACCAAGGGAAAACATGAGTCCACTAGCATATCTTCTATCAGACATGCTACCAACTCAATCTGTATTTGTGTATCCAAACACCTGTACATCCTTACCTGTCTCATAAAAAAGTCCATAATGCAAAGTGGACTTCACATATCTCAATACGTGTTTACTTGTATTTAAATGAGACTTTCTAGGCATCTACATAAACTGATTGACAAGGCCAACAACATAGCTCAAGTTTGACCTTGTGATAGTTATGTAAAGCAAACTCCCTACTATCCTTCTGAACATAGTTGGGTTTTCTATCTCATCTCCAACATCAACACTCAACTTCACATTTTGCTCCAATGGCACTGAAAGAGACTTGCACGCTGTCATATCATACTTGGACATTATATCCAAGCCATACGACCTTTGTGACATCGAGGTGATAGCCATATACCATCATCATATCTGATCACCTCAATACCAAGAAAGTATCTCAAGTCACTTAAAATTTTCATCTCAAACTTCCTCTTCAAAAGGTCCTTGGCTTTACTAATTCTATTGCAATTGTCACATGTAATAATCAAGTCATCTACATAGATGATTATGATGACCAAACATGCATCTCCCTTCTCACATAAAGTGAGTCATCAACATTAGAAACATAAAAGTGAATGTTGACAAGATACTCTCAAAGCTTGTCAAACCATGCTCTAAGTGATTGCTTCAACCCATAGAGCATCTTCACCTACACATATACGTGGGATGCTCTAAATCCTCACACCTTGCTGGCTGCTCTATATACACCTCTTCTTGCAATTCACCATGCAAGAAGGCATTCTTTACATCCATTTTCTCTACAAACTCTTGCTGGTAAAGCAATCACACATCTAAATATTGCCATCCTAGCAACTAGACTGAATACGTCTTCATAATCTATGCCATATGTTTAAGCATAGCCTTTTGCAACTAACGAAGGCTTATACATGCTAACAAAACCATCTACATTATGCTTAATTTTGTAGACTCACTTACAACCAATAGCTTTCGTGCCCTTCTTTTCCGTATCCCAATAAGCATGACCAACAACATCCTCAAAACAAGTGGACTCAACATCCTCAACAATCTTTAACATATAAGCATAATGGTAAGCTGCATAACCTTCAAAACCAAATCTTTTAATAGGGTATTTGACTTGATAGACTTGCGTACCACTAGATCACTTAGTGGAGCCTTTACATTACCATGTGCTCTTTGTACACTTGGTGTCGTGACTAAAGGAATACCAAGTTTATCATCCAAAATCTCTAAACCATTAGAATCTCCATCAAACCCCAAATGACTAGCAATGGCATCCATATGACACTTTCTTCTTTCCTTTGTATTTACTTGCAATACTAGTAGATATATCCTTGAAGATGTGGGATTGCTCCTTAGTCTCCCAAACCAAGGGCTAAGTGTAGATCTAGTACCATATAATATTTTTGGTCCACTAAGTGATTCTTGCTTTTCTTTCTACACGTGACCCTCATGATTATCATAATCATTCAATGCATCACCACTAGATGCATATCAACTACTCATCTCATCAAAAAATTTATATCCCTGCTCACTCTGAACTCACCTAATGATAGGGTTATAGCAGCGATACCCTTTTTGCTCTAAAAAGTATCTAATAAAAATACATTTTTCAGCCTTTGAATCAAGCTTCTTCCATAGCTCATCTGGCACATTAACATATGGAATATAACCAAACTCTTTCAACTGTAATACATCGAGCTTCTTGCTTGTAAAGCATCTTCGGGGCTCATTCCATGAACTATAGCTGTGAAAGTTCTGTTTATAATATATACAAAGTAGAAACAACTTTAGATAAAAAATACTTTGGCAAATTCTTTTCAGTCCCATCAATGCCCATGCACCTTCTGCAATATGAGTTTTGAAGTGCTCAAACACATCACTCTTTTCCTTTATGAGATACACCCATAGCTTTCTTAAGCAATTGTCAATAAATGTGACAAAACACCAAGAGATATATTCTATGTAGATTCCCAAACATCTATATGTACAATATCAAGTATATTCTTGCTCATATCTTTATCATGCGAAGAAAATTTGTCTTGTTTGCTTGCCAAACTGACATACTTTACACATTTTATGAAATTTTGTAACTTTAAAAGTAGGCAAGCATGTAGCCAACCCTTTGGACTGCATTAATTTCAACCTTTGCACATTTACATATCAAATACATTTGTGCCATATTTCAATGTCTACAACCACTCCTTTACCTTTAGCATATATAGCAGGAATTCCAACATCTAAAGTAAATATGCAACCAACTCTACTTCCTTTTGCAACCAATATACACTTAACCCTAAAATCTTTCATAAATAGCCTTTTGTATTAAATCAAACATGTAGCCTCTGCTCTACCATATGACCAATAGACACTAAATTCTTGGTGATGGATAGCACATGTAATACATTGGCAAACTCTTTATTTGACCATCATACAAGGATAAGGAAATTTTTTCAATATGTGAAATTATGTGGTATGAATCATTACTTGTCTATACATAACCTAGATTTTCTAAATCTTACATCTCTTTAAACCATTCACCATGGCTAGTCATATGATTAGATGCACCTGAATCAACATACCATACATCATCATATGTCTCTTTTTATGTAATAGCATAATGTAGTATAATAAATAGACACTCATTTTTATTTTCATTTTGTCATAAAGATGATGTATAGTTTCCTTGCTATAATTTACCACTGTGGATATCATCATTTTTAGCATAACACTAGGTTGCATATATGACTTGTTTTGCCGCAATAATGATAAAAAATAGTAGAATTGCTAGAATCTTTGTTGCGCGATCTACCTCTTCCTCTAGAGTTTCCCTTGCCTCTAAAGTTGCCATGGCCTTCTAAAACTTCCAAATCACCAAACTGTTGATTTAGCATGTTTTGTTGGTATCACTAGCACATTCCATATCATGACCTCTTGAAGAGGACTTGCCACATCCCTTCCTGAATTAGAGTAGAATGCTTGGACTTGTTCACCACTTTTTTAAATGATTCACCCTACATATTAATCTCTCAGTAACCATGAGTGAGATCAACTTATCACAATCTAGAAATGGCTTCTGTATACATACACAAAAGTAACAAACAATTTTCAAGTCTTTTCATGATCAAGGTCACCCAAAGTAGATGATATCAAATCATAATCATCAAACTTTGCATTAATTGCTATCAATGCATTTGCAATGCTCCTCATCTTCAAAACATACTCATTGACAAACTTTTTTTTTTTCTTCAAAGTATTCAGCTTTTACTTGAGCTAAATCTTTCATACCTTTGTATTCACAAAAAACATATTTTCAAATGTGGTTCATGCTCCATATAAACTTTTCACATTTCTTATATACCCCAGCATAGTGTTATCAATGACTACAGATAGCCAATACATCATATTTTTGTCTTTTGTGTTCCATTCTTTCTCCGTCTTTAATTCATTTGTAGTCGCAGGGTCACTCAGCTCTAGCTCCTTTTCTTCAATAAGGAAGGTTGTTACATGAAACCCCCATGATGAGTAGTTGTTCTTGTCTAGCTTCTTAATGATAAGGTTTTTACTATCCTCTACCATTATCACAAAATTGATTTAAAATAGCAAGCAAGTCTTTTGCAACCTTTCATAATAAGTGTACAACAACACACTGAGTAGCCTTTTTCATTGATTGCTTAACAATATATGTAATCTGCAACCTATTGCAAACAAAACTTGTGTTTTCTTCATGGCAAACACCTCAGAACTCATAGTTTCAAAATTTATAACCTGTGTACCCACTTTTAGTCGATACAATTGAAATCGTCGTATACCCTGAAATTGTTGTTCACAACTTTATGGGTCTAAAACGAGGCCTGAAACAGACTCAGATTGACCAAAAAAGAAGTGAGACATGCCTGAAGGGCTAATGTGCAAAACGTACAATGCTCTGCTTGCACACCAAATCTCATGTGATGTCAATGTTGCAAGGTCATCATCTAGTTGCTAGGCATCCACTAGTAGTTAGTAGGAAGTGTTTCATCCATTGGTGAAGGAACCAATGGCTTGGAAAAGTTTCCTTTGTTGGTGAGAGCCTCGCAATACACTTCTAGTAAGGTACAACAAAGGATACATAGATTTGGAGCCATGGATATGCTTGATGGACAAATCATTGTGTACTTGCGGATGAGGAAAGTAGAACGAAGCCATCGAGCTTGGCTAATGTGAGGTGCACACATGGGAGCTTGGGATAGGTGGAGGCCCTAAGAGGCTAAGCGGATAGGTATTGACAAGAGGGAGATCAATGCTATTGGAAGGTTTCTAATGAATACATGGGAGCTTGGGATAGGTGGAGGCCCAAAGAGGCTAAGAAGATAGGTATCAAACAACAAGAGGGAGATCAACAGATTTGGAGTCATGGATGTTCTTGATGGACAAATCATTGTGTACTTGCAATGAGGAAAGTAGAATGGAGCCATCAAGCTTGGCTAATGTGAGGTGCACACATGGAAGCTTGGGATAGGTGGAGGCCCTAAGAGGCTAAGAGGATAGTTATCAACAAGAGGGAGATCAATGCTATTGAAAGGTTTCTAATGAATTCCACATGGCAAAGGGAGAAAGAGAAGGGTTGAGAGTGAAAGGAATAAGGTTTTCTCTCTTCCCTCTCTCTCTCTCTCTCTCTCTCTCTCTCTCTCTCTCTCTCTCTCTCTCTCTCTCTCTCTCTCTCTCTCTCTCTCTCTCTCTTTGGGTTTGATTTTTATTTTATTTGTTATACTTTTTTCAATATGAAATCAATCTTTTTGTTTGATGTCCTTACCATATGGGCCTTATGGTATGCTCAAACATTTTATTAGCTTTATTCAAAACGGGCTTGGACTAGCAAGCTATCAAAGAAACTCTAGAACTTCCTATATCTACAAAGCAAGGCATTCTCTCTCTCTCTTTCCTTCTTTCTTTCATATAAAATTATTTACTTTTGTATTTAAAAAGAAGATGGTAAGAAGATTCAACAAAAGACTTACAAGATATGGTTGTTTGGATTCTTCACAAAAGATTCATGTGATCTCCAATGGTAAAACTTAAGATGAAACCAAATTTCAAAGCTGTGAACAACATAAAATAATAGTCAAAAGAGAATAATGAGGATCAAAACAAGATTGTAAAACCCTCATGGATCCCATCATTGAACAAATACAAAATCTTTTTATTAAAGGGGTAATTTTTTGGTGATCTTTCTTGGGTGAGCTTCTTCAAATTAATTGAATTTTAGACAAGTTTCTATACCCTAAAAATTACCTGACAAACGAAGTCAAAACAATGTTGGCAATAGCCCAATGCAAGGATGTGTGCCAATAGTGTAAAAAACTAAAAAATTACCCAACATTGGAAGTCAAAATGATGTGTGATAGTTGTCTAATGCAAGGCACAAAGTCAAAAAAATGTATAGTAGTAATTTAGATGGGGTGTTTTAGGTTACAAGGCACCTATTGCCTTTAGTTCATGATCTTCATAACCTTTCTTCTTGGATGGTGGATCAAGTCTATTTTGGTTTGCTTTACAATTATTATTTTGGTCTTTCTGATCTACTCCATGCCTTCTAATGTGCTAGAGATTAATCTTAGTCAAGCATGGAGCTCTTCAGGGTCCTCCATTTGCCACAAGTGCGGACCAAGAGTGTTACTTCCCTAAATAGTCATTATTGCTTAGCCATGAAAAATTTATAAGCTTTTAATTGTTGAACAGTTCTTGCTTCCCTGCAGTCTATGCAGCTTAGCCACATCAAATTTGCAAGCTTTTAATTGCACCTTATGGTGACTTTCACTATATAGTGTTGCTCCTTGGTCATTGGATAGCTTCACTAGTGCCATTTCATACAATGTCTATGTTTCACTTTCCATTAGACTAATGGCCCATGTTAGGTTAGCAGATATTGTTTCATGTAGTCTCGCATATGCGGCCTTTCATTGGCCTTGTGCTTGTAGATGATCTAGTATTTGTCTTTCATGCAAGTTTGTTTTGGCCTTATCATGGGCTAGGTGGAGGGTGACCTCTATCTGTTGGTAGTGATTTGTCTCAAATAGTCATTTGGATAGCTTGTCCACCTCTTTCTCCTAACCTTGAGTGCTAAATATATTTCTAAAAGCTCAAAATCCTTGTCCTAAGGCTCGGAATATTCTTCCCTAATGTGTTGCTCTTCTATTTCTCCCTCATCAAATTCCCTTGATGATGAGCTCAACTCTATGTCTTCCCCTTATTTATTCTTTCGCTTATCTAGCTCATTAGTGGGATTGGAATTTTTAATCTCTTTTCTTCACCCCTTTTCCTTCTTTGGGTGTTTTGTTCTCGAATGTGATTCTTTGGTGGGGTAGAGGTGGGGACAAGTACTAGGATGGAATTATTTCTTGTAGAGAGATTCCTACACTAATAGCTATAACATGGGTTAGAGTTGTGCCATAGTTAATAGTGTTGTTTCATATCATTGTGTGGTTTAGCTTCTGTGTTGGGTCTTTCAAGAGAACTTTATGAGCCATTTCCATGAATTCAGTCACATGTTGTAGCTAGAGGCCAAGTCTTGGGTCTGTATTTCTTATTATAATGTTCTCTAATAGCAATTTCAAGACTTTGGCTAAGATAGTCATGGCTTTGTTGTAGGTGAAGAGGTGATTGAATACTTGCATTCTGACCCTAAGTTATTAATCAATGATAGCCTTCAATAGGACTCCTTCACTATTTATCACTAAATCATAATAATGTCTCCTAAGGGTTGTGCACTCCAATGTGATCCTTTGGTGGAGCCGAGGTGTTTTTTGAGTTCTATTGTATTTCCATGTTCTAGCCTTTATCCCTAGTATCTTGTCCACTAGCTTAGGGATAATTTCAAAGCTTCTCTTTTTACAAATTTTTGGTCAAATTTTAGGGCATAAGTGGTCTTGATATTCGGGTTGTAATTCTTGATAACAGCTGAGTGTATCATGAAGTGAATATTGGTTGTTGTGGCTCAAATGTAATTGATTAAGCCAAAGTTGGCTATGAGCTCTCTAGTGGTTTGGTACATGTCAAGATTTGTCAAAATTCGGAATCAAAGGAGTCCCAATCCCCACATTCTTACTTCCAAGTCAATGCAATGCCTCTACAACATGGTGAACACTAGCTTATCTTCATTGAGAGGTTCTTTAATTAGATCCAAGAAAGTTGTGGGTAGCATTGGAGGGGATACTAAGTTGTCATTGGTGAAAAATGATAAGTGTCAATTAGAATTATCCATTGAAAAATATTCGAATATAATGCACTTGCATTCTCTTTACCTATTTAATCTCTTACCACAAAAAGTATTACTACAATGGGGGTTAGGGCTTCTCGATAGTAAATTTCTTTTCAGAAGGAGGAGTTGGTAGGTGGTAGATTCAAAGAATAACTTTAAGCTCTTCCCCTTCTTGTAGAAAAGAAAGACAAGCTTCTAAGATTGGGAACTTGATATTATAGTGATAGTGTGGGACTTTTTAGTTTTGATTTAATGAAGAATGATAGTTTTATTAATATTTACAACAAGAGTGGTTCTATTTATGTGTGGATTCACCAATCATGGAAAGTAGGATTACACTCGAGCTTAATGAGGGCATCTAGGTCTATAGGTTGGAACTATGAGTACGCACAACTAAGATGTAATATCAATGAGGAATGAGAACCCGTTAAAGTGAATGGAAATGTGGAGCTTCTCTTCAATCACATGGTCTTGTCCAATAGCAAGTGATGTAGCAACTCTTTTGGCAAGTCTAGTTTGCAAGTCATGATAGATATTAATAAGAACATAGATGCACAAAATGTGGGGTTACTTCTTAGCAAGCTAACTGCATGACATTGTTCAGCCAAGGTGAGAAGGTGGTTCTCTTAATAGCCATATCATAGAGTGGGTGACACAAACTCCATGCAAAGTACCTGGAGAAGATATATTGTTGTTTGACAGATTTTATCTTAAATGATTCTTCAAGCCTCATAACATGTGTATAGATAGGAAGAATTTGGTACTTTTGCATTATTATTTGTTGAAAGTTCTCATGAGAGTTGCTTTTGAACAAGAATGGCTTTATGGTATAAATATTGTTATTCTTCCCATGAGGGGTGCCATTGGGATATGAGTGTAATCATGTTAGCACTAGCTAAATCTAAATTGGCAAGAAGTTTTGCGAAGGTGCTAAAAGTTTAGTCTAGTTGTAAAAATATTACTATGGGAGATTAGTTAGTTTGCTAAGCCAATTCTTCTTTCATTTCAGTAGATTGAGTGACAACACCAATTCTTCTTTAAAAGGCTAGGAGGTAGTGGCTTATAATCACTTATCCTGAAGGGAGACACACTAAGATCTTGCTCATTAGGTCTAAGGTATAGTATGAGGGTTTTCTTAAAGCAATGGTTGGTCATCTAGGTATGCAAATTCAAATGGGGTAGGCACCTCAAGAGGAACTGAAGGGTTCATGATGGGGTACTTGGGTCGATAAACCATGATGGACCTAGAGTTCTTGTTAGGGTCAACAGTGGCAGATGCCTTACATGGCATTTGGTGTGATGCTATTTATAGCTTGGAAAGCAAGATTGGCAGCATGGCTTGTTCTTCTATGATTTTCCATTAGAGAAAGTAGTTTCACGAGACTATTGCTATTGTGTTTCCCGATTTTGAGTGTTTTTTATAATCGGTGTAGAATAAAGAAATGGATATTAGCAATATGATTGCAAGGGCATCGTTTGTTGAGGGAGGTAGAGGTAACTTTGGCCTTGATAATACCCTTGGCACAAAAGAAATCCATGGGCATCCATCAAGATATTGTACCCCGGGTAGTTCACTATATGTATACCCTCTATATCACGTGCATTCAAGGCCTATTTATAAATACCCTTATCTATGAATTGTCCTTAATAAAACATAACCCTTTTCTATTCAATCTATAGGTAACCCCTTTATATGGGACCCTTCTGTATGTAAAATATATATAAAAATGGCATTAAAAAATCATGTATCTTGAACCTATGTGATACATACATATATTTATGACCAACCTCCCCACGTATTGTACATAGCCTATGATGATTATGTTGGAAAAAAGGCCTCTCCATTGAGGAGTAGTGGTCTGAGTAGATTTTGATCCCATTTGAGATTTGGTCTGTAGCCTCCATTGGATTTGAGGTGGTGGGATGTTGACACTTACAAGCTATTGAATCTAAGTTAGAGTGATTAGAAGCTATGAGAGGAGAGCCGTGTTGGTTGCAGGAATAGTTTGTTGGGTGGCTAGATGGGAATGATGATTGGCATGAGCCTTAAAGTTAGATCCCAGAGATTGAATGCTAAGATAGCCCATGCCGTAGTGAAGTTCAAGTGGATGCATTTTGCCAATGTAGTTGACATTGCAATCTATTTGAAATTTGAATGGATGCCTAGCAAGATTTCAATTCCAACCCCTTCTTTGTTCAATAAACTATAGAAGAAGATTGAAATGTTTGTAATCTCCACCGTCGATTTTAATATCCATTTTTCCAGCAATGAATAAGTCTGGCCTCCTTAGAGATGCAATTTGGCATTACTAGACTCTAGTAGTGGTTGATCGAATTCTCTCCAATTGTAAAATAAGAAAGAGTATTAAAATCAATACCCTCGGGGAAGTTACTATATGTATATCCTCTACATCACGTGTGTTCAATGCCTATTTATAAATATCCTTATATGTGAATTTTTCCTGAATAAAACATAACCCTTTTCTTTTCAATCTGTAAATAACCCCTTTATATTATACCCTTTTGTATGTAAAAAATGTATAAAAATGGTATTTTAAAAATACTTTATTTTAAACCCATGTAATGCACACATATATTCATGAGTAACTTACTCGAGTCAATACCTTTGTCAAATGAGAGCAGGCTCTGCAATCAATCGTATGTGGAGGTAAAAGTGTATTTTTTTAATGAGCTTGTGTAAGTGACTTTTGAGCCATGAAATAAAAAAGGTGAGATTTTATATCCATTGTGAGCACTGATATTTTTATGTATAAGTGTACTTTGTATGTCTCACATTATGCTTCAAGGAGAGTACAAGAGCCACTATTTACAATATGGGAGATGTTGTGAGATACTACACCATACTACCAATTATTACTCTCATGATAAAACCTAAGATAATCTATCATTTCATCATGCTATTGTAATGCTTGTTTTCTTTCTTTATAGCTATGTTAACTCTAAGGCAAGTCAAGATGCTTGAATCATGGTAATTAAGGCATCTTGTTTGGTAGAGGAAACTTTTTTATGAACCATTTGCACAATACAACATAGACCATTTGGTGGATAAAATGCTCATAAAATGGCTATATTTGTTAGGTTATGATACAATGTATAGAATAATGAAGAAGAATCAAGAATGGTATCTATTCTGTCTCAAGAAAAAGTTTGCATCAAGATAATGGATAAAGAGATCAAGAGACTAAAAAGAGAAGAGATTGTATCACAATAGTTAACTTTGAGAGAGTCAATGGAGACAGTGATGGTTGGTGTTGCATAGTTAACTAGGTATGTTATCTCTAAGGAAATCAATCCCACATTATCTCTATTATAGTATTTCCATACAAAATATACCAGTTTTCTTTTATACTTGGTTGTGAAAGAAACAATGATAGAGATACTATAACATCACATAATGTAAACTGTAGTACAGTCAATTACATATTATGGCAATAAGTCATATTCAACACTTGCCATGAATAGAGTTTACAACACTATATAACTCTAAATATCCTGCAAAGCATGAAAAGCAAGATGCTCATCATAGGACTGCTCTTGGACATTGTAAGAATATAAAGTTTTTTCTTCATAATTGGTATCACACCCTTTTTTGTCCAATTGTAGGAGAACTGCAATTGGAAGAACCCCTCTCCATTTTCCATGAGTTTGGAATAATGAGCATCTTGTATGCTTTCTCACTAAACTATGACTCTATGTTTTTAGTGATCTTATGATCTTATCATACGTGACACAATACTCTGTGTTACAAAGCTGTGCCTATCCACATCAACACTTACTATATGCACAACATGTGCAAATTGGCCTTACACTTTCAAGCCATGTTCATACAGTATGCATAATTATTCCAAATGCTTCAGAGTAACTTTAGCATATTTTCTATCAACAAAAGATCAACAAGAAAGAATGGTGCACCTTCCATACAAGTTGTCCCAATAGCATGGTTGGGGTATTGTACCATGGAGCAACTATTTGACTTTCTATAGCCATATCATAATCTACTACCTAGGTTTCTCATCACTCAATGAAGACTTGTTAGCTAGCCCAAACTTTTGAAAATAGAATCTCTCTTGTGAGAGTGTCAAGGTAACATTGGTTTGTGCTATCCTGTAATGATTGACTAAACTATGGACGCATGATCAGACAAGAGATAAATGAAGAAAACATAAAACCATGTGAAGGAGACTACTCTAAAAGGGTGGATTCTAACTTAATCATTTAGGGCCTATAGTACCATTAACAACTCACCCTCTCTCTCCTTTGTAACCTCCAAGAATTGATATCGCACTCTCACGTGATAGGTTGCCATGTGGGACCATGCTACAAGCAAAGCAAGGCACTATTGATAATGCACATTATGTGACATTAAATGCTAGAAAATTTTAGTGTAAGAAACATACCTTCAGGAATGAGATTGTAGCAAAACTTAAATTGATGGCTTCCATCCACGATAATAAATTTCTTGTTGGTGAGATTCTCTCAATCAGTGCCATGAAGCCCATTTTCTTCAGACGAAAATAGTTCAGATGATGAGTACGAAGACTGCTATTCTACCAACGATGAAATCGAAAGAAAAATTGACATGATACAAATGAGACTAAGGGACATGTAATTGAGAAAATATGAGCATACTCTAAACCTCAAAAGAACACTTTTAGAATGGAGAGAGGAGTCATGCGCATGGATTGCGCTCACACATGGTTGGAGCACATAGGTGCAATTGACTATGAGCAAGCAAGCCTAGCCCAAACAAGTGCCGTCTCATTATTCATGACAGAGTCGCCATCTGAGCTACGCCCACCAAGAGAGACTCCATCTTCTAGCAAAGACAGAGAGTTTGATTCCAAGTCGGATGTAACCTCAAACAGTGATCCTGAGATACCTCAACCGCCTAAGACCAGACATACCAAGGGGAACCTACCAGTCCATCTCAAGTGCCGAAGGTTGAAGGAGAAACGAAGGGGACAGTCAAAGGAACCCCAAGCTGAGGAGCAAAGAAAGTCACAAGAACTGTCGAAACGGTTTACGAAGTTTAAGAAAGGTGATAGGATAGTGATCTTGCTAAGAGGCAAACGACAAGGGCAAGCCAGCGAACCAATAGAAGGGCCAGCCAAGGAGGTTAATCTGGCTAAGGAAGGGGAGACGCCTCGACCTATATTTATAGCCAATGACTTGACCGAGGAGGAGGAAGCCAATCTCATTGCTCTCTTATGGGAGTATATAGACGTCTTTGCTTGGTCCCTCAATGACCTAAAAGGGGTAGATCCGAGTGTAGTGACTCACAATATACCCATGACTCTCGATGCAATGCCGGTCAACAAGCAGCGATCGTATCCTATAAATCCCAAGCATACTCATGTTGTCAAAGAAGAAATCGATAAACTATTGAGATCAAGATTCATTTATGAGATTGAGCATATGGATTGGGTCTCATCCATAGTGATCGTACTAAAGAAAAAAAGAAAGATCTAGTTCTGCATCAACTGTAAGAAAGTCAACACTGCTACCAAGAGAGACAATTACCCATTGACGTACACCAAGCATATACTCAAGAGAGTAGCCGGTAAAGAGGCCTATAGTTTTTTGGGCGGCTTCTTAGGGTACAATCAGGTGCAAGTACATCTTTACGATAAGCACAAGACTGCATTCGCCGCTGAGTGGGGAGTCTTTGCCTATATAATCATGCCCTTTGGGTTGACAAACACACCAGCCACATTCCAAAGACTCATGTGTGCCATATCCAAAGACATGCTTAGGAAAGGGTTAGAAGTATTCGTTGATGATCTGTGTGCTCACTCTAATTGGAAGGAAAACTTAGACAAACTCTGAGTGGTCTTTGAACGATGTTGATTGTATCGTCTCTCGTTGAACCCCTTGAAGTGCCAATTGTGGGTAAAACATGGATGCATCCTAGGGCATGTGGTGTCAAAGAATGGCATTGCCACAGACTTTTTGAAAGTCAGGGTTATTGTCGATCTACCACCATCATTTGATTAGAAGGGAGTTCAGTGCTTCCTAGGCCATATGAGGTATTATCGAAGATTTGTACTGAACTATGCATTCACTAGACCTCTATACAAGGGATTTCAGTGCTTCCTAGGCCATACGAGGTATTATCGGAGATTTGTACTGAACTATGCATTCACTAGACCTCTATACAAGTTGTTGATAATATTCGAATGGATCAAGGAATGCCAATGCGCATACGAGGAATTAAAGAAGGCTCTAACCACAACACCAATTCTACGAGCCCCTGACTGGGGACCATAAACTTCCATGTTCACATTAACGCTTCAAAGTTTTCCATGGGAGATGTGTTGTGCTAGCCTAGTGAACACAATCTCAACTACCCAGTGAGCCTTGCTAGCATACAACTCACAGATATGGAAATGAACTACTCAATGAGAGAGAGAGAGAGGGTTTAGCCATGGTGTTTGTTGTAAAGAAATTCCCGCATTATCTTTTAGCTACGCCTTTTACCTTCTTTATTGACCATCAAGCCTTGATTTATCTTGTAAATAAACCATGCACTACGAGGTGTATTGCCCGATGGTTACTTCTGCTTTTAGAATTCAACTTCTCCATGGTTATACGCAAAGGGAAGTAGCATTACATGGCTGACCATATGTCTCGTATATCCATTGGAGAAGTTGCTAGACAGGGCATTACAAATGAATTGCCAGATGCACATCTATTTAACATATCTAGCGAACGAGACTTTTTTAGAGCTGACCCATTGAAAAATCCCGACTTAGGTGACTCATTCTTAAATTCCAACCCTATCAGTTTGATAGCAAGTCAACTCTATAGGCTAGGGCAAGATGGGTTGCTGTGAAGACTCTCAAGGAATTTAGGTGGAGTGAAGAGGTAGACTAGAGAGAATATTCCTCCCTCTTCCAACATATATGGCTCTCAGTTAGTCAAAGCTATCCCTTGACTTCCATTGGTTAAGGCCAAATTATTTCCAAGAACTAGACCCATATATTAAGATTGTCTCTAGAGGCATAGGCCATTTGTAGTCGAGATTCTACTTCCTCTGCTCATCTAATAGTGGTATCTATATTCGGCAAGGTGACACTACTCAACTGCACCTAGATATTAAAGTCCAAACCATGCTAAAAATATTGCATTTGGGCAGCTTTTGGGATAGGGATAGAGGCTTGCAATTTGTGAAAGACCTCTTTGAACTTCTTGGCATATGCTTGAATATCCTCATGTGGATCTTGATGTGTCACATTTAGTACACGTAGCCAATATTGACCACCTCTTTCAGGGGAAAATTCCCTTCAAAATACTATGTAAAATAAATCAATAATGGTTATGGTTTTGGCCTCTAGGCCGTGATACCATACTGCAGCTCTTTCCTTGAGAGTCATGTTAAAAAACATCATTAAATGTCCTTCATCTTGAATACGACAATTGAACATCAACTTTTGAAACTCCCTAATGTGGAGCTCCGCATCTTCCTCCACTCACCCATTAAAGATGGGTAGGGGGAAACCTAAGACTGGAAAATCCGTCATTCCAGTAGGAATTGTGATAGGTTGCACCATAACGATGATTGGATTTGTAATAGGATTTGGTTAACGTGGGTTTACACCCGCACTTGATGTAGGCTGACTTACTGGGGGAAGGGGAGCACTGGAGCTTCCTCCTCCCAATGGACTACTTGTGGCTCTAGGACCACTAGATCCACTACCTCATAGGAATATTGGACTACTACATTGAGGGAAATCCCTCCTCAAGATCTTGGCACGTTGCCTAGCCCTTTCAACTCTTTGTTGCTTTTGGATTTCAGCTAGACTGTGTTTTTCAGTAAACAATGGATCAATCTCAGTGTCCTTTGGCATAAACTGGCTAAATAGTCCCTAGACAACCGAGATTCGAGGACCACCACTTATAAGCAGCTCCTGATAGATGCACCACCTATCGAGACCTAAAATAGGCCCTTGACACTCGCTCTATGGCACTACCGAGCCTTTGCTACTCACTTAAAACCACCCCACATGGCCTTGCAACCAGGAGCTTCTAAGAACTTTGCGTGTGTAGTATTTTTCGTAGTCCAATGAATAACTCTTTCTCTATATCTCAAAGGAAGTCCCTAAATATATCGGTGTAAAACACTATGTAAGCACAGACAAAGGAGGCACCCCTCGGCTAAATGCCGTAGCCCCATTGCGACTCTCCTACACCTCGAGGATTGGCCCCTCGATGTGCTGCTGACACAGATAGCACATATGTCACAAACTCCACTCTTGTTTTCAAACGTTCCAAGAGATATATATTTTTTCCTCACTAAATAGCCCCCAAGGAAACCAATTGTCTAAACCTACCGCAGCTAAGGATATCTCACATACTCAACATAGGTCATATGCATAAATACAATTGCAATGCATCCAATAATGATACCATGAGTTGCATGCAATGCAATTGTGTATGAACCATAGTGCTCAATCATTTTATCATTTAGAAATCAGCATAGTGAGGTGCAAAGACATTTCTTCCAATGATTTTAATCCACACATAATGTTGCATTGCGCTGAGGGTCAGCGCCGAGCATTCTCATGTTGCTAGACCCTCTTAAGCTTAAACCATAAATGTCCTATATGCCATGCATCAGTAAAATATTAGAATTTAGAATCATATCAGAAATTAGTCACCCTCAAAACCCCTCCTCCCTATCACTTAGGTTATGCATGTGTTGATAAATGTGTAGGAAGTAATTTTTATGTGTTTTTCTTTATAAAAGTGATAAAGACTCCACTTTAACACAAAGACAAGGCTGAAATGAGGCTCATCCCTCATGCTCCAGTCATGTCACACATCCACACACATAAATATTATTTTTTCTTATTTCTCAAATGTAAAAACCTTATTTTTTTCTATTTTTTCATATTTATTTATGTGTAAAATATGATATTTTTTTATTTTTTAGTTTGGATTGATCATGTGTACAAAAAATTATTTTTTAAAAATTATTCCACACAAACCCCATAAACACCATAAAAATCCCAAAATTGACAATTTTCCTTAAAACCACATAATCATGGGTTTTGCGGGTTTATGTATAAATTATTATGTGACTGAATTTTCTTGTTTTCTTCATCATCTTTGATAGATTACAACATTAACAACCAAATACAACAATTTCCAAACAATTTCAACCAAAATCTATCATAAAACAAATAGGACAATCACTTATGCATTAAAAATATGCTTTTTGAGACTCGTATTTCAAGGTTGGGAGTTTCTTGACGCTCTTTCTTGGCTGGTGATGCTCTTCCAGAGCTCGATTTATAGTTCTTTACACTCGAGCACCATCAATATCTTTCATCAAACCCTATCCTTCTCTCATAGAATCAAGCATATGAATGGGCAGCAAAGAGGAGAGAGGAGAGAGGAGAGAGGAGAGAGGAGAGAGAAATACCAAGAAATCAAAAATTAATTTCCTTGATTATATTTCACATGCTTACAATCAAAATCTTGCTCTTGACAAGTAGATCAGGCTTCCATCTCTCTCTCTTTTGATCGCGAGGTGTATTGAAGAGGCACAAATCCATCCAAAAATGGGGCGTAAAACAAAAAACGTCCCCCTCCTCCTATCGGTCAAGAATTTGTATGTTTTTTTTAATCATTTTCATTTCATTTCATATCATTTATTAAATGTACACTTTGAGAAAACCACTTTCACACTGCTCCATGAGGGTTTTTTGTATGTTGTTCGGAGGGGCAAACGAACTCGGAATTGCAATCCAACTGGATGGTTGGGTCCATGACATCGAAATCTATAAACCTTGATCCCATCACATACTTTTCAGCTCCTGAATCATATAGCTGCTTTAGAGTGCTAAATCTTGCAGAGATTAAATGGAGGGCCAAATGACCTCCAATCGACGAAGGGAGACTTGCATTGGATTCCTGGCATCGACATCCACTTAGGAAAACTCTAGCTTGACCATCCGCCACTGTTAAATTTTGCATGAAATTTTGGTCCTTAACATCTCTCCGCTACTTTTCCGCTCCAAGAATGGGCTCAAATTCTTTAAAAACGGATCCCAAAATCTAAATCTTGCGATGGAATTTATCATGTCTCATGAATGTTTTTCTCCAACATTGGGGATTTTGAATTGTTGATTACTTTTACAAAATCATTTGAAAGAAGCTAAAATATTTTTTAATGATTCCACATATAATAAGGGATTTTAAAGAGTCACCTTAAGAAGAAAAAAGAAATAAGAGCACATATCATGTAGAGGAGCATTGCCCTATCTAATCACTACCTCACACAAAGAAAGATCCACAGACTGCAAGGTATAGGATCAATGAAATAAGAATTACACACATATTTCAAAGGCATATATTCTCCATCCACACTACAACGATATAGGGGAATAGCGACGGGCAGTTGCCACGCATATCAATGGCATCGCTATTTATGTCACTATTTGCATTGCAATTGCGACGCAAATAGCGACGGTACTCAAAGAAAAAAAAGCGGTCGAAACCCAAGCGCAACATTTTTCCGCGAAGAGCGAAAGAGAGAGCAAAAGAGATCATGCGCTTGGGAGGGAGAGGAAGAGAAAGAGAGAAAATGAGAGCTTCTCACCGCCGCCATCAGTGTTCGTGAAGAAGAGAAGGAAGTGCATGAAAGGCAAAGAGGAAATAAACATGAAACCTTATATATATATATATATAGAGAGAGAGAGAGAGAGAGAGAGGAGAATGAATGAGAAAACACAAGGGGTAGAGAGAAACAAAGAGAGGGTTTGTTTTTGTTCTTGTTCTTTCTTCTTTTTTTGTTTGATTTTTTTAGAATGATGTGCATTGAGGGAGAAAGAGAGGAAATGAGGGAGGGAGAAGAAGAAAACAAAAGGAAGAGAGAGAGAGAGAGAGAGAGAGAGAGAGAGAGAGAGAGAGATAATAAACATGAAAGATAACAAAAATGGGGAAAGAGAAAGAGAGGGAGGGAGGAGAATGAGTGAGAAAACATAAGGGGATGGAGAGAAATAAAGAGAGGGGTAACAAAGAGAGAGAGAGAGAGAGAGAGAGAGAGAGAGAGAGAGAGAGAGAGAAAGAGAAAGGGGAGAGAACATAAAATGAAGAGCGCAAAGAAAGGTGCAAAGAAAGGGAAAGAAACAAAGAAAGGGGGAGAAAACCAGGACTTTAGTTTACGTTAATTTTGTTGAGTCACAAGAGAAGAAATCCCTTCTCTAACAAATTAAGAAAGAAAAAGAGAATGAAAATAAAAACAAATTGTTTGTCGTAACGTAGACAAAATGGAAAACGATGAAGGTCGTGATGTTCAAGATCGCGAGAAGTATCTTAATCAACATGTCTCATGTCCTTGCTCTCAATGCAAGCTAGCAATCAGACGAAAGTGTCGCTTGTCTATAGAACACCTACGACGCTTCGGCAAGTTTCAATCGGAGATCATTAATTAGGCAATCTCAAACTTTGAGCAAATAGTAAGAAAAGTGTGTATCAATCATGCATTAAATTCACAAACTAATTGAATATCATATACAAAAACATTGGATGTAGCTGTAAAAATTATATAGGGAGATGACATCTCATCCCAAGGAGGAGTGCACCTATTGTGGCCAGTTAGAAGATTTCGTGGCCATGTGATGGATGGAGTGCTTGAGCTAATCCACCACTTGGAATGCACTACCTAGTCTATACCGTCAATACCAGAGGAGACATGCAGCCTTTCAGACTTTTCTATAATCTTGGAGCCTGAGATGGAGGCAATGATCGATGCATTGATGGCCATGGATGTCAAGACATCTGATCCGCTTAGAGAGAAAGCATCCATACCATTATATGATGGGTGCCGAGTATCTTTCCTGAAGAAGTTGCTTGCACTCCTAAGTGTGCAAGCAAAATACTAGTGGACCGATGCGAGTGTGACTGAGTTGTTCAGGTTTCTTCTACGTATGCTTCGTTGATTTCTTTTCGGCACCATTATAAAAAACAATTATGTTTCTTCAAGGTTTTTTATGATTTCTTTTTAGGTTGCTAAAGTATCATATATTACCACTTGGAAATACCATGTCTGAGTCTTGTGATGATGTGCAACATGTTTTACGAAAGCTTGGCATGGACTACAACAATATCCATGCATGTGTCAATGATTGCGTGCTGTTTAGAGGAGAGTATGAGACTATGGAGACATGTCCAAAGTGTGGTGCTCACATGTATCGACATGATTTGCAAGGGAAAACCACCCCTCAGAAAGTTCTTAGACACTTTTCACTTATACCCTGTATACATCACATGTTTCGTATGTCGGGCTTGGCGAGCTTGACAACGTGGCATGTGTAGAATAGATCCACAAATAGAGTCCAACGAATTTCAGTGGATTCACGCGCATGGAGCCACATTAACTCTACCTTTCCAGGCTTTGCTCAAGAGCTAAGGAATCTTCAGCTCGGTCTTGCTATGGATGGTATGAACCCATTCGGTCTCCGTTCAACTTCTTACAATGTGTGGCATGTAGTCCTTGTTAACTACAATATCCCACCATGGCTTTCTACAAAGAAAGGACACCTAATCCTTAGCTTGTACGTTCCTGACCGCTACAAAGTCAAGAATATGGACGTCTATCTTCATTAGTCGATGAGCTTAAGATTTTGTGGGAGGAGGGGGTGGTTGTGGAAGATATGAGCAAGTGCGATGGTCGACGGTCCGCCAATATAAGAGCCATTCTCATATGGACCATGCACGACTTTTCGGGATTCGAGGAGTGCTCAGGTAAGTAGGCTTCAATTCTCATTGGTCATATCTATCATAGCTCGTTCAAGTTTGTATTCACAAGATAGAGATGTTGGGATAGGTCTGCTTACCCAAGTTATCATGCATATCCATTGTGTGGGCCATAGTTAGACTCTTGAAGGTCACAAACCATGAAGAGGATGGTATATCAAGGACACACTGCTTTCTTGCCGGAGAGTCATGAAGTGAGGGAAGGTTTTCTTGGACGACCTCAAGCACAAATGAATGCCCAAAGCTAGTACGAGTTGAAAATGTTCCACACGGAGTCGCATCCAAATGGAATGCGACGGTTCTCAGTTTTCTACGGGTTGCCGTATTGGACCCACTTACAGATCAACCACTTCTTGGATCCCATTCATATTTTCAAGAATGTGAACATCTTACTATGGGACCACATCATAGGAAAGAGAGACACTGCAGGGGCACGAATGGATTTGAATGAGATAGGCAAGATGGAAGTGCTTTGGCCACAACCGCGAGTGTTGATGGTCACTTGAACCTACCTTGTGCTCCTTGGGTTTTGTCTACTAAAGAAGAGTGAATTGTGAAGCAAATCATCAGGTCGAGTATGCTGCATTCTCTCAAATCAGCATTTTCTAAAGACGACCAACTATCAGGGCTAAAATCCCATGATTGGCAGAAGATATGTCAGGTTTATACTACGAATGGATTGTAAGTGGGCTACGAATTTTGCTATTCGAAGTGTAGTCCTTGTTTGTAATGCTTCTTCATTTGTGGTAGTTTGTACTACCAATCGCGATCGCAAGATGCCTTACTCCAAAAATATATGGGGCCATTTACAAGTTGTTAAATTTAGTATGATGGATCTCACAGAAAGAGATCAAGACATCCTCTATTGAATCCGCAAGGTGGGGAGCAGTGGAGATGGTCTGTCTCTTTGAGAAGTACCTGCCCACCAGCATGCTCATGATACAAACCCACCTCCTAGTGCATCTTGTAAACGAAGTGGAGATTGTTAGACCTATCCATACGCAATGGATGTTCTTCATGGAGTGCTTCATGAAAATCCTAAAAGGCTTTGTGCGACAACAAGCTCGTCCAGAAGGTAGCATGCATGAAGGTTGGTTGGTGTCTGAGGTGTCAGTACACATTTCACAGTGGCTACCAATGGTGGATTCAGATAATAGTATGCTATGGTCATTGAAGAGATGTGGTGGTTGGAAATGGGGTAGAAAAAAGGATGGATGTTGCAATGGATAAGAAAGTGAATCGTTTTTATATGTTGCACCATGCCTCCATGGAGATGTGGCTCGCTAGGTACGAGCAAGCCGGGAAAGATAGGAAAGAAGTGTGATCCGAATTTTGACATAGTACACGCCATCGACCAATTCGATATCCTGAGAGCATGGAGGAGATGCCACGATTTATATCTATGCAATGGTTACATGGAGCTTTGATCACATCCTCTCACGAAGGGGTGGAGGTCTCTACTGAGGAGTGGAAATTCTCAAGGAGATGTAGTCCAAAGGTGACCATATGTTTTATAAGATGTCATATCTAGATTTTATATATGACAACTAATTAACCATTTCAATGTACAGTACAAAATATACATTGCAATGTGGTTACATGGATGACATTCTCGCGTGGAGCATATCGACAAAATGCACTCCACAACGGATTGTGGTGACATGGCAAAGTTTGAGCAAGAGAGTCGACGGCAAGCCACGGATCCAAACACCGTTATAGATGAGATGGAGTATTTTGCGAACTTGCAAAGTATTATCATAGTGGATTACAGTAGCTTCTCCATGATCATATTTGATGTGCAATGGTTCAAAGTGGTACCGAAAGGAGCCAAGTAAACAATTCAATGAGGTCCTTTTGGATTTCTCGAAATAGATTCTGAAAAAATATGGACGGATTTGCACGACACGTTTGTCTTGCCGGCCCATTGTGAAAAGGTGCATAAATTGTCTTTTTAAATTTTATTACGACATGGTATATGTCACAAATGTTAAATCTCTCTTATATGTGATTTTGAACAAGTAATTTTCTATCCAAACCCTCGACAACCTTGATTGTGGTATGTTGTGCCTTCAGCTTCCCGAAGTGCATGACTATATGATGAAAGCAATGTTCCTAGCGTAGATGAGGATAATATGCAGATAGAGGGATCGATATTGCAAGGGTTGGAGGTCGCCTAAAGCTTGGAGCATGTAGAGGAGGCAGAATCGCATAACGATGATGGAAAGACAAGAGGCCAAGAATTCTTTGAGAACGAGGTGGACTCATCCTTTTGTGGTGACCTTTCTATCGACCTTCCAGTGTATGTGGAGTTGTGTCAGGAGATTGACATAGGACCATAGGCTATGTCATACTTGTAGCATCCACCTACTCAATTCATTTATGAATCACTTATAAGGGTACTCTAGAATATGCATTTTGAGTAATATCATTTTTTTCAAAGTTATATTATCATGCTTTGCTTGAATCTTTATATTGATTATGTAAACATCAATTTTTGTATGTGCAGGTGACCTTTGGCGATATTTGGAGAGCACAATGAGTTGAGGGATGAGCAACGAGGAGCTGTAGGAGATCTTCACACGTATGTCTCTAGATCAGATGGCTCAATTTAGAGATATGGCAGACCAAGAGATGTCTCGGATACTATCAGGGGATCTTCACACGTATGCCTTCAGATCAGATGGCTCGATTCAAAGATATGGCAGACCAGGAGGTGTCTTGAACACTATCAGGTTGTTTTTTTAGATCCACTTCTGCACGCTCTGATGCCTCGGTTTTCAATGGACGAGATCGACGCTCCAAACTTGGGCCAAATAGAGGGAGTGATTCTAGGGGATGTTGTAGAGACATTGATACAGTGAGCCCATGGTCGGCTTGAGATGCAAGTGCTACTCCTCACTCTCATGCAGATTCAAGAGAGGGTGGCTCAAGTGATTGTTGTGGAGATACCAATTCAATGTCTCCATCTCGTCATTCTGGTGGAGTTGCATCACTTGTAGGATTTGTCACACCTCTAGGGATGTCTACTCCAGTAACTCTAGCTTTTGCTTAGCCATCTGTAGGTGGCACCTCTATGGGTGCTACTCTAAGAGATACCACCCCCGTGG
Source organism: Lygodium microphyllum (assembly GCF_053477565.2). Lineage (NCBI taxonomy): Eukaryota > Viridiplantae > Streptophyta > Polypodiopsida > Schizaeales > Lygodiaceae > Lygodium > Lygodium microphyllum. Next base: position 89,064,756 of record NC_141142.1, on the reverse strand, counting down.
GTACAACAGATGTATAGGGGTCTCTTGGATATGCCCGGGAATGTGGTCACAAGTGGGAGAGGACACATCTTAGACCGCAGAGGGGTATGGATACCTTGTAGAAGATAGGACGGGAACCATCATCATGAATGATGAGGGGAGGAGGGTGATGGCTCATATGAGAAAGTTGTGTCAATAAGTTTTTTGGCACAATGTCTTGGATCATAGGAAGAACATACCTGAGGGGAGCAAGGACTACATAGTAGCATCCTTGCATGATGAGTTTTTGGTACCCACCGCAGCAGATAGATTTTCCATAGGCTAGATGATGGAGTGCATACATGCATACATGTCACACAGACGATCAGATGCACGCAAGGCACTTAAGAGTAGGGTCTCAAAGCCCAAGTAGCTAGATGCAGATGATTGGTTGACTCATGGAGGAGGCTACAAATCCTTCAGGACATTAGAGACAGCATTATGAGGCAGCAAGGGCACGATTGGAGGCAGGACTGGTCCATAATCTTGGGAGTGGTGGCCACAAGACTTATCTAGAGGACTTTGTAAGTTTTTCTTCTGTTCTTCTCGCTTTTTTTTTTGCAATATCGCCTGTACTAATAATCATGTTTCTAATGGTTATATTTTGTTTTCTTTGCAGGACTCCATTACAAAAACCGCAATCCCACCGGCCTAGAAACTCAATATGAAGAGAGACATGGTCTCACTGCATTGATCAATAGAAGAAGTCACTCATATTTCTTGTCCATAGTTACTATTTTTAATTAAAATTCATTATTGTATGGTGGACTGATGTGTAGTTGTTTTTTTTCTTGCAGAGTCCGTTTGATGCTCCTTTGCATCGAGACAAGCTTTCAGACGGCAAGGATCTATAGCTCGCACTTGGATTCGTGGAGTGCACTGTGACATTCCCGATTTCTAGGCACGCATTCCTCACATGAACCTCCTCTTAATAGGAGGTCATGAGAATAATAAATTGAAAATAAGGCAATTTTTTTTTTATTATTTTCCCCTTTTTCCCCCAGCGACTGTCATGCTGGAGGGGAGGGGAATAGCAAGGATGACTAAGCATCCTTGCTGGATGCCTGAGGGGGGGGTGAACCCATGCAGGATGCCGTGTGGGGGAGGGAGGATCCCCTCCCCTCACCTATATAAATCTTGTGGGGAGGGGGGGAGTGATGGGGGGAAGAGAGCCACAATGCTTCCGTGGAGGAGGGCCCTGCCGTGGAGATGGCCATATCACCGCCGAGCCGTGAGAAAAGTCGCGAATAACAGCCGCCACAGGCTGTCGAAATTGTGTGAAGGGAAGGAGGGAGTCGTGAGGCTGATTGGAGAGAGGGTGGGAGATTCTGAGCATGAGGGGTGAGAGAGGGAGAACAACGCCCTGACTGTGGATGCTGTCGTGGTGCCGCGAGGAGGAGGGAAAAACCACTATTGTTCGTGGAGCGTGTCGTTGATAGAATCGCCACCACCGTGCTGGAGTATACCAACATCCAGTCGCCAAGAGCCGTCATCGAATCCTCTTCCCTCCATGCCACGTACAGCATTATAGAAGCTTCCAAGAAGCTTCTTGGAAGCTTCTAAGGGGCTCTTTAAGCCCCCTTTCCCCCCTTGCATCCCCCATAAATCCCACCTTAGCTCGGGTTTTTAAACCCCTTTCTCGTAGACTCACACTAGCCGGTTTTTAAACCCCCTTTCTTTCCACTAAACCTCCTTAAGTTCACTTTACCACCCGGTTCTCTTTAAAACCCTTTTCCATTGCAATTCCCACAAGCACACAAGTCCTTTAAAGCCATTTTAACCCTTCCCGTGGGTTTCCACCCAAGTCCCTATAAAGGCCACCTTACCCCGAGATTTCCCTTAATCCCCCTTCCCATTGCGACTCCCATAAGTCCCCATTAGATCCTCAATTAAGCCCTCACGGCTTTGAAGAAGAGGGGTTTCTCTAAGCCCCTTTCCACTCGAATTTCCCCATAAACCCATCCCTAATTTTTCCCCCACACTCCTTCTCCACAAAGATCCTTATCCTTGGAACTTCTATGAAAGGAAGGAGAAGTTCATAAGTTCCCATTTCTAAAAGCCCAATTCCGAAAGACGGTGCTTCAGTCAAGGAAGCCATACCGCAAAGGGAATTTCGCATACGAGGGAGATGGGCCAAGATCATAAGACTGCGGCCAAGGCAAGAAGGTCGAATTCACGATGGCCCCTAAAAAGGCACAAGGCGCGCCTGCGAGAGGATCTTCTCCTAGTATTTACGTGGATGTTTCCTGGAGTCCACAAGTCCAGGTTTTATCTATTTGGATTCCACACAAAAGTATTGAATTAGTCATGATAACTTCATGGATTAGGAAGCACCCATGCATGTTCAAATTCACCTAGTCAAGTTAAATGCAATTGGAAAATGAATTGGCTATTTGAACATTTACTAAAATCAGCTCAAGATATGAAAATTGGTCATTGGCACATTCAATGGAATGAATGAAAAGAACATAAGGTGTCTATGCATTTTTAGGACCTTATCAGTAAGTTTCCTTTTGTGCATTCAAAAGTGACGAGCCTAGGACAACTGTTGCCTCATTACAATGTTGAAATTATTGAAGTACACCTTTTACTAGGCATGGAAAGATTAATGGCATGTCACATTTTTAGATAAATCTCCTTGGTGATGGTTCATTAAGGAAATCGTTATCACTCGTAGGAAATAGCAAAGCATGGAAATAATTCTAAGGGCTGCATTAAATAGGTTAACACTAGCTTCAAGTGGCATAAATCTCATTTAACTACGTGTAGTTAGGAAAGGATTGCATGTTGCACATTCATCGCACGTAAGAATTTCATTCATCAAGAGATGTAGTTAGGGAAAGGTTGCATGGTTCATTTAAGCATGAAATCTTTAAAAAAACTTAGAAAAAGAATTGTGAGCATGATTCGTGAATGCAAGTCCTAGTAGGATCAATGGAAGTTATGCCGAAATTTGACATGCCTTTTGGCCTTAACAAGAAAAGTTGGGGATTGTGAATCTAGTCGTACGTAGAAGCAATGAATCATGTGCTTACGTGAATTGTGACAAAATGCAACTAGTTTTCCCTTTTTAGATCAAGTAAACATCTCTAGGAATGGTTCGTCCTTATCGTAAGACAAGTAAACTCGAATACCTAAATCACTTAAACCGCAAAGTATTCGCATAGGATGGTTCAATCGATACAATAAATACTCCAAGTGCTAACTAGGGTTTAGCACGTTAAGGACTTGACCTAGCTTCGCACTTGTTGCCAAGTCGAAACCCTCATACCCAAAGGTCCTACCCACATTCATGGAATGTAGGGAAAATTGGACGGGCTTGCAAGAAACGATCGGATTTCTACCCTAAGGATCACTCGTTCAAAATGATGAAACTAGAATTGAGTTGGAATTCCTAGGACCGAACGTTGTGGGCCTAGTGTAATTAGGAATGGGTTGGGTAAGAAGACACCCTAATCCCTGCTCCTTGTCTGGAGATAATTCCGTGACCAGAAAACACCGTTCAATGGGTGAAATGATCCCATGGAATAGATGCGACACTTGTGCAATAAGTTGCAACGTCGCATAGACTTGTGGTTTGTTCACAAGAGAGTTTTGCCATTTCTTGAAATGAGGTTGGCAAGTTCTTGCGCAAGTTTAACTTGCAAGAGGATGAGTAGTCATCCTGTTACATCACCTTTCTTGGGGAAAAATTGCCAAGTAAAGGGAAGTTAGGTATTTGCTTGGAAGCAAATGATCAATCAATAAATTGAAGCGACATGGTCACCAGGATTTACTGTTAATAAAACCTAAGGTATTGGTTAAGTTGGGTTAACAGGGTATGGCCCTAACCCAAGGACAAAAGGGTGAACAAAGAAACCCTTGGGGATCTTGCCAAGTCGCAATTGATCCCGGATTGAATGTTGGATGCATTCGGAGAGAAGGATTCACTCCTTAACAGTGGGCCAATTAAATGACCACTGGAATTGATTGTGTTTGTAGCAGTTTAGGAAGCACTGTTTGCATTGTTTGCTCAAAGAACTAAAGGATGAAATGATATCTAATGCTTTAGGTTGAAAGCCTGAAGGGAGAGGCAGCTTCAATTACCCCCGACTGCCTGCCTGACCCTAACCAAGAGGGTTGTTGACCGCGCCGGGAATGTGGACCGAACCCGCCGCGAGAGGTCTCTCCGTTGAGCTCTACTTGGAGCAGGAGGACGCTTGGGTGCCAGGGGGGGCTCTGGCCGTAAATCCCTCGCTTTTCGGGTCCTGCACAAGAGGCTAACGTGACTCAGGATTGGATCTCGAGGCCCGCATACTAGTCTACGGGCGGAAGCTTGGAATAGTGATCCCTGGCGGATTACTGGATAGCCTTCGGGCGGATTATGGAAAAGCCTACGGGCGAAACTCCTTGTATTTCAAAGATAAAATGATGAAATGATAATAAAGAATTTGTCTGATATTGTTTTTCTATGTCACGTGATAAGATTACGTGAAGGAACCTATGCTTAACAGGATTAATTAAAGAAGCTGATTGTCATATGTCAAATTAATGTGTTAGATAATTACATAACTAAAATAAACCGAGGAAAGTGCGGAGGATGGACCATGGGTCCGTCCTACTGCTGGGTGGTCCAGGTTAGCCGGGAACTTTTCTCAAAAATCTCAAAGAACAGCGGGAGGATCATCGAAAGCAATAACCTAGAGTTATGTTTTACCCGATTTACGCTGTTTTAGGGGAACGGAATGGGACTATGCCTTATGGCAGAGAGGTTGAGCTTTGCATCCCTCTCGTTTCCCATTCTCCTTGAACCAAGTGCAGCGTGAATCCGCTTCGGATATGGCGTTTTTGCGTAAAGTAGTTCGCTCAGGTCTGACGCTAGTTGCTGTTAGCTAATGATCAAACAGGAAAACCCTAAATTCCGGTCGATCCTAAGTGGGAAACGGCCAGGATACTTCCGCTACGTGGCAGACGCGTGAAGACCTAGATCGCAAAACCCGTAACATTCCATGGGAGTGCCGGGCGGAGTTTTCTAGACATCCTTTTTGATAGACTGCTAAGACGTGTCCTGGATGATACTAGGGGACACGTTACATGCACATCCTCTTATTTTTTAAACCTGTGATTTATGTAGGTATTTTCTATGCACTATGTTATTATTTATCCTTTGTATCTTGCCATGATTCCATGAGCACTTTCATTAAGCGATCTTGTATTTATTTTATGTATCAGTCTTGTGGATTCAAGTACATATTGCCTTCATTTTGACAACCATTGTACACTTTATATGTAATCTATTTGTAGAATGTAAATACAACACATAGTGCTACATGTGGCAGGGCAACTTGCTACTCTACCACAATTTTTTTTCCTCTATAACCGTCGCTATTAGCGTCGCAAATTTACTACACGCATCGCTATTACTGTCGCAATTTGCATCACAAACCGTTGCTATTGGTGTCGCTATTTGCATCATTATTTGCATCGCAAATAATGATGCAAATAGTGATGTAAATAGCGACGCCAATAGCGACGGTTCTATGGAGATACTAATACCAACGTGTTAGTGACGACGGGGGCAATTTTTTTTGTGAACATTTTCGTCACTTTGAACGTCGGTATGAGGCATGTATCTTGTAGTAGCACATGCACAGTAGTAAACCATGCAAAAGCAATAACCCTTGTATCGTCTAATGCCTTGATATGGCACATGTATGAAAAGAGTGAAATTATTTTTTAGCTTTAAAAGGGGCTACAAATTTTTGTAAAAAGCTATTGCTCAATATATAGGTATTTGGCATAGAGTATGGATTCCATATATAAGGCACATGGGTTACCAAGGGGACTCGACATCTCAAGTCACTGGTTTTGCGCAGGTTACTAGATGCCTCAAGATGCATATGCCACTCTTGATCATTGATCCATAACATTGCAAATCTCTCACCATGTGAGGTAGTGGTGAAGTTTATCTGTATTAGTTGTTTCCATTGCTCTTAGGGCATATGCCTATACAATGGTGCAATGATAAGCATGTCCCAAAATATTTACCCGCTGTTAACTTCAATTAAGTGGTCCACTTAGCCTTGAAATGTGTGAATATTTTACCTTTTGAGAAATACGATTTTATCTTAGAAAATTAAAGAAAAATGGTGTTCTCTCTCTCTCTCTCTCTCTCTCTCTCTCTCTCTCTCTCTCTCTCTCTCTCTCTCTCTCTCTCTCTCTCTCTCTCTCTCTCTCTCTCTCTCACTCTAACATACAGTTACAAGAGCCCCATACCAAATTGTGGCTCTTTGACACCTTAGTTATGCCCACACTACTCTATGGAGTAGCCATTTGGGGCCTAAGACTTTATCATACTAGATGGGTGCCTCCGGACTATAAAGGACCTGAAGCACAACATTATGATGGATGGGAATATATGGAGCAACTGTTGGTCATGATGATAGCACATATGATAATAAGGGTGAAAGCCTCAATACCATAAGAGATCATTGTAGCACCCACAATATAGTAAAGGCACTATTCCAGGCAATCACTTTCCTCTGAGGGATATGGCAACTACCTAAATACCGATACCCTAGGCTGAGAATATATGGAGAGATAACTAATCATGATGATAGCACGCATGATAAGGGCAAAAGCCTCAATACCACAAGAGATCATCCAAGCGGAGTTGGGTGCAATACCCATGGTAGTGGAGGCACTATTCCAAGAAATCACTTTCCTCTAAATGATATGGCAACTACCTAAAGATTGATACCCTAGGCTAGCTTTGGGGTCTTCAAGATAGCTTGCACAGATGGAGATATACAATGTTGGTACGCACATATGCGCACATGGCTGAACTTGCATGGCATGAATATAGATAGATTACCATCGTTAGATTATAGCCTTGATTATCTCACTTTGAGTCTCATATGTTCAAAGTTGAATAGAGTGATCAAAGTAGACATCATTAAAGTGGAGACAGAGAGAACTTGGTCCAAACCCCCTTTCCCATTAGGCACGAAGATGGGACAGTACCAGTGTCACTTCTTGCAGGTTTCCCATGATGGTTTCACAGTGAGGCTGAGATATATGGATGCTCAACTCTCTCATGGGCTATTGGACACATCTGCACCTTTCACATCAATTAATGATTGAGACAAGTTGATGGAGTCATGTTGCAGCAAATGAGAGGATATGCCAGCTTTGCAGATGGGGGGTAGAGATGAAGGAGCACTACATTTGTATATGTACTATATACTACGATATCCGAAGGTTGCTACCATTTTCTCTTTAAGGAGGGCTTTGGACCATTGAGATGGGTGATGGACTGTGAGGACCAGAGATGTCCAAGTCTTTTCTTATTGGAGCTCCAATGGTCCAGAGTAGCATTGTTACAAGATCGAAGCCAAAATAGGCGCCATCATCGAGGGGGGACATCATCAGATGGCATCACATTAGACAAAGCTACAAAGTTATGCAAAGCATGATTCCCTAGAGTACCTACTCAACAATGTAGGCATGCTCATATGCGACACATTCGCTCCATGATTGCTCACTACAGATGAAGATCACCATGTTGACTCAATTGGAGAAAGCTAGAAAAGTTTGGTGGATTTCATAGTCTGAGAGGGAGATACTCTATACTCTTTTCCTTATTTTTTATTTCTCATTTCAGTTTATCATGTAGATCTAGACATAATTTTGTTTTCCTTCTCTAATGAGAGATGATACCAGTTGTATTGGTTATGGTCTCATAGGTCATGCTGGCCTTCTAGAGACGTTAATAGATCTCTCTCTCTCTCTCTCTCTCTCTCTCTCTCTCTCTCTCTCTCTCTCTCTCTCTCTCTCTCTCTCTCTCTCTCTCTCTCTCTCTCTCTCTCTCTCTCTCTCTCTCTCTCTCTCTCTCTCTCTCTCTCTCTCTCTCTCTCTCTCTCTCTCTCTCTCTCTCTCTCTCTCTCTCTCTCTCTCTCTCTCTCTCTCTCTCTCTCTCTCTCTCTCCCCCCCCCCACAAAAAAGGACAATGCTCTTGTATGGCATAGTGCGCCCTTGTTGGATATGGAAATAGTGAGTTACTAGGATATTGCAATTATTTATATTGTTAATATGAAATTGAGGTTCATGATGTGAGCCAAAAACCATGGTTCTTGGGAGAGAAAACTATTTAGCAACAAACAAGTAGTACAATTGTGGTAGAGATAAAGTTACAATTATTGAAGCTGTAATTAGAGAAGCTCAAAAGGGGGGGCGGGGGGTAAAATATATATTTGGGATCTTAAATGGAGAAAAAACATCAAAGATGATGAATAACCTCTTAGGGCAAATACAATAGTAAAGGCTTGGGTTAAAAGACGTCACATTTTATTATATAAGTATTTAACTTTTGACTTGAGCCCATAAATTTTACATTTTCTCTTATATAGCTCCTAGCATGGTCTTTTCTCGTGCAACACCATTTTATTAAGGCATGGAACATCCTTTCTTGATAATTAGGGACCGTTACAAGCATGAGATACCCAAGGCATAGAGAGATCCACTACTAAGCAAGGTTGTTTTAGTTTACAAACCAAAAGATGTGGTAGCATGCTAATAAAATCATATAATAGAATATGGAAACATAGAAAATGTCCAATTTTTTCTCAATATGAAGTTTCTCATTAGCATAATGAGAGTGTATACAATAAATGGGAATTTAATCACATTATTTGTAGAGAATTCAATCAGATAGCCTTTTATTTTTGTTATTTTCATCTTCCTCATCTTTTTTCCACCCCTTATATCGAGACACTATTTTCTTTATTATGCATGAGATATATTTATCTCTCTTGCAATGGGGATTCTAGATTGGGTTAATGGCTAAGATACAAGAACTATAGCACATGAAATATCCACTATTTTCTTTATTATGCATGAGATATATTTATCTCTCTTGCAATGGGGATTCTAGATTGGGTTAATGGCTAAGATACAAGAACTACATGAAATATCAAGACACTATTTTCTTTATTATGCATGAGATATATTTATCTCTCTTGCAATGGGGATTCTAGATTGGGTTAATGGCTAAGATACAAGAACTATAGCACATGAAATATCCACTTCTTGAACCTTTGAAATATGGATCATACTTTAAACTCCTAATTGTAGTATACTTTCTAATAGATATAACCTTTTCTCTATAAAATTCTTAGTACATATAGTGGCAAGACGGGCTTGGTATGATAAATCTTCAGAATATTTAGGCTAAGCCTTGACAAGTAATGAGAGCTTTTAATTACAGCTTTGGTTGATGCTGCTCTTTGTTGGTGTTTTTTTGCAACTATTGGTCTTTTGGGCAAAATTTTGCAACTATTGTTTAGGTTAATGGTCTCTCTCCTTCAATATATATATACACATATATATATATATATATATATATATATATATATATATATATATATATGTATGTATATATATATATATATATATATATACATATATATACATATATATATGTATATATGTATACTTGCAATCATGGAACATTGGGTTCCATAAAACTACAAATGTGCTCAAACTATTTGTGAAGATGGTGATGGTGCATGTAGCCTTTCTAATTAATTATTACATTGAGTGGGGTAGTAGAGAGGAAAGGATGGTTACATTTCAAGAACCTACTATCACTCATATCTTCTAAGAGACTCATGCCAAATGTTGGCAAGAGAGCGACCCTCAGCGTGAGGTGAGTCATTGCACAGCTATCTATTACAACATTGACGTCAAAGTAGAGCAGTGGCAAGTGCTCTTCCTATGATCTTGGCTTCTATTTTAATAGGATTCAAGGAGACAGAGGTAATTACAGGTGGTAAGGAAGGCGGGGTCAAGGCATGCTGTGAACTCATCTACGAAGTGAGTGATGGAAGATTGGAGATCTTGAGCTCCAAAAATGAGGCACTCTTCAAGGATGGAGGTGTTGACATTATAGAGCAAAGGAAAGTCATACATGCCATGCTTCCCCTAGTCAAAATCCACACTATGGCACCTCGGGTAAGCCATGTAGGTGGGATCATCCCTTTCATATGGTACCATATTGCAAAAAGCCATCCATGCTTCAAAATTAGTGTCCCAGATTCTTTGATGTCATTTAGGTTAGGCTTCATAGCCTTTGACCTTTCTAGGCTTTTTCATAACCTTATCCTTCCAGTATTGGGCAGGTTCTCTCCTCCATAATGTGGGATTTTTTACTTTCTCATCTTGCCACCACTTTCCTAGCCTCTTGGAGAGCTATATGGCCCCTTCAGCCACTTGTGAAGGTAGCACCTTATTCAGAGCATCGGGGTAGAAGAATTTAAATTCGAACATTGTGCACCTATTCTCCCACTGCTCCTAGTGATTTAACTCCTTTGCCCAGTTGATTGGAAATTGTTCTTCAATTTGGAGCATTTGGACATTGGATGTTGCTTGTGGCCTAGCCCTAAACTTTCTCCTTGTGATATCTACCAATTCCTTGCATTTTCTTTTTGCCTTGATTATTCTTTCCATGGTGGCCGAGTCTTCTTCTTAGCCTTCTCCTTCTATTGATGGAGGCGAGGGTGGGCTATGTTTAGCAAACTGCCCTTCGAGGTCATCAAGCGACTCAAAATCTGGGCCTTCCTCCATTGGTGGTTCTACTTGGGTGGTTGTGATCGACTATTCCTATTGTCCTTGGCCGTCCTTGGCCTCCAATTTCCACCTACTCTAAGCCTTCTCTAGAGAGCCCTACTTGCAACAGAATTTTCATTTGTTGCTTTAGACTTGGGCTTGAGCTGGTTCTAGGGGTGTGTTCTTAGAGCCCACACTTTCTGGCTCTTCTTGTGATTTCTAGTTTTTTCTTTAGGCCTTCTACGTAGTCCTCATCTCTTGCCTGAGTTACATGAAGCATTGTATTTAGGAAGGCCTATTGTTGGACCTCAAGCCCTGCCTCCACTAGCCCTTGCCCCTACCATGATCCTTTCACTTTCTACTAGAGTGAGGCATTTTGCCAAGTCTTTGACACTTCCAACATTTCTCTCTTCCCACACCTTGGCTTGCTCCTCCATCTTTCCTTAACCGTCGCCCACTAGCTCCCTTGATAATGTTACCATCACTTCTTCTTGTTCTTTCCAAATGTCTAGCATTTTTTCCTTGTCTTTTTTATGGTAGTTCAACTCTTCTTGTAGTATTTTCTGATCTTGGAGAGTCTCGAGAAGTCGCTTCTCTGCTTCTAGTAGCTTTTTGGTTGACTTCTTGTCCTTTTGTGCCTTGGCTTCCTACAACTCCTTGAGCAATTGTTCCTTTTGCATTCTCTCTTTATGGAATTCTTCATGAGCTTGAGTCCACTATTTTCACCTCCTCTGTGAGCTCATCCATGGCCTTCTTTAGTTGCTCAAGGACATCTTCTATGTCCTTCTATCCCTACATGAGACTTGAAAAATCCATTTCAAGTTTGTTTCATCCTCCACCTTCTCCAATTGGAGCTCCTCAACGTGCTATTTTGTCCTTTGCAACTGGAGTTATTGTGTGCCTTCTTCTTCCTTTTTCACCTCTGCCTCCTTCTTTGCTTCTAACTCCTTCTTCATTTTGTTCAATTGCCTCTTATAAACAGTCATCTGCTTTGTCTTCTTGAGCTGATAGGCAGCAAATGCCTCTTTTTCAACCTTCATCTCTGGCATAGTGAATTTCTTTCCTCTTTCATCTTTTCCAGCTGTCCTTGGAGCTCCTGTATATATTCATCATAATTAGCCATTGGTTGTAAGGCTAGCGGCATGGATGTCATTGATGTTTCTACTTTGGTCTTCTTTGGGTCCTTTCTAGAATCAGCGTCCCCCCGGCTGGCCTCTTTGTCCTTATCATAGGAGCTCCACCACTGTGCACTGGGCCTAGTTGCTTTGAACTCAACACAAGTACTGCACCCGTGCCACCACGTTGGTTTGGTCCACTTGGACTTCTAAGGTCTCTTGAGTGGCGGCATGTGTGACAATCAACAAGGCTGGAGATGGTGAGTGTAGTGGGGCCTTTCCCTTCCCCATCACAACGAGTTCTTGAGCCCTCTCTTTTGTAGCGATGCTTGACCTTGGTTCTTCCCTTGGGCTTCTCTCTATTAGCTCTCAAGGGCAGGAGGCCTCCTCAATTGATAGCCTCATGACTAGGGCCAGTTGCTCATCCTCTTCTCTTTTCAACCTCTCTTTCTCCTGTAGCTACTTCGTCTTTCTTGCAACTTGCTCAACTTCTTCTCTTTCAACCTTGTTGCTTCTTCGTCTCCTAGTTTTCGGACACTAGAGTCTGCATGTGGTGCTTGAGCTGGTGATTCATGGGCAGGGGAGCACTCTAGATTCTCTTCCACTACTTCAAGTTTTTCCAGGTCTCCAATGGCCTCCTTAGATAATTGCAATGAGCACCTCCAAATCTTATGCTTGAGGCCTATTGGTCTTGCATCTATGGCTAGTGCCTTTGTTGAAGCTTCAATGGTTTTTTGCACATAGCCATTCCAATTCACTTCATCTAAGGACTTAGCCGCAAGGCTCTCTAGCAATGGCACTCCAATCCTGCTCATTAAAGTGTTGTACCTCTGACTAGAGAATAGAGCATGGATTGTCTTTGCTCGCAGCCTACTGACCTCAAGGTTTGGAATGTCGGCTAGGCTGACTCTATCATTGGTGCAAACTAGGGCCTTGTCCCTTCCTAAAATGTTGTAGACATCTCTCTTAGGCCACCTCTCAACTTTGTTGACCAAGCCCAGTGCTCTTTCCACCATTTCAGGGTTCAGTTCAATTTTGACCCTACAGGTTTCTTGTCCTTGTCTCACCGGTATAGTGACGTGGTTCTCGTTAGCATCAAAAGTTCATAGGAATTTCATGAACTTGTTGTAATCCATAGCTTGTCTGACCTTCCCTACATACTTGCCAAAGTTGCATCAGTCAACAATCTGCTTCACAACCTGTTCTTCCATGGCCACATCTTCCAAGTTCAGGATGTTCCTGAACTTAAACTGGTTGTAGGCCCTTATTTCTATTGTTAGGCCGTACTTTGCTTGCTCTTCTTTTCAGTAAATGAAAGCCTATTGTCTTTGTCGTGACTTGCCATGTCAGATTCCTATCACACATCACAGTTCACCATTAGTTTTCTTGAGACAACTCTTTGTGACAAGATAAGTAGATAATGAATGCAAGCTATGGAAAGGTGAAATGCTTGAGTCTAGAATAAAAAAATTTGCTTCAAGCTGTCCATACATTCCAACAAAAGTTCTTGAATTTTTCATTGAGTATTTTTAGCTTTTAAAATTCGTTTGAGATTTTAAGACATGTCTTCATTTCCACCTTACCCCCTCCCCCCGAGAATGATGTGAATCCTTTCTAGGATTGGAGGATGAAGGGCTAAGGGCATTAACTGCATGTTGCAGTGCTTCACTTTTGCATGAGCTAAGCGTAGAAGTGTGGGTTATACTCCAAGTGAGCATGTCGGTCCATGTTGCGAGGTCGAATGTGTGTGTAATGTAGGTCAAGACATCAATTAGGAAGTCACCAAAGTTGATCCTATTGGCAATGTGTAGCTCTTTCTCGATAAGAATTCGATCTAAATAGGGATGGGCCATGACAAGATCTACTACAGGTCGATTGCGAGTGATGACCAATATTCTCAAGGAGGTAGAAGCTACATAAGTGGGGTCATACTCAGAGGCTTTGATGGCGCATCTATGCTCGACATTGATCATAATTGGATAGCGCTCTTGTTCCTATTGGAGATGGAGAACATGCCATTTACATAGAAATGAAGAGTCATTGTCAACCATCTTTTTAAGTTATTCTAGCACTTGGCTTGTGGTAGAGACATTGCTCTTCCAAGGTGCATGGCAGTATACGTACATCAATTGCTAAAGGCTCTTCTAGGAGACCTAACTCCAACCGCTCGTAGCTTTTAGTAAGCATAGTGAAGGTGGCATCCAAACATCTAATGCAAGTGATCAAGTCATCCCCCATGTTCTTGGCTAAATCTGAGGCCAAAGTGAGAATAGGATGATGCTCATAAGAGAGTCCAAGGCATGTGGGAGGTTGGGGTTTGATTGGGCTAGATAACTCAGCAATTGATGCCTGGTGTATGGATTGGTCAGTACAGTGCTCATCAATGACTTATGTGAGGAGGGGCTTGTCTTGGGGCTTCAAGGTTGCACTACTCCCTACTTGTGGAATAGCAGGGACATTGGAAGTGTCAAGTTGCATTACTTTAGGGGTAGCATGCTATGGTTTTGGCCAATAGACCTGTTAAGGCTCTATGGGTTTGGTGGCTTTTAGTTCAGGCAGCTCCTCAGTTCTAGGCAGCTTAACAAAATATTAGTGAGTTTGGGAATCTCCCAATTCCCATTTTTTGAATACTAAAAAGGTGGCACCCGGATAACATACCCATAAGTTTCTCAAAACCATATGATGTGACATATCATTGGAAAGCGCTTGAAAAATGGAATCTATTGAGCTATAGAGCGCTCGATTTGGAGTTATAGTGTTCAAGTTATGATAAATCGAAAGATTTTACTACGTGTCCCAAACTTATGGAAAATTCCGATATTCCCCAATATGGTGTTGCTTGGAACATTTTGGAGATGGGCTAGGAGTTGGTGGTAAAGGGGTGCGCATGCCACTCATGATCTTAGGCAACCAAATCCAATTGTTGCCTTCATAATAGTCTTGAGCATATAATAGGGCTTTAGGCACCCATCGCAGCTTGGTGCTTGGTCTTGAACTATGCATTGATTTCTAGACCACTTTACAAGTTGTTGATCGTATTCGAGTAGATTGAGGAGTGCCAACATGCTTTTGAGGAATTGAAAAAAACTCTCACTACCGCACCAATTCTATGAGCCCAAAATCAGAGCATAACATTCCATGTGCATATTGATGCGTCAAAGTTTGCCATGGGAGCTGTTTTGTGCTAGCTTGGCAAACACAATCTTGACTATCCTGTGAGCTTTGCTAGTAGACAACTCAGGAATACAGAGATGAGCTACTCCATGATGAAGAGGAAAGGTCTAGCCATGGTATTTGCTGTAAAGAAGTTTCAGCATTATCTTTTGGCTATGCCTTTCATCTTCTTTGTGGACCATCAAGCTTTGCTTTATCTTGTAAATAAACTTTGCACTATAGGATGCATAGCGAGATGACTGCTTCTGCTTTTAGAGTTTGACTTCTCTGTCGTTGTACGCAAGGGCAAGCAACATTACATGTCCGATCACATGTCCCACATACCCATAGGAGAAGTCGTTGGACAAGGGATTGTAGATGACCTACCTGATGCACACTTATTTAGCATGTCCAACAAAAAAGACTTGTTCAAGGTAGACTTGACACCATATTGGGTAGATGACATAGTCTAGATCTTAGAGCACAGATTAACTTGAGAGGCCTATCGAAAAGGCTAGGATAAAGGGCCTTATCCTTAAGATTTAGCCCTATCAGTCAATCACTGACCACTCTATAGATTGAGATAGAATGGCTTGTTACAAAGATGTGTGTGTGAGCATGAAATGCATGAAAGGCTAGGATAAAGTGCCTTATCCTTAAGATTCAGCCCTATCATTCAATCACTGACCACTCTATAGATTGAGATAGAATGGCTTGTTACAAAGATGTGTGAGCATGAAATGCATGATGCACTGGCTAAAGCGCATGCTAGAATCACTAGAGGGCACTTCAATTGAGATATCATAGCCTACAAGGTGCTACAATCTCAACTGTGGTGGCCCATCCTATTCCACGATGCTGTCAAATTTATAAAGCATTATGATGAGTGTGAAAGGATCAAGGTCCCTATTTATAAAGATAAGATGGAGTTGACCCCGATCGTAGTACGACAACCCTTTGAAAAATGGAAAATTGACTTCATAGAGTTGATCAATCCCGTGGTACAGTATTCCTAGGCCAAATACATCATAGTAGCCATTGACTATCTCACAAAATGGCCCAAATCTCAAGCCATCAGGAAGAATGACGTTAGGACTACGGCTAAGTTCCTTTAGGAGCAGGTGATCTCACAATTCGGCTGCCCTATCGAGCTAGTTAGCGACCAAGGCACACACTTCATTAATGAAGTGATTGCTCATTTGCTATCTACATTCCTGATCATCCATAGGAAATCATCACCTTACCACCCTCAAGCCAACGGTCAAGTAGAATCCATGAACAAAATCATTGTGAATGTCCTTACTAAAGTGGTCTCTGTTGCCTTGTGCCAACAACTAGGATAACAAGCTATGGCAATGCTACGGGCCTATAGGACACCCTACAAGGTAGTAGTAGGGCAAACACCCTTCAAGTTGACCTACGGGACCAAAGTGATCTTGCTAGTAGAGTTTTTCCTTCCAAGCTTGAGAGTAGTAGTACAAGAGATATGGAGTGTAAAGGAGGCATGCATGGAACACCTAGGAGAGCTAGACTCTTAGCTATCCATGCACTAATTTGTGAAAAAGAATGATGCAAGAGTTGGCTTGACAAGCATGTCAAACAATGTGACTTTGAGCAAGGCGACCTTGTGTTGCTATACTCTGTGAAGGGCCATAAGTAGAAAATGAAGTTTAGAGGATTAGAGCCCTTCAAAGTCCGCAACATTAGTCAAAGAATCGGCAATGTTGAGCTCGAGACCTTAGAGGGCGAGGGAATAGGCTTCTTCAATGGTAGTCACCTCAAGAAGTACCACCCTCCAACCCATTTGTTGCAAGATCCACCAATGTTGCAATCCCTTGTAAATGTAAGAGGGGCCACTATCACAAAGATTGAGGACACAGATGAGGAAGTAGTAGCACTTGCTTACTTGCAAATAATAGTCACTGCTAAAAAAATACACACCTTTGATTTGCTTATCGATGAAGGAGAGACGTGATCTTCCGGAAGTGAAGAGAGAAGTGATTTTCTCTTTCTAAGTTCTAAGACGACACAAGTTTTATGGAAAGTCAATCTTAAGGTTGAGGCCGAAGGAAATCTACTAAACTCTCCTTATCTATGGCTCAAGGTGGTTGCATGGACCGTAAGTTAATAGTAGAGTTTAAAAAGCTACTTTTCTTAAAATAGACATGGTGAATCCATTTCTAAAATATCTCGCAATAGAAAGCCGATCTCTAAAAACGGCCCACGATGGTTATCGAAAACGGTGAGATCTACAACTTTTGTGTTGATGTTTTTCCATCCGAGCAATGCACAAAGAGATATTTTGAAATTGGTGCTGCATAGTAGGTCCTGGAACATCCACATCTTGCATGAAGATCAAAGTTTTCAATCTTGGCACTCAAGTCTCTCTCCAATAAGAGAAGCTCTTGAAGCTTATAAAAGAGGATGCTCTCCTTGGGTGTGGGAGAGGTGAAGGAAGCCACACTTTGCATGCATCCAAGAGGAGAAGAGGAGCAAGTGCTACGCAAGCTCTACTGAAATCAAGTTCCAAGAGGAGAAGAGAAAGTGCAAGTGCTATGGAAGCTCTGCTAAAATCAAGCTCCAAGAGGAGAGCCCTACACATATTGTGTAGGAGAGAAGGAGAGACTTAAGAAGGATCAAAAGATACCAACTTCCAAGTTGTGCAAGTGTTAGCCAGTTGTATACTGTGCAAGGAACTATGATCTTGTTCCCAAGATCTACAAGTTAAGAACTCGTTTATATGTAACAGAGGAGCTTGCTACTTGTCAATAATATAACTCCACAAGGGGAGGGACTGGCCCATCTTCCAGTCCCTAGTGTGTTGTCAATCTCTCTCTCTCTCTTTTCTCTCATCTGTTCTCTCTCTGTGCTAGCATAATATTCACCATATATCTTTTAAGTATATAAGAAAGTCAAGCGTGTATCTCGAATCTTATAACACTGGTATCAAAGCATATCTCTTTGCTTTTCTCAAAGTAAAGGTGATCCTTGCAAGAAGAAGGTAAAGATGGCAATTGATGAAGTGCCTACAAGTGAGCAATTACAGGCTCAATTGATAGAGTATCATAGCTTGTTGGAAATTCCTGAAGTACATCAATTGATTGGCAGCTTAAGGGCAAGGGAAGAAGCTACTTATGAAGGACCGAATCCTCCAAAAGATGGTGATACTGGAGGAAACACCATTGCACCAATTGATGGTGAAGGTGCAAATCATCCAATTGCTAAGAAGCTTCCTAGAAGGAAGAAGGGCTCTCAGGTTAAGAAGAGTAAAAAGACCTCACCTTGAGTGAGGCGGATAAGGAGGGAGTCATCTCCCTTAGCAACCAGCTACTCCCCTAATTACTCAAGTTCCTCCTCCTCATCATCATCTTCTAGTTCCTACTCTCTTGGTTCTAAGTCTCATGCAATCTGCAAATGGACAAAGAGGGACATAAGAGGAGCAAGCTTAAGAAGACTAGGACTTTCAAGTCTAGGGATAAGGACATCAAGTTTGACTCTTACTCTAGTAAGAGAGATCCTGCTAAGGCATTAGCCTTTGTACTCTCATTTTGGAGGGAAGGAAACCTAGACTTGGGAAAAAGAGCATGAGAAGGTCACTAGTTATATGGACAAGTTTTGGTCTAGTCTTCTCAAGGTTACTCCTTTCATGGAGATCAGCGGCAATGAAGAGAAAAAAAGAAAGTTTGAAGCTAGCCTACTCCCTCATTTACATGGAACCATGAAGGTGTATCCACATGAAACCTTATCTCGCATAATGGAGTCTGCCATCATAGCTAAAAGTTTTCATACACTTGGTACATCTCAAAAGTTGGAGATGAGTTCTTATAGAGCTAGACAAGAGTAGCTCTATGATCAACCAAGAGACATGACTAATCAAACAAGTCCTATCTTTACCCATAACCAATATTCAAAGCCAAAGGGTAACAAGTAGAAGTGCAAGTATCTCTCACCCTCTGAGATACAAAAGTACAAAGAGGAAGGAAGGTGCTTTCTTTGTGGTGAATTAGGGCATATGAAGCCTGATTGTACTCACAAAAGAAAGGAAGAAAATGTGGTTAAAGATCCTCCTCTACCATCCTCAAATTCTATTCCAAATGTGCAAGCTAACACTCATTAAAATGAGAAGAAAATACAACTCTTAAAGGGCTGGGGGACACTCAACAATCAACAAGTTTTGATACTTTTTGATCCAGGGTCCACATATAATTTTGTGTTAGCAAATACTATTGAAAGGCTACAAATTCCACCAGATCTATTGGGAACACCAATTGGATCATGCTCGGCATTTGAAGGACTTATAACCAATTCTACTCCCATCCAGGGGAAGTTGAATCTTAGATTTGGGGATTATCATGAGCAAGAATCTTTTCTACTTGCACCCATTCTTAACTGTGATGTTATCTTAGCTATGCCTTGGCATTACAAGATTAGACCTCTTCCCGATTTTGTTAAGAAGACCCTTACATTTCAATTCAAGCATCGAAACATAGTATGCATTGCTAATGTCGGAGATTGGCCTGTGCCAAGGGTTAGTCATGTTAGCATTTCTAAAGAAATGAAGAAAACTATTTTTGCGTACATGATTTTTGTGAGAGAGTCAAAAGAAGCTAATGATTCAAGGGCACTTCATGCCTCTAATGAACACAAAATACCAACTCATGCTTCTAAGTCTCAGACTTTAAAAGAACCCCTCTCTTTAATTGATCAAGCTAGACATGATTTTGTTAAACAATATGAAGATTGTTTTGGTGATTCACTCCTAGGAGAGTTAACTCCTAAGCACCTGAGAGATCACATAATTGATCTTATCCCAAGCAGTTCACCACCTAACCAACTGCCTTACCGAGTAAGTGCAAGTCAGCAAGAGGAGATCCTAAAACAAGTAAATGAATTGTTGGAAAAAGGGTTAGTTCAACCTAGCTCTTCTCCATACTACTCTCCAGTTTTACTTGTTCAAAAGAAAGACGGTTCTTTCCGTATGTACATAGACTATAAATCTTTGAACATGATCACAATCAAGAATCATTTTCCTATCCCAAGGATAGATGATATCTTGGATAAGTTGCAAGGGGCTAGTATCTTTAGTCACATTGATCTCAAGAGGGGCTATCACCAGATACGAATAGCACCTGAAGATGTTCATAAGACAGCTTTTTGTACAATGTTTGGACTATACAAGTTTTTAGTCATGCCATTTGGTTCGACTAATGCACCCTCCACATTCAATCGAATGATAGAGAGAATTTACAAACTTCTCTCAAAGTTCACAGGTGTCTTCTTTGATGACATTCTAATATTTTCACGGTCTAAAGAAGAGCATAAAAAACATCTATCTATTGCTTTTCAAGAGCTTCGCAAGCATAGACTATAGGTCAATGCTAAAAAGAGTGAATTTTTCCTTTCGAAAGCTCATTACTTGGCCATATTGTTTCTCACAATTTGGTGAGAATGGATCTTGAGAATATTTGAGCCATGTTGAATGGGCCTACACCTACTTCTATACATGAAGTTAGAAGTTTCTTGGGCCTATGTTCATACTACAGGAGGTTCGTATGAGGTTTTCCGTATGTTTCATCTCCTCTACATGACCTTACTAAGAAGCGAACGCCTTTTCGCTAGGGATCAAGGCAACTACAAGTCTTTGAAAGAATTAAGTTTCTTGTGACTCAAGAATCGGTTCTCATAGTTCTGGATCTTCAAAAACCTTTTGAAGTTCACAACAATGCTTCTGGGGATTGCATTGGAGATGTGCTTAACCAAGAGCATCATGCAGTAGCATTTGAGAGTTGACGCCTCAAGGACCATGAGCTACATGCTTCAGTATATGAGAAAGAGCTTATGGTCGTGGTACATGTTGGGGGTAAAGGCACCTCTGCCTAGCTGTCTGTGTATTACTACACTGACAGTACCCGCCACTACACACTGCAGGTGGCAAGCGCCCATCATCGTCACTTTATTATTTATTCTTTTAGTGATAGTTTGAATAAAGGAAGGCCCAGTCACACATTGTGACTGTTGGAGTTTCCATTTGGTCTCTCTCTCTTTCTTGCTCTTGTTCTCCCGCCATAGCAAGCTTCGATCCTTCTCACCTTTCAACTGGTATCAGAGCATGGATTCATGACTACTCGAGCTTGGTTCATGGGATCTTCAGCTTTCTATTGATTACCTACACACATTGGACTCTCTTGGCACTCCCTGGCTTACCGAGCACCTACCCGGCCCCTTTGGGCATCCTCAGGGCATTGTATCAGAGGTACTGCTTCTCTTTGTTCAGCGTTTTCATTGGTTTACATGTCACACGTGGTATTTACAGGAAGGGGGCAGTCATATCTCATGCTCATTGGAGCTTCTATGCCCACTGCCTTACTTGGAGCTCTTTGAGACTAGCTTGGGCCTAATATAGGCCATCTTTAGCAACTTACCCAAGCCCCCATCAACCATATTGAAGCACAAATGTGCTACTACCCTTCAACGCTAGTTGCGCATGTTTTCTGCAAGCCTGGACTACATCTACACACTACAAGATTTGGCTCCCTAGTCATTACCCTCTGCATTGGGCACTAAAGTAATGCTTGGCAATGTTGGTTGCAATGTGTTGATGCTTCTCTTGAGCTTTGAGACATTGATTTGAGCACACATTGGTTGTAATATATAGCAGCAAGTCTGTCCAGGTCTGCAACAGAAGTATACAAGTCCTAGAGCTCATCTACATACACTATCTCATACCCATATGCTATACCATTAATGCCTATGCTTGGTGGATGTTGTGCTAATGTTTTGCCATCATTTTGGTGATGATTTGGACTTGCAAATACTCAGTTTCAAACAGTAAATCGTTGTTGTACAACAGTGGGCTAAAGTGCGTCATCCGATTGCCTTTGGTTATGCCTATTTGTTTTAGGCTATGTCTTGGATATATGCAATGTTATATTGACATTCGGGGATGACTTTGATTATAGACTAGTATTCCTAGTGCATCACTTAATGGGGTGATCAAAACATCGTGATAGGGACATCTAGTACATGCAGTACAAGTTATGAAGAGGGAAGGAAGTATCTGCCAAGTGTAAGAGTGTACACAAGAACCAAGGAGTTACACATAAATGAAGATGGTTTGAGTTCTAATAAGAGGAAGTGCATTACTATTATATATATTTTTATTTATTTATTTATTTATATGTGCATCCGAGGATGCCTGGGAACGTTTACTTGTGTGTAATGAGCATTGCATTCATTTGGGGTCATCCTCTCCCTTACAAGTCAAGGTTTAAGGTATTTTCTCTCTTAATGAAATAAGAAGAGAAGTAATTCTTTCACTGAGAAAAACGAGAGAGGTAATTCTCTTACTAGAAAAGACAAGAGATGTGATCGTCTAGAAGTGAGGAGAAAAGTGATTTTCTCTTTCTAAGGTCTAAGATGACACAAGATTTTGTGGAAAGTCAATCTTAAGGTTGAGACCCAAGGCAATCTAATGAATTCTTCTTATCTATAGCTCAAGGTGGTTGCATGGACCATAAGTTAATAGTAGATTTTAAAAAGCTGCTTTTCTTAAAATAGACATGGTGAATCTATTTTTAAAATCTCGCGATAGAAATCCAATCTCTAAAAACGGCCCACCTTAGATTATTGAAAATGGCGAGATCTACAACTTTTGTGTTGGACATTTTTCCATCCGAGCAACACACAGAGAGATATTTCAAAATTGGTGTTGCAGAGTAGGTCTTGGAACAACCACATCTTGCATGAAGATCAACCTTTCCAATCTTGGCACTCAAGTCTCTCTCCAAGAAGAGAAGCTCTTGAAGCCTATAAAAGAGGAGGCTCTCATTGGCTGTGGGAGAGGTGAAGGAAGCATCACTTTGCATGCATCCAAGAGGAGAAGAGAAGGAGCAAGTGCTGCAGAAGCTCTACTGAAATCAAGTTCCAAGAGGAGAAGAGAAGGAGCAAGTGCTGCGGAAGCTCTACTGAAATCAAGTTCCAAGAGGAGAAGAGAAGGTGCAAGTGTTGTGGAAGCTCTGCTGAAATCAAGCTCCAAGAGGAGAGCCCTACACATATTGTGTAAGAGAGAAGGAGAGACTCAAGAAGGATCAAAAGGTGCCAACTTCCAAGTTGTGTAAGTGTTAGCCGGTTGTATACCGTGCAAGGAACCATGATCTTGTTCCCAAGATCTACAAGTTAAGAACTCATTTATGTGTAACGGAGGAGCTTGCTCCTTGTCAATAATATAACTCCATAAGGGAGGGGACTGGCCCATCTTCCAGTCCCTAGTGTGTTGTCAATCTCTCTCTCTCTCTCTCTCTCTCTCTCTCTCTCTCTCTCTCTCTCTCTCTCTCTCTCTCTCTCTCTCTCTCTCTCTCTCTCTCTACATCTTTCTCTTCTCTCATTTGTTCTCTCTCTGTGCTAGCATAATATTCACCATAAATCTTTTTAAGTATATAAGAAAGTCGAGCATGTATCTCGGATCTTATAACATTGGGGGGATGGAAGCACATGATTATTGAGAAGATAAAGTTATGGAGGTGCACAAGACCGTGAAGGTGTACAGTCACAGCCGAAGTGGAGGTGAAGAATTTGGGATGGGAATATGGATGCATGGATGTCATTTTATAACACCCTACCCTATGAGAGGGATCACCCAACATACATGCCGTATCCAAGAAGGGTAGGAGTGGACTTTAACTCTGACATCCATGGTCGTTATGATTTCCCTAAGATATATAATGTAAATGCTACTAATCCAGAGGAAGCCCTTACCTTCTCCGAAGATGACCTAGGGCTCTCCATCTTGCATTTCCTTAGTGAATTCTCTTCTTTCCCAATCTAGCTTTCATTACAACCTGTAACTACCTTAGGCTACTTAGAGTTTTGTTTAAGCAAGTTCCTATCCATCATGAATACCACCTATCGCCCCTATCTTTTTATTTGAATGTCGAGACTCATGATGAGAGCCACGCTCCTTCCATCCTTTTACATGGCCCTACTAGAGTACATGAATGACAACTGATTTACTAGATGTAGTCATCCATTTTTGTCAACAACCCATCTAAACGTGCGCATGAACCTAAAAGGTTCCATGCAAGGTAAGAGCTTTCTTAGTAAGTCCCTTAAGCCCCCGGCCTCTTTCTCTCACAACCATGACCACGAGGACTAGTTTTTCGTGTACATTCAAAAAAAAAGAGAGAAAAAAAGAACAGAAAAGGAAACAAGAAAGAGAAAGAGAAAGAAAAGAGCGAAAAAAATGAGAAAAGACAAGAGCAAAGAAAGAAAAGAAAATCAAGTAGAAAGCAAGAAAATGCACCTCACTTACTAAGTGCCCCAATCACTACACCTAGGGGTCCTCAAGTTAGGCACATCCAATAGCCTTGGTCGGACGGCTCCATCTCTAACCCCTACCCCTTTTGCTCCCCACTTCACGCTTAGGGCACATCAAGGGTAGAACATACCTAAGGAGGTCACACTCTTCTATGGTTAAACATGTATCCCTAAGCTACACCCATTGCCCCTT
This sequence comes from Lygodium microphyllum, assembly GCF_053477565.2. Classification (NCBI taxonomy): domain Eukaryota; kingdom Viridiplantae; phylum Streptophyta; class Polypodiopsida; order Schizaeales; family Lygodiaceae; genus Lygodium; species Lygodium microphyllum. Next base: position 89,040,381 of record NC_141142.1, on the reverse strand, counting down.
CCCTATGCACAATTGGGTTCTTAAGTGTGGGACAACACTCTAGACTTGTGGACCCAACTCCCAGTTCCACTGGCACAGATACAATGCACTGCATGGTCTGGTAGGCACACCTCCCACTCTCTTTTCTTTCTCAGGTGAATCCGACAACCCGCGTCCTACCATTGACTTCAGAGGCCTCGTCATCCACTCAATATACCCTCACTCTCCACAACATCAACCATTTTGGCACGCTTCTCTCCCATGTCCAATCCCCACAAAAGCCCCATCATTGACTCACATGACCACCCTTCAATCACCTGAGCCCTTATCAACAAAGTCATGCTTGTAAAGTGCCATGGGACTGCACTCATCTAGGAGGAGGGTAATGTTAACCCTAGTACAAGATAGAGAACAAGGAAGCAAAAGAAAATTTAAAAATATGGAGCAATGTGAAAAAAGGCAGCCCAACATAAGAATAAGAGGAGAAAATGTCAAAAGCACAAGGACAACCTTAAAAGTCGAGGCAATGGCAAAGGCGCATTTTAAATTGTAAAGGCGCCCCCAATTTTTTGTAAAAGAGCACCAAGCTCCCTCCTATGTAAGTTGTAAATAGTAGATAGGCATAGGCGAAGGTATAATGTAAATAGAAGGGAAAGAAAAGAGGACCTTGGCAAGATGGCTAGTCATGCAAAAAAGGGGATGGGTGCCCAAAGGGATAAGGACATGTATAAAAGCCAAAAAGTGAATAGAGAAGCTCATTCTTAGTGTGTGGAAAAAGTGGCTCTCCTCTTCTTCTTCTTCTCTTCTCTTCTTCTTCTTGCTTGCTTGTGCTCATGTTTGAGAAAGGGAGTGTGAGAGTGTGAGGAAGTGAGTGTGTGAGGGTGAGGGACCATGGTGGAGAAACTCTCCATCTTCTCCTCTTTTCTTCTCTTCTCTTATCTCCCGCACGTGGCTATGGAGCTTGGAGCTTGAAGGTGGAGGATTGAGGTTGCTTGAGTAGCTCACATCTTGGATCGTGGAGCTATCGGTGTGCTTGAGAAAGAAGGATACTCAATCGGGTATTGAGGTAAGCTCACTACACTCATAGGCTTGAGAGCATGTACAGCTATGTGAGAGGTAGCCATTGGTATTCGGCTTGAAGCGCTTGAGTAATAAATGGTCCATGGGTCTTAGTAGTCGAGCAAAAGCTCCCACGTCAAGAAAACTCGACATTTGCTAAGATTTGCAAACCCTAGTCTTGGAGAAAAGTGGTATCAATAAGTTGCTACCTCTTTGTACTTGCCATTGATATGTACTCAAACTACATTGGTCCGAAGTAACAATGTTTTTATCAATACAAAACCATCTTATAGTTGGAGTGGGGCTCCAAGACCAGAGGTGTATTAAATGAGGAGAGAGTATACACATTGGCATCCTCAAAGCTAAACAAGGCAAATTGTGTAAGGATATTGAAGGTCATGGAAAGTTCTGCTGACAAGAAAATTTGAACATTGATGGGTATACCTGAATGTAGATTATTCTTATTCGTCTATATTATCTGCATCATAAGCTCGATGAATTACTATTAAATGACATAACTTTGATTTGGACAGATGAAAATGTACCATTTCGACATTGGGTGAGATAAGAGAATTTTTGGGCCATGTTGCAAGATGGTGGAAAAAGACTGCTCTTGAGTTGAAATGACTATTATAACATTTGAGTGGAACACAATTTTTTCTTTCAATACATGTAGGAGATAAAGAGAAAACATAGAGAGAAAATGTTTCACACAATCTTTCATGATTTTAAGCCAGATGAAGATATAGAGTCACAGAAGTCATCAAAGTTGGTAGCATGGAGGCTTTAGTATAGGTAGTTCACAATATCCTTCTCTAATAGCATGTTTGCGATATTACCTTGTCAATCCATTCGAGAAATGTAATGGTAACTTTTCCTGTCAAGTTCATGTATGAGCAAATGGAGAGGGGGGACTATGCAAAATCTACCAAGAGAATGTAATGACTGGGTGGACCTACAAGATTATCAGTGCATATGTGAGGATTATCAAATAGAGCAAGAGTAGGATGAGGAGGTATATCAAATATACCCTATCTTCCTCAACTATACAAAAGGTGAATACCCCTCCAATGAGAATGATTTGTACCAGAAATACTCAAGGAAAAAACAAATGCAAGAGATATAAGGTTCCAAAGACATGGTAAGTAAAATGAGTTGCATTCTTAGGAGTATATTGCACTTTGTTATCTCCTAATAAAGAGACTATGATCAGTTTACAAGAAATTGATACTAGTAGTGCGATTGTCAAAAAAAGAAAATAGAAGAGCAAGCACACACCCAATATCATCAAAGAAAGGCCACAAGCAGAGATCGGCCCTCATTGCCAATTAATTTGGTTTCTCCACGCCTTAAATATTTGTTGTTTTAAATTACTATAGCTTAGACATATCTTGTATTCCTATAGTGAAAATATTTCACTGAATACGAATTGTAACAACCAAACTATGCAAGTCCCTTGATTGATACCATCGAAGAGCAGATCGCAATCCCAACGATGCAACAAACAACAAACTCAAGCAATAGAGGTAAGACAACTAAAAGTTGCAAGTTTGTTATTTATTATATATTCATCAATATTGTTCCAAATCATGTGTATTGTTCCATCTCTTGATATGTTTCCAATGGATTTGGTTTATAGTGAAAGGCACCACTGAGGAGATTTGTGTCATTAGCATGGAAAGAATGATAGAGCAAGTCTCTTTTAGATCCTGTGATGGAGAGTCTTACCTTACACACTACTATAGAGAGACGCACGATAGTGTGACGGAAAGCGGTGAGGCAATAACCAAGGACATGGTATTGCATCCCACTGACACGTGTATTACAGCGCATTGAGAGGGTAACCTTGCTTATACAAAAAACTCATGATGTGAAAGCATGTAAACCTGTAGCTTGCACTCCTTCATGATTTGCTTGATGATTGGCTCCTCCATGACTATGTCTTTCAAATTCAGGATGTGCGTGAATTTGAATTGGTTGTAGGCCCTTGTCTCCAGGCCATACTTTGCCTGCTCTTCCTCTGAGAATGACAGCTTGCTGGTTTTCTCCTGTCCTGCCATTGTAGTTGCATGTCATGAAGCCATAGCTCACCATCAGTCTTCTTCAGATGCTTTTTGGAAAAAGATGCGTAGGAGATGGAATAAATGCTTATGGAAATTGAAATGCTTAAATATAGAAAGAGAATTTTTCTTTAAATAGTCCATGGATTTAACAAAAAATTCTAACACTTTTACTCAATCATAAATTGATTTTTACTCATTCTTTTCCATTTTTGAACGTTGATTGAGGTTTTAGGGTTTGTTTTTATGTTCCTTATCTTTTATGTTCCATTATGTTTCATACCATTCACACCCTCCCTCTTAGAGATGAGAAGAATCCTTTCTAGGATTAGAGATTGAAGGGTGGAGACCATTCAACGCATGCTCATTGTGTTTCACCTTTGCATGAGCCAAGTGTTGAGTTAGCTGCAATGGAGCTCGATTTGTGGTACTAAAGAGTGTACCTCAATAATGATTTTAGATAGGTATATATACTATGTACAGCCTGGCCCTTATGGGTGGACATGGAGCACCGCCCTTTATCCCAACAACCTCCCCATTAAAGGCAACGTGCCCAAAGGTAGAGGAAAAGAATTAGCTAAGTCTAAGTATGTACAATGTTGAAGAGACTATACCTATCCACAATACCCATCATCTCCGCCCCGGCAATGGGCAAACCTCTCTGCTGGAAGACCTTTTGTGAGAAGTTCTGCATGGTTATCATCAGTGTGCACCTTGACCAGCTCAATGCTCTTGTTGTCAAGTACCTCTCTGATGAAATGATACCTCACATGTATGTGTTTTGTCTTTGCATGAAAGATAGGGTTCCATGCTAACATGATAGCACTCTAACTATCACATTAGAGAACATAACCTCAGTTATCCCAATGTGACAGCCATAAGGCTTCTTTGCATGCCTCAGTTGGTAGCCACATACTCTGCCTCCATAGTAGGCAATGCAACATAGTTCTACAGCCTAGATATCCAAGAGACAGATCTCCCTGTGAAGATAAACACATACCCTGAAGTGGACTTCCTGCAGTCCGCATGTCTAGCATAGTCTGCATCCGTAAAGCCAACGATAGATGTCTTCTGCTTACCAAATCAGATGCACAAATCATTTGTGCCCTTGAGGTATCTCATAATACCTTTCACTACTTCCCAATGATTCTTGGTAGGGTTTTGCCATGTACCTATTAACCACTCCCACTGCAAAGGCAATGTTTGGACATGTAGCAACCATAGCATACATCAAATTGCCAACGGCTGAAGCATACGGAATCTTGGCCATTTCAGCCTTTTCATCATCACATGTAGGGCTGTCCTCTGCATTGAGTTTCACATATGGAGGCAATGGAACTCTGATTGCTTTCCCCCCTCCATATTGAAGCGATGCAAAATCTTGGATACATACTCCTATTAAGATAGATAGAGTAACCCCTTCTATCTATCTTTGAGTATCCGCATCCCAAGAATGTGATTGGCATCACCAAGATCCTTCATGTCAAAGCTGCCACCACGAAGACTTTGCTTCAATGAATCCAAGGCATGAGTATCCCTGTGCCAGCAATCAACATACCATCGACATATAGAACTTAATCAACTTTGCTTGCTTTTTCTGCAACAAGATATTATAGCACTGCATTTGCCAAATTGCAAAGTTGTGTGCTCCTTCAAGCTTCTTGATATGCATAAGATGATTGTCACTACTGCTAGCCATGACTCATAGCCAAATAACTGTATGACAGTAAATGTCAGCTAATGAGAAGCAATGGAAGCTCCAAAATCCACTTAGTAGTATGTTAGGAATATCCCCAAGTATGTACCAACATCAAGAACATACATTAGTTCATTGCCAAAATGCCTCAAAAGCATTCAATGACAATAAACATACCAATTTCTTGACAAAAACAGAGTGCAGTCCTGAAATTCTTGACAAAATAGGTGGATGTCTTGCAATTCAGGAGTGTAGTCTTAAAATTCACGAAAAATATATCCTAAAAGTTCAAAACTAAAATAACCTCTTAGACTGATTGAGATTGAGCTCTAAAGATCATGCAAAGCTGCTCAAAACATCACCATAATGTTCTTGCATAGAAACATATTAAATTTTCTGACAGTGAGGTATGTTGTCTTGAGTATGCAAGAAACTGTCATGAATGTATAGCAATAGACCTGTAGGTAAAGCTAACCCAAAAATGAGTTTTAATCACTATTCAAATGTATTCCAGAATCAAATCCAAGCATGTAACATCAACCATAAGCATGAATACTTGGTTTAGAATGCTTGAGACCAAGTTTAGAAGCAAGACATAATGCATATGTAATCAAAATGTCATTCAGCCCTATTATTCCAGTAGTCAAATGTGTTTACAAAATGAGCCAAATCCTTGCCAAGATTAGCTCGAAATGGCCTCAAGACAATGCCAAATGGTTCCCAAAGCATCCAACATCAAGATACATCCAAATGGCTATCATATGAGCATCAATCTCAAGAGAGCATGTGCTACCCTATTTATTACATATTTGAATACTGTGTATTTCAGACCTGAAGCTGAATGTATATCGGTTCCAAGTGTATTACTACACTTCAATGATCGATGCTAAGCATTAGATGCAAAGTCTGGAGCACAACCATGATGCCAAATGAAGAGGAGCATCTCTATAGGTCCTGAGCATGTTGAAAACTAGATCTGCATACACACACTGATGGTGTCTTCAGCCTTGAAGAGATTGGAATGTTGGTCCAATTGTTGGAGATGATGGGGAGGGTCCCTAAGTGGCCAATGATGACTGCCAACAAGCTCAAATGAAGAGGGAAGCTTCAAGTTTTAAGAAAAGAAGCTTCAAACCTTGCTACCCTGCCTATACAGACTTTTCACATTGAACTCTTCTTCAACTTCATGCTCCTGCACCTGAAGAAATGCCAAGCTCTTGATTACCTGAACCAAGCTCTGATACCACTTTGTTGAGTTAACTTTAATGGAGCTTATGTGTAGAGATGCAGGTTGAGAGAGAGAGAAGAGACAGAGACATATGATTTGTGGTACTGAAGAGTGTATCTCAATAATGATTTTAGATAGGTATATGTATCATGTACAACCTGGCCCTTAAGGGCGAACATGGGCACTGCCCTTTATCCCAACACCAAGAGTAGAAGTTCGGGCCGTACTCCATTTGAGCATAATGGTCCATGTCGACAGGTCAGATGCTTAAGTGGGTAAAATAAGTCAAGACATTCGTGAGTACTTTTCAACTTTATATACAAAACCCTAAATCCCTTTTGGGCGGTCATCCCCTTTTCCCCTTTCTTATATGGCCGGCCGTAGCCTAGGAAGCTCATTCTTGTGTGTGGCAAAAAGTGGCTCTCCTCTTCTCCTTCTTCTTCTTCTTCTTCTTGCTTGCTTGAGCTTGTGCTTGAGAGAGGGAGTGTGAGAGTGTAAGGGAGTGAGTGTGTGAGGGTGAGGGACCGAGGAGGAGAAGCTCTCCATCTTCTCCTCTCTTCTTCTTTTCTCTTCTCTTCTCTTCTCTTGCTCGCGGTGATGGAGCTTAGAGCATGGAGCTTGAGGATGGAGCTTGCTTGAAGCTTGCACTTGGATCGTGGAGCTACCTGAGTGCGCGGGAGAGGAGGTAACTCGAACGGCATGGAGATAAGCTCACTACACCCGTAGATATGGATGGCGCATTGGCTATGTGAGAGGTAGCCATTAGTGCTCGGCTTGGAACGCTTGAAACAATAAGTGGTCCGAGGGTCTTGGCAGTTGAGCGAAAGCTCCCACATTTTGGTTCCGTTGCCAGGACTACGGATTCAAGCCTTGAGCGCTTGCGTGCTTCGAATCGAGCATCAAAGTAAGGGTTTCCCCGAACCGGTGCTTGAGATAAGTAGGTAGTGAGGGGGTTGAAGATGGTATTCGATCTCCTTGGGAAGTAGGTTTTTTGCTTTTTGAGAGTTATGTAGTGAGATGGAGTAGAGTAGGTATTTACTTTGTGAGTTGTATGCATTAGAGTAGGAGAAAACAACGAAAAACAAAGAAAATAAGCATTAGGGTTACTGTTGCAAAATAGGGTAGAAATAGGGCAAGAATCGTGCAAAAGTGGTAACAAACTTACTTGTGATGCCTAAGGTCGGTAAGTGAGTTATTGGGAGTGCCAATACCATACCCGAAAGAGGGTATAAGGGCCAAAAGTGGCAAGAAAGGCCACATTGTGCATTGCAGGGTTTCAGGAGAGCAGGAGAGAAGAGGAAAGCTTGGCGGGGAAATCCGCTTCAATCTTGGCGTCAGAGAGATCTTCGGCTAGCCCAGGTAATTCTACATCTCCCCCTACAACAGTAGGACCAATCTGGAGTTGCTCAACAAGGGGGAAGGCCTCCAGCGCCCTACACGATGAATTTTGCAAGCTTTGGCGAAAACACGCGCGGCGTTCGGCACGTCCGAGTCATGTCGACTCTGGTCCGAGGCCCAGACTCGGCCCTTGGACGACCCGGCAAACCGCCCAAGTCAACCCATTCAGTCGTCCGAGTCAAAAATTTTTGCCATCTGGCACATTTGGCCTCGGCATGTCCGAATGACCCGTCCGAGCCTCAAATTCAGCCCTCGGCCATGTCCCACATTCGGCCCTCGGCCCAAGTGCTTCGGCCCATTCGAATCACCTTGTCTGAATTTGCCATTCGGTCGTTCGAATCAAAACCGTCCGAGTCAAACCCTGAAAGTCGGGCCTCGGCCATGTGCCTCGGCCCATTCGAGTGACCCACTCGGACCCTGCAATTCGAACCAATTGGTCCGAGTGTAATTTTTTATCAAATTTTCAAAAATTTGACCTGACCCCGGCTAAAACGCAGCAGCGCGAACTGTCGAAAGCCCGTAGGACACCCAGAACGCTATTCTGGCTCATGGAATAGGCAAAATCGTAGGGCGCAACCGCTTAGGAGCTAGAGGCAGGCAATTACAAGACCAGGGACTTCGGTGCAATCTGCCGAGGGGGAAAGCCTGATTAGACCCAAAAACGAACAAGGCAATGAAGTGGAAAAAGAGCACCGAGCCCTGAAATTGACCCCACAGGCTACATAGAACAAAAGGCGAACGGCAGGCCCATGACTAGGCCGAACCCTCGAGTAAGTGGTTCAAGATTTGGCAGAACGATCCTCCAAGCTGTGCATGGTGCCTACCGTAACGACCCTGCGGGTCGAGGAGGGGACCGCCTCCAGGACCCCCACAAAGGGGGCCCTACCCGCTCTTTTTTAACCCCAAGTAGGTTGGAGAGAGAACACGCACCGTGACGGGCCCTTCAACTTAGACCCTTGGGCAGTAATGGCCCTACGCGAGCATGGAGGCTCCCTTGTAAAGGGGCAACCAGAAGCCCGCACTCGAATAGAGGCAAACAGAGACCCTAGAACCTTAACGGGCTGATCTAGCCATCAAGGGCAAAAAGGCCGCACTACAAGGACACACGTACATTGTGTTCAAACTATGTTTAGTCAAAGCGGAATGCAACATCGTCAAGCTACCAATGCAGAGATGACTAGATATGACAGTCCTGACAATAGATGCTCCTTGAATAGCTTTGCACTGATGACGAGCCAAGACATCAGTGGAGAATCCACATCTGGTCGTGTAGTTGGGGACTCAAGGGCATTTGTCAGAAGGCTTAAATTTACAAGCCAAGACCCGGAAGATGAAGACATAGTACCACTTGCTTATCTTAGGGTCAAACTCACCGCGAAAAGAGAGCATACTATCGATGCTCTGATTGATGAAGGAGCAGATTTTAATGTCTTGACCTATGAGGCATGGACCCTACTAGGCCAACACGAGCTGACACCGACTAATGCAACTCTTAGCCCTTATGGGGGACCTCCACAAGCACTCATAGGGAAGTGTAATATCCTTGCAACAATTGAAACTGAAAGCTTGCCTATCCTATTTCATGTTCCTCCAAATGGTACTGAATATGGTAAGGAAACCCTCCTGGGAAGACCCTTCAAAAGGGCGATCAAATTTGAGGCTGACTATGTAGAACAGAGGATACACCTAACACTACCAGGTGTGAGGATAATCACAATCTTTAGCAAGGGTGACCTCAGCAAACCTCGAGGGAAGGGCAAGGAGCATTCTGACATACCAAGCAAGCCTAGTAATGAGAGCAAGGAGTTGTTGAAAGAGTTAATACAAGCGCAGGTTGAACAAAGAGAACCAGTGAGTGAGGCCATACTTGAAACAAAAAGGTTAGGAGACAAGGCCAAGGATAGGATTTCATACAAATGTCATAGAAGACCAAGAAAGAAGCCCAAGCCTTATAGACGAAGGCATCAATGGAGAGCTAGCACAATGCCACAATGGATATCCAAGGCGTTGCTTCGTGCTCAAGGGTATTATGCAGGCAATCAACGGATTTGGGTACCAAAACCCCCTGCTAAACCACCTCTTTCAGAAGCCCAAATTATGTCAAAAGCAAAGAGGCGAAGGAGGAAACCTAAACGAAAATCCAAGTCTCGAACCAAAAATATTGGAGTGATTGAACCCCTCACTATTGAAATCAAGGAACCAAACATGACCTATCAAAAAGTAGATTCCCAGCCTGGCATGCATAGCAAGCAGATATCAGAGGTAATTGTCGAGCATGCACAAGGTCCACTAGTGCCCAAGGAGCCTTTGACTTCCCAAGAGGATAATGAGCACCACAGGCACAACATTGCTCAAGATAAGGTTGATTGCTCAACAAAGCTAGTGACAGAATCATCTAACAATCACGAGCAAATTCTCCAGTCAGTGCCAAGCCCACATAGGAGTCCCAAATCTCCTACATCCTCCTTTTCCAAACGGACACAGGAAGCACAATAGCGGTCGTCAATGGCGGCTACTCACTCCCAATCTCTATCTCCATTGAGGCTTCCAAATATCCAAGAGGGGGGACATGACACTAGCCGTGTCTCTCGGCCCAAGGATATGCCTGTGCAACCCAATGTGACCAGATCAACTCATGCTCGATCTATACAAATGAATGCTCAAAAGGCAACAAAAGATGCAACCACCTCCGATCGCCCTAAGGACCGGATACCGCAATCCACCAATAATAGCAAGTCCACCGAACTAGCTGCTAGTACTTCAAATCAGGGATCACAACCGTCACAGCCCTTGGCCGTGACAATGCCCCTTGCGGAACGTATCCTTAGTAGTTTACATGTGAAGGAGGTGTCGCAACCAACTTCATTAATAACTCCAGCACTTCCAAAGAGCCTAAAGCCTGAGCTGGAGGAGTCAAACACATGGGAATTGGCTGAAGAGCTAGACTCCCCCAAAAGGGAGACAGTTGTACTCACGTAACCTGGCAAGGCTATTTCGCAGGCCACGACTAACTCCCATGAGGACACATTAGAGAAGGGAAATGTTGAGGCCCAACCAAGCACATTAGCGATCGACCTAGCCCAAGGTTCTGAGCCGTTAGATGCACCTGCACTGACCAAAAAAAAGAGAAGAAAACAGCGAAAACAACAACAGTTGCAGGTGGTTGTGGACCCCAAGAACATTGGGACGAAGAGTGCTGGAGAGCTGATGAATAAAGCATCGAGTCCGTCCCCACCAATGAGCCCACTGATGCCTCTCCTAATAGCGGTGAAACCTCAGACACATCCGTGTGCTCCGACAAATCAAAGCAGTCATTACCATCAATGGCTGCTTGCAACACTCTATCCACTGACAATAGAACTCGCATTGACAAATCAAGAGTGGATACAACACTGTCACGACGGGATGACGAATTCACACCAGCCACACCCAAGGAAAACCATGACGCAATAGCAAAGCCTCAAGAGAAACATGGAAACCCCAAGAGCATAAGCAATCTTAACATTGACCAATCTTGCTCATATAGGCCTGAATCCCCAGCTATGCTAAAGCCTAGGCAAACTCCTAGAACCTTGCATGAGATAGCAACCGAGCAAGCCCTCGTTGAACATAGAAGTGTCGCAGAATGCTTAACTGAGTTGGATGCTAAGCTCAAGGTGTTCGCACGAGTTTACGCCCTTGCGGACATGGGCACAATCCCCAAGGAGCAGCTTGGAGATTACTTGCCCTTCCCTTTATCTTGGGAAGAGCTGGAACACCTTGACGAGCACTACAGCAGGCTCCTACACGAACGCTTGCGACTCATCTCGGGCGAGGAAGCTAACGAACTGCGCTTAACCATCACGTTCAATGAAGTGCTCTGCCAACTAAATCTCGTAGACATAGAGCGACTAAAGCGACTGTCAGCATGCCAGAGTCGATTTGAGCAGCGTTGGTGTGAAAATCGCGTTGCAATGGCCGAACTAGGGGCTCAGATCATGACAGTCTCTGAGGAGCCATTGGCCAAATGGCGATCCCAAAGAGACCCAACCTATGTGACACCAACTTCCCTTCGAGTGCTGACTGCCGTTCAGGGCAAGGACTTGGCCGAACCAAGCCAAGAAAACCCTCTGTTTGATAAAGTTCTGGATGAGGAGGAGTTACATCTCACCAGTAGACTCGGACAAGGTTCCATGCTACTCGATGTGGTGAAATATTTATTAGTATTAAGTAAGCTACCACGTGTGCTAGATGCGTGTGCCACGCTTCAGTACAATCCCGAGTTCTACCATTGGTTTCTATCCTAGTGAAGCGACAAGGGTTCGGACAAATGTATGTACACATATATATACAAGGATTTTCGTATCACCGTGTATAGACATTATTAACACACACAAGCCATAACAAGTCAAGCGCAGACAGACAAGTCGGGGCTGCAAAGCTATGCTAGGCCGGTTCCACGTTCACTAGATCATGCCCGCCTCCGGGCAAAGAGCATGTGCTCCGCATTACCATCATGGTAGCTCTGTCCAACATCCCTAAGGACGTAAGCAGGGCGCAATCTCTCTCTCTTTGTACACGACCCCCTCCCCGGCCTATCCTTCCGAGGAGGAGCCTTCCAAACGCAGAACCACCAACCGATCCAACTCGGCATGAGTCAAGACCTGCTCGTAGTTAGTAGCTAGAGGGACACCATTACAAGAGTCCAGCATGTTCCGCACCTCCTCTTTTAATCACATACGTTTGACAACCGACACCAAGTCCCTCCTATGGGAACGCTCTTATCCCGTATCAAAGCCTAACTCTTGGATTGCATTTTGCAGGGTTCCAGAAGAAAAACATGGAGAACCACGGTCAGCTGGCTTACAGAGACGCTCTCCGCGGGCGACGGGAACATGTGGCACGTGCCCCTCCACCAGTGCACTACATGCCCACCCTCAAAAGGTACGCGAAGAAGCGAGGCCCTAAGCGACACCGTCCCGGACGAAGGCCGAAGAATCCCCGGGCCAAGAAGGTCGAGACTCAAAGAAACACGCAGTATGTGGCAACACCAGTTGCACAGACCCCCAATGCACGCTCGGGCACCAGGTGCTCACGAAGTGACAAGGCGGTCAGAGATAGGACAGAATTTAATGAATTGTTTAAGGACATTCTGGAAACGATAGCGTCCCGGGACTACACCATTCATGTCCCAGCCGACATGTTCCCTGCCCAGTCTCACGGGAGCCCCGCACTAGCACCGCCCTGGTCGCCTAGCCAACCGGACTCACCCCGCCTCGTACCTATCGATTAAACCCCTATGATGTACAAGTAGCTCGACAAGTCAGCATGCTATAACTTTTTGTTTTTTGATGAGTAAAGGGGCAAGATCCCCACTTGTACACATTCTCGTTACCTCTCGTTAATGCATGCGACCTTAACAAGCAATGAAATAGGCATCCCAATAGACATCATAGAATTCTGAAAAATTATGTCTTAACATGATTGCATTTGTTCGATGTACTTAACGCAAGCGAGCATATACTCTCACGAAGTGACAAGTGGATGCAGGATGACACAGGTCTTCGCGCAAACGCGTCCAACGGCCAGGCCACTGCAAGACCACCAACCGCACATAAACCGCAACACAACCATGATGCAGAACACGAAAAATCACCCTTGCGCGTACCCACATCGCACGCACCAAAGCATAGTCATGGGCTACACTCTCTTCTTAGGCCAAGCGCTATAGTGAGCTCACGATAGGTGTCCCCACAATCGCACCAATATTGCAACGGCTCCCCTAACAACGAGGCTCGGGCACAATCATCATTGTCATATCCATTTCCTGAGCCTTCTAGGCTTGACATTTCCCAGCCAAAAAGGCTCATAGCCTCAGCATATTGCAGTGGTTGTACTTTGGCCCAAAAAAAAAAAACAAAGAAATGAGAAGCACCCACGATCATAGCACCGCACCTAGGGGTCCTTAAGTTAGGTGCATCCAGTGACCTTGGTTGGCTGGCTCCGTCCCTAGCCCCCTAACCCCCTAGCATCACCCACAATAGTTCAGGGCACATCAAGGGCAGGACATACCGAGGTGAGCTTGTCTCGCCTATGGTTAGACCTGTCACCCTGACCCACTTGCACAGTCCCCTCTGGCACTCTGCTTTAATACCATTGCGATCAATGGTGGTAAGCACCGCACGATTGGCCATGAAAAGTACACCGTCCTTCACAAAGCAAGTCCAATAGCTTCGAGCTACCGAAAGTGCGGTGTCCCGGTATATTCAATTATGCTACGTTGTGCGGTCACAAGGCAAAGGATGTCTCATACACCTTCACAAGAACTTCTCAATAGGGACAACTTTGCTTCATCCACACATTGTTACGAGAACCTAGCCCGCAGCCTTCTAACTATGTAATATCTAAGTATGCACGCGCACTCACATAATAACTGCACCAAAGTCTATGCACAGTTTGGGTCCTCAAGTGCGCGACAATACTCCAGGCTTGCTTAGAGTTCAACTTGTCTCCCAAACTAATCCAAATATGTCTTGTGCACACTACGAAAACTAGCACTACCCCTTAGGGAGAGACCACCTAAGAGATTTTCCAATTGCAGGTATTAAAGACTCCAACGAAAGCGCCGTCAGCTCTACATCAACACTCAACTCTGAACTCTTGTCCTTTACTTCATCATGCAAACCACCAGCAAATCATCACGAGCAGGATCCACCATGAGCATCCCATGCACACCAAACCTCGTGCCAGCCATGAGTGGCCATTCCCAACAAAGAGTAGCCCTCTCGCCACCTACAACAATCTTATCACCAGCCAATCGGAACAGCACAGTGCCACCAACGCCCTTCCTCCGCACCAACATAAGAGCTCCTCCAAGGCAACCCACAACAACCCTTCCACCCACATCTACGGTGCAAGCTCCGCATGCTACCTTTGACGCAGAGTGCCATGGGACTGGTACTCGTCTAGGAGGGGGGTAATGTTAACCCCAACATGAAGAAAGCAAAAGGAAATGAAAAAGACACAGGGCAAAGGCGGAAAAAATGTAGCCCGACGGAAGAAAGAAGAGGAGAAAAGGTCAAAAGTGCAAGGACAACCTTAAAAAGTCCAGGGCAAATGCAAAAGGGGAAAGGTGCATTTTAAAATACAAAGGCGCACCCTGAAATCTTGTAAAAGAGTGCCAGGCGGTGGAAAATCCGGAAAGCTAAAACAGAAGACAAAAACAAAGGCCAAGGCAAAGAGAAACGGAAGACAAAGGCGCACAAGGAAAAGCGCAAGTCAAAACTATTGTAAAATAGCGCAAGCGCATCATGGTTTAATTCAAGGAGCGTCGGGCTCTCACCCTTGCAATTTGTAAATGTAGATGGGCGGTGAAAAGGAAGCTAGAGAGAGAGAAGGACAATGGGAAAAAGGGCCTAGGCTACGGTCGGCCATGTAAGAAAGGGGAAAAGGGGATGACCGTCCAAAAGGGATTTAGGGTTTTGTATATAAAGTTGAAAAGTGAATGAGAAGCTCATTCTTGTGTGTGGCAAAAAGTGGCTCTCCTCTTCTCCTTCTTCTTCTTGTTCTTGCTTGCTTGAGCTTGTGCTTGAGAGAGGAAGTGCGAGAGTGTAAGGGAGTGAGTGTGTGAGGGTGAGGGACCAAGGAGGAGAAGCTCTCCATCTTCTCCTCTCTTCTTCTTTTCTCTTCTCTTCTCTTCTCTTGCTCGCGGTGATGGAGCTTAGAGCATGGAGCTTGAGGATGGAGCTTGCTTGAAGCTTGCACTTGGATCGTGGAGGTACCGGAGTGCACGGGAGAGGAGGTAACTCGAATGGCATGGAGGTAAGCTCACTACACCCGTAGATATGGATGGCGCGTCGCCTATGTGAGAGGTAGCCATTAGTGCTCGGCTTGGAATGCTTGAAACAATAAGCAGTCCGAGGGTCTTGGCGGTTGAGCGAAAGCTCCCACAGTATCAAAGAGAAATAAATGAGTTAAAGGAGGGGCTCAAGGCCAAGAGTGGAGAATAAGAAAGGTGGCAAGCAAAGCTCGCTGTTGCAGAAACACAAAACCTCATGAGCCTACAATGCCATTATGACGAGCCAGTAGTGTTGTATAAAGACCTGCAAAAGGAGAATGAAAAGGTCCAGGATGTCGCCAAGGAACTAGCAGCATCAGAAGAAGAGAGAAGCCAAAGGCACCAAAAGCACATAGAAGATTTGGAAAAGAGGATAGCCTCGGAGCTAGAAGAGCAGAAACGCTTGGAAAGAGAAATTGAGAAACATGAGAGGAGGCTAAGGGCATTAGCCCAAAGGTATAATGAGAGCTTGGAGGAAAAGAAGAAAAGAGTAGATGAATGGGTGGACGGGAGCAAAGGAAGGGTGAGAGACTTGGCAAGCTAGCTAGCCCTTGCAGAAGGTGACAAGGTGTTGGCAGAAAGCAGGGCAGAGACCACACAAATAAGTTTGGAAGCCCAACAATGCACCTTTCTCAACACTCTCTTAGATGTCACACAATTTGAAGAGGAGGCCATTGAATCATTAAGGGAAAAACTCGAAACCGTCGCCTGTAGGGCTCTAAGACATGGACTGCACATCTAAGCATAGGCAGCAGGGCGGCCCAAGGAAGCAGAGCGACAGGAGCACAAAAGAGAGGAAATGCAAAGGCCAACTGAAGAGATAGGGACAAGCCTGGAAATGGGACAACAAGAGGAGGAGCTAGTCCCACAACCTCCTTCCCCACGACCAGAAGAGCAACAGCAGATGGACATCCCTATTGCCAAAAAAGCCAAGCTAAAAAATAAGATGAAGCAAATGCTTGAGCAAGCTTGGAGAAGGCTGAATGCTCAACTGGCAAGTAATGCCAGCACAGAGCCCATTCTGCCGAGAGAAGACTGCTTACCAATAAACTATCATACTGAACTCATATTCCGGGAGCAGAGAGAGAATAATTGTGAGCCATTTGAATTCAATTTCCAATTTCCCACTGCATTGAGTAGGGTATTATCAACCAAGGTGTTGGAAGAGGTGATCAACGTCAAAAGGAGGCTGGAGGTGGACCTGAGAGAGAGAGAGAGAGAGAAATCCTACCCAATGGGAAACAGAGGCTCCAGACTACTTGGAAAACAAAGTCTATGAAGTACCTAAAACCGAAGTGGAGGAGGCGCATTTGGGAAGGTAACACTGACACCTAGATGTCATTTTACAATACCCTACCCTTCAAAAGAAATAACCCCACTTTCATGCCAGATCCAAGAAGGGTAGGAGTGGATTATAACCCCGACATCTATGGTCGATATGACTTTCCCAGAGTATACAATGTCAATGCCACCAAGCTTGAGAAAGCCCTCACTTTTATGCTACAAGATATGTACAACTCCATAGCCCACTTCCTCAATGAATTCACTTCATGCTCAAATCCAGCCTTCCTAACTACATGTAATTATCTTATATTACTTGGGGTACTATTGAAGCAAGAGCCTACATCACAAGAGTACCGCCTGTCACCACTCTTTTTTGATCCAAATGGCATAGATAGCTACGTTATGACTAGGTTAATGATGTAGGCTACCCTTCTCCCCTCTTTTTGCTTAGCTCTCTTAGAAGATATGAATGATAGTCACTTCACTCGTTTTGTAACCATCCATTTCTTTCCACCACTACTCTCCAGGCACGAATGAACCTCAAAGGTTACATGCAAAGCTGGAGATTCCTTAACAAATCTCTTAAGACCCCAACTCCTCCCTCTCATGAGTTTAATGATGAAGACTAGATTTTTGACATTAAAAAAATAGATAAAGAAAAGAAGAGAAGAGAAAAGACAAAGAAAAGAGAAAAGAATAGAGAAAGAATAAGAGATCACTAGAAGGAAATCATAGGGAAAGTAATCGAATAATCTCATTAAATGTAGGCCACAGTCATTGCACCTAAGGGTCCTCAAGTTAGGAACGTCTGGTGGCTTCGGTCAACTGACTCCATCCCTAACCCCCTAGCCCATTTTGATTCCCCATATCACATTTAGGACACATCAAGGGGCAGGACACACCTAGGGAGGTCACCCGCGCCTTGTCGCCTATGGTTAGACTTGTCTCCCTAAGCCACACTCACCACACCCCCTTAGGAAAGAGCTGGGTCCTCAAGTGTGGGACAACACTCGAGCCTGGCCTGTGGAACCAACTCCCATTTCCACTAGCATGAGCACAATGCATCACATGGTAAGGTAGACACATCCCTAGGAAGTGCACCTTCTTTTCTTTACAGGTAACTCCAAACAATGCAAGCCACCAACTTCGGAGGCCCCATCATCATCGACTCACATGACTGCCTTTCAAATCACCGAATCTTCATTAGCTCAAACCCACAAGTGCCATGGAACTGGCACTCATCTAGGAGTCACGGACACGGACCATGCAACCAAAAAGAAGTAGAGGAAGACCAAGGAAGCCCAAGTTAAAAGGTGAATGGAGAAGCTCATTCTGCCCAGTCAAGAAAAGTGGAGGAGAATGCAAGCTTAGAAAAAATGTGGGAGAGCTCCGAAGATTCTAGTGAGGTGCTCTCAAGGATGAAGGAAATCCCTGAAGATTCTAGTGAGGTGCTCTCAAGGATGAAGAAAAGCACTGAAGATTCTAGCAAGGTGCTCTCTCAAGGATGAAGGAGAGCCTCTGAAAGCTATAGCAAGGAAAGTGCATGGCATAATGTAATTCATTTTATAAGAGCACCAAGCTCCCTCCTGTGTAAGTTGTAAAGTCTAAATGGACATAGGTGAAGGGATATGGCAATTGGAAAGGAATAGGGAAAGAGAACCTTGGCAAGATGCCCGGTCATGTAAAAAAGGGGATGGGTGCCCAAGAGATTTAGGGCTTTTATATAAACCTAAAAAGTGAATGAAGAGTGCATCCTTTGGTATGTGGAAAAAGTGGTCTCTTCTTCTTCCCTTCTTCTTCCCTTCTTCTCTCCTTCTTACTTGCTTGTGTGTGCTTGAGAGAGGGAGTGTGAAGAAGTGAGGGAGTGAGTGTGTGAGGGTGAGGGAACTTGGAGAAGAATCTCTCCATCATCTCCTCTATTCTTCTTCTCTTCTCTTCTCTTCTTTCTCTTGCGCACAGCTATGGAGGATGGAGCTTGGAGATGGAGGTTTGAGGTTGCTTGAGCTTGCATATCGAATCATGGGGCTACCAATTTGCTTGTGGAAGGAGGGTACTCATTCGAGCATGAAGGTAAGCTTACTACACCCCTGTAGCATCGAAGGTGTGTCAGCTAGGTGAGAGATAGCCATTTGTGCTCGCTTGAAATGCTTGAACCAATAAACGGTCCATGGGTCTCGGCGCATGAGCGTGAGCTCCCACTGCATACATATATTCTAGCACACATGCATTCTAATATACATCAGGATCCCCAATGAGAGGTTAGTATGAGATCCAATGTTGTTAAACTATAGCAAAGATGTTTTGTAGACATTCATTAGATTCATAATCCCTTATATGAATACCACATATTGTAGGTGGCATGCAATGTGGTAAGGCTTTTTGGAGCTCATTCTTGCAAACGTACACAAAAGAGGGGGACACCATTTTAGATTGCAATGCAAGATGTGGTGACCTTGCATGAATATCACTAAATTCCAATAGACAAATTGCATGTCTATATCGCTTTGACAAAGATGGAAGATTTCTAAGAGCAAAGGTAACATGTTTACATAAACTTATACAATATTTAATTGTAATGTAGTGCTCTTTTTTATCATACCAATATATGGGTACTCACTTTCCACACGCGCATGTACAACTACCTCCCACAACTTGAAACTTAATTACATTCGATGTGAATGGGGTGCTTCTACATAAGTGGCCAATGTAGAAGGGATCATTATTGATGAAGCCCCTAGAAGTGGGCAAGTAATAGGTGATTTTGTGGCTAGAGCTTGCAAAGTTTTTGAAGGAAATATCCACATTATTTGACATTGCCATTTGGAGCTCAATGAAGGAAGACAACTTAAGCGAGCTACTCAACCGGTGAATATGTGAAGTCGTTAAAGTAAGCGCCAACCTTTGTATTTCAATATGGATAAGGCAAGTACAAAGCAGCTCCCATAGCCACTTCTTCCGAAAGGAGTTACACAAAGCCCCTTTTCTTGAAATGTTTTGATGACATTGATTGGTCGCACTTTGGCCCAACTACGACACTATTTGTAGATGATAGCATGGAGAAGATGTAGAGGAACCCAGCCAACATCTTTATATGCCTACCCCCATTTGAAGGACACCCCATGGATACAGTTCTTTGGAGGGCATGCTTCTCTACTTGACCGAGCTAGCATGCTTCCATGGTTTAGTCCTAGAATTTGTTAGGGATCACCTATTCCACCCTCCAGCAATGGAACTCAATTGATATTTGATGTGCATGATGAATATGTACTTTCAGAATTATTTGATTATGTTAATTTACAAGCACAATGAAATGAGAATGAGAGAGAAAAGGAGAAAGAGAAAGGAATGTGCAAGTGAAGGAGATTGTGTGCATGCATTCGCTCAATTCTAGTACTATAAGATGTAGAAATAAAGCACATGCAAAATATCTAGGGAAGGGTGGAGTGTGGATACATGCGCGCATGTGCATGTATATGTGCACAATGGATTGCATAACAATGAGGTAATATTGTTGTCCCAATGTTAACTATTTGAACAATTTAAAAAACAACAAATATCACACGTTATTGTAGTAAGTGTAACAAATTATTTGATATTACATCCTCTTATAGTAAGGCCACACAATAATACTCAATTGAATGTAGCAAAAACATGTAGGATATAGTTTCACTTATGTGTGCACACTGGAAGTGATGATATATCAAGATGTAATAGCAAATCACACACATAAAAGAGGGAGGTACGTGAATGTATATATGCATGTGGGAGTAACAATGCGATATTCTTTTCGTCCTAATCTTAACTACTAAAAGTGTCATCTAAGACAATGGATCTCATGCAAAATCTTGACCCTTACAAAATTAAGAGGGTTGTGAAAAACAGATGCATGGCCCTTGCAAAATTAAGAGGGGGCAAAAGAGAGAAGCTGCTAATTGAGAGAGAGGGGGGAAGAAAGGGGGGGGGAGAGAGAAGTTACTATATATATATATATATATATATATATATATATATATATATATATATATATATAAGGTTTAGAGTCATGCAACGTAGCTATATAGAAACAATGGAAGGAACATAGACAAACAAGAAGAAGACAACAGAACGCAGAGAAGTGCTTGAGAGTGGATAAAGGATGTTTTCTATATTGCAGATTGTTGAATGTCGAAGACTCACAATGTGTAGAACAAGGTGTTGAGGACTTCCCCAAGCCCATATTTATAGGGATTACAAAGTGCGGTATGAGCTAGCTTCCACTTGTGTTGAGTGGGTATCAAATGTTTCTTTTGTACAAGATTTACAGGATCGATGCATGCACACCAAAAAAAAGGGCCAATGTACAATCTACGATGTACAATACAATAGATTACAGAGTAAAGTGCCAGGTGTCAAGGTGGATATGAGCAGGACAATAAGTCCGCAAGGACGTTATCTTTTCCAAGTACATGTTCAAAGTGGATGTCCAACTCATCAAAAAAGAGTGACCACCAAAGAAGTCTTTTATTCCAGATTTCTGAAGGTGCCTTTTTTGTCAAGTATCCCCGCACATGTTGTAGATCTGTTTTAGACTGTGAAAGATTCGAACTCCACAAAGAGACGGAAGGCTTTGATATCTTTCATGATGGCTAAGATTTCTCTTTGATATGGCAAATAATTCTTTTGGGTAGTTGAGAAGACTCCTGATGCATAGTGGCAAATTTGTAGGTGTTGAATTTGGGTTGGTGGAGTTGATGGAGAAGTATGTTCACACAAGATAGCAACCCAACCAAGACCAGAGGCATCAATGTAAACTACCAAGGGATGCCCAAAGGGTAAATGGAGAGGTGGCAATTTCTAGATAATAGCGTTGATTTGCTGCACAACAGTAGTATGTAGATCTTTCCAAATAAAGTGATTTTTCCAAATAAAGTATGTAGAGATCTTGAGTATACAAAGCTAGGTTGGGTGTAGAGGAATTTATCCAATTCAAGCATCCTAAGAGCTGTTGAAACATTCTTACATTCGCGAGTTGATCGGGAAAACTTAATATATTTTTTAATACATGTTCTTGGAGTTCTACCATCCCTTCCATGATGGATATTTAGACCTAAAAACTCAACCTTTGTTACAAAAAAAAAAGATTTTGTAGGGGAGGGCACCATGCCAACTTGTTCAACAGCAAGCATGAGAGTGAGATGATCTAAGTGTTCCTTTATTGTTTCAGAAAGCACTAAGATATCATCTATATACACTAAGCAAAATAGGAACTTTGAAAACACCATATCTGTCCAACCTTGGAAATAGGTAAGAGCGGTCTTAATACCAAAGGGAAGAACAGTCCATTGGTAATGACCACATCCCTTTCTCTTAATAAGGTGCACTAGAAGATAATATCAAATCAAGGAGAATCATTGCTCTCAAAGTTACATGCAACATCCTATCCACTTTTTAGACTCTTGACCAATTCTCTTTAATTTATACATATATATTGTGTTAATTGGGCCAATCCTATCAAGGGTGAATAAAAGCTCAGTGCCCACAATCTCATATAGCCACGAGCCTTCCTATCTAACTCTGGGATATTTTACCATTTGCATGGAAGCAAGCATTGCTCTCAAATAATGTTACAAAGATAATAGTGTAATCATAAGATAACTAGAACACATTAATGTTGTACCTTGTGGATGATGTTGCTTTAATAACTCTAATGCAATTTGAGAAAATAATCCCTCCGAAGTTATTTTCGGCACTCCGTTTTGCATGCTTCCACTTTTAACTTGCATCCTTCTTCAATCATGATGCTCACACTTGCGCCTATTATGCTAGGGTGAAAATCTTAGACTCTTTTGATGATATGAGCAACATCAATTAAATCTTGGAGGTGACACAAATTGCCCCAACTATCATTACCTAACCATTTCTCATGTGGTAATATTCCATTCTCTAGTAAGGATGGTACAATCTTGTTGAAGTAAGTCCTCTCACATTTCAAGATATTCCGTTACATTTCTTGGCAATATTATCCATGGATAGGATCAAAATCCAACTAATCATTCTAATTAGCCAATGATATAGAAATGTCTCTATCCACCAAAGGCAATATGGCAAGTTTTTTGAGAGAGATATAATATTTTCATTTGCTATTTTTGCCTTTACTCTCTTCTCTCGATGGTGGAATATTCTCCTTGGTGCTCTTTGATTGGGTTATGCTCCAATTCTTTGCAACTTCCTTGACTAGTTGAGCCTTGGTCTTGTTGGATTCAACTAGCATTGACTCTCTTCCATCAATGTTGCTAGCTTTAAATAGTTTGTTAACTACCTTATGAGTAGGCCCTTGCTTTGCCTCCTCTTCTTTGCCTTGCAATCTCACAAGTTTACTACCACCAGGTGCCCCTTTTTGCATTGTTTTAGCTTGGCAATCCCTTCAAAGTGACCTATTTGATGGCATATATAACATGAGTGAAGGATTAGTAAAAATTTGATTTCCACCATCATTTTGATTCCATATGGGTTAAAGACCTCAAAATAGTTAGAAATCACATTTTGCCTAACCCACAAACTACTTACTTTTTTCTCAACTCACAATAACCTGTTTGTTGGTGCTAGGATACATAATATTTTTCTTAGAGATTTAGCTAGGACACACACTTTTGCATCAAACTAACTAAGCAACCTAGAAAATGTGATCTAAACATCACAATCATGCAACAAAATTTCTTCAGCGAAAAAGGGGGACACCAAAGAAAAACATGAACAAATTTACCTTTGAAATCCATTATAGAAGTCAATATCCAATCTCTCTTATGCTGAGAGCTGATAATGCAAAATAGATGCCTTCACCTATAGCTTTGTAATTGGCTGAGCATTGTGTCTATATGATATGTTTGTAGGAATTGTGTGGCGAATTACTCCTCCACAAGGATTCTTCCAATGAAGAAACAAAACAATCCACATAAGAAAAACTAGCCTATCTCCTTTTGATTCTTTGAAGAGAAAATGCCATGAGGGTCTAAACACTCTTGCCTTTACTTTGCATAGCAAGGGTCCTTTTCTTCTCACTCAATTGTTTGATGTGTTTACATAGAGATCTTTTAAATTTCTTCCATGTTAGTCACATGCTTAGTAATAGAAAGAAAATCTATCTCCATGGCTTCAACATTCCTGGGACTCTTTCTATTAGTCTAATCATCTCTCCCCTGACCACATCTTTGCCTCTCTTGCCACCTCCCACAGTCTACATGGGAGAAGGACCAATGGCACGACAAGAGTCTAACATGACTGCCCTTGCCTATGAAGACATTGAATGCATTTATAGTTATTAATGACCACTTTTGCCAAATGTTCACCACCTCTTGTCCCCAATGGTGACTATTGTTTAAGACACTCAAAGGTAGGACCTTGGTATAGAAAAGAAAGGACTAGGCAAATTGTCGTATGGTAGTGCCCACCCAAGATGTGACAACTTTCCCCTAATGAGGTTCCACTCGTCAATGCAATTCTGCCTATCCCAAATCCTTCATCTCAAAGCTCTTTTTCAACTGAGATTTAAGAGCATCCAGCTCATCATGAGCTTTTCTTGCTATCAGCATATCATCCACATAAAGTACTAAAATAAGCAATGATCCATCACTGGCTTTCTTCTGTAAAGACACGGATCCATAGCACTCATGCTATAGCCTTGTGACTACATAAAGGCATCAAACTTATGATACCACTCCCTAGGTGCCTGCTTCAAGCCATAAAGACTTTTCTTCGACTTGCATACTAGGTGCTCCCTGCCAGGTTCTGCAAAGCCCTTAGGCTATTCCATGTATATCTCATTATGCAAATCCCCATGCAAGAATGCAGTCTTGACATCCATCTGATACATGTCCAAGTCAAGTTGCGCGACTAAGGCCAAAACCAAGTGTAGGGTGGTCATCTTGACCACATGGGAAAAGACTTCATCAAAGTGAATGGTTATTGTTTGTAAATAGAGTTTCTCATTAGTTGCGATTTACCTTCATTTTGTCCTCCTTTTGGCTTGTCATCAGCGTAACTCATTTTTTTTTTTAAAGTGTTTGCCATAGCCCTAATGGATCAAGGTGAGAGCAATTTCTTGACTTCCCTCCAACTCCACAAGCTTTGTTTGAATGATGAAAAAGCAAAATAAATGTGTGAGAAATGTTTTGCTCACATTGAAGTTTGCCGACTCATTATATCATTTTTGTTACCCTATACAAGATATTTGGGGAGCTTTTTTTAATATTTGAGGGATATTTTGAGAATTCCCATAAAGCTATGAGGGCATTTTGGTGATGTTCTTGAAATTTAAAGATATTTCTAGGGCTTGTTCACATGAGAATAGACACAAGAAGTTTTTGACATTTTTCCATGAGAAAAAATGTGCTCTTGTCTCTTCTTTTTCTCTAAAGTGTTCAACATCATGAGCTTTTGCTCAGGAGAAGGCACATCATACCTAGCTAGGTGCAGCTATGGGGGCTTGCTGTCCCCCACCTCAAGTTGGCAACTCCTTGAACCCAGCCTACAACTAGCTAGGTACATGGTCCCTCCTTCACACAAGCTCAAAATGTCATAGTAATCCACAATGTGGGAACTATAGTGGGAATTTGTCTAGAACTTAGGCCAGGTTCATATACGAGTGGCAACAAACATATATCAAAGGGGTGTGCTTTTGATATGGCGTGCCCCAAGTGGCTAAGACCTTCGTCCTCTTTCCTTCAGACTCACCCTCTTTCTATTGACACCGTGCAAATCCCCCCGCCCCCCCCCCCCCCCCCCTTCCCTCGGCGCGTGACCTTTCAAAAGATCCATGGCAAAGTGTGCAAAACCCTCTTTCAAAAGATCCATTGACACTCTTATATTTTTAGAGCACACTTTGCCTTTGGCTTCATAGTTCACATAGAGGAGTGGAAGGTTGGTCATGGTTACATTGCTACCACCTTCATTTGAACCTACCATTAGGGCCATTTCACATTCATGTAGATAGATGTGATGTCAATTGAGGTGGCAATCATCCATTGGGAAATAGGACTATCCTAGTGTTGCTGAATTTGACCAGCAGGAGGTGAGAGTGGACAGTTCTTTGTAGCACAGAGAAAGAAGTCGTCACCCAATCAACACGCATCAAATGCATGCAATCATCCGGACAATCTTGAAAGCAAGGGTGCCGTGCCCAAGTCGTGTTTGATGTGCCTTTATTGGCTTTCCGTTTGAGGTGTCCATCCGGACGTTCGTCCTTATTTGCGGGGACTAGTGTGGAAATTTGTCTAAGACTTCTTGTGTGGAAATTTCCCAAACACTTAAAAGGCTCTTTCTTTTGAGTGTTCACACGATGGAACCGGATCACTCAACCTGCGCTGAGGCTTCGGGTTGGTGTTGAGAGAGTAAAGCCTATACGGAGGAGAAGACGAAGCAGCAGCAGCAGCAGAAGAGGTATAGCCCTGCTTCGAGTCAAGCCAGGTACGCAAATCTTCCCTCTTTCCTGCCCATCTTCGTCCTTCCTTGACTGTGTGTGCCCCGCAATGGATGTATCGTGAAGCCACATGGTTCGCTTCGTCCTCACAGGTACCCTTGTAAGACATCTAGAGTATGCCATAGCTTCATTTTCATCTGCGTACCAGCATGTGTCTGTCAGTCCCGCCACGTGAAAAGTTTTACAGTCTCGTGGAGTGGACACTTACATGACCATGGCTGTCTGAGAGGTTCTGGATATTTCATGTGTCTTGGCCTTTCATAGGCTTTGGTACACAATCTCGAAATTCTGCCTATCATAACATTTTGTGATGCCTGAGGAAGATCCCTCTTCGCTATCTGAATTAAGCACACATATTAGTTCTCACTTTGTTTTGGTTGATGCAGATGGACAGGGAGAAGTTGATGAAGATGGCTAGTGCAGTCCGCACTGGTGGCAAAGGCACTGTCAGAAGGTATCAACCTTTTAATGTTTTCCTCCCTTTTTTTTTTTGGTAGCACTTGTAAGCGTAAACGGGAATTGCTTTGGATATTGAGTATCCATGGAGCTGTTGTGGTGGTAAATGGAAATTTCTTTGGATTATGAGTCATTGTGGAGCTGATGGGCTCATTTTATTAGTTCCCCTAGGGGTAAACAAATGGTCAAAGGGATGCATGTATCCATCATAACCTTGGTTTCCTGATGATGCTGCTTTTTCCTTTTTATTTTTTAAGTTTGCGATGGTAGAACATATTACAGCAGTCAATGCTAGAAGTGTGTACATTGGCGATATGTCTCAAAAACTTCTTCAGGATTTTGTGATAGATGTCTTGTTGACATATAAGTGAATGAAGTCCGAAATATAGGTGCAGCTGGCTATGTCAACATATTGCAATGTCATCTTCCTTCTGAAAACCTGGGAAACCTTGCTTAGTCTTAAAGCTTTAAGAGTCATGGTTGTGGCTGGTTGATGGTTCCATTACTGCACATTCGAAAGTGTGGTAGTGTGCTTTGCAGTTGGAACAGCTGCAGTATTGTGCCAAGGAGCTGAGCAAGATGGTGGAGATCTGGAGTGGAGCTGGCAGAGAGAGAAGAAATGATTTTTGAAGTGTCTCAGCTTCTGTTTTACCTCTACTTGGATCTGGCTCTTCCTGGCTTGCATTTGGTGGGTTGGTTTTTGTACTTGTTTTGGGTGTTCTGTTTTTGTTTTTTCAGCCGGGTGCTTAATTAGGCTTAAAGGCGGAACCCAGTACCACTAGCTTATACGTGATGTCCTCTTTAGTCGCTCATCTTGCTTTCGCTACTTGCTTTAGGAACATGATCCTTGGAAGACTCCACTTACCAACCAAATTTGTTGTGTGTGTGTGTGTGTGAAGCATTGACAATTACAACAGAAGAAATGCAGCGTACTATTATGCTCTGATTTAGCCTTCACAAGTACAAGGCCAATAGTAAGATTCCAAGAGTCTTCTCTTTTTATTGCATCGAGAGGAAAAGCTTCAGCACCTCTATGATCAGTATGTGAAGGCATTGTAATAAACCCACAGCTAGGAATGTTTGTAAAGATTAATCTCCAAGTTCAAATGGCAGGCAGGGTTAGGAGAAAGTAATAAAACAGTTACTAGTCATCAACTGAGACGGTCTCATGAAGTTTAACAGGGGCGATATAAACATTTTTAAGGTCAAATCCTAATTCTTGCTGCTCTCAAATAAATAGAGAACTAGACTTAGGAATGGTCAAGGTATTGGAAAGATAAATGGGGAGATTGGAGGCCTTAACAGAGATCTTTTAGACTGTATAGACTGAGCGCAGGATCAAAGATCAAGGTGGAGATCCACATTAACTCTGTAGAATGGGCTTCATGATTGTGTAAGGACTTTCTGATTTTTGTTAAATGTGATCAAGAAAGTTATAAGGTTTATTGTTGAGATGTTTGTAATCAATGAAGAGGTTACACATGTGACTGCCCTTAAATTTGTTTATGTAATTGGAGTAACCACTGCTTGAACCCATCCAAGAAGCAATAGAGTCAGTTGCTCAATCTATGTGGTTTAGGTAATCCTTGTGAAAACCTTTTTGACCTCACGAAGCTTTTCTCTTGATTTTTGTTTGCATTCAGCATCAACCTTGTGTGCATCCTAGTCAACACCTCCAGCCTGTGCACATAAATCAGCACACCCATTACTGTTTATCCAGCCATGCATTATAGCTGCCAGTTTACATGGTATCATGCATCTATCTGATTATGTTCCACTTTATACCTGAATCGAAACAGCTGTATTCAGCCCTGCAAGAGCAATTGTAAATTGCACTAGAGTGCAGATGCCACCGATTGTCCATAGCAGAAGGATTGATTGTGAACAACATTAATGAATCATAAACAATGCTGCAAACTGTCTGCAGATGGCATGAATTGATCATGAACATGTCCAGCCAGCTTAACCTGCTTATCTGGAGCTAATTTGGATTGTAACCTGCTAACCTTTAGGTGTGATAGTATGGAGCTGGAAATCAAATATTGTAGTTGGATATACTCAATGCTCCACCCTTGTATGGTGTCACCACTGATCCATGGTGCTAGTTTGAGGGCCCCATTATGAGGAGAAGCCACGTGTGAGCTTAGACATTGGTTGTGTGTTGGCTCCTTTGTTAAATGAGGTCCATATGACTAGTTGGTTTTAAAGAAGACGACCTATGTGGGTCTAGCCTATGAGTTAGAGCAATTAAGTTGGTAGCAAGTCAAGGTACATTTCATTGAGTTGCTTGATATGGGTTATTAGGGGGCTTATATTTGTGTTCAAAGGCAATACCCTGATTCGAGAGTAAAGGGAGTATTCCTTGGTTGGCTACTAGGGAAGGTTAATAACAAGGTATGTCGGGGTCATAGTTGGTTTTAGACCCTTGGGATATATTGGACAGATGTTTGCAAACATTTGCAAACTTGGAGTATGATATATGGGCT
Organism: Lygodium microphyllum; assembly: GCF_053477565.2. Taxonomy (NCBI): domain Eukaryota; kingdom Viridiplantae; phylum Streptophyta; class Polypodiopsida; order Schizaeales; family Lygodiaceae; genus Lygodium; species Lygodium microphyllum. Next base: position 89,011,465 of record NC_141142.1, on the reverse strand, counting down.
TTAGACTTGGCAATAGCAAAAGGTCACACTTATAAACTTTTGCATCACAAGGCATGTGTGAGCATGTGCTTACTATTGTAGTAATGTAGCCTTAGTCACTTGGTTGGTGAGGGTATTTGGAACATCAAGAAGAATTTGTATTTATGCCACACATTGTTAAAAAACACACCCAAGATGTTGGAATACCTCAAGAAAATAGCATAAGCGTTAGCTTCAAGGGAGAAGTTGGCTCTTTGGGATGTAAACTAGAACGTAGAGGGGGCATGCTCCAAGCACATAAAAGACCTATCAGGCACAACCTCTCTCCCCAAGTGACTCAAGGTCACCATAGGTGGCAGTTCATCCTCAAGTCCCATAGGTCAAGCAATTAATGCATCTTACAACCAAGAATTACAAAAGATGTTGAAGCCATGGAAGCTTGAGAATCAATTGATGATGGCTGCTGCAAGGAACTCACCCCTTACAATGGTGGGGAAGGAAATTCCTTCAAACTCCAAGAAGTGGAGATGTGTAAAATGATTAAAAAGATGATTTACATTGACACCCTCTTGCCTTTTATACTCCAATCCAAACTAAGCTAATTTCCTAATTAAAGCAACATGAAAATTGCTTTATTACAATCCATCCTTGCCCAAAAGCTTTGTCCTCAAAACTTTGAAGAGTGAAATGACAAATGAATGGTAAGTGTTAAGAAGTGAGAGGCCAATATTGAATATCCTTGTTGAAGTTCTCTATTGAAGAAGATAATCTTCCATTGAAAAGAATCTCCAAAATAAGCTCAAAACAGTGGAAATCTGGAATGCTGTTCTGAACAGGGTAGCGATAGTAAATGACCCATAACTTTGGACTGAAATGTAGGATTGTCGCATTTTGAGTGATAGAAATGAAGTATACTTCATAATGTATCCATCCATATCATCAAAATCCAATTTTCATGTCGATAGGTCAATTATTTTCATGACAGAAAATTAATACAGCAGGCTGTCCACTGTGCAATGAACTAATTATCTTCTTGAAGAAGCCATGGAAACTGATCCAAATATGAAGCATGTTGTCAAGATGATTCTTCCATAGGCAATCCCTTCCACTTAACAAGATATTCCATAACAATACGGTTCCTTAGAACCTTCTCTCTCTTGACAACAAATCTTTCGGGCTCATAAATGATTAAGCTATCTTCATCAAGAGGAGGTAGTTCTTCAAGAACTTGTATGTTAGGCCCAATGTATTTCTTAAGTTGAGACACATGAAAAACATTATGAATGCGTGTTGTAGGAGGTAAATCAAGTTGATGGGCAAGATCCCCAACTTTCTTTATGATTTGATATGGACCATAATAGCGATGAGTAAGCTTATTATGTCCACCCTTGAGAGAAGCATAACGATGTTAGATATGCTCAATGCCCCACCCTCATAAGGTGCGACCAATGATCCATGGTGCTCAAAGTTGTAAGATCCCCATTATGAGGAGAAGCCAAATGTGAGCCGGGATATTGGTTGAGTCCTGACTTGTATATCAGATGAGATCTATGTGACCGGATGGCAAAAAGGTGACCATTGTGGGTCTAATCTTTAGGTTGGACTAAGTAGTTAAGTTGGTAGCAACTCGAGGCACATTGCATCAAGTTGTGTGGTAAGAGAGTTAAAAGGGGCTCCTATTTTGGGGTTCGGGGGACCGTGGAAACGGCCCTTGGCTGGGGGGTCCCAGGGGGGCCAACGGCAGCACCCCCGGTTCGACGGTAAATGGAATATTCCCTGGCCGACTAGTGGAGGCTCATATGGTAGGTTGGTCATGCTGACCTAACCGCCTTCACGGGCTATAAAAGCTAAACCCCTTCACATCCATCGATCATTTATCTTTCACCCAGTCAGAGTTGTTCCAGCTAGCCTTAAGCTCTTCACCTATCTTCTGTCTAGATCGCCATCTAAGCTTCATTGTGGAAGCGCACGGGTGGATAGAGCCATCTTTGTATCAGTTGTTTGGAGCTAAATAAATTTTCTAATTCTCCTCTTATCTGTTGTGTACTCTCTATCTCTATCTCTTTCTCAGATTCTGTTCGTTGCGCCGTGTAATTTTTACATGGTATCAGAGCCCAGGGGGCTCTAGGGATCGAAGAGTGCGCAAGAGGCAAAGGCTTCAACAGCAAAGAGGAACAATGTCGTCTTCTGGAAGCGGTTCTGGCGCATCAGGAAGCGGTGCAGGAGGTGGTGGTACTGCACTAACTATTCAAACACTGAGGATTCGTCCACCAACCTTCAGTAAAGGCAAGTTAGATGGTACAAACTAAACTTTGTGGAAGTTCAAAATTACAACTATCCTTGATTCTTATGAACTTTTGGAGATTGTGCTGGGGACTTATGTAGAACCATAGCCTATATTCGACCCATCAAATCCTAGTGTGATGATTCCTCCGAATGCAGATCTTCTACGAGCTTGGAAACGAAGGAATGTAGATGCATTGTGTGCCTTAGTTACAAGCTGTTCTGACACTGTTCTGACTTTGATTTAGTATTTAACCAAAGCATTAGAGGCTTGGAACGTACTGAGGAGTCAGTATGAAACGCGAAACCAAACAAGGATTCAAAACTTGGAGAATCAACTAGTAGCGGAGAAGTTTGCTGAAGAAGAGAGAGTTGAAACATTCATCACTCGGATTAAGAATCTGCGCAACTAGATGGTTGGTGCTGGGATACAAAAGACTATCGAGGAGCTAGCTCGGAGGTGTCTTCGGATTTGTCCATAAAAGTTTGATGGACTAGCAACTGTCCTTAATACTCATGTGAGACCTCAAGCTTTGAGTTTTGAGGAGTTTTGTGCATTATTGTTGGAGGAGGAGTTGAGGTTGAAAGCCCGAGAAGGAAGCAACAATGGAGATGCTGCATTCTGTGCGAATGCAAAAGGCAAAGATGGTTTCTCCACAAAAAATGATGTTGATAAAAAAAAGAAGGGCGGTAAGAAGAAGTTTCAAGGAGAGTGCTTCTACTGCAAGAAGAAATGACATGCAATCGCAGATTGTCGTGTCAAGAAGGTAGATGAAAAGAATGGTACCCTTAAAAGTAAAGGGAAAGAGACAGCCAATACGGCTGAAGCAGAGTTGGAGTTATTCATGGCGACCATTGAGGAGGTGTGCTCCTCGGCGTAAGAAGAATCTACCACTGACTCATGGGTGTTGGATAGTGAGGCCTCCCGTCACATGACCAACAAGAAAGGTCTATACAGTTCTATGCAGCCTCCACAAGAATCCATCACTGTGACGGTTGGAAATGATACAAAATGCTTTGCTGCGGGCATAGGTACTATTTCATTTGTTGCTGCGAATGGTGATGTTAAAAAGCTTTCAAATGTGTTGTATGTTCCCGAAATTAGGAGAAATCTGTTATCAGTTGCTTCCATAACTGATCTTGATCATGAAGTGAGGTTCAAGAAGACAAGTGCACAAATTCTTGACAATGACGGCAAAGTTGTTGGCAAAGGAGAAAGAAGGAACAACCTATATGAGCTAAGTGCTCTTACAACCACCGTTGGAGTGGACACAAGTAAGCTTTGGCATAAAAGGTTTGGACACATCGGATTTGCAGTGTTGAAGGAGATGCATAAGTAAGGTATGGTTGCTCACCTAACTGCAATGACCGAATTGAAGGAACCTTATGAAGCTTGTATGATGGGCAAGCAATAGAGAAAGGCATTTCCACAAGAAAGCAAGAATAGAGCATAGGCTTCTCTAGAGTTGGTGCATCCTGACTTGTGCGGAAAGATGCCTACACGGGCCTTAGGGGGATCTTCTTATTTTATGTTGATTGTCGACGACTACAGTAGGAAGATGTGGGTGTACTTCCTTCGTGATAAGGCTCAAGATTTTGGTAAGTTTAAAGAATGGCTAAAACTTGTTGAGAATGAAACAGGGAAAAGTGTGAAGAAATTTAGAATAGATGGTGGTGGTGAGTTCAACTCAAAGGAGTTTGAAGACTTTTGCAAGAGTAAAGGGATTAAGCGTCAATTGACGACGCCTCACACACCTCAGCAGAACGGTGTTTTGGAACGCAAGAATCGCACCATTGTGGAGATGGCAAGATGCATGCTAAAGGGCAAGGGTTTGCCTAACCATTTTTGGGTTGAAGCTGTTAATACTGCAGTCTACATTTTAAATCGGAGCTACAAAGGCTCTCAAGGGAAAAACACATCATGAGGCTTACACTTGTAAGAAACCATCTGTCTCACACTTCAGAATTTTTGGATGTAAATGTTATGCACATATTCCAGATGAGAAGAGAAACAAGTTGCAAACAAAAAGCAGAAAATGTATCTTCTTAGATTATAGTGATGAGTAGAAGGCTTATAAATTATATGACGAAGAGGTAAAAAAGATCATCGTGAGCCGTGATGTGGTGTTCAAGGAGTAGCTACATACAGTGGAGGAGGAGAAGGCAAGTTCTTCCACTTTATCATCAAGCAAAGAAGTAGTCCACTATGAACCTGTCCCAAGAGTTGTCTCTATCCTTAAGGAGGAGGAAGCATCATCTTTAGATGATGAGGAAAAAGTTTACCAACCTAACATCACCCCACCAGAAAAGCCATTGCCGCGTTGAGTGAAGCAGCTCTATGACCATAATAATCCTATGCTCACATCTGTTGAGGAGAAGGCAGACGGACCAAGGAGGTCTTAGAGAATAGAGGAGCAAAGGAGGGCTTTTGCTCATATAGTCAATATGGCTTTGATGGTTGAGATTATGAGAGAAGTAAAGGAGCCAACTGACTTAGAATAAGCACTTGCAGATCCAGCATGGAAGTTAGCTATGCAAGCCGAGTATGACAGCATAATGAAGAATAACACTTGGGAGCTAGTGGATTGGCCAGCAAAGCGGAAGGTTATTGGCACCAAGTGGATTTGGAAGATAAAGTACAAGGCTGATGGTACTTTAGAAAAGTACAAAGCTAGACTGGTTGCACAAGGTTTTTCATAGGTTATAGGGTTTGATTTTCAAGAGTCATTTGCCCCAACTGCCGCAATGACCACTATTGGCACAGTACTTGCAGTGGCCGCCCATAAGCAGTGGCCAGTTTACCAAATGGATGTTAAGTCAGCGTTCTTAAATGGTGACCTCAAGGAGGAGGTGTACATGGCTCAGCCACCAGGATTTGAGGCCCCCCATTCTTAGAACAAAGTGTGTAAGCTGAAGAAGGCATTGTATGGGCTGAAATAAGCCCCCAGAGCATGGTACTAGCGGATAGATAAGTTCTTTTTAAGCTTAAACTTCAAAAGATTGTGCCTCAGATGCTAACTTGTATGTTTACAGGGATGGTGAAAAGTTTGTAGTGATTGTCCTATATGTGGACGACCTTCTTATTACAGGTGACTATGAAGATATGATCAACCAAACTCGAAAGGCTTTTACTTCTGAGTTTGAAATGACAGACTTGGGCTTGCTGCACTATTGTTTGGGAATTGAAGTCTGGTAAGAGTCAGGGAAGATCTTCATCTCTCAGAAGAAGTATGCATGGGAGATCTTGAAGGCATTTGGTATGACCGAGTGCAAGGAGATAGCTACACCTATGGAGGTGAATGCAAAGTTATCTGTTGAGGATACATCAACACTAACAGACATTGGGAGGTACAGGAGGATGGTCGGTAGTCTGATCTACTTGTGTAATACTAGACCAGATATCAGTTTTGCTGTTGGTGTTTTGAGCAGGTTCTCAAACAAACCTTATGAGAGTCATTGGAAGGCTGGGATGCGGGTGCTCAGATACTTAAAGGAAACTCTTGACTATGGTATCACAGACAATTCCGGAACTTCTCTTGTGGGGAATTGTGACTCAGATTGGGCAGGAGACAGTGATTCCAGGAAGTCAGTTTCTGGTAATTGTTTCTCTTTGGGTTCATGAATTTTCTCTTGGATTAGTAAGAAGCAACCAACAGTGGCATTATCTTCTACCGAAGCAGAGTACAAGGCAGCTTGTTTGCTGCATGTGAAGCAGTATGGTTGAGAAGGATCCTATGGCATATGGGAGTGTAGGATGAAGAACCAATTGTGCTGAGATGTGACAATCAGAGTTGCATCGCCATTGCCAAAAATCCAGTGTTTCATGCGCGCACCAAACATATAGAGATCCAGTATCACTATGTGCGTGATTTGATGGAGGATGGGATAGTGGAACTGGTCTACTGTCCACCAACAGAGGAGAATGGAGGGGATATCTTCACCAAGGTACTTACGAAGGATCTACTTCAAGTTCATCTTCAGAAACTTGGCATTGGGCTGAGGAGATAGTTCACCTATGGGTGGACATTGAGGGGGGGTGTTAGATATATTTAATGCCCCACCCTCATAAGGTGCGACCAATGATCCATGGTGCTCAAAGTTATAAGGCCCCCATTATGAGGAGAAGCCAAATGTGAGCCCGGATATTGATTGAGTCCTGACTTGTATATCAGATGAGGTCTATGTGACCGGATGGTAAAAAGGTGACCATTGTGGGTCTAATCTTTGGGTTGGACTGAGTAGTTAAGCTGGTAGCAACTCGAGGCACATTGCATCGAGTTGTGGGGTAAGGGAGTTAAAAGGGGCCCCTATTTTGGGGTGCGGGGGCCTTGGAAGCGGCCCCTGGTTGGGGGGGTCCTAGGGGGGCCAACAGCAGCGCCCCCGGTTCGACGGTAAAGGGAATATTCCCTGGAATAATCCTTGGCCGACTAGTGGAGGCTCATATGGTAGGTCGGTCATGCCGACCTAACCGCCCTCACGGGCTATAAAAGCTAAACCCCTCCACAGCCATCGATTATCTATCTTTCACCCAATCAGAGTTGTTCCAACTAGCCTTAAGCTCTTCACCTATCTTCTGTCTAGATTGCCATCTAAGCTTCTTCACTGTGGAAGCGCACGGGTGGACAGAGCCATCTCTGTATTAGTGTTTGGAGCTAAAGAAATTTTCTAATTCTCCTCTTATCTGTTCTGTACTCTCTATCTCTCTCTCTTTCTCAGATTCTGTTCACTGCGCCGTGTAATCTTTACAAACGAGACTTAGGTACTTTCAAAAATACCCATTCTTCTTCTTCAAAATTTACATGCCTTCTTTTATCATCCGCATATGATTTCATTGTCTCTTGTGCCTTTCTGATATTTTCTTTGCATTGCTTCATTAAGGCTTCCATCTTTTCCAACTCTTCTCGAGCAAGAGGATTCACTTCATCATGAAACAATGCTGAAGGTACTTGGACTTTATATCCATATAATGCCTTAAATGGTGATATACCAATACTCATGTGATGAGTATTATTGTAACAGAACTCTGCAAGATAAATCCATGATCCCATGCAATCTGTGTATCATGACAAAAGTGTATGAGGTAGATTTCTAACCATTTATTAACCCTTTCAGTTTGGCCATGTGTTTGTGGATGATAGGCAGTACTTGGAGTTAGTTTGGTACCTATGGAAGTAAAAAGACTTTTCCAAAAATTTCCCATGAACTTGGAATCTCTATCAGAAACAATCTTCATAGGTAATCCATGAAGTCTGAAAATTTATTCCATGAGCTGATCTGCCATCTGTTTGGCTAAATAAATATTGGACTTTCGTAGGTATGAAGTGGGCTGATTTGTAAGACGATCAACCACAACAAAAATGCTATTCCAGCCTTGCTTAGTGGTAGGAAGTCGTGTAATAAAATCCATGCTGATATCAGTCCATTTGCTATATGGAATAGGCAAGGGCTGAAGTAGACCACTAGGCAATAGATTTGAGTCTTTATTCTATTGGCATAGTAAGCACTGCATCACATATTCCTTGACATCTTTCCAAAGTCCCTTGCAATAGAAGCATTTATGGATCTTGTCAAAGGTTTTAAGCAATCCAATATGTCCTGCCAAAGGAGAAGAATGCATCTCCTGTAAGATTCGATATCTAAATGATGATTGAGGGGTCAAATATACTCTCCCTTTTAACCTAAGAAGTCCATTTTGCCATTTGAAATTGGGAAATTCAGATCGATCATCTTGCTGTAATTTCTTCATAATATTGGCAGTGTGCTCATCTAAAATATATTTTTCTTGAATGTCTTGGATCCAATCCTTATGTATGGTAGAGATGCTAGAAATAGAACATGCCCACATCTTGGATAAAGCATGTGCCACTACATTATCCTTTGCCTGCCATATAAGAAATCTCAAAATCATATCCTTGAAGTGTAGCTAACCATCGTCTTTGTTTGGGAAAAAGATTTGGCTGAGAGGAAATATTTGAGCAGACGATGGTCGCTCTTCACCTTAAAATGGCTGCCATAAACGTAGTGGTGCCACTTCTTGATTGCATGAAGAATGGCTAACATTTCTTGCTCATAGACGTGGAGCTCTCTTTCTTTATCATCCAACTTCCTGCTTTCATAAGCAATAACATCATGGTCTTGGCATAAAACAGCCCCAATACCTTTGCCACTAGCATCAACAAATATAGTGAACTCCTTGGAAAAGTTTGGGCACACTAAAATAGGTGCTGAAATGAGTAGACTCTTCAGCTCATTGAAACTCTTAGTGGCTGTAGCATCCCAAAAGAAAGCTTCCTTTTTCAATCTATCAGTAAGAGGAGCTACTACATGGGCATAATTCTTGATGAATCTCCTATAGAAAGAAGATAATCTAAGAAATCCTCGTAGTGAAGTAGAAATCTGTGGTATGGGCCAATCTTTGATGCACTGAACCTTCTTTGGATCAACCATAATCTCTTTCTCACCAACTATATGACCCAAGTGTTCTACTTCATCAGCCATAAAAGCACACTTGCTTTCCTTTGCAAAAAGCTTGTGTCTTCTCAGGGTAAGGACTTCTCTGACATGCTTCAGATGTTCATCTCTACTCTTGCTATAGATGAGAATGTCATCAAAGAATACCAAGACTGATCTATACTAGAATGGCTGCAAAATCTTGTTCATAAGAGTCTGAAAAGTTGCAGGTGCATTTGAAAGTCCAAATGGCGTAACTAGGAAGTGGTAGAGACCTCTTTCTGTTTTAAAAGCTGTCTTGTACTCATCTCCTGCTTTCATCTTGATTTGATGATATCCTGACCTTAAGTCAATCTTTGTGAAAACTCTTGCATCTTTGAGTTCATCCAACAAATCATCAATGTGGGGAATTGGGTACCTGTTCTTTATGGTGCTCTTGTTTAAGTCTCTATAGTCAATACATATCCTAAATGACCCATCTTTCTTCTTGGCAAGTAGTACAGGAGAAGCAAAAGGTGACTGACTAGGCTGAATAAACCCTATTTCCAGGAAGTCTTTAACCTGTTTCTCTACTTCTTCTCTTTGGATAACCTGAAAGGAGGTTTGTTGATGGGTTTAGTGTCAGGCATTAAATCAATAGGATGATCTACTTCTCGTTGAGGAGGCAATGTTGTAGGTGCCTGGAATATGTTCTTAGACTCTTCCAAAAGTTTACATAGACATGGATCTTGCTCCTTAGGTAAAGTAGATTGCCGATTTTCATCTGTGTTTGATAGAAGTGTGAAAATGCAAGACATAGCATTAATTTCCTTCTTCATCTTCTTCGTGCTGATTATTTCCACTTGCTTTCTCTCCATGCCATTAAGTTTTACTTGCTGCCCATTCCAAGTAAACTCCATGAACATTTGATTTAGATCCAAAGAAAAATTTCCAGGTTGTTTAAGCCAATCGCAGCCAATGATGATGTCAATAGGACCCATATCTAGGACAATCAAGTCCGTCATAACAGTGTAAGTTTGTGATAATTCAATAGGAGTCTGCTGGCATATCTCTTTGCTCAACTCGTGGGCACCATTAGCTACTTGTACCTTCAGTGGAGCTTCTATTTCTTGAGGTAGTAACTTCAGCTCATATAATGATTTGGCATTGACAAAACTATGTGTGCTGCCCGTATCAATGAGAATATGTGCAACCTTTGAATTTATAGTACCCTTAAGCCGAAGTGTACTTTCACCTTTACAACCCATCCATGCATCCTGAGATATGGAACATAACATGGGTTGACAAGAAACCATAGAAGGATCATCGATCTCTAATCCACCAGGATCAAATGGACCACTTGGATCATAAGGAAAATTACTAACCGGCTCTAATTCCTCCTGTGTGTCTTGATCATCATGCTCATGCATCTCATCATAAGTAGGAACTGCCTCTACTTGCAAAAGATGTCCTTCTTGTGTCTCCTCTTCATCAGAGTCTTCAATATTCAGCATATTAGACTTTGCCATAAATCCCTTGCACTTTTGCTTGTGCTCAGAAGACCATTTCTCCCCACATTTATAACATTGACCCTTGGATTTATCAAAGGCTGATTTGATTGATAATTCATTTCTGTTTTGGGCTGAAATGAAGTCAAATCTCTTTTATACTTTTGGCTGTACCTCTCAGCATATTGAATGGCTGCATGAACATTTGTAGGCTTGTTGGCTGCCCCTACTTCAGCTGAAAGGTTTGGATCAAGTCCAAAAATATATTTGTTCAATTTGGCTGAATCAGAAATTCCTTCCACATACATGGAAAGGTTTAAGAATTTGCTGGAATAATCCCTCACGGTGGAACCCCTTTGCCTAAGATCATACCATTTCCTTTCAAGCCTTTTCTTCTCCATTGGTGACATGAACACTTTAGTCATGGCTGATTTGAAGTCCTCCCAAGACTGAAAATTCTCTCCAATCTTACTCATGTATCTCCACCACGTATGCACATAACTCCTAGGTGTAGGGCTGCATAACAAATCTTTGCTTGATCATTGCGTGGGTAGAGAGTGAAACACATTTTCAAATTATTGAGCCATTCTTCAAGTTCGGTTGGTGAAGGGTTATCTCCTTTGAAATTGGATATATTGATCTTGTCCTTGTATTCCTTGTCATAATGATAGTGCTGCCCATGATGGTTGGTATATCCAAAAGATTGTTGTCTATTAAAATGATCACTCATTGCTTGCTGTCCATGATTAGGGGTAGATGAATGCTGCCCATTTTCATTATTTTTAAAAGATTGATGACCAAACAATGAGTTTCCATACGAATGTTGGTTATGAGCGGATATCCCATGTGGCAACTTATCTTCATGATCTTCAGTATGTTGGAAACTGTCTTCTTTCCTTGCTTTATCATGTGCATACTGCCCTTGATCATCTATTGTATGATGAACTTGGGCATGTTGAGAACCAAACTCTTTGTAAAAGGGATGACATCCATGTACAAACTCATTTCTGTCATCATGCAGGGAATAATCTTGTTGTCCTTTATCTCTTGAACTAGTAAAGTTGAGCCTGTTCCTATTCCAAGAATTGGTATGAGGTTGAACTATTTCATTCACCTGAGAAGGTCCTCCATGTTCAAAAGTGGATGGTATATGCTGATGGGCTGTTGTGAACCTCACATTACCATGAACAATAGGTACATCTTCAGCATGGAAAGGTGAATTGCTTTGCAATTTGTTACCCAAGTTGCTGAATATTGTTACTAGCTTTTCAAATTTGGCATCCATCCTCTAATTTTGCTGTTCCATGTGTGTAATCATCTTACCCAATTTATCATCCATTGAATGTGTGAGTTGGATCAAACATTCATTCATGTTACCAATTTGCTTTGATAACTGCTGGAAGTCATTGGAATCATGGGTAACATTTGCTTCAGTTCTAGGCTCATTGTCATAGGGAACCCTTGGCTAATGGGCCTCTTCATTTGTTGTACTATTGCCCGTAAATTCTTGTCCTTGATTTGTGGCTCCAATAGTAGGATTAGCTTCAGCATGGTATTCTTCTAAACCCTCATTAATGTGCTCCAATACCTACTCCTTCTTCTTGTTCCTTGCCATCATGGAAACTGTGATAATTCAGGACTGCCTGACAAAGAATGGTAATTATCCAAAGCTATACTCCTCCAATCTAAGTGTTTGATAGCTCCAAACGAAGCTAATAACACGTAGATATACCAGATTTACTGAAATAACAAGTTTGAAAGAGGTATATGTCAGAAGTGGAGAAGCGGTGGAAGCATAAACATGTGCTGAAATAAACTGCTGAAACACAAGACAAAAAGAAAAGAAAGAAAGAACACGATACAGATGAGAACTCAGATGTATGCACGGGAAATGGAATCCATATATGTGAACACGAGACAGTCGCATACAACAGTTAGTCACTGGCTGCATGGGCACTGGCACTGGCACTGGCTCCTCTCTCCACAGAGTCTGCAGATGGTGAAGATGATGATGATGACCGAGGAGGAGCACTGAGTATAAATAGGCTGAAAAAGTGGGGAGTAATAATGCTGGTCGGACAGCATTAATGCTGGCCGACTGGTGCATAAAAATGCCCCAATGGCATAAAATGCCACACCAGAAAAAACCTAAAATACCGAATAAAAATGCTCAGCCCAGATCAAGCTCAGACTCACACATGAGCTGACAAATACTCTGGTAACACCCTCTCTCAGATCATGAGTGATCTGATACAATACAATAGTACAATGAAAAGGGATCAGAAACTAGACAACATAGAACCACCAAGTAGAACCATGGATACTCAAGTAGTGGGTGATCAAGCCACCACCAAGGTGCCTCGGAGAGAACCTGATGTCGATGTTGATCGTACCAAACACCTGAAAATAGAGAAGATCATAAAATGTCTCTATGTCCATTACCAATGTCTCGCAGTAGCATACAAGACCATCTTGTCAAAAATGCCGCTGAACATAGGTGACCATGAATTCCCCGCCTTTGGCCAGACCGCCAAAGTGTCCCCTCATGTGAGCTCCAGACGAAAGCCTCCCGCTCTCTGTCAGATAACCAGCTCATCATGAACTTGGATGTCAATCACAGCTCCAGGATTTGATTCCGCCAGACGGAAGTCGATGTGTCAGGGATGTCTCTCTCTGGAACCTGTGCACCTGTAGAAAAGTATAGATGAGGTGCGGCTGCCCCATCTGAACACCCGCTCACACTCCCGCTCTGGCACAGGAGAGTCGTGAGGGATGACCTCATCACCACCACTAGAAAGCAGCCGAGGAAGGGGCAACCAAGCCCTTCTCGCGATCCGAAGAAGAGGATCCCTTCCGCACCTTGGACTTCTCCTTCGTCGGAGGATCGGAGTCGGAGTTTGATGAAGGAGAGAACTCATCGGTAGAGTCAACATCCTGCTTCGTTTTCTGCTCCTTCTTCCTGGAAGCCGCTAACGTCTTGCAGTCCTTCCGCAAATGTCCCTTCTTGCCACAGTGGTAACACTGGGCCTTCGACTTCTTCTTCCCGTCACCCCTCTTTGAAGCTACATAAGCCTCGCCTCCATAATGTGCCGGAAGCCGCCCCTGTAATCTCAAGGATGTCTCATGCTCAAGAAGCATCGAGGTCATATGTGTAAAACTGACAGGAGTCGATGATGTCTGCGCCCTCAAAGCATTGGCCACTCCATCAAACTCCGGGGGAAGCTTGTAGAGGACCGTCCCGACGAGATGCGCCTCGGGAAGAGCAGATTGCATGTGCCGAAGCTGGTCTTGTACCTGCGTAACACAAAGAAGAAAAGACTGAATAGTATCTTTCGGCTCAAACTTCATCTGCTGGAGTTGGCCATAAAGTGTGACTGCCCGCATGGTGGAAGGTGCCTCGTACATTTGCTGCAACTTCTGCCATACTTCAACAGATGTCCTACAGGAGGTAACCGCCGGTAAGACCGCTTTAGAAATACACCGAAGCAACGCCTAGTAAGCACGGGCATCGTCGGAGTCCCATGTGAGCACCAGTTCCTCATGGTTGTCCTCATCAAAGTTTGCAGGAAGAAGAAAAGGACGGAGAGGTCGAGGAATAGCTCCACAGACGATGTATCATAACCGCTTGTGCACAAACCAAGCTTTCATGACAACACTCCATGTGAGATAATCAGGTCCATGTAACTTATCATCAGTGGAAGTGCACGGAGGAGCCATATGGAGAGGATAAGAAGAGAAGTAGAGAAGAGATGGAATGTAGAGAGGAAACACAGCCAAAACACAAGCACAGACGGCAGAAAATGAGAGTTCACATGCAATATAACCCAAAATCTGATCAAGAGAAGACAAAATCTGCTGCAGAAAGTCAAAAAATCAGTCAGAAACTGCCAAAAACAGCAAAAACGGCCTGAATTAACAGTCACCCAGCCATGAGAGATGCTGAATCAGCAAAACGCAGGCTGTAAACTGCAGAAAAATAGGTAGAAAACTGTCGCCAGTAGCTGCAGATGAAAAACGCAGTCAGTAGAGGGTGCGTAGGCAACAGGCGATGGTAAAACTGCAGAAAACGCAGGCCAAACAGGTCGCGTGTATGCAGCAGCAGCCGCCTGAGCAGAAAAGGAGAAAACAGTCTTGAAATCAGCAATAAAACACAGCAAAAACACAAATCCTGAAAATTGATACCATGTCAGAAGTGGAGCAGCGGTGGAAGCATAAACATGTGCTGAAATAAACTGCTGAAACACAAGACAAAAAGAAAAGAAAGAAAGAACATGATACAGATGAGAACTCAGATGTATGCACGGGAAATGGAATCCATATATTTGAACACGAGACAGTCGCATACAACAGTGAGTCACTGGCTGCGTGGGCACTGGCACTGGCACTAGCTCCTCTCTCCACAGAGTCTGCAGATGGTGAAGATGATGATGATGACTGAGGAGGAGCACTGAGTATAAATAGGCTGAAAAAGTGGGGAGCAATAATGCTGGTCGGACAGCATTAATGCTGGCCGACTGGTGCATAAAAATGCCCCAATGGCATAAAATGCCACACTAGAAAAAACCTAAAATACCGAATAAAAATGCTTAGCCCAGATCAAGCTCAGACTCACACATGAGCTGACAAATACTCTGCTAATAGTATATGGTTGCTTTAGATCAAAACAGTGTGCCCTGTCAACGAGTCCTAGTGCTGTCTACAGTAACCACTTGTCACTAAAATGGCCAAAACTTTTGATCTGTTGGTCCAAATGAAGTGCTTTATAGCTAGGGTCAAAGCTAACTTCGTCCTCTACGCATTGAGTATAAGAACCAATTTTTTAGAGTGAAATATTCCATTTCTGTAATTGATTCTTTATGACTGTCCAGGATTAGATAGGAACCTGTAATAACATGTAAATTCACTGTTTGGACCTTGTTTCAAATCCTTTGGTCATAGATAATCAAGAACCACGTTTGGGCATTGGAGTATGACCTAGAGGCTCAATCATCCATATGGAATCAACTTCAAAGTACTTGCAGACCTGTATATCTGATAAAAAATGTCACTAGCTGCCTTGTTTTGCTCTGTTTGGTACCATAAGTCTTCAAGTCTTCATCCACTCTTTCCCAAGTGGTCTTTTGTAGTCCACCACCTGTGGTGAGGGATAAAACGGTAGGATGGGTACCTAAATGGGGTCTGAAACTTCGGAAGGTGTGCAAAGTTCCTTCTGAGCTAGGTTGTGCACCCCTATGGAGTCGTAAATAGCAAGGGAGGGTCACCTCTCTATTGTCTTGCTATCTCGTCCGGCTTCGACCTTTTTCCTTGGTTGGAATATACATGGCAAAGCTAGTTTTCTATTAATCAATGCATGATATGTATGGCTGAATTAAAATCTTGCCATTTCATGATATGCAAGAACGGAAATAGAATAGGGCTGAAATTGAAATGGCGATAGGTAAGGAATACCTACAACAGTGACTCACTGCTTTACTATTTTATTCCACTTACCACTTGATTTTACTCTCAGCCGAAATTGCAGTCAATCACATTAAGCGATCAAGGTTAGGATTAGGCATAAAGTTTCCAACAAATGGAAGAGATTATTATTATTATTATTATTGAAAATAAAATGTGGTTGATTATATTACTCAAAAAAACTGATTACAACGGAGTGCTCATGCTCAACAGACTAGCTGGAGCTGATGCAAAAACACAAATACATCATGTATACAAGTCTCTCAAGGCGGTCTGGGGGGGATGGGTCAAGAAGCCATGGAGGGGGAGTGTATTGCCATTTGGGGCTGCCTGCCTGCATCACAAAAAACAGGTCTTGGCCGCCCAAGGTATGCATGAAATGATAACGGAGCTCCGGATGAGCCTTGGACTCACCTTGCACCTGATCTAACGGTTGCAGAGGGAGTGGATGATGGAGGTCTAGCGCTTTGCTAAGGTCGTCTGTGCTGAAAGTCTCTCTCCGCTGCATAGTTGTCAGGTACAAAAGGTACGATACGGTACGGTACGATAAAATACGGTACTAAATGGTACCTTAAGATTTTATAAGGTACGGTACGATATTAGAACGACAAAAAAAGAACATGATTATTTTGGACAAAAGATAATAGGATAGATATTTCAAGTCTAAATAGCAATGCTATTAGAGTATATAAGATGAGTACTTGAGGGTAACATGCCAAGGCTCAAAACCTAATACCGAATGTGCGACATGCGCTACGGCTACCTACAACTTATAACTATATAGATGGGAGTGGATACATCATACATGTATGATCATACCAATAAAAGAAGTATTGGCTTGAGAGAGAGAAGGTTGAGAGAAATTGTTTGAATCTCAAATAACCTAATCTCATGGGAGAATCATATTAATGTAAGGAGTATTTAGATTGTCCTAAAGTGCAGTTCGAATGGGAAAGATGCATCCATTAAGTTGGTACCTTATGCTACTAATACGTAAGGTACGGTACCTAAAGTATGGTATAGTATCAAACCTTTCGTACGTGGTACTAGTGCAACTAGAGAGAGAGAGAGAGAGAGAGAGAGAGAGAGAGAGAGAGAGGGGAGAAATAAGAAAGAAAGAAAAAAAAAAGAAAAGAGAGAAAAAAAGAAAGTTGTAAACTTACAAGTAGAGTAGCGAAAAAGTGTCAATTTTTTCGTACTAAATCGTACGCACCGTACTGTACAGATTGTACCGTACGGAGACAACCCTGCTCTGCCGAAAGTCTTCTGACACCGCGCCTTCCATATATGCCATCTAGTAAGACTCCCTATGACCTCCCATACCTCAGAGCGGTTTGCTGTGGACTCCAGTACCTTGCGGATGGGTAGAGCCTCCAAACTGATCACTGCGCACGACCCTGCCTCAATGATGAATATCATGTCCTGCATCCCAGTCTCATACAGAAGGTGACGGCCCTGGTTGACTGCCTGCCAGCAGAAAGCTCCCCATGAGATACATCCAAGGCTGGGTGCTGTACGGTGAAGGATGCGGCATGCTCCTCTACACACGAGCTGTGCCTCCTTACACGACCAAAGGCAGTCCTTTGGGGTTTCTAGAGGTAGCTGTGTGCAACGCTTACAACCTCTCTCCTGCATTTGGGCAAGCCAACTTCCCACCGCCAAGCCTCCATGTGCCACTAGCCATAAGAAATACAATACCCTCCTCGGTCTCCAGCTATCCCATAGGCGTTGCCAGAAGGTCCGTCGGAACGGCTTTGTGATGCTGTGCTCCGCCCAGTGTCTGCTATGCGACGGTGTTCAATCCATATCCTCTTGCATCAGTACGTGTCTGCCAATCCTGGCAATGTACTCCAGGAACCTCGGTGGCTTCTTGGCGATTGCAGTGGTTGGCCATAGCCACTCTCAACGCCACTCCCTGAGCTCCTTCTAGAAAACATAGGGGTCCAGTCACCATGTCTTCCCCTGAAGGCCCACCATCCGAATCCTCCTCCACGAAAGGGCAGCTATCCCCTTATCCTGCTGCCCTCTGTCAAGGGCCAGACGCCCCTTCTCCTGAACGGTGAAGAAAGTCCCTTGCGAGGCGCGGCCCACTCTACCTGCTATCTTTAGGGGGATGCTTGCTGGTGAAAACTTGGCGGCCCATACCTCCTCGGGCTCTATCGACACTCGTATCGAGGGAGCAAGCCACTCTGGAGATATTGCTGTGTCTATCTCCCTTCGCCTCAACTCCACTCCTCTCTGGCAGCGTGATACTCACTGCAACACCTTCTTGTCCGCCATCCCGTACACCTCCCGCTATGTCTTGATGGTAGGAGCCGGGCCGTCCTCCCAACCAGCCCACTGGATATGGGGCCACTCGCCAATTTGTGCCCCTTCCCAATCTTTGACCTGGGGGTTCCAGTTCACCGGCTGACGGTCTATCTCCTTTTGGCAGCTTGGGGGGCTCTAGATTACGGCCTTACGGAGGCCTTGCCACATGCAGAGTAAGCTGCGTAGGAAAGGTGATCTTGGGGGGGGGGGGTGATCTGGGCTGATGTGAAGATCCATCTCAGGGACAGCCTCCACTCACCGCCAAGCCTCGGTCTACAATCCTGAAGGCCCTTCTGCAATAGGACCTTTCAGGTCTGCCCTCCCAGTGTGAGACCGGGGATAAGTAGCTTGCCCAAGAAGGCCATACTCTGAAACTTTGGGTCTATGATCCCAAGCCCTCCCTCTGACCGATGCCGTATAATGGTCGCCCACGCCACCTTGGCCCGGGAATCCCCGGAGTTGTCTGACCCGGACCAAAGGAAGTTCCGCACTAGGTGGCGAAGCTACACTATGTAGGATGAGGAGAAGCATCAATACGAGGCGATGTACCAGGCCGTCGCTAGGAGAACTTGGTTAACCACCAGGGCTCGGCCGGCTAGTGAGAGGTGAGCCGTGCTCCAGTAGGTTAGCTTCCTCCGAATAGAATTGAGGACTGGAAGAAACTGCTGGGCGGGAGTGATGTCGAGTCCCACCTGGAACCCTAGGTACCGGACGGTCTGCCCTCTGCTCACCCATCTAAATCCTAGGTGGATGTCCCATTTCGTGCTAGAGTCCGGGTTTGTGAGGAAACCAACTGACTTTCGCTAGTTGATTCTTGCTTGCGTTGTAGAACAGAAAGCCTCAAGAGCCAGCCTTGCTCTCTCCAGCATAAACTCATCGTCCTCTATGTAGAGTACTGTATCATTTGCATGCTCTGAGTCTAGCAACTCAGTCTCCTCTCTCACGGGAAGTCGGAGGCCGTGTAATCCGCTCACAGGGACTCGAGGAAGTGAGACATCGCCTCTGCAAAGAGTAGGAATAGGTATAGGGCCAGGGGGCAGCCGTGCTGGACCGTTCTCTCCAGCCAAAACTCCTCCCCTCACCTACCACCTATGAGAACCCTGCTGGTTGCCGATCTGTAAAGTGCGGCGACCCCGCGAATCCAAGCCTGGGGAAAACCCAACCTCACCATGGTGCCCTCTAGGAAATCCTAGTCCACCTTGTCATAAGCTTTCTCAAAATCCAAGAGTAGTACGGCCAGTCTCTACCCATTGTGATGAGCCCACTCTGTCGCCTCAAAGAAGGTGAATACATTGTCTAGGATACTCCTATCCTCGACAAAGCCTATCTGTGTGTCATGGATGATGTTTGGCAGCACGGGGCGTAGTTGCCTACCAATCATCTTTGCCAGTGCCTTATAGGCCACTAACAATAAGGTGATCGGTCGCCCCTTTGGGAAAGCTCCAATCAGTCTCCCCCTTTGGGGAGAAGATTGATAAGGCCTGTCGAAAGGCTTCCTGGCATCTGTCCTGAAGTGAAAATCTCCTGGAAGGCCATCGGTAGGGGGTTCTTCATCACTTCCCAGTAGGTAGTAAAGAAGGCCTTAGAGAGGCCATCCTCTCTCGGACATTTTTACCCGTCGTGTGTGTATGGAAAGCCTCCTCTAGTTCCTTCTCTGTGAAGGGGGACTAGGAGGGAGCATCCCATCTCCTCTGTGACAAGGGATGGGATGTGATCCCAGACCTATTGCCTACATCACTGTCCTCTAGCTGAGGCTGTCTCTTGCTGGAAAATGTGTCTGTAGTAATCAGTGGTAATCTCCATCTCGTCGAGGCTAGAACAAGTCCTCCCATACTGATCTCGAAGGCTGCGTATTTGCTCTCCTGAGGTGCGAGGCTGGTGCACCTGGAAAAACTCCCTGCACATCGTGTTCTCCTGCGCCCAAAAAGCTATTGAGGTGCGGAAAGAGAACTCATAGCGCCTGTCCTCTAGGCCAGCAATGGCTGCTCACACTCGCACCTCCTGTGTGTGGAGGGTGGGATCCCGTGGTGCCTCTTGTAGTAATCTTTGCGTGGCTGCAAGGTTCCGCCGGAGCGCTCTCTTCTCCTCCCAGCTCTGCTGCCTGGCCTATATGGCTATCTCTTGGCAGATTTTGCTCGACTCGGCTAGGACCTCTGCAACCTCCTCTGTGATCTGGTTCCTCCTGTCCCACTCCCTAGTCCAAAGCTGCTCTATCTGTCTCGTCACCTCCTCCCTCCTATAGATCGAGTCAGGGATCCTACAAGATCGAGTGTCTAGGGCAGATGCTGGGGGATCTAGTGTCAGGAGAACGGGGCAATGATCAAACAACGTGGTGCCCGCCAACTGCCCAATTTGGCCTCCACGAGAGTCTCTCCACTCTCCCACTTAAAACCTGTCCAATAGCTCCAGTAGGAGTCCACCTAGCCGCTTGTATCCCCAAGAGAAGTCCAGCGACCTCTTCCTCCTGTGGAAGGCAAGGTCTCTCTAGGCATCACGTACACCTACTACCAATAGAAATACCTCCCATGCCTCCTGCTTCTCCCCGGTCATGCTCTGATAGTTTTTACCTCTGCCCTACTGGTCCTCCAAAGCTCTAGGTTGTTGAAGTCTCCTCCAACGATCCAAGAGTCCACCTCTGGGAGTCCATCCGTGATCTCCACCCAGAACCTGTTGCATGCCCTAGCCTCCGTAGGGGTATAGATGTTGAGGACTCCAAGGCACGAGTCCCCAATATCCAGTCTCATCCATAGAACCCTCCCTGCCACTATTGTCCCGTGGTCTCGTACACATGTGGTGAGACTTGAGCCAATAGAGGTGCATATGTCTCAACTCCTGCTGTGGGCACCTATGGCGTGGTCCCAGTACGTGTGCGAGTTTCCCGGGAGTACCTTCCCTACCCGCTAGGTTTGGGAGGGAGTGAGCGTGTGCTCCTGTATAAGTAAAATGTTGATCCGTCCGGCAAGGGCAGGCTGCAACTCCTGCCGAACAATCAACTTCCTGGAACCATGTGCCCCATTGTAGTGGAGACTATTCACATTCTAGGATGCAAGGTGTAAGCTCATGGGGAAACCTGCGATTGACCGAATAGACATCTGTTTAGTGTGGAGGCTGCTAATGAGGATGAGAAACTATGGGGCATGCAGGTACGCTTTGCCGCAGGTCTGGACGGCGAACTCTAGTCCCCCATGGTGGCCCTCGGC
Organism: Lygodium microphyllum; assembly: GCF_053477565.2. Taxonomy (NCBI): domain Eukaryota; kingdom Viridiplantae; phylum Streptophyta; class Polypodiopsida; order Schizaeales; family Lygodiaceae; genus Lygodium; species Lygodium microphyllum. Next base: position 88,990,299 of record NC_141142.1, on the reverse strand, counting down.
CGGACCATAGGGGTGATAGATGCTCCAAGTGGTACTATCAATGCATCTATCAGCCATGCTGAGAGTTGTGACTCCATACACTGGTAGAAACGGGCCGCTTGTGCTAGGGGCCACTCGATCACATCCCTCGGAGCCCTCCACTGTGGAGGGGCTCGAAAGATAATGCTCAAGTGTGGGACCTTGGCACCAGCCCACCAGTTAATGTCCATCATGCAACCAGGCCACTGCTGTGCAAACAATGCTAGTCCTTCTTCTCCCATCCACTAGGAGATGTGGTTTGTGTAACCAGCATATCTTCTCTGATAGGGTGGTTTAACCTGATTAAGCACTTAATTACAGCAATCAGCAAATGAACATAAACTGAAGTGCTCACTTTACCTTCATAAACTTGGACAGTGGACACCCTATTGGCCCCAAAACTGGTGCCCCTTTCGGTATTTCTTTAATTTCGATTGCTAATGGATAAATTACAAGCTGAGATTTCACGATCTCCTTGGCTGATTCAAAAGCCCCTTGTTGTTCCAATAGTCAGCAAAGCATTCAGGCAAATTGCCCCTTGATTTTCACCCAGGACTTGCTCTGATGGAACCCCAATTGGTCAAATGCTGCCCCAAATTCACAATAGATGGGCTGCCATCTGAAATTCGCACAATTCCACGAATTTCCAGTGCTGATTTCAGTATACAATGCCTTTGACTGATGGCACGGGTCCCAAGGTGGCTGCTAAACCCTAATTGCTGCTGTAATTTAGGGTTTATAGCAATAAACTCTCTGTTGTCCACCAAATTTGATTGTACTCTGTTACCAATGACTAAGAATTACTGAGAATGCTTGAGCATAGACTGGAGGAAATGAGAGAATGCTATAGAGAGAGAGAAAATCAGCTGAAATGTATCTTTTGATTCGTAGCTTTGATGACAAATCTGATGGCACCAATAGCTTCAAAAGGGGGGTAAAACTCTAGCTTGGTTGGTGAGCCTTCCTCTTCTACCACCGCCTCTCTTGAGGCAGAAGAGAAAACCTGCTGTCCCTTGTCTTGTCATGGCGCGCGATTAGTGGTCGTCGCCTCTTAGAGCCAAATATGATCACCTCCTCTCCCTCCACCAAGCTCAGAATGGCTGCAATTCAGCTTCCACCACCCTCCAACAGCCTTCTCCCTAGTTGCACGGGAAAGTTTTGCCAAGTGGCAGCCTTCCTAATGCATTTTCAGCCATTAAATTAATTTTTCATAATTAATTAATTCTGAAAATTAATTTCAGCCCTTTTGACCCTGCCCAAAATTAAACACGCCCATTTGTAATGAAATTGGTTAGGCCATTTGCAACTTGGAGTGGTTCCCAACCTCTGTTGACCCTTAGACTATTAATTAATTAATGCTAGTCCCTAGTGTCACCATTGACACTTTATGGCCAAACAATTGTCCTAGGGTCCAACCTGGCACCAACTTACCACCAAAACCCAGTTGGCATAACTTAACACAACTTTTGCCTTTAACACCCACTGCATCCTCGGGGTCCTTGGCCCGTTCCCATGAAATAACTGCCATGTGCATCACATGTGCTAAACAACCTTGCACATTTGATTAATAACTTAATCAAATGTTACTAGCAAGATTAAAGCATCTCAAAATTTCACGTCTCCGTGACAGTCCATCACCTGACTCTTCAACTCCTCCTCTATCTGTGTCGTCGTCCAATCCCCTGAGTGAGAGGATTGAAAGAAGAAAGAGCAGTTTGGTCCATCCGGTGGTGCTAGTAGATGGACCTTGCCCCTCCTTGACATGCGAACCACAAAGATCCCCACCTCTAGAGGTAGTGGGAACTCTCCGCGCTCCACAACTCTTAGGTAGGACCATGGGCCATTGCGGAAGAACTCCTGTGGCAACAGCTGTGCCTATCTTGGGAAGGTGTGATGGGTGGTAGGGGCAGATGAGCTGGTGTCTGTGTGGGAGGGGGAAGACTGCTGGTGCGAGGAGGATGTAGGCATGTGTGGCTCATCACTTGTTGTGGGAGGAGCGGGAGTGGGTCTGGGAGGGATCACCTGAAACAGGTGCGGATCAGGGGGGGTGCTCGGCAGGGGAGATGGTGGAGGGGAAAAGAGGGTTGAGGGATGGTGGGATGGTTAGAAGTATGTGGCGGGGGGCTGGTGGCTTGGAAGGGGGGGTTGTGGGCCAGGGTCAGTGGGGGGAGGTTGGGAGGTGGGGAAGGGTGGGTGTGGGGGCTATGGGATCTCATGTGGGGTAGTTTGTGGCACGAGTGGTGGCTGTGGGGGATTGCGGTCCTGCCGGGTGGGACGGGCATGGGGGGGTGCGGAGTGCTTTGCCGAGGGGGCATCGCTTGCCCTCCTGCGCCCTGTTGTCGAGGCTGTGACTGAGGCGCTAGCTGCGGCCCCTCCTGCCGTCTCCCTCTCTATCATCTTTGGACCCATGTGAAGCCGTCGGCGTCCACCTGTGGGCTCGTTGCCGGAGCCGCCTTGGCCCCGAAATGCGTACAATCTGTTGCTTGATGTCCAAAGTCGTGGCAGCGCAGGCACTGCCCTGGTTGCCCAGTCACAATGACCTGCTGTCAAAAGGAGTGACCTCCAGTCTCAATCTCCAAGAACTTTGGTATGCTTTTTGTGTCTTTCATGGCCACTCGTATCTTTGGGACTCTTGCAGCTGTCACTTCATCCGCGAAGGAAGCAGGGAGAACTGTGCCAAAAAGCGGTCCAAAGTCCTCCACTAACTGGCGGTACTCTACCACAAGTCTGGAAAAAAGTAGGGTGACTGGGTGTATGAGAAAACTGTTGTGGAGCGCAAATGACTCCACTGTGAAGCCGCTATACCAGGGAACCATGTAGATGACCCCCTTCGTGGAGGCATAGGGCGAGCTCTCCACCAACTCACGGGTTGTGTCCGTGGAGGTGAGTCGAACCATGAAGATCCCTCGGCCCATGAGCACTGCCTCCAAGATCTGCGCTGTACCAATGCGCAGCGTGGAGTGGAGCCAATTCCCCAGCTGGGTTCTCGATGGGGAATGTCCAACGACCTGACCAAAGATTGTTGTTTCTTTCAGCTCTAACTCTATGGCTCGGATGGTCAAGAGCTGTTCCTCAAAGAGGATGATGCGCAAGGTGTTTGACTGGGAGGTACTCGTAGAATGCGTTGGCGTCTGACTAGAGGTTTCCATTGCGCATCCTAGCTAAAGACCTACCACTCACATTGCTGCGCTGTCCGGGGGGGGGGGGGGGGGATGTTGTTGCAAAGGAAGGGAGCAATTGGAGGGGAAGAGGGCCGATGGCGGGGGGGGGGGGGTGGGGAATGCTTGTTTACACGGTGGGGGAGGTGTTGGACATTGCTGTAGTCCAGCTTGTAGCGAGGCGAATGATTGTGTTAGGCCTATCAGATAGTGCCGCGGGCCACAGTACGGGAAAAGGTGGGTGGGGGGGAGTGCGGAGGGGGCGGGGAACCAGATCCTTAGGCAGGAGGACACGTCGTGGGTTTAGGCCGGGGGGGGGGGGGCAGGTTTCCAGATGGGGGCGGCAATGGCGTGTTTGCGGCAGGGGAGGTGAGGCGTGCAAGGGGGAGGGGAGGGGCAGAAGGCGTGGTGTCGAGCAGGAGCTGACGGAGGGGTTGCGCTGGGGGGAGACGGAGGGGGGTCGCGCTGCGTGCTGGGGGGAGACGGGGGGGTTGCGCTGGGGGGAGATGGGGGACAGGCAGCATAGAAGGCGGGGGGGGGGGGATGGTGGGGAGTTGGTGGCGCACGCCACGGGACAGCGGGGGGGTGCATTGGAGATGTCAGGGGCGATGGAGAAACGGCGCGTTGGTAGGAGCTATCGAATGATATAATGGAAGAGATTATTAACAATTGGCTTCTGATTTTTATTGAGAAGGATGAAAAGAATCCAGCATAACATCATTCAGCCCTAAGTTGAGTCTAAATGCAATCAAATGGTAGTTTCTTAAATGGTATTACTCTTAATTCTCCCTTTTCAACAATTGGATGGTTTAAGCAATTGGATATTTAGAAATACCTCTTCATTGTTGGAGTAGATGATTATGGAAGCTCCAATTACCATATGATACTTAATGTTCTTGATCTCTCACTTGATGTAGCCAAGAATATCCTCAAATTGCAATCCCCATGATGAATATGTAACTCATAAACTCCAATTTCTCCTTCAAGAAAGCTCCAATATCCAAAAGCTTGATGGACATGATCCTTGTAGCCCAGCTGGAAATTTGAAAGGGAATCAATGATGAGCATTCACAAGGGTAGAACACTTCAATCCTTGATAGAGAACTCTTCCATTGAAGCACATAAGCTTGCATATGCTGCCCATACACTTGCAATGCCAAGAAGAAGCTCTATTCTTGCAATATTGAAGCAAGACCATGAATTCTTGACATAATCCCGTGCATAGAAGCTTCAAGATGCATCACGAACCAAAAGCCCCATGATACCATCCTTCAAAGTCCAAAAATTCTGAAAAATCAAGTGGCTGCCTTGTTTTGACTCATTTCAAGAGAAGTGCTCTAATCTTGCAAGGAATCTTTAATGTCGGTTCAATGAGTGTTGAAGAAGCTCAAGGATGCTTGATAGAACAAAAGCCCTGTGGTACTTTGAAGAAATTTCAGAAAAAACTCACTGCTGTCATAAATCTGCCATAGCCAGGGTTTGGAAAGCTCAAGAATGATCAAGAAAGTGAAAGATGTCACTGATCACTTCCTGAGATTAAGTAATCTTGATAGAAGCTTGGAGTAATCCATTGCAAGTAGCACCTTAGCTGGAAATATTCGTGGAGGGGAGGATCTGATCAGCGCAAACAGCCCTTCATGTCCTACGAATTGGGAGTTGCCTTAGTCAAGGCATAAGGCTACTCTACATGAAGCTTATGGCACAGAGAGTCAAGCTTTGGTGTCTCATGAGAAAGTAAAGATCATTGGAAGAAGATTGAAGCAGTGGAAGCCATGGATTCTTGGAGAAAAGCTTAGAAGAGGAGAGAGAAAGTCTACTTCTCAAAAGTATCTCTTCTTTTACCTCATTTAGTCACTGTAGGTTATCCTTTTGTCCAAGAAGACTCCAAAATGACTTCCAAATGGACCACGACCTGCTAAAATGGCCTTGAGTCCGCCATTTTTCCTTCCAGACTTCTTCAAATTCCACCAACTTGGTCCTGACTTACTGAAGAACACTTCCACTAGTCACTGTTTAAACTATGTAAACACTGTGACCAAATCTTGGTACTCCAGTTACCTGGTACCTGTCCCTGTGACTAAATTCTCCATGAAAATGACTCTTCACATGGATCAAAGTCCATACTCTGATACCAATGTAATGAAGGTTGCCACTTCAATGGGAATTAACACATGACTAACAAGAAATGTTGGAAACCATAGCTTGCCATTTCTTAATTCAAGATGTCTTACAACCAAGAATTACAAGAGATGTTGAAACCATGGAAGCTTGAGAATCAATTGATGATGGCTGCTGCAAGGAACTCACCCCTTACAATGGTGGGGAAGGAAGTACCTTCAAGCTCCAAGAAGTGGAGATGTGTAAAATGATTAAAAAGATGATTTACATTGGCACCCTCGCCTTTTATACTCCAGTCCAAACCAAGCTAATTTCCTAATTAAAGCAACATGAAAATTGCTTTATTACAAGATATTAATTGCTTTGTACTAACTTCAATATTGTACATCGTGCACTTTTGTTCTCTGCACGTGTCCTTTTGTTTTGCACATGGAATCTGATAGTTGTTTTGGAGATGCTTACTAGTTTAGTGTTCAAATTTCAATATTTGTTTGGTCGTAAATGGGTAAAAATATGTTTTAAAATTAGGGTCATGTATTATTCAGCTCAAGGGTTTGAATCATACATTCATATCTGTTTGCATTTAAAAATTAGGGCCATGTATTATGCAGCCCAAGGGTTTGAACCATACTTGAATCATACATTCATATCTGTTTGCATTTGACGCTTAATTGATGTATGAAAAAACTGATGTCAGTTATGCTGACCTTTGATCTTGGCGGGCTTGTAAGGAGACCCTCCCAAATGCATGATCCATTCATTCGCATGGTCGGAGTTCATTTAACAAGCTTTAAGTTCTTCATCTAGAAACTTTGTAGATCTCCATCTAACCTTCATTGTTGAAGCACACAGGTGGATTGAGCAATTGTTATATCACTTTTTGTAAATAAAGAAATCTCTGTTGTTGTCTAACTAGCTGTGTATTCTCTATTGTTTGCTTAGATACTGTTCACTGCACTGTGTAGTTTTACAGTCACAGGCAGCAAACTCTGTGTAGTAGACCTGATTAGCAGCAGGGCTGTACTAGACAGCTTAATACAGCTGTCTGGAGTGGTGTCAGGGCTGTAGCAGCTTGCGGCCTGATGCTGGGAACTCCAGACAGCATGGGAGATGTCAAGGGAGCAGGCATGGCAGCTGTTGGAAGGTCACCAGAACAGCAGAGGCCGCGCAATGGCAATAGACATGCTGGACCTTGGTAGTTATCTGGAGTAGTTTTGGGGCTGTAGTAGATTGTGATCTTGTGCTGGGAATGCTGGGCAGTATTTATAGTGTTGAGGCAGCAGGCATGACAGCTGTGGAAGGTCACCAGGACAGCAGGGGCTTTGCACTGGCAGTATACAACAACATTCTGGACTTGGGTAGCTTGCAGCAGCAGGCTGGTGCTGCCAAGGTGCAGAGATCTGGGAAAGAGAACGGCCATGCTCATGATCCCTATTCATAGAACATTTAGAGACTGCTTGTCATACTAGGGTTACATTCTGGGGTTGTATGAGAGTTGTGATTTGAGAAGTAATGTGAGGCCTAACTTCTTGTAGCTGAACAGGCCAAACAATGGTGGGGATTCATTTGTTGGGGTGATTGCATTTGAATCTAGTTTCAGACAGTCTGGATCAGGTCTGTTGTTTTGTTGCAGCCGCAACTTTCCTGATTTAACTCTAATTCTTGATGGTCTGTGTTATAGTGCTTGCTGTGAACTGTAAGTCTGTAGCTAGCACTAGTATCCATACATTATGGGAGGTCATAATTAAGCACATGTTATCAATTTGTCAGCAGTTTTGTTGTTCCTTCTGTCAAAATGTTTTGGCGTGAGGTTGACTTCAGTTTCAATTTCAGTTCTCATATCATGTTTCTAAGCATCTTGTATCTGGTTCCAGGAAAAAGAAAGCTGTCCATAAAACTGCAACAACAGACGATAAGAGATTGCAAAATACCTTGAAGAGATTGGGTGTAAACACAATTCCTGCAATAGAGGAAGTGAACATATTCAAAGATGATTCTGTCATTCATTTCACTAACCCCAAGGGTAAGGAAGAGCTTCAACTGCCACACCTTGTGCCTGAATAAACTATTTGGCTCTTGTATGGGCCATGAGAACCTGTTTGGGTGGTCTTTTTGTTTTATTTAGTTCAAAAGCTCCCCTTTGGAAATGTCTTGGCTCTTTGATATGTTCAATACTGAAAGTTCTGTTTTTTGGTTTGATAGTGCAAGCTTCTATTGCTGCTAACACATGGGTTGTGAGTGGGTCTCCCCAAACAAAGAGTGAGTGTCCTACAGAGCTGCTTTTCCCAGTTTTGTTTATGGTTCTGAAATTGAAAAGAAAATGACCATCTTTTTGTTAATTGTTCTAGGGCTACAAGATCTACTACCTGGAATTATCAATCAACTCGGTAAATTTTGGGCTACTTTCTTACCATGTTAAAAATTTTAAGAACTTTTTTAGCCATGTTTAGTTGAGTGCCAGAGGAGTTATGTTGTGCCGGCATGACATACAGGACCAGACAATCTTGCCAATTTGAAGAAGATTGCTGAGCAATATCAGCAACAGGGAACTGCTCAGGCAGATGATGATGATGATGTGCCAGAGCTTGTTGAGGGTGAGACTTTTGAGGAAGCTGCTAAGGATGGTAATATCTAGTGGAACAAAATAATCTGCCCATTTTTGTCTGGGATTCTGTTTTGGATGGCTCCAGCTTGTGGGCGGTTAAACAGTAGACTTGAACTACAACAATGTTGTGTTCCTTGCGGCTTGAGATTGTGTACGTATAGAGTAGTTCGTAGATCGACATTGCAATCTGTAATATTAGTGATTCATTTACAAAGTGGCAGATAATTAATGATATTTTCTATCGTCATGACGTCTAATATTTGAATATGGCAGCGAACTCTTTCATGTCAGTGTTGATCAGCATGTTACAGTCTAATATTGTAAGATCTGATAGGGATATTGGCCTGACGCAATATTAGCACGGACCGGATATTTGTCAAATGAGCTTTGGTCCTGGAATATAGAGATCACTTGTATTGCATTTGTTTGTATTTAAGAGTAAAGTGCTTACCCAAGTTAACAGAGAATTCAGGTGGGCTGTCACTCAAAATAATTTTTATTGGCCAAGTTAAAATGGATCTTTGAGTTTTTGTTGCTGACCTTTAAAGTGATAGAACCTAGACTCTGCATTTTGTTTAACTGTTTGATTGCTTTCACTAGTAAACTGGCGGATTCCTTCGAAGGATTTTAAACAGGCCCCCAGTTATATGTAACAACACCGCCATCAAAGTATAGCAAGGTCTTTTTTTTTGTAATCAAACATTTGTGAAAGTTAATCTTAGCATATTGAACGCATGTTGCTAGTGGTGGTCAATTGATGATCATCAGTATAAAATGATCAAAAAATTGCTGCTTGTGATCTAGTTTGATGTTTGGTGGATAGATATATCATATGAAACTCTTTCCTTCATACAAGTTTTGTTAGCAACTATCTTTCCAACATTGCTAGGAAATATTCATTTCACAATTAAGCTTTATGTCCCAGTTTTGCATGGTTAGCTCATAGAGGTCCTTGTTTTTTGTTTGGAGCTGTCTTTGCTCATTTATGAGCTTGGAGGCAATGCTCAAGTGAATGGTGACTTTTTGGAATTTAGTTTATTTATGTTCTGCCATCTAATACTCATCTAAACTCATTTATTATCATTGGCTTTTGGGGCAATCTTTAATGGAATTGTGACTTTTTGGAATCTTCTTGTTTTGTGCAATTACTAGTGATAGTGAAGTGAGCACCTCTCCATTGTCTTGTAATTCTCACTTTGGATTTAATGTATAGTTTTTGAATTCCTTTACACATGGCATTTCAAGATTGGGATTGGAGATCGACACTTTGTGAGGTGGGGTTCTCACTTTGGATTTAATGTATAGTTTTTGAATTCCTTTACACATGGCATTTCAAGATTGGGAATTGGAGATCGACACTTTGTGAGGTGGGGTTTTCCAAGTTGCATCCCCCCCCCCCCCCCCCCCCCCCCCCCCCCCCCCAACAAAAAAAAAACAAAACACGCCACGAAAGGATATTGTAGTTCATTTTATTTACTATAGTATAGGCTCTGTCTCACCATGGTACATGATAGAATTTGGTTCAAATGACTTCCAATTGTAGCATAATTTATAGTGGTAGGTAAATGTAGTAAGGTGGAAGCAAGCAAGGGAGACTACCCTTGGAGATTGTCATGTGAGATATTGCAAAATATGGTGGATTTAGATGTAACCACTCCAAAGACAAAAAATGAATAAATGGATATAAATGCATGTTTACATGAATAGAATGCTAATGCAATGGAGTTACGCAACAGGCAATGCAAATCATCATGCCCATGCAAAATGCAATGCAACAATGTCAATTGGACAATGTCCTCTAAGAGAATTGTGTACTTGCCCAAGTATCCTTTTACAATCGTAGTTGTCTTAATAATGTAGATGATGATACAAAGTATACAATAAATACACAATGTTAGAATCAAAGCGTAATAAAAGCAAGTTACCTTGAAGAGAAGATGGGCGTTCCCTCTCGAAGTGGAAGGAAAAGCTCATCATTTTTCTTGTTATTAATTGCCTTCCAGTTGCTTTTCTTGTTTTTCTCGTAAGTTAATTCTAATCAAGACAATCAACATTGTGTATCAAGAAGCAAATGAATAACCAAGCAACTTTGGATTTTGAAGACATGTAAAATAAAGTTGAAACTTTGAAGCCCTTTGAACATTTCAAAGGAACTAAAACATTACACAAGCGTAACTGAAAGCATGACTAGGTGGAATCATCATGATGAAGGTGGCTAGGAAAGAGGGGGGAATAACCAATTTATCAAGGTGGCAAAGCCATTGTAGAGGAGTTTAGATTGGCTATGTATTAAGTTACTTTAGGATCATGATGCATTTAGTAACACTTAGTCAATTTAGTAATTAGATTTTTAAAAATTGTGTCAATGATATCTTGAAGTGGATTGTGACTAAAAACTTGGCACGTGCCATTAGTCCTATATACCTTCAAAACATCTTAAAGGATGTTAATATAATTCTCTTTCTTTCTTTCTTTCTTTTTTTTCCACACGTCCTCTATTTGTGAAGATTCATAGCTAAAAATTTGCAAGCAAAAGAGATGCTGTCCCAAGCTTCCTCCTAGCAATTCCCTTATTTCTTATTTTGTGTCTCTTTAACTTGAGCACAAGGCAAGGAACTCATGCTAGGTTAAACATATTTGAAAAACTAAAAAGGCTTAGAAGGGGACTAGGGGCACAGTGCAAAGGTGACAAGGCAAGCCATTGAAAATGCATGGATGTCAAACAAAAAGAGAGTACATGGAAAAGGCATAGGGAGAAGATAAGACTTTGTGATCATGCCCCAAGCTTACCATTACAAGGTTCTTTGAATAATACAACCAAGGATTGGTACAAATAATCAACAATTCCATATCTAATGGCCAAATATGCATCTAAAATATAACCACACAATGGATGGGTTTAAGAGTGTAAAATACGTATATTCAATACTCATTCTTTTTTAAACCAAAGGATTTACACAATTGTCTACTTGAAATTAAGGTCAATTTTCAAATAGAATGAAATTTTAATGGACGAGCTTTGTCCATGAATTGGTCTGATATGTGCTTTTCTTTAAAGTGTATTTTCGTGTTCCAAAGGGAGAAAACATTTAGAGTTTGGTGAGAATTTTTGTTCACTATTTGCATCCATCATCAAATGTATTTTAGCTAAGTAGATGTATAAAAATTTAATAAAAGCGTGCCTTCTGATAGAATGGAAATACCATTCTAGGTGTTTAAGCTTCTCATTACATCCATAAAATCTATTTGCAACATAATACATAAACAAACATTTACAAACTTCATCGTGGGCATTTGTAGGTAGACATTCATAAGCTTTCTAGGTATCTACATTTTTGTGAGTAACACATTCTTCAATGCACATATCACAATTCTTGGCAAATCTCACATAGGATTAGTATGAATGGATCTCAATGTATTAATAATAATACCTTATGAGGTAATGCTAGTCAAGAATGTTAGCAAAATGTGATGGAAAATGATACCATGGATTATTGTGAGTATACTTGGCACAAAGGGGATGGGGCTTCTAACATTAGGGGAGATTTGAGGTCTCGAAGATGCCTTGTAAGAGATCCTAGAGAGAGAATATTTCATAAAATAAAAATATTTTTTGAGTTTTTATTTTTTAATATTTTGTTAAATTAACATATCTAAAATCATTAAAAGATCATTATCATAATATTCTCATGGCTTGCATCAAATCTAAAAATGTAAGCTACCATAAAGATGGTTATAATTGTCTTAATAAAGATTCTATCTTGTTTTGATAGAAGTGAAAGGGAATATTCAATTTTCAACATTTGGTTACCTCCTTCCATCCTCATTCTCTCTTTTTCTTCTTCTTCTCCTTATTAATTACTTATTCTTATTCTTTTACAATTCACACAATATTCCTATTCAAAGTTATTTATTACATCTTTAGCTGTAGATTAATCATTGAATGATTCTTGTAACACTGGTAAAAGAGCTCTCTATCGTGTTGAGCTAAAATGTGAGTATAAATCAATTAGGAAAAGAACAAAACAAAACACTATTTCAGAGTCCATGAAATATGTGTCACGATTTGAAGAAAAGAAAAATCTTGATCTTTGGTTGGATAGAAGGTTATATCCCAAAGATCTTATAAAAAAGAGTACTCCTTGTTTTTATAATGGCTCTTTATTGATGTGGTTTATTGGTGATAGTTATAATGGATTTTAGGCTATATACTTAATTTTATCGCAAAGAATGATGTTCTTAGATTGGAGAATCAATTATTAACAAAACATAGAGATGAGCTGTTGCAACAAGTATATGATTATCAACAAGAGAATTGTTCAATGGAGAAACACATCAAAGAATACCAACGAAAACAAACAATTTTAGGCCTTCAAAATCGACAACTAACTCTAAAGAATATTGAGCATCTCAAATGAGGAGGTGGCTACAATAAAAGAATCCAAGAAGTAAGATATATCTTTTTATTTAAGAAATGTTAATTATAACTTTGCTTATAATAGTATTTGAGTTACAATGTTGATCTTATTTAAGTCTCTTCTTCAGCAAAATGTAAGTAAGAGAGATGCTTCAAAGGCATCTCAATTTTATGATCACCTTTTGCTTTTAACAATCCCAATGGATATTCTTGAGAAGAAAAAACACAAAAAAAAAAGAAACAATGCTTGGATTCTTTTATTAAGTATCATTCCTCGGATTCTGAGAGCTAGTATAGAAGACTTTGGATAATATTTATATTAGTAAAGATGTATATACACAAATTTTCTAGCTAATGCAATCAAATATAAAGCAAGGTCATCTACACAATTGTTTAGTTCCAAGGCCATATGTGGGGGAAAGACTATTAGACAAAGTGTTAGTGGTAAAGTGATGGAGATTTTGGGTGAGCCTTTTCATATTGATGCTAGCTTCAAAAGCAAGAAGAAATATGTTCTTTACAATAAATTTAATAATATTTTCCTTGATCTGCCTACCCTACAATGTTTGATGCTCAGATTCTATGATTTGTCTTTAGAAGAGACACAAGGAGTAGCCAGGTTTGTGCAATTAAACTTGATGAAAGTGAGATTTTAGAGTGTATAAAATTAGAAAGGTTCTCCATTACCTTGATGAATAGAGTACTTTCATCAATTCATTACAATGATTCGATATATGAAAAATTAATTAGAAAGATGATCTCAAAAACTTCAAAGACTAATTAAACCTTTTCAAAAAGATAATGACAAAAGCTTAGGGTAATCAACACTTCACTCACTATATGGTAATGTGTTATTTTTCTTTATTATCCAAATCATATAAGATTTTTAGTTACCTCTCTTTATTTTCTAATTGTGCAACATATTTTATACAAACATGCTCCATATTTTATTAAAAAATGTGGAAGCCTCTATCTGGGCAATCCAAGACATGAAAAAATCACATTATTAGACAAAAATAAAATACTTCAAGCACACAAGACATGAATGAGGAAGGGCCAAAGCAAATAGTTTATTAGAGGACTTTCGATGGTTTTACCAACATATTTGGTATAAATTTAAGATTAAAGATACAACCACATCATGTAATACACCATCTTTGGCAAAAACCATACAAATGGTTACCCAAAAAAAAAGAAAGAAAGAAATCTAAGCTCATTTTCAGAATGGGTATAAATTAAGCAAAGAGAAGACAAAAGATGGGTTTTAAGAAACCCTTGACTCTTTAAGGTTCTTTAGTTTGTTTCTATTGTAGACGAATCTTTGACTTCATTCCACTCAATAAAGCCTCTACATTTCAAAAACTCTTGCTCTCTGTAACTTGGGGGAAGCTTCAAACGTAGGAGGCTATATAGGATTTCTTAATTGAATTTTTAAAGGAGGCATATATCTGTGATGCTCGTGCTTTGCTCTTGCTCCTGTTGTGTGCTTCCACTTGGGCTTTACCTTTTAGCTAGTATCAGAGTCAACCATTTGAGGAGCTTCTTCATCCTTTGCTTTAGCCTAGATTCAAAGCTTCAACTCAAGGTTTCATAGCAGCCATTGTTTCTTCCTCTTGAGGTATGCATTGAGTCTTCCCTTTCCTAGCTTGTTCCAGCTTGCTCCTAGCTTGTTGACAAGCTTCCCATGGCTTAGCTAAGCCTTGTTGAGTGTTTATTGAGTTGAGGAGCAACCATTCTTTCCATTTTGAGTGGATATAGAGCATGCTATAGAAATCATAGATAGCTATAATAGCATGACAACACTGTCGTATTTTAGCCATAACTTTTATGTACCGTTATCAGATTCAAGCGTTCTATAGCTAAAGACAAAGAGTGTGACAAGAGCTACAAAGCTAAGTACTCATAGACTTGATTCTACACAATTTTTTGCTCTCTATTTCACACAAACAAAATAGTTTTGATTTGGAAAGCAAACAATAAATTTCATAATGCATGTTTGATGCTTCATGCTATTTTGTTGTCCAATAGTACTGTTATGCTTTTGGGATATTATTTGGATTGTTTAGAGCTTGATTTGCTAAATTTTATAGAGGGTTATTGTTGTCATAATATTTTGGATAGGCTTCATGCTTTGAATGCCTATTGTACCTACATTTTATTACGGGTATGTTACATGTCTATATTAATATCTAGCATTGATGTATGATCCCAGATATGGTTATGACGACATGATGTGGAACTTGGATTTGAGTTACATTTCATATCCTTGGGCTTTGGTCAGTGAGATTTGGTTAGTTGCTTTGATCTTTTACGGGTATTGAATCTTCATTTGATACTTACACTCCCAAATGTATTTGTGATGCTCTTGGGCTTCATGGATGCTTTGATGTATATTTCTTGAGCCTTGCTTGCTCACTTTGAATTTCGAATTTGCTTCTAGTGGAAGATGCTTGTACTTGTTGGCAAAGCTTGGTTCTTTGAGACAATGGGACTCTTTGTTCATGTATATGCTCTCTTCTATGCTATTGGACATAGTTACCTCTTCTTGTGGACTGATTTGATTTTGTATGCTTTGGACATTCGTACTTACATTTGTCAATAGTTTGTCAATGATGTATATGCTTATGGATGTAAGGCTTACAAAAAATTTGAGTTTGTGACAGTCTTTGGTATCGGTGGTCTATGCTTAGTCACTACTAGTTACATTCTTTATATCCTAGTTGCTTCTTGGATATCCCTGTCAAAAATCACGTGGTGGGGGGACTTGCTTGAGGTGCTGCGCCAAACACACACTGTATACACAAGAGGAAGCTCACTCAAGAACTCGAGAAGAGAGATGGAGGCCAAAACATTTTCTTGCTGATTTTTTTTTCTTCTTCCACACACTATACAATGTACACAAAGTATAGATAAGATATAACATAAATAAAAGTGACCTTCTAAGTCAAAGAGTGCATAACTGACTACACTAATCAACTGATGTTATATTTTTGCCAGCTGTAGGTAGGTGTAACAAACTAAATATAATACGTGATAAGTTAATGGCCATGTGAGTATCATAATGACCACCAAGGTGCTAAGTGTAGACGTGCGGACTCATCTAGCCAGGCGGTCCATCATCAATGTCCGCACGTGTTGAGCTTGTCATCTCAACGCTCCCCCTGAAGCTCAATTCTATCTCTACAACTCCAAGTAAGCTTCGGCACATTTGAAACTTCTCTGCACCTAATGACTTTGTGAAAATGTCAGCTATCTGATCCTGTGTGCTAACATATACCAAGTCAATCTCTCCTGCAAGTACATTCTCTCTCACAAAGTGGTAGTGCACCTCAATGTGTTTTGTCTTAGCATGGAACACTAGATTCCTAGCTAGATGTATGCTGCTCATGTTTTCACAATGAATGACAACTGGACCATCTCCCTGCATGTCCAAATCACATAATAACTTTTGTAGCCATACCACCTCACATACTGCCATAGCAGCACCTCTATACTCAGCCTCTGTACTTGATAAAGCAACTGTAGGTTGCTTTTTGCTGCTCCATGTAATTGTTGCACTACCAAGGGAAAACATGAATCCACTTGTAGATCTTTTGTCTGACATGCTACCAACCCAATCAGCATCTGTGTATCCAAAGACCTGTACGTCCTTATGTGCGTCATAAAAAAGTCCATAATGTAAAGTGGACTTCGCATACCTCAATATACGTCTAATTGCATCCAAATGAGGCTTTCTAGGCATTTGCATAAACTGACTGACAAGGCCAACAACATAGCTCAAGTCTGGCCTTGTGATAGTCATGTAAATCAAACTCCCTCCTATCCTCATGAACATAGTAGGGTCTTCTATCTCATTTCCAACATCAACACTCAGCTTCACATTTTGCTCCAATGGTACTGAAAGAGGCTTACATGCTGTCATACCATACTTGGATAACATATCCAAGCCATACTGCCTTTGGGATAGCCATATACCCTCATCACATCTGATCACCTTAATACCAAGAAAGTATCTCAGCTCACCCAAATCCTTCATCTCAAACTTCTTCTTCAAGAAGTCCTTAACTTCAGCAATCCCATTGTCACTGTCACTTGTAATAATCAAGTCATCCACATAGATGACTATGATGACCAAACCTGCATCTCCCTTTCTCACATAAAGTGAGTGATCATCATCAGAAATACAAAATCCAATACTGACAAGATATTCTCCAATCTTGTCAGACCATGCTCTAGGTGCTTGCTTCAGCCCATAGAGCGCCTTCTTTAACCTTCCTAAAACTTAGTCAAAACAAAGGTAAAATAGGAGGGAATACCAAAGCATCAAGTTATCCACTAACTATGAGCAATAGGCTATCAAAGTACAATGTGTGCTCTCCAAAACAATGTTAAAAATTGTCATTACAACAATATTGAAATAAAGATGAGTATATGTCAACCCAACTTTGGACAAATAGTCAAGAAAGCAAGCTTCCACTGCTAGGGATTGTTGAGATGGCAAGCTCAACACGTGCGGACATTGATGATGGACCGCCTAGCTAGATGAGTCCGCACGTCTACACTTAGCACGTTGGTGGTCATTATGATACTCACATGGCCACTGACTTATTACTTATTATATTTAGTTTGTTACACCTACCTACAACTGGCAAAAATATAACGTTAGTTGATTAGTGTAGTCGGTTATGCACTGTTTGACTTAGAAGGCCACTTTCCTTTATGTTATATCTTATCTATACTTTGTGTACATTGTATAGTGTGTGGAAGAAGAAGAAAAAATCAGTAAGAAAACAATTTGGCTTCCATCTCTCTTCTTGAGTTCTTGAGCGAGCTTCCTCTTATGTATATAGTGTGTTTGGCATAGCACCTGAAGCAAGTTCCCCCACCACACGATTTTTGACATGATATCAGAGCCGCACCACTGAGAGGGTTGATTTCGAAGGCTAAAGTGAAGGAGAAGAAGCAAGGTTCAAGCAAGCAAGCGACGGGTAAGAAGCTCTTCCATTCTTCCACTCTCTCTCTTAGATAGTGCTTGCGGAGGCACTGGAAGCAGGGTCGAGCAAAAATCTCACATTGCTGTGAGATTTAGTGTGTGAATAGATCACTATATATTTTGCAAAAAATCTTTTTAGGACTTACCCGCAGTTATTTTGGGCATCTGAGGCCGTTTCAGACCCTATTTTAAAGCCGCAAGGTTGCGAACATCAGTTTCAGGATACACTGTGATTTCGGCTATATTGACCGAAAGTGGGTGCACAGGTTATAGATTGCAAATCTGTAATTTTTGAGGTGTTTGCAGGAAGCAAACATAAGGTTTTTCTGCAAACAGGTTGCAGATTACATATACTATTGAGCAATCAGTGAAAAAGATTGCTTGGTGTATTGCTGTGCACGTGTTGTGAAAGATTGCAGAAGACTAGCTTGTTGTGTTGTATCCTTGTTTGTGATAATGGCAGAGAACAGTGGAAATCCCATTATTGAGAAGCTCGACAAGAACAACTACCCTTCATGGAAGTTCCGTGTGACGAACTTCCTCATTGGAAAGGGCCTTTATGAGTTTGTCTCAGGTGAAGAAAAGGAGCCAGAGCTGGGATATCCCTCTGACTGCAGATGAGTTAAAAGCATGGAAAGAGTAGAATGCGAAAGACAAAAAGGTGATGTACTGGCTATCTACAGTCATTGATAATACTATGCTGGGACATCTCAGGAATGCAGAAACTTCACACACAGCTTGGATAATTTTTGAGAGCATGTTTTCAGTAAATACAAAGGTACGAAAGATTCAACTCAAGCAAGAGTTGAATGCCTTGAAAAAAGAAAAAATACATGTCAATGAGTATGTGTTGAAGGTGAGGAGCATTGCACGTGCTTTAGCAGTGATTGATGCAATGCCGGATGATGATGTAGTCCATTGTCTTGGATTTTACGTTGGTATACTATCATTACGGTTTATTCTTTGAATGATAATACTTTTTTAATATCAAAAAACTTGATGGCACAAACTTCACCTATTGGAAGACATAGATATGGTAGGTATCGATTCAAAAGAATTAGGTTAGGCCTTTAAAAACTAAGAGTATAAAGCTCAAAGGTATTGATCAAGATACTTGGGATGAGTCGGATGAGCTATGTAAATCCACTATTAGATTGTCACTATCAAAATAGGTTTATTTCAATGTTGTGGTACCTTACAATAATACTTGCTAGTTATGGGAGAAATTATGTAATCTTCATGATAAATAAAGTCTTGCTTCACACATGTATTGGTTGAAACAGGTCATGGACCTTTGTGTATGAAGGAAGAGACTAGTATATCCGCATATTTGAATGAGTTTCACTCAATTTTGAGCCAATTGACTTCACAGAGCATTGAGTTATCTGAATAATCTTTCTCCCTTGTTCTTATTTGTGACCTTACAAAGTCATGAGACACTTCCATACTGCCATTTGTGCTAATATGCCTAAGGATGGTTTGAAACTTTAGGATATTAAGAGTACCTTACTCACAAAGGAGATAAATAAAAAGAATGTGGATGCAGCCCGTACTTCTCATGCATTGATTGTTAGGGGCAAACATGATGGTAAGAGCGATAATGACCACCATGGTAGTAGAGACTCACATAAGTCTCAGTCTCACAGGCAATCTCACCATAAGTCTCATGGTTATAAGGTCTCTCTTACATGTCATTACTATGGAAAGCAAGGTCATATTAGGCCACAGTGCTATAAGACATGTGATGATAAGCATAAGGAGAAAGGTAAGGGAAAAGTGTAGGATAAGTTTGATTATTAGATAAATGTAGTGTAGCTTGAGTCACATGATGATTACATCTTGATAGCTTCTTCTCTTGATGCTAGTCAATTGGTTGATGCCTTGTCCCCTTTTTCTTAGTATTAGCTATTTGATTAAGGGGCTTCCTTTTTATGGTATCCTCATAAGGATTGATTCCAATCCTATTGCAACATGACATGTTCTGTGAGACTAGGAAATGACTTGGCATTGGATATTATTGGCATTGGTGATATTAGATTGCATTTTGCTTTAGGAAGCACTTTTGTTTTGCATTATGTACACTGTGTTTTGGCTTTTACCAAAAGCCTATTCTTTGTTGAGTACTTGGATGATGCAAGATGTAATATATCTTTTGGTGATTTTGTATGGAAGACTACCCATGGGAAACTTGTCTTTGCTCAAGGTGCCAAGGCTAGCAGCCTCTATCCCTTGCTTGTATCTAAGTCTATTGACCATGTTTTGGCTATGGTCAATATATCATATGTATCTTTATGGCATCATCACCTTGGGCACATGTTCTTAAAAGGAATGAAAATGCTTTCTTATTTGTAGTATCTTCTGTCCCTTGACTACAAATGTTTTGATTCATGTGATCATTGACTTAATGGCAAGGAGACATATAGTTCTTATAAGAAGTCTAGTATTATGTGCACGGGCAAGCCTTTGGCTCTTGTTCATTCCGATGTATGTGTTTTCATGTCAATCACTAGGTGGTAGGCATGAAGTACTATGTGACTTTCATGGATGATTATTCGCATAAGGTTTGTGCATATCCCATAAAGCAAAAATCAGATGTATTGGCTACCTTTCAGTATTATTGGTGCTTTTGTTGAGAACTAGCTTGGGTATAGGTTGAAATGCCTAAGGTTAAATAATGGGGGTGAATATATATCAAAAGCATTTGAGTAGTTTTGTAATTAGTGGGATATTAAGCGGCATCAAGTTGACCACATCTTACACCCCACCCTAGAATGGTGGTGTAGAGCACATGAATATGATAATTTAAGAGAGAGTCCATATAGTATGCTTAGTCAGGTAGGCTTACCGCAACACTTTTGGGCTGAGATAGTAAGTATTAATGTATACGTAATAAATGGATCCCTATACACTACTATTGATTATTAGGTTGAAGAGGAGATATGATCTCAAAAATCTCCATCATATGCTAATTTAAGTGTCTTTATATGTGAGGCTTTTTTCCATGTTCCCAAGGACAAATGCAATAAGTTGGATTCTAAATCAATGAAATGCATCTTTCTTGGTTGTAGGAATGCACGTGAAACGGGCTATCACCAATGGGATTCACAAGATAGGATGGTTATCTGTAGCCATGATATTGTTTTCCAAGAGGAGAAGATGCACAAGTAGCCTAAGCAAGTAGTTGAGATACGTAGAGTGATATTTCAGGAGGAACCTCCTATTACCATATAACATATAAGACAACTTGTAGCTGATGTTCCAATGGCCCATGATCATGATGTTGAACTAGATGTATAGGCCCCACAGCCTCGATCTATTGGAAATAGATGTTAACCTGATTAGTTTGAGCCCTCCATGGACTATATTATGGTGTGATAGATTCTAATGAGCCTCTTTATGATGAGAAGGCCATGCATAGAGGTGATAGTCACTCTTGGGAGAGGGCCATACAATTAGAGTATGACTCATTGTAGAAAAACCATATGTAGGATTTGGTTTCTTTGCCTTGTGGAAAGCATGCTTTGCCATGCAAGTAGGGGTACAAGTTGAAGAGTACCCCTAGATACCCCAAGCCAGCAGCATATACAGCCAAATTGGTTGCAAAGGTTTTTAAGCAGGAGCATGGTGTTAACTTTGATGAGATCTTCTCTCCTACAGTCAAGATGACAATCCTATGCTTGGTATTGGATTTCATTGTGTGCCTAGATTTGGACCTTTATTACATGGATGTAAAGACAACTTTCTTACATGGGGACCTTTATGTGATGAGATTTATATATAGTAACCTAACGGCTTTGAGGAAAAAGGCATGCAACACCTAGTGTGCAAGTTGATGAAGAGCCTTTATGGTCTTAAGTAGGTAGGCACCAAGGGAATGGAACCACAAGTTTGATACTTTCATGCATTCACATGGATATACACATAGTGACAGGGATCCATGTCTCTACACGAAGAAGGCTCATGATTGGCAACCTTATTATCTTGGTACTTTATGTGGATGATATGTTGATTACTGGGAAAGCTCACGATGAGCTAAATGCCTTGAAAATTCAACTCAAGAAAAGCTTTGAGATGAAGGACATGAGACGTGCCTAACATATTATTGTATGCATATTAGGTACAATCGCTCCAAGGGACTCCTTTATTTATTACAAAGAGACTACATACAAAAGGTCCTTGACATATGCAATATGTTAAGCCTATTGGATGGCCTTTACCTTCCCATGTGAAGGTCAATTAAGCAGATTATCCCTAGTTAGATGAGCAGAAGACCTAGATGGCCAAGATTCCTTATGCATCCATAGTGGGTAGTTTGAGGTATGCAATGATATAGCCATAGCCACTCTTCAAACATAGCATTTGCAGTGGGAGTTGTGGCACACTATATGCCTACACCTAGATAGCAACATTGGGGTGTTTGTGGCACTTTGATGTTACATGAGAAAGCTCTTTGCTCCTTTCCTATTGCTTTGTGTGGATTTTTTCTTTGTTTTCTTCCCCCCCCTTTTTTTTGGAGCTACATTGGGGGATACACTAAACCTCCTCATCATGCTCCTCAATACTTACATTTTTAGGGGGCCTAAAAGATTTACCAAGGAAAGCATGGCTTTGCATGTAGCCCTTTTGGTGATTCTCGAATGTGTTGCGAGTGGTGATATTTGACATTGCAGTGTGCTTGTTTCTTGAATGCGCGTCTTAGCAGCGATTGCTTACCAACGGCCTTAATGATAGGCATAATGTAGAAGCTCATAGGAAGGCTTTCTATCTTGATAGGGATTGCCATTTTGCACTTTCCCAGTAGTGAGTGTAGGACTGCCCCCCAAACAAGCTAAGTTTTGCGTTAGTAGGTTGCAACTGGGGTTGGCCAATGAGGGTCCAATGATTGTGTGTAAGGATATTACAGTCAGTTCCCTTATCAATGAGTGCATCAAAGGCATATGTCGTGTGACTAATGATTGATATGCATAGGTATGCAAGTGCCACTTCTTCCTCATCCTCTTCCTCAATCTCAGTGATGGTGGTTACTCTCACATTTATAGGTAGATTTAGCATTGGAGGCTCGTGTGGTGGGTATGCTGGTGTTGGTTGATTGCTAGAGCTCCTAGCCATCATGTAGACTGGTACTAATGGTGGGACCTACTCTTCAGCAACTAAGATGGTGTGACTTTGTGGGACTCACTGGCTATCCTAGTAGCGTGTTTATAATCCTCCTCTTCATTTGAGAACGGGAAATCAATGGTGGCTAGCACATGCATCCAATCCTGCTCATCCTTGAGGTAAGAGATATACTTTGTTAGTGGCCCATAGAAATTGTTGACTTATGAGTCTCCTTTTAACATAGCGGAGATGGCATTTAGGTCAACCGAAGTGGTCTTCCAAGTATTCATCTTGACTCTCATGGTTTTTGATCTATTGCCTAAGAACATTAGACCATTGCCCCAGTCTTCTATCATTTGTGCATTTCACATCTAGGACTAGCCTAACAGGATGTTATAGTCCACTTCCTTCATGTATGAAATTCAGTGAGAACTGGACTCCTGCTATCTTCAAGGGCTAGTCTTTCAATACCCCAAATGGCCTAACTTTCATTCCATTGACCTGTGTGATATTAAACCTTGATGTCTCCATAGGTGGGTTACCCCCAAGCTTGTAGGACTGCATGGCTGAGTACACTGACTCTTGCTCCTACATCTATGATCCCCTTTCTTGCAACATCTCCTAATGCATTGAGAGGAAAGATTATGTGCATCTCAATACCTTTCCAAAAGGCATTTACATGCAAAGACTTAGGCATCGAGTTCAAGGTTAAGCTTGGTATTTGCTTTACTACATCATGGCCAGGCTAGTCAACCACTCCAAGCTCATTTGATCTTTCTACTCACTGCTTCAACACTTGCCATAAAGTTGGATTCTGCCTAAGTAGTTCTACCAAAGGTAAAGTCACAGGGGTTGATATCAATGTCATGAGCAAGTTGCCAACCGCCTAATTTTTGTTAGGCTCTACACTCTTTTGCCGATGATCTTGGGCAGTCTGCCCACTTGTGGGATCTAGGCTCTCTCTATGTGGTGCTACGTGGGGTGCTGATGGGTCTCTTGATCTTAACTGAGTAGACAAGCCTAGTGTGCTCGTGCTAGAGAGCCCATTAATCTCGTCTTCCATGATGGGTTATGCATCCTTTAGGTGCGCTTGGGCTTCTCTCACCCACTCCTTGACCTTATCAACCACATCTAATTGGTGCATTGGATGGGGATATTCTCCAATCTTGGCGCTTCCCTTTTCTTTTATCTTAGGAGCAGTTGTCTCTGCTTTTGCATCTGTGACTTACTTCCCCTTTGGTAATGTGGTGGCACTATCCATCTTAAGCATAATCTTCATCTTAGTCCTCTTTTTCCTTCTTCTACGGCTTTTCTTCCCTATTGAAGCTGCGTTGAGGTTACTAGGTCATCCTGGTAATGAAATACCGGCATGCCTTTCCTATGCTTGGGTCATGACATTCAGCAAAATTGGTATGGCTTTGCCATCAAGTGTTTCAACTCCGAATAGTCCCAATGGTACGGACGCCACAATAGTCAAACAAGTGGAAGGTTTTCACCTAGGGCACTTGGCGTACAAGCGTGGGATCCTACACTCAGGGCATTTCAGGTCAACCTTGTATTGATTGGCTTGCTCCCTTTCGGGGCATCGAGATTAGATGTGTCCTGGGTGGCCGTGCAAGTCCAGCATGGGTCCTTGGTTTTGTCCTCCTAGACCTCTACCTTTTTCCCTATCCATCAACACCATCATCGACACTAGTCTGAAATCCATCAAGATGGGATTTTTCTCTTCATTGTATGAGATATAAGGGTTCATGTATGCTTCATCCTCGTTCGACTCCTCTATGTAATGTATCGTAGTGTCACTCGATGGGTGGGTCATGATGGGTCCAAGTGGTATAGGTATCCCTGTGGGGTTGATGTCCATCCTAGGGACAACTAGCTTTAAATCATTGGGTGCTGGGAGAGCTAATGGAGCTCCCCTTCCATAATGTGGCAGTCTATTCCCACTCGATGTGCACAAGATTTCAGACTTTGCCTAGGAGACAAAGGACAGATGTGGTATACTAGTCTAGAACACAATAACTTCAATGACCTCAAGAGTCTCTTCATCAAGATATTCTCTGAGGGATACTTTGACAACCTCATCATTCGGTTGATGAACATCAGTCAAAAGGATAAGGAGGATATCCGAGACTATGTCACACATGTGCAGAGT
The DNA here is from genome assembly GCF_053477565.2 of Lygodium microphyllum. NCBI lineage: Eukaryota > Viridiplantae > Streptophyta > Polypodiopsida > Schizaeales > Lygodiaceae > Lygodium > Lygodium microphyllum. The sequence goes on along the minus strand of NC_141142.1, from coordinate 88,965,738 downwards.
CTCTTTAAGAGAATCCCAACCACCACAAAGTGACCTAACGAATGAGCTGTCTCTCTCCACTATGTTCATAAGTGGGATCCGAAGTAAAGAGCTTTACAAGGCCTTGGTGAGCAACTCAACCCTGCAAAGGGATGTGCTAGATAGGGTCTTCGAAGAAGCCATATGAGTGGATGACCTACTCAAGGAGAGGAGCTCGAGACCCACAACCCGAGACAACACTGTCTCTAGAATCTTAAGAAAGGGCTACAATCATTGGTAAAAGATCTAAGTGGAGCACCCAAGACAAGGGAAATAGTGTGTTGACCAGAGCCAGGAGTTGGCAAACGTGAAGCTAGAGTTGGCTAGGTGTGTAAAAGATTATGAGAAGGCATGCATGACCTTAGATACAATGCATGCACCTTCTGGCCGAGTGCATGGATCCTAGATCTAGACCACATGCCCAATTGAGGTAGGTTTTTCCATGATACAATTCATTGCCGATTACCAAGGCGGTTAGTATACCCACAACCATACAATTAGCCTTACTACCTATTAGTAAATGAAGTTGCCAAGGTTTCTCCACTCTGTTTTGTAGTTATGTTGTCTAAGAATCACTTGGTGGGAAGCTTGCTCACGTAAGATCGGCTTCTAGTGCTCTCTCCCTCTCAGCGTTTGGTATTATCCTATTGCAGTTGACGAGCGCTAAGATGCATTGGACTTCATACATTTCTATATCTTACCTCAGCTTTTGTTGCTCTTGGTGATATAGGTGGCTATGCTTTGCAATGCTCTCCTTGCCAACTTATGCTCTTCCTCGAGATCGGCTATGATATCTTCAACTGGTCTACCGTGATGCTCCATTTTAGTTTGCAAGTCGTATTACTAGAGTCGTGCTGCTACACACACACCGCGTAAAAAAATCTAGAGTGTGGCTTCCTTTTAGATTCAGAGAGCCAATGCCACTTTAAGCATTAGTGTTAGTGTCCATGGTTCAAAATATTAGATTTTTTTGGACAAGTTTTTAGTCAATTTTTGATATTCTAGATATTATCTCTTGTAAAAATCCATAAAACTATAGACAACTTTTAGATTAGGATGACATGTAAAAGGAAGCATGTAGCTTTCAACCAATTTGAGAGGATTTTATGTAAAAAGAGAGATTAACGAAATCGTGCGATGTGCGATCGCTGTTTTCAGGTAGTGAAAACAGCACTCCGAAGTGGGAGTTGAAGGAGTGATCTAGCTGAATTTTGGCCATGTGTCCTGGTATTTAACCCCCCTTTGGGAGCGAATGGAGGCATCAGATTGGCGATCTGAGCAGCATAGAGGAATGTATTATTTTGTACACATTTTTGTCTATTAGAGTTATATTTTCTCATAATGTTGAAAGAAACTGACAGGCTTCATCTCTGTTAATATTCTTCTATATTTTTTAATTCTTTTTGGGAGCATTCTTCTACGTCTTCAATCTCTTCGAACCCCTTCTCTTCTGTCTACTCCTCTCCCTAAATCTACCTTCACCCTACTGTCTCTTATCTTCAAGAATTTGGCTTGAAACCTTCAACCCTTCTCTTATCTCTACCATATCCGGAGTAAAAGCTCTTGAACCCCCATACATTCTTCTCTTGCTAAACCCTTGTGGTGACCTTCAACCCTACGCGTTGCAACATTGGGTCATCATTTTTCGGATATCAGCTTGGAATTCTCTTAGTCAAGCTCGTCATTTTCAGGGTTGGTGCTGGCTCCTGACATGTTGCTGATTTCTTGAGCAACTAGGGTGTCGATCTGATTGATCAAGTCGGGTAGAGCTATGTCCCTAATTGTGCTTGTTGTTGTTGCTCCCTGGTGGCTCAACAATTTGAGTCTCCAAGTATTTAGTGATTTGGTGTCCTTGGAAGCTATTCGATGCCTGGGGGTCTTCTCCTACTAGTGGGTTTGTTCAGCGTATCTCATCTTGCATGAATTCCTTGTTATTAAAAACAATCCTCAATGTTACAAATACTTAGATGCCAGCGGTGTGCTCCTCAAAGTACACTGTGCAAAATTAGGCTTTTAGCTTTTCTGGTGCACGTCAAATGTTTAATTGATACAACTGTGCAAATTCAATAGAAACAATACAGTGCAGCACACTCTTGTCTTGATCCTTTCATGTAGGTGTGACAGCCACTCTAGTTGGTTTGTTTTGTTCTCTACAACTTCCTAGACGTGTGGTTTAAGGGGTAGCAGGTTTAGTCAATTAGTCTGGGTCTCCATCAGGATGACATGTGACTGAGGGTCAGTGGTCGTGATCGTTCTCTTGGCCGTTAGATCGCAATTTGTAAGTCTGTGGCTCTATGAGTCATTCTATGCATTTGGAGGCCTACGAGGGTGTCGTCTACCTAGCCTCTGCTTGCCCTGGGGTGGGTTCAATTTGCTAGAATCTAGGTTCTGTATAGATCGCCGAGTGACAGTGTCCGAGTTGCAATGTCCAAGTTATAGCCTACTCAGACATCTGAATCAAGTACTCCTCCGAGTCTAACTTGTTTGAGTTTGAGTGGTCTTGCACTCTCAACCATTTGAGTTTGTGTGGATGGCCATTTGAGGCAAAATGAATTAGGTCTAGGGTCTGAGTCTAAGTCTCAAACTCGGATGGTTTTGTGATTGTCCGAGTGGCCTTGTGACTCAAACTATCCGAGTGGTAGTGAGCCTCAGACAACTATGGAATATGTCTGAATGTGGCAATGGTTAGGGGTCCAAAATGATGAAAAATCACTTAGATATTCCTAGCTTCTATCCTAACATTGCAACTAGGGTCTTGTGACTAGGATCAACAAGCATCGGCTACACTTAGAGCATAACTATAGGGCTCGAGGATGTGGGAATGTGAATCGATGAATGTATCTACACACACACACACACACACACATACGCTCTCTCTCTCTCTCTCTCTCTCTCTCTCTCTCTCTCTCTCTCTCTCTCTCTCTCTCTCTCTCTCTCTCTCTCTCTCTCTCTCTCTCTCTCTCTCTCTCTCTCAAGCTCTCTCTTAACTAAATGCATACAAATGAGCTCTTTCTCTGTCCTCTTGGCTTCTTAAACCCTTTCTTTCTTGCCATGTTACTTCCCCCCTCTCTCTCTTTGCTGTCCTAATTCCTTGAAGCTCTCTTTTCCCTGTTTTGGGCCTGCTATTACAGTAGAAACCCTATTGTGTGTTTCTCTACTTTGCTTGTTTTTTTCTTTCCTAAATGCATCCAAATCACAAGAAATCACTCACACTAATCCAATCCACTTACCTAAATCCAAAAAACCAAAAAATCTTACTTCCAAAGAAGATCGAATACCTCTTCAACTCCCTCGCTTCCTACCTATCTCAAGCATCATTTGGGGCAAACCCTACTTCAATGCTCGATTTGGAGTGAGCACTCAAAACTTGAATCCATTGGTCCTAGAAAATGGAACCAAAATGTGGGAGTTTTTTCCTTGACCATCGAGACCCTTGCACCGCTTATTGTTTCAAGTGTTTCAAGCCAAGTGCAATGGCTACCTCTTACATAGCCGTATGCACTCTCACACCTACGAGTGTAGTGAGCTTACCTCTATGCTTGATTAAGTTTCCTCCTCCCTCAAGCACTCTGATAGCTCCATGATCCAAGGTGTAAGCTCAAGCAAGCTCAATCCTCAAGCTCCAAGCTCCATGCTCCATCACGTGCGAGACAAGAGAAAGAAGAGAAGAAGAAGAAGAGAGGAGAAGATGGAAAGCTTCTCCACCACGGCCCCTCACCCTCACACACTCACTCCCTCTCTCAAGCACAAGCTCAAGCAAGCAGAATAAAAAGAAGAAGAGAATAAGAGAGCTAGTTTTGGTCACACGCACAAGAATGAGCTTCTTTATTCACCTTTTGCCTTTTATACAAGCCCTAATCCCTTTTGGGCACCCATCTCTTTTTTACATGACCGGCCATTTTAGCCTAGGTCATCTTTTCATATTCCCTTTCTATTTACATTGTTCCTTCACCCATGCCCATCTACATTTACAAATTGCACATGAGGGAGCCTAGATCTCTTTTACAAAGATTCAGAGTGTGCTTTTATATTTAAAATGTGTCTTTCCTCTTCTGCACTTGCCATGAACTTTTAAGGTTCCTCATGTGCTTGGCCTTTTTTCTTCCTATTTCTTTGGTGGGTTGCCTTTTTCTACTTTTCCCTAAGTCTTTAATTTTCTTTTTTTGCTTTCTTTGTATTGGGGTTAACATCTACTCTACATCTCGGCATTAAGGTCTCCTACCAAGAGATCCCTCCTAGTTCAGAGTAGTGTACAATCTAATTTGAGAGGTGTGTGAAAGGGGACTCCTCTTCTCCATCTTCCTCTCTCTCCTGCTATTGGGGCTCCCAAGTAGCATATCTTGACCTTTGCTAGACTCTATCTTGGAGCTCTATCAACATTGCCACTCATCATGATCCTCGAGCGATACCCTTATGTCTCATATAGCTTCTATGTGTGGACTCTCAAGTGGTACCCCGATGTCTTGTCTAGCTCCTATATGTGGACTTCCAAATATATCATTATACTCTAGGCAATCCCCTTTCATGACTCTGGCGTGTCTGTGATTAGAATGAGCTCATGGTTCCTCATCGCCTCCCCCATCCTACCTAGGTCTATCAATATGAGTCATCATAGTTTCATACTGTCATCTATATCTTTGATGTGTTTGTCTCATAGGCCGCACATCCCTATCAATTTCCTTGACATCAATGATGACTTGTCCATCTCTATACACTTGATATTGGTCTTGGTTGGATAGATGGATTTGTACTTGTACTAGATGGATGTTAAGATGGCTTTCTTACATGGGGATCTACATGAGGATATCTATATGCAACAATCTAAGGACTTTGAGAAAAAAAGTAGGCAACACCTAGTGTGCAAGTTGGGGAAGAGTCTTTATTGACTTAAGTAGACATGTAGGGAGTGGTATCATAAGTTTGATACCTTAATGCATTCCCAAGGTTACTCCCATAGTGATATGAATCCATGTCTTCAGACGAAGAAGGCTTGTGATGGTAGCCTTATCATTTTAATACTTTATGTTGATGACATACTAATTGTTGGGAGTGCTTCATGATGAGCCGGATACTTTAAAGACTCGGTTCAAGAAGAGCTTTGAGATGAAGGACATGGACTATGCCTCTCATATACTTGGTATGTACAATTTTCACATTAGCTCTAAGGGACTCCTCTACTTGTCATAGAAGAAGTACATTCATAAAGTCCTTAAGCGTTCCATATAAAAGATAGTAAGCCTATTGGCTACCCATTACCTTCTCATGTGAAAGTTAGTCAAGTTGATTATCCCCAATCATATGATGAGAGGGAAAAGATGGCCAAGAACCTATATGCATCCACCCTAGACAGCTTGATGCATATATGCCATGATAGCCACTAGACCTAACATAGTATTTGCAAAGGGAGTTGTGGCTCATTATATGGCAACACTTTTGCAGGTGACATTGGGACATCATGAAGGATATCATGAGATATCTTAAGGGCACTGTAGATGTGTGCATTTGTTATGATGCTAGGATACTAGAGTCATGGGCTACACAAACTCTGATTATGCAAGCAATGTACATAGTAGGAAGTCCAACTTTGGCTATATCTTCACTTTTTCTAGAGGTAATGTTTCTTGGATGTCTAGGATACAAAAATACATAGTCTCAAGGCTGAAATGCCAAGGATGCAGAAATGCATAGCTCCCATCACTATCACTTTATTCTTTATTCTTTCTATGACAATAGGAATAAGGGAGGAAGCCAAGTCACACATTGTAATTGTTGGAATTCCCACACATTGTCTTGCTATATCTTGCTTGAACCTCCATAGGTATTGCTTCTCTCTCGCTTTTGCTTATGCTTCCACTCTTGTTCCACTTTTCACTTATATATATTCTAATTCATGTCTCTATTATCAAGTAGATGGATATTGTGGGTTGACTTCCAACAAAGTTAAAGACAATATATCACTAACAACATAATAGGCGAGATACATGGGATCACCTCTTTACAAAGGGAGCAATTAATGTGCAATAGTATAACTTGTCGTGCCATAGAAACTTCAATACAATAAGAGATATTTATACTAGCCGAGATACATGGGATCACCTCTTTACAAAAGGAAACATCAATGAGCAATAGTATTGTTGTGCCATAGAAACTTCAATGCAATAAGAGGCATTTATAAATAGTTTACAATTTGTTATGTAGTTTGTTAAATGAGGCATTGCAATCATTTTCTTATCGTAATCTTTTGCTCTTTGCTATATGCACATTCAAGAAGGATTATGAGGCTAATGACAGTGGATCTGAGGCGGGTTCACCCATACATCAAGCGCACCATCTTTGAGAGTAGGTTTTTTATATTGTAATGCAAGCCAAAAACTTGGTTATCAAATTGATGTACTCAATGTACTTATAATACAATAAAAAACATTCTTTGGAAGCTTCAAATCCTCTTATCTTATGATTCAAGGTAAATTTTGGCTTGTATATACATATTTATGTACACCCTTGTATTTTATGAATATCATTAAACATTCTCAATAGTTCTTGTGTACTTGGAGCATACATTTGCTCTTTTTTGTTTTATATTCACATTATATATTTCCATGTGTCATGCTACATTCTTGCTTTTACTTTATTTTTAGTGGACTCAATTTGTATAAGCAATGCTTACTTTATAGTTGGAAAGGAGTGCTCAAAAGGGGGGGGGGGGGGGGGGGGGCAATTAGGCCATCTATATGCCTAATCTCTCCTATAGTGGCTGTCTAGATTTTTTTTGGTATTGGTGATTAGCGCTTTCATCATTTTCTCTAGCGTGTCCAAGCTTGGCATCCACACTCGCTGTCTATTTACTAGTCTCAACCTCCATTTTACTCTAGTTCAAGTGTGCAGAGATATTTTTTCGGGTCCAAGTGGTTCAAGGAAGGTGGTGTGAGGTGGCAATGCTGAAGGTGAGGGAAAGGTAGTAGGATTAAAGGCTAGCAGAGGGTAAGATGTGAGGTGCTAGGGGCAAGAGAGAGAGAGAGAGAGAGAGAGAGAGAGAGAGAGAGAGAGAGAGAGAGAGAGAGAGAGAGAGAGAGAGAGAGAGAGAGAGAGAGAGAGAGAGCTAAAGGCAAGGGTAGAGTGGGATAGCAGAGGGAAAAGTGGAGAGTAGAGTAGAGAGCAAGGGCAAGAGGCACATGGGGGTTGCAAGGCAAGGGCACGACAAGATGTTGAAAGATAGAGCCTGAATGGAAGCACATAAGCAGAAGCAAGAGATGTGGTGGATGGAGAGAGAGAGAGAGAGAGAGAGAGAGAGAGAAACATTGTATATGAGAACTCCAACAGTCACAATCTGTGACTACCTTCCCTTATTCAACAGTCACTAAAAGAATAAAGAATAAAGTGACAGTGATAAGTACCCTCCACCTATAGTGCACAAGTGTGCAGTCATTGTATGTGGAGTAAATACATTGTGGCATAGGCACAAGTGTCTTTATCCCCAACAACTTTCCACTTAAAAATGAATATATCTCTAGTGAGAAGAGGACAAGAAAAAGTGACAATGTAAATGTACATAAAGTAAAACTGAATTAGGAATAGACGTCATCTCATCCTACGCCCATCATCTTCTTAAGAAAGGAAAAACATTCTATTAAGAAACTTTTAGTAAGCAGATCTATAGGATTCTCGTCAATCAAAATCTTGACAAGCTCAATAGACGTATCTCCCTAATGAAGTGATAGTGCACCTCAATGTGCTTTGTCTTCACACGAAAAACTAGATACTTGGCCAATTGAAATGCACTCGTAGAATCCGAACGTAGTATAGGAGTAATAGTAATACCAATGCATGTTACCAAATGACCTAATTATAGGACCTCCTTTGCAAGCCTTAGTGGCTGCAACATACTTTGCCTGGGTAGTAAATAAGGCTATGCATTTTTGCACCCTAGATATCTAAGAAACAACACCTCTAGCAAAAGTGAAGATGTACCTAGAGGTGAACTTCTTACTATCTACATGTTCCACATAATCAGAGTTAGTGTAGCCCACAACTGTAATATCTTGACTAGCATAGCAAATACTCATATTTGCAGTGCCTTTCAAGTACCTCATGATACCCTTTACGTAATCATTATGTTACTAGCAAGGTGTAGCCATATAGCATGCCACAACTCCCAATGCAAATGCTATAGATGAGTAGCTATCATGCATACATCAAATTGCCCACTACGGATACATAAGGGATCTTGGCCATCTTAGCCTTTTGCTCACTAGGGAGACAAACTGCCTGACTGACCTTTACATGGGAAGGTAAAGGACAACCAATAGACTTAACATCTTGCATATGGATAGGCTTAAGGACCTTCTATATATAATCCTTGTATGATAAGTAAATGAGCCCCTTAAAGCGATTGTGCATGATGTGCATACCAAGAATATATGAGATATATCCCATGTCCTTCATCTCAAAGCTCTTCTTGAGTTAATTTTTCAAGGCATCTAGTTCATCGTCACGAGCTCTCCTAGCAATCAACATATCATCCACATAAAGTATCAAGATAATAAGACTATCGTCACAAGCCTTCTTCATATAAAGACGCAGATGTATATCACTACATGTATATCCTTATGAATGCATGAAATCTTCTATGACAAGTAAAGGAGCCCCTTAGAGAGATTGCACATGATGTGCATGCCAAGAATATATGAGGCTTGTCCCATATCCTTTATCTCAAAGCTCTTCTTGAGCTTTTCAAGGCATCATGAGCTCTTCTAGCAATCAACATATTATCCACATAAAGTACCAAGACAATAAGGCTACAATCACAATCCTTTTTCATGTAAAGACACAAATGCATATCACTATGTGTATATCCCTATGAATGCATGAAAGCATCAAGTTTGTGGTACCATTCCCTAGGTACCGACTTAAGGCCATAAAGGCTCTTTCTCAACTTGCACACTAGGTGTTCCCTACCTTTTTTCTTAAAGTCCGTAGGCTGCTGCTTATAAATATTATCATACAAGTCCTCATGTAAGCAGGTTGTCCTTACATCCATCTAATAAAGATCTAGATCTAACTATGCAACCAAAGCTAGTACTAAATGTAGAGTAGTTATCTTAACCATAGGAGAAAACACCTCATTAAAATCAACACCATGCTCCTATTTAAAACCCTTTGCAACCAATTTGGTCTTACATACCAACTTGGGGTGTCCAATGGTACTCTTCAACTTATATACCCACTTGCATGGCAAAGTATGCTTCCACTAGGCAAAGGATCCAAATTCCATGCATGATTTAGCTGCAACAATGAGTCATCCTCTAACTACATGGCTCTCTCCCAAGAGGGGCTATCACCTTTGTACATGGCCTCATCATAGGTAAAAGGTTCACCACTAGCATCTGCCACCATAACATAGTCCATGGAGGGTGCAGATGGATCGCCGACTGACATCTATCTCTAGTAGACCATCGCAAAACAGGTTGTGGACCCTATACATCTATCTAACATCATGATGATAGGCAAGTAGAACATCAGTTGCAAGCTATCTAGTTGGTTGTATGATAATAAGAGGCTCCTCCTAAATTATCACTCTACGTACCTCAACTACTTGCTCAGGTTGCTTATGTATCTTCTCCTCATGGAAAACAAGATCATGTGGCTACAGATGAACTTCTTAACCTATGGATCCCATAGGCGATAGCCCATCTCACCCCTGCATCCCCATATCCAAGAAAGATGCATTTTACTAATTTAGAATCTAGCTTATTACATTTGTCCTTGGAAACATAGTAAAAAGCCTCTCAACCACCAAAGATATGCAAATGAGTATATATTAAATTTTTCTAGACCATACCTCATTTCCAACCCTAATAACCAAGGACAATGCATGGGGATCTATTTATCAAGTGTATAGCACTAGTAACTGTCTCAATCCAAAAATGTTGCGGTAAGCTTGCATGGCTAAGCATACTATGAACTCTCTCTTGAATTATCATATACTGTGCACTTTGCAATACCGTTCTAAGGTGGGTGTAAGCAGTGGTTAATTGATACTTAATACCCCGCTCATCGCAAAAACTAAAATGCTTTAGAGACATATTCACCTCATTATCTGATCTTAGGGATTTTAGCCTATATCCAAAACAATTCTCAATAAGAGCAAGCAAACACTAAAATGTAGCCAATACATCCAATATCTGTTTTATGGGATATGCCCAAACCTTATGCGAATAATCATCAATGAAAGTCACAAAGTATTTTATGCCACCTAGTGATTGATAGGGCATGGGACCACATACACCAAAATGAATGAGCTAGAGACTCACCCATGTGCATAATGCCAAACTTCTTATTAAAATTATGCGTCTACCTGCCATAAAGACAATGATCGCATGAATCAAACATTTTTAGTCAAGGGATGGAAGATACTGCAAATGAGAAAGCATTTCATTCCTTTTAAGGACATGTGCCCAAGGCAACAATGCCATAAAGATCTATATAGTATATTAGTCACATAGCCAAAACATGGACAATAGACCTAGATATAAGCAAGGGATAGAGGTTGCCAACCTTGGCACCTCGAGCAAAGATAATATTTCCATGGATAATCATCCATGTAGAATCGCCAAAATATACATGATATCCTACATCATCCAATTGTCCACCAGCAAAGAGTAGGCTTTTGGTCAAAGCCGAAACATGGTGTATATCATGCAATACAAAAGTGGTATCTAAAGCAAACTACAGTCTAACATCATCAATACCAATAATATCCAATGCCAAGTCATCTCCTAGAGCCTCATATGTGTGCATAATGTCAAAATTCTTATTAGAATTATATGTTTGCCTATCATAAAGACAATGATCACATGAATCAAACATTTATAATCAAGGAATAGAAGATACTGCAAATGAGAAAGCATTTTCATTCCTTTTAAGGACATGTGCCCAAGGGAACGATGCCATAAAGATATATGTGGTATATTAGCCACCACCAAAATATGGTCAATAAACCTAGATATAAGCAAGGGATAGAGAAGGCTGTCAGCTTTGGTACCTTGAGCAAAGATAAGATTCCCATGGATAATCTTCCACGAGGAATCACCAAAAGATACATTATATCCTACATAATCCAACGATCCATAAGCTTTTGGTCAAGGCCGAAATACGATGTACATCATGCACAATAAAAGTGCTACATAAAGCAAACTACAATCTAACATCATCAATGCCAAGTCATTTTCTAATCTCACAAAATCTATCAGGCTATGATAGGAACAAAACCAATCCTTATGTAAGGTAACATGAAAAGAAGCCCCCGTATCAAGTACCCAATACAGAGAAAAAGCAATTGAGATATCAATCAATTGACTACCATCAAGAGAAGAATCTACCAAGATGTAATTATCATTAGACTTAAGCTCCAAGGCATTTATCCCCTCAATTTTCATATTGGACTTACTAGAAACAATGTTATAATCATCAAACTTCTTACACTTTACCCTTTCATTTCTTCTTACACTTATCATCGCGCATCTTATGGCACTATGATCTAATATGACCTTGCTTTCCACAATAATGACATGTAAGAGAGACCTTACAACCACAAGACTTACTGCATGATTGTTTGCGTCATTGAGACCTCTGTAAGTCTCTATCATGATGGTCATTACCATTCTTACCATCATGTCTACCCTTAATAGTCAATGCATGAGAAGTATGGGTTGTATTCACATTCTTTCTATTTATCTCCTCTGTGAGTAAGGTACTCTAAATATCCTAGAGTTTTAAGCCATCCTTAGAAATATTAGCATACATGGCAGTAGAAGAACTATCCCATGACTCTAGAAGTGTCACAATCAAGAACAAGGGAGAAAGATTATCCTTAAACTCAATGGCATGTGAAGTCAATTGGCTGAAAATCGACTACGACCCATTCATATGCGCAAACACACTAGTCCCTTCCTTCATGCAAAAGTCTATGAGTTATTTCAATCAATGCATCTATGAATCAGGGCTTTGCTTAGCATAAAGATTTCATATCTTCTTCCATAATTACCAAGCATTATCCTCAGGTGCCACAACATTGAAATAAATTTATTTTGACGATGACAATATAATTGTAGATTTACATAGCTCATCCCAAGTATCCTAATTAATGCCTCAAACTTTACACCCTTGATTTTCAAAGACTTGACTTGCTTCTTTTAAACTAGTACATACCATATTTGTATCTTTCAATAGGTGAAGTTTGTGCCATAAGCTTTTCAATATTAAAAATGGGATAATGATAATATGCCAATGTAAAATCCAAGAGAAAGGGCTAGTATAAATGATTGCAAATTAGCCCCTAAAACTCAGTCAAACAAGGGTAAAACAAGAGGGGATGTCAAAAGTATAGAGTTATCCACCAATTGCAAGCAATAGACTACAAAACTACCATGTTTACTCTCCAAAAGAATGTTGAAAATGGTAATTACAGTAATATTCAAATAAATACAATAGTATATATCAATCCAACTATTGACAAATAGCTAAGAAAGCAAGCTCCCACTCCCAAGGATATATTAGTAGCAACCAAGATACAAAATAAAACTACGAGCAACTAAGCATAGACCATCAGTACCAAAGATTGTCATAAACCCAAATTGTTGTTAATATAACATACATCCCATAAGCATATACATCACTAATAAACTTCTTACAGAGGAAAGTGCTAGCTTCCAAAGCATACAAAATCAAAATAGCTCATAAGCAAAGGTAACTATTGCAAATGTCTCTAATTGGAGTGAATCCAAAATGCAAATGCTAGACATATATATCAAAGCATCTAGGAAGCCTAAGCACATCACAAATACATCTAGAAGCATAAGTGTCAAATGAAGCTTTAATATATGTAAGTGAGTAAGTACAAAAGCTCAAAACAACTAACCAAAATCCAAATACATCAAATGTAGCTCAACTCCAAGTGTCAAAGCATGTCATAACCATATTTGGACTTATACATCAATGCTAGCAATAGGCATTAAAAGCATAAAGCTCATTGTTATATACTTGCAATATAAACTATTATGATAGCAATAAATCTCTACAAAATTGAGCTATTCAAGCTCTAAGCAATCCAACTAGCATTTAAAAAGAATAACCATACCATCCGACCACCAACATAGCATTCCCAAAGTATCAAATATGCATTATGAAATTTATTGTTTACTATCCAAACTAAAACTACTCTATTATGCGTGAAAAAGAGAACATAAAACTACACAAAATCAACTTTATGAGTCTCCAAATCTATAGCTCTCATTGTACTCTTTGTTTCTATATAGAGTTTTTAGCTATAGAACACTTAAATTCAATACTATATACAAAAGTTATAGCCAAAATGTAACAGTGCTATCAAGTTGTCATAACTATTTACGACTTCTATAATATGCTCTATATCCACTCAAAATAGATAGAATGATTGTCCCTTAGCTTAATAAGCACTTGACAAGGCTCAACTAAGCCCTTGCAAGCTCATCAATAAGCCGAAAGCCGAGAGCAAGTTAAAACAAATCAAAAGAAAGGAAGACTCAATGCATACCTTAGGAGGAAGAAATAATGGTTGTTATAAAGCCTTGAGCTAAAGCTTTGAATTCGAGCTAAAGCAAAGGATGAAGAAGCTCCTCGAGTGGTTAGCTTTGATACCAAAAAGGTAGAGTCCGATTAAAAGCACACAAGCGAAAGTAAGAGCAAAGCAAGAGCTATGGAGAACAGAGCAAGAAAGCAAGAGAGAGAGACATTGTATGTGGAAACTCCAACTATCACAATCTGTAACCAACCTTCCCTTTTATTCAATAGTCCTTAACAGAATAAAGAATAAAGTGACAGCAATGGGTGCCCACCACCTGCAGTATACATATGTGTAGTCATGGTGGATACAGAGCAGCATAGACACATGTGCCTTTAACCACCCCAATAGATGTAGGATTGGGAACAATTGAAGGCTACTAACAGAGGGCATAGGCTATTATAGGATAGAGGTTAGGTGAAGGATGAGATGAGGGGCAGGCTTAGGGGTAAGAGAGTTAGGCAGGGGATGTAGAGCGAGGTGAGACGGGAACAAAGCAGAGGAGGGCAAGGCAGGTTGTTGTAGGACAAGGCGGATGCTAAGATTGGGTGGTGGTGAGTGCTACTAGCAAGGAAGGGTGTTGGGGTGAGGATGCAAAGTGGGGCCAAAGGCATGGAGAGAGGAGAGAGATTTTGTAGTGATGATGTGGCATTGAAGAGAGAGGGAATAAGGAATAAGGAGAGAGAAAAAGAGGGATGGATGTGCTTGCGAAGATATACGTGTATGCATATGTAACAAAACTCTCTCTCTCTCTCTCTCTCTCTCTCTCTCTCTCTCTCTCTCTCTCTCTCTCTCTCTCTCTCTCTCTCTCTCTCTCTCTCCTTGAGAGTATAGTGAAGTAATGAATGCACTCTTAAATGCTTAAGTGCCATTAATAAAGGCACATGTACACATGCGCATCTTTGTGGACCCTCATGTGCATGTGGATACACTTGGGTACAAATTAGTGAACACATATACATGCATCTTGACACATCAATTATACAACCATATTTACATATTTATACACACATATGTATGGTGAGATAGGAACACATATACAATGTAGATTCATATGTTCAAAGATGCACACAGATTTGTGCAATAACATACACACATAATGAATGGATGAGTACATTGGGAATTCCCTCTCTTCACATGGGAAGCAGTGCTTAGAGAACAACAAGAGTAGCAACATGTAGGTGGTATTAAAACTTTGTATTTTCAAAACCATACAAATTTCAACAAGAATACATTACAATCCATAGACTTGAATTATACATTTGTCATGAGTTCTTTACAAATATCAAGTTATATGCCATGTTTGGGTGGGTTTCTTTCCATTTTTCCCACGCTCAAATAACCTTGCTCACATGAATAACACCCTCCAATGCATCGATTAGGATATTTTGAATGCCTTAGCTTTTGATTGCAAAGTTGTTTGATCCCAACATATCTTTTGTAATCTAGTTTAGAAGGCTTAACTAATCTTAGAAATGAATAGGACTCACACACTAATGCCAACAAGTTGGCCTAAACATTTCTACTATGAAATTGAGACTACATTTAAAAGCTTGAAACATTAATCCTTATACTAGTGAGCAACATTATGGTGAGATAGAAGCTCGCATGTGTGTCATTGTGATGTGCATCTTTCCTCCATAAATGAAACTAGGTGGCTTGTCCATTGTCAACAAGACCCACCAACACCGCCATTGGCATCATTGCAAAGCACCTAGCAAGCTTCACATTATTGTGAGAGCAAAAGGAAGCACTCGCATGCAATTGCTTACCTTTGTTTATAAAGAAGGAGAGAATGAATTGCAGTGTCCTATATGTAATGATGTATATCTAATTGGTCAATAATTGAGTAGTAGCATTACAATGTAGACTTGCTTTACTTGCATCTCATTATGAAGTTCATACACTGGACACAATAGAATACAATTGGAAAATGTGGTGAGCAACATTATGGTGAGAAAGAAGCTCGCATGTGTGTCATTGTGATGTGCATCTTTCCTCCATAAATGAAACTAGGTGGTCTAGCCATTGTCAACAAGACCCACCAACACTGCAATTGGCATCATTGCAAAGCACCTCGCAAGCTTCACATTATTGTGAGAACAAAAGGAAGCACTCACATGCAATTGCTTACCTTTGCTTATAAAGAAGGAGAGAATGAATTGCAAAGTTCTATACGTAATGATGTATATCAATTGGTCAATAATTGAGTAGTAGCATTACAATGTAGACTTGCTTTACTTACATCTCATTACGAAGCTCATACACTAGACACAATAGAATTGGAAAATGTGGTTTACTTGTAAAAATAGCTAGATGATATACGATACATGTGGAAATTAACTACATATGTTGATATGGTACAATGCACACATTATCTCTTATGTACCATGCAAAGATGGGTTCATAATAAAATTTCATGTCCACACGAGCAATTTGCCTAATTGTGTCTTGTAGCCAAAGTCACCTTATAGATGTAAGGGCTTTGTAGCTATACCATGCCGTTGCTACCGATTGCACCTATATAGGGAGTAGTAGTGACTCAAAGCCATGCCTTGTTTCCACTCTACGTGTGATTCCCTATGCCCAGTGGTGAACCCTCTTATGTGCGGCGTCACGAGGGTGTAGTCCTGGGATGTGTCTATGTTGTCCCGCTTTTGGATTGAATAATACAAGAGTATACCTTGAGCTCATATCGTGTTACCTTTCTGTGCCGTGTTGAGTGCGTAACGAGTGCAGGTTTATCACACTTGGTATCAGAGCAACTCTTGCTCGGAGTGAAGGAGTGCTCACGGAAGCAGGAGGAAAGATCCAGTGCCCCGAAGAGATCGAAGTCGTAACGAACCACAGCGTGACGCCCCACGTCATGTCGTCCCACGTCGCGACGCCCCACGTCGCATCGCCCCCCCGACGCGTCGCCCCGGCGTGACGCCCCAACCTCGACGTCCCACCGTCTGAAGACGTGATGCGGCTTCCCCGCGGCATGACCCACACCACCACAAGCGAAACGCGGCTTCCCCGCATCGACACCACCACCAACCACATGGAGGAAGAAAGGGAGAACATCACCCTCCCGACATTGGAGGAGAGGAAGAAGAGTAGGGGACAAGAATGGAGAGTGGCCCAAGAGGAGAAGGTGGCCGGACTAGAAAGACAATTAGATGGTATGTCAGGCATGCTAGAATCAATATGGAGGAACATGCAGATGAAAGAGGAAGAGGAAGAAAGGAGGAAAAAACTAGAAGTAGAGCAGGGCTATAGAGAATGGGTGAGTCAACAACAAGAAGAGGAGAGGAGACACCGAATGCAAGAGGAGATGGATAGAACGGGTAAAGAGGAGTCATCTAGGAGGGCGCAAGATACAAGGAAGGAGAAGGAGAAAGTAGTAGAATTAGGAAGCAAAAAGAAAGACAAGAAGAAGGAGGAGAAGCACCATCGCAAAGAAGAGGAAGATAGCAGTAGTTCAGAAGATGAATATGGAAAATTCAAGATGCCCCAACCCGCCAAGTACAAGGGAGAGAGAGATGGGTTGGTTTTGAAGAAATGGATCGCAGAGGTGGATAGGTACTTAAAATATTCAAGAATCACCGAAAACAGGAAGGCAGAAGTGGCAGCCATTTACTTGGAGGTGGACACTGCCAGTTGGTACCTGTTAGAACAAGAGCAGGGCCACACAATCTGTTCGTGGGAAGAACTCCAGGAAGAACTGAAGGACTACTTTATTCCAAAGCTCGAGAAATTCAAAGTGAGAGATGAATGGAGGAACCTCAAGCAAGCACAAGGAAAGATGAAAGAGTATGTCAGCAAATATAGGCAAATCATGCTGCAGCTACCAAACATGGATACCGACACTAAGCTACATGGATTTTTGTTTGGAATGCAAGAATGGGCTAGAAGAGATGTGGAGAGACAGGAGCCAACAAGCTTAGCAGAAGCCATGAGAATGGCCGAACGACTGGTGGACATGGAAGGCAGAAGAACAGCACAAGGGAATCAAAACAGGTTCAACAACACCTTCAACAACAGCAACTCCTGGAACCAGAGGCCTAATGCTCCTAGAGGGGCATTCACAGATACAAGGAGTCAAAACACCACTAACACCACGGCCGTATTCCAAACCGCATTAGTACCAAGAGGAGCTGCAGGGAGATGGGGAAACAATCACTACAGGCCAACCTCTAGCACATCATATGGGCCCGCAGGATCAAACACATCATGGTGGAGACCCCCAGGCCCATCCACCGGCATCAGATGCTTCAAATGCGGGGGTCCACACTACCAAAACAGATGCCCAATAGAAGACACAGCTTCATCGAGTGGATCAAGGGTGAATGCAGCTTGTGCATATGGAGGAGAAGAACCACAACCACCGCGTATCCAGGAAATTCCAAATGGGAGTGAAGAGAGCATGGACCACCCAAGGGTAGGGTACTTTAGTGCCCGACCCCAATGCATAGCAGCCAGAGTAGCGGCAGTCCACTATCTATACATCAAAGGTCGAGTGGGCGAAGGAAACCAACCTATCATGGTGGACACATGAGCAACCCACAACTTCATGACACCACAGTGTGCAGCAAAGCATGGATTGAAACTATCCAAAGCCCCATAAGGATTAACAGTAACATTCGCACAAGGAGAAGCCAAGGAAGTAAAACAAGTCTTTGCAGTCCAAGTGGAAGCCGACAAGTGGAAAGCGAAACTCAACTTCTTAGTAATCCCCATGGATGATTTTGAAGTGATATTAGGCTTAGAATTCTATGACAAGTATGTCATTGCAATGTTTGGTAAGGGTATGAATGAAATGATGCTAGATATGCAAGGAGAAGGTGTCAGAGTACCATGCGAAAGAATGCAGCTACCTGGTAGGACCCCAATCAAGGTGCAAATGAAGGAGAACAAGCCAGGACTATCATGCCAAACAGTAAAACCAGCTGCAAACCAACCAAAGGGCCAAATCCAAAAAGCACCGGTCCAAGGGACCGTCATCAGGCCACGTATCATGACATGCAGTGCAAAGCAAGTCGAGAAATCAATCAAGCAAGGAGATATGGTCTATCTGTGTATGATCCGACCAATTGAAGAAGAAGAAGATAGCAAGAAACCCAAACAACAGAAGAGGAACACAGAAGTGGCAGAAATACTTGAAGAATTCAAAGATGTAATGCCAGCCGAACTACCCAAGGGTCTACCACCCAGACGAAATGTGGATCACAAGATTGAGTTGATTCCAGGGTGTTCTCCACCGGCCCGAGCTCCCTATCGCATGAACCACACTGAGCTCATGGAATTGAAGAAGCAACTACATGAACTAGAAGAACAAGGATTCATCCGCCCTAGCAAATCCCCCTTTGGTGCTCCAGTGTTGTTTGTAAAGAAGAAGGATGGGGGACTTAGACTCTGTGTAGATTATAGGGCTCTTAACAAAATCACCATAAAAAACAAATACCCTATGCCCCTAGTGGAAGACCTCTTAGATAGACTGCATGGGGCCAAGCACTTCAGTCGGATTGACCTTAGATCAGGATACCACCAAATCCGCATAGCCGAAGAAGATATCCCAAAGACAGCCTTCCGCACCCGATATGGTAGTTTTGAGTGGTTAGTATTAGGGTTCGGCCTAAGCAATGGGCCAGGCACATTTTGTGGCCTCATGGATGGAATTTTTAGACCGGAGATAGATATCTTTGTCATTATCTACATAGATCACCTCCTAGTCTACAGCAAAACCTTAGAAGAGCACAAGCAACACTTACGCCAAGTTTTTGAGAAACTGCGGCAACACCAGTTATACGCCAAGCCGGAAAAATGTGAATTCGCAGTGAAAGAATTGGAGTTCCTAGGCTTTATTGTAGGAGCAGATGGAATCAAAGTGGACCCTAAGAAAGTGGAAGCTGTCCAAAAATGGCCTGTACTGAAAACTGTAAGAGAAGTGCGGGAGTTCCTAGGCTTCGCAGTATTTTGTCGAAGATTCATCAAAGATTACAGCCTCATCACTGCCCCCCTCTCCCACCTCACCAAAGAAGACCACTCGTTTACATGGGGAAACGCGCAACAGGAAGCCTTGCAGCAGATAAGTGCATGAGCCAAACTCCCATCCTAAGGGTGCCGAACTTCACCAAACCCTTTGAAATCTCTACAGATGCATCTGACTATGGCATAGGGGGTGTACTGGTCCAAGAGGGGCACCCCATTGCGTATGAGTCAAAGAAATTTACTGATGCTGAAACAAGGTGGAGCACACATGAGAAGGAAATGTTGGCAGTCATCCACTGCCTTAGAAAATGGAAGCACTATGTTCAAGACAAGCATACAATAGTCTTCACCGACAATATCTCCCTCAAATACTTCCAATCCCAACCCAAGTTATCAGCAAAGCAAGCCCAGGAAAGCTGACCTGAAAGCTGTCAGTGTTGTCAGCAGCAACTTCATAGAACTTGTCAAAGAGGCCCTAGAACAAGATCAAGACATGCACAAGATAATCAAAGATGTGGAAGCAGAGAAGACCCCCCATGGAATGTACACTTTAGAAGAGGGTATTCTATTTGTAGGCAAAAGATTGTATATCCCCAACAATGTGGAATTAAAGAAACTCATCCTACATGAGATACACGACGGCAAGATTGGAGGCCACAAAGGGCAAAGCAAAACCTTGGAGGCCCTTAGGAAGCAGTTCTTTTGGCCGAACATGAAGGAAGAAGTGATAGACTACATCAAAACTTGCCCCACTTGCCAAATGGTCAAAGCACCAAGATCAAGACCAACCGGACTACTACAACCATTACCAGTACCTAACCGCCCATGGGATGTCATCAGCATGGACTTCATTGTGGAACTACCGGAGTCCCATGGGTACACAATCATCTTTGCAGTGGTGGACTATTTTTCCAAACAGGCCCACTTCATCCCGGCCAAACCACCATTGAATGCCAAGGAGGTAGCACGCCTCTTCTTCACACATGTATTCAAACTGCATGGCTTACCACTGGCCATTGTATCAGATAGAGATGGAAGATTCATGAGTGACATATGGAAGGAAATCTTCAAGACTCTGGAAACCCAACTGAGATTCTCATCATCCTTCCACCCGGAGACAGATGGACAGACAGAACGAGTCAACCAAGGCATCGAAGATTACCTCCGCAGCTATGCTAGAGTGGATCAGAAAGATTGGGCCTTGTACCTTGATGTCTTGGAATTTCACTATAATCGCTCCATCCACTCGGCTACAGGGTACACTCCCTTTGAGTTAGCCACAGGAAAAGAAGTCATCACACCACTGGCCTTAGCATCCGAAGCGGCCAAAGCGGAGGATCAAGATGCAGAATAATTCTTGAAGAAATGGAGAGATCGCAATGTAGCAGCTAAGCAAAGTCTCGAGTGGAGCAAGATAACAATGACAGAGCAAGCAAACAAGAAGAGAAAGGCTGTACTATTCGCCAAAGGAGACATGGTCCTAGTGAGCTCTAAGAATATGTCACTTCCCAAAAACATGACCCCAAAGTTCAATCACCGCTACTATGGACATGATCTTTTCAGGATCAGTTGCAATCCCTACGGAACTGATCACATGGCCCAATAAGAGCCCATAAGGGACTCCGAAGACGCACTTCCATGGGTTAAGAGCTATGCAAAATTGTCTACAACGCTCAAAACACTTGCGCAAAATGATCAACTGCCTATCCCTTACAGTGGCTGCCCCCAGATCATCAATGAATACTTTCAGCTCCTCTAGGGAAATGTCTCCAAAGGTCTTGTCGACTGTTCTTTGCCATGGACCAAGTGCATTACACAACCCAAATGCCATCACATGGTATGCAAAGATACCAAAGACTGTAATAAACATCGTTTTTAGCTTGTCTTGCTCAGCAATCGCCATTTGGTTATACCCTGCAAAGCAGTCCATGAACGAATATATTTCCTACCCGCTAGTTGATCCAAAATTTGGTCAATAAACGGCAACGGGTAGTAATCTTTAACAATCTGCTTATTCAACTCTCTAAAATCTACACAAAGCTGGATTTGATTATTCTTCTTCATCCTGATCACAACTCGTGAGCACCATTTAGTATGCTGAATAACAGGGAAGATCAAACCCACTTTCTGCAACTTCTGTAGTTCCTCGTACAACCCGTCCCTTAATTCAAAAGGCATACACCTCACTTTCTAACGTACAGGGTGGGTACCTTCCTTTACAGGAATAGTATGCACAGCTAGACTGGGAGGAATACCCCAAAGTTCATCATAGCTCCAAGCAAAGATATAGCGGAACTCTCGAATTAAGGACACATAATCCTCTCTTTCTTCCAAACTGAGCATGGACCCTAATTTAATTGGCCACGAATCATTTAGCGTACCAAGATCCAATTCAATAACATCCGCGTCTCTTATTCGATCATGAGGCTCTATCGGCTCATTAAGGTTATCTGATAAATATCCTATGTAGTGGACCCTTCCTTAGATCCATAGTTTGATGATGTCTCACTACCAGATGGATCATCTACTGTTTCTAGTTCAGTGGAGGATAGTGGAGCTCTCTCACTCTGAGGAGACTCAAGGTCAGCATCCACTATTACACAATGGGCACCTCGACCTAGAATCACTCGACCAATAGGTATATCAACTTGACAGTCTGTCCGTAGAATCCATGGCCTACCTAGCAAAACTTGATAGCTAAGACGTCCTGCAAACCTTATCACCCGAAAGTCCAGATAGCATTCCACGCTCGCAACTATAACGTGGACCTTGGTAATGCAACCTTCTGGTTGTCTTAGACTATCATCAGCCATCCTAAGAAGTGTGGAGCCATCTTTTTGGATCTCTAGACCTAACCTCTCCATCAAGTCTGAACTTATAATATTGACGAAGGATCCAGTGTCCACGATAGTGTGCTCCACTAATATTTCATCCACATATGCTGGAACCCTAGGGCAATGCTTTTCAGCATGATCGAACCAATCTTCCCCCACTCTAGCTATGCCCAAAGGTTCTACTATATACCCTGTACGTAGGATTTTCTTGAATTCCTTGCATACTCCTGAAGAAAGTTTAATCAATTCCAAGAGATTCACGTCTGGTTTGACTTCGCAAAGGAAACTTGCTAGATCAAAGTCGTGGTAATTAGCCAAAGTTCTCTTCTCGCGCAAAACCATTCTCTCCTTTGGTCTTTCAATTGGCTTTGGTGCCTCTTTTTTAGCCTTTACCTTCTTTCTTGGCAATCCTTTATCCTCCTCGGGATCGACTTTACTACCAAACATGTCTTAATGGTCCACCTTCCATATCAGGATTCAGGACTCACTTCTCCCTACCATCTTGCTTAGGGCTTCCCTCGACAAGTTTTACAATTCCTTTGTCCCCCTCTTTAATCTTTTGACCTCTTGTTCAGCATCATTGACACGTACAACCCATCAAGGTTCGAACTTTCCTGGAAATAGCTCCCTACATGCATCGTAATATAGAACTAACTGCCCCTTTTTAAAAGTATATTTCTTCACTTTTAGATCATGCAACCGTTTCATCCGACGTTTAGCTACCTCTTGGTACAACAAACTCTGTAATTTGAGCTCGTCTAAGTGGGCTATAGTCGTAAACCGCTCAAATAGGGCATCTTCATCACCCAGAGAATCATTGATTGCGAATCTAATGGTCGGCAACTCAATTTCTAAGGGCAAGACACACTCCTCCCCATAAACCAATTTGAATGGGGTGTGGTAACTGGCTTGTTTAAATGTCGTATTATACGCCCAAACTGCCACATATAATTTTGTATCCCAGTCCCGCTTCTTTTCGGAGACTATCTTTGATAGGATACCCACAAACTACCTATTGGTACTTTCGACGTCCATTTTCTTGCAGATGATAGGGGGTCATCTTGTTATGCATAATTTTCCAAGCTTCAGTCAGACTTTTAATCACTTTATTTAAAAAGTGAGTTTCACAGCCCGATACTATTTCCTTTGGCGGACCAAAACGGTAGATAATTTGCTCAAGTAGGAAACTGGCAGTCTCTTTTGCATTGTCCTACCTTGTCGCCCGTGCTTCGAATTACTCAAGTGCTGAACGAAGTCACTTACAAGCTGGACCTGCCAGACAGTGTTTGTGTTCATAATGCATTTCATGCTCATCTTCTGCGCAGGTTCTATCCCGACAACCAATGGGGACGGCGCGTATCAATGCTCCATTCCAATGGTCCCTTCGAAGTAGAAGCATTCCTCCGACGCCGGGAACAAAGAGGCTTCCCTGAATAGCTCACCAAGTGGCACGGGCGTCCACTCAAGGAGGCCACTTGGATCTCAGAAGCAGAGGCTCGTGAACGCGGAAAGGATGCCTTCGCCCTTTGGCTCGAGGAGAACCCCCCCTGCTCCTTCTACCGACCCTTGAGCCGCCCCAACACTCCAACAAATAATGTGGTTCTCAATCATAGACCTCAAATGTGCCTCCACTCCTCAAATGTAATCGAGTCGTGGATGGACTCACATGGCAGCAATCATCACAAATAACTCCATCAAAAGAAAAAGCCCCAATGTCTTAGTGCGGCAGACACTGGCCAGTCTGATAGTATAGATTGTGTTAAGACCCCGCAGTTCCTTTAGACCGGCAGACACTGACCAGCTTGCTAGGAAAAGCTGTGTTAAGACCCCGGATGAGTCAAATAACAAACGCTACCCTTAGATTGCTGAGGTCAGCAATCCAGTAAGCGGGGGTGAGTGTAAGGGCTTTGTAGCTATACCATGCCGTTGCTACCGATTGCACCTATACAGGGAGTAGTAGTGACTCAAAGCCCTGCCTTGTTTCCACTCTACGTGTGATTCCCTTTGCCCAGTGGTGAACCCTCTTATGTGCGGCGTCACGAGGGTGTAGTCCTGGGATGTGTCTATGTTGTCCCGCTTTTGGATTGAATAATACAATAGTATACCTTGAGCTCATATCGTGTTACCTTTCTGTGCCATGTTGAGTGCGTAACGAGTGCAGGTTTATCACAATAGATGGGGGGGGGGGGGGGGGGGTGAGGCTCCAAAATTTTACTTTAGCGATACACAAAACACATCAAGATTGTAATCCACAAGCATTAAAAGAAAATACCATCTATTCTTCCATCCCCAATCTCTTCACTAACTTACTTGCTACGCTTTCTTCAACTTTGTCTATGCATACTCCAACCGAATAGTAATTATAAAGTTTGCAAGGATCATTCCCATCATCATGCTAGGCATAGCCAAGATGTGCTTTGTATAATGTGCTACTTTTTGCTCCTTAAATTTTATCTAGATGGTAATTGAAGTTTAGATATCAAAGTGCTTGTGAGAGTCCTATAAGATTTATATCCTACAATGAAAATATAATTTACTTTCATTCCCAAATCATCAAATTGCTACTTGGGAGGCTCAAATTACCAAA
This sequence comes from Lygodium microphyllum, assembly GCF_053477565.2. Classification (NCBI taxonomy): domain Eukaryota; kingdom Viridiplantae; phylum Streptophyta; class Polypodiopsida; order Schizaeales; family Lygodiaceae; genus Lygodium; species Lygodium microphyllum. The sequence continues at coordinate 88,940,729 of NC_141142.1, read as the reverse complement.
ATGTCCAAAGTATTCCCATTGCCCTTCCTTGACACAACCAACTTCTTTGCACTTGATGGGAGTAGGGGGAATGAGGTAGAGGATATTTGCTATGGTATGATATCCATGAAGCTGATAAATGAGCATCTCCATTGGAAAAATTCAATATTTGCTTTTTCACAAAAGAGGTGCCCTATATTGCAATGAGGCTACAATATTCCATGTTTTATACAGCATTGAAGCATGCTAAAACAAAAGATCTAAATATAGATTTTCCCGTTATTAAAAAATATGAGCAAGTTTGAGTACTATACTACTACGAAGATCACCATATCTCCCACACCATCGTCCAAGTTTGAGTAGTATACTACTACGAAGATTTGTCGTAGTGAGGGTTGCATCTTCCATGTTCCCTAAAATGCCCAGCCCTTGCTTTCGGTAGATGTAAAGGCTTAAGTGCAGTCTAAGTGCAGTGATGTCAAAACCGAAGCATCGTTTGGGCTGAAGATGTGGAGTGTAATTTAACCTCGTAGTTCTTGTCGTACTGTGGGTTTTCTCCTCCCTATTCCCCAAAACACCATGGACCACACGTGCAAACCCCCCTCTCCTCCCGACTTTAACCTCTCCAAGGGTAATGCTAATCACATCCTTAATCAGAAAATCCGTGGTTGTTCACCTGGCGTTATCCGACGGCCTAGCCACCGAGCCGAGCTGGAAGCAACCCGCGAACTCGTAGAAACCCCACCGTGTCCCATTTTGCAGCCAGGCAAATTGCGACACGTGTACTTTAACCAAGTCCCACAGCGACTCGGGCACGGGTGCAGGGGCGGGGTGTGCGCAAGCAACGCTGCTGTAGCAATGCGTTGCAGCCATGGCCAATGAGGCGCTGCCCAAGCACCTAGTTGTCCGGGCACAAGTCGCCGATGTTGTAGCCCACGTACGCCTCCATGTCAACCTTGAGGGTTGCAACAAACGCATAGGCATGCCCGATGGCAACAAACGCATTGAGTATAGAATATAGAATATAGATATACATATATAGATATAGAATTTAGATGCAATAACATGAACATGGTCTTCCTTTCGGGTCTTCTACTTCACTTCTAAAACAGGTCTAGAATTGAACAAAAAACAAATATAAGTTTTGGGGAGCTCTCCAAAAGGATAGGGGAAGAGGATGCAAGAGGACAATGTCAAAAAGAACTCCAAGACCTGAGGGGATAGGCATGGAGGTAGAAAGACATGTCGCAAAAGTGAAGAAAGTGCAAGTCGATTCTCATGCAATCTTTAAATGCACACGCTTAAGGAGGCAAAGAAGGGCACCATGTTGTTCATGTAGAGGAAAGCCCATAAGGCAATAGTGGCTCTTCCCATGGGGTCCCAATGTGCCAAGTGTTTCCATTTTGCTACTTTTGGCTTATTCATGCTCTTAATGGTTCGGGAGGCTTTCAATGAAGGAAGAGTTCCCACAATGTTTGAATCTTTGTTCGAAGCATAATGCTCCATGGTGTAGTTCATCTTCATGGGGAGAGATTTCTATCACATGGTTGTTGGCTTGCAAGTAGGGCAACTGGGTACTCTCTTGTTTGGCCATGTTCAAAGGTAACATGGTACACACAATATCTTGGTCTACCAACTTCTCTCCATTAGAGGTGCTCTTATTTGCGCATGCAACTTGAGTGTCTTTCTCGAGTCTCCACTCAAGCTTTGATGCTTATAGTAAAGAGATTGCAAGCTCCTTAGGCAAATTGCCCTATGTACCACCATTCATAGTCAATTCAAAGGGAGATTGCATGGCTTGTATCCTTTGGGACCCATGTGTTGAGCCATTGGAAATGCTACACCTACAAGACCCAAGTGGAGTTGAGCTTCTATGTGAAGTTTTGTTCTCCCCATTCAGTGATGGTGCTAACTATGTCAAGAGGTTGGCCATTTTGCTAGGGAATGCTCGACAAAAGTAAACGAAAGTAAGGTATCACCTCTCAAGCTATCGATGCCTTGAAAGTATCAAATGGGTATTTATGAAGACAATAACAAGGTCTCCCTAATGAAATTGACTAGAAAGTCTTTGGCCTTCACATATGATGCTCAGAGATCTTGGGCTCAAGTTGTTGAAATTATCTGCATATACAAGTTGACCTGTTTCTCATGGAATGTAAGGGGCTTATACTCCACAATCTGTAAATATACAAAGGTTTAGGAATATCTGTGGGATGCAAGAGAGGTGGATTGGTTGCCTTTGGATGGCACTGCTAAAAAATTTCACCTTGGCAGTGCAAAGCATGATTGGTTAGCTAGAATTTGTGTTGATCTTGGATTGTTGGCCCTCTTCTCCCAAGATTAATATGAAATTTAGCTTAAATTTGTATAGATACAATGAGATGCCACTTCATAAGGTCAAGTTCATAGTGGCAAACAAGAATGAAAGATGGTTCCTTGCTGTGCATGAGTTTTGGAAGTAAAAGGACCCCCATTCATCAACTTAAGCTATGGGGAAGGCAATCAAAAAGGTGTGAATCCAACTCTATTTGCCTAGACGCAGCTCTTGCAGAAAGTTGCTATGAAGAAGCTTCCTCAACTGAACATGCTATGCAAAATGGGCGCCTATCCTGACAGTGTCCTCTTTGTCATCTCTAGGAATGTTAAGGCCATCTGACATAAACTCCAAAAATGGATTGTTTCTGGAGGTTTTCACGATGTTATTACTTGGAAACAAGCGCTTCTAGGCACTAGGGTAAAATGACCCCGAGATTTCTTCCCTTTTGGAATGTTACTAGAGAGGCAACTCTGATGTCATTTGGGATCCCGGAAACAGAAAGGTGTCTAAAGGTGCTGCTTGGGTGGTCATTAACCCAACTGACCATTTTGACAAGATGATCACATGGAGATTAAAGATGTCCTGCTTAGGGAGAGAAGACCCTGCCATGGCTGATGTTATCAAGCTTACTAGCTCTGTCCACGTGTGACAATTCTACGATGTATCTATCTTACTTTCATTAATATACTATACCACATTCTAAAAATGACATCTAGATTATGCTCAACTTCCGTAACAAATTGAAGAATTAACTTCTAGCTACCAGTAGAAGTGGTTTCGGTTGTAGAAAAATCAGCACCACTGCCCTTTTCCTTGTGCCCCCTCCCCCCAAAAATAAAAATATATACACATAAATAAAACTGTAACTGATATACATCTGCACATATGCTCAGCATAAGAAACAAATCACTCTTTGCATCTTGAATAGGAAAACAGAGGGAAAAATAACACATACACTCACATGCATACCGAACAATTCATTCTTTGAATAGCAAAAAAGAGAGGCAAAGTTAACCTTTGGTGAGTACTGAAGTAATGTTCACTTTGTTAAGAGAAATTGAGATACTCCAAAGAGGGCCTCAAATTTCAATATGTATCTGCTACAATGAAAAACACTGGACATGATCCAACTGATACGACCAATATCAGTATCACAGGGCTATTGTAAAAAACTTTGAGAACACCAATGAATAAGCTTATCGTACAATGCAAACCAAGATAAAGCTGCATCTGAAATCCTGATATGCTGTGGACCCTAGTATACTTAAGAGAAACATCATGATTTTGACATTATCACACGCAGTTATTTGCTTGTATATAACTTTGCTGGTGGTATCACAAATGTGACTCCAAAGTCTATATTTTGGGATACAATGCAGCCCTGCTTATTTGGGCAGTAGAAAAGACCATATTCATGGAATGGAAAAAGCAAACCAAACCCCCCCCCCCCAAACCAAAAAAAAAAAGTGATTGAATTGCAAAAACAGGAGAGGAGGTTTCAAAATGGATAATAACAAGCACATTAATGATGTAAAGAAACCTCAAATCTTCTATTTCAGAATAAAATATTGACAGTTGAACTGAGCCCATGGATCATCTAAGAGAAAAACTTGACATTAAGCCTCAGTTCTTTGACGGATCAGAATATTGATCTGATAGAACAGCGCCAGCTAAAGAATCCAAATCATTAGGAAAGAAGACCCTGAATAAGAAGGTGACTTCACGTTAATAGAACCATCACATAATTGTCTAGACTACAGACATTGGATGTAACTAGTGTCACTATTAACCCAAGACTCATGATTGGAATTACCTGCAAGTATTTTCATACAAGGTCCTTGAAAACTCGCTCACATCTTCTATGCCACGATATCTTGCCACAACCTCTAGTACTTGCCTGGTGAAAACACAAGAGAATACAGATAATATATGGCATCCAGAAAAGGCCTTTATTCTAAACAGCTTCAAAACATGGTACTTGGAAACACTCTTAGCATCCATATTCAAGTGCCGTCTGGTACAAAAGCCATTTTCTAATAAAATCACGAGGTTAAATGCTTGAAAGCAATAGAAATTTTCATGATGCAACATCAATTGAATTATCCACTGGTTCCTGATCGATCATTGTAATTGTTAAAGAATCCCTATTTCCCAAGAGAATCCCCCAATATCAAAAGTTTTTTTAAGATACACATTTACCTTAAATGGCATGGTTCATTACGGCCCTTGATTGTGCTAGTATCCTCATGCTTTTCTTTCTTTTTGGAAGGCCATGATGTCAACACATTTTTGTATCCTGCATGTGCTGGCTTGATTTCACAATATGGTGAATCAGTTTCAATCATCATCTTTCTCACAGGTATCCCAGACATCACCTCAAGGTTCTCATTGGTCTTCAAAGAACAACCATTGATACCTGCACTCGTTCGCAATCCAGATGGAATACTTATCTATAGTATGCCTCATTTCTGACATTGCAGCACATTGAACACACTCCATATAGCCTACCAATGTAGAGTTTATCGAATGCAAGAAGCCGATCTCTTTCTTCCGCAGTTCCTGTAAAAGAATGTGCAACACCTGCAACAAATCTGTGGGGCCATATGACCAAAAATATCTAGAAACTGACCTTGCCCAAATATGGAGAACAATCAGCTTGCACCAAAACTGACCTATGTTTGTTACGCTCAATTATGTCACAGAAGTCCTTGGCAGCTGCACGCAAGTGAAGGAACATGGGTAAACCCAAAGCTTCAGAAAGATAAAACTGTTTTTCAAAATACCTGCAAAATAGCAGGAAATATGTGATGTCTCGTGTCTTCAGCAAAACGCTAGAAATGGTCTCAAGTATGGTCTTCACGTACTTTCAATTTCAAGATCCTCTGCTCAAAACAAATTCATAACAGGAGGCAAAATAGCAGAATAAAAGTTTTGCAGAGAACTATCATCTGTTTGTAGCTGTTTACAGGCCATGTCACAAGTATGTTCAGAAATGCTATACACAAAATGGTCATAATCAAGGTAATCAGGTACAATTCATACAATATGTTCAGTTCGCAAATATTTTGCCGATAAAATATATTATATTGTACGTTCATTAAAAATTACATACAAAATTATACATAAAATCAACTTTACGAATAAAACACATTACAGAATACATAAAACACGTAACTTAAAGGTAGAAAGTTCAAAACACGCATGCATGCACACATGAATGTTTCGCATAGGAGTTCTCTCATCATTTAAAAATCGATATGCATACAGACCTTTGCTGAACATCTCCTGGACAAAACTGGAGACGATCATAGTCCAATCCACACTCACCAATTGCAACTACCTGGAATAGCCAAAAGTTTACCATTCAAGATGTGCCCAAAGTACAGTGATTAAAATAGAATGCCCGCAAAACAAAATGACAGTCCTAGAATTGTCCTGTGGTAAAGTTAGAGAAAAACAAGTTTATCATTTACCTTATACCCTTCAATACCAGCAACATAGTGTAAACAAAACAGCAACTCCTCATTCCAAGAGTACAGTCAATTGCAAAAAAGCATGAAAGCTGGAACGGTGAGTCTGTACCCACAGTTAAAATTAAAAGTTCAAATAGCAGATGATATGTATGCTAAAACATTAGGCTGAGTACAAGGGTTTCAAGGGTGAAAACAGACACCTAAATGTCAGCAGCCTCAACTCCCAAGCATCAATCAAAATAGTCCTTAACCTATCATGTTTTCTCTCTCCTCAAGGCAGAACGGCCAATCTAAACCAGGGTTACATTCTGTACACGTACAGAAGGGTTTCATACCAAATGAACCGTGCCTTACCATACATTCCATACAAAAACTGAAAATGATGTGCTGTTTTGCACTGTAACATACGTTTGATACAGGTACTGAAAAAGTAGAATTAAAAGCTCTGTTTTTTAAAAATTTTAAAACAGCCTCATAAAGAACACTCACTACCTTCAGGCTCATACAGTTGAGCCACTAATATTAAGTTTTGCACACAATCATAATTATGGTACATTAACCACTAATTTACTCTCCTTAAAACAGTCCCAAAAAGCAATTAATGCTAAATTATGAGAAATAAATGGCTTTATCTTTGACAATAGGACAAATGCACTCCCAATCCTTCATAAATAGGAGTCTTGTGATTGTGTGTCCTTATTCCCTCATTCCAGCTAGCCATACCTGCAGTACTCTTCCAAAGGACATCGCTATTTTGTGGAGCCTGTTCAAATGCTGCCATACCTTCAGTACTCTTCCAAACGACATCGCTATTTCATGAAGCCTGTTCAAATCCTGCCCCTGCTTATCACAGCACCTAAACAGAAGGGCGACCTGATTTCCAGCCATCTATAGCTGCATTTTCAGTCTTCAGCCTGCCACCCTGCTGGTTCAGGACTCCACTCAGCTGCATACATACCATCATCAGCCTGGTGGCCTGTTTCCACCCTGAGAGGGTTGCATTTTCTGCTTCCTGCTGCTGCTTAGCGGATCAGAGTTTTGCTACACCTGTCACCTTTATCAGCAGGCTGTTACTTTCTGTTTCAGCACCCTACATTTTTCTGATTGGAGGTCTATAATTGCTGCTGTACCTGCATTTTGCTCTCAGACAAGCCGCCCTGCTGCCACCTGGTCCTTCAGAGCTGATCTAGACAGCTAACACCATCATCTCTCCAACCCGATCTGCATTTTCAGTCTTCTGGGTGGACTACACTGCTGCAGCCTTCTTCATCAAACAGATTTCCAACTGTTGCTGTGTTTCCAAGATCCATTTGAGTATGACACACTCCAACACCCACTCCTTTAGCCAGCTCTGTCCTGGTCCCAATAACACGGATGTTTGAGGCCCACTGATTCTATCAACTCCATACACATTCATTATTAGGATTCAGCATTCTACAAAATGTGTTCTCTATGTTGTCATACACTTTTGCATTTCTATGTTTACCATACCAGTCCTTCACATGGTATTCAAGCAGAGTTGCTCTAAGAGCTAAAGATCCTCTCCTGTTGTGAAGAACAAAGTTTGGCCTTCCAAATGGCAAGGACACCTTCTGATGTCTTCCACGTTGTCACCAAAGAATTCTATCTCACAACCTATGACCAGAGTCCACACCAAATTTGATGGATTGGTATTCTCAATCCAAAATGTATAGAATCACTCGTGAGGAATATGAGATGGTTTTAGTACATAGAATTGGGAAAGAACAAGTTGGAGTGAGCTAGGGGGTTCTTTATCCACCTCACACAACACCTTCAGCATACGAGTCCACCAACCAAGTCTACAACCTGAAGGATGTTCACGTGAATCAAAAATCCATGTCGGTGCAACTCACAAAACCCCTACAAAAAGAGGACAAGCTAAGTTGGGAAACATGAGCTATCCAATGCCATCCGTTTCAGCAAACGCAACACAAGGTATGTATGGTTCAAACTTTCCAGGTTCTTCTCTTATTCCTCCTCCTAACAAAGAAAGTTATTATAAAGACCCAAACCCATACCAATATGTAAACGCAAGAAGGGGTCATTATAGAAAGACGTCAAGTAATACTCTGCATCTCATGCTTACTCTAATGAATTTGCTCTTTGTACTTTATCATCTCTAAATCAAACTCAAAATTCACAATTTCAACTCCCACCTATCCACCCATTTCACGAAATTCTTCCGCTACATAGACACACTCATCTGTTCCACAAAGCAACACACTGAAGGGTACTTACACAACTAATCATGTATCCCATAGGTCACATTTCTATCCCACAACCAAGTAGTCTCAATGCAATGGTGGAGGGAGTTCCACTCTCAAACCATGTACCAATGGGGACCTACACGCAAGGGTGCATATCAAGCTCTGCACATCCCTCCCATCTCATAGGTGGCGACACACTTTAAGCTTGTCTCAATCAATGGGTCGAACTTTATCACTTGGTCAAATTTGATGCGGCATGTCTTGGATTCTCAAGGCTAGTGGAAACTCTTTCAAGGGCAAGAACCCAAACTTGACCCCCAATGGTTCTCATATGAGATAGTCCACGCTTGGAAGAGCAGGAATGCCATAGCCATTGTCAAGTTGATGTAGGATCTTATACCTACTAAGTTGTTGAGCTAAAAATACATTACCTTCTTTAAAACAAACCCAAAACATTCTTAATTAAAGAAGTAAACCTTTTTATTAAAAAGAAATGCATTCCTAGAGAGTGTCTATGTCCCATAAGCACAAGCCCTATTGGGAGGACCCAAACTTTTAATCTCATTTATGCAATTTGCATGTGCTAGAGCTTTGTTGTCCACACGCCATTCAAGGAAGATATCTAAATCAAAGCTAACCATCATTGCTGGCTACCATCATGCACCTACTGCCCAACCTTCTATTGCAGATCTCAACTGTTTCCAACCGTCTTCTCACTGCTGTCCAGCAAGGCGACTACTCTCCACATCTGTTCCAGCTGCCATCTGCTGTATGCCAGCTCTAGAGGCTGCGTTTACTGCTGCACATCACCTAACAGCCTGTGTTTTGACCTCAGCTGCTGTCGCCTACAGCTGGCAGCCCCTCCTATTACTATAGTTTGTCTTGTCAGCCGCCATCCTACCTAATCTTCACCTGCTGGTGCTACGTATTGCTGTTAGAAGTCATTGCCAGCTACCGCGTCATCATCCTGCTGCTGCATTTGCAGTTTCCGCACAGTACTATACCGGCCCAGCTTCACACAATCATGTTTGCTACTGCCAAACACATCTAGAGGGTGCTTACTGTGTTTCGGGATTCATCCTGCATCGAAGTTCAACACACTCTCCAATTCATCACCTCTGCCCCAATCCTTGAGACACGAGAGTTTGAGGTTCAGTATTCTTCACTACAAAGTGTATTTTCTGCACTAAGCATTGTATTATATTCAGTATTCATTCATTATCATTCAATGTGTTTATTGTCTCTGAATTACCCTAACCCTAACTATGTTCCTTTATCAATCTGTGAGTTTGTCGTGGAATTGTGTTGTGTTTTCTGTGTTAGAGCATTTCTTTACATAGTATGAAGAAACCTAGGCTGCCTATCATTGATCTGTGTTTGGTTGGGCAAACCATCATCCTCAGCTAGGCGACACCATATCAAGCTAGGCGACCAAATAGGACATCTGACCCTTGCGTTTTGAATATGGGCAGCCTTAACCAGTCTGAGCGGCACCCTTTATGCAGGTTCTGACCTGTGTTTCAAGCAAGTGACCCATCCTCCAATCTGCATTTTTACTGCATGGCACTTTCCAGCGCTGGGCGGCCTCTCACAATCCTAGGCAACAACATCTACTACACCCGAGCGGCCTTATTCAGGCTGGGTGGCACCTTTCTGTGCTGGATGGCCTGTTTTTCAAACGGACCGACTTTCTTTTGCTATGTTTTCTACCGGACACTCACTCTACCAAGCAAACCCTTTTCCTACCTGGGCAACAAGTTTTTGACATGTTTTGACTGCATCTATTGCAGTCATATCTGTGTTTTGCAGATCTACGCCCTCTTTGATTAGCATCGAAACATCTCTCTCACCTCACATACACCCTATCTACCCTACTGCGGCCATGTCTTTGGTTGACCCACAATTTGATGGGTCCGTACAAGTGGAGGACATCCCAATGACATCTTCTTTGTTTTCTTACAAGTACTCTATTGAAGGACATCTATGGCCGACATGTATCCTTTGGGTGATCATGTGATTCAAGATGATTTAGAGCGACCACCATCATTCTTCTGGAGCTTCCACTCCCTAATTGCCATTGATGGCATCTCTTGAGCAAGTGCCAATCCTACTCTCTCTTCCCGCATCCGACAAGCTGGATGGGACAAACTACCCTCTATGGTCGTGGCACATGAAGTGTCTCCTTGAGGACTATGACCTTTGAGATGTTGTTATAGACTCTATCCCCAACTTACCATGGATCCTCATGATGGTGTGATCGCTGATTTGGCAGCTTTATGGGGCCAATTAAATGTTGAAGCTCGCTCTTTTCTCCTTTTGAGTTGTATAGATTCTACGCTCGTGCATGTTAGACATATCTGCACCACTGTAGAGGTTTGGAGGAGATTGGCATCTCTCTTCTAGATCCAGACATTTGAGCATCGATTATCTCTTCAGTTGAAGCTACAACCACTTTCCGTAGCACATTCCCATGCGATGAGGGATCACATCCACAGAATCCAGGAGCTTTGGGATGAGCTTGGATCCCTTGGTATGGACATTTTTTTGAAGGACCTAGATGTGACACTTCTTTCACATCTTCCGTCAACTGATATATGATGTGTTCTACACCAATCTTGTCACTTCTCGCAGCCGAGAGACTCTCCCTTGGGAGGAGCTAGTCCCGTTGGTGGTTGAGCAAGATGCGCGTCTCAATGAGACAGATTCTTGCAGAGCCCATGCACATGGCCATGCTTATGTGGCTTTCTCTTCACATACAAGACAAGCCAAGCAAAAGATAGGAAAAAGAAATAAGGTTGAGTCATCTTCCAACTCTGATACAAATTTTACAAGGAAGCGTAGAGGATATCCCACGTATCCACATTGAGAGAAGACCTTGCACCCGAAGCAGAAGTGCTAGAGGAAATACCCTCACCTTCATCTCGGGATGAAGAGTGAATCTACATTGAAGCCTTCATCTACCTCTACTTCATCACCCGCTATTATCACTAAGTCCATGTTTCTACACATTTATCACGTGGAAGAGCCTTCTTCGATTGTCTCATCTTCTAAGGAGCCTTGGCTCAATGACAATGGTGCATCAAGTCGCAACTCTCTAAGGTGATTTGTTGCAAGATCTCCATCCATTAGAGCGTATGGTCACTATAGGTGACCTCTCTTCGATGCCTATTTGTGGTGTTGGCACCTTGCTTCTATTATTTGGCTGTCCATCAAGCTTCATTCCAAGGATCCTGCATGTTCCGGACTTGGGCTTTCCTCGCCTCTCAGTTTCTAGCCTTCCTAAACTCAAGACCCACATTGTCTTCCCAAGCTGGCTGTTTTTGTTGAGGATTCTTATATAGGAGCCATTTTTGTGATAGGTTGGCAAGAGAGGGAGCCATTTATGCTCAATTACCCCTCCATTGTGCAAGGGTCTTCGAGACAACTTTCTATTCCCACACCCATTCTCAATTGTGCACCATTTATCCCACAAGTTCCCATTCCCCACCATCTCCCCTGGTGGTTACCTCGTACCTCCCATTCCTTTCAAAGGGGGATGATATTGGTGATGTAGCTATGGATTTCCTAGCCCTTCATGTTTTAGAGGGAGCTTCTCGATATCGTAAGGAGTTTCTTCAAGGTTTCCAACTACTTTGGGCCTTTCCTTTATGCGACAATCTTTTCTTCACCATCGAGCCACTATCCCCACCCGCTTGGCCTATGGTCCCTACCATTTCTACGCAACTTATGGCACCTTCATTAGTTTCTCACTATCATCTCCTAGTTGGGTTCAAGGCTTGGCCTATCCATCCATGACTATAGTTTTCAGGAGTGATCTGTTTGAGGCCTCTCCGTTTTCCTTGCCCTTTGGTAGCCTTCCATTTGATCGAATTTTTATATGGAGAAGGGGTCTTGCTCCTTGGCTAGCTTTCTTAGTCGACAGACTTCATCAGCATTGGCACTCTTCCTACCACATTCAAGCCCGCATCTCCTTTGGCCTTCTGCCACATCCAAGACTCTAAGAGAAGGTGTTAGTGTCAAAAGTGGTGCAGCAATGGAAGCATAAATATAAGCTGTAATTTATTGTTGAAACACAAGACAAGAGAGAAAGGGAAAGAAAGAACACAATACAGATGAGAACTCAGATGTATGCTCGGGAAATGGAATCCATATATCAGACACGAGACTATCGCATACAACAATGAGTCACTGGCTACATGGGCACTGCCACCGGCTCCTCTCTCCAAGGGACCTCCAAGTGGTGAACTAACCAACTGAGGAGGAGGAGCCCAGAATAAATAGGCACAAATAATGCCATAAAATATGTCAGGTCGGCCAGCATTTAATGCTGGTCGGCCAGCAATAAATGCCCAATATGACCATAAAATGACACAATCAAAAATGCCTAAATAACCTAAATAATGTGCCCAAGCCTATATAGCTCAAACTCACACATGAGCTGACATATCTGCTAACACCCTCTCTCAAATCATGGGTGATCTGATGCAATACAATGGTACAATAAGAATGAATCATAAACCATACAACATAGAACCACCAAGTAGAACCATGGATACCCAAGCTGTGGGTGATCAAGCCACCACCAAGGTGCCTCTGAGAGAACCTAATGTTGATGTCGATACCAGCTCCGGAAAATAGAGAAGATCATAGTAGCTCTCAATGTCTATTAACAATGCCACTGATGTAGCACACGTAACCATCCTGTCATCAACGCCACAGCATACAAATGACCATGGATCCCCTCCTTTGGCCAAACTGTCAAAGTGTCCCCTCATGTGAGCTCCATTTGTGCAGTACTCAGCTTGCGTTTTGGTGTTCTTGACTTCTTCCTAGTTGGGCAATTGTACCTTTAGGCCGTTTTTGCTGTTTTTGGCAATTTTTGACTGATTTTTTGATTTTTTGCGGCACCCTTTGTCTTCTTTAGGTCAGATTTTGGGTTATACTGTATGTGAGCTCTTGTTTTTTGCGGTCTGTGCTCATGTTTTGGCTGTATCCCCTCTCCAAATACCTTCTCTTCTCTACTTCTTTTCTAAATCCTCTACAGATGGCTCCTCCATGCACATCCACTAATGACAAGCTCCATGGCCTTGATTATTACATGTGGAGTGCGGTGATGAAGGCCTGGTTTATCCAGAAGCAGTTATGGTACATGGTTGGCGGAGCTATTACACGTCCTCAACAACCTTTTCCTGTTCCAGCTGATTTTGATGAAGACAACCATGAGGAAGCAGTGCTTACATGGGATTCGAATGATGCCCGTGCTTATTCGGTCTGACTTCAGTGTATTTCCAAAGAAGTCCTACCGACCATCACCTCCTACAGGACAACTTCAGACATATGGTTGAAGTTGCACTTGATGTACGAGGCTCCTTTCACCATGAGGGCCGTTACTCTCTATGGCCAACTCCAACCAACTGAAGTTTGAAACCAAAGATACGATCCGATCATTCCTACTTCGAGTTACCTAAATCCAAGACCAGCTTCGTACTATGTAGTCTGCCCTATCAAAGACACATCTTGTTGGTACGATACTCTACAACCTTCCTCGGGAGTTTGATGGAGTGGAGAATGCTTTATAGGTGCAGACATCTACGACTCATGTCAGTTTTCTTCATATGTCCTCGATGCTACTTGAGCATGAGGCGACTTTGTGACTACAGGGGCGGCTTCCGTCACATTATGGAGGTCTAGGTGAGGCTCTCACAACTTCAGAGAGGGGTTTGAAGATGAAGAAGTCGAAGGCCCAGTGTTATCACTGTGGCAAGAAGGGCCACTTGCGAAAGAACCTGCAAGAGTTAGTGGCTTCCAGAAAGAAAAAGGAGCAGAAGACAAAACGGGATGCGGACTTCTCCGACGAGTCATCATCTGCCTCAAATTCCAACTCAGATCCTCCAACCAAGGCGAAGTCCAAGGCACAGAAGGGATCCTCTTCTTTGCATCATGGGAAGGGCTTGGTGGCCCCTTCCTCAACTGCTTTCTAGTGGTGGTGATGAGGTCATCCCTCAGGACTCTCCAGTGCTAGAGAGAAAGTGTGAGAGGGTGGTGAGATGGGGCGGCCATGCCTCATCTATATTTCTATACAGATGCACAGGACCCAGAGAGAGACGTCTCTGATGCATCGACCGAAGTCTGGCAAGTACAAATCCTAGAGCTAGGATTGACATCTAGGTTCATGATGGGCTGGTTCTTTGATAGAGAGCGGGTGGCTTTCGTTGGATAACTGTCGCAACAACCTGAAAACTGAAAACGCAGGCAGCATAGGGGCTATAGACAGCAGGCGATGGCAAAGTTGTAGAAAACGCAGGTAAAACAGGTCGCCTATATGAAGCAACAGGCACCTGATTAGCAAGGGTGAAACCAGTCTTGAAATCAGCAAGAAAACACAGCAAGAGCACAAATCCTAAAACCTAATACCATGTCAAAAGTGGTGCAGCAATGGAAGCATAAACATAAGCTGTAATAAACTGCTGAAACACAAGACGAGAGAAGGGGAAAGAAAGAACACAATACACATGAGAACTTAGATGTATGCTCAAGAAATGGAATCCATATATCAAACACGAGACTGTCACATACAACAGTGAGTCACTGGCTACATGGGCACTGGCACTGGCTCCTCTCTCCATGGGACCTCCAAGTGGTAAACTAACCAATTGAGGAGGAGGAGCCCAAAATAAATAGGCACAAATAATGCCATAAAATATGTCAAGTCGGCCAGCATTTAATGCTGGTCGGCCAGCAATAAATGCCCAACAATACCATAAAATGACACAATAAAAAATGCCTAAACAATCTAAATAATGCACCCAAGCCTCTGCAACTCAGACTCACACATGAGCTGACATATTTGCTAGTAGTTAGCACTCGTGTGTCTTGTAAGTCATCTCCTACATGTGAGCCTCAATCTGAGTAAGACAAGGACATTAGAAGCTCTAACATTGTATTTGTCTGTCATTTTATATGTTTTAGACACTTTAGATAAAGGGCTCATTAGTGCATTTCTTTTTGGGCACTTTTGACCCTATTTGGAGTTTTTCCACCGTTTTGCCTATGTATAGGCCGCTTGCCCTCCCACTTCCATCATTAATCTTTTGTGATCAACCATCCCCGGCCTTGTACCTTCAACCATTGTAATCACAATGTTCCTTCTCTCTCCAACATTCTCTCTTTGTCTCCTTTGCGTGTTCACTTTCCTCTTTCCGTTGCACACTATCACAGACACAACCATTAGGGCCTCTTCTTTTCGGATGGTGTAGATACACCTATAATAGAGGCTCATCATCTCTTTCCCACACTTTCGAAATTTCCCCCAGGTTGGGAAGACTAACTAGGATAACCTTAAGGTCAAGTTGGTTGAATATCAACAACTTCTTGTACTAAATTCTCTACCATAGGGACTCCTAAGTCCTCTAACAAACAAGTCACTTTATTCCTAAATAGCTACCTAGAAAATACTTTCATTTTGTGCAATAAGTCATTGCATAGCCCACTATACCCACATTCTATGAATTTAAGTGTCAACTACTACGTTATGCTCGATTATTTGAAAATATACCATTCTTTGTTACCATAACTTGCATTTTGTCTTTCACATCCTCTATGACCTCCCTTGCCTCGAGATTCTCTCTAGCGCTTGTATGTAGTCTATGTGACTACTCTTGTGAGTCATGAGATTGCCCTTTATTTGCCCATAACTTCCACCAACTGCGGCCTCTATCACTACGACCTCTACCTATACTTGTGTTGGTCTAGAGCACATGTTCTCAATTGTTCTTGCTTTGTGACAAAGATGCAATAAAACCCAAATTTATCTGTTAATATCAACATAGTTATTAGAATTGCAAAATCACAAATGGTGTCTCTTATGTTGATAGAGATTTGAAACTGCTTGTACTCCTCACCCAAGCCATCCAAACATGCAACCACTATATCATCATCAACCTTTACTTTAATAGATCCAAGAGCTTCAACAATGCTCTTAATCTTCAAACTTCGACACAGTCATTAATGGACAAATTTCCATGCTTGACATTATTTAACTTAAACTTCAATTGCAACTTCCTAGCTTCAAGATTTGTGCCAAAAAGTTTGACCAAGTTATCATGCTTCTGCAAGACTGTCTACATCCTATATATACCCAATCATATTGTCTGAAACACTAATGGAAAGCCAGTACATAGCTTTCTGAGCATGATCTATCCTTTATACCAACTTTGGTCTCCAAAGGACGTAAATAGATATTTCTTTCTTTGATTCTTTATTTCTTTCTTTCTTTCTTTTGCTAAAAAAATATTGGAAAAAATTTTACAAAAATGATACAATCTTTACCTTGAATTGTTTCAAGAGGGAAGAGAGGGATTCAAACCTTTATCTTAAACCTCGTCCTAATCCTATATATATGTACATGAAGCATTAATAAGACTCACCTCAAGCCTCAAGCCTTTCAATTCAAACTTCAAGCCACTTCGATTCAACAACCAACTTAACCACTCATCTCTCTCTCTCTCTCTCTCTCTCTCTCTCTCTCTCTCTCTCTCTCTCTCTCTCTCTCTCTCGTGGCTACCCTAGTGGTAAGCCACTTATTTATTTAGTCACTAATATGGTCCAAATCTCCCTTTTTCTATGCCTATACTAAATGAACATACAGAATGTAGGAGTTGAACCAAAGACCTTCAGGTCACCATGCATTCAACTTAATCAACTAAGCTACATCCATTTGCTCTCTCTCTCTCTCTCTCTCTCTCTCTCTCTCTCTCTCTCTCTCTCTCTCTCTCTAGTGGCTACCCTAGTGGTAAGCCACTTATTTATTTAGTCACTAATATGGTCCAAATTCCCCTTTTTCTATGCCTATACTAAATGAACATGCAGAATGTAGGAGTTGAACCAAAGACCTTCTGGTCACCATGCATTCAACTTAATCAACTAAGCTACATCCATTTGCTCTCTCTCTCTCTCTCTCTCTCTCTCTCTCTCTCTCTCTCTCTCTCTCTCTCTCTCTCTCTCTCTCTCTCTCTCTCTCTCTCTCTCTCTCTCTCTCTCTCTCTCTCTCTCTCTCAATGAAGCATCAAACCATAAAAGTTAAGTAAATAAAAACCCAAGAGAGAAAGAGATGATTCAAGCTAACTATTAGTGGTAGCAAGTTAGCATAATTAGGTCATACAATAGGAAAGCATTTTGAGCGTCGCTTTTACAACATCAACTAAGGTGGAAATTGTCGCGAGGAAGTATATTTTTAATGCTTAGCTTTGGTGTTATTGGGTTGTGCATATATCAGATACAATGTAAAGTGCAAGTCAATTAAGTCACAATGACGTCTTAAGTAACCCAAGCGAGTAGTGGGTGACATTGGCAAAAGTTGTGTAAAGTTATATTGGACAAGTACTTGTGGGTACCTAGTGTCAATTTCAGCCTAGGCCATCAATTGCACTGTTAAAATGTTAGATAGTGACATTAGGACTAGGCATTCATTAATTAGTTAATGCAAATCCTAGGCCCATTAATGTTGGAACGAGTAAATGTTCCATGGCAGTAAACATTAAATGAAGTTGATGAGATTGGGCACTAGCCAAATGGATAATTAACTAATTTTTATAAATTGAAATTTCCTTTTGGGAAGACCAACACTTGGCAAACTTGCCTATGCAAGCTATAAGAAGGTTGTTTAGGGCTGGTTGAGTGTGAAAGCAACCATTCAAAGACACTAGGGTTTTCAAAACTATTGACCCCATCAAAATTGTCATCAAAGCTATTATTCAAAAGATGCTCCTTTTAATTGATTTTCTCTCTCTCTCATCCTATAACATTACCTCAATAATTTTAAGCATATTCGAACCATTAGTGAAGAGCAATTGAAAAAATTGCTACTAAAATCCTAATTTGCAATAGCCATTAGGATTTGTTAACCGCCTCAAGATCTATCCCCACTAGTTGAAGACCTCTTACTCAAAATGCTGCGTATTGAGAATTTACAACTAATCTGAGGCATGACCCAATTGCAATTTGTTTTGATCCACATGCAAGATCTTGAAGGGCAATTTGTGCCCAAATTGTAATCTAATCAAGGAGTAATTGATTCTTAGTGATATTGGTCATTCATGATAGCCATTTGTATTGAAGATTGAAGAAGATCAACCTGTATCTCAATGTACTTCAATTTAGTGCAATAGGAGCTAAAGAAACGCCACAAACAACACTAATTGTATATTTTATGCTTGTTGTACTTTGAGTTAAATCAAGTCAGCTATCGCCCTAGTCAAGAAGAAAAGCTGAATTTAGAAGGGTTAATCAAGTGATTGCACATCTCCTTAATAATATCCTTGGATATGGTCACCAAAAGTTGCAAGAAGATACCACTAGAGGATCATACTTGCATGGAGAGAGACGTGAACATGTATTTGAAAACTGGAACTCCAAAGAACCCTCATATCTTCTAAGCACCAATGGCTTCAGCTACAACTGCTACTAGTGCAAGTTGCTCCCTAAAAGTGGAGACATTCCTCAAGGAAAACAAAGTATTGCTCAAAAGCAAGTCTCAAGTAGATGTAACTATTGCATGATTCTTTTACTCATGCAATATTCCATTTAATATGGTGTGATCTCCTTTCTTCAAGAAAAGTTTCCAAAATTACCTAGTTTAGCCCTTCTAACCAGCCTCTTGAAAGATCTACTATGTGAGAAAAATTTACAAAATAAAGTGACGAGCATAAAGATCATCATCATACCAATCAAACAACATAGAATACCTATAGGGTGGGTCTCATAAGAAATGGTTGCTCTAGTATACACTATTACTCCTTAGGAGATGTCCTTATTGTCTCTTATTGCAATGCTCTCTATATAAGATCCACGAAGTGTGGTGCTTGATGAAACACAACTCTTATCTTATTTGAGATGTGAATTGAGATTGCCAAGTATGATCAACCAAAATGTGATTCAATTCATCTCTAATGAAAAAGTAGCAAACAAGGATATATGTGCTTTACTAGAGCCACAACAATATCCCCAAATCACATGGAATCCAAGAGTACTATTGTAACATATAAGAAAATAATCTCTTTTGCCACTGATCGTCACTTTTCTCTAGCCTTATACAAACAATTATCTACAAAGCAACTATTTAAGTATTCAAAAACCATGTTTCCTTACAATTTCCTAATGCTTCATCGCATGTAAAACGTAAGGGAAAGCAAATGGTTGTTGCTTCATCCTAGACATCTTAGTCTGCCTCAAAATCAACTTTGGGCCAATTGTACTATGCAAGAAGATGAGTATTGGAAAGAAGCAAAGCAATTACTTCTATGCTCACCTATAATTAATCTCCCATGGCAAGTGGATAGTAATGTATTATATATCGGTACAATGTAAGAAGCAATGGATCGTTCTCATTGACAATATCCATGCTCTTGGCCTTGCTTAATCCAAGAAACAACAAATTGAGGAGCTTGCAATAAGCTGACGAAACCAATATTACTCTATGCACTTGTTGAGAAACCCTTCACCCGCAGTTTTGTGTTCTACGTTTTGCGTTTAGGGTTGCGTTTTGCATTTAGGGTTTCACAATGGACAGCCCCAAAAAGAGGTTGGGCGCCCACAGTGGGGCACCACCCTAGATAGCCAATGTCCTCTCTCCAGGTGCCACCCTAGACAATCTCTTGCCTATTTATAGGCTGCCTCTGTCCCTCATTCTTTGCTGCTGATTCATTCAGTCCATCACCTCTTCTCTCCAGCCTCTCCACTACCCTCACACCCCTTCAAGAGGACATTGCTATTCGTGGTTCATGACTGTCGTCATCATCTTCCTTGTGCTACGGCACCCTTGTTCCCTTGTATCACATTCACTCCATGATTCAGGTCTTCATCATCCCATTCATCAAAGTTTCTTCTCTCTTCTCTTCTCAGTGTTTACAGAGTTCACTCTGTGTTCCTCCCCCCAAACCCTAATGTCTCACTGGTACGTTGTATTTTGACATGGTATCAGAGCTGGATCTACTCAGTGTCAATGATCCTCCACTCCAGTGTAGGCAGAGACCCGTGGCGAGTTCGGCATCCACTTCTCTTCTTCTTCCGCTGCATCAACACCCTAACTGGTGGCTGCTCCCTCCTCCGTTTGTTGTTTTCCATCTTGCGTTTAGAGCTGTTGTTGCCACCTCCACCTCCCAGTCAGCTGGCAGCTCCTCCCTGCTATCGGTGGCTCCTCCCAGATTACTAGCAGTTCCTCCTTGCTACTAGCGGTTGTTCTCTACTGATGGTGGCTCGGTCAAACTACTGCCAGCTCCTCCCTGTTGTTTGCTGGCGGCTGTTCTCTGCTACTAGCTAGCAACTCAGCCAAACTATTGGTGGCTCCTCTCTGCTACTAGCAGCTGTTCTCTGTTGCTGACAGCTCATCCAAAATTGCCGGCCGCTCCTCCCTACTAATGGCGGCTATTCTCTGCAACCTAGCAGCTCAACCAGACTACCAACAGCTATTTATTGCAACGCGACGGCTCAACCACACCGCTGGCCGCTGTTCTCTGCAACCCAGCGACTCACTCAAACTACTAGCGGCTCCTCCTTGACTGCCGGTAGCTCCTCCTGGTCTGCTAAAGTTACGTTTACAGCTAGCAACACCCTCCTGCAACTAGCAGCTCACTTCCAGCCCTTGAGGCAGAAATTGTGGTTCATGGTTCGTGGTTGACCTCTTCCTTCTTCAGCAAGGCACACTGGTACCCATGGCTTCTTTATCAATAGATGGCTCCTCCTTGTCTATTGGTAGCTCCTCCTGGTCTACTAGAAGTTGCGTTTGCAGCTAGCAACACCCTCCTGCAACTAGCAGCTTACTTCTAGCCCTTGAGGCGAAAATTGCGGTTCATGGTTCGTGGCCGACCTCTTCCTTCTTCAGCAAGGCACACTGGTACCCATGGCTTCTTTATCAATAGATGACCAGTCTACTGGGTGTTCCTACTACGGCAAGAATGGTGGTCATTCCATCGATGACTGTTGATATCGACCTTTGCTCCCCACCCCTCCAGAGTATCTATATCTTTCACCAAGCACTCCTTGTGCCACCTCTCCTTTCTAGGCCATAGAGATCGTTCTGCATCAGCAATCGGAGAATTATGCTCAAGGCAACAAGCCGCAATCAACGTACACTAAGTCCTTTCGAGCACACAGAGGCTCTCAGAATTACAAGGCGATAAGCCCTCCTAGAGATCACCCCACTGCGAGGAGGTTTCCCCCACCCACTTCCATGTACAGTGGCTTCCACGGCCCATATCTCCTTCACTATCCACTCTCCTAAGAGCCCGGGTGGGGAGCTCATTCTAAACCTCCTTCCCCACCCTCTTTCACTCAGGTTTGAGAAGCCACTTCTAAGTGCTTTTCAGCTTCTTCTTCCGAATCCCAATTACCTTCTTCGGCACAACCAACGACACTTCATCATCACATGCTTCACAGTCCATGAGCCATGAGTGGTTGGATTCTCTCTCTCTCAGACTGGGATTCAAAGGGGGATTTCCTTACTTCACCCTCAGAGAGGGCTTCCAATTCTTCTTCGGCTTCAAAGGGGGCTCCTACTACTCCTTCCGATTCAAAGAGGGACCCTATGTGCCATGAAGTTCTTCACACACCACCACCTTTCACTTTCGAGGAGTGGCTCTCCTTTGAGCAATCATTTCCTCTACTCATACCTAGGACCTAGAAGATCTATCTAGATCGGGGCCCTTGGGTCTTTACCAAGCGACTTGGTGGCTAGATCTTCGTATTCCTTCCAACATGGAGTCACGGAGCTAGTGGCTTCTCTCCGGAGGTTGAGTTTTGAATTCTATAGCTCATCCAATCTCTTGACTATCTTCAAAGGTCTCCTTTCAAGTCGTATTCTTAGATTACAAGGTGAATCTTCTTCGTCCCTTAGTCAGCACGGAGCCAACTCCTGAGATTGAGTATGGGCATATCCTTATGGTTCTCGGTATATCACAAAGTCCAACATTCCTCCTATACATTGCATGTTTTCATCATCTTTGTACTAGGACGCTTGGGCAAGTGAACAATTTTCCCACATAGGACACTGTCCAAGTGACACTTGCTGCATGAGCATTCTTCACCATGTAGCATTCCATCTCCACCTCACTCTTCTCTTGTTCCCCTTTTTTGGGCCTAAGAGAGGATATTGAGAAACACTTCACCCGCAGTTTTGCGTTCTACATTTTGCGTTAAGGATTGTGCTTTGCATTAAGGGTTTCACACTGGACAACCCCAAAAAGGGATTGGGCGCCCACAGTGCAACACCACCCTAGACAGTCTCTTGCCTTTCCTAAACAGTCTCTTGCCTATTTATAGGCTGCCTCTATCACTCATTCTTTACGGCTGATTCATTTGGTCCGTCGCCTCTTCTCTCCAACCTCTCCACTACCCTCACACCCCTTCAACAGGACATTGCAATTCGTGGTTCGTGGCTGTCTTCATCATCTTCCTTGTGCTACAGCACCCTTGTTCCCTTGTATCACATTCACTCCATGATTTAAGTCTATATCATTCCATTCATCAGAGTTTATTTCCTCTTCTCTTCTCTTCTCAATGTTTACCGAGTTCACTCTGTGTTTCTCCTTGCAAACCTTACTGTCTCGCTGGTACGTCATCTTTTGAAAGCACTTTGTATTGTTATACGTGATCCAAAGTTCAAACATAAGAGAAGGTAACTCCAATTAGATACTGAGATTACTCAAGGTTAGAACTCCATACTTCACAAGTTGGTGGCAAGTCCTAACTAACATCGGTTAGTTTTAATACAACTTTTCTAATTATACTTTTCTCCTAAAATGTTATACACTTTATGTAGACACAATTATATGGTGGAAGGACTACTTCTCTAGAGCTACAAAACTAAGCTATCAAAATCCTAAGCCAAGTTTGTACATCTTATGCACTAGAAAGACCTTAAAGCACATTCAACCATATACACACCAAGAAAAGGAATAGGTTAGATACATAGAAGATTGATGATTTAGTCTTTGTTAGTGAAATCATGTGTTTGCTAACAAAGATTAAATGTGGATATACTCGAGACTTTTTACATTGACTTTCATAAAGATGAAGATAATCCAAGTTCCAAGCAAAAAGCTACAAATGAAGAGGAGGTTGATGGTAACAAAGAGAATCAAGGTAATGAGATCAATAAAGAAGACGAAGAGGAAGAGATTCTCGATAAGGTAGATATTTAATTTATTTACGTTTATTTCTACCTCTACTTGTTATGTCATTTGTTTTGTCGTTGAGACGTTAAACTCAATCTTTATATTTTTTATCCTCTTAAGTGAGATATTATGTGGCATACCCTCCTCATATCCCCTTGATGACATGGTGTTCCCATTCCCATTTTGTGACTTCTAACAATTGACATTCCTATTCCCGCTTTTATTTCTGTTTCAACGTTTCCCTTAACTATGGTACACTTTCTATACTTTCTTTGCAAATCCTAATGTATCCTCACAACGCACACTAGAGTGGAGGGGGAAAAAGAAATAGAGAACTGCTAGAATGAGTGAAACTTGAAACTAAAATTGAAGAGACCTATACCCTTTGGAGATGTACTATAATAAAGCATAAACCACTACTAAAGGATGGAGCATTGTTGTTGGCTCCATGATGCCATAATTATGAAGTTCTAATAGACACTAAAAACTATGGCTTTGATGACATCTCTATATGTAAGCCAAGATAGAGTTTTTGTGTACATAGTAGCATTTTAATGAGCATGAGGACCTACTCTTCAGGACATCAATGGTCTGCAAGAATATCTACAACTAGTCTTTCTGGTCATACTCAACACATGAAAGCTGCTCTTGACTTTCTTCACAAGTGAGATAGCCACTACTAGTTACTTCTATTCAATAAATTGATGCTTAAGGATATACACAATTGAAGGTAGGAAGCCAGTGGAGCAGCAGGAAAGCAGGAGCAACAGCATGGCCCAAACATCTGGCAAGGCAGCCACTACTGATTGGCTACAGTCAGCTAGATGAGCTAGAACTTAAGTCCACAAAAGATATAGGGAGAGCAACTCTAGCATAAGCCCAAAATCTACACTCAGATCCCACAACAGCCAAAAAATGTGCTACACATGTTACTTAGAGACTAGTGAGGTGTGAAATTTATTTTGCATATCATGCAGATTCTTTATTTAGTTGAATTAAAAAACCATACTTATTCACATGCCCATTTTGCCAACATGTTTCAGAGACCTGATAATTGATCTTGAGTTCACAATCTCTTTAATATTAAGTTATTAACAGGAACATTTCATATCACATTATTAAAGGCTTGCTCCTTTAATTCCTGTGGCCAGTATGGTATTGTGAGGTAACTAAAGTTACCTTTCCTTTTGCATGTCCCTCTCTTGCAAGAGATAAAAGTTCCTCCAAGTGCTTATCTGGATTTCCACTCTGTTCAAACTCCTACCAGAAAAGAAGCAAGAGTCGACCCCTAACAGTTCATCCAAGACAATCTGCATGTAGACAGAGGTTTGGAAAAGCTACAATACCAAGCACCGTGTTGGATGAACACCAACAGTACAGTAGAGGCGCCCTGCAATGTTGCAACTTTTTATTACACATCAGCAAGATGCATTCATTTTACATGGATCGATAAGTTGCAGCGTACCATCTGTCTCTGCAAGTGCTAAAGCTTCCCTTGACTCTTTTAGTGAACCACCTGTTACCTGTAGACATTCAACATGTATAATTTTCTGTTTAGAGAAGCTATCAATGTGAACACTAGGCAGAAAATGAAGTAATCAAGTTTGAAATCTGATTATGCAACTTAAAAGCCGTTGACTGGAAAAGAATGGGGCTTATGCATGGGTAATGCTAATCATCAGCCAACATCAAACAATCAAAGGTGCACGAAGAATCTATATTGATCAGGTAAAAATTAAAAAAACACAACGTTTGTTTGAGTGTATAATGATTCGATCAATTGGACTGTTGATGATGAGCAGTCCAATTCAGCTTATGTGCAAAGGAATAGGATAATTCTTAGATGGATAATACGTTAGCCCCCACTGAAATTTTTTCCAGTTGGCACACTATGAGGACATTGAATTTGAAAGGCGTTAGGCTTTGCTACACAGCTTGACAACTAATAAGCTCATTCTCGCACACAGAGAAGTTCGTTTGCATGAATATGTGTTCCTTTGCATGGCATGTGACTTTTAGATTATGTGGTATTTGGCAAACTGCACTTGCTTTTCTGCAAAAGCACAACACATTTGGCTTTGTCTGAAATGGCAAATAGGAAAACAAACAATAACGACCAGGCAAGACGTTGACATTAAATAAACTAGTGGAATAGGCAGTTACGATAATGCGATCCACTCCTGCTTTCCAGGCCCTTTCAAGCACCGCAATCAAGTCTTCGGCGTGGTAGCGCTTGCCATTATAGATACCTTTGAACATGCCATCTACAAAAGAGGTAGAAGAAAATGGAGACTGGCATCTTCTGGTTACATGAGAATCAAAACCGTTCAGGAGTTCTAGAAGAAAATGGAGACTGGCATCTTCTGATCACCAGGCGTGCCTCACCTGTGAGATTGGCACCGATGTCTGCATTAAAGCAACAAGAAGAACAAGAAAGGACAGAGAACTGTTAACGAAAGTGTGCCATGGCAAAAGAGTGCATACAGAAATGTGGTGGAGAAGGTACCGATCAGCTTGAACTGCGCCATAGCCGAGGAATGTGACCTTCCCTTAATCCACAGGGAAAGCTCGCAACCTGCTGGCGTGATGATCTCACCGAAAGAGAGTGTGTGAGAAATTTATAGAACGCGCCAGCTGGTAATCATGTGACGGACGAGTCTGCGTGAGAGTAACGGGCTGAGATCGAATCCTAAGCCGGACCAGTTTTGAATTGCCTCACCTCAGCGAGTCACTGTTCTTCTTCTTCTCCTTTTGTCTTTTTTTGTCCTCAAAGTGTGTGGATTTGTTATCTTTTCTCTATCCTCTCTCATCATCATAATCGTCACCTCCTCTCTCATGAGTCATGTCCATACACACCAAAGAAAAGTGGAGAGATTAGAGAATATACAATATGATAACCTTCCATGTTTCTTGCCCCACTTATAAAATTTTATATCTTATTATTTTATTATTATATTATTTTAGTTATAAATTCGAAAAGCCCGAACTTAAGGGCTTTTCGAACCTACCTCTTTTTCTAAACCTCCATTTTTCAATTAAAACCCTCTCTCTCTCTCTCTCTCTCTCTCTCTCTCTCTCTCTCTCTCTTCGCCCTCCCCTTTTTCCTCCCCCCACCCCCCTCCTCTCTCTCATTGTAAGGCCTAGGCTCTCTCTCTCTCTCTCTCATATTAAACTTTTTTAATTAAATATTTTTAAAAACTTTTTTAATTTAAAGCTTTTTTGATATAGTTTTTCATAAACTTTGAGATTGAGATAGAAAAAGAAGGAGAGAGAGAGGAGAAAAGAAAAAACAATAAATAAAAGAAAAAATGGAGAGAAGAAGAAAGAGAAAAGAAAATAATTTTTTAATTAAATCTTTTTTAATATAGTTTTTGACTTAAAGAGAGAAACAGAGAGGAAATATATAATTTGAATCATACTATTTTGGTTGTAGGTTCGGAAAGCCCCGAACTTCCAAAGGGTTTTCTAAACTTACCCCCTTTTCCAAACCTCCCTTTTTCAATTAAAACCCTCTCTCTCTCTCTCTCTCTCTCTCTCTCTCTCTCTCTCATGTGTAATCTCTCATTTTCTCTTCCTCTTTCCCTTTTTAATTAAAAGCCCCTTCCCCCCCCTCTCTCTCTCTCTCTCTCTCTCTCTCTCTCTCTCTCTCATGTGTAATCTCTCATTTTCTCTTCCTCTTTCCCTTTTTAATTAAAAGCCCCTTCCCCCCCCCCTCTCTCTCTCTCTCTCTCTCTCTCTCTCAAATTAAAATCCTCTCCCCTCTCTCTCACTTATAATCTCTCTCTTTCTTTTCCCCTCTCCCCTACCTCTCTCTCTTTGTCTCTCTCTCTCTCTCTCTCTCTCTCGTATATAATCTCTCTCTTTCTTTTTCCTCTCCCCTTCTCAAAGAATAGTCTTTTTTAAATTAAATATTTATATATTTTTTCTTACTTAGAAAGAGAGACAGAGAGGAAATATATAATTTGAAAAAGAGAGAAAATAGGGGAGAGAAAAAGAAAGAAATAAAATTAAAAATTAGAGAGAGAAGAAAAAATATATAAAGAGAAAAGAGAGCGAGAAAAAAACTTGAAAGAGAAAGAGATATAAAAAGAAAAATAAGGAGAGAAAGAGAGAGAGAGAGAGAAACCAAGAGAAAAATAGACAGTGAGCAAAAAAAAGGGGAGAGAGAGAGAGAGGGGGGGAACAAAGAAAGAGAATTATAGAGGAAATATACAATTTGAGAGAGAGAGAGAGAGAGAGAGAGAGAGAGAGAGGAAAAGAGAGAAGAAGGGGAGAGAGAGACAGGGAGAGAATAAAAGGAGAGAGAAAAGAAGAAGAAGAAGAAGATAGAGAATTATAGAGAGGGGAAAGATAAAATTTAAAGAGAGAATTAATAGAGAGAAGAAAAAAAGGAAAAAAAGAGGAGAGGGAGAGAGAAGGAAAAGAGAGGAGAGAGGGGGAGAGAGAGAAGAAGAAAGAGGAAAACAGGAAGAGAGATAGGGGAAAAGAGGAAATAGAAAAGTCTTTTTTAAATTTAAATATTTTTTGAGAGAGGGGGAAGGGAGAAAGAAAAAGGAGAGGGGGGGAGAGAGAGAGAAAAATATATATAAAATTTAAAAGAGAGAGGGAGAGAAGGAAAAAGGAGAGGAGAAGAAAAGGGGGTGGAGATAGAGAGAGAGAGAGAGAGAGAGAGAGAGAGAGAGAGAGAATAAAAGGAGAGAGAGAGGAGAAGAAGAGAGAGAACTTGAACATACTTTAAGAGAAACCGAGAGGGGGGAAGAAAGTGAAAGAAGGAGAGAGAGAGAGAGAGAGAGAGAAAGGGAACATGGAGAGAGAATTATAAAGAGAAAAAAAAAGGAAAGAAGAGGAGAGGGAGAGAGAAGGAAAAGAGAGGAGAGAGAAAGAGAAGAAAAGTGGGGAGAGAAAAAAAGGGAGAGTGAGAGAACTAGGAGAGGAGAAAAAATAAACTAAAATAGAAGGCACAGAGAGAGAGAGAGAGGGTAAAGAAAAAATTTAGAAATTGAGAGGGAAAAGAAGAGATAGAAAGATGAGAAATGGATTGTTGAGCACAATTTTTGTGTGATAGCATGGCAACTTCGCTTGCCGCTTCGGGGCAACAAAGCTACTGCGGAATGGTTTAGCATTCCATGTGCATGAAGCGCCAGTAACTCGCTATGCAACTAGTGATGCATTGGTAGTTACTTTGTATGATGTATTTTGACTCACCAATGTAGCCAAGAAATCAAAGGATTCACAAAATAAAGTATGAGTTATTTTATTTCTAAAATGCCCCTAGAAAATCTAGTTAAGCAAATATATATAGTTGACATACAAGTTTGGGAGTGGGAGTGGATCAATTTTATATAGACAGATATTTTGGTGTGTAGGTGCGTGTGCACGTGCATGGGTGCATTTGTGTGTGAACACCCCACTTTGTGCTCACCCATCCACCCCATTGGCCTATCTTCCTACCACCTACATGCTAGCATCCCTACTATATGTTAAGTTTTTAACCACTTCCCCTGTAGAGAGAAGACAACCCCAGTAGACTCATCCATCCAATCTATGTACATGTTCGTGTGCATATGTGTGCATATCTTTAAATGTACTTGTTTGTGTTTGTATATGTATTCCCATGTGAGCATACAAACGTGTGTGTCAATATGTAAATATGCATGTGTAATTGTGTGTGTGTGTGTGTGTGTGTGTGTGTGTGTGTGTGTGTGTGTGATCCCTTTGCATCATATCAAATTTACCTAATTAGAAGATTGTGAAGCCATAGGTCTTACGGAAAATAGTAGTTGCTTTTGCCTAGTATAGAGAGTGGTTTGATTACAACACATAGTGATGAGACTAAAGTTGCCATTTTATAAGGAGATTGCAAAGGAAATTCGCCATATAGTGGTGAGGAATGATTTGACAGGTCAAAAATGCATATCCATCATCTCATTACGAGGTGAAGTAGTGATATCTATACTACTTTTTGATTTTGGCTCTTGGTTCGGTGATCTCCCGAACTTCCATTTTTTTCCCCAAGCCTCTTCTTTCCCCCAAGTCTAACTTTGAATTCAAATTTGGTTTTGGATATAGATTTTATAATAAATGCATGATCTACAATCATTGAGGCCGTTTGAGATTACTTTAATGCATGACGTTGTCGTCGTGTTTAGGGCTGAAGGTCTACCACCGGGGCTTAGTGCAGAAGCGGAGTATGGGATTCAAAGTTCGGGAAAGGGAAATAGATTGGGGTTTAACAAGATCTGGGATTTAGAAATGATTTAGGTGTGGAAGAAGAATTCAAGCTTTTTCTCTATGTATTTAGCATACATGAATGGAATAAATAACTCTATCTTGATTACATCAAATGTCTCTGGATACATACACCATAACATAAAGGATATTTTCAGATTCTCAATCCAAATATGAATATCAAATGCAAGTTCTAATGGCTTTTATTTCAAGTACATAGACGGATTTCAACTCTTTGGGACAAGTATTATGTTGATAGACCTCAAATACATTCAAGATTTGGGCCAATGGTACATGAAATGCATTGAAGGAGCATAATTTTAGCTTCAGCCATGTTTTAAAACAGAAAATTCCAGCCCATAATCAAGCTCAAAATGAGTGCATAAACTCATGAAGAAGCTCCTCTAATCATTAATGAACAAAGTCCTGATGAAAATAGGTCATTTTCTTCCATTACAACCACATAAATCTCTTGTTCGCTCATAAAAATGGACAAGAACAGTGGGCTGCCCTGTTTATGACTGGTTATTTCAGTCCATAACAGCCCATACACATTCAAAATCCTCACCCTTTGCTTGCCCCAAAGTCACTCAAGTACTTGGGTACAAGTACCGGGCTTCATTGGACCAAGAATGAGATAGACAAAATGAGAGAAGTCATGCATAAGAGCAGGCTGAATACTTTTCTCTCAGATTTCCCCCTTTTATAGACTGTCATATCATGCATTTTCATCAGACCAAGTGGACAGATAAGTGGAGCTCTCACCGTGTTTACATCTTCATATTCAAGTCCTGTTGATCTTCAGTTTGCATGCTCCAAAGCATGCACCATAGCTTCAACTTTCTCCAGTTGCAGTCAACTGTGCAGCCCACATTTTGCGCCGAAAAATGCGGGCTGCTCCTTGCTCAGGCCCAGGTCACTTTTTGACCTACTCAGGTCACTTGCTGGTCACTTTAGTCTATTACTTCAGGTCCCTTGTGAACCTAATGGATTTGGATAACTTTTGGCATTTTTTTTGAGTTCTGACTATATTTTTGCACCTGAATCAATGTGATTTATCCTGCAAACTGTCAATTGCTTCCAGTTGACCAAGTTGTAGGTTCTTATTTTTCATCAATATACATGGTATAATTAAAAATTATATGCTAAATACAAAAGAGGTTATGTAACTAAGTTGGTTATTGGGTAACAATGTCTGAATTTTGTATGCAAATTCCTCATATAACTCCTAGTGAAGTTCTTCTGTGTTCATAAGAATCCCATGATTTATATTATGAACAATAAATTCTTTGACAATGTCCTCTATCTCTCTCTTCTCATTGTCTCTTTCTAATTTCTGATTTGTCTCTCCTGTCACTTGTGAAATCTACAAGTGGAGTTGGATTACATTATCAATATTGTGGCCACTGTGAAGACTGAGATCCTTCTATGGCTGAAAAGAAGGCCTCTTGGGATGTTGGCTCAAAGCTCCTCCCATGCTTTGCCACAGTTTGGCACGATGTTTGTGCCCATCATGCAGACGACACCCCCTTCTCTGTTTCATCATGATCCTAGCATGGTGGGCTCCCTACAAAGAGCCTTCGGTAAAATACTGGGTAATCCATTGTTCAATGGTCTCTCTGCTCAATATGCAAGCCAAGGGCATCTCGGACCTATTGGGCAATATGCAAGCCAATATTCAGGAGGAGGTGGAGACACACTGTCCTTTGGGAATGGAGCCATTCACCTGGGAGGTTCTGCAGAACAACTAGCTGGATTTGATAGTAGAAGCCCCGCAAACCAAAGGGAGAGCCTCCAAGAAGGTGAAGGAGCTGACAACATTTCAACTCCTAGAGGTCAGCAGGGTTTTCCTCAACGAGGTGAACATCAGACTCAATCAGGAGCTCAAAAAGGTCCGCAAGACACCACCACTCCCCCCAAAGTGCCGCCGAAATCTAGGCAGCCAGAAAATTCAACAGGTATGATAGGTAAAAAAATTTGTCTCTCAGTCCCTGCTTTGGAGTTGAAGAATTACACAATGTCCTATCAATCTAGAGCACTTATTAGTCTATGTCATGGGGCATGCCCCCCCATGGAATTTCTCAGAAATTGGGTCAAGCTGAATTGGGAACCACTAGGTGGGAAACCCCTGGTTATTCAATACCTCCCAAACAACTATTGCTTTTTCCTCTTTGAGAGTGAGCAAGCAGCCCTAACCCTATTAAGCCATGGACAATGGATGCTATGGAGCTCACCATTGTCCCTCTTCAAATGGACTCATGAGTTCGACCCCTCTGGTCCTAAACCGACTTGTGTTCCGATTTGGGTCGAATTCCCAAACCTTCCGTTGAACCTATATCCCTTCTTGAAAACCCTAGCTGCTTCCTTAGGTAGACTGTTAGGACAAAGGCCATACACGGATATTAACCCGCGGTGGCATCCTCAACTACTCATAGAGATTGACCTTAGCAAAACCCTAATAGATTCATTGTTGATTACTGATTCAGAGGGCAACTTTGTGAAGGACCAACCTGCCTTTACGAGAATCTTCCAAATGCTTGCTTCAAGTGTCTCAAAACGGGACACTTCATTCGAAATTGCCCTGAATGGAAAGCTAAAGAGAGCCCAGAACCCAACAAGGAGAACTCCCCTCCAAAAACCAATAACCCACAAGATGATGGGTTCCAATCGGTTAACAGGAAGGGAAAAAGCAAGAATCAGTCAACCCAGAAACAAAACAATAATAGCAAGGGCAAAAACACCTACAATAACAGATACTCCCCCCTTCTCATGAACTTAGAGGATGTACTAGCAGGGAATAGTGAAAAGGGGAAAACTAGTAAAAAAAGAGAGACTGCTCCAGTAGAGTTAGACTCTGATGATGTCATAGTTGAAGAAACTCACACTGAAAACAAAGGGCAGGCAAACCAAACAAATGAAAACTATAAACATAGAGAAAACTTAAACATTGACCTCAATGAACAGAATGAAGATGTAGAATTTACTTAGGCAGAGGAACTTCCAATGGGAGGAGAACTTCCTCTCAGTCCTATCCCTGCTGAGAGCCCAACCAAAGAGGGAGGGAGTCTACAAAACTCCAAAAGGAGATACTCAAGTGTAGGACAAAGTGCTAGTAACCCATTTGGTCAAACAAAGGGTCCTCAGAAGAAAGGGAAACCAAAAAAATCATAGTTTTGTTAAATGAATAAACTTAAAATTGTGTCCTATAACATCAAGGGGTTGACTCACCCAAAAGGGCAACTACATTCAGGGAATGGCTTAAAGTTAGTGCCATTTACCCCGATGTTATTTGCCTACAGGAAATAAATGTGTCAGGTCCTCCTCTACTCAAAAACCTGCAGACAGTGTCTAAGGAGTATGAATGGTATATGACAAACCACACCAATAGGAGGGGGGGACATGCATAGGTGTCTCCATTAAAATTAAGGATCAAATAAGTAAGGTTATGATTGATACAGAGAATAACTGGGTTGCAGTCCTTTTTAAAAATCAGGATGAATTTGCTATTGTCTCAGTATATGCCCCTAATATTTCTACTGAAAGAGGCAGGCAGTGGGATTCATTACAGGTCATCAATTGCCCCATTATCATTGCAAGGGACTTCAATATGGTTGAATCAACAAAAGACAGATATTTGGAAAAAGGAACTTGTATTGTAGGAACTGAAAAGAGTAAGTGGCTGGTAAGTAAAGCCTATCATGGGCTAATTGATGTCAGTGAGCAACTAGGATTCACATGGAGTAACAATCAAAGTGGAGTTTATCTCCGAAAGGCTAGACTTGATAGATTTTACATATCTGCAGGTCTGTTGGCCTCTTTTGTTAATCTCA
Organism: Lygodium microphyllum; assembly: GCF_053477565.2. NCBI lineage: Eukaryota > Viridiplantae > Streptophyta > Polypodiopsida > Schizaeales > Lygodiaceae > Lygodium > Lygodium microphyllum. The sequence goes on along the minus strand of NC_141142.1, from coordinate 88,907,507 downwards.
AAGTTAAAGCTCTTGATAACATAGTCATGTCTGACCATAAGCCTATTCAGTTAGTCCTCTCTAACTCATCCCAAATAAAAAAAGCTGGTTGGTTTCATACTGACCCCAGACTATTTCAAAAGAAAATAGTTAGGGACACTATCAAAGGAATCTGGACAATGGCCTTCTGGCAAACAGTCTCCCCAGCTCATTCATGGGCTAAAGCCATTAAAGACACTCAACAATTTTTTAGGGAAGTCAAAAATAAAAAAGTACAGCAGACTAGGGATCATAGAGCTAGACAATACTCAGTGTATAAATCTTTGGAGATCAAGATAGAGGCTGGGGAGACGCAATTACAGCCTGACCTAGTCAAAATCAAACAAGAACTTAGATCTGCTGAAGAAAAAGAAGCTATGGACATACAACTCTTCACTAGGCAATGGTGGGCTAGCAAAGCAGACAAACCCACCAGAGACATGTTCCAAGTCCTTGAAAAGAAAAAGGATAGAGACTCCATCCCATTGTTGAGAAGGGAAGATGGCACACATGCCCAAAACAATGGAGAGAATCTCCTTATAGCTAAGGGATTTTTCTCTAAACTGTTTAGCTCCTCTAGAAAGAGTTCACAAGCAGAGACAACTGCCAAGGCTAAGATAGCAATGGTTAGGAAGAAGGTTGTCCCTCCAAGCTTGGCTGAGATTCTGGATGGGGAGCTATCAGCTATTGAGATCAGTGACACCATTGACTCTTTAGCATCAGGAAAAAGCCCAGGGCTTGATGGCCTTCCGAATGAGTTCTTCAAAGAATTCAAAGATTCTCTTATTCACCCCCTTCTCATGGTATGGAGAGAATCCCTAAAATTTGGAGCCTTACCCCACATAATCAATGAAGGAGTAGTCAAACTAATCCATAAGAGAGATGAAAAAGAACTCCTAGCCAATTGGAGACCCATCACATCTCACATCAGCATATAAGGTTTTTGCCAAAGCCATAGCTAGAAGGCTATCTGATCATCTAGATAACTGGATAAGAAAAGAACAAAAAGGGTTCATTAAAGGGAGATATATCCTAGACTCAATAATTGCCCTATGGGAAGGCATTGAACATGCCCAAAAATCCAACCAAGACTTTGTGTTCTTCAAGATTGATTTTGACAAAGCTTATGATAGGTTAGAATGGGATTTTATCCTCCAATCCCTCCATGATATGGGGCTGGGTAGAAAATTCATCAAGTATGTCAGTACTCTTTTTGGTAATGCTTCCACAAGAATTGCCATTAATGGGGAGATGACTGATTCCTTTCCTTTGAGAAGATCCATCAGGCAGGGCTGCCCTCTTGCTCCCCTTTTGTTTGCCATTGCAGCTGATTCACTAGGTTGGCTCATTCAAGCAGAGATTGATAAAGGCAACATTAAAGGGATTAAACTCCCTAACAACAAAGACATGGCACTCAACCAGTTTGCTGATGATATAAATAGCGCGGTAAATAATGATCCAGTTTCATTAGTAGCTTTTTGGAACTGCTTGCAAACCTTTTGCAAGGCTTCTGGTTCTATTATCAATCCAAACAAAACAGGAATTAAAACACTAATCAGTCCTTGTCCTAGTTGGCTCATGGCTGCAGGGTGTAAGGAGATTGAAACAAGTAAAGTATTCAGACTTCTAGGCATACCCATGGGCTTTGGAATCTCAATGAAACAAAGGTGGGATTGGGTTTTGGAAAAAATCAAGGGAAAATTTGAAAAATGGAAGGGTCTGCAGCTCAATATGGCAGGAAGATGTTTGGTTCTGAAACACATACTAATTCCAACCACAATCTACTTCTTGGCTTGCTAGAAACCATCTAAGTCAGGAATGAAGCAACTAGAGCAACTTGGGAGAAATTTTTTGTGGAGTGGGGATGGGGAAAAGTTTAAAGTACCTAAAGTATCTTGGGCTATTTGCACTACACCTAAGAAATTAGGTGGTCTTGGTCTTCCCAACCCTAGTATTGTAGCTGACAAACTTGCAGCCAAATGGATTGCAAGAAGCATCTTAAGAAAAGAAGAAGACCGGATAACTTTGCTTAAGGCAGCCACTAGCAAGTTTCATGTAGAGGGTTGTCCAAAATGGAAAGGCTTAGACCCACTAACAATAACTATTTGTCCAGTCAAACTGAAAGCTAAAGATTGCTCTCCTTTGGCAAAAGGTCTCTGGGAGGCTTGGTTCAAGTACAAGAGTCTGTTAATCCCCTGTTCCCATCCCAACCTCACCCTACCTTGGAGTTCCAAAGACTCCATCTGGTTCAGCTTCTTTCAGGGAGCCATTCCAGATAATCAGATTAACTTAGCCCACAAGCTCTTCAAGAAAGGCACTAGAAGTTGGAGGGACACTTGGGATTCAGCCCTAAAAAGGTGGATGACTGGAACACAACTAAAACAGAAATTCAAATTAAAAAGACAGGAATTCGAATTGATAACTGAAAGGGTACTCTTGTGGGGACCTAATATGTCTGCAATGATTAATCTTAATCACCACTTCAAGTACAGGGGAATCTGTTTTATGGGGGACAAACCTTTTCTACCCCTTCCAGACCTATTAGAAAGCAATGCTCCTCTTTGTTTTAAACTAAATAACAGATGGCATATTAATTGGTCAATAGTACAGTGGAATTACAGGTTTGGTAACATTTGGGCTCCCTCAATCCAACCAAAGATGTCTGGTCTAATGTGGCTCATTACTCTCAAAAGTCTTTGGACTAATGAGAGAGCACTCAAAGTTGGTCAGGGAATGGACTTTGGCTAAGGTGTGGCCAACAGGTAGAATCAATCCCTCACATATTCCTTAACTGCCCTAAAAATTCTAACATCTGGTGTTTCATGCAGGTCCTTGCCATCAAGTATCACCCCACTAAACTCACTTGGAAGGAGTTACTACTGGGGGAAATATATGGACTCCCTCCCCTAATATGGAATTGGATTAGAAGTTATTACCTGTGGAACATATGGATAAGCAGAAATAAGAAAACATTTGAAAATACTGATTTGGATCCTATCCATGGTTTTAAATTTGATCTTTGTTTTCAGGTTGAGAAAGATGCAAAAATAATTCTCAAGCAGCATGAAGACAATATGAAGGAGGGACTAGGGAAAGCATTTTCCGATGTGGATGTGGCAGCCATACTGCTGGACATCAAGAAGAAGGCTGAATAATAATGATGTAGATACGCATCTTAGGATCAACATCTTGACATCTGATGCTTAAGTTCTGACCTATTATGGACTATATGTTTTGTAATGCTGTTATTATGTACTCTCAAGTCAAGGTAGCTTCCCTGTTTTGAAGCAACCTTTTTTTATATATATTTTAATACAACTTTAAAGCTTCCATTTAAAAAAAAAAAGAAATCTACAAGTGGGCTGACAATCTTGGGAGCAACTGTTGTTTGCAAGAAGCTGGTGGGAGCTTGGGGGTAGGTGTTGTGGGTAGGCTAGTCTTCTCCTTGAACGGCTCTCTCTCTCTCTCTCTCTCTCTCTCTCTCTCTCTCTCAATGCGGCGTCGCACACGAAGGTTGTTTGTCTTTCTCTCTCCCCGACCATGCATATCTCTCTCTCTCTCTCTCTCTCTCTACCACATGGCAATCGACATGGCGGGAGGGTAGCGAGCAGGGTGGCCTGCCCAACATGGCACGAGGACGTGGCGGGATGGCGACATGGCGAGAGAGAGAGAGAGAGAGAGAGAGAGAGAGAGAGAGAGAGAGAGAGAGAGAGAGAGAGAGAGAGAGAGAGAGAGAGAGAGAGAGAGAGAGAGAGAGAGAGAGAGAGAGAGAGATTAGTTATATTATTATTATTATTATTATTATTTATAGTTATTTGTGTTATATTAGTTAGTTATTGATTAGTTAATTATTACTTAATAGTTTTTATTGTTAAGATTATTAATAGTTGATTAATTAACTATTTTTCTAATATTTTGTATGTATGTATATATATATATATAATTAAAATAAAATTATTTAATCAAGTATTAATTAATTGATAATTGATTAAATCATTAATTGTTTTTTTTGTGTAAGTTGGTTTTTTAAAGTTAATTAACTGATTGATTGATTAAGGCATGGTGATGTGGTGAGACAGAGATTAGTTATTAATTAATAATAATAATAATAATAATTATTATTATTATTTAATTAGTTATTATTAATATTAAATATATATGTAATTATATTTATATATATAGTTATATGTAGTTATTAGTAATTAATTAATCATTAACTAAGTAATTTATTGTTGTTGTTGTTATTATAGTTATAATTACAATATATTGTTATTTTTAATTTTAGATTTTAGTTGCTTGGCTACTGAGAGAGAGAGAGAGAGAGAGAGAGAGAGAGAGAGAGAGAGAGAGAGAGAGAGAGAGAGAGAGAGAGAGAGAGAGAGAGAGAGAGAGATTTCTTTGTGTTAGTGTATCAGTTGCGTTGGTTGGTTTGTAGTTTTGTTTGGTTGGTTTGGATTAGGTGTTGGTTTATTGTGTGATGTGGTGTGGCTTAATTTATCATGTGATATGATGTGATGTGATGTAATAGAAGAGAGAGAGAGAGAGCTTTTAATTACAGCTTTGGTTGATGCTGCTCTTTGTTGGTGTTTTTTTGCAACTATTGGTCTTTTGGGCAAAATTTTGCAACTATTGTTTAGGTTAATGGTCTCTCTCCTTCAATATATATGTATACACATATATATATATATGTATGTATGTATGTATGTATGTATGTATGTATGTATGTATGTATGTATGTATGTATGTATGTATGTATGCATGCATGTATGTATGTATATATAGAGAGAGAGAGAAAGAGAATGCGAGAATATTCATTAGTTTTGTTAGTGAGTTGGAGAAAGAGACCTCTCTCTCTCTCTCTCTCTCTCCCCCCCAACTAACCTACCTAGATAACCTCCCCAACTTTTGTTTGTGTTAGTGTTGGACTAACCCCTCCAACTTTTGTTTGTGTTGGTATTGGTTTTGTTGGTGGGTAGGTTTAGTTAGAGAGAGAGAGAGAGAGAGAGAGAGAGAGAGAGAGAGAGAGAGAGAGAGAGAGAGAGAGAGAGAGAGAGAGAGAGAGAGAGAGAGAGAGAGAGAGAGAGAGAGAGAGAGAGAGTAGTTTGTTATTTGTTAGCTTATTTTATTTTTTAGTGGGAAGAGAGAGAAAGAATGTTCATTTATTATTATTATTTAATTGTTCATTTTGTTAGTGGTTGGTGAGTTATTGGTAAGGTGGTAAGTTAGTTTTGTCAATTAGTTTTGTTAGTAAGTTGGTTGGTTGGTTGGTTGGTTAGAGAGAGAGAGAGAGAGAGAGAGAGAGAGATGATTAATTAATAATTATTGGTTTTATTGATTTTAAATAATTAATAAATAAATCAGGTATGGAAGAGAAGGGGAGGGGGGAGGGAGAGAAAATTTGATTGATTGATTAGTTATGGACTATATATATATATATATATATATATATATAGAGAGAGAGAGAGAGAGAGTATGAAGTAGGCTAGTTTTGTTAGTAGGTCGATTGATTAGAGAGAGTCTCTCTCTTGCTCTGATAAAATAGATTGTAGTGGACAAGACACCTCTCTCTCTCTCTCTCTCTCTCTCTCTCTCTCTCTCTCTCTGTGCTTTTGAAATAGTGGAGTTTTTAATGTTGGATTTATATAGAGAACACCTACCCACTCACTTTAAAATATGAGGATCTACATTAGATTAGAATAAACATTTTAAGATATGCATTTTAAGACATGAAGTGAAAAGTATCAACATCTTAAGCTATCAATAATAATGTATTTCTCTCTCTTTCTCTCTCTCTCTCTCTCTCTCTCTCTCTCTCTCTCTCTTTGTGTGCTTTTGAAATAGTGGAGTTTTTAATGTTGGATTTATATAGAGAACACCTACCCACACACTTTAAAATATGAGGATCTACATTAGATTAGAATAAACATTTCAAGATATGCATTTTAAGACATGGAGTGGAAGATATAAACATTATGGGGATTTAAATCTATGTTTATTTTATTATCTTATACATTGATTTTAAGACATGGAGTGGAAGATTCTGTACTAAATTTAAGATATGTATTATATTGTCAACCCCTATAGGTACCAAGATGGAGCCATATATCTTAAACTCAAAAGTAGGGACTACAAATTCCTATACCTGTGTTCTTTATTGATTATCAAGTAATGATTTTCTAGGGAAGGATATTGTGTGGTGTGCACCCTTGGATCATAGGGGTCCATCTTATACATGCAAATGAGATCAAGCAATGAGGCTATTTGTCCTGGAGAAAAAAGCAAGCTCATTAGTAGTTGTAGCATTTAGTGCACCAAGGGCTAAGTGATAATACTATTTATTCACGACTTTCATTATTGAGAGATAGATCCATCCTTTACTTTGCTCATTGCAATTCATGAGGCTAGTATGCATATAATACTTTAATGACATAAAAAACCCTATTATAGACATTTTAAAATTTTGGGAGCTTTTTAATGTGTGGGTTATAGTTTTATTAGCAGGAATGGGGATTGTTACATTGTTCATAGGGCATGATTCTCTAGGGAAGGATGTTTGTGTAGTGTAGAGAGAGAGAGAGAGAGAGAGAGAGAGAGAGAGAGAGAGAGAGAGAGAGAGAGAGAGAGAGAGAGAGAGAGAGAGAGAGAGAGAGAGAGAGAGAGAGAGAGAGAGAGAGAGAGAGAGAGAGAGAGAGAAGATTAGACAATTCTTTGCTAGCCTTTATGTTAAATCTCATACGAACAAGGTGAAAAATCCAGAAAATCTAAAGCAGAACACAAGGCCAAGGCAAAAGTGAAACGGAAGATGATGGCACACCAAGGAAAATCTGAAAACATAAGTGGAAAGAAGTCCTAAATCAATGAGAGAAGTGCACAAGAAAAAGCGCAAGTCATTACTTTTGTAAAAGAGTGCAAGGCGCATCATGATTTATTTTGTAAAAGAGTACTGGGCTCTCACCTGTGTAAATTGTAAAGGTAGACTGGCGACAGGAAGGAAGCTAGGAAGATAGGAGGAAAATGGAAAAAAGAGCTTAGGCCATGACTGGCCATGTAAAAAAGGGGATAAGGGGACGACTACCCTATATAAAGTTCAAAAAGTGAATGAGAGCTCATTCTTTGGTGTGTGGCAAAGTGGACTCTTCTTCTTCTTTCCTTCTCTTCTCTTACTTGCTTGCTTGTGAGTGCTTGAGGGAGTGAGTGTGTGAGGGTGAGGGATCTTGGAGGTGAAGCCCTCCACCATCTCCTCTCTTCTTCTTCTCTTCCCTTCTCTTGTCTTGTCTCGTGCATGGTTATGGAGGATGGAGCTTGGAGCTTGGAGAAAGAGGTTTGGGGATGCATGAGCTTGCATCACAAATCGGGGATCTATCGGAGTGCTTTAGAGAGGAAGTAACTCAATCGGGTATCAAGGTAAGCTCACTACACTTGTAGAGAGGGATAGTGGATTGGCTATGTGAGAGATAGCCATTAGTGCTCACTTGAAATGCTTGAACAATAAGCGGTCTGTGGGTCTTGGCGGTTATGAGCTTGAGCTCACATCTACATTTTGGTTCTATTGTCGGGACCAACGGATTCAAGCTTGAGCGCTTGGATGCTTAAATCGAGCGTCGAAGTAAGGGTTTCATCCTTGGACTGGAGCTTGAGATAGATATGAGGTTTTGGGTTTTTAATCTGTGCTACAAGTAAATATTTTTGGTTTTTGATGATTAGTTGAGTAGGAGAAATCATTTCAGTACATTGCTTTTGATTTTTGTTGCATTTAGAGTAGAATCGGATGGAGAAATCGGAGTGGAAAGCTTAGGGTTCGTGCTATAAAACATGCACGAACAAGATACACACAGGAAAAAAATGGAAAAAAGGAGTGCTCAGATGTGTCGGAGTCGCAAGGGGAGTGATTGGGAAGGCTAAGTTGTGCTCAGTAGGGGTTTAAGGTCCTAGGAGGCAAGGGAAAGCCTCATTTGTAGTCTTGGATTTGAGAGAGAGAGAGAGAGAGAGAGAGAGAGAGAGAGAGAGAGAGAGAGCTTGTAGGCCATGAGTCCACATCGGATCGATCGGAGCATGTCAGAGTTTTCTGCAAGATTCAGGTACATGATACCCTTGGCCTACACCCTTGCTTGAATTTTGGAATATCTTGTAGGTGGTAATAGCTTTAGAGGGGATATTTTTAGCAAATCGTAGTCAACACGTGTTTTGGCCAGTAGAATCGGACGGTCTTCCTAGTGTCCGATTCCTTGGAATCGAACACTTTGGACCAAGGACATGGTCCGATCCAGAAAATTGGACACATAGGATCGGGCCCGCCACATCACCACTCAGACAACCCACTCCCATCTGATTCTGAGAATCAGATGAGAAGAAATCAAACACACCACCTCGTCCGACCCGTCCAATCGCAACAATCGGGACCTGTTCGATCGGACACCTATCCGAATCGGATCAAGTGCCCTTGTCTGATTCTGGGAATTGAATAATAGCCAAATCAGACCAACCCACGCTGTCTGATTAGACACACCTTGTTTGATTGTGATAATCGGACCCGACCCTGTTCAATTTCGAGAATCGGTCACTAGTAAATCTGACGTCTGATTTTTAAAATCGGGCTTTGGTAAGTTGGACACAGTTTGAGAGAGAAAATGTAGAAATTTGACAAACCTCGACCAACGAAGAGTGTGACCCATGCCAGAAGAACCCATCAAACGCCTTACAAGCAGTTACAGACCTAGAAATCGTGGTCGAACAGCTAGGAATCGTGCAACAACATGTTTCCACAAACTTGACATGTTTGGTGGTGTGGGCTGGTTGTAGGATCCCAAATTGGCCTTGAGCAAGCCGAATGGCACAGTGCATCAAAAAACCCTATAAGCCGACAAGGACAGCTAGAAATCGAACATACAATCCTATCAGGCCAAACCATAAACAAGAGCGCTAAGTTGCTTAGACACATTGTTTTTTCACTCACTTTGATTTCCAACACCCAAAACACACTTACGAAGAGCTAGGAGCCTGGTTGCGCACGGTGCACGGAAAAGAATACACCTGCACAGAGTGAGGGTAAGTTGAGGACTGGTTGTAATTAACAAGGAACTCACTCAGACATAAAACCTTGAAGGAACCCACCAGTAAGAGAAGATCCCAAGATATAGACGAGTGATCGAATCCCCAAAAGTATGACCAAAGCGAAGAACATAGCTAAAAAGCTGGATGCAACAAGAACCGATACTATCGTGGAAGTGAATCTACCTTGCCTCATCAACCTGATTGACAACTTGGCAGAACAGAAAGTCTTGGATATGGAAGAGGGCAGCACAGGCTGTAGAAGCAACAAAGGACTTAACCTAGGAGATTTTCCTGAGCCTATCCAACAACTAGTGAGTAAATATAATGCTCAAACCTGGCTAGAACACTGTGGCAAATCTACCGAGGACATCATAGCAGATCTCGAGGACGGAAGGAAACTAGCGCACAAGGCTATGCAAGGCCTAGCCGCATACAACCAGGATCATCAAACTAGGAGCTTATACCAGAGTATGGAAATGCAAGAGATCTAGAGAGTCCTAGCCCTAGCAGATAGAAATCGGACAAAGAGCGAGAGAGCACTAGAAGGAGACCTCACTCTAAGCAAGCTTCTGACAAAGTGGCTGCTAGATAACATGGCAGCAAAGCAGAGTGCTGCAGCGTTGGCAACATCGCTACTAGCATGGTTGGGAATCAACCAAGGCTCTAAGAGCCAATAAAAAATTCACGTTGTACTGAAGCAGCTGGACAAATACCAAGCAAACGACGACCCATACAACTTTGTGGAGCAGTTTGAGTAGGTCTACGAGGCCAACAGCCTCACTAATTCTACTCAACGCTCCTAAGCTTTCGGACTATGCTCAAGTGACAAGGGCCAGTCTAGATATTGTGGAGCATGCCAATTTCAATGACTCGAAAAATCTCTTTATTAAGAGATTTTCTGAACCTGGTTACTCCGATAACCTGCTAGTGCGACTTATGAATGTCAAGCAGAAAGAGAAAGAGGACATCCAAGATTACGTGACCCATGTAAGGAGCCTCTTCAAGAGAATCCTTATATGTGAGAGACCAACTGAAAGAGCGGTGCCCATGGCATTCATTAATGGAATACGATGTGAAGAGCTCTACAAAGCCTTGGCCAGCAACTCGAGCTTGTAGCGAGACAATCTTGACGCACTGATAAGGGTCTTTGAAGAAGCTATCAGAGTGGACGACCAGCTCAAGGAGAGAAGCTTCAGGTGCTCAAATCGAGAAGAGTCTAGCGCTAGCAATTCTGAGAAGGCCTCAATGCCACGTGAGAGATCAAGCCCAAGCACTCAGGGTAAAGGGAAGCGCATTGATTCAGGATAAGAGCTAGCAAAGATTAGAATGGACATAGCTTAACTATAGGAGATGATGAGACGACCAACGCGCCCACACGTCCAATGCGTGCATTGTGGCAAAAACCACCTGGCAGCTGAGTGTCAGGACCCTAGGTCACGACCTTGCGCTAATTATGGTAGGTTCGGTCATGATGCCATGCATTGTCGACTACCTCGGAGACTCCCATATCCGCAACCTTACGGTCAACCTACCTTGTGAACATGCCACCAAACTATTTTGGAATGGGAGCCCCATTGGCCCTCCCAGCAAAGCCGACTATCCCTAGGATGGAGATAAACCCTACAGGTATCCCTAGACCACTTGGACCCTACGTAACCCATCCACCAAGTGATACTCCAATCCACTACGTGGAGGAGTCAAACGGCAATGAGCCTTATGTAAACCCTTATGTATCGTACGATGAAGAAGGCAATGCTGTCCTTACGGACTACCGACCAATACCGATGATGGCGTTAGGTAGAGGGAGAGGCCTAGGAGGGCAAATCCAAGAGCCAATAGTGTGTCGGACTAATGGTCACCCAGGACACGTTTCTTTTCACTACCGTGAGAGGGAGCAAGCAAATGAGACAAGGTTGACCTAAGATGCACTGAGTGTAGAGACACTCATCTCTTTGTCAATTGCCCTAGATGAAAGCCATTGTCTAGTTTGGCAAATGAGCCATCGATTCCATTGGGGTTGTTCGGTGTTGAGACACTCAATGGGGAGGCCATGTCTATCCCATTGCATGTCATGACTTGCGCATAGACAAAGTAGGCCGGCCTATCATTGGGGTTGTTCGGTGTTGAGACACTCAATGGGGAGGCCATGTCTATCCCATTGCATGTCATGACCTGCGCATAGACAAAGCAGGCCGGCCTATCATGGCCAGGGCCTAGCAACCTTGATGAAACCTCAATTGGAAAGAAGAGTCAGAGACGGAGGAAGAAAAGGCCAAACACTAAGGTCACTCTCAAAACCGAAAGTGCCACAACACTGCCTATTGGAAAGAAAGTCATTGACACAGAGGTAGAAACATCAGCTCCGTGGACGGTTGAAAAGGGAAATGCTAAGGTCGGGAAGTATCCCAACCCAAAGCACCAAACTCAAAGCTATCGAGAAAGTGAAGGAATGGATGAAGGAGGCCCAAGAGCACCTAAAAGATGTTGAGCCTATACGAGAAGATGAGATCGATGATCTCTCAAGCATAAGCATGCCAATCTCTCCCCCACAACCAAAATCAAGAGATGTGATGGCACCACAAGCAGTGCTGCCTAGACAAAGTCTAAATGCTATGGGCCAACAAACCACTTAGGGCCATTGGCCAAGAACCCCAAAGTTAGGAGAGAGGCAAGCGACTAGCGACCTCCTTAATACATTAGTGACCACCCATGTGACTCTAAGCTTAGGTGACTTGCTTAGACAGCATGGCAAGAGCTGAAACAGTAGGTCGAAGAATCAAATGAGCCAGTTGCCACATACTTGCCTGAGCACGATGCAGAAACACAAATATAGAGTCTAACGCTACACTCCATGCCTAAATTTTTTCACGTCAATGCTTTTTGGGAAGGCACAGAAATGCATGCAATTTTGCTAGTCTTAGCTCTGGGGAATGTCACAAGAAAGGGGATCGTAGACATGGGGGCAAAAGTGAGTGTGCTAAGCCATGCAGTACTCCAAACTTGGGGTAACCCATTGGTCGAGACTGCTAGATTCAATGCCATACTGGCTAACGGAATGAAGGTGAAACCATTCGGAGTGTTGAAAATTGGCTAGTGAAGATTGCAAGAATCCAATTCTTTGTTGACTTTATAGTCATGAAGGGAGTGGACTATGGCATCTTGCTAGGCCGATCCTAGATGCGCGACATGAGAGTCGTAGAAGATTGGGGCAATAGTCTTATCTTCTTAGGCAATTGAACGGAGGCTATAAGAGTAGAGATGGATACTTGGAAGACTACGCCAGTTGACCTAGATGCTATCTCCACCATGCTGAAGGGTAATGGCCAAATTAAGAAATCCTATGGGGCCTTAACCAAGTATTGAGGACAAGTGAGACCGGATGCATGTTCTTGCTAACATCGAGCTGCCATTCTCAGACAATGAGGAGTACAAACAAGCCATCAAGGCAATTGGCAAGCCCAAGGACACACCCTCAGTACCAGTCTGCATGATAGCTAGAAGCTTATGCGGAAAGCCCAACCCTGTCACAGGTCAGTTTGGCCAGGAAAGGGGGGACACGTGACCTGTCTTTGTAGCTGATGACTTGACCAAGGAAGAAAAAGCAAGCCTCATTGCTCTCTTACGATAATATATAGACATCCTGGATTGGTCCCTAGAAGAACTCAAGGGGTAGACCCAAGTGTGGTGACTCACAACATTCCCATGACACCAGATGCAACACTGGTCAGGCAGTGACCATACCCTATGAATCCAAAGCACGCCCACACCACCGTCAAGGAAGAAATTGACAAGCTAATGAGAGCAGGGTTCATCTATGAAATTGAGCACACAGACTAGGTTTCACCCATAGTCATCGTATTGAAGAAGAATGGAAAGATTAGAGTGTACATCAATTACAAGAAGGTAAACACGGCTACAAAGAGAGATAACTATCCATTGATGTACACTGAGTACATACTCGAGAGAGTAGTAGGCAAAGAGGCCTACACTTTCTTGGACGGCTTCTTTGGATAAAATCAAGTGCAAGTGCATCCTAGTGATGGGCACAAGACCGCATTCACCACTGAATGGGGCATCTTTGCCTACATAGTCATGCATTTTGGGTTGACTAACGCACCATCTACGTTTCAACGGACTGATGTGCACTATATTCAAAGATACACTTAGGAAGGAATTAGAGGTCTTCGTGGATGACCTGTGTGTTCACTCTACTTGGGGGGAACACGTAGACCGACTTCGAGCAGCCTTTGAATGGTGTGACTATATCATCTCTCATTGAATCCGTTGAAGTGCCAATTTTGGGTGAAGCATGGATGCATCTTAGGGCACGTAGTGTCAAAGAACGACATTGCTACAGACTTCTCAAAAGTCAGGGTCTGTCGATCTTCCACCCCCAACAGATTACAAGGGCGTCCAATGCTTCTTAGGCCATACATGGTATTATTGGCGGTTTGTGTTGAACTATGCATTGATTGCTAGACCTCCATACAAGCTACTGATAATTTTCTAATGGATCGAGGAATGCCAACACGGGTATGAGGAACTGAAAAAGGCTTTGACGATGACACCAATCTTACGAGCCCCAAATTGGACACTCACGTTCCATGTGCACATCGATGCTTCGAAATTCACCATAGGAGCTATGTTGTGCTAGCTTGGTGAACACAACCTAGATTATCCAGTGAGCTTTGCTAGCAAACAACTCACTGAGATTGAAATAAATTACTCAACAACGAAGAGAGAGGGCTTGGACATGGTGTTTGCTGTAAAGAAATTTCGGCAGGAGCTATGTTGTGCCAGCTTGTTGAACACAACCTAGATTATCCAGTGAGCTTTGCTAGCAGACAACTCATTGAGACCAAAATAAATTACTCAACAACGAAGAGAGAGGGCTTGGCCATAGTGTTTGATGTAAAGAAATTTTGGTATTACCTCTTGGCTACGCCTTTTACCTTCTTTGTTGACCACCAAGACTTATTGTATCTGGTTAATAAACCTTATGCTACAGGATGCATTGCTTGATGGTTACTTTTGCTCTTGGAATTTGACTTTTTCGTGGTGATACGTAAAGGGAAGCAGTACTACATGGCTGACTATATGTCTTGCATCCCCACAAGAGAGTCCGCCGGGCAAGGCATTGTAGACAAACTGCCAGACGTACATCTACTAAGCTTGTCCAGCGAAAGGGATTTGTTTGGAGCCAACATGACGCCATATTGGGTAGATGACCTAGTCCAAGTGCTTCAACACGGACTACCTAAATGACCAATAGAAAAGGCCCGACTTAGGCAACTCATCTTGAAGATCCAACCCTATCACTTGATAGCAGACCAACTCTATAGGCTGGGGCAAGACAAATTGTTGCGCAGATATGTGTGAGAGCATGAAATGCATGACGTACTCACAGAGGCACATGATAGAATTGTAGGAGGACACTTCAATAGAGATACAATAGCCTGCAAGGTGTTGCAATCCTAGCTGTGGTGGCCTACCCTTTTTCGAGATGTAACATGATTCGTAAAGCATTGCGATGAGTGCCAACTGACTAAGGTCCCTATTCGTAAGGACCACATGGAGCTTACCCCAATCATTGCACGACAACCCTTCAAGAAGTGGGAGATTGACTTTGTCGGACCCATTAGTCCCGCGATACAATATTCACAAGATAAATACATCATTATCGCCACCGAGTATCTAACAAAGTGGATAGAAGCATGAGCTACGAGAAGAAATGGCACTAGAACCATTGCCAAGTTCTTATGGGAGCAAGTGATCTCACGATGTGAGTGCCCCATCAAACTTGTTAGCGACCAAGGCACAAACTTCCTCAAGGATGTGATAGCTCATCTCCTATCCACCTTTCTAATCATCCATTGGAAATCTTCACCTGATTACCCTAAGGCAAATGGCCAAGTGGAATCCACAAACAAGATCTTGGTGAACATCTTGACCAAGGTAATCTCTGCTTCACGCAGTGACTAGGATAACAAGTTGATGGCGGCCTTGCGGGCCTACCGCACAACTTATAAAATGGTTGTGGATTAGACTCCCTTTAGATTGACCTATAGAACCGAGGCAATTCTACCCTTAGATTTCTTCATCCATTGCCTGCGTCCATAGTCTGAGGATAGCCCTTTAAGAGAGATGGGGTGGGAAGGAGGCATGGACGAAGCGCCCGGTTGAGCTCGAACGCTTATCAGAAACTTAGCTCCTAGCCACATATGCGCTAATATGTGAGAAGGAAAGATGCAAAAGCTGGTTTGACAAGCATGTCAAGCAGTGAGACTTTGAACGTGGCGATATAGTTACTGATGTACTCGGTCAAGGGACATAAACAGAAAATGAAATTTTGGGGGCTAGGTCCTTTTAGAGTTTGAACCATCAACCAAACTTGCAACATAGAACTAGAAACCCTAGAAGGTGAGGGCATAGGCTTCTTCAATGGCAACTGCATAGAGAAGTACTTCCTTCCCATGCACCCACTGCATGAGCCCCCATTGCTAGCACCCCCTATCAAAGTATGGGTAGCCACTCTAACTAAGGTGGACGATGAGGATGAGGAAGTTGTAGAACCAGCTTACCTAAGCATAACAATCACTACCAAGCACACATGCACCATCAATGCATTGGTCGATAAGGGAACTAACTTTAATGTCTTAACTATGATCATTAGACCCAAATTGGCAAACTGCAGCTACAACCCACTAACGTTAAGCTCAGCCCATATGGGGGCCTATCATATGCACTCTTGAGAAAGTGCAAGGTTGCAGTTTCTATCGAGTTTGAAAGCATGCCAATGATCTTCTATGTGTTGCTTAACACTAAAGATGAAGGCACAGAGTCACTGGTAGGATGAACCTTTAAGAAGCAAGCTCGTTGTAATGTCGACTATGAGTCACAGTGTATCCACCTAGCCGTGGGCAACGTCTGCATAGTTACAGCTTTCAACAAGGGCGGCGTGACTCCTTCTAAGTCCGCAAAGCCACCGGTAGAGAAACCCACTGTTAAGTGTAAGGAGGGGGGTCATGACTCATCACAACCTGCCAAACCTCAATGCTAGCAACCCGCTAATCCCAACGCTGAAGCCCATGAACCCCAGTTCAAATGGGTACCTAAACATTAGGGACCGCCACCTAGAAATAGAAACCCATGGCCTCGCAAGGCTAATGACCCACACTCAAAACCTAGGAGGCCAAGACGAAACTATAAACATCGATGTACGATGGGTCCCCAAGACATTATTGTAAGCACAAGGCTACTATGAGGGTAACACTTGGATTTGGCTACCTAAAGCCAAAGCAACCAAAGGCCCTACTCAAATGCTACCCTTGAGCTTGACCACACAAAATATTAAGCTAGAGACACATAGGCCACAGCTTTCACATTCTCATGAGGGTCTTGGTGTGTTACATTCAAGACCTGCAACCAATATTGGCTACCTCTTTCAGGGGCATATTCCGCTCAGAAAGCTACATAAAATTGATCAATTGTGGTTATGGTTCCAGACTCTATGCTGTGATACCATACCACAGCCCTTCCTTTTAACGTCATATTAAAGAACATCATGAGATGTCCCTCATCTTGGATGCGATAATTGAACATCAATCTTTGGAACTCACAAATGTGAAATTCTGCATCCTCTTCTGGTAACCCATTCAAAATGGGCAAGGAAACTCCTAAGGCTGGTAAATCTGGCGTCCCTGTAGGAATTGCAATAGGATGTGCCATGGTGACAATCGGATTAGCAATGGGAGTTTGAACTGTTGGAATCACACCCCCACTTGAAGTGGGTAGACTTGGTGGAGGAGAAGAAGAACTTACGCTTCCTCCTGCATCTAACGGACTATGTGGAGCAGTTGGGTCACTAAGACCACTGCCTCTTACGCGTACCGGGCTACTCCTTTGAGGAAAATAACGACTTACAATCTCCAACCACCGTCTAGCCCTCTCAGCACGTTCTGCTTTTTGGATTTCGGCTTGACGGTTCTTGTCAAAGGACATAAACCAACTTTCTTTTGGTCCCTAGAAACCCTAGATTCGAAAATCACCACTTATAAGTGGCTCCTGGCAAACACACCACTGATGGGACCTGAAATGGGCTGGCACTGGCTATAGCACTAGCCGGACCTCATGCTCATGACACACAAACATCCTCACGGCCTCGTGGACCAGGAGCGTCAATCTAATGCTAAAGGACAAACTGCCCTAAAGCTTAATTCATGCGTTTATAGTTTATAGTCCAACGTTTCCCTAAAACTCCTCAGAGGGAGAACCCTTATACATTGGCAATGCCATGATCACACACATATAGAGGCACTCCACCGACTAATAGTTGGAGCCCCACTGCAGCTCTCCTACATCGCAGGGATTGGCCCTTTGATGCGCTGCTAAACATATAACACAAACGAGCACAAACTCCTCTCAAGGTACTAATATTTTACGTTCCAGGATATACCATTTCTCACTTAACAGCCCCTTAGGAAACCAACCCTCTAGCCTATGGCAAGGGATAACCTCACACTCTCAATCGTGGGTCAAAGTCTTAAGAAAACAATTGCTATGTAGTCCAGGAGATTTTTCTTCGATAGCATGAACCATGCATAGTGCATAATGTGAATGGTTTAGTGCACAAACAAGAGAAAATTAGCATTGTGTTTCGTGCGAAACCAATCTTTCCATGATTTCCATACTAACGTTTATATACTGAAACGAGGAGAGACACTGAGCCTTACACTCATGCTATCTTTTCCTTTATTTGAAAACAACATCCTATAGGCATGATGCAACACATAAATCAGATTTAAAATCATACTTTGATGCTGAAACTCTCCTCTCACCCTACCGTTTAATGTTTTGCATTCGTTGATAGGTGTAAGAGTCATTTTATGTGTATTTCTTTATAGAAAAAGTAATAAATACGGACATAAACATAGAAATGAGGGTAGACCGAGGCCAAACTCGTGCTCTACCTTCATTATACATTGCACAAACACTTAATAATTTTTTGGAATTTTCTTTTTATAGTTTCTTAAATTTCTCCCATTTAAAACCCATTTTTTACCATTTTTTGGTATTTTTTCTCTATTTTTCTTTAATAAATAATGATTGAAAATGAAAATTGATTGTGGGCTGTGGCCCTTAGGTTCATTGATAGCAAAAACTCAGATTTAGTTTGTGTGACATGTCATATTTCTCATTTATATAGCAAAACCCCCAATTTTACCCTTAAAACGCGTGTTTTTCATGTATTCTGACACTAATTCCGGCCATGTAACCTTATATTTTCTGATTTTCAGGTTGCAAACAGTTGAAACTCATGGCAAACAATATCATAATGAACTTTCATCCCATATGAATAAGGTTTCATAAAGCAAATAGCATAAAAAGATCATTTTCCTTTATAAAAATAGCATTACCGCTTATTTTCAGGTCTTGGTTTCTTGGTCTTGTCTACAAGACTGATTTCCAGCATGCATTTAATGCTCAGCATCTTCAAGAACAACACTCTTCATGTCTTCATCCATCCGGGAGCAATCCGGTCTCATCCGGACAAGCTTTCCTCCATCATTCTTCATTGTCTTCTTCCACACAAGAACAGCCCCTTAAGGGAGAGAGAGGGAGGAGAGAGAAAGACTAAAATCAGAAATCTTCATCCAGGCCATCATTGCGTGAGTGAGAGGCAGCGATATGATCAGCAGGGAGAAGGTAGTCAAGCTCCATGATCACTTGGGGGGGTTGCTCACAGGCATCATGATGCATTTCCCAAGATCATGGCGCATTTTTTGGCGCCTTCCTGCCACACTTCCCTCACGTTTTTTTTCCTCATCTTCATGCCCACAATTTCATGTTTGATCTCATGTGGCATAAAATGTCTTGGGCTCCCAAAGGTCACCACTCATTTGGCCAAAAAGAAGTCCACCCTTTCGCATCTTGCCCATTTGTTGGCCATTTCCCCCGTCTAGTGTCCAAATCGAGTGCTGTAAATTTCTGCGCATCCGGCTTGACATCCCGCATTGGCTGGAAACTCCTGATAACCCGCACGGTAGTTTGAAAAATTATCAAAAATTAACAAGTGACGCTCGGGCGCCTTTAAAGCACTTAACGCTTAAAATCATCCTAGCTGGAGCCGTCGCCTTCGATGTTGAATATTTTTCCCTTGATATTTGTAAATTTTTGCTATTTTTAAGCACTTCTCGGCATCAAAACTCCGCTCTCACCAAACTAGAGGCAAAATAACCTGTCAACAAAGGTAACATAAATCTCAACCAACAAAGAAGTATCCACATCTAAATCAAGGCTCAATAGCTCTCAAATAGCATATCCAGGCATAAACCATGATGACCAAGTATCAATACATCCAATAGGACACCCAAATGTCAACAAAGAGCATTATGCATAAGTTAATCTTGATAAAACTTTGCTGCCTAAACAATGTATAACACTAAATCCATACATTAATCAAGCTATGGAAGCGCAAACCAAGTCCCAAAGCATCTCAAAACATTGGGTAAACATCCCCAAAGCATTTGGGCATCAAATACCAAGCCTCGGGAGCATCACATAAACTAAGAGCATGACATTTTCTTGCTGTAAATCAACTCAGATCTGTTAAAAAAATTATGTGATCAAAATTTGGCAGATCTGACATCACCGTTGTGTCTGAAGCATGCCAAAACCCCAAGTTAGACCCTTACCTTGCCTAAATCGGGTTCCGGATGCTCGAGATATGAGAAAAATTGGGATTTTTGAGCCATATTTTGAAATAGGCGTAAAAAAACGTGAGCTGCTACTACTGTGGGGCTTGCTAGCTATGTTGAGGATAAGGGGACAAATGGGGGCATACAAGGTGCCCAATGAAGCCAAGGAACACCTGCAAAGAGCCTATGAGGGCCGGGGAGAGGCGGGAGATGAAATCTTACCTCGGGGGGAAGAAGCCATGGCTAGCATTGAAGCTCCAAGCTCTAGGTCTTCAATCCGGGTTGAAGTAATGCCGGGCCAAGCTCCAAATTCAAGCTCTGATCCAAAGCTCTGATATTAGTTGAAGGGGAGCAATGGTAGTGGAGAAGGAGAAGAGGAGGATGAGAAGAGCACACACAATGTAGGTGTTGTCCAAAATGATATGACAGCCTTATTGCACTATCTCATATATATGAATGAAGAATATGGTAGGTCACTATACATGGGCAGGCCCAAGGGCCTTTTACCCCAACAAGTCACCACCTCACCAGGAATGGGCACAATCAAGCGAAAGGATGCTGAGCAAGGAAGAAGAAAACAGGGAACATGAAGAGCAGACTAACCGGGGAAAGGTTTGAGAAGATGAAGAAGAAAATTGCACGGGGGAAAAGTAAGAAGAGGAGAAAATGAAAAAAGAGAAAGCGGACTTGCAAATGGTTTGCAGAGAGTCCAAGAAGGCCGAGGAGGAAATAAAGAGAAAGCAAGAAGATGAGGAGGAGTTGAGAAGAAAGGAGGAGGAAGACATAGCCCTTGCAATGCGCAAATCCATTAAGCAGCAGTCCAAGTAGGATGAGTTGGAGGCTGCAAGCCCACTTAGAGATGAAGGGCCGAGCTCAAGCACCCACATGTCAAAGTTTGTGCCGCCTGTAGTGTGAGAAGGCAAGGGCAAGGCCCCAATCACCCCTATTTTCACTTTGTTGGCGCCTACCACCACCATCACCATGTCCACATCCAATTCTATGACCTAGGTGGATACCAGCAACTTAATGGCTTGGGTCCAGTACTTCATGAATAAAGAAATGAGCCAGGGAGCAGGTGAAGGAACCCCTCTGGCAGGAACCAAAAGACTGGCAGCAGACGCCAAGTCAAAGGCAATACCCGAAGAGGCAAAAGGTGGCAACCTCTACAACCTTCATCCCCCCAACAGAGAGGCCACCTATAGAATACGATGAATATGTCAAGGAGCTTCTCTCTCAACTAGAGAAAGCCAAGGAGAAGAAAAATAGTAGAGCTAGAAGCTGAAAAAGAGGCCATGGATACATCCTAGTTGGAGAAAACATGCCAAATAGCCATGGCCCAAAGGGAAGTTAATGAATGAGATAAAGGAGCAGCTATATGCTAAAGAAGAGACAAAAGTTGAATGGCGGGTGCAATTGGATGAAGAAATCGAGGCCATACAACACCTACGATGACACAATGAAGAGATTGGGGGCTCTATGAAGATTTGCAAGATGAAATGGAGAAAATCACTAAAGCCACAGAAGAAGTGGAGGAGCTGAGGGAGGAAAGAGCTCGTAGGTATGAAAGAGAGGTGGAAAGATTAACCCAAGAGGCTGCCTCGACACAGGAAGAGCAGTAGAAGCTAAGGGGAGAAATGGAAGATCAAGAACGAAGGCTAATAGTGCTAGCTCAGAGGCAGGGGGAAAGCCTCGAAGACATGAAAAGAAGAGCAAAAGAATGGGCCAACCAGAATGAAAAAAGAGTTAAAACCTTGGCACACCATCTAGCTCAGGTGGAGAAAGACAAAACATTGGCGGAAAGCAGAGCAGTAAGCTATCCACATGAGTTTTGAGGCCTAGCAACATGCCTTCCTCAATATGCTACTTGATGTCACTCATATAAAGGAAAGGGAGGCTGTTGAGATGATTAAGAAGAAGCTTGGGATTGCACGTAGGGCCCTGAATGCAGGACTGCAAATGTCGGCGCCACCAGTGGGAGTTCGCCTAAGCCCTGAAGAACAAAGAAAGTATCTATTGCAAGCAGGCCTCACCCCACAAGAGGTGGATGCATTAGGGTTCACCAAAGGGGCACAACAGGAAGCCTAACACGAGGAAGAGACTGGATTGAACTTCAAGATGGGACCTCATGAAGAGGAATTAGTCCCACAACCTCCCTCCCCACCACAGCCAAGACGACTAGTAGCAGGTGGATACCTCCGAAGAAAGAAGAGCTGCACGTAAGAAAAAAAGGAAGCATATGGTGGAGGACGCAAGGAGAAGGCTGAAGGCCAAACCTATACAAGTACCACCTCGCCTATTCCACCAATCCAGGATACTGTCCTAGCAAGCTTCCACACTGATTTGGTGATCCGGGAACACCAGGAGACCTCTAGAAACCCCTTCGACTTGAACTTCCAGTTCCCTGCTAACTTACGTAGGGTTTTACCGGTCAAGGTGGTGAAAGAGGTAATCAACATCGGAAGTAGGCTTAGGGAAAAATGACTGACAAAGAGAGCGTAGAACCCCACCCTCTATCAAGAATCACGTGATGGGGGGATTTGCTTGAGCTGCTACGCCAAACACACACTGTATACACAAGAGGACACTCAATCAAGAACATAAGAAGAGATATGGAGGCCAAAACGTTTTCTTGTTGATTTTTTCTTCTTCTTCCACATACTGTATAATATACACAAAGTATAGATAAGATACAACATAAAGGAAAGTGGCCTTCTAAGTCAAATAGTGCATAATTGACTACACTAATCGACTGGCGCCATATCTTTGCCAGCTGTAGGTAGGTGTAACAAACTAAATATATTAAGTGATAAGTCAATGGCCATGTGAGTATCATAATGACCACCAACATGCTAAGTGTAGACGTGCAGACTCATCTAGCCAGCTGGTCCATCATCAATGTCTGCACATGTTGAGCTTGCCATCTCAACACTCCCCCTCAAGCTCAGCTCTATCTATGCAACTCCAAGTAAGCTTTAAAACTTTCGAAGCTTCTTTGCACCCAATGCCTCTGTGAAAATGTTAGCTATCTGATCCTGTATGCTGACATATACCAAGTCAATCTCTTCTGCAAGTACCTTCTCTCTCACAAAGTGATAGTGCACCTCAATGTGTTTTGTCCTAGCGTGGAACACTGGATTCTTAGCTAACTATATGCTGCTCATGTTGTCACAATGAATGACAACTGGACCGT
Source organism: Lygodium microphyllum (assembly GCF_053477565.2). NCBI lineage: Eukaryota > Viridiplantae > Streptophyta > Polypodiopsida > Schizaeales > Lygodiaceae > Lygodium > Lygodium microphyllum. Next base: position 88,884,551 of record NC_141142.1, on the reverse strand, counting down.
CTCCCTGCACATCCAAATCACCTAATAACTTTTATAGCCATACCACCTCACATGCTACCATAGCAACACCTCTATACTCAGCCTCCATACTCGATAAAGCAACTGTAGGTTGCTTTTTGCTGCTCCATGTAACTGTTGCACTACTAAGGGAAAACATGAATCCACTAGTAGATCTTCTGTCTGACATGCTATTAGCCCAATTTGCTTCTGTATATCCAAAGACATGTATGTCCTTACCTACCTCATAAAAAGTCCATAATGTAAAGTGGACTTCACATACCTCGATATACGTCTAACTGCATCCAAATGAGGCTTTCTAGGCATCTCATAAACTGACTGACAAGGCCAACAACATAGCTCAAGTCTGCCCTTGTGATAGTCATGTAAATCAAACTCCCTACTATCCTCCTGAACATAGTAGGGTCTTCTATCTCATCCCCAATGTCGGCACTCAACTTCACATTTTGCTCCAATGGTACTGAAAGAGGCTTACATGCTGTCATACCATACTTGGATAACATATCCAAGCCATACTGCCTTTGGGATAGCCATATACCATCATCACATCTGATCACCTCAATACCAAGAAAGTAGCTCAGCTCACCCAAATCTTTCATCTCAAACTTCTTCTTCAAGAAGTCCTTAACTTCAACAATCCCATTGTCACTATCACGTGTAATAATCAAGTCATCCACATAGATGACTATGATGACCAAACCTGCATCTCCCTTTCTCACATAAAGTGAGTGATCAGCATCAGAAATACAAAATTCAATATTGACAAGATACTCTCCAATCTTGTCAGACCATACTCTAGGTGCTTGCTTTAGTCCCATAGAGCATCTTCTTTAACTTGCACACATATGTGGGATGCTCTAAATCCTCATAACCTGTTGGTTGCTCCATATACACTTCTTCTTGCAATTCACCATGCAAGAAGGCATTCTTAACATCCATTTGCTGCAAACTCCAACTTGGCTGTTGCCAAGGCAATCACATATCTAACATTGCCATCCTAGCAACTGGACTGAATGTCTCTTCATAATCTATGCCATATGTTTGAGCATAGCCTTTTGCAACCAGCTTAGTCTTATACTTGCTAACTGAACTATCTGAATTATGCTTTACTTTGTAAACCCACTTACAGCCAATAGCTTTCTTACCCTTAGGTAAGGGTACCAAATCCCAAGTCTTATTGGCTTCTAATGCAACCATCTCCTCATCCATTGCTGCATCCCAATGAGCATGACCAACAGCATCCTCAAAACAAGTGGCATCAACATCCTCAACTAGTTTCACCATATAAGCATAATCGTGAGCTGCATAACCTTCAAAGCCAAATCTTTTAACAGGGTATTTGACCCTGCTAGACCTGCGTACCACTGGATCACTCAATGGAGCCTTTACATTACTATGAGCTCTTTGTACACCTAGTGTCCTGACTGGAGGAATACCAAGCTCATCATCCAAACTCTTTGAACCACTAGAATCTCCATCAAATCCCAAATGACTAGTAGATACACATTACCATCCAGAACTTTCTTCTTTCCTTTGTCCTTCCCTGTAACACTTATAGATCCACCTGAAGATGTGGGGCTACTGCTTAGTCTCCCAGACCAAGGGCTCACTATAGGTATAGTACTAGATGATATTTTTGGTCCACTAAGACTCTGCGATTCTTGTTTTTCTTTCTGTAGACAGCTGTCCTGATCATTATCATCATCTAATACATCACCATCAGGTGCATACCAGCTGCCCATCTCATCAAAGATAACATCCTTGCTCACTCTGAACTCACCTGTGACAAGGTTACAACATCGATACCTTTTTTGCTCTAAAGAGTATCTTATTAAAATACATTTTTCTACCTTTGGATCAAGCTTCTTTCGTAGCTCATCTGGCACATGAATATATGCAACACATCCAAATACCTTTAAGTGCAATACATCGGGATTCTTGCTAGTAAAGCATTCTTCAAGAGTCATCCCATGAGCTGCAGCTGTGGGGGTTCTGTTCATAATATAAATAGCAGTATGGACAGCCTCAGACCAAAAATGTTTGAGCATATTCTTTTCAGCCATTAATGCTCGTGCGACTTCTGCAATATGCCTATTTTTTCTTTCTGCAACCCCATTTTGTTGTGGGGTATACCTGCAAGTAAATTGCCTCTTTATCCCATGAGTCCTCAAGAAGCCACTAAACTCATTAGAGAGGTACTCTTCCCCTCTATCTAATCTCAAGCACTTCACTTTTAAGCCTGTTTCTATTTCAACAACTGCCTTAAAAGATTTGAAGTGCTCAAACACATCACTCTTTTCCTTCATGAAGTATACCCATAACTTCCTTGAACAGTCATTAATAAATGTGACAAAGTATTTGCTACCACCAAGAGATACATTTTGTGTAGGCTCCAAAATATCTATATGCAATACATCAAGTATTTTTCTACTCACTTCTCTGTCATGCGAGAAAAGTTGTCTTGCTTGCTTACCAAACTAGCATGCATCACAGACTTTATGCAATTCTACAATTCTAAAAGAAGGCAACACTGTAACCAATCCTCTGGACTACATTAATTTCAGCCTTTGCACATTCGCATGTCCAATACATTTATGCCATATTTCAATATCTGCAACTATTCCTTTTTCTTTAGCATACATAGCACCATCCATTGCAGGAATTCCAGTATCTAAAGTGAACATGTGGCCAACTCTAGTTCCTTTTGTGACCAATCTGCACTTGTCATTAAAGTCTTCTACAAAACAACCTTTTGCATTGAATCGCACCTGCAACCCCTGCTCTACCATTTGGCCAATAGACACTAGATTATTTGTGATTGATGGCACATGTAATACATTTGTCAGAGTCTTTGTCTCGCCATCATACAAGGACAAGGGAACCTTTCCAATGTGTAAAATTGGGTGGTATGAATCATCACCCGCTTGCACATAACCTGGAATTTATAAGTCCTGTATCTCTCCAAACCATTCAACATGACTGGTCATATGATTAGATGAGCCTAAATCGACATACCATACATCATCATGTGTCCCCTTTCCTATAACTGCATTCATAATATAATGCATAACAAATAGATATTCATTTTTGTCTTCATTCTGTCGTGAAGATGATGCATAGTTTTCGAAAGGGAAGTGGAACCCAGGAGGAAGAAGCTTGGCCGTGAGAGCTATGGCAGATGGAGAGCAAGAGCAAGAGAGAGCCGGACTCAAAAGTGGGAACTCCAACAACCACAATGTGTGGCCGGGCCTTCCTTTAATCAAACTGTCACTAAAATAATAAAGAATAAGTGACTGTGACGGGCGCCCACCACCTGTAGTGTGCAATGTCGGGTATTGTCAGTGTAGTAATACATGGGTGGCTAGGCGGAGGCACCTTTACCCCCAACAACCTCCCACTTAAAGGTGAACTACCCCAATGAGAGAAAAAAAGGAAAAGACAGTACAACATGTACACATGTACAATAGGAAGAGGAAAAATACATCATCTCATCCAATGCCCATCAATCTCTTGAGGAAGGCAAAGCGCTCGATAGTGAGGCTCTTTGTGAGAAAGTCTACAGGATTATGCTCAGTCGGAATCTTGACAAGGTCAACAGACCTGTCCTCAACGACCTCGTGAATAAAGTGATACCTCATCTCAATATGTTTCGTCTTCGCATGGAAGACCAGATTCTTGGCTAATTGTATGGCACTCATAGAATTCGAATGCAGTGTAGGCATAACATCTATCATACCAAGGTCAGCAATCAAACAGCCTAACCAGATAGCCTCCTTGCAAGCCTATGTGGTTGCAATATACTTGGCCTCTGTAGTAGAAAGGGCCGTACACTTTTGCGCCCTAGACATCCAAGAGATAGCCCCTCCAGCATAAGTGAACACATAGCCAAAAGTGGACTTCCTACTATCTGCATGTCCTGTATAATCACAGCTAGTGTACCCCGTGACTCCTATATCCTAGCTGCCATAACAAAGATACATATTTGCTATGCCCTTCAGGTACCTCATGATACCCTTCACGGCATCCCAATGTTTCTTGCCAGGTGTAGCCATATAATGTGCCACAACCCCAACTGCAAAGGCTATATCTGGATGGGTGGCTATCATGGCATACAGCCCACGGTTGATGCATAGGGAATCTTGGCCATCTTGGCCCTCTGCTCATTGGTCTGCAGGCAATCGGCCTGTGAAACCTTCACATGAGAAGGTAATGGACAACCAATAGGTTTGACATCCTGCATGCGGAAGCGCTCAAGGACTTTATGAATGTACTCCCTCTGTGACAGATACAGTAGTCCCTGAGATCGATTGTGCCTAATGTGCATACCAAGTATATAAGAGGCCTATCCCAGATCTTTCATCTCAAAGCTCTTCTTGAGCTGAACCTTAAGAGCATCTAGCTTTTCATGAGCTGTCCCTACTAAAAGTATGTCATCCACATAGAGTACCAAAATTAGTAAAGAACTGTCACACGCTTTCTTCGTGTACAAGCACGGATCCATAGTACTGTGGCTATAGCCCTGTGACTACATGAATGCATCAAAATTATGGTACCATTCCCTAGGTGCCTGCTTCAAGCCATATAGACTCTTCTTTAGCTTGCACACTAGGTGTTCCTTGCCAGGGTCTGCAAAGCCCTTAGGCTGCTCCATGTAAATCTTATCATGCAAGTCCCCATGTAAAAAGGCCGTCTTGACATCCATCTAGTACAAGTCCAGGTCAAGCTGTGCAACCAAGGCCAAGACTAAGTGTAGGGTGGTCATCTTGACCATAGGAGAAAAGACTTAATCAAAGTCAACACCGTGCTCCTGCTTAAAACCCTTAGCAATCAATCGAGCCTTGTATGCTGGCTTGGGGTGCCCATGGGTACTTTTCAGCTTGTACATCCACTTGCATGGCAAAGCCTTCTTACCCTGAGGCAAGGAAACCAAATCCCAAGTCTGATTCTTATGCAATGAGTCAAGCTCAGACTACATACCCCTCTCCCAAGAGTGACAATCACCCCTGTGCATAGCCTCATCATAAGTGAGAGGCTCTCCTGCATTTGTAACCAATACATAATAAAGGGTGGAAAACGGTCAGGAGGTCATCTATCTCTACTAGAATGCCTCAACGCAGGCTCTGCTACCTGACCGACATCCTGTCTAACATCAGCATATCTAACATCTGGGCCATGAGCATCAGGTGATGCTGCACGCTGTCTAGCTAACCGTGGAGTGGGCTGGTTGGGAGTAGGTGGCTCCTCCTGAAAGATAACTATGAGTACCTCAACCACTTTCTCAGGTGCATATGCATTTTGTCCTCATGAAAGATGACATCATGGCTGCGGATCACTTTTTGCGCGTACGGATCCCATAGACAGTAGCCAATCTCTCCTGCATCTCCATAGCCAATGAAAATGCATTTGACACTTTTAGGATCCAACTTATTGTGTTTGTCCTTGGGCACATGGCAGAATGCCTCATATATAAAGACATACAAATGATCATAAGAGGGGGGACTTGCCTGCCCATACCTCCTCTGCAACTTGAAAGTCAATGCTACTGCTAGGCAACTTGTTAATGAGATGCAATGTAGTAGTAATTGCCTTAGCCCAAAGGTGCTGCGGTAAGCCAACCTGGCTAAGCATGCTATGGACCCTTTCCTAAATGGTCCTATTCATCGTTTAGCCATACCATTCTGGGGAGGGGTGTAAGGGGCGGTCAACTGACGCTTAATACCCCGCTCATCACAAAACTGCTCAAAAGCACGTGATACATACTCACCCCCATTATTTGACCTTAGGCATTTTAGCATTTTCCCAGACTGGTTCTCTACCAATGCAAGCCAATGCTGAAATGTGTCTAAGACATCGGATTTTCTCTTTATGGGATAAGACCAAACCTTACATGAGTAATCATCTATGAAAGTAACAAAGTACTTTGCCCCACCAAGTGACTGACATGGCATGGGCCCACATACATCTGAGTGAACAAGAGCCAAGGGCTCACCTATGCTTTTCTCACCAGACTTTTTATGCGTATTTCTAGTTTGCCTGCCATACAAACAATGATCACAAGAATCAAAATGCAAAGAGTCAAAAGGCGGAAGATACTGCAAAGCACGGAGCATTTTCATTCCTTTAAGAGACATATGCCCCAAACGAGCATGCCAAAGGGATACATGGGGGATAGAACCCACATACAAAACATGATCCAATGTGGCTTTAGATATAAGTAAGGGATAGAGGTTTCCAGACTTGGAACCTCTTGCAATCACAAGCTTATCACGAGAAAATCTTCCATGCAGAGTCTCCAAAAGACACAAATACCCTGCATCATCAAGCTGTCCAGCTGACATAAGGTTGCGAGTAGGTACATGGCATACATCATGCAAAACAAAAGAACTGCCAGAAGAAAACTGCAACCTAACATCTCCAATGCCCACAATGTCAAGAGACCTGTCATCACCAAGACGCACAGAACCAGACATGGTACGATAGGTATGAAACAAATCTCCACAGGGTATCACATGAAATGATGCATCCGAATCCAAGAGCCAACACTGCGCATACATAGAAAATATCTCAGAAGCCTGTAAGGCATCACATGAAGAAGTTGTAAGTATGTAATCATCATCTGAATCAATGGCCTGCATGACATTAACCTCTTCTATCTTCACATTGGACTTTGCAGGTACAGTACTGCGCTCAAAAGACTTTTCCTGCACTTTTTCTTTTCCCTTTTCCTTGCGCTTGTCATTGCGCATCTTATGGCACTACGGCCTAATATGTCATGCTTTTCCACAATAATGACAGGTAAGATCAGACTTCCGTCCATGGGACTTACTGCGACTACGTGACTTGGACCTAGACTTCTGAGAGTCCCTACTTTTATGATCATTATCATGCCTGCCATGTCTGCCACCTCTAACGGTCAATGCATGTGAAGAGCGAGAAGCATAATTATTTCTCCTGTTGATTTCCTCAGTCAATAAAGCACTCTCAACATCTTTGATTTTCAGCCCATCAAGCTTGTTTGTGCATATGGTAGTATGGAAGACATCCCATGATTCAGGCAAGATGCCAAGCAGAAACAATGGGTGCAAGTTGTCTTTGAACTCAATACCCTGTGACAACAGACTCTTCATGATAGCATGAAACTGACTTAAATGAGATGAAAGGGAGGTCCCCTCCTTCATGCGAAGGTCCATTAACTGCTTCAGCCAATACATCTGTGACGCAGGACTCTGCTGTGCATAAAGCTCCTAAAACTTCTCCCATAAATCCCATGTACTTTGATTTTCATCTTCAACAACATTATGATGGACCTCTTCTGAGAGTGACAAGATAATGGTAGACTTGCATAGCTCATCAACTTCCATCCAAACATCATCATCCATATCCTCGGGTTTAACACCCTTGAAACACAAGGGTTTAATCTGCAATTTCTGCACCAAAACCTACCATATTTGGGACTTCCAATATCCATAGTTGGTACCATCCAACTTGGCAATGTTAAAGAGAGCTGTGTCTTTCAAATGACCAGCCATACTGTCCCAAATCAAAGCAAAAAAGTAAAATTGCAGGTTGCCGTAATTAGTAGAAAATACACTAAAACCATTGTTAAAACTAGCTGAAAGAGTGGTGGATATCACCAAGAGAAGCACATGCCCACCAAATATGACCAAGATAACATCAAATAGTAAGCATTACCCTCATAGAAGTGCTCAAAATCTGCAGATTTTAGCTTGTTGTAATAAATGACAGCAGTCTGTAAAACTATCCCAAAATGAAGCAATCACTGATACATATGTCATTGCAACTGCCAGGTAGCAAGATACATCCAATAGTGAGTGACAAAGGGGCAAGAAAGTACCAAGAACTGTCAAACCAATAACCTATCACGTAAGAGACATCTCATAGGCCTAGAAGTCATGCATGTAATGGGTCTTGGGGTAAGAGAGGAGACCAAGCACAAACACAACTGATAGAGCAAGAAGCTCAATACATAACCATCCAAGATGCATACAAAACTGACAAACCTGTGACAGAGATAGGTGCCTACCCCAATAGGCATATCAAATTGGCCCACTACAGACTAACTACAGACATAAATCTCTCAAGAGAGCAAATGCATGTAACTGTCCCACAAGCTCAAGGTCAAGTGTAAATAAGACCCTGTGTACATTCAAATATACCAAGAGGCTCCCACTAGAAGTAAAGTCAGATGCAAAGAGAGCAAGCAACACTCTAATACATCGAATACATAGCATCAGACATGCCAAATCCCAGTAGGGTACATCTAAAGCATAAATCCCAAGCTATCTCAGACCTGTAAAGCATAAGCATGAAAGCATTCAAAGCGCATGTAACTGACAACCAAACGTAATGCCCAGTAGGTCCAAAATGCTCAAGTACATCTGAAGACGAAGCTCTAAGTAACTATCAAGCATGGGCAAACCAAGTGGCATCCATATCTGACCAAATCATAAATGCAAGAAGCCTAAATGTCAAGCAGTGACAATAGGCATAGACCGGTCCAAAGCATGCCAACAAACTGAAGCCAAATGCCAACGAAGGATGACCAAGTCAAAGCCTAATCCAAGCTCAAAAGCATTCCGGAACCAAAAAGAAGCATTTGAAAATCTCCAAGTACATCGGTATGATCATTCAAACCTCCAGTAAGCACCGCGTATCCAAGAACCAATGCATACACCAAGTAAATGAGCTTCAGTCCATTGTATTACAGCAAGAAATTTACTATTAAATGAAGCTCAAACGGTACTCAAATCTAATCCAAATCAGTCCCAAAGCATAGACATAGCATCCCATAACATCCGGGCATCACCGATGGGCATCAATAGGCATCAAAAGGGCAATGCCAAGAAGCATCAAACAGTAAATGTCAAGTGCTGCCTTGTTTTGACAGTCTTGGGACTGTGTATATAGCAAGGGCTGAAGGGGGAAGCACTTGAATCGATCATCGGGAGCCAAGCAGTAATGCCGAGGAGTCCAACAATGCTCGGGAAGGTTGCCAAGAGTGTCGAGAAGCCGAGGAAGAGCAGGAAAATGCTAGGAGCAGGTCAACCCAACCCCATAAAAATGCGCCAAAATTTGCGTTGACTATTCCTGGGGCTGGGGGGTCTTCAACTGTCCTCGGGGGCACTTGGCAATGTCGAGGGGGCTCCAATGCATCCCGAGAAGAAGCCAATGAAGGTTCGGAAGCTTGGGGAGGAGGCGAGAGATCAAAACATACCTGCAAATGAAGGTGCCATGGCTACCACTGAAGCTCAGGTTGAAGCTCTTCAAATCTGAGCTGAAGAGAATGCCAGGCAAGCTCGAATGCCTTTGCTTTGATACCAGTTGAAAGGAAAGTGGAACCCAGGAGGAAGAAGCTTGGCGGTGAGAGCTATGACGGATGGAGAGCAAGAGCAAGAAAGAGCAAGACTCAAAAGTGGAAACTCCAACAACCACAATGTGTGGCCATGCCATCCTTTATTCAAATGTCACTAAAAGAATAAGGAGTAAGTGACTGTGACAGGCGCCCACCACCTGCAGTGTGCAATGGCAGGTACTGTTAGTGTAGTAATACACGGGTGGCTAGGCGGAGGTGCTTTTACCCCCAATAGTTTCCTTGCTGCAATTTACCACTGCGAATATCATCCTTCTTAGCATAACAATTGGCTGCAATATGACCTGTTTTGCCACAATAATGGCAAACAATAGCAAAATTTCTAGAACCTCTATTCTTCCATCCACCTCTTCCTCTAGAGCTCCCCCTGCCTCTAAAGTTTCCCCCTGAAACCTGCATTTCACCAAATTGCTGATTGAACCTGTTTTGCTGGTTATCGCTAGCACATCCCATACCACGGCCTCTCGAAGAGGATCTACCACGTTCTCTTCCTAAACTTGAGTAAAATGTTTGGACTTGTTCACCATTTCTTTCAGACGAATCACCCTGCATATTGATCTCTTCGGTAATCATGAGAGAGATCAACTCATCAAAATTTGGAAATGGCTTCCGTACATATATTGAAGTAACAAATGATTTCCATGTCTTCTCATTGTTAAGGCCACTCAAAGTGGATGAAACAAAATCATCATCATCAGGCATTGCATCAATTGCTGCTAAAGCATCTGCAATGCTCCTCACCTTCAACACATACTCATTGACATACATTTTCCCTTTCTTCAAGGCATTCAACTCTTGCTTGAGTTGAATCTTTCGTGCCTTTGTATTTACTAAAAACATATTCTCAAAAATTGTCCAAGCTGCATGTAAAGTTTCTGCATTCCTGATATGTCCCAACATTGTATTATCAATGACTGCATATTACCAGTACATCACCTTTTTGTCTTTCGCATTCCATTCTTTCCATGCTTTTAATTCATCTGCAGTCGGAGGGATGTCCAGCTCTGGCTCCTTTTCTTCACCTGAAACAAACTCATAAAGGCCCTTTCCAATGAGGAAGTTTGTCACACGGAACTTCCATGAAGGGTAGTTATTCTTGTCGATCTTTTCAATAATGGGATTTCCACTGTTCTCTGCCATTATCACAAACAAGGATACAACATATCAAGCTAGTCTTCTACAATCTTTCACAACGCATGCACATCAATACACCAAGAAACCTTTTTCACTGATTGCTCAATAGTACATGTAATTTGCAACTTGTTTGCAGATGAATCTTATGTTTGCTTCTTGGGAAACACCTCAAAAATTATAGATTCAAAATCTGTAACATGTGCACCCACTTTCGGTCAATATAGTTGAAATCACAGTGTACCTTGAAATTGTTGTCCGCAACCTTGCAGCTTTAAAACGGGGTCTGAAATAGCCTTAGATGCCCAAAAAAATTGCGGATAAGCCCTAAAGGACATTTCTTTGCAGAATATACAGTGCTTTGCTCGCACACCAAATCTCACAGCAATCTGAGATTTTCACTCCACCCTGCTTCTGGTGCCTCCACAGGCACTATCCAAGAGAGAGAGTGGAAGAATGGGAGAGCTTCTTACCCATTGCTTGCTTTCTCGAACTTTGCTTCTTCTCCTTCACTTCAGCCTTCAAAAATCAGCCTCTCTTAGTGACACCACTCTGATACCATGTCAAGAATTGCGTAATGGGGGGGATTTGCTTGAGCTGCTGCGCCAAACACACACTGTATACACAAGAGGAAGCTCACTCAAGAGCACAAGAAGAGAGATGGAGGCCAAAACATTTTCTTGCTGATTTTTTCTTCTTCTTCCATACACTATACAATATACACAAAGTATAGATAAGATACAACATAAAGGAAAGTGGCCTTCTAAGTCAAACAATGCATAACTGACTACACTAATCTACTGGCATTATATCTTTGCCAGCTGTAGGTAGGTGTAACAAACTAAATATATTAAATGATAAGTCAGTGGCCATGTGAGTATCATAATGACCACCAACATGCTAAGTGTAGACATACGGACTCATCTAGCCAGGCGGTCCATCATCAATGTCCACACGTGTTGAGCTTGCCATCTCAACACCCTCTAGGGCATAGAGGATGCAGAATTTTGGCAGGACAAAATTTTTGAGGTCTTGAGATCAGTGTCAGGCTATGAGTGTCATCCTATATGGAGAAGGCACCTCTGTGACATAAATATGGATACTTGGGTGGCATTCTACAACACCCTCCCATTCAAGTGCAACAACTCAATATTCATGCCATACCCTCGAAGAATGGGAGTGGATTTTGACCCCAATGTCCATGGCCGATACGATTTTCCTGTGATCTACTTTACACGTTGCAATCATCCATTTCTCTCTACCACCACTCTGCAAGTCCGCCTGAACCTCAAGGGGTACTTGTAGAGTTAGTAATTTTTAAATAAGTCCCTTAGGCCCCCTTCTCCACCCCACTCGGATGACGAAGCTTAGCTCTCGTCTTGCCTATGTAATTTTCCAAAAAAAAAAACAATGAGAACGAAGGGAAGTACGAAAGAAAAAGAAAGCAAAGATGAAAATCAAAGAAATCACAACAAACAATAGTCTATCCCATGTGGGCCATAGTCCCTATACCTAAGGGTTCTCAAGTTAGGTATGTCCAATGGCCTTGATCAGCTAACTCCGTCCCTAACCCCCTAGCCTCATTTTGATTCCCCACTTCACGCTTAGGGCACATCAAGGGCATGACACACCTAGGGAGGTAACACTTGCCAATGGTTAGACATGTCACCCTAAGCCACCCACACCGCGCCTCCCTTATGTACAAACTGGGTCTTCAAGTGTGGGCCAGTGCCCAAGCTTGCTTATGGTTCTGACCCAACTCCCAGTCCCACTAACATGATCACAATGCATTGTATGGCACACCCCCAAGAAGTGCACATTCTTTTCTTTTTAGGCACAAAGAAAGGCTCCAAATCCCAGCTTCAGAGGCCCCATCATCCATGCAATGCACTCTCGGTCTCCACCACCTTAACCGGGTGATCCGTTTCTTCCCAAGCCCAATTCCTCTATGGCCCCGTCATTATCACCTCACACGTCTGCCCTTTCTCATCAACCCTTCATCAACTCAAAACTGCAAGTGTCTCAGAACTAACACTCGCCTAAGAGAGGGGCCATCTTATGCGACAACGTTCCATGTAGGAAAACCAAGGTAGAGGTTGAGGACTGAGGCAAACCAAGGCAAAAACTAAGGCAGAGGTAGGATCGAGATAGCCCTAGTCAAAAAGTGAATGAAGAAGCTCATTTGGAACATCGCAGGAGAAGACAACCATGGAAGGCCAAAAGATGGATCCCATCTAACACCATCTTAAATTTCAAAGACGGATCCATCCACCCACCATCTCCAAGGAGGGATCCTTCTAACACCATCTTAAATTTCAGATATGGATCCGTCCACTCACCATCTCCAAGAAATTATCCTTCTAACACCATCTTAAATTTCAAAGATGGATCCATCCACCCGCCATCTCCAAGCAGGGATCCTTCTAACACCATCTTAAATTTCAAAGATGGATCCGTCCACCCACCATCTCCAAGCAAGGATCCTTCTAACACCATCTTAAATTTTAGAGATGGATCCATTCACCCGCCATCTCCAAGCAGAGATCCTTCTAACACCATCTTAAATTTCAGAGATGGATCTGTCCACCTGCCATCTCCAAGCAAGGATCCTTCTAACACCATCTTAAATTTCAGAGATGGATCTGCCAACCAATCTACCTCTATTCATTGATCTGTCCAACACAATATTCAATTTCAAAGGACAAATTCCCTCAAGGCTAGCATCAATGAGGGACCCACCCCAACTTCAAGGGCCGGTCCAACCCCCACAGGGGCTTGTATACAAACTCAAAAAAGCCATCTAGCTATACCCATCCCTCCTTCCAACTACTCTGCATCAGTGCCATGGAAGTGGCACTCCTCTATGAGGGGGGTAATGTTAGGCGTATTGCATGGATGTTAGGGCCTCGAAAGCCGGTGGTTGGGGCCTTTGTTTGTACCTAGAAAGAAAAGAAGGTGCACTGCCGAGGGGTGTCTACTCTACCATGTGGTGCATTGTGCTTGTGCTAGTGGAACTAGGAGTTGGGTCGATGAACGATAGGCAAGCATGGGTGTTGTCCTGCACTTGAGGACCCAATTTGTGCATAAGGGGAGGGTGTGGTGTGTGTAGGTCTTAGGGTGACAGATTGAGTGTTACCTACCTAGGTATGTCCTACCCTTGATGTGCCCTAAGCATGTGTAGTGGGGGATCAAAAAGGGCTAGGGGTTTAGGCATGGAGCCGGCCAATCGAGGCCATTGGACACACCTAACTTGAGAACCCCTAGATGTAGGGATTGTGGCCTATGTGGGGTAGACTACTGTTCGTTGTGATTTCTTCACTTTTCATATTTGCTTTCTTGTTCTTTCTACTTTCTTTCTCTCTCTCGTTCTTTTTCTTTTCTTTTATCTTTTCTCTCTCTTTTTTTTGGATTACATAGGCAAGACAAGAGCTAAGCTTCGTTATTTGAGTGGGGTGGAGAAGGGGGCCTAAGAGACTTATTTAGAAATTGCCGATTCTGCAAGTACCCCTTGTGGTTCAGGCAAAGTGGCAGAGTGGTGGTAGAGAGAAATGAATGATTGCAACACGTAAAGCGGCTATCATTCATATCTTCTAGAAGGAATAAACAAAACGAGGGGAGAAAAGCGACGTGCACTATTGGTCGAGCCATGGTGTAGTTGTCTATGGCGTTGGGATCAAAGAAAAGGGGTGGAAGGCTGTATTCTTGTGGGGTGGGGTTTTGCCTAAGTAGGATCCTAAGTAGCCTAAGGTAATTAGGTAGTAATAAATGCAGGGTTAGGGCACGAGGAGAATTCGTCAACAAAATGGACTATGGAGTCACCCAGATTCTCTGGGGCGAAGCTAAGGGCCTCCTCTAGCATGGTACAATTTGCGTTGTAGATCACAGGGAAGTTGTATCGGCTGTGGACATTGGGGTCAAAATCCACTCCCATTCTTCGAGGGTATGGCATGAATATCAGATTGTTACGCTCGAATGGGAGGGTGTTGTAGAACACTACCCAAGTGTCCATATTTATGTCACAGAGGTGCCTTCTCCATGTAGGTTGGCACTCATAGCCTGGCACTAATATCGGGACCTCAAAAAATTTGTCTTGCCAAAATTCCACATCCTCTGTGCCCTAGAGGGTGGGGTTCTGCTCTCTCTTTGTCAGCCATTTTTCCCTGAACCTGCTTCCGATGTTGATTACCTCTTCCACCACCTTGATTGGAAAAACCCTATGCAAGTTACGGGGAACTGGAAGTTTAAGTAAAAGGGGTTTCTGGAGGTCTCCTGTTGTTTCCATATCACCAAATCAACGTGGAAGCTTGCTTGGACAGTATCCTGGCTCGGTGGAATAAGCGCGGGTGGCACTTGTATCAATTTGTCATTCATCCTTCTCCTTGCTTCCTCCATCATTTGTTTTTTTATTCCCTTGAGTGCAGCTCTTGTTTCTTCGGAGGTGTCCACCTCTTGTTGGTCGTCCTGGCTGTGGTGGGGAGGGAGACTGTGGGACTAATTCCTCTTCATGAGGTCCCATCTTGAAGTTCAATCCAGCCTCTTCCTCTTGTTGGGCTTCCTGCTGTGCCCCTTCGGTGAACCCTAATGCATCCACCTCTTGTGGGGTCAGGACTACTTGCAATAGATGCTTTCTTTGTTCTTTGGAGCTTAGGCAGACTCCCATTGGTTGTGCTGGCATTTGCAAGCCTGCCTTCAGGGCCTTGTGTGTAATCCCAAGCTTCTTCTTAATTGTCTTGATGGCCTCCCTTTCCTCTGTCTGAGTGACATCGAGTGGTGTATTGAGGAAGGTGTGTTGTTGGGCCTCGAAACTCATGTGGACGGCCACTGCTCTGCTTTCAGCCAATATTTTGTCTTTCTCTACCTGAGCTAGATAGTGTGCCAAGGTTTTAACTCTTCTTTCATTCTTTTGATGGGCCCATTCTTCTGCTCTTCTCTTCATGTCCTCAAGGCTTTCCCCCTGCCTCTAAGCTAGCACTGTCAGTCTCCATTCTTGATCTTCCATTTATCCTCTTAGCTTCTACTACTCTTCTTGTGTCGAGACTACCTCTTCTGTCAAATTTTCCACCTCTCTTTTGTACCTGCGTGCTCTTTCCTCCCTTAGCTCCTCCACTTCTTCTGTGGCTTTAGTGATCTTTTCCATTTCAACTTGCAGATCTTCATAGAGCCCCACAATTTCTTCATTGTGTCTTTGCAAGCGTTGTATGGCCTCAGTTTCTTCATCCAGTCTTGCTTGCCATTCAGCTTTTGTCTTCTCCTTAGCCTATAATTGCTCCTTCAGCTCATTAACTTTCCTTTGGGCCATGGCTATTTGGCGTGTCTTCTCCACTTGGGATGCAACCATGGCCTCTTTTTTAGCTTCTACCTCTGGAACTGAAATTTTTTTCTCCTCCTTGGCTTTCTCTAGTTGAGAGAGAAGCTCCTTGACATATTCATCATACTCTACAGGCAGCCTCTTTGTTGTGGGGAAAGAGGTTGTGGAGGTTGCCACCTTTTGCCTCTTTGGGTCTTGTCTAGACTCGGCATCTACTGCTACTACCGATATTTTGGTTCCTACCAGAGGTCCCTTCTCCTACTCCTTCGTTTATTTATTTATTCACAAAGTATTAGACCCAAGCCATTAGGCTGTTGGCATCCATCTGGGTCATAGAGCTAGGTGCAGATATGGTGGCGGTGGTGGCGGGTGCCAGGAGAGTAGGAATGGGGGTGATTGGGGCCTTGCCCTTGCCTTCTTGCACTGCAGGTGGTACGAGTTTTGGCACGTGGGTACTTGAGCTCAGTCCTTTTTTCCTAAGCGAGCTCATGGGATCTAGCTCATCCTGCTTGGACTACTGCTCAATGGACCTGCGTGTCACAAGGGCTATGTCTTCCTCCTCCTTTCTTCTCAACTCCTCCTCCTCCTCCTCCTCCTCCTCCTCTTCTTGCTTTCTCTTTCTTTCCTCCTCGGCCTTTTTGGACTCCCTGCAAGCCTTTTGCAATTTTGTTTTCTCCTCTCCTCCTCTTGCTTTTCCTATGAAATTTTCTTCTTCCTCTTCTTAGCCCCTCCTCGGCTAGACTGCTCTTCCTATTCCCTATCTTCTTCTTTCTCACTAGATTGTTCCTCTCATTCCTGGTGAGGTGGCAACCTACTTGGTGTCTCATCCACTCCTTCTCCTCCTTCTTGCCCTTGCCCCAAGGCTTCTCTGATGATGGTGATAAGGACCCCAATGAATTCAATGGTTGAGGCCTTTGAAGATGAAGCTTTCCTTTTAGGCTTAGTGGAAGGGGATTCTCCTCCGACGGGCTATCCTCTTGTTACCAAAGCCTTTGCCGAGGTCTCGATGGTCTTCCTCACAAAACCGTTGAGGTTCACCTCATCCAGCGAGACCGTGCTGCAATACTATCTAACAAGGGTACATTAATGCGGCTCGTGATTGTGTTGTACCTTTGACTAGAGAACAATGTGTGCACCACCTTGGCTTGGAGTTGGATTTTAGGATCCGGAATATCTGCCAAGCTGGCCGTCATTGATGTGGACCTTCACCTTGTCCATTCTTAGCAAGGCATATATGTCTCTCTTAGGCTTCCTCTCTACTTTGTTTGCAAAGCCCAATGCTTTTTCTACTAGCTCTGGGGTCAATTCAATCTGCACTCAACAAGTTTCCTCCCCCTCTTACACGATCACGGTGCCGTGGTTCTTGTGAAAAGTTTGCAAGAACTCTGCACAATGGATGTAGCCTACCCCTTGGCTTACTGCTTCCATGTATTTTTGTAGGTTGCATTACTTAATGATCTGCCTCACAGCCCGTTCTTCGATGGCCACATCTTCTAGAAAGACATACCGAAAGTGAAATTGGTTAAAGGCCCGTGTTTCCACCGAAAGGTCATATTTTGCCTACTCTTCTTCTGAAAAAGGAAATTTGCTAGTCTTTTCTTGACCTACCATGATGGGTGCCTGTCATGAAGCCATATTCACCATTAGTGTTTTTCAAAATAATTACAAGCAAAAGAAAACGGCTACATACTTGCTGAACTAAAATGCTTGAGTGCAGAAGCATACTTTTCCTCCAAGTAGTCTATTGATTTCAAATTTTATTAAAATTTTCCTCAATCGCAAGTTGTTTCATCCTATCATTAAGGTTTCCAATGTGTGCTTTTCCTTTATTGTTTTCCTTATGTGTTTGGTTTGATTCACATGTTTGGTTTGATTCACCTTACCCTCCCCCTTCTGAAATGAGGAGAATCCTTCCTAGGATTAAAGGGTTAGAAGATGGAGGGCCTTCAGGACATAATCTGAGTGTTTTACTTTTGCATGAGCTAAACATAGAAATTCGGATTATATTCTAAATTAGCATAGCTATCCATGTCGAAAGGACGGATGCCTACATACATAATGTAAGTGAGAACATCAAGCAAGAAGTCACCAGAGTCCACTCTGCTAGCAATGTGCAGCTCCTCCTCAATGAGGCGACGATCTAAATAGGGATTTCCCCTAACGTGTTCTTCTAGAGGTCGATTATAGATGGTAGTCAACACCCTATAGGAAGTTGGAGCTACATAGGTTAGGTCGTATTCCAATGCCTTGATTGTGCGTCACTGCTCAGCATTGGTCATTATTTGGCATCCCTGTAGCTCCCATTGCAATTGAAGAGTATACCATTTTTGCAAGAAAGAGTCATTGTCAGCAAGTTGATTCAACTTCTCGATTTCTTGGTCTGTGGCTATGATCATGTTCTTGTTATACAATGTAATGAGATGCCATTCGATTGCTTGTTCTCTGGATGTCTCAGTTGCAATCAACTCCTCAGGTGCTTTAGAAGCCTTAACGAATATAAATTCTGACTCCTCCCAAGAGCAAGGGAGTGTACACACTTTCGTTGCTATAGGCTCTTTCAACAAACCTAAGTCTAGTCGATCGTAGCTTTTGGCAAGTGTTATGAAAGTAGCATCCAAGCATCTAAGGCAAGCAACCAAGTCATGCCCCATATTTTTAGCTAAGTCCATGGCCAAGGTTAGAATTGATCATTGCTCATAAGAGGGTCTAAGGTCAGCAGGTGGTTGAGGTTTGACAAAACTAGAGGGTTCAGCAGAGCTAATGGTTGTTGCTTAGTTTGCTCCTAAGTTTGTAGCTTGGCTGCGTGTTCAATGGGTTTGGTTGTAGCTGCGGGTGTCACGCTACTAGGTGCTTCTGAGGTCTGAGGGGCACTAGTGGGGCTAGATTTGGGCAGTTTGTTATTAGTAACATGCTGCAATTTTGGGCAATAGATTGGTTTAGGCCCTGCTGATTTAGGCCTTGGAGGTTTTATGGACTTAGCGGTCCAATTCTCTTGTGGCCTAAGTGTCGGACTTGCCAGGATGATTTGTATGGTCAAGTTTGAGGGTGGCTTTTGAGGAGTGCCTATGGACATCTTGGCTTTAGGCACCCAAACACGGGTGTTAACCTCATAGTAACCTTGCACTTGCAATAAGGTCTTTGGGATCCATCATGGCTTTATTGTTTATCGATATCGATAACTTCTGCCATGCCTCCTAGGTTTCGAGTGTGGGTCCTTAGCTTTACGAGGGCGTGGGTGTCTGCTCCTAGGTGGAGGTCCTTGATGTTTAGGTACCCACTTAAAGTGGGATTCATGGGCTTCAACGTTGGGTTCAACTAGCATTGAGGTTTGGTGGGTTGTGACGAGTCACCACCCTCCTCCTTAGACATGATGGTGGGTTTCTCTACTAGTGGCTTTGTGGACTTGGAAGGATCCACGTAGCCCATGCTGAAAGGTGTAACTATGCGGATGCTGCCCATGGCTAGGTGGATATGTTGTGCCTCATAGTCGACATTACAACAAGCTTGCTTCTTAAAGGTTTGTTCTAACAGCGACTGTGCCTGCATCTTTAGTGTTGAGCAACACATAGAAAATCATTGGCATGCTTTTAGTCTCGATAGAAATTGCAGCCTTGCACTCTCCTAAGAGTGCATATGATTGGCCCCCATATGAGCTGAGTTTAGCGTTAGTGGGCGATAACTACTGTTTGCCAATTTGGATCCAATGATCATGAGTTAAGACATTAAAGTCAGCTTTCTCATCGATCAATGCATTAATGGTGTGTGTGTGCTTGGCAGTGATTGTTATGCTTAGGTAAGCTGGTTGTACAGCTTCCTCATCCCCATCGTCCATCTTAGTGATAGTGGCTACTCGTACTTTGACAGGGGATGCTAGTATTGGGGGCCACACTGAAGAAGCTTATGCCCTCACCTTCGAGGGTTTTGAGTTCTATGTTGCCAGTTCGGTTGATGGTTTGAACTCTGAAAGGACCTGGCCCCCAAAATTTCATTTTCTGTTTATGTCCCTTCATTGAATACACTAGTACTAAGTCACCTTGTTCAAAGTCTTGCTGCTTGATATGCTTGTCAAACTAGCTTTTGTGTCTTGCCTTCTCGCATATTAGCGTATGGGTGGCTAGAAGTCGAGTTTTCGATAAGCGTTCGCGAGCTCAACCAAGGATTCTGTCCATGCCTCCTTTCCATCCCATCTCTCTTGAAGGGCTTTCTTCAAGCTAGTGGGGGACGAAGAACTCTAAGGGTAGAATTGCCTCAATTCCATAGGTCAACCTAAAGAGAGTCACCCACAACCGTTTTATAAGTCGTGTAGTAGGCCCACAAGGCCGCCATCAACTTGTTATCCCAGTCACTGCGCGAAGCAAAGATTACCTTGGTCAGGACATTCACCAAGATTTTATTTATGGATTTAGCTTGGTCGTTTGCCTGAGGGTAATAAGGCAAAGATTTTTGATGGATGATTAGGAAGGTGGATAAGAGATGATGTATCACTTTGCTAACGAAGTGTGTGCCTTGGTTGCTAACAATTGAATGAGCCTTCCAACAAGCAATATGAAAACCTGGGTAATGGAGGTTGTGAGTACACTCACAGATCCAAGAAACCACAAAGAAGCACTTGAAACCCTTCTCTCTTACATCCTTCGGGAGTGCCGAGCGAAGCTTTCTAGACATCCTTTCCGATGGACTGCTAAGACTTGTCCTGAAGATAACAGGTGGACACGTTACATACACATACACACATATGATGTGAAAAAATATGAGACAAGGAAAAAGAAAGGAGAGAAAATAAAAATGATGAGAGAGAGGATTCATATTTACGAGACTATACAAATAGATATACATATATTAAGTACACATACACACACGTGCATGCGCACACATACATGGAGTATAGAAAAAATAAGATGTAAAAATGAAAAAATGTATAAGTATGTATCATTTATTCATATTTTTATTGAAGATATGGAATGAGATACTAATTTTAATGGTCGAACATGTTCATGCAATGTGTATATATGCTAAAACCACACACAGATGTACATATATTTTAAAAACACATGAACAATACATGTACACATATAAATGTATGCATATATATATATATATATATATATATATATATATATATATATATATATATATATATATATATATATATATATATATATATATATATATATATATATATATATATATATATATATATATATATATATATATATATATATATATATATATATATACAGGTACAAAAAAGGCACCATTTGAAGTTATTTATGGTTATAGATTGCCTACACCTGTTGCAGCTGAAGAGATATGCTCTCAAATTCATCAAGTAGGGTTATAGCAGTTCGATGATACATATGAAGGAGAGTTTGGGAGACCAGCACACAGAAGATATGGCATGAATTGCATCCTCACTCTCTCTCTCTAAAAATCAAACATTATTCACATGGAAAGAGAGCGAGAGTTGTGCAGAAACAAGAGGGGATGAGAAAGAATCGTGGAATTGAGAAGATAAAGGAGAGAGGAAGTTGAACCACCTCCTCCAACAACCTTCCCACGACCATTCACATCCTTTTTTAAATTCATGATGTAAAATGATAAAATACACAGTCTTTTTATCTAAGGTTCATTACCATAAACATATTAGGCCAAGTACAAATGAGTTTGACAAGTCCAAAAGATCGGAATCTACACTACATTTGACAATACATAACATGGTTTTTGATAAATTTTGCACTAAATAAAGGGTTCATCATTCTCCCACATTGGAGAGGTGAGGTCTTGCGAACCAAGCTTGGTGAAGACCCTGCAACTCTTCAACATCACTTTATCAAAAGGCCTCTTTGACCTTGAGAAGCTCCCACACAAATGCTTCAAACTCCACTACAACATAACAAGGATCTCCCATCCACCTTTGATCCGCAAAAGAACAACTCCCACAACATAGTAAGAATGACTTTTTCACCATTAAGTGCCATGCAAGAAAAGTTCCCGTACAATGATTTTACATTGTAGCACACCCTCATTGATGTTTTATTCGATGAAGATCTTCTCCCATATGGCCTCTTGGTATGTGTTGGACATGATTTTGATTGCAATTTAGACTTGACCATTGTCATGTTTAGTTTATTTGTAAGAGAAGAGGTTAAGGTTATGTGAATTAAACTTTAGAAGTAGGGTTTCTTTTGTTTAGAGTTTCAATAGACAATAGAGAAGAAGAATCCGAAAGCTCTATCGCTACAAACACATTGTTTTCTGCTCTGATGTTTTGCGAAGCTGATGGCGCTTGATTTGAAAGATTTATTATTGTCAATCTACTGCTACAGAAGGCGATGAAGTTGTTTGAATTTTCCGATGTTGATTTTGTAGGTATGTATCATATTGTGCCCTGAATCTTGATAAATTAACAAACCTCCCTTCGCTTTCTTCCTTTTCATTCACTGTTCTTTCCATAAGTTGTTGCGTTCATCCCACATCCTTTGGCTTCTTGCCCCCTTACTCCTTTGACTAACATCAATGTAGATCAAGCCATCATAATCATGTTCCATAAGTTAAAGTAGCAAAACACAAACGTGCATTCCTTTGTGTGTGTGTTTCCTACTTCTTTGTCTGGCATCCCAGATCACCTCCCTCCCAAAAAACGCACCAATGAACGAGCCTTTCACCAAGCAAGATGAAAACCTGGGTAATGGAGGTTGTGAGTACACTCACAAATCCAAGAAACCACAAAGAAGCACTTGAAACCCTTCTCTCTTACATCCTTTATTCTCACTATGAACTGGACAGCACACAGAAGATATGGCATGAATTGCATCCTCAATCTCTTTCTCTCAAAATCAAACATTATTCACATGGAAAGAGAGCGAGAGTTGTGCAGAAACAAGAGGGGAGGAGAAAGAATTGTGGAATTGAGAAGATAAAGGAGAGAGGAAGTTAATCTACCTCCTCCAACAACCTTCCCATGACCATTCACGTCCTTTTTTAAATTCATGATGTAAAATGATAAAATACACAGTCTTTTTATCTAAGGTTCATAGCCATAAACGTATTAGGCCAAGTACAAATGAGTTTTACAAGTCCAAAAGATCTCACAATCTACACTACATTTGACAATACATAACATGGTTTTTGATCAATTTTGCACTAAATAAAGGGTTCATCATTCTCCCACATTGGAGAGGTGAGGTCTTGCGAACCAAGCTTGGTGAAGACCCTGCAACTCTTCAACATCACTTTATCAAAAGGCCTCTTTGACCTTGAGAAGCTCCCACACAAATGCTTCAAACTCCACTACAACATAACAAGGATCTCCCATCCACCTTTGATCCGCAAAAGAACAACTCCCACAACATAGTAAGAATGACTTTTTCACCATTAAGTGCCATGCAAGAAAAGTTCCCATACAATGATTTTACATTGCATCACACCCTCATTGATGTTTTATTCGATGAAGATCTTCTCCCATATGGCCTCTTGGTATGTGTTGGACATGATTTTGATTGCAATTTAGACTTGACCATTGTCACGATTAGTTTATTTGTAAGAGAAGAGGTTAAGGTTGTGTGGATTAAACTTTAGAAGTAGGGTTTCTTTTGTTTTAGAGTTTCAATAGACAATAGAGAAGAAGAATTCGAAAGCTCTGTCGCTACAAACACATTGTTTTCTGCTCCTATGTTTTGCGATGCTGATGGCGCTTGATTTGAAAGATTTATTATTGTCAATCTACTGCTACAGAAGGCGATGAAGTTGTTTGAATTTTTTGATGCTGATTTTGTAGGTATGTATCATATTGTGCCCTGAATCTTGATCGATTAACAAATCTCCTTTCACTTTCTTCCTTTTCATTCACTGCTCTTTCCATAAGTTGTTGTGCTCATCCCACATCCTTTAGCTTCTTGCCCCGTTACTCCTTTGACCAACATCAATGTAGATCGAGCCATCATAATCATCATTCCATAAGTTAAAGTAGCAAAACACGAACGTGCATTCCTTTGTGTGTGTGTATTTTCTAGCTTCTTTGTCTGGCATCCCAAATCACCTCCCTCTCGGAAAACGCACCAATGAACGAGCCTTCCAAGCAAGATGAAAACCTGGGTAATGGAGGTTGTGAGTATACTCAAAAATCCAAGAAACCACAAAGAAGCACTTGAAACTCTTCTCTCTTACATCCTTTATTCTGACTATGAATAGACCAGCACACAGAAGATATGGCATGAATTGCATCCTCTCTCTCTCTCTCTCTAAAAGTCAAACATTATGCACATGGAAAGAGAGCGAGAGTTGTGCAAAAACAAGAGGGGAGGAGAAAGAATTGTGGAATTGAGAAGATAAAGGAGAGGGGAAGTTGAACCACCTCCTCCAACAACCTTCCCACGACCATTCACGTTCTTTTTTTAAATTCATGATGTAAAATGATAAAATACATAGTCTTTTTATCTAAGGTTCATAGCCATAAACGTATTAGGCCAAGTACAAATGAATTTTACAAGTCCAAAAGATCTCACAATCTGCACTACATTTGACAATACATAATATGGTTTTTGATAAATTTTGCACTAAATAAAGGGTTCATAAACAATTTGATGGGGCAGCCGAATCGTGAGATCACTTGCTCCCATAAGAACTTGGCAGTAGTTTTAGCATCATTTTTTCTTGTAGCTGGTGCTTCTGTCTATTTCGTCAGATAGTTGGTGGCGACAATGATGTATTTAGCTTGTGAATACTATGCTGCGGGACTAATGGTCCAATGAAGTCAATCCCCCATTTCTCAAACGGTTGTCGTGCAATGATTGGGGTTAGCTCCATGTGATCCTGACAATACACGTATTGGACATGTGGGTGCACTGGTCATCTCGTCATCTTCTGCAATTTGGCTATGTCCATCTTCATCTTTGCTAGCTCTTGCCCTGAATCAGTGCCTTTCCCTTTTTCCTAAGCACTTGAGCCTGATCTCTCTGTTGGTGTTGAATCTCTCTCAAAATTCCTAGCGCTAGACTCTTCTTGATTAGAGCTCCTAGAGCTTCTTTCCTTGAGCTTGTCATCCACTCTAATAGCTTTTTCAAAGACCCTTGCTAGTGCATCTCATACTAGTCTTGAGTTGCTAGCCAAGGCTTTGTAGAGCTCTTCACTTTGTATCTGTTAATGAATAATGTGGACACTGCTCTTTCAGTTGGTCTCTCGCCCATAGGGATTCTCCTGAAGAGGCTCCTCACATGGGTTACGTAATCTCGGATGTCCTCTTTCTCTCTCTACTTGACGTTCATAAGTCGCACTAGCAGGTTATCGGAGTACCCAGGTTCGGAAAATCTCTTAATGAAGAGATTTTTTAGGCCATTGACATTGGCTCGCTCCATAGCATCTAGACTCATATACTAGGTCCGTTGATCCTTATCACCCAAGCACAAACCAAAAGCTTGTGAGCATTGAGTGGGATCATTGAGACTGTTGACCTCGCAAACCTGCTCGAACTGCTCCACAAAGCTGTAAGGGTCGTCGTTCGGTTATCCAACTGCTTCACCACCACAGGGATTTTTGATTGGCTCTTAGAGCATTAGTTGACTCCTAATCCTACTAGTAGCGATGTTGCTAATGCTACAGTGCTCTGCTCCACTGCCATGTTATCTGGTTGTCGCTTCGTCAGAAGCTTGCTTTGTGTAAGGTCTCCCTCTACTGATTTCTCACTCTCTATTTGATTTCTGCCTACTAGGGGTAGCACTCTTTGGATCTCTCGCATTTCCATACTCTGGTGTAAGCTCCTAGTTTTCTGATCCTGGTTGTACGCAATTATGCCTTGCAAAGCCTTGCATGCTAGCTTTCTCTCCTCCTCAAGATCCACTATGATATCCTCCGTAGGTCTGTTGTGGTGTTCCAACTGGGTTTGAGTATCATGTTTGCTCACCATTTGTTAGATCGCCTTGGAAAAGTCCCTTAGATCAAGTTCTTCATTGCTTCTATGACTTGAGTTGCCCTCTTCCATGTCTAAGACTTCCTATTCTACCAAGTTATCGATCAGGTTGATGAGGTCGGGTAGATCCACTTTTCTAATAGTGTCAATCCTTGCTGTGTCAGGCTTTTCAATTGTGTTCTTCACTTGATCCTACTTTCGGGGATTCGATCACCCATCTATATATTGGGATCTTCTCTTATTGGTGGGTTCCTTCAAGTTTTTATGTCTGAGTGAGTTCGTTGTTAATTAGAACCAATCCTCAACTCACCCTCAACTTACCCTCACTTTGTGCGTGTGTATTCTTTTCCGTGCACCATGCGCAACCAGGCTTTTACTCTTCTTAAGTGTGTTTCGAGTGTTGGAAATCAGAGTGAGTGAGAAAACAAAGTGTCTAAACAGCTCTAGTACTCTCATTTATGGTTTGTCCTGATAGGCTTGTATGTTCAGTTTCTGGCTGTCCTCATCGGCTTATATGGTTTTTTGTTGTGCTATGTTGTTCAGCTTATTCAAGGTCAATTTAGTGTCTTACAATCAGCCTACAACACTAAGCACGTCAAGTTTGTGGAAATGTGTTGTCGCATGATTCTTGGCTATTCGGCCACGATTCCTAGGTTTGCAACTGTCTATAAGGCGTTCGATTGGTTCTTCCAATGCAGATCACACTCTTTGTTGGTTGAGGTTTGTCAGATTTCTAGATTTTCTCTCTCTGGATGTGTTTGATTTACTAGAGTCTGATTCTAGGAATCAGACAGGGTCAGCAGGTCTGATTGTCACGATTAGACAAGGTGTGTCTGATCGGATGAGGTGGTCTGATTCAAATCAGTCCAATTCTCGGAGTCGGATAGGGGTGCTTGGTTCGATTCTATGGTCTGATTGTCATGATTAGACAAGGAGAGTCTGATCGGACGAGGTGGTGTGTCCGATTTTCTCTTGTTCGATTCTCAAAATCGGACAGGGGTGGGTTGTTCGAGCGGTGATATGGCAGGTCCGTTCCTAAGTGTTTGATTTTTTGAATCGAACAAGGTCTTTGGTCAGAGCGTTTGATTTTGGAAATCAGATACTGGAAAACCCATCCGATTCTGCTGGCGAAACACACGTCGGCTACAATTTGATGAAAATCTCCACACTCAAACTACTATCACCTACAAGACCTTCTAGAGTTCAAGCAAGGGTGTAGGCCAAGGGTCTCATATTCTTGAATCTCATAGAAAACTCTGACACGCTCTGATAGATCCGATGTGAGCTTGTGGCCTACAAGCTCTCTCTCTCTCTCTCTCTCTCTCTCTCTCTCTCTCTCTCTCTCTCTCTCTCTCTCTCTCTCTCTCAAAGCTAAGACTACAAATGAGGCTTTCCCTTGCCTTCCAGGGCCTTAAAACCCTTGTTGGGCAGAACCTTAATCTTCTCGATCACTCCCCTT
The DNA here is from genome assembly GCF_053477565.2 of Lygodium microphyllum. Classification (NCBI taxonomy): domain Eukaryota; kingdom Viridiplantae; phylum Streptophyta; class Polypodiopsida; order Schizaeales; family Lygodiaceae; genus Lygodium; species Lygodium microphyllum. Next base: position 88,857,340 of record NC_141142.1, on the reverse strand, counting down.
GCGACTCCAACACATCTAAGTACTCCTTTTCTCCATTTTTTTCTTGTTTGTGCCTTGTTCAGGCTTGTTTTATAGCAACAAACCCTAAGCTTTCCACTCCAATTTCTTGATCCTATCCTACTCTAAATGCAACAAAAATCAAAAGCAAAGTATTGAAACAATTTCTCCTACTCAACTAATCATCAATAACCAAAAATACTTACTTGTAGCATGGATTAAAAACCCAAAATATCCTATCTATCTCAAACTCCGATTTGGGGATGAAATTCTTACTTCGATGCTCGATTTGAAGTGCACAAGTGCTCAAGCTTGAATCCGTGGTTTTGGCAATGGAACCAAAATGTGGAGGTGAGCTTATGCTCAATCGTCAAGACCCACGGACCGCTTATTGTTTCAAGCATTTCAAGTGAGCACTAATGGCTACCTCTCACATAACCAACGTGCTATCCCTCTCTACGAGTATAGTGAGCTTACCTTGGTGCCCGATTGAGTTACATCCTCTCTCAAGCACTTCGATAGCTCCATGATTCATGATGCAAGCTCAAGCATCCTCAAGCCTCTTCCTCCAAGCTCCATCCTCCATAGCCATGCCTGAGACGAGAGAAGAGAAGAAGATGAGAGGAGATGGTGAAGGGCTTCACCTCCAAGATCTCTCACCCTCACAGTCTCACTTCCTAACTCACTCACACTCCCTCCCTCAAGGACTCACAAGCAAGAAAGCAAGAGAAGAGAATGAGATAAGAGGAAGAGTCCACTTTGCTACACACCAAAGAATGAGATCTCATTCACTTTTTGAACTTTATATACATGCCTTAAAATCCCATGGGCACCCATCCCCTTTTTTACATGACTGGCCATTGTGGCAAGGTCCTTTTTCCCATTCCCTTCTAGTTGGCTTATTTCTTTAGTTTATGCCCGTCTATCCTTTTACAATTTGCACAGGAGGGAGCTTGGCGCTCTTTTACAAAAATTTTGAGACGCCTTTCACTTAAAATTGTGCTATTGTCTTTAGCTTGATTTTAGAGGCCATCCTTGCACCTTTGCTTGTTCTCCGTCCTGCTTCTTCCATTGCCTCCATATTTTACTTCTTTTTCTTTCGTCTTGAGTTGGGGTTAAAATGATTTTATGCATACATGTCGATCATGCACTTGCCATTTACTCCGCAGAGCAACATGAACAAGCTAAAGGTTTGTATAGTGTTGTGTGCAAGATAAAGCACACTCGGAGTATTCTTCAACAAGTCTTGAGTGGTTTGGGTAGTAAAGTAAAGAAACTTTCAATGACTATCTCTGAGACAAGCATGTTGATGAATTTGTTGGTGAATGATATGTGGGCATCATTTTGGGAGCTTGGAGATAACCACGAGTCTATGATTTTCCAAAGGGATTTTCGACTATCATTGTTGTAGTTTCAAATGAATGTTAATAGGTTTAATGTCTTACTGCAACAATTGAATCATCAAATGAATGGTTACAACTAAGGAGGAGGACTTGCTCAGGATGAAGCTCATGAGCTATTATTATCTCGCTTATTATTTAAAGTGCTTCGGCCACCACTTTTTTGTGATAATGTCTACTTCCTTTTTGTGAGGCCTACATTAGTTTTGATATAACAAAGCTAAAATGAGTAAAATGTATTGGGTTCCTACAATGTGATGTGATATTGAAGGAAGCTTGGAGCTCAACCCTCAAGACCTACGGACCGCTTATTGGTCAAGCATTTCAAGCTGAGCGGCCATGGCTACCTCTCACATAGCTGACATGCCCTCCCTACCTATGGAGTGTAGTGAGCTTACCTTGGTGCCCGATCGAGTACCCTCCTCTCCCGTGCATGCCAGTAGCTCCATGATCCTTGAGGCAAGCTCAAGCAACCTCAATCCCTCTCCACAACAAGCTCCATCCTCGATAGATGTGCAAGACAAGAGAAGAATAGTGAAGAGAAGAAGATGAAGGGAGGAGATGGGGAGCTTCTTCTCCTCGATCCCTCACTCTCACACACTCACTCCCTCACTCCCTCACTCTGTCTCTCAAGCACAAGCAAGAAGGCAAGAAGAAAAAAAGAAGAAGAAGAAGAAGCTTTTTTCCATACACAAGAATGAGCTTCTCATTCACTTTTTAACTTTATATGCAAAACCCTAAATCCCTTTTGGGCGGTCATCCCCGTATCCCCCTTTTTTTACATGGCCGGTTGTTGCCTAGGCCCTTTGTCCCATTGTTCTTCTACTTTCCTAGCTTCCTTCCTTCCGCCCATGTACCTTCACAAATTGCAAGGGTGAGAGCTCGGCACTCTTAAAATAAATCATGGTGCACCCTGCACCTTTTTTACAAAAGTATTGACTTGCACTTTTTCTCGTGCGTATTTATCCTTGCTTTAGGACTTTTCAGTACTTCTTATGTTTCCACATTCTTCTTGACATGCCTTCGTCTTCTGTTTTACTTTTGCCTTGGCCTTGTCTTCTACTTTAGTTTTTTCGACTTTTTCACCTTGTTCATTTGAGGGTTAACATTACCCCCCTCCTAGATGAGTGCCAGTCCCATGGCACTCACTTGCGTAGGTTGCAGGCTTTGGCATGCACCGAAGATGTGGGTGGAAGGGACATCTGTGGTTTGTCGTGGAGAAGTTTTAGTGGTGGTGCGACTGAAGGTGGTTGATGGCACTTTGTTGACCTTCTTGGTTGGTGATAGGGGTGTTGAAGTTGGGGATAGGACCAGTTTTTGTTGGGAGTTACATCCATGGGTTGGCACAGGTGTTGATGTTCGGGGTTGCTGGGGCGGGTGACGATTCGTTGGTGGGTTTGCACGATGATGAAGGATACGAATTTAGAGTGGATTGCTGATGAAGAGCTGATGGTACTTCCGTTGGAGTATGCAATACCTACAATTGAAAAGTTTTATATGTGGTCTCTCCCTGGGGTTAGTGCTAGTCTTCTTATCGTACACAAGACATAGTACTGATTAGTTTGGGAGACATGTCAAACTCTCAGCATGCTGAGAGTATTGTCTTGCACTTGAGGACCCAAACTATATATATATTGTGGTGGTGCAGATATTATGTGAGTGCACATACATACTTAGATATTAGATAGTTAGGAGACTGCAGGTCTGGTTCCTCGTAGCAACGTGTGGAGGGAGCAAGGGTTCAGTGAGGTAGAATAAAGTTGTCAATGGTGAGGGGAAGTACACAGGAAGGTGCATGAGACATCATTTGTGCTGTGACAACACAATGTAGCATGGTTGAGCTCAGGGACACCTTATTTTTGGTAGCGAGTAGCTACTTGTGTTGCTTGACGAGTACGGTGTACTTTCCATGGCTGTTTGTGCGTTGCTTACCACAATTGATTGCAATGGTATTAAGGCAGAGTGCAAAAAGGAGTCGTGCAAATGGGTCAAGGTGACAGGTCTAATCATAGGCGAGACAAGCTCCCTAGGTATGTTCTACCCTTGATGTGCCCTGAACAATTATGGGGGATGTGTAGAGGGCTAGGGAACTAGGGACAAAGCCAGCCAACCAAGATCAATGGGCGTACGTAATTTGAGGACCCCTAGGTGTCATGCTGTGATTGTGAGTGCTTCTTCTTCTTTCTCTCATTTTTTTGGTTTCCTTTTCTTTTTTCTTTTTTCTTTTTCTTTTTCTTCTTTTCTTTTTTTTAAAAGAATAACATGAGTACAACCATTGCAATACGTTGAGGCTATTAGCCTTACAATTGGAGCAGGAAATATCAAGATTCAAAGGCTGCGAAATTGGATTATTACATGATGATTGTGTCCTAGCCTCATTGCTAGAAGAACAATTGTTGAGATGGGGAGATACACTGGAGATTTTGCAAAACCTCTTTGTCACATGCGATGTTGGTACAATTGAGGTAACAACTGTCGTGAGTGCCATGTGTAGATTTTAACCCAGAAAGAGAGAGTGGCCATTGATCATGCTTTGGGCCATGCAATGTGGGTGATTGGCAAGGGTGATTTTCGCTTTTGGTAGTGAGGCTTCGTCATGGCTCCTTGTGAGATTGCTGGTCTTGTGCTGACTTGGGCATTGAATACTCTCGTACAAGGACCTGTGTCATCATGTATTCACTTGACACTTCGTGAGAGTATATGCAAGTCACATGCATCAATTACAATGACAGATGAAACACAAAAAGATATTACTTTATCAAAATCCTATGGTGCTGTCTGCGATGCATATCATCGGTACTTGTTAAAGACATGATATATATTAGTAGTATGTAAGAGAGGTTTATACAGTTGGGGAGCCTGCTTCTTTAACCACTTAAGGATAAAAAGTTATGACAAAATGGCACTTGGCAAGCAGCTTATACAACATAGGTCCTATTCTATTTGTATAAGGCGTGGTGAATTTGGGTGATCAGACGATAGGGGCTGTGTCAGTGGTGGGCTCCTGTCAGGCTGGGTGGGGAAGATATCGATCGGGACCCGAATGGTGTAGTCCCTAGCCGTAGCTATTTCAAGAATGCTTTTAAACAATTCATCAAATTTGCGCTTGTCTCTAGTTGCCTTCTCCTTTTTCGAGCACCTAGTGTCCGAGCGTCTGGTGGGGTCTTGCACAGCCAGTGTTGCTACACCCCGGGAGCTCCCTTGAGCCTTCATCTTCTTGGCTTGGGGAGTTTTCGGCATGCGTCCTAGGCAGTGCCACTTGGGGCCTCTTTTCGATGCATACCTCTTTAGAGTAGGCACATAGCGTTCTGGTGGAGGCGGTAGTGCCTTATGCTCCCTCCTACGGCGGAGAGCTTCCTTGCATGCCAACTGCATTGTGTGCTCCATGACGGCTACTGTGGGGGAATCTGCAAAATGTGAACGAAGGTTAGGCTTTGAGATATAATAGAATTATTTGTGTGAAAGGGCCTGAGCCTACTCACAACATGTAGCTCCTCCTTAGTGAGAACCTTATCTATTAGAGAGTTCTCTTGGCTAGTTCCGGCTAAGTCCATACCCTGAATGGCAGTCATCACTCGAAAGGAAGTTGGCGCCACATAGGTTGGATCTCTTTGAGACCGCCATTTGGCAAAATGCTCCTCTAAGATTGTCATGATTTGGGCTCCCAGTTCAGCCATTGTAACGCGGTTTTCAAACCAACACTTTTCAAATTGACTTTGACTCTCTGATTATCGTTTTAGTTGCTCTATCTCTAAGGGATTTGGTTGGTAGAGCACATCATTGAATGTCACAGTTAAGCATAGTTCATCAGATTCCTCATCAAAAATGAGTCGCATGCGTTCATGCAGGAGCCTTGCATAGTGGTCGTCAAGATGTTCTTGCTCTTCCCATGATAGGGAAAATGGCAATTATTCTTCGAGCTGCTCCCTAGGGAATGCGCCCATGTCTACAAGGACGTAGACACATGAGAACACTTTGAGCTTAGCATCCAACTCAGTTAAGCATTCTGCGACACTTCTATGTTTGATGAAGACTTGCTCAGTTGCTATCTTATGCAAGGTTCTAGGAGTTTCCCTAGGATTTAGCATAGCTGGGGGCTCAGGCCTAGATGAGCAAGATTGGTCAATGCTAGGATTGCTTATGTAATCGGGGTTTCCATGTTTCTCTTGAGGCCTTGTTGCTATTGTGTCATGGTTCTCCTTGGATGTGACCGGTATAGTCTTGTCACCCTATTGTGACAGTGTCGTTTCCACTCTTGATTGGTCAATGCGAGTTGTGTTGCCGGTGGATTGAGTGTTGCAAGTGACTGTTGATGGTAATGGTTGCTTTGATTTTTTAGACCACACAGATGTGTCTAAGGTTTTGCCACTGTTAGGAGAGATGGCAATGGGCTCATTGGTAGATGGACTCGACGCTTTATTCCTCAGCTCATCAGGGCTCTTGGTCTCAATCTTGTTGGTGTCTATAGCCACTAGCAAGTGCCGTTGTTTTCTCCTCTTTTTCTTGGGAAATTTTGGTGCATCCTTTAAGGACTCAAGACCCTGAACCAGGTCAATCGTTGATGTGTTCGATTGAGCCTCAACATTCTCTTTCTCTAGTGTGTCCTTATGGGCATGGCTGCGGCCTATTGAATAGCCTTGTTAGGTTGATTGCTCAAATGCGCCCTCTCCTTGGCCACCTCTTTGAGAGATCTCTCCTCAAGCCTAGGCTTCAGGTGCTTCAGCAGTGCTGGAGATATCAAGGATGTTGGTTGCGACACCTCTTCCACCGATGAATGGCTAAGGACACATTTTGCAAGCGGCATCATCACAGCCAAAGGCTGTGACTGTTGAGACTCCTGATTGGAAGTAGTAACGACTAGTTCAGTGGACTGGCTACTATTAGTAGATTGCGGTGTCAGGTCCTTAGGCAGATCAAAAGTGGTTGTGTCTTTTGTTGCCCTTTGAGCATTCACTTGTGCAGCTCGAGCCTCAGTTGTTCTAGTCACATTAGATTGCCCATGCATATTCTTGGGTCGAGAGCTACGGGTGGTGTCATGTCCCACCTTTTTGACATTTGGAAGCTTAGATAGAGTTTGGGATTGAGCAGCTGCACTTGATGACTGCTGTTGTGCTTCTTGTGTCTGTTTAGGGAAAGAGGGTATAGGAGACTTGGGACTCCTAAGTGGCTTTGACACTGGCTAGGAGATTTGCTTGTAGCTGTTAGATGATTCTGCCATTTGCATGGTTGAGCATTCAACCTTGCCATGAGCAATGTTGTGCCTATGATGCTTGTTATCCACTTGGGAAATCAAAGGCTCCTTGGGAACTAGTGGCTTTTACGTATCCTCAACGATTACAATTGAGATCTGCTTGTCTAGCATGCTAGGCTAAGGATCTACCCTTCGAATAGTCCCATTTGGTTTCTTGATTTCAATCGTGAGGGATTCGGTCACTCCAATGTTTTTGACTCAAAACTTGGTTTTTTGTTTAGATTTCCTCCTGCGCTCCCCTACTTTTGGTACGATTTGGCCTTTAGCTGACAGAGGTGGTTTGGTCAGGGTCTTTGGTACCCAAATCCATCGGTTACTTGCGTAATACCCTTGAGCACATATCAATGCTTTAGATATCCATTGCAGCATTGTGTTGGCTCTCCATTGATGCCTTTGTCTATAAGGCCTGGGCTTCTTTTGTGGTCTTTTGCGATATTTGTAAGTCCAAAGCCTATCCTTGACATTGTCTCCTGACCTTCTTGTCTCAAGCATGGCCTCGCTCAATGGTTCTCTCTGTTCAACATGTGCTTGTATAAACTCTTTCAACAAGTCCTTACTCTTGTTACTAGGCTTGCCTAGTATGTCACAACATTCCTCGTCTTTCCCTTGAGGTTTAATGAGGTCACCCTTGCTAAAGGTTGTGATTATCCTCACACTCGGTAGTGTCAAGTGTATCGTCTATGCTACATAATCAGCCTCAAAGTTTGTCACCCTTTTCAAAGGTCGTCATAGGAGGGTTTCCTTTCCACAATCAACACTATTTGGAGGGACATGGAATAGGATAGGCAAGCTTTTTGTTTCAATGGTTACAAGGATTTTGCACTTTCGCATAAGTGCTTGGGAGTGTCCCCCGTAAGGACTAAGAGTTGCATTAGTCAGTGTGAGCTCTGGTTGGCCTAGTAGGGTCCATGCCTCATAGGTCAAGATATTAAAATCAGCTCCTTCATCGATGAGAACGTTGACACAGTGCTTCCTTTTTGCGGTGAGTTTGAACCTAACATAAGCAGGTGGTACCATGTCTTCATCTCCCAGGTCGTGGCTTGTAAATTCAAGCCTTTTGATACATGCCTTTGAGTCCCCAACTACACAATTGTATGTGGACTCTCCATTGCTATCTTGGGTCATCAATGCAGTGCCACTCAAGGTGGATCTATCATTAGGATTGTCACTTCTAGTAATCCTCCCAGTTGTAGCTTGATGCTGTTCCGTTTCGCTTTGAGTAGACGCAATCCGAATGCAACCTCTACATGTTTTTGTGGTGTGCCATTTTTGCCCTTGTTGGCTAGATTGGCCCATTGAGGTTCTAGGGTCTCTGTTTGTCTTTGTTTGGGTATGGGCTTTTGGTTGCTCTTTTGCAAGTGCGAATCCATGCTTGTGAAGGGCCATTACTACGCCTGGATCTAATTTGGAGGACTTGTCACGGCACGTGTTTTCTCTCCAACCTACTTGGGGGAGGTACGGAGGGGGTAGAGCCCCCTCTGCAAGGGTTCGAGAGGGCAGCCCCCCCGGCCCGTAGGGCCGTTACAGTAAACACCATGTGCGATTTGAAGGACCATTTGTATCCAAGTTTAAACTACTTGCTCTAGATTTCAATCCAGTGATAGATCTATGATGTGCTTTTGGCTCTATACGGCCCTCTGTGTCAGTTTCAGGGTCTATAGGTCAAATATCTGAAAAAATCCAAATTTAGCCCAGTAGGTCCGATTACCAGCATCGGACCATCTGATTCTGGGTGGTCCGACTGTCCAAGTCGGACTATCCGATCGAACCGGGTGGTTCGATCCTAGTCTTGATCTGTCTGTCTGACTTTGGTCCGCGATCGGACGGATGGGTACGAGTCTAAAAATGGGTCTTACTCAAAATGGGTCTACTGCCATGTGGCAGGATCCGACAGGCAGGATCAAATGATCAGGTCGTATAGTTGGTCCGATCGGACTGGGTGGTCCGACTCTAAGGTGGTGCGTCCAAGTCCGACAGTCCGACTAGTAGACGGTTCGACTTTGAGAGTCGGACAATCCAAGTGTCTGATTCTGGGACTCGGACACCTGGAGAGTGGTCCGACTGCGTTTGCCGCAACACAGTTGCGGGGGTGCGAATGATGAATGCAACGTGTGGGGGTCTTGGCATAAGCTCCAACTTTCCAGATCAAACAAGCACAACTCAGAGAAGGTCAAGGAATACCTGGAATGACTGGGCAACAGCAAAATGACCGGATCGAACCCCTTCTGTACCTGCACTCAAACTCTCTCTCTCAAGCTCTCCTTAATCTCTCGAATGTGAAGTGAGGTTTTCCTTGCCACTCCTTGCCTCTTATTGCCCTGCCCAAGTTTGCATTCACCTTAACCTTGCTCCTCTTAACAGCATTTAATCCCAGATTTCATTTTTGCCCTTCTTTTTCCTATTTCAGTCTATTATACAGCAACAGAAAACCCTTCTGTTTCCCCTGTTTCCTTGGTCCTAATCCTATCCTAACGCAACAAAAATCAAAAACAGTGGATGAGGTTGATTTACCTACTTGCCTACTCAACAACAATCCAAAATACTTACTTGTTCGGAAGATCAAACCACCTAAATCTCCTATCTATCTCAAGCATTGGCTCAGGCTGAAAACTCTACTTCTATGCTCAATTCGAAGTGTGTGGCGCTCAAGGCTCGATTCCATTAGTCTTGACAATGGAATAAAAATTAAGGGAGCTTGGAGCTCAACCCCCGAGACCTACGGACCGCTTATTGGTCAAGTGTTTCAAGCCGAGCAGCCATGGCTACCTCTCACATTGTCAACGCACCCTCCCTAACTATGGGGTGTAGTGAGCTTACCTTGGTGCCTGATCGAGTACCCTCCTCTCCCATGCATGCCGGTAGCTCCATGATCCTTGAGGCAAGATCAAGAAACCTCAATCCCTCTCCAACAAGCTCCATCCTCCATAGCCACATGAGACAAGAGAAGAATAGAGAAGAGAAGAAGATGAAGAGAGGAGATGGGGAGCTTCTTCTCCTCGATCCGTCACTGTCACACACTCACTTCCTCACTCCCTGACCCTCACTCACTCCCTCTCTCAAGCACAAGGAAGAAGGCAAGAAGAAGAGAAGAAGAAGAAGAAGCTTTTTGCCACACGCAAGAATGAGCTTCTTATTCACTTTTCAACTTTATATGCAAAACCCTAAATCCCTTTTGGGCGGTCATCCCCTTTTTTTACATGGTCGATCGTTGCCTAGGCCCTTTGTCCCATTGTTCTTCTATCTTCCTAGCTTCCTTCCTTCCGCCCATGTACCTTCACAAATTTCACGGGTGAGAGCCCGGCACTCTTAAAAAAATCATGGTGCGCCCTGCGCCTTTTTTACAAAAGTATTGACTTGCACTTTTTCTCGTGTGCCTTTCTCCCTGCTTTAGGACTTTTCTGTACTTCTTATGTTTCCACATTCTTCTTGGCGCACCTTCGTCTTCTGTTTCACTTTTGCCTTGGCCTTGTCTTCTGCTTTAGATTTTCTGACTTTTTCACCTTGTTCGTTTGAGGGTTAACAGATATCTCTTTCTTGAGTTTGATACATAGAAAGAGATATTGTGTATTGAAATCTAGATAAAAATTTATTGATTTCTGCAATGTAATGCATATGAGAGCAATATTCTATATATAATGATTAGTGTATGGTCTAATTATAATATTTGAATGTTCATGTGTCTCTCTCACTCCCTCTCTCTCTCTCTCTCTCTCTCTCTCTCTCTCTCTCTCTCTCTCTCTCTCTCTCTCTCTCTCTCTCTCTCTCTCTCTCTCTCTCTCTCCAACATTTGGTTCAATGTATAATGACTTGGATTAGATCACATTTTTCATTTTGAGTATGCATTCGTTACTCGGGATGAAACTTATAAGCTACTATTGTCTTGCTTATTGTAAAGTGCTTGGGCCACCACTTTTTTGTGATGATATACGCCTCCATCAATTTTGAAATGTAATGAGTGAAATGTAATGGATACATACAATGTGATGCCTCTTTCTTGAGATTTAATCTATATAAAGACTTATTGTGTCTTGCAATCTAGAGAGAAAACTTAATTGATTTTTGCAATGTAATACATATGAGAGAGTAATATTCTCTACAAAATATGGTTTAATTTTGATATCTAGCATTTACTATTTGGATATACACAACTATATATATATATATATATATATATATATATATATATATATATATATATATATATATATATATATTAGTTATGCTTTTATTAGTCTTTTTTGATTTGGGTTTAGGCCAATTTTGTTTTTGACTACTAGTGTTTTAAAGTGCATCGACACATGCTTTTTGTAATGTTGTGTGCTTTCTTTTTATGAAGTTACATTTCATGGGCTAAGAAATTATACACCACTTTTGAAATGACAAACTTAAACTAAGCTAGACTAGATGTGTCAAGTTTAAAGGTTAACTTATAGAAAAAATTATTACCTCTTGCAATTTGTGAATAAATAACTTTGCTACTATTTTCATTATGGCAAAGGTAATTGTTGAATCTCCATCAAGTCTCTGGTAAGTACTTGCATAAATTCATGTTAAATGCATATGCATTGGTTTCTCTCCCTCTCTTTCACTCACATACACAGTCTCTCTACATCCGTTGTGTTAAGGAAGGTAATTGGTTATGAAAAAGCTTTGAGAATCATTTAGATGTCCAATTTGTGCTCAGAGATTTGCATGTAGATCATGTGCAAAGAATTTAATGTTGAATAATGTTAAATGCATATGCATTCGTTTGGGTCTCTCTCTCTCTCTCTCTCTCTCTCTCTCTCTCTCTCTATCTCTCTCTCTCTCTCTCTCTCTCTCTCTCTCTCTCTCTCTCTCTCTCTCTCTCTCTCTCTCTCTCTCTCTCTCTCTCTCTCTCTCTCTCTCTCTCTCTCTCTCTCTCTCTCTCTCTCTCTCTCTCTACTCTACTCTTAGTGACACCCATCTATAACATTTGAGGAAGTTATAAGTGTTGGAAATAATTTAAGAATCCTAAATTTTTTGGTATATTGTGCATTATTGTTGAAGAATGATATATTTGGGTTTGAGTTACAGGCTTGGGGAATCACTTGCTAGTTAGATAGAATTTTTCTTTGTCTCTCTTTGGAAAAGATATCTAATTATATAGAATATAAAAATATATAATTTTATTTTGACTACTAGTGTTCCTTGCACGTAGGAGCACTGTGCTAATTTAAATTGCTACAATGTTTTGAATTATGTGATTCTAGATTGATTCTACTTTTAAGTCTTTTTGAAAAAAATCACAATCAAGTCTCTCCTTGAAAGAATGCATGGTCTCTCTTGACATGTAGGCTTTGTGAGAATCCAATCAATATGGGATTTTCACATCGGACAACTAGCAGGGATTATGTATTACGTGCTCATAGGCATAGACTCAACACTATGTGGCATAGACAATGACAAGTTGCTAGGCTTAAGACTCAAATGGTTTGGCTATCGACAAAACATGATCGGAGGGGGCACAAAGAGATGTGTTGTGCTATGGTGGGTGCCAAAACATTTCACAAAGAGAAGCTCTAGATTATGATAGCTTGATTCATGTGGGAGTTGGAGTTTGGTGCATAGTATGCAAAATATGCCTTCTCGCATGGGATTCTAGATGGGAATAGTGAATCGATTGAGCATCAATTTTCTATGAATTTTAAGTGCAGTACTAGAAATCACCAAAACCTAGGAAATCCTGTTAATGAGTCATGTGTCAATAATGATCCAACCTTTAGCCCTCAAAATGGAGGTTTTTGCTCCATTTTGCATGCTTTACCTACAATGGATGTTGATCTTGCAACTATGATATTACTATTTCAAGACCCGATTGTGCATTCCATGGGAAGTCTTTCTGAGATGTGTGAGCGATGTTTGGCTAAATTGTGGAGATGTGAGACTCAAGTGCAAGGATCAGTTTTGTTTGGTAAACATTGTTGTTAGAATGGAAAAGTAATGTTTCCACCACTATAACATCCACCCCGCAGCCATATGATTCGCTGCATAGTATGCATCCTCAAAGTAGAGTATATAAAAATAATATACGGGCATATAATAGTGCTCATGCATTTGTGTCACTTAGTGTCAATGTTGATGAGCTTTTGTCTATTGTAGGGAATTCTTATACCTTTAGAGTGCATGCCTCCCTTTATCATCGTATAGGCCCTCTACTTCCTAATGTGCAATGATAGGAAAGGTCAAGATTTGCACAACTTTATGTTTGTGATACCAGTGAGCATTTGTTATCTAATCGATTGGGTGTTATGCCTAATTTATTACCAAATTTACTTGGGGAGCTTCAATCTATGACTCACCAATAGAATGTATATGCACAAGCTTTTAGATTTATGGGTATGAAATTGCAAAACAATCCCCTGTATGATTTAAGAATGACTATTTTTGGAGTTCAATAGGCTAATAGACAGTAACTAGCTCCAATGGCAACTGAAGTTGCAGTTATCATGCCAAGACAAGGCAATACTCTTGATCATCGAGAGATGCATGTTTATAGTCGAGATGGACAATGTATTGCTATTTCAAAATTACATAGGGCATATATGCCAATGCTATATTTTTTCATTTTTCATACAGGTTATGATGGTTGGTATGTAAAGGTACCTTATAGTAATGTTAATATTCCAATCAATGTAGATGGATTTTCTAATAAGGAATGTGTTACTCAAATGTAATTTTATGCATTTCGACTACAAGTGCATGAGGACACTAAGGTGTGCATATTGCATGGCGGTCAATTGTTGCAACAATTTATTATTGATGCTTATTGTAGTATATGTAGGTTGGCTTGGTGTCATCAAAATCACTTAGTTTTACACTCTGAAGTTTATAAAGACTCAGCAAATATGATGGAGTGATGGATAATGGGCCAATACAAGTTATTGGTGCCTCTATTGGTAAAAGGGTGGCTTTTCCATCTTCTTTTACTGGTGGGCCAAGGTATATGTATCAATTGTATCAAGATGCCATGGTTATAGTGCAGAGTAAGGGGAAACCTGATCTCTTTATCACAATGACATGTAATCCAAAGTGGTTAGAGATAACTAATGATTTGTTCCTTGGACAGGCTGCTTATGATCATCCTAATTTGACTGCTCAGATCTTTCATAACATGCTAATATGATGCATACATTGTTGAAAAGGAATATGTTTGGAAATGTTGTAGGCTATGTTAGTGTGATTGAGTTTAAAAAGTGAGGGCTACCACATTCTCATACTTTTGCTGATTTTGGAACACTCTTTCAAATCCTCCAAAGCATGCCATTATGATAGATTTGTTTGTGTTGAGTTTCTTGATAAAGCAAAGCTTTTAGCTTTGTTTGAAACTATCTCAAAGTGCAATGTCCATGGTCCTTGCAGTGCGTTGAATCCCAATAGCCGCTGCATGTGCGATGGTCAGTGTACTAAAAGTTTTCCTCAGAGGTTTGTGAATGTGACAATTGTTGATAGCTTAGGCTATCCTATTTATAGAAGATGGGATGATGAAAACATGGTCACAATAAAGGGTAATACTATTAATAATCAATGGATTGTTCCATACAATCCTTAAGTAAAAAATACAATGCACATATAAATGTTGAGGTATGCTCAACAATGGCAATTGTTAAGTACTTGTATAAGTATATATACAAGGGACATGATTGTGCAACCATTAAATTTTTTGTTGAAAGTTGAGGGTCGAATGGTACGAGCATTTGTGAAGTGGACGAGATTCAAAGTTATTTAGATACACGATATGTTTTTGCTTCAAAAGCATGTTGGTGAATATATGACTATACATTGCACAATGACAAGCCTAATATGCATCGGTTGTAGGTGCACTTGCCTGGTGAGAATTGTGTAGTGTTTTAAGATATAGACAATATTTCAGATGTTAAGCAAAATGAAGATATCAAGAAAACCACTCTTACACTTACAGAGTGGTTTACATGCAATCATATTCATCAAAAGGCTCGAGCTATTCGCTATCAAGACTTCCTAGTGTATTGGGTGTGGAATGCACAATGAAATGTGTGGACGAAGAGAATGCATGGAAATACATGTGGTTGAATATACTTTGTGCTGCCTACATGTGGTGAGCATTATTACTTGCAAATGCTCTTAATAGTATCTCGGGGATGTACATCTTTTGAGGATTTGCGTACTATTGGCAATGTGATGTATAATACTTTTAAGGAAGCTTGCATTGTAAAGGGTGTCTTAGAGGGTGATGATGACTATGCTATGTGCTTGGAACAAGCTGCCTTTGTGCAAATTGGTGCCAAATTGCACACTTTGTTTATTGCAATTGTGGTCTTTTGTGAGCTTGCTCAGCTTTGGGATAGGTTTATGGCACCAATGGTAGATAATATTCTATATAAATTACAGCTGGAACATGTGCATGTATCTTCTACAATTTTACAACAAGAGGTATCAAACAAGGCTTTATTGCATCTTCAAGAACTTTTACGACAGCATGGGTGAAGATTGTCTGACTTTGATGGATTTCTAGAACCTCATCAAACAAAATCTTATTTGTGTGCTAACCCTCGTTTAGAAGATAAATATGCATATGATATACTGGAGCAATGTAGTGAAAGGTGAGAAGGATTGAAGCTTGCTTGGAAGAGCTATGCCGAGAGAGCAAGAGCAAGAAAGAGTGGGACATAAAATGGGAACTCCAACAGTCACAATGTGTGACTAGCCTTCCCTTTATTCACCTGTCACTAATGAAATAAAGAATAAAGTGATGGTGATGAGCGTTCACCACCTGGAGTGTGCAGTGGTGGGTACTATCAATGTAGTAATACATGGGCAGCTAGGAGGAGGCACCTTTACCCCCAACAACCTCCCAGTTAAAGGTGAATCTACCCCAGCGAGGAGTGAAAAGAAAAAAGAAAAGATATTACAATGTACACATGTATAACAGGATGAGGAAAAATATCATTTCATCCAATGCCCATCAATCTCTTGAGGAAGGCAAAGCACTCAATAGTGAGACTTTTCGTGAGCAGATCTATAGGATTTTCATCAATGGAGATTTTGACAAGGTCAACAGACCTGTCCTCCATGACCCATGTATGAAGTGATATCTCACCTCAATGTGTTTCATCTTCGCATGGAAGACTGGATTCTTGGCTAGTTGAATAGCACTCATAGAATTCGAATGCACCATAGGTAAAGCATTAATCCCAAGGTCATGAACCAAACGACCTAACCATATGGCCTCTTTGCAAGCCTTAGTGGCTGCAACATACTCAGCCTTAATGGTGGAAAGTGCCGTACACTTCTGCACCCTAGACATCCAAGAGACAACACCTCCAGCATAGGTGAACACATAGCAAGAATTGGACTCCCTACTATCTGCATGTCCTGCATAATTAGAGTCAGTGTACCCCCAAGACTCCTGTATCCTGGCTGCCATAGAAAATACACATATATATTGTGCCCTTCAGGTATCTCATGATACCCTTCACGGCATCCCAATGCTGCTTGCCATGTATAGCCATATAGCGTGCCACAACACCAACTGCAAAGGCAATATCTGGACGAGTGGCTATCATGGCATACATCAAACTGCCCACGGCTGATGCATAAGGGATTGTGGCCATCTCGGCCCTCTGCTCATCTATTTGTGGACAATCAGCCTATGAGACCTTCACATAAAAAGGTAATGGATAGCCAATAGGCTTCACATCCTGCATGCAGAAACACTCAAGGACTTTATGAATGTACTCCCTTTGTGAGAGGTAGAGTAGTCCCTGATGCCTGTCACACTTAATGCGCATATCAAGAATGTGAGAGTCCTGTCCCAAATCCTTCATCTCAAAGCTTTTCTTCATCTGAGATTTAAGAGCATCTAGCTCATCATGATCTTTCCCTGCTATCAGCATATCATCCACATAAAGTACCAAAATATGCAATGAGCCATCACAGACTTTCTTTATATAAAGACACGGATCCATAGCACTCCTGTAGCCCTGTGACTGCATAAAGGGATCAAACTTATGATACCACTCCCAAGGTGGCTGCTTCAAGCCATAAAGACTTTTCTTCAACTTGCACACTAGGTGCTCCCTACCAGGTTCTGCAAAGCCCTTAGGCTGCTCCATGTATATCTCATCATGCAAATCCCCATGCAAGAATGCATTCTTGACATCCATCTGATGCATGTCCAAGTCAAGCTACGTGACTAAGGCCAGAACCAAGCATAGGGTGGTCATCTTGACCATGGGAGAAAAGACTTCATGAAAGTCAACTCCATGCTTCTGTTTAAAACCCTTAGCAACAAGTCTTGCCTTATAAGCCGGCTTGGGGTGCCCAGGGGTACTTTTTAGCTTGTACACCCATTTGCACAGAAAAGCCTTCTTGGCTTGTTCTCACAATCAAGGGCTGAAGCTCAACATGTAAAAACTGAGCTCAAATCCAAAGGATGGATGTCGGGTGGCTAGCAATCATTGCCAAGGCGTCAAAGACCATTGCCAAGCTGTAGAGAAGCATGGGAGTGAGGAGATCTAACAAGGGAGAGAGTAGGCCAACCAGGCACAATCAATCCTCCAGTGTTGGGGTAAAAGGCCTATGGGCCTGCCCGTGTACACTGTGATCGCCCATTCTTTATTAATATATAATATGATAGTGCAATAAGGCTGTCTATTCAATTGGATAGCACCTACATTGTGTGTGCTCTTCTTTCCCACATCTTCCTCTTCTCCTTCTCCACTGCCATTGCATCGCCTTCAATTAGTATCAGAGCTTTGGATCAGAGCTTGATTGTGGAGCTTGGCCTGGCATTACTTCAGCCCAGATTGAAGACCTAGAGCTTGGAGCTTCAATGCCATCCATGGCTTCTTCCCCTAGAGGTAAGATTTCATCTCCCACCTCTCCTCAGCCCTCATAGGGTCTTTGCATTGGGCACCTTGTATGCCCCCATTTTCCCCCTTATCCTCAACATAACCAACATGCCCCACAGTAGCAGCTCACTTTTTTTGTGTCTATTTCAAAATCTGGCTAAAAAATCCCATTTTTTCTCATATCTCGGGCATCCGAAACCCGATTTAGGCAAGGGAAGAGTCTACCTTGGGGTTTTGGCATGCTTTGGACGCCATGGTGATGTTAGATCTGCCAAATTTTGACCATAGCATTTTTTGTAACAGATCTAAGTTGAATTACAATAATAAAATGCCATGCTCTTAGCTTATGTGATGGTCTCGAGGCTTGGTATTTGATGCCCAAATGCTTTGGGGATGTTTGTCTAATGTTTTGAGATGCTTTGGGACTTGGTTTGAGCTTCCATAGCTCGATTTATGCAGGGATTTACTGCTATACATTGTTTGGGCAGCAAGGTTTTATCAGGGACGACTTATGCATAATGCTCTTTGTTGACATTTAGGTGTCCAGTTGGATGTATTGATGCTTGGTCATCATGGTTTATGCCTGGATATGCTATTTAAGAGCTATTGAGCCTTGATTTGGATGTGGACACTTTGTTCTTAGTTGGGATTTATGCTACCTTGGTTGACAGGTTATTTTACCTCTAGTTTGGTTATGTCTATGGTCTACCGGTGCTCCCGACTACTTGAGATGATATGTTGATGTATTTGGATGATGACACTTTGATGTTTATGCTCTTGGATGCTTCTTGAGAAAAGAGTAGAGCTCAATTCTTGGTTCATTGTTGTTTTCTTTGCAACTGGCATTTCACTTGACAAGGTTTATGCCTCGTGCTACCCATTATGGGACTGATGTCTGATGTGGATGCTTTTGGATTCGGCTACAGTGTGGCAGATGTTTGGGCTTGAATCGACTTGCATTTGAGAATTTTGTGGAGCAGTTTGTATTTGGTTGGCTTATCACTTATGCAGCTTGGATGCTATTTGGCCCTTAATGCCCCAATTATGGATCTTGGATTTACTTGGGTACAGATACATGTTTTAAGCAATGCTTGCTCCATTGTCTTGGCAGTTGGTTATTGAGATTTCATTGCTCATTGATGCTTGGTTCTTTGCGGGTTACTCCTTGATCATTAGACTTCTTGACAGTGCTTGGATTTAGTAGTTATGGCTTTGTTGCTTCTGTTTTACCTAGCTTCTATGCTAGTTGGTTGCTTTTGCCCATACAAGTCAGAGAGCAGTTGCTCTTGATGCTTACCCGCCTATGAACTTTTTCTATTGTCATGTACTTTATAGAGCCACTTATTTGGATGTTGTTGTATAGATACTTGGGCTTCTCCTGGAGCTTGACCATTACAGGATCTTATGCCACTTACCGGTCTTGCATTGACTTGGATGCTACTATGTGGTCTGATGTACTGCAGAGTCATGTTTGCCATTATGGTTATGGGATGATTTCATGGTTGAATACCATATGCTCTTATGACAAATGCCTTATGCTTTACCGTAATGTGGTTGGTTATGTCATGTAGTTGGCTACGACTCTTCTTCATGTGGGAGCTTTTGCATCCTTGGTTGATGCCTTTATGTCCTCCCATCTGTTGAGGTTTCATGAGCCTTTGCAGCATGCTTCTACCACTGATGTACTTGCAGATGATTGTCTTTATGAGCGGGTTCCCTCAGTTGGGATAGCCCTCAACTGCTTGAGCTCCGTGGATGCTACGGATAGCCCTATTCATGATGACTTGGATTCCTTGTCATCTTTTACAGGTTCTTCTACTTCAAATGTTGTTTGCTTCCATTGTGGGAAGCTTGGGCATGCTCAAAGAAAATGCTTTAGATAGATTAGAGAGCAGCAGAGATAGAGACAGACTCGACATGAGTAGAGAATCAGAGATACAGGAGATGCAATGGGTGTTACCACTGTTACTAATGGTGAGGTACATGTTGTTACCCATGATGATGGAGTTGAGTATGTACTCCTGTCATCTAGTTTTCCTACAACTTTCTTGCTCAGTGGTATGGCCTACACCTCAGATTGGCTATTGAATTCTATGGCATCTTGTCATGTTACTCCACATAGAGCATGGTTCTCTACTTACACGGAGTTTGATGGATGCATTCTTTGGGCCTTGAGCTGACTTATGCTATTCTTGGTATAGGGGACATACACCTAGCTTTGCCTAATGGGACTTCTCTTACGCTTAGGGATGGTTTACATGTTCCCATGCTCAGTAAGAGCTTGATTTCTGTCAGTTTTCATCGTGCTTTCTCGCATATGAGTGCATGGGTAGCTAGAAGTTGAGTTTTCGAGAGACGTTGGAGTTCAACTAGAAGTTGTGTCCATGCCTCCTTTCCTTCCCATCATTCATGAAGTGCGATCCTCAAGCTAGGAACGAAGAAATCTACAAGTAGAATTACTTCACTTCCATAGGTCAACCTAAAAGGCATCTAGCCTACAACCATTTTATAGGCTGTGTGGTAAGTCCACAAGGCTGCCATCAACTTATTATCCCAGTCATTACGCAAAGTAGAGACTACCTTGGTTAGGATGTTTACTATAATTTTATTTGTGGATTTTGCCTGGCTGTTTGCCTGAGGGTAGTATGGCGAGGATTTTTTATGGATAATTAGAAAGGTGGATAGAATATGTGCAATCACTTCATTAATGAAGTGTGTGTCCTGGTCGCTAACCAGTTCAATGGGGCAGCCGAATCGTGAGATTACCTACTCCCATACGAACTTGGCAATCGTTCTAGTGTCATTCTTTCTCGTAGCTCTTGGTTCTACCCATTTTGTTAGATAGTCAGTGGCTACAAGGATGTACTTGGCTTGCGAGCATTGTGTCGTAGGACTAATGGGTTATATGAAGTCAATTCTCCATTTTTCAAAGGGTTGTCATGCAATTATTGGGGTTAGCTCCATCTGATCCTTGCAAATTAGGACCTTTGTCCGCTAACACTCGTCACAATGGTTAACGAATCGTGCCGCATTGTGAAAAAGCATGGGCCACCACAGTTGAGACTGCAACACCTTGCGGGCTATCATATCTCCGCTAAAGTGTCCTCTGGGGGTTCCGTTGTGCACCTCTAAGAGTGCATTATGCATCTCATGATTGCATACACATCTACGCAACAATCCGTCTTTCCCTAGCCTATATAGCTGGCCTGCTATCAACTGATAGGGTTGGATCTTGAGGATAAGTCACCTAAGTCGGGTTTTCTCTATCAATTGTTCAGGTAGTCCCTGCTCAAGCACTTGGACTATGTCATCTGCCCAATATGGCATCAAGCCGGTTCAAAATAAATTTCTCTTGCTCGATAGGCTAAACAACTGCGCATCTCGCAACTCATCGACGATGCCTTGTCTAGCGGCCTCTCCCGTGGGGATGGGTGACATGTGGTCGGCCATGTAGTATAGTCGACCATGCAGTGTTGCTTTCCTTTTCGTACAACCACAGAGAAGTCAAATTCTAAAAGCAAAAGAAGCCATTAAGCTATGTGTCCTAAAGCACAAGGTTTATTTACTAAATATAGCAAGGCTTGACGGTCCATAAAGAAAGTGAAAGGCATGGCTAATAAATAATGTCGAAATTTCTTCACAGCAAATACCATGGCCAGACCTTCTCTTTTTGTCGTCGACTAGTCATCTTGGTCTCAGTGAGTTATCTGCTATAGCAAATCTCACTGGATAGTCGAGATTGTGTTTGCCAAGTTGGCATAACACTGCTTCCACAACGAATTTCGAAGCATCAATATACACGTGGAAGGTAATGGTCCAATCTCGAGCTCGTAGAATCGGTGCTGTGATCAAAGCCTTTTTCAATTCCTCATATGCGCGTCGGCATTCTTCGGTCCATTCGAATATAATCAAGAGTTCGTATAGAGGTCTAATAGTCAATGCATAATTCAGCACAAAGCGCCGATAATACCCCGTATGTCCTAAGAAGCATTGAACCCCTTATAGTTGGTTGGGGGTGGAAGATCAACAATGACCTTGACTTTTGAGTAGTCGGTGGCAATGCTATTCTTCAACACACGTGCCCTAGGATGCATCCGTGCTTTACCCATAACTGACACTTTAAGTGATTCAGAGAAAGATGATATAGGCGACACCGTTCAAAGACTACTCAGAGTTTGTCTAAGTGTTCTCTCTAGGTCGAGTGAACACACAAGTCGTCTACGAAGACTTCTAACTCTTTCCTGAGCATGTCTTTAAATATAGTGCACATAAGGCATTGAAAGGTGGTTGGATCGTTAGTCAACCCAAAGGGCATTGACTATGTAGGCAAAGTGGTGGGACATAAAATGGGCCAGCACTGGCTATGGCACTAGCCGGACCTCATACACACAACAGACAACCCCACCACACGGCATCGCGGTCCAGGAGCATCTAAGATTCACTCTACACCACATGCTAATGTCCATTCGACGTTTGTATTAGGTCATAGTCCAATGTTTACCATCCCTTCTCCTCAGAGGGAGATCCCATAACATATAGGCATAGTACATCATCATAGCACAACCACAAGGAAGCACCTGTCGACTTATTGACGTGGCTTCACTGCGACTCTCTAACACCTCGGGGATTGGCCCTAAGATGCATCGCTCCAACATAAAGTACACATGATACAAGCCCCACTCTTTCATTTTGAACGTATTCTAGGATATACCATGTGTCCTTACCAAACAATTCCCAATAACGATCCACTAGCCTACAGATTAGGTTGTCTCATACACTCAAGCATAGGTCATCATAACAGAAAACAAGTGCTATGCATCCAGTTCTTCATATTCCGATATCATGGTTGATATGCATATGTAAAAGTGGATGATCCTAATGTGCTCAAACATAATTTTCAATCAGAAACATGTCGTGCACAACCATGTCTCATTGCAGTAATATAAGGATCACACCGAGACAACGCTCATGCTACTATCCCCTTAATTAAAATACTATGAACTCTATATCATGATATGTATCAACAAAATCAGTAATAATCAGCACCCAAATCGCATCATTCAAACACCCCACCCCTTACTTTTAGGTAGTGCTTCCATTGCATAGGTGTAGAGATTCATTTTGTCATGTTTTGATGTATGAAAAGCGATAAATCATGAACTTTGACAAAGAAATAGGAAAAAATGAGGCTAAACCTCATGCTCCGCCACCACCATACATTCACAAATACTCATTGTATTTTTCCTTATTTTAATGAAGCATATTTTTATTTTTTCTCTATTTTTCCTTTTTTAGCATTTATTTGAAAATAATCACTATTATTTTCTGATTTTCCTTATACCAATCATTTTGAGCATACTAAAATTCAATTTTTATTTTCCATTTCCCCCCCATAGAAACACATTTCATGCAGCCAAAACGAGAAAACCGTCATTTTACCCTTAAAAATGGCATTTTGGGTTTTACGAGATTTAAATAGAACATGCAAATCATTATGAGATTAGATTTCTTTGATAGACAGAAATTAAACATAATGCAACCAACACTCAAACAAATTTTCATCACATAAGAACATCATTTCCATCATAAAATGTCAAAAAAGCTTCATTTCCTTCAAAAAAAAATAGTCATACCATGTTTCTACAAAACCTGAGACACATTAAATGACTGTGTGACCAATGGACAGAGCCTCCATTGCTCTCAATTCCATGCTGCACATCAAGCTTCAGCATCTTCATTAGTCTCCATCATCATTTGCTTCAATCTCCTTCCCAATTCTTCCTTCAAGGTAAACAACATGAACAGCCCATAGAGGGGAGAGAGAGGGAGGAGAGAGAAAGACTAGTTTCTGATCTGTCCATTTGGGTAGCCATTGGACGAGTGGAGGATGGTGATGGAGAGTGAAACCAAAGTGTAGATCAGGGATGTAGTCAGTCGGAGGGGTTGTATTGAACCTTCATAGCCCCCCCTCTCCCTAAAAAAATCGGCACATGTGGAGAGACGTCGTTTTTTCTCCATGCCATCATGAAACCCCCCCGGTGGCCCTCAAACCTGAATTTTGGGGGTGCCGAAGGCCCCCCAAAGGGTGGCACCCCTTCAACTCTCAAGTGGCTGGCCATTTTCTGGCACTCCTCCCACGTCCGGCCTTCGAATTGACTTCTGAAAAATTCTAGGCATTCGTCTCGAGGTCCTGCACTGCCTGGTTTTTTCTAAGGTCCATTTCGATAGACAAAAAAATTATGAAAAATCCGTAACTGCCAATTGGTGTATCTTTAAAGCACTTTAGAAACTTGATGGCTACTTGTTGCTTAAAATCGACTCGATTGCTTGTGCTGCCTTCGACAAAGTCTATTTTTTCCTTGAAATTCAAAAATTTTGGCAAATTTTGAGCATGTTTCTCGGGCAAAATCCACTGCTCATTGCCGACTGTGGGATAAGGAAACTTAGCCCATCGAATCCCACGAACAGATCTATACGTAAACACAACCACCAAGAGCATCAAGCTGATACAGAAAATACACAACAAAACACATCACAGCTCTCACCCTATCCCCAGTCAAAACCAAGGCATGAAATCCACGAGGAGTAGGCCAAGCATAATTTGACAAAGAGTCTAAAGCTAATCACTTACCAACTATTCCAACACGGCCAAACTAACAAGAACTATCAAAGAGGTCATCCTAAGTGGTGGTCTGAACTACCTACCTAACTAAGGACAACTCAACTAGGAGCTCCTCCTAGGCGAGGACTCCAATAGCCTAATCAAGAAATATTCTCTTTGAGCACAATTTGTCCTGTTAGGCCTTTATTTTCCATACTCAGGCATGTAAAATGGAGGGAGCTGATTGTAGTGACCCAAGGAGAACAAGGCATCGGCCTTAAGTCCTGTCTCGGTATCCAAGAACCTACCAAGCCGTGGCAAGGTAACACTTAATCCTTTTCTAATGCTCACTTTTATTTTCACTCCAACCTTTCTTATTTTCTTTGCTTTTCAACTAGATGCCACCCCCAAGAAGACAAGGCATCGGCCCCGGGTCTTGTCTCATCCCCAGGAACCTACCAGGCCATCTCAAGGCAATGAATGACTGCTCAAGGATTTTTCTTTCTTTCCTTTTCTATTTTTAGAGGGGCTATAACCCCTTTTTACATAGCTCTGTACATTCATATATTTTCTTTCAGATATTTAGAGGTTTTTCCTTTGTATCATCATTTTGTTTGGCAAGCTTTTCTAACTGCCTCACAACTAACAGGAACTCCTAGCACGGCGGCCTAGCAAGTCAGCAAAACAGGGTCACTAGAACCCTCATCTCAAACAAGTCTTTCAGTGCTTGACAATGCCTTTGCAGGAGGCAATGACTACTTAGACCACCCACAGACGTACCTAACCTATACGTAGGACTTCATGCCTTGATTGCCGGCCTCCAACAACCAAAAAGAGAAAAACCCTTACATACACATACATAATTTGTTTGCTTAAGGGAAAAGACTTGAGAAAGGGACGAAACCACCTGGAATGGCCACAAGAAGCTCCTCTGTAGCAAAGGCTCCCTCTAGCGACTTCGTCAACCTGTATGATGCAATCACTAAAACAAAAAATCATTAAACGTACATGCATCAAATAGACATAGTGCCCTCTTGGCCTAAAGAAATAGCACATTTTACTATAAACCGACTGGCCCTCTTGGCCTAATGAAATAGATCATTTTACGGCAAATTAACTGGCCTTCTTGGCCTAAAGAAATCAAGTAAAACAGTGCAGATATATCCCTCCTTGGAAGAAGGCAGATATACAAAAATACGCTTCATTCCAAGGGGAAAATAAGACTCTCAGCCCTAAACTAAATGCATCAAGTTGTGACCCATCCCTCCTGCATATATAGTAAGAGGCGTACACATAACATGTCGTCTAATCAACCTATGGGTCCAAGATAATAGTGGAGTGGTAGATGGGCCTCGGCCACTCTTCGCATTACCCATATCAACCATCGCCTACCGTATAGCGCGTGGTTTGATAAAATTTCCCACAAACAACCAAGTACTGTCTCATTATCAATAGCAACATCCAGACTAGGACCACAGTTGTTAAAGAGGTCCTCTTCATAAGCAAAATTTGCTAGGGAATCCGCAAACTAATTCCAAGAATGTGGAATCAACTGAAGAAATACGCTCTCAAATTCATCAAGTCGGGTTATAGCAGTTCGATGATACATGCGAAGGATAGGATTCTGGATTGTGTATATCTCATTTAGTTGATTTAAGATCAGCTGGGAATCCCCTTTACTAATAATCACCGAATACCACCTTTCTTGGCAATATTCAGTCCCATAATCAGGGCTTTATACTCCGCCATGTTGTTAGTGAATCCTACCCTGAGATAAATAGCTAATTTCAGTGTAACTCTATGTCAGGGATCTCGGATAACTACTCCAACACTCCCTTTTTTATTAGGGCCCCTAGACGCCCCATCAAAGTATCATGGGTTTACATAGCCAGCCATCAAGAACTCCCCTATTTGTAATTATGACAATAAAAATTCAACATATTTAGAGGATGAACTGACGGGTCCATCCCACCTTCTTTATTAAACTCAACAAGGATGTTGGTCAGAATTCGTAAACATTGATGGTAGAAAACTTTGATTTCCCACACAAAGGTACCACAGTCACTTTGTATCCTTTGCTCCACCAAATAAGCTTCCCCTGATGATATCTTTGCTTTAGATATGGGTGCTCCAAAATAAGGGATTATCCACCCCATCAACCAATTTAAGCTCTCTTGCAGGTCTCAAATCAACCCTAGCATGGACCTGCAATGCATTTAGCGTATTAGCATACTCAAAAATAATAAGGTTTAATCTTATTAAGATTAACCTTATTTTTAAATTCCGCTCCCTATAGATCAGCTAGTAAAGCTGTGGATTTATTTTTATCTATCCTAACTATCTTGTAAGGGCCATCCCATCTAGGTTCCAGCTTCCTGGAAATAGCTCCCTACGTGCATCATAGTATAGAACTAATTGTCCTTTCTTTGCAAAGCAATCCATGAACGAATATATTTTTCTACCCACTAGTTGATCCAAAATTTGTTCAATAAAGGGCAATGAGTAGTAGTCCTTAACTGTTTGCTTATTCAACTCTCTAAAGTCTACGCAAAGCTGGATTTGATTATTCTTATTCTTTTTTATCACAACTAGTGAACACCATTCAATATGTTGAACAGGGAAGATCAAACCCACTTTTCGCAACTTCTGTAGCTCCCCAAACAGCCCGTCCCTAAGTTCAAAAGGCATGTGCCTTACTTTTTGATGTACAGGACATGTACCTTTCTTTACAGGAATAGTATGCACAACTAGGCTTGGAGGAATACCTCTAAGTTCATCATAGCTCTAAGCAAAGATGTGCAGAACTCTTGAATTCAGGACACATAGTCCTCTTTTTCTTCCGAAACTGAGCATGAAACCTAATTTGATTGGCCGCAAATCGTTTGGCGTATCAAGATCCAGCTCAATAACATCCGCATTTCTTATTCGATCTTGAGGCTCTATCGACTCATTCAATGTTATCTGATAAATATCCTCTATAGTTGACCCTTCTTTAGATCCATCGCTTGATGGCGTCTCAGTACCAGATGGATCATCTACTGTTTCTAGTTCAGTAGAGGATAAAGAAGCTCTCTCACTTTGAGGAGACTCAGGGTAAGCATCCACTATTACACGATTGGCACCTCTACCTAGAATCACTCGACCAGCGGGTATATTTACTTGATACTCTATTTGTAAAATCCATGGCCTGCCTAGCAAAACTCAATAGCTAGGATGTCCTGCAAACCTAATCACCCTAAAGTCCAAGTAACATTCCACGCTTGCAACTGTAACATGGACTTTAGTGATGCAACCTCCTGGTTGCCTTAGACTATCATCAACCATCCTAATAAGTGTGGAGTCGTCTTTTTGGATTTCTAAACCTAGGCTCTCCATCAAGTCTGAGCTCATGATATTGACGGAGGATCTAGTGTCCATGATAGCATGCTCCACTAATATTCCATCCATGTATACTAGAACCCTGGGACAATGCTTTTTAGCATGATCGAACCAATCTTCTCCCACTCATGCTATGTCCAAAGGTTCTATAATATACCCAATACGCAAGATTTTCTTGAATTCCTTGTGTACTCCTGGAGATAGTTTAATCAATTGTAGGAGATTCATGTCTGGTTTAACTTCGCAAAGAGAACTTGCTAGATCAAAGTTGTGATAGTTAGCCAAAGTTATTTTCTCTCATCAAACTAGTCTCTCCTTTGGTCATCACCGGCTTTGGTGCTTCTTTTTTAACTTTTTCTTCTTTCTTGGCAATCCTTTATCCTTCTCGGGATCAACTTTACTATCAATAGGCTTGAGAGGTCCACCTTCCATATCAAGATTTAGAACTTCCTTTCCCCTAGCATCTTACTTAGGGTTTCCCTCGACAGGTTTTACATTTCCTTTGTCACCCTCTCTGGTCTTTTGACCTCTTCTTATGGCTCGTAGATTAGAAGTTTCAGTGTCATTGACACATATGGCCTCAATAAGACTGACTCCACTGCCATGAGGCTACTGCTCTACAATAGCCTTTCCTTGTTGCAGTATTTGTCTTGGTCCCTCATCTTGCTGGAGATTATTCCCTTATGCGCGATGATTAACTGGACGTGGCAGTTTACTCCCTTGTTGGAGAGAACTGATCTTACTCCAAAAGGTAACAGCTAAGTAGCCAAACTTTCTACAAATATCGCATTTGACATTCAGACAATTCCTAGGGAAATGTTGGCCACCACACCACTTACAGCTGAAACTTGAGGGGGCATCCTCTTCAGGGCATCGACTCCCTATCAAATTCTACTGCTTCTTAAGAAAATCGACATCCATAGCTATTTGTCTATATTGCTCAAAAATCATATCAGTGTAGTGCTTCAGTATGTCCTTAACTTTGCCAAGGACATTAGAGACACTCGACTCATAGCCGCGATCATCTATCTGTCATCCCATCGGCCTAACCACTTGATTAGGAATCGACTGTTGACTTACTAGGACAATATTAGAATTTGTTGTTTGGCCTCCACCATTTAGTGGGCCCATTTGACTAGCCATAGGCATAATCATGCTGGGAGGAGCTGGTAACATAGGAAAAGTTGGCATGATACTCCCTCTTCCATTCGCATTTAACATGGGGTCCCCTTGACTCCCATTGGTCAGTGCCAAATTATTACCATTCCAATTTATCCTTGCTGCATAAGCCGCTTGCAAGCACAACTCTACTCCTTCTGCTTGGGTAATAGTAGTGTCAATGTCGGCCAAAGTGACACTACTCAGCTGCTCCTAGATGTTGAAATCGAATCCATGTAGGAAATATTGCAAGTGGAATGGGGATATAAGTATTAAGTTTGTGAAGAATTTGTTTTAGTTTCTTGGCATAGGCCTGGACATTCTCATTTGGCTCTTTGCGTGTTACATTCAAGACATGCAACCAATACTGTCCACCCCTCTCAGGAGCAAACTTTCTATGGAAGGTCGTGACGAATTGGTCAATGCTAGTTATGGTTCCGGCCTCTAGACCGTGATACCATACTACTGCCCTTCCTTTTAATGTCATATTGAAGAACATCATTAAGTGTCCTTCGTCTTGGATTCGATATTTGAACATGAGCGTTTGAAACTCCTTCAGCCCACAGAGGCTTGCAAAGAGGCTATATGGTTAGGCCGTTTGATTGCAGACCTTGGTATGACAGATGCTATGCCTACACTGCATTCGGATTCTATGAGTGCCATTCAGTTGGCCAAGAATCCAGTCTTCCATGCAAAGACGAAACATATTAAGGTGAGGTATCACTTCATTCGCGAGGTCGTTGAGGACAGGTCTATTGACCTTGTCAAGATTTCGACTGAGCAGAATCCTGTAGACTTGCTCATGAAGATCCTCACAGCGCTTTGCCTTCCTCAGGAGATTGATGGGCATTGGATGAGATGATGTTTTTTTTCTCATCATGTTGTACTGCCTTTTCTTTTTTTTCTCTCACTGGGGCAAATTCGCCTTTAAGTGGGAGGTTGTTGGGGTTAAAGGCGCCTCCGCCTAGCCGCCTGTGTATTACTACACTGACAGTACCTGCCACTGTACACTGCAGGTGGCGGGCGCCCGTCACAGTCACTTATTCTTTATTCTTTTAGTGACAGTTTGAATAAAAGAAGGCCCCGCCACACATTCTGGTTGTTGGAGTTCCCATTTCTTGTCTCTCTCTTTCTTGCTCTTACTCTCCCGCCATAGCTCTCGCGTGCAAGCTTCGATCCTTCTCACCTTTCATTTTGGTGGTGGTGCAGATGAAGGTCATTGGTTGTGGCCACATTGTTGGCCTGGTTGGCTAGTGATAGGGTTGTTGGAGTTGGTGATACGGCTGTTCTTTGTTGGAAATTGCACTCATGGCTAGCACATGCATAGACCACAGCTCCAGTGGCTCCTATTGAGGCGGCTACATTTGTTATTTTGGATTCCCAAGCCCCTAGCAGCAAGGAGAGTTACTATAAGGTTCAACTAGTTGAGATTAGAGGAGCACATTCCTCCTATACTCCTAAGCCAGTGTTAGGATTAGGTATCATGGCATGGAGTCCATGTTGCAGTGATGTGCCAACTTGTAGGCTAAATCTTTGATTCCATCTTCATTAGAGTAATCTCCTCCTCCCTTTTTACCTTAGTCATTCTTCCTTCTCTTCTGGCGTTTGCTTACGTTCTTCTTCCAATCTCTTTGATTCCTCCTTCACCCTTTGCAGCTCTATTGGGGTAAAGGCGCCTCCGCCGTGTCGCCCCGTGTATTACTACACTGACAGTACCCGCCACTGCACACTGCAGGTGCCGGGCGCTCGTCACGTCACTTTATTCTTTACATTCATTTTAGTGACTAGTAAATAAAGGAAGGCCCGGTCACACATTGTGACTGTTGGAGTTCCCATTTCTTGTCTCTCTCTTTCTTGCTCTTGCTCTCCCGCCATAGCTCGCGTGCAAGCTTCGATCCTTCTCACCTTTCAACTGGTATCAGAGCTTGGCTTCCTCTTGCTCGAGCTCAACTCAGTGCTTCTCTACCTTTGCATCGACTCCCTTCACGAATTGGGTCTCCATCCCAGCAGCCATAGCCGATCTCCCGAGCTTCCGACACTCCTCGGCTTCCTGAGCTCCCTCCCGGCATTGTTGGGCTTCTTCAGGGCCTTTGCTTGAGGTATTGCATTAGAGTTTGAAGGGTTTTACTTCAGTTCTTAGTTTTAAACAGGTGGAAGAAGAGGGGCAGCCATCGTTTGAAGCTTCAAAGCTCCATATCTCCCTTGCCCTTTGCTTTGGGCATTCATGGCTTTGTTGTATGCCCTCTTTAGGGCCTCTTTGAGCCTCCCATCCACACCAACATTGCCACATGGAGCAGCCACTTCCCAGGACAGCCTACGCTGAATTTGCGCCAGATTTCTACCTGCCTACTCATCAAGTTTTCAGCCTATATGCCTTGGCTCCTAAATGAGCACTTAAACAATGGTTTCTAGAAGGCATTTGAGCTACTTTGAAGGCCTCTTTAGGCCTTGTGCTTGGCATTGAAGCTTTGGGGCTGACATTCTCTGATTTGGGACTATCATTTACTGTTATACAGTGCTGGAAACAGGGCAGCCACACTTGGCATTGTCATTTGATGCTTATACTCTACTCCGGTTACCTTGTTTGATGCCCGTATGCGGCCTACATGATGCCTAGTGCCTTGGGAATGTATGCACATGATTATGTCATGATTTTGGCCTGAAATATTGGCTGATTTGGGACTATCATTTACTGTTATACAGTGCTAGAAACAGGGCAGCCACACTTGGCATGGCATTTGATGCTTATACTGTACTCCGGTTACCTTATTTGATGCCCGTATGCGGCCTACATGATGCCTAGTGCCTTGGGAATGTATGCACATGATTATGACATGATTTTGGCCTAAAATATTGGCTGAAATTTCACAGTTTTGACAGTCAAACTTGGCTGTAATAATAGTGGGCTGAAGGTACTTTGGATGCTTTGTCACTTACCTATTGGTACCGGATGTATGCTTTGGGATTTGCCATCATGTATCTGACATTCGGGGACGACTTTGAGCTCATGTTTGAGTCTATGGAATGTATTTGAGCTACGCATAAGCTTTGTCTTGGTTGGTATTCACTAGCATTTGGACCGACTTGGCATGCTCTTGGACCACTTATGCCTCATGTCTATGCTTGACAGTTAGGCTTCATACATTACATGCTTTGGTTCGTGATATATGCCGCTTGGTTCGTCTATGCTTTACTGACATTGGGAGCTTTGCCTTGGATGTATTTGAGCATTTCCGACTCAGTTTGATCATTTACTTGGTTGCTATTGGATGTCATTGAGTTGACAGAGATCTTATTTTGGGATTATGTATTGCTCGTTGGTTGCTTCCATCAGTTGCTTCATGTATGTCATGCTCTTGGGATGCGTATGACGTATTGACTTGGTCACTTGTCACTGGTACTTTGTCTTGGGTTGCTTGAGCCCTTGAGCTCGTTTGTATGCCTTTTATGCCAGTGGGAGCATCTTGCATGCTTCCTTGACCTTGAGCAGGGATTACATGCTATTGGAGCAGTTACATATATTGGAGCAGTCTATGTCATTGAGCAGTTACAGATGTA
Organism: Lygodium microphyllum; assembly: GCF_053477565.2. Lineage (NCBI taxonomy): Eukaryota > Viridiplantae > Streptophyta > Polypodiopsida > Schizaeales > Lygodiaceae > Lygodium > Lygodium microphyllum. The sequence goes on along the minus strand of NC_141142.1, from coordinate 88,825,147 downwards.
TTGAGACTTTGGGATTATACTTTGACAATTGGATGTTGCATTGAGTATGTGTCTTGGTTCATAGGATGCTTATGAGCTGATCTCAGTTTTGGATCTGCTTTCTTTTGAGCAGACACCTATTTGTGTCAGGTTTTGGCAGTTGCAAGTACATTTTTCCTAGATTGTCTGGGGATGTCCCTCTTACTGGCAGATGCTATTTGACATCTCTCAGTGTTATGCTCATGCATTTTCACTATCATTTGGCTTTGCTTTGTCCTCTTTATGCCGGCTTTGGACCTAGCATTGTTTAGTTGACATTAGATCCAGTTTTGGGACAATTTGCTCTCATTATTGCAGTTCTGAAATTTATCATAGCAAGCATTTATTGGTGGACTGAGCAGTATTTTTTATGCTAAAATATCCTGATTTGGTGTACCGCACCTAGTACTAAGTGGGCAGCATCTTTTGGCACACTTTTCTCGCCATTTGGAGCATTTCAGTGGATTTTGGGCATTTTCTATAGTAAAACAGCAAGCAGTTTTAGACTGTCTGTGCATTTCCAGCCTGCATTATGGCATCCTCTTCGACTGATAATGCCATATTTAACATCACAAAGTTGGATGGTACCAACTACTCTTATTGGAAGAGTCAAATTTGGCAGGTCTTGGTACAGAAATCTCAGATTAAGCCACTTCGGTTGAGCGGGCAGCAGCCTACAACTATGAACAATGACGACTGGCTTGAACTTGATGAGCAATGCAAGTCCACGATTGTATTGTCTCTCACTGAACATGTACATTATAATGTATTTGAAGAAGCACAGAGTGCATGGGATCTATGGAATAAGATCAAGAATCTTTATGATAAGAAAAGTCCGGCGAGTCAGATGTATTGGTTGAAGCAGCTTATGGATCTGCGCATGAAGGATAATGCGACTATGTCTGCTCACTTGAGCCAGTTCCATGATATACTGAAGAATATGACTTCGCAGGATATTACCTTTGGAGAGGAAGTAACTCCTCTTTTCTTGCTTGGGACTCTGAATGAGTCATGGGATGTATTCCGCACTGCCCTATGTGCCTCTAGTGCTACTCTGAAATTGAATGATGTTGAGAGTGCTCTACTGCAGGAAGAGGTTAATCGCAAAAACTTGGATGCCTCTCGTGTTTCACATGCTTTGACAGTTAGAGGTAGGAATGATAGGAATGATCGTGGTCATGGCCCGTGGCTGTGACTCGCAGAAGGGTCGGTCTAAATCTCGTGGAAAGTCGCGTAGTAAGTCACGTGGGCGCAACGCTAATGTCACTTGTCATCATTGTGGGGAAAAGGGCCATATGAGACCACAGTGTCATGAGTTGCGCAATGAGAAGCGCAAGGATAAGGGGAAAGAGAAAGTGCAGGAGAAGTCCTCTGATCGTAGCATAGTACCTGCGAAGTCTAGCGTCAAGATTGAGGAAATTAATGTCACGGAGACCGAGGATTCGATGGTGGTGATGAGTTCATACTTGCAGCTAGTTCTTCTGATGCCTCACACTTGACTGAGACACCTAGTATGTATGCACAGTGCTGGTTATTGGATTCAGGTGCGTCCTTCCATGTGACGCTTTACCGTGAATGGTTTCACTCTTATCGTACTGTATCTGGATCAGTCAGACTTGGAGATGACAGGTCTCTTGATATTATGGGATGTGGAGATATTTAGTTGCAGTTTTTCACTGGCAGTTCCTTTTTGCTCAGGGATGTACGTCATGTACCTGCGCTTACGCGCAGTCTTATGTCTGCAGGGGATAGTTGGATGATGCAGGGTTTCATGTCTATTTTGGGGATTCTGCCTGGAAGATTACCAGAGGCAGACTTGTGCTTGCTAGAGGCGCCAAGGCTAGCAGCCTCTATCCTCTTGTTGTATCTAGGTCTTCTGTAGACCATGTTTTGGCAGTGGGTTCTATCCCACATGTATCACTTTGGCATGCCCGTTTGGGGCATATGTCTTTGAAGGGAATGAAAATGTTATCTGGTTTGCAGTATCTTCCACCTTTGGACTATGCATGTTTTGACTCGTGTGATCATTGTCTTTACGGTAAGCAGAATAGGTCTACGCATAAGTAATCGGGTAGGCCATGCATGAGTGAGCCCTTGGCTTTGGTGCATTCATATGTTTGTGGGCCCATGCCGTGTATGTCTATGGGTGGCGCGAAGTACTTTGTTACCTTCATTGATGATTTTTCTAGGAAAGTGTGGGCTTATCCCATAAAGCAAAAGTACGATGTCTTGGCAGTCTTTCAGTGTTAGCTTGCTCTTGTTGAGAACCAGACTGGGTATAGGCTGAAATGCCTTAGGACTGACAATGGGGGAGAATATGTCTCACGTGCTTTTGAGCAGTTTTGTGATGACAGGGGTATTAAGCGTCAGTTGACCGCCCCTTACACCCCCGCCCAGAATGGTTTGGTTGAGCGCATGAACAGGACTATTCAGGAGCGTGTCCGCTCTATGCTTAGCCATGCAGGCCTACCACAGAGCTTTTGGGCTGAGGCAGTTAGTACGGCAGTGCATGTCATAAACCGATCGCCTTCTAGTGGATTGGATTTCCAGGTTGCAGAGGAAGTTTGGGCTGGTAAGCCACCCTCTTATGCGCATCTGCGTGTCTTTGGATGTGAGGCATTCTGCCATGTGCCCAATGACAAGAGGAGTAAGTTGGATCCAAAGAGCATTAAATGCATCTTTCTTGGTTATGGTGATTCAGGAGAGATGGGCTATCGCCTATGGGATCCGCAGGCACGAAAAATAGTACGCAGCCATGATGTAGTCTTCCATGAAGACAAGATGCACAGGCAGCCTGAGAAGGTGGTTGAGATCTGCAGAGTGATCTTTTAGGAGGAGCCTAGAGCTCCTGCACAGCCAATTGGACAGCCTACAGCTACAGTAGATGCTCATGGTCAAGGTGTTGGACAGGCAGCTAGGCAGGTAGTAGAGCCTGCAGTGAGACGGTTTGCTAGAGACAGACGTCCACCTGATAGATTTTAGCCCTCTATGCATTATGTTTTGGTTATAGATGCATGAGAGCCTTTCACTTATGATGAGGCTATGTGCAGGGGTGACAGTCACTCCTGGGAGAGGGCTATCCAGTCTGAGATCGACTCCTTGCATAAGAATGAGACTTGGGATTTGGTTGCCTTGCCTAAGGGCAAGAAGGCTTTGCCATGCAAGTGGGTGTACAAGCTGAAAGTACCCTTGGACACCCCAAGCCGGCATACAAGGCTAGATTGGTAGCAAAGGGTTTTAAGCAGGAGCATGGTGTAGACTTTGATGAGGTCTTTTCTCCTGTGGTTAAGATGACCACCCTGCGCTTGGTCTTGGCTTTGGTTGCTCAGCTTGACTTAGATCTATATCATATGGATGTTAGATCTATATCAGATGGAGTGCTATGGTTTTAAACAGGAGTTCTTCTTATGGGGATTTTGAGAGTGTGATCTTTCCTTTCCGCTTGACCTGACAATTTTTTAGCCTTGCGTCTCAATCTTCTTGGCATCTACAGTCACTTACAATTGCCGTTTTTTTCGTTGTTTTTTCCTCTTTTTCTTAGGCAATTGAGGTGTATCCTTTAAAGATTCAGGACCTTGAACTAGGTCAGTCGTTGATGTTCTTGGTTGGACCTCAACATTCTCTTTTTTTGGCATGTCCTTATGGAACATAGCTGTAGCCTATTGAACAGCCTCGCAAGGTTGTGAGGGTACAACTGTCTCTCTTTTTGGAGAGTCTAGCTCTTCAGCTAGCTCCCCTCCATTTAGCCCCTCATCCGATTGCATTGACAATTGCTCTTGGTCGAACATTTTCTCTAGACTCTTGTCCTTACCCATTGGAACATGCCTCCATTACTTCTTATTAGAGTGGGTGTTGTGTTTAGAGCTGTTTTTCTCTTGCTCAGGAGATTTGAGTGACTCTAGTGTAGAACCAAGAGATGGTTTAGGGTTCTTGTCATGTAGGATTGGATGAAACTAGGTGAAGAAGTCAGGGTTGTATTGATGGGAAGCATAGAGATCTAGGATTGTAGGGACTTGAATGAGGCAGAAGACATATGTGCTAACATCAAGTACCATGCTCCCTATTCCTAGCGTGCTAGCCACGTGTAGATCTTATTCTAGAAGCACTTTAGCATACAAGAGATGTTTTTAGACAATGGCAGAAAGCTAGACCTCATGGACTGCTTCCAACACTCATAATGAGGTTAGGGCAACATACGTGGGATCATGTATTGATGTCCAAAGGGCTTTCCTTTGCTTAGCGAGTGTCATTAGTCGGTGGCAAATTTTGGCTACCAAACTTTGGTTGGAGTACCATTTCTGCACAAAGTTACCTTGTCCTTTCCCTTTTCATTTGATTTCTTTGAGCTTTTCTTTGTTTGTCTCACATTGAGCAGTATGGAGTGAGGGTATCAAACGCAATTCTCTAGCTAAGGATTTTGGGATGTTCTTTATGACTTCCTTAGCAATAGCTACATAGCGGGAGCAAACATGTTGTTGCTCGTCCCACATCAGGGGTTCAGCTATGAGCTTTGTGTGCCCTAGTGTTGGCCTTCCAATGTCCACATGGACATACGCACGTGTGATGGCTATCAGCTTGTGATCAAGCTTCACTAGGCACTTCATCTTTGGCTCATTGGTCAGATGTGCCTTCTCCTTGGCCAAATTTTCGAGAGATTTCTCCTTAAGCCTAGGATTTAGGTGCTTCGAAAGTGCTAGAGGTGTCAAGGATTTCGATTGCGGCATCTCTTCTGCAGGTGAATTGCTAAGGACACATTTTGCAAGGGGCATCGTCACGGCCAAAGGCTGTGACTACTGTGATTCCTAATTGAAAGTAGTAGTGGCTAGCTCAATGGGCTGGCTATTGTTGGTAGACCGCGGTGTCAAGTCCTTACGCAGATCAAAAGTGGTCTTATCTTTTGTTGCCTTTTGTGCATTCACTTGTGCAAATCGAGCATTAGTTGAGCTAGTCACAATGGATTGCATAGGCGTATCCTTATGTTGAGAGCTAAGGGTGGTGTCATGTCTCGCATATTGGACATTTGGAAGCTCAGATGGAGATAGATATTGGGATTGAGCAGTTGTACTTGACAACTGCTGTTGTGCTTCCTATGTCCATTTAGGGGAAGAAGGTGTAGGAGATTTGGGACTCCTAGGATGACTTGGCACTCCAGCTGGATTTATTTGTGGCTGTTAGACGATTATGCCATTTGCTTTGTTGAGAAATCAGTCTTATCATGAGCAACATTGTGCTTATGGTGCTCATTATCCTCTTGGGAAGTCAAAGGCTCCTTTTGGGCACTAGCGGTCTTTGTGTACACTCAACAATTACATCTGATATCCACTTGTTAAGCATACTAGACTGAGGATCTACCTTTTGAACAATCATGTTTGGTTTCTTGATTTCAATTGTGAGGGGCTCAGTCACTTTAACGTTGTTGACTTGAGACTTAGATTTTCGTTTAGATTTCCTCTTGCGCTTCTTCTCTTTTGATACGATCTGGCCCTTAGCTGACAAAGGTGGTTTAGCAGGGGGTTTTGGTACCCAAATCCATTGAACGGTCTGAGTCTGAGTGGTCCAATTATGGATTTGGTCCAATTATGGGTTGGTTCAATTTTCATGCGTTCGATTTTAGGAATTGGACGCTCGATTTGACAGGTGTCTGATTTTGGAGTGTCCGATTCTAGATGGTATGATTTTTGTGTCCAATTTTCGTGCGTCCGATTTTGGGAGTCAGATTCTTGGAATTGGACGTCCAATTGATAGGTATTTGATTTGAAGTGTGTTTGATTTTCGTGCATCTGATTCCCAGGCAGTCTGATTTTGAGTGTTCGATTCTGGACGGTCCGATTTTCATGTCCAATTTTCAAAATCGGATAAGATGGATTGGTATGAGTCCAAAAATCGGACCGTCCGAGTCCCATTCTGGGAATCAAACTCTGATAACAGTGTCCGATTCCTATGGACGAGTTTCCAAGATGCCGAAAATAAACTCGATTCTAATGATTTTGGTTATGAGGGGTCACACAAACTTCCAGAATGTAAGAATAGACCCTAATGAAGGATTGTATATACCTGGAATAGCCAATAAACTCCAAAATACAAATCGCCAAGCGAATCAAATCCTCTTGCCCGTTATGATAGTAGAAACCCTAATGCCTATTTTTCTTTTTTTTCTTTGTTTTTTCCTACCCTAATGCATTAAAATCACAAAGAAAACACCTACACTACTCCAACCTGCTTTTTCAAATCCAAAAAACCAAAAACCTACTTGCTAAGGAGATCGAATACCTCTTCAAACTCCCTCGCTTCCTACCTATCTACTTCAAGCACTAGTTTGGGGAAAACCCTACTTCAATACTCAATTTAGAGTATGCAAACACTCAAGGCTTGAATCCGTTGGTCTCAGCAATGGAACCAAAATGTAGAGGAGAGCCACTTTTGGCAACACACAAGAATGAGCTTCTCATTCACTTTTCAACTTTATATACAAAGCCCTAAATCCCTTTTGGGTGGTCACCCCTTATCCCCTTTTTTACATGGGCGGCCGTGGCCTAGGCCCTTTTTCCCATTGTCCTCCTATCTTCCTAGCTTCCTTCCTACCACCCATCTACCTTTACAATTTGCACGGGTGAGAGCTCGTCACTCTTAAAATAAATCATGATGCACCTTGCACTCTTTTACAAAATTATTGACTTGCGCTTTTTCTTGTGTACCTTTCTCCTTGATTTAGGACTTTTCTATACTTCTTGTGTTTCCATATTTTTCTTGGCGCGCCTTCATCTTTCGTTTCACTTTTGCCTTGGCCTTGTCTTCTGCTTTAGATTTTTTGAATTTTCCACCTTGTTCAGGGTCAACATTGATGATATGTTAGTTTTCTCTTAAACAACTTAGGAATACCTTACTCATCTGACCCAATTCATGCTGGCAGTAAAAGAAGTTGGGATGGTATTATCCCCTAATAAATCTATTTTGTTTGTCACACGTAGATTTCTTGGGCTTAAGGCTCCATCATGGTATGGTTGAATTACAAGATAATGTGTTAAAAACCATTCTAAATTTTCAAGCAGAATTACCCAATGTAAAAATGTTATGATACTTATTAGGTTGCTTGAACTAGATAAACTCTTCTACCCCTAATCTTGCTTTATATATGCAAGATCTTTATCCTCTTCTTCTACGAAAGAATGGTTTCTATTGGAAGCCTCTACATACAATCGCTCTACAACAGATAAAGGCCCTTGTACAAAATCTTACACCACTACATCTTCCTACTAGCTATTCCTTAGTCATCTACACCGATGTGTTTGATGCTAGATGGGGTGTTGTAATATGTGAAGATATTTCTCAATCTCCATCACACTTTGCCCAAACTAAACTTTCCACTAAACTCGATTCCCTCCAAATCTACCACTATGCTCGAGGAATTTTTTCTCAAAGATTACTTCAGTGATCTTTATTCTTTGATGAGCTTGACATCAATTTCAAACATGTACCTAGAAAAGAAAATGTCCTTGCGGACCTACTCTCCTACACTCATGACACAAAACCACCATGATAGATACCTTTCACTGTAGCCCCTAAATCACTATAACTACTAACAACAATGTATTGTAGCCACTACAACAGTAACTTTATTGGGATGCTCTAACATCTCATCATGTACAAATATTCTCACTCCCACTTTAGTAGTGGATTACTGATTGAGTTTGCTTTTTGGACCCTTTGTAAACTCTATATATACCTCTTGTAGATCATAATTGAGCAAAGGCAATACAACTTTCATTTTTGTATCTCTTTTGCACTTGCTCGCTTCTCTCAGCTTATGTACTTCTACTCTGTGTTGAAGCTCTTTGCACTCCTCCACTTCGTGCTATGTGTCTGTGGCATGTGCGCGTGCACACACACATACACACACATACACAACAAATGTCTATAATATCATTACTGTCACTAAATTGATTTCTTATTACATTCATGTCAATAAATTAATGGCACACTTTTCTTTAAGTGTTGATGATGATCTAGCATGGCCATGAGACCATTTAGAGATCTAGTGCATCACTTAATGGGGGTGATCAGAGCACTGTGACAAGGATATCTGGTACAGGCAGTACAAGTTATGAAGGGAGAAAGAAGTGTTTGCCAAGTGTAAGAGTGTACACAAGAACCAAGGAGTTACACATAAATGAAGAGGAATTAAGTTCTAAGAAGAGGAAGTGCATTAGCATTGTGTATATATATTTATTGTGCATCGGGGATGCCTGGGAACGTTTACTTGTGTGTAATGAGCATTGCATCCTCTCCCTTACAAGTCAAGGTTTAAGGTCCTTTCTTTCATTAAGAAATACAAGAGACTCGAGAGGTAATTCTCTCACTAAGAAAGACAAGAGATGTGATCCTCTGAAAGTGAGGAGAGAAGTGATTTTCTCTTTCTAAGGTCTAAAAAGACACAAGCTTTTGTATGGAAATCAATCTTAAGATTGAGTCCCAAGGCAATTTAATGAACTCTCCTTAAGGTGGTTGCATGGACCACAAGTTAAGAGTATAGTTTGAAAAGCTGTTCATTTTAAAAAAGAAATGGTGAATCTATTTTTAAAATATCTCACGATAGAAAGATGATCTCTAAAATTGGGCAGCGTGGCTTATTGAAAACAACGAGATCTACAACTTTTGTGTTGGACGTCTTTTCATCCGAACAACATACAGAGAGATATCTCAAAATTAATGCTGCAGAGTAGGTCCTGTAACAACCACATCTTGCATGAAGATCAACTCAAGTCTCTCTCCAAGAAGAGAAGCTTTTGAAAGCCTATAAAAGAGGAGGCTCTCCTTGGGTGTGAGGGAGGTGGAGAGAAGCATCACTTTGCATGCATCCATGAGACGAAGAGAAGGTGTAACTACTGCAGAAGCAAGAGGAGAAGAGAAGGTGCAAGTGTTGCAGAAGCTCTACTAAAATCAAGTTCCAAGAGGTGAAGAGAAGGTGCAAGTGCTGCGGAAGCACTGCTGAAATCAAGCGCCAAGAGGAGAGCCCTACACATATTGTGTAGGAGAGAAGGAGACTCAAGAAGGATCAAAAGGTGCCAACTTCCAAGTTGTGCAAGTGTTAGCCGGTTATATACCGTGCAAGAAACCGTGATCTTGTTTCCAAGATCTACAAGTAAGAAATGGTTTATGTGTAACGAAGGAGCTTGCTCCTTGTCAATAATATAACTCCACAAGGGGGGGGGGGACTAGCCCATCTTCCAGTCCCTAGTGTGTTGTCAATTTCTCTCTCTCTCTCTCTCTCTCTCTACATCTTCATTTTCTCTTATCTATTCTCCCTCTGTGCCATCATAATATTCGCCATATATATTTTAAGTATATAAGAAAGTTGAGCGTGTATCTCAGATCTTATAACAATTACACACGAGCATGTATGAGTATCCTATTAAAACAACCAAAGCTCAACATAACACTTAATTTTTAAAAGCATACTCTCATTGATCAGCTAGATGTATCATATAATAACCTAGATTATAACATCTCAACTCACACGAAAGTGTGAGCAATGTACCTTAAAGGGCTGAAGGTCCATTTGGTAAAGGTAAAGTAACGTTGAGTAGATGGCTCAACCTTTTCGAATGAAATTCGTAAAAGACTTCATCTACATGGTATAACTTTATCTAATGGAAGGCCTCGTATGCTTTAATTAGTTTTGTGTTATTTTGATGAGTGTCAATAGACTTACTAAACAAATGTACCATAACATGTCTCATTGATTCTTTTATTTACAAAAGTATAATCAATTCTCATTTTATAAACATTTTTAATTTTGGGTCCTCAAAAACACCCATGAAATGGTTTCATGGTCATAATATGCTTTTTAGCTCAAAAAAATGTGCATTACTTTGCATAACACTTGGATCAATACCAACATAGCTACCATGTGCACATTTCTTGATGCTAGTATTCAATGCTGCAATATGTTATTGGGTTGACAAAAGCTTGCACCAATTTGCAAAAGGATTGGAATATATCATCATGTGTAGAAGGTGCACATCTACTAGTATGCCTAAATAAACATACTTACATGTCTTTTTTATGCAAGCTAATGGTGGCTAAGCATACAAAGTATATGAACCTACTTCATTAGACCTATGATAATTATGCCATGGAATATCTTGTAATGAGCAAGAAGGAGTCCTATTGATGATTTGCCTTTTCCTTTTCATTTCCATGAATCAATGCATATTTTAAATCTGGAATAGGATACAAACATTTTGCGTTAAGAGAAGGAAGGCTATATCCAATTGAAGCTAGTGGGTAGTTTATGTCAAATTATAGTATGCATCACAAATCTTAGCCCACATAACCATTTTGAAACACACTCGCCATAAAACTAGAGGGCACATTCTCTAAATGAATGATCTATATTTGTTAGAATTTAGGATGCTCATAGATGGCTCATGACCAACATCATTTGAGTTCTCCTTTTCTCATATGTTTAATAACATGAATAATAGCTTTTTCACAGGAGCATACAATGAGCATTTTAATAAATGACTTGATCATATAGCATTCACGTCTACATGCATAAAAATAAAATAGAGACTTATGATTCCAATTTCCAACTTAAGGAGTAAATGGACAAGGGATATATCCCTTGGCAAATTAAGAAGGCCAAACTGGAATTCTGATGAGTTTGAAAACATACATGCTCTTGCATAAGAAATATCATAATTTGTATAAAATTTCCTTAGAAGGAGACATTTAGCCTTGATTTCACTAGTTCCATTATGTTCAAGGCAAGGAACCATGTAGTTGACAACTAATAGCCCTCCCCTTAATTTATCCATGATTTGGAGAATGAACATTTTGATGTAGGATTGGTTTCATGAGGTACATATGAGTGCAAAGGGAAAAAAAAAAACACATAAATCCTTTTATGTAATGTTTGTCTCTTATACTTTCCTCCATCCCTCATATAAGACGCCATCCTCCAAACCAATGTACATCACCCTACCTCTCCAAATGACATCCTTTTTGCAACAAAGTAATGTCACTATTACTTTATAGGCCTCTGTACCCTATTGGCCCACTTATTGTAGGCCATCTTTGAGGCCAATCATGTATACCTTGTAATAAAGGAATATTGCTGTTAGAGAGGTTTCCCATGAGGAGTTTTAGTTGTGCGATTATCAACATTTCCACACGTTCCCATATGCAATGAAAGCTGGCTATTTCCTCCAATTTCAAGACAACTTGCATTTTAGAAATTATTGCCGTCTGGGCAAGAACATCACACGATTTTGGATTATTTCATTTGTCAGATTGGTGATAAGCAATGATGATAGCTGCTTTTGAAACAAAATGACTATCACAATTGTGAACAGGTATGGTGTATCTATCGACTGGCGGTTGATAAAGTTGCTTATTGATTTTATGGGAAAATGAGAGAGAAATGACACATGAACTCTCTTACAAGTCTTGAGCTAATATTAGTTCAAAGTGCCCATTGGATATCGTAGACTTGGTCCATTCTACCTTTAGGAGATCCTGTACTCCTATCAATGGGACCATTACAACCTCAAGCTTAAGCTATCAAGCCTCAAATGCTTAGAGTCATTGATCCACATCAAGCTTAAACCTTGAATTCCAATTATCGTGGTGCGAGGTAAAACCTCGAGTAGCCAATAGGAAAACTTTGGTAGACTATTGTAGAAAACAAAAGCTTGGGGGTGATAGGCCTACAATATCTATCAGATATGTTCAATGCCATACTGGCATTCGTCGGATGGCCATGGAGATGAGCATGAGACAAAGGATTGATAATATATGAAGATATGAAGAGTTTTTATGTACATGGAGATGATATATAGTACAATCATGTACCATGGGGAGTCGGGAGTCGGGACATAAGCGGCACAAGGGCCCACAGACCACGTGGGATAAGGGGATCTATGATCGATGATCTAGCTTTTTGCAAGAGACATTCTTGATAGACCTGGGGAGCGGACAATTTTATTATTGTTGTTGTTGGTGCAGAGTCCAGACGTACCGATTTTTCTCTTTTTTCTGGGAAAAAGGAAAAGGCCAGGCTTACAGGTGGTCTTGCAGGCAGCAGCCACAAACCAACAACAAACAGCGGCACCAATCTTTTCCTTCTGCTGCGCCTCCCCCTCCCCTGCCCCCCTCTCTCTCTCTCTCTCTCTCTCTCTCTCTCTGTCTGTCTGTCTGTCTGCCTGTCTGTGTCCGCCGTCCTCATCATCCTCCTCGTACCTAAAGGTTTCTCTTTTGCCTCCCTGTCCTGCGTTCGCTCGTGAAAGACCGGAGATCGACCTCTCCCTCTCCCGCTCCGTCTCGATTTCCCGATCTTCTGCCTGCCTTGCTTGCTTGTTGCTGTTCCAGTGCGGAGCACGGCCTTCTTAAGCTCGCCGACACGGCAGCGCTACGCGCCATGAGCCTCTTCGGCTTGGGCAGGTAGCATCTCTTCCCTTTTTTTTTTTGAATTGCTTTGATCAGGTAGCATCAGTTCCGTATTTTTGTTTTTGAATTACTTTGATCAGGTGGCATCGCTTCGACATTTTTTTGGAAATGCTTTGATCGAAAGATTTTATGTCGCTTACCAATGGAGGGGATTAGTGCATCAAGATCCATCTTAATGAACAGAATCGATTGCAGAAAGCTTGGCTTTCACTGCACGCCGTTTCTAGATATCTGGCCTGATGATGGTGCCTTGCGAGCCTCCTGCTTGATCTTCTCTAAGCCGTTTATTTTGACCTTTGCCTTATGAATCCGCTTAGTGCCTGCCTGTAATTGCATGTCGATGCAGTGACCAATTTTAGAGATACTCAAATTAAGATGTGGAGGAGCTGTGTGCCTTCTCTAGCAGTCGTGAAAGGGATTAAATATGCAATTTTTGCTCTACTCGAATCTTTTGGGAATGCTGTTTCTCTTGAATGGTCCAACCATCTCTTCAAAAGGAAGTGGATCGAGAGTTTGGACTGTATATGTATGGCATGTTGATACTGCAAATTTGCAAATAGCCAATCGGCTCCTTATCGAGGATGGCAATGGATGTGATTGGACCTATTTTAGCAAGACTTAGTACTTCATGTCAAGTTGTTTAGCAGCTGAAGAGCTACAAGAAGGGGCTGGGGGATAGGTGAAGATAGTAGGAGTGTGGGTGGGTTTGAGGAAGAAAAAGTGAATATTTTATTGGCACCTAAGTGTAAGAATGCTAAAGGTCTGCTCTAGAATCTATCAGTATTGTCACCCTTTTGCAATTACTGAACCTTGCTAAGGTAGGAATGGAGCACAGTTTGTGCTAAAAAAGTGTATTATTTGAGACCTTGTTCGGCTCTCATACATGAGACTAAAAGAGACATGTCTAAAGAGTCCATTTAGCTCCTCATTAATCAGAAAAATCAGCTGAGTTTGATGATGGCATACAAGTAGAAGAGACATACCCCTGATATGTCTTCTTCTTTCGGCATGTCACTACCTCTGTTTCTCAAGAGATTATTAGAGGATTGTTTGCTAAACCTACCTCTAGCCACTGATGGGAATATGAATGTATAAAGACTTTGGAGTTCAAATTATATCTGTATTTTAACCTTGCATAGTGGAGTGTAATTATCCAGTTAATATGTGGAAGATTGAAATCTCAACCTTGAAAGAGGGTTGATAGATGAGATTAACTTTAAGCCCTAGGTGGTGGTAGATTGCGTCTAAGCTGTAAGTGGTGGTATATTCATATCTTAGGCTAGGAAGGTGGAAGGTTGTCTTTAGCTTGCAAAAATGGAAGACTTGTCAAGTATCCAGAATCTTGATTGATGAAAAGAAAAATTCTAGGCCTGTGCATCTCAGTTAGTTGCTTGCATTGATTGTTGTTTTTATATGTATTCATGATGAAGCATTGAGTAAACTACCTAGTACTGTTTGCTAATATAGCTGGCATGTTGTTTTGATTGTGGTAAGCATGTAAGTACCTCATATTACTTTATTACAAACATTGGGATGTGCAGAACATTCATAAGTTGAAGTCCCATAGACCCAATTGAAGACTCTTCAATATTAGTTGACCATGCCCTAAAAAGATGGGCAAGTTTCCATATTTTTAAACTTCTGTCAAATTCATATTTTCACATACTTGAGAAGCAATTCAAGTTTTGAAAAGCTATAGATCCTTAGGCAAAATGTGGTAGTTAGAGGAAAGCTAAGGAGAAATAGCTTTCCCATGTTTTTAGGCTTGTAATATTAGGAGTTATTATGTGTAGAAGTTTTAATTAACAGGAGGATGCCAAAACTGTAAAGTTTCTAATTTTTAATAAACAAAAAAGCATAATTACTGTTTAATAGGACACAAATAAGTAAAATCTTTGTCAAATATCGTCAGATTCAATTTTCTAGGTTTGGGAGGCCCAAGAAATTGTGATGATATGCTTGAGAGTAATTTAGGCTGTGTTGCTAAACTTGTTTCGCAGTTTACCATCCTTTTGGGCTGTTTGTGTTGTTAGATTTTGGATCATGGCTTTGCATTAGAAGTTAGCCATATACTCGCAAAGATTGGTGATTTCTTGCATCTTGTTACAATAGGTTTGGTTGGGGGTGGTTTGTGGATCTCATAGTTGGCAAGAGATCTAGTTTGTCATGTGGTGCTTCTGCACTCAGTATTGGATAGACAACAATTGACACCAATTGGACTGGCTAATTGATGAGTCAAGTCTAAAGGCTACCTTGCATTGACGAATTTTAGATGGATGGGGCTCGAGTCATTGAAGAATGCATTAAATATTCTCTGTTTACAACATGGTTATGCAGTTTTTTAGGGTGTAGCACAACTTTGGATGATGTGGCAGCAAAGCAACTAGTAGGCATATAGTTGCAAGGTGGCATATTGGTGACAAAGGGTAGACACCAATAGACAGCCAATAGGACCAGCCAATTGGTGACATGGCAGGTCCAATGTTTGAGTACGTGCGTGAAAGCACACAGAGAGAGAGAGAGAGAGAGAGAGAGAGAGAGAGAGAGAGAGAGAGAGGGAGGATGAAGAGAACACAAGATGATTTTGAATGAAGGCTGCATAGAAGATGGAGCTAGTGTAGGATGAGGAGGAAGAAGGAAAGATGAGGACAATATAGAGAGAATGTAAATGATGGCAAGATGATGGGCTGTCAAATAATTGAAGAGGGCTATAAATGTCCACTACTACTAGTCTGGTTGCCATAGAAAAATGGGTCGATTGACATCTAGAGAATTGGCTGACCAAAAAATGGGTTGACACTGTCAAATAGGGTAATATCCACTATTGTATATCTGGCTGCCATAGAAAAATGGGTCGATTGATGAAAACTAGTAGACCTAAAAATGGGTAGCTTGAGGGCAATGGAAAAACATTGTCAAGTAGGGGAAGGACTATGCAAGGTGTGGATGACCACAAACTGAAAATAGAGATTGCATAAGCAATGCCAAAGCTCTAAGGGTCCCTGTATTACTCAAATTGGGGCTTAGAATTAATAGAGGACACATAGAAACAACATGACTACTACACATGTCACCAAAATGACAAATGGGCTAAATGATTTTATGAAAAGTGAACTCCAATTATGGTATCCCTAGCTCTTGGCATAGTGACCATTACATTAGCAATGAAAGATTTGACACCCAAATTCAACGTTA
The DNA here is from genome assembly GCF_053477565.2 of Lygodium microphyllum. Lineage (NCBI taxonomy): Eukaryota > Viridiplantae > Streptophyta > Polypodiopsida > Schizaeales > Lygodiaceae > Lygodium > Lygodium microphyllum. The sequence continues at coordinate 88,809,487 of NC_141142.1, read as the reverse complement.
TAAATGCCTTGAACAACACAATTTGCTCAACGATTATAATATTCTCTTGTTTTCAAGACTTAATATTTCAAGAAATGGAAAAGAAAATACTTAAAGTTGAAATGACAATTATTCAAAAAATTACAGGCATGGAAACGGAAAATGAGATAAGATCGAGAGTTCACTATGGCGCCCCCCCCCACCCCACCCCCCCCCGCCGCCCCCCAACTTTTTCATATTTTTAGAAATAGAAAAAGCAAATATTTAAAGCTGAAATAACAATTATTCAAAAAATTACAGCCATGGAAACATAAAAGGAGACAAGATTGAGTGTTGAAGGCATAAGCAATCCACAAGAAATATATTTTTCCTTTTTTACTCAACCCAAGTCGTTTGGGGGAGAGCTCGGTTACAATCAACTTGAAAGTGAGGAAAAATAGTTTTCACACTTAGTAAAGATATACATGTCATATACATTACTGTTTATTGAATAAAAACTATTGATTTCTTTACAAGATAAGAGTAGAAAGAGGAAAAATTAGCCTTTCTTAGTTAATGAATAATATATTGATATAGCTTTCTTCTTATTTTGAAATGAAAGAAGAGTTCTAGAAGGAGGTTGTTCAATGAATTTATAGATCTGTTGTCCTGTAAAATAACAATGAAAGAAGAGGGAATGTGGAGGTATTCGATGATGAAGGAGTGGAGGATGATGATGGAGCTGGAGAGGCCCCAACTTTAGGCTATCTTTAGTTACTGTACAAGAGTTACAGCCAAGAAAATTGATGTAGAATGGGGAAAAGCGAGCACTCTTTATAGGAGAAAGGGGAGAGCTAGTGCAAAAAGGGAAAGTGGAGTAGTACAAGACAAGTGTCGAGTCACATGTTATGAGGTGTGACAAGGGATAGGATACCTAGAAGCTTGTGTGACAAGTGCTAGGTTTCAATGATTCTTATTATCGTAGCAAAGAAGGTTGAAAAAACTATATAGGAGGCTTCTTGTTGATTGAGAAACATAAGTTTGATGTGGCTTCTTTACAGTAAAATTGTCCTCAAGTATGGGTGTGATATCAATTATATTCTCTAGCAAACCTTGAGGAATTTCAACTTCACTTATGTCTAGTGGTACTTCTGATCCAAGAGTCCATTCATCAGTAAATCGCCAAGCGAGTCTCATACTAAAGCAATATTACTTCTGTTATGGTTGGGGCCCAAGCTAAAACAAGATAGATGGCCATATCTCACTACAAATATATACAAAGGGATCCCCACAAGCACATGCTATCACTATGCAAGATGAATTAAAATTTAATACAGCATTCTTGCACGTATCCTTAATATTGTATTATGTCTATAATTCCATCGGGCAAGGGTTAAGAAAGTAGAATGTGAAACGGTTATTGTACTTTGATGATTATAATAAAGTGCTCCTATAGGGTGCTGACTGAATAATTTCAAAAAGTAAGCCCTCTACTTGAATTGATTTTTTGGATTGAGGGCTCCACATAAACTATAAACAAAGTTTCTATCAAACACAAAGCATACAACGACAAAGTTGCTCCCACAGGATCAGAGCATGAGTATGCTTGTCATTTTTTATCAAGGCTTTTACTAACACACCATAGACTCCAAGACCTCTTACATTGTTGTGAGCTTTGTAGATGTACGATCAACCAAACTTACAAGACATTGACTGCACTTTACCCACCAAGGACCCACCTTCAACCTCCCAAATATGTATAGCTGGTATTGACTGTTGTAAAAGGCAAAACAGCCCTCAACAAATGCACAACTATGCCCAAAATACTTACTGTCAATGGCTGCTTATGAGCTGCAAATATTAGCCTATAACTCTCCACTTCTTGGTCAAAACAAAGTAAGCAAATAATCTCTTCTTTCCAGTCATCACTCTCGTCTCTCATCTCAATCAGATTTTCTCTCTCCTATGTCTGATGCTCTTACTTACCTGCCCCTGATGGGCACTCATGCAGGGGCCCAATCCTTCATCCCCTTCAGCATTGAATGCAGTCCTCTTCTCTTCATGAGTGATTTGGGCATTTTGTTCTTTGCATTCATTCTCACGGTGTTCTCTCTTTCTCTCATAGTTGCACTATTACTTTCACATGTCCACACTTTTATATGAATTGTAGAATTTTCTTATGTAGGCTAGGCCATGTAGATGCATGTTTAAGAAGGATTTTGTAAGTGAGACACTTCTAAAGAGAGATGGAGATTACACAAGTGTGGGAAGGACACATTTGAGACTTGCAATGCTACCCCAGTAGTCTAATCAAATGTGATGTAAAGTGGTACTTATTGCATGTTGTCATTCCTAAGTTCCTCAATCCTATATTTACATAATTGATCTGTAGTATAATTTTTGAAGAAGTATGCCTATGGACATGTACCTTGAATGCCTCAAAAGTTGTTTATTTACATTCTATATAGTTTACATCTAAGGACATTCTGAAATTTTTTGTTCATTTGTGATGTAGGAATCAACGAACATTCCGACCCAAGAAAAGTACTCCATCAGGGAGCAAGGTAATTTTCTGAAGCTGCTAGCCTGTATCTAGACGAACAATTCTCATTGTTGAAGCTTTTTAGTTGGTAAGATAATCTCTTTGTATAGCTGGGACAAGGAAGTCCTGTCTGAAAAGCTTTGATGAGAGAAGTATTCCCTCACCTCCAATGATTCTGTCTGTGCCCCTGCACACCCCCTGGCTCCTTTAAAAAAAAAAAGAAACAAAAGCACTGATTCTGTATAGCCATTGCTTTTGATGAATAGTAGTTTTGCATTAACAGTGTGATGTAATGTATTTGTCCATGTTTCTTTCTATTCAAATTGCGTCTTCTTTTAGAATCACAAAAATTGGATTTTCACAGTTTGCTGTCCTTTTGCCGTTTTTGGGGTAGAGCCTTTTAGCACTCAGTGATCTCTTTTGTTGGTGAATGTTTTTTTTCAAATCTTGATGCATACTGCATGCTATTATCTTTGCCAGAGTTGTAAGGGTATGTATTTGATACCTTTTCATTACTGCAGGGTGCACAACTAAGGAAACACATCGATGCAACTTTGGGGAGTGGTAACCTGAGGGACGCTGTGCGTCTTCCCCCTGGTGAAGATTTGTATGAATGGCTTGCAGTTAACAGTAAGTTTCCATGTCAGTTAAGTTAAGGGAATGCTGGTGCTATTGAAAATGTCCTTTTCAGCTCCTGTGCTGCATATGTTATCTCTTTCCTTTTAGTCTAGTTGCAAGTTCTGTAGTTTGAAATTTGAGATGTAAGCTTACATGTCAAGGTGTCACATTTGACAGTTTTATTGTTGCCCACTTGTTTTGTTCCAATTGTGTAGTTTAATGTTTTTTCCAAAATTTAAAATGTCCTCCATGAATGCAGCTTACCAGAGATCTTGATGTGGTCAGTGATTTATTGTCTCTCTTTCAGTTGAATGATCATCTTTGCTAGTAAGATTCCTTTTGTTTTCATCAATTATCTGAGGATTTCATAATCTGTTGCAATCAGAAGGTCAGCCTGTTCTTGCCTCTTATGTCTATTTGTAGGCAGCCCAGCCCATGCCTCTAGACATTCATCAGATCATCATTCCAGTAAGCCATTCTCTCTCATCTTCCTCATGCAGATTCCCATGTTTTTCCATCAGTCTGGTGCCCTCACTGATCCTATCTGTCTGAGCATAAGACCAAATGGGAATGGTTTTTGCCACTTGTAGAATATGCTTATAACAACACACAATGCTGCACGGTTCCACTGGCATGAACTGTTTGAGATTGTGGGAGGGGGAAAGAAAGTCCCACCCATTTTGCATACTAAGGATAAGATATTTGAGGCCGACATGTACATTGAGTATGGATGAAGCTGATATTAAAGTAAAGATAGCTCTTCAAAAGATTCAAGCAAAGCAAAAGAAAACAGGTGATCATCACCGTAGTGCTTTGGCATTTGTAGAGGTTGATTGGGTCTTATTGAAAGGCTAGGTTAAAGAAAATGAAGGTAAAGAGCATCTTTTCCTTAAACTCAGACCAAGATTTTATGGGCATTTTCAGAGTTGCAAAGGATCAATGAGGTGGCTTATAGGTTGGAGCTACGTGATCATCGGAAGATTCACAATGTTTTGTATGTGAGTCTTCTTAGGCCTTTCAATGGTGATGTGCTTGAGGATATCAATGATAAGGGGCAGCCAAAGGTTGAGTAACTTGATGAAATATTGATTTTTTAGCAGATGTTGGCACACAAGGAAAGGAAGGAGAAGGATAAAGTCTCCTATCGCTATTTGGTGAAGTTTTAGAACTATGCACCCATTGATGCAAAATGGATAGAGGATGATGATTTGGTAGAATCACCTCATTTGTTATAGTTTTACCTTGTTTTTAGTTGAAGTCGACTTTGGTCTAGGGTGAGTTAAGCTTAGCAAAACACAAATTTGGATACCCAAGAGGGATTGGTGCTTCTATTTCCTTGGTACATATATGGTCACGTATCTAGAGGTTGTTTGGGGATCTTTTATTATGTGTTTCTATAGTTGTGCTTGGTTATCTGCCATTCAGTGAGTACCATTGTAATGGTTGTGGATTCATCTAGTTATGATTGATTGTATGCTAGTTCGATCACTACCATCTTGGAAAAATGTCCATTGCGAGAACATGGACTAACAATAGTATCATTGATTAGTTGAAAACATGTATAGGTAACTGTATATTGGTAGTACATGGAGTAATAGCACTACACTTGGTTACTTGGAAACATGTATGAATAACTATACATTGATGATACATGCAATAACAACCATATGCTTTGGTTGCTAGGAAACATGTATTGGTCATTTTGTATGCCCTATTGGATCTTAACTATTAATATTTTTAAGTAAAATGAACTTAACTTCAATACCTCCAGCTCTTGGCATTGTGATCATCACACCGCCAATAAAGGATTTGACATCGGGCATAGAGCAAATGTGTACAAGATATATGGTACAAGAGCAAGTAATAAGATGCAATCTGAAATTTCACTAAGATTTTTTATTAAAATGAACTTAACTCTAACACCCCTAGCTCTTGGCATAGTGACCATTGTACTGGCAGTGAAGGATCTGACATTAGATATGGAGTAGATAAGTGTATAGGCAACGTGGTACAAGTTCAATGAAAGTAATAAGGTGCAATGTAAAACTTTCACTAAATTGAAAGTTGCACCTTAGAAATGAGCTGTGTTGAAGGTTTTTCCCAATAAGCATCTTGCCTGGGGCATTGAAGTTATAAAGCAAACATTGAGCCTAAGTTTGGTCCAATGAGCAACTCACTTATGATTAATGATCAAGTCATGAATTAGCGCAAGCTATGCAATACAATAGCAAGGAAAAGTAACAAGTTGCTGTTAGCAGTCATGTTTATGGACTGTTATCTTATGCCTGTGAGCCTCACAGATGGGGACATTGGGTTGTTTTAATATGTCTTTCATGTGTTTTGATGGAGGAGGTAACTCTTTCTAGAGTATGCATTTCTTTTTCAATTGGTTATAGACGTGTTCTATGTGCATGCAACTAGTTCTCAGCCTATGGAGTGGCTGACATTTTATTTTGTAGAGAGTAGTAGCATTTTGAGCATTTATTAGGGCTGGAAAAATTGGCCGATTGCATTTATTAGGTCCCAAGCTGTTGATCGGCTAGTTTTGGCTCTTTTTGGCTATATATAGCCAATAGCCACTTTGAGGTAGATCATTCTCTTCTTCTTCTTGCAAGTGCACACTCCAACTTGGCCATTCTTCTTCGGTATTTGTGATGGTTGCTAGCTGCATAATCTATCTTTGCCACCGTCACCATCTTTGGTGCTACCATCATTTTCCACTTGATCTAGTGTCCTCACTTAATGCTTTGGGCTGCATGTAGGGATTAATTAGCCTGCCATTGTATTCAACGTTTATTTCAGATCTAGTATAGATTTCTCTTTTTGTCCTGTTGTCTTTTCTCTTCTCCTTTTTTGTCCATGTTCACATTCCTCTTGTCTCATAGGTGCAATGTGAAACTTTCATTAAATTAAATGTTTGCATTTGAGAATTGAGTTGTATTGCAAGTTTTGCCTAGTAAGCAGCTCACTTAGGGCACTTGAGTTATAAAGCAAGCCTTGAGCTCAAGTTTGATCTCATGAAAAACTCATTGATGATTAATAATCAAGTGATTAATTAGTGCTTAATAGAAAATGAGATTTGATTAAGGAGCATTTGGTTACTCATTTAGAAACTGGATCTTGGCTATTTGGGGCTCTTCTCTTATTCGAGCAACCCAAGTTTGAAGACAACCATTCTTCTCTTGTTTGCTACAGACATTGCAAGTTTCAACCATGGAATATGAGTTGACAGCATGAATGGAGCATTGACACCAACCGATCTTCTCCTCTTGGTATAGGGAATCCATTGGGAAGCCTTGTAACTCCATATACAACAAGATATGTTGCTATTTTTTAATTAAATAGTAAAAAAAAAGGGCTATTAGAGCACTTCGGGTCGAGATTCTCTCTTCTTCTTTGAGATCTTGAGCCTAGTGTACTTTTTGGGCAACTTCATAATGAAGAAAGTGTTCTCATAGTCTCATTGCAAGAAACCCCTTTGTTTGTGAGAAGAATAGTGTGGGATTCCATACAGACTATACATGACAATTGTCTAGGCAAATGCTCCATGTAAGAAATTAGAAATTTCTCTCTTGTTTATTCTTCCTCATCTTTGTTAGATGCATGGTAAATTTGGTGATAAAACCTGAAGATTTGAGCCTTAGATTTGAACTTGATATATTGTGAATTGCTAATTTACTGTCCTTGTGTAACTAGCAAGGATTACGGCTTGCATGGTAGCATTGAAATGCATGCATGTGTGCCTCTATAATTGAAGAAGGGTGTCAATACGAATTTGGTTAGTGGATAGTAGAACATGTGAGATTCTGAGTTGGTTACAAAGTATAGCTTGACATTATAGATATTGTTGAAGAATTGGCTCTATAGAAGATGATTGGATCCTTGGAGAGCAATCCCTCTTGAATTCCAAGCTGGGCCCAACCCTTCTTAGGGATTTGAGTCTACTCTTACTCATACAATAGGCCTTTGAAATTAATGTGAAAAGAAATATTGCAAGGGATGCCAACGTTCTGGGGCCAATCAAGTATTGGCTAGTCTCAATTTCATGGGGTATTTTAGTCCAAATTGGCAAGTGTTAAATCTTTAATTTATTATTTATTTCATGCTTTTATTGCTTGTTTCATCGAGATTGAAGAGAATGCTTTGAAGTCTCCAAGTATTGCTGTGGGAAACAATCTTAGGTTCCATCTTGTTTTGTCTAGGTCAAGCAACTCTTGATTGCCAGGCCCTAAGGTGCAAAGAAGCCAAATGAATTAGGACACTCTCTTCTACTGCCAGCTGTCCCACGTGGGTAGTTAGGATGTTTGATGAAAAGAATCCGTGATGCTATGCTCTATCCTTTGCCTAGTGTTTGCTGTGTGAGGGTGCCCCCAATCCATATTCTCCTACATCAAAATATGTTTGCCAATCCTTGTAAGCTAAGAAGCCTTGTAGCTTCTTGGCAATTGTAGTGGCTGGTCAGAGCCTTTCTCGTGGATCCCACTTGAGATCATCTAGATGTTGGCTCTCCCAAATCCAAAGGTGCTACTCCTAGATATTAGTCCAATAGTATGGCTAGGTTAAATTGCTAGGATTTTCCCTTGGACCGATGACACATATCCTCCTCCAAGGGAGGTTAGGAAAAGCCATATCCTACTGTGCTCTATCAATGGCTAGTCCACCACCCTCCTATACCGAGAGGAAAGTGCTTGGGGAGCACCACCAGTTGTGTCTGCCACTAGCAAGGGGATGCCCACAGGTGAGAATTGTGCTGCCCATGCTTGTCCTAGTTGCACTAGCATTGTGTGAGGAGGGGATAACCAATCATGAGGAATTGTTGCATCAATCTCTGTACTCGTGGTCTTTGTCCCTCTTCGGCAACCTGCAGCCTAATGTAGAACTTCTTGATCTGCCATCCTATAGACACCCTCTGAACCTTGTCATAGCTGAACCACACATGACGAAGAGACACATCAGCAAGAAGCAATGTACCAGGTTGTTGCCAAAAGAACTTGGTTGACCACTAGGGTTGTAACTGCAAGGGAGAGGGACGTCGTACTCCAGAGGAGGTCAGCTTCTGCCAGAGAGAGTTGAGCATGGGACGAATTGCTGGGCCGCTGCAATGTCAAGTCCCACCTGGAAACCAAGGTACCCAACTGATCCCTACCCACCCATTTGAAACCCAATTGGATGCCTCAGTCGGTGCTAGAACTGAATCTGTATTATGCTGCCGCCTGCAGCTGTGCAGAACACCTCCAGTGCCTCTCTCTCTCTCTCTCTCTCTCCAGCATCACCTCATCATCCTCGACATAGAGGACTGTGTCATCTACATAATCCAAATCCAGCAACTGTCTCTCTTTATCCACATAGAGGCCATTCACTCTCGAATGAAGGAAATAAGACATTGCCTCAGCAAAAGTGTAAGAATAGGTAAGGAGCAAGAGGGTAGCCTTGACGAACACACTGCACCAGCTGAAACTCTGCCCTCTCCACCCCCTCAATGATCATGCTGCTGGTGCCAATCTGTATAGTGCAGAAACCCTGCTAATCCACTGCCGAGTGAAGCGTACCCATGCCATGGAGCCCTCCAAGCAGTTCCATATGCTGAGTGGAGCCTACCCATGCCATGGAGCCCTCCAAGCAGTTCCATATGCTAGCTTTGTGCATTGCATGCTTTATCAATTGCTTGATGAAATATACAATGCATAAATACAAGAATGGAGGATGCTATCCTGATATTGTGCAGTTCAAGCTTTAGCACTCCCTTCTTTTCCATCTTTTGGAGTTTCTGTTTTGATTGAAGTTTTATCTGTTGATTTTAGCTGGTTTGTACAATTCCAGACAACAGTACAATTTTCTTTCCCTTTCTTCTTTCTGTTTGCAGCCATATAATGTTGCGGGTTGCTAATTTAACTGCTTAATGTGATATTCTCTGCTCAGTTTCTGTTGCACATTTTGAGCGCAGGTTCATATTTGATGAACTTGTGGTGGTAATTATATTGTCCTCGTCTTCTGGTGTCTTAGGCATTTCTGTTTCAAGAGTATACTCTTTCTATTTAAAGTGTCATCACTTTTCAAAAATATCTGCACCTTTACTGATTGCTGACATTTATGGTGCTTCCCTATCACAGCTGTTGATTTCTTCAATCAAGTCAACTTGCTCTATGCAACACTCACAGAATTTTGTACACCAGAAAATTGTCCCACAATGTCGGCAGGACCAAAGTAAGTATATGCTTTCTTTCTGAAAAGCTTTTAGTGGAAATATGGTCGAACTGTGTTTGCAGAAATGTGGTGGTTACCATTGCAAGTACATCTGGAAATTGATGGCTTGATTGTGCTCACTCGTGTCTCTTGGTGGTGCAGATATGAGTACAGATGGGCTGATGGCGTGCAAATAAAAAAGCCAATAGAAGTGTCTGCACCAAAATATGTTGAGTACCTAATGGACTGGATAGAGTCTCAGCTTGATGATGAATCTATATTCCCTCAACGCCTTGGTATTATATTGGCCACATATTCAAGCCTTTCTAAACTCAACTGTTTGAACTTGTTCATGTCTTTTCAGGAAATTAACCTCACATAACATTTTTTGCCTTTTGCAGGTGCACCATTTCCTCAAAACTTCAGAGAGGTGGTGAAAACCATCTTCAAGCGATTATTTCGTGTCTATGCTCACATCTATCATTCACATTTTCAGAAAATAGTGAGCCTCAAAGAAGAAGCACACCTTAACACGTGCTTCAAACATTTTATCCTGTTTACTTATGTAAGATTTCATGCTCTGCAATTTACTTGAGCAGATTTGTCTTGTATCTGTATCACATGACACATTGCCACTGATGATACGTATTATCCTGTCTGCAGGAATTTGGGATGATTGACAAAAAAGAGCTTGCACCACTGCAGGAGCTTATTGATTCTATCATGGTGTCATATCAGCTATAATGATAAAAAACGGAATATTAATCTAACTTATTTATATGCACCATATCAATATTTACCGTGTCTTCTTACTAACAGAATCTACATCTACAACCAAGGAAAAGATTGCTTGGGTTACTTTTGTATCTTTTGGAGTGGTTTAGGCTTTGTAGAATAAATTATGATGAATGTAAACTGTCATTAGCCAAAGGTAGGCACTAGTACTGAGCCTTCAATATTCAAAAGTGTAAGTTAAGAATGCCTTGAATACCGATTTGACAGGAGTAATGGTTCGTAAACATCTTATCCAACTGTCTGCAGAGTGTTTTTCTCTTTCACAATTATAGCATGTAACAGGAGTTCCATGAATGCAAACAAAATAAGGATTACTCTTTGGTTGTAATGTGGAAAGTTATGAAGTTTTACGCATGCTTCCTACCCAAAATTTCTAGCCATCTTCTAGTATCATCATGGTTTTTATCAGATGCATATGATTGCTGATGTTGACATGAAAAACAAATGAAATCTGGAGTATGATATCCTATTTCAGACTTCAGCACTTTATGGGGGAAAAAATGACTGAAAGAAGCACAAAAACTTGATGATTTTATTAAAAAAGGGTGTCATTTGTTTGTAGACAACATCACTGATAGCTACTGCCATCAGTGCTTTAATCTGTCTTGATTGAAATGACTGGAAATCAGAATGAGAATTTTCTTTGGTAGATTAATGTTGTCTTGATCATTGACTGCATCACTGGTAGGGAAATCTTTGTAGAATCTAAAGCTGTTGAAATAATGAAATTCTAAGTTTCATTCATTTTTAAATATTTTGTAAATTTAAAATCAAGGCAACGAATGATCGAGCCCTAGTACCCGAATCATACTCCAATCAAGGGCAACGTACGATTGAGCCCTAGTATTTGAATCATACTCCAATCATACTTTCATACCCTTTTGCGCATGACTCATGATTGTCGTATGAAAAAAATTGTAGTATTATTGTGTGAACCTACCCCCAAGTTCTTTGAAGATACATGCTATAATAGCATAGTAAGAGTACACCATGTACACTTCGATTGGGTATTTGTAAACACATTTTGTGTTACTTGTCAAAGTGTGTCCCTATTGTATGACAACCTCATTGTATGTTGGATGTACTTTCAATCCTCCTACTCAGCTCAATATTCTCATGGAATGGTAGTCCAAGAACATTGAGAAGAATAGGAAACTAGGTACTTTTGGTTTTTGGAGGGTTGTGCTAGTTGCTTATGTATAAAAAAACTCACCTAACTTGGAGCCAAGAAGTTGCATTTGCAATTGCAATGAAGGTTGAAGTAGTTAAATTTTCAGCTTAGCGAAGAGGCTAATCATCAGTACTACGTAGTTTTTAAGGCGAACACATCTTACTTTAGGACCCTTTGTAAGCTCCCTAGCTAGGGTAATTCATCTTTCTATATATATGAAAGCTTTCCACCATTGCTCATCCCATGATTTTTTAACATGAACTTTAACCAATGGGAAAAATCAAGCAATTTGTAGATTGCATACATTGCTTTACCTTGTGGCTTTTAATTAGAGGGGGTATAAGGCTAGACTCTTATTTCCATAACATCCATCATCTCCCAAATTCTCTAAGCAATACAATAAAGCATTCTAATGGAACATTATGGGCACAGCCTTGGTGGTGATTGTTATTTTTGTCCCTTTTTTAGTTGAGGGGAAAATTAATAAAGAGGAAAAAGTATTTTCTTGCTATTATTTTTCAATAAAGTTTAAGAACTTTGAAGTGGTTTAAAGCCTTGTATCCATATGAGATTCCATCTTTGTGTGCGTGTGTATGTGTGCATTGATCTAGATTGGCCAATCAAGATAGCTTAGATTCAGACCCATGCCTCGGTAATACATGCATAGGAGGATATAAGAGATTATTGGTCATGTTAGAGCTAGGCCCCTTATATCTCCATGATATTATTTGTGTTGTTCCATGTTCACAGCCTCATCGTTCATGATTGTATTGGCTAAGAACTTTTTTTAAATTTGCCTTTCACTTGCATAATGTTTTCTTCTAGTCAGTTGTTTCACGATACATGTGATTGTAACTCTTGGTCTTATAGGTTAGTTGGGCTTTTGCGAATGCTAATAAATCATTTCATTTTCCCCTATTTGTCAATTTGTAATTGTATTAATTTGAAATATAGAATTTACAAAAAATCAAACTAGTAGCACGGGAAGGAGTTAGATCATTCTTGGGAAGATGATATGTATACTTGACCATGCTCAATTGACATTAAAGGAGACCTCTCATAGACTTGATATGGTTGTAGACTAGAAAAAATAAAAAATGAAAGCATTGTGGTTAGTACAATTATGGAAAGTATCCCAAAAGTCTAAAAACTATAACACCAATATATGGCTTTAGGAATCTTGCAAGTTTAAGGATCCAAAAACCTAGTCCTTTGAATGCATGGAGGCTTCAATGGTTGAATGCCAAACTTGAGACACAAGTGATCATATGCACCAAGTGATTGAGTAAGCTAGAGGGTGGTGATGAGATGTCTCCCTAGTTCCTGGAGGAGCAAATGACATAACGTATTTTTACATGCTCACAACTTATTATTCAAATTTCAATCTTGGTAGGGGTATGTTAAGTCCATGTTAGGCAAGGGTTGGCAAACATGAGAGTTCAAAATCATTGTCCATAAATCAAGGTACCCTCTAGACATCTTTTGCATTGAAAAAAAGGACCACAAAGTATTGCTGACTAGATCTAGCGCATTAAAATTACAGACCAAGCCAAGTTTGACCATCTTGTTCAAGTGGAGATGAGCTTATTTTGCATCCATAAGTAACCAAAACTTCAAATGTCGAGGAATTGACTAAGAATCAATTATCTCTAGTGGAGGCCAATAAGATTTTTAAAGGACCAACTGCCAAGAATGTACTAGAGGATTCAACAATGGTGAGGATTTAAGCTATATGGATTGATCAACATTGAGCAATAGCCACCATAGGTTTGAATTTGAGTGTTTCCATGCAAAATACCCATGTCTTCTCAAAAGAAGTTGGTGATGGCATCCTAGAGCTATTACCCAATACACATCATTGAGAAAAGTTGATTGAAGTGTTGCCATGTGTGTCTCCACGTCTAAATATTGCACCTCCATGTATGCATTTTAGGTGTATATGTGTGATTACACAAAATCCAAATAATGACAAAATGCATAGTGTCTTTTTTCCATAGCATGAAGCAAATGTACTATGTGATTTCTCATTAAGGCAATATTTGACTAAAGTACTAATGGCAAGTAGTATGGAAAGGCAATGCTTGTGATTTCTAGGGAACAAAATTTTGCAGTGCAAGTTGAAATCCAGTCAAATTGTTGCTTAGGCAAGACTTATATGCCCACAAGTTATCCAGATAACTTGTAATGTTGCCTCATGGGGCCAACTTTTGTTATAAAACCAATTTTAATAGGTCTCATTCAATGTAGCTTATGAAATATGATTTGTGGATGTTAATGTGCAGTTGTGACACTAAAGAAAATAGAACAAAAAGGTAACATCTGCCAAGGCTTGACCTATCAATTGTTGTTGTGAGGGGATTGATAAGCCTATGACCTCATGATTTGATACCATGTGGGACAACATTGTTAGAATAGGATGAGTTAGAAGAGCAAATAACAAATGACTCAAAGGACACCCATGTCTAACAGATACAATAAGTAAGAATGGCCTTGTAAGACCTCCATTGAGCATCAATTTACAAATGAGCCCCAACTAGTGGTGTAGAGCATATTTGGTAAGAATGGCCTTATAAGACCTCCATTGAGCATCAATTTACAAATGAGCCACAACTAGTGGTGTAGAGCAAATTTGGTATTTTGGGCCTGAAACCCATATTCTACATGAGCTTGGACATAACAAACCAATCCCAATTATCAAAAGCTTTCCCCAAATCTAGCTAGACCATCATTATCTCTTGATGTGTATAATAGGAACAAACCATTTCCATCTATACAATGAGAATGTTAAACGAAATCAAAATCTTCCCAATTGTAGCCATATTATATAGTTAAAATGGCTACTGTACCATTGAATAGTCTCTACCTCCACCCATATAGGACATTCATGTTAAAGCAACTTCTAGACATTGGTCTCCATGGCACCACGTGAACCAATTGGTGATAAAAAAACAATGGGATTTTTAAAAGGAGAAGTATGCATCATTCAAGTGTCTTCCACATTACCTCGTGCAATTTTCAAGGTCTTGCAAAGATTTTGTCCATACACTTTTGTTGCAAGCTAGTGTACAACAACTACTTAGTCCATGAGAGCAATGTAATATGAGCATTGAAAAACAAAATAACACCCTTGTCCTAAAAAGCGACAAAGGATTTCAACACCTTCCTGGTGTTGCCTACAGGGATATCCAAAACATCCTTCTCATCAAAGCCATGCATAATATTACAATTATGCCCATGTTGGATTTAGGGTTGTACAAATGTATACATAGCTTGGAGAAGAATAATCTTAAGAGCACACAACACAAGGTGAGAAGTATCAATATAGAATATTTACAAGACTAAGCTTAAGAGCACACAACACAAAGTGAGAAGTATCAATATAGAATATTTACAAGATTAAGCTTGCCCTAGAGTGAAAAGGTGCATATATAAGTGCCTCGGGGTTGGGGGGGGGGGGGGGAGTGGGTGGGTTGGAGGGGATGGATAGGGGAATCTCTTGGACAAGGAAAAGAAGAGCCTCGATGGTCCAAAGTATATTCACACACATCACTACTAAAATATAGTAACAAATCCCCTTGGGGAGCGATGCAACGAACAATAGTTGACACTCGTATATAGAAAGTTCCATACTTGATGGACTATTATTAACAAAGGGGAGTAAGCCTAAAATTTTATAAAAAGCTTTGAACTTCCCATGAGGTAAAGACTTTTGAAAACATATGTCTTGTATTGGCACATGGATCACACTAATCTCTCCCATTGAGAGTCTCTCTTCAACATAGTGATAATGCATATCAGTGTACTTGCAATCATGGAACATTGGGTTCCATAAAACTACAAATGTGCTCAAACTATTTGTGAAGATGGTGATGGTAGTCGATTGTCCAATACCCAAATGCGAAAAAAGGTGTCTGAGCCAAAACAAGCTCAATCGTAGCTTCAAAAGCTGCATGTACTTAGCTAATAGAAAGTGGCCACATTATAGGTTGCTTCTTGCTCAACCACGATATGCATAAGTTGCCAAGTATGAAGCCAAAAACACTTATGGATGCATAAATTTCGTAACAATCAGGCTAGAATGAGTCCAAAAAAACATGTACATGTGGTAAGAACGATCCTTCTTAGGATAAAATAGTCCAAGGTGATGAATATTGCTCAAATAATGAAAGATATGCTTCGATATTAATACATGGTGTATGGGCTTTATATAAATCTACTCATATGTGAGATTATAGAGTAAATATCATGCCTCATAATGATTAAGCATCCAACGACTCGATGATAGAGAAAGGCATCAAAGAAATCTCTAACATCATCAAGGCTCAACTTCAAATATGTCTCTATAGGGGTCACAATAGGCTTACAATGCTCGACACCAAATCTTTGCAACAATGTCTCAACATGCTTTGTGTGACACAAAGCAATGCCTCTATCCCAATGAATGCCCAAATAATAATGCAATAAGCCCAAATCTAACATGTCAAAAGCCAAACTCAAATCAGCCTTCAAATGGGCAATGTGTATCTCATCATTAGGACTAGTGTGCAATATGTCATTGTCAAAAACCAAAATGATGAGAGGCATTGCTCTCATATATGTCATATAAGATGCTTTTAGTTGGACTATTCTGAAAACCATGTGTAGTCAAGTATGTATGAATTTTCTCACACCACCAAGAAAGGGATGTTTACTTTAGATAATATAATGGTTTATTTAATCTTTGCACACTGGTTTCAAATCCTTTATAAACAAAACTATGAAGCTAAAATTCATATACTTTCTTATACAAATCACCATTCAAAAATGTAGTTTTAATGTCCAACTCACATATATTCCAACCATCATGAGGTACTAATACGTAAATGCTATGAATCATCATCATACTATCATGGAATTGAAGGTCTCATCGAAGTCAATGACCCTGTACTGAGCATAACAATTTGCCGCAAGTTTAGTCTTATAACGATCAAAACTACCATTTAGCTTACATTTCAACCCATAAACCCACTCATTACCAATTGCCTTTTTGGTTGGAGACAAGTCACATAAGAAGTAAGTGTCATCCTTGACAATAGCATTATACTTAGTTTGCATTGTAGCCATCCAATATTCTAAGTTTTCTACCTCTTTAAAAGAAACATGTTCTTCCACATCATACATACTTGAAAGAAATAGTGCATAACAATATGATGCTTAAGATCCATTATTAGCATTAGATGGAGTATGGTTAAACAAAGGTGTATCTAATTTGTTTTCATATAATGTTTGCACCAACCATTTTGGCATAGTCATAGACTCCTCAATATGTGCTCTCTCATCAAGTGCATCATTTGCATTTGCATTAGAAATAAGAAAATATGTGGACTCATTAGGAACTTGCTGAGGCTAAAAAACTCTCATTTGGCGCTATATTTGACCATCCCCACTAAAAAGAGGGAATGGAGTGTCATTTATGTCCTACGTCCATATATCTACTCTTTGGGGAATGAAGATTACATACCATTTTCCACATAGACAACATTGTGATCAATGAAAAATACTAAATGTGGATAATATAACCTGTAACATTTTCCACAAAGACAACATCATGATTGATCAAAATATACTAAGTTTGGGGATAATATAACCAACATTTTCTTTTAGGAATTTAAGTAACAAAGTTATATTTCATGAGTATTTCATAGACTTGTCATTCAGTTTTTTGCAATATTATAGGCACAAATGCATAAGCCAGGCAACAAAATATATGCAAGTGAGAAACAATGGCTTTGGTCATGCCAATTCTCATATGGAGTCAAAGATTACAATGCTTTGATGTGACACCTGTTTAATACATAAGTTGCACATATAATAGCCTTAAGGCATGTGACAATGCTTGACTTTTTATCACACATGTGCCATCTCTATGAGGGATTTATACTTTCAGTTAGCTACAACATTCTGTTGAGGTGTGTTCACCTTTATACTGGATGTTTTATCCCACATTCAACAAGAAATACATTAAACTTTTTAGATATAGACTTTCCACCTTGATCAACGCAAGAATACTTTGGACTTAGTTTTCAAAGGATACACCCATGCATCTAGCCATTAATAAAACTTAGAAATAGTCTATGGATGTCTCAAGGATAGCCAATGAAGACAACATATTAAAGTTATACAAGGTAGCAAACTAGAAAAATTCAGATGACCAAAATATGTATGCCATAGTTTTTATATGAAATAGCACATGAATTTACAATTGCACATGCCATATCTTTTGCATATTTTTGACAATTGTTAAACTTATATAACCTCGGATATAACAAACTAGATGCTACAATTATATCACTATATGAAAGCTCATGAGTTGCATATCTCTCATCCACAAATTTGACAATGAAGTCAAACTTGGCAAGTACAAAACTAATAAAAAATTATTTTGATCTTTAGCACATACAAAGCATTAAAATGTGCAAACTACTACCTTTCACAGCACTCAAAATAAATTTACAAACTCCTTCAATGGAATAAGACGAGTTAATGATGCCTATGATAGTATTATCCATAGGGGTTGACAAACTTTGTTGCAAAGTAATGTGCTTAGTGGCATCCTCTCAGAGTACAACACATCTGAATCCACAATAGGCATGCAAGAGTAATGTAAAAAGGGGTCACAACCACAGTGTATACACTAAACTCTTTACGGAATCACTTCAATTATTTTGCAACCTTTGAACCCATTTGCATAACATTTGTAGATCTCAAATTAGAAGTAGAGGCATCTTTAACAACCATACTAGCCTATTTCTTCTTAGCCTATTCCGTATAGCCGGTTTATGGTCCTTCATGACATGATCTATTGCCTTTATAATACTAGCAAATGCTTTTACTCCCAATTTTCTTCTCACAATTATTAGCCTTTTTCATTTAAATTGTATTTATATAGTTGTGTTTACTATTAGAAAAGGTAGATTTTTCTTTAACCTTCTAACTACATAAAAGCTTGATCTATAGCATGCATAATGGGGCTATTTTGCAAAGATTGATTTCTTGTAGAAAAATAGAAATCAAATCCTCAAATAAAAGAGCATTGGGATTTCTTTTTATTCATCAAACAAAAAATAGATACACAATTTGATAATAATCAAGGAGACCATTAACAACAATTTGTGCAACTGAATTGTTTGACAAAATCTCATCTACAACAATTAACTACTCTCCAAGATATTGCATCTTTGTAAAAAAACATCCATATAGTCATCTTCATCCATGTTTGACTCTCTAATTGCTTGAGGTAAACAATATAGTTCTCATTTCTTTCTTTATACATATGTGCAAGTGTGTGTTAAGCATCGTTCTTTGTCTTGCATGAGCAGATGTGTGGGACCATGGTACACAACAAATAATGGAATCAAGGCATGATCCTTCACATCTCTCCCATTGTAGTTGATTTGATCAAGGGTAGGTTATAATACTATTACATTTATTGCATTGGATCTGGAACATGCAGCATCCTCAACAACAATGGTTTTTGATGCACTTAAAGCTTCCACAATTATAACAATATATCGATCCATTCCCTACACAATGTTCAGTAATTGTTTTGTATATCCTCAATATCCAACATTTGAAATACATCATTGTTGTTAACCGTGGCATTTTGATACACAAGTTGGATGTATAGAAGAAAGTTTTACATAACCAACTTGCACTATAAAGCAAAGTCCAAAGTACACTATAAAAAGCATCACCTATAGAAATTATGTTTATTTAAAATTTTGCATAGGATGACAAAATAGCCCACATAATGCTCATAATAGTGCAAAAAGAGCTTGAAATGAATATTTTATAAAAAAATCTAATGATACATAGCCATATAATGGGCTATCCTACAATATTAGTCTCATTCTAGTTAAAGGAGATGAAGTGAAGGGTATTAACAAATGTTGGATTTAGGATTGTGTATGCAGCTTGGAAAATAAGAAGTTCGAAAGCACACAACATAAAGTGCATTGAGATGTATCAATATAGAAGATTGGCAAGATTAAGTTTTCCCTAGAAAATCGTGATAGAAAACGTCTCAATGAGGGAAATGAGAGCCCCGACAATCCTATATATATCAACATATATCGATTTCAAAATAGGATAGAGTTTTACATATTCCCTAAGTAAAGTGTTAGCAAATTCAAACAAATGTTTCCGATTCTGTTTGTTTGATACATCAAACATACTGGCAACTTAGGCATAAGATAATATCTCTAATTTGTCATAGCATTGTGGATGATACATACATCAAAGCATCATTTAATTATTTGCTATGTTTCATTAGGGATTGGGGATTGTTTTAATAGCCTCATCTTGATCAATTTCATTATGCCCCACAAGTGCTAAAGGAACTCGATATTGGTACTTGAACCTATTCAACTTGTATACGGTTGTGCCACATATTGAAATATAGAACATGTTTGCCAAGTTGAAACCTTGTGTGTGTGTGTGTGTGTGTGTGTGTGTGTGTGTGTGTGTGTGTGTGTGTGTGTGTGTGTGTGTGTGTGTGTGTGTGTGTGTGTGTGTGTGTGTGTGTGTGTGTGTGTGTGTGTGTGTGTGTGTGTGTGTGTGTGTGTGTGTGTGTGTGTGTGTGTGTGTGTGTGTGTGTGTGTGTGTGTGTGTGTGTGTGTGTGTGTGTGTGTGTGTGTGTGTGTGTGTGTGTGTGTGTGTGTGTGTGTGTGTGTGTGTGTGTGTGTGTGTGTGTGTGTGTGTGTGTGTGTGTGTGTGTGTGTGTGTGTGTGTGTGTGTGTGTGTGTGTGTGTGTGTGTGTGTGTGTGTGTGTGTGTGTGTGTGTGTGTGTGTGTGTGTGTGTGTGTGTGTGTGTGTGTTGAACGACTACGTGCACTCATCTCATGAAGGCTACAAACTAGTCCATAGAAGGTTGAAATTAGGTGTGAAGGATTGAAAATATGTTGCAATGTTGAGACTTTGAATAATCGTGAATGCTACTTATGACACTATAGTGAAGGGATAGAATCATGTGCCACTACCTTTTAAAATGTTGCATCGTGGAAGCTTTGAATGCCAATTGTGATGGTTTGAATGTATTCATAGAAGGTTTGAATAGTCATATATATATATATATATATATATATATATATATATATATATATATATATATATATATATATATATATATATATATATCTCTCTCTCTCTCTCTCTCTCTCTGTGTCTATGGTAAAAGTTTCCCTCCTCGAGGATTATGGAGAGGCTTTAGATGCTTATAAATATGTTGCAAGGGAAGTGGGGTGCATGGTTCAAAGTTACACACCCATGTTACTCAAGTCACACCCAAACCACTATGAGAAAAAAATTATTCTACTAGAGAAGAGTTTGATTTTATTGTGAGAGGTCTATAGGGTTCTAAGAGTTTTGGAACAAACATGCAAGGCTAATGGTAGTATAGATCTACACAAGTAAACACCGCATAGTATTGACATGGAAAGGGAACTCTAAAGTTACCTTATGAATTCCACATAAGATCACTTAGTCAACATGCTATTTCCACTATATAAATTTGTAGTCACATAAGGTTTTCCACACCTTATTCAACTATCACTCATTGGTGTTCCATGGTGGCTAAGATATCCTTGCATTGAGGCTTAATTCACCTCCAAAGATCCTTGCATTCAACCATCCTTTTGTACAATCTAGCAGGTAGAGATAACACCTTTGTAAAGAGATAAGCTAAGCACAACATTTTTAATTCTTTAAGCTTGACTTCTTGTTCTAAGTAAGAAGAAATAAGAATGTTGGGTGTGGCAATGTGGGGGGTTTCCATTATTTAAGCTAAAGCACATAAGAAAGGCTTGAGTTTTGAGCGAAGCTAATGTCCAACTTGTCAAAAACATATGCTTTTGAAATAATTCCTTAGTCTACTAGAAATGTCCAACTTGTCAAAAACATATGCTTTTGAAATAATTCCTTAGTCTACTAGAAGTTTCTTGATAAAATAGTATGAAGAGCCAAACTTGTCAAAAACGTGTGTGTTTGAAATAATTCCTTAGTCTACAAGAAGTTTCTTGATAAAATAGTGTGGAGAGCCAACTTGTCAAAAACGTGTGCTTTTGAAAGATTTCCTTAGTATAAATGAACTACTTTAAGTTTGGAAGCCATATTTAACCTTAAAAATGTAAAATGAGAGCATTTGATGATGAAAATTCTTTAAAATTTTCCTTTATTGAATAGGAAAGAAGACAAAACTTATTTGGATTGATTTGCACACATGAAATTTTAGACCTATAGAATAGAGATCATAAAATTATATGATGAAATAATATCAATATAAAATAATTCATCACAATTAGACACTTGGATGTGATGTAAACAAGTTGTTTCACCCTCAAAAAGTTATGATGCTCTCCAAACTAGCTTTGGGCCCAAAAAAAAAAGTGATTCCCAAACAATAGCTCAAATTAAGGAGCTCTAACAAGCAAAAATGCTTAGTTTTTCATGCTTCATCTAGTGGCAACATGGTTGAGACCTTGTCTGGCAAAGTACCTTGGATCTTGAGTGGAAGTCAAGCAATATCTCAATACTTTTATCTTTGGAATGTATTAAACTTGGTCCATTGATATGCAATGTTTATTGGAGTGGATAAACTTTATTTTACAAGCACAAGCACAATTTTCTTCTTTGCTAGAAGAATAATTTTGTTCCCCATTTAAGAATGACAAGGTTTTAAGTGGAAGTCTCAATTATATAGGTTATGATTTGATGGAGTTGCAAGGAGAATGGAGATTTCACACACACACAATAGAGCAAAGAGAGAATAAACTGTTTGTGGTACCTCCAATAGCTCTATTGTGAGTAGCATCACATTGCCTTATCAATTAAAGGACAAGGAATGAGTGTATACATGTATAGTTAGGGCTAGTGAGTAGGATAGCTAGCTGATCGCATTGGCCTTTACCCCAACAACCTCCCACCTTAACGACAATGTGCCTTTAAGAGAGACAAAAGAATAAGAGAATGTAAGAGATAAATACATGTGAGATATCCTCACCCAACACCCATCAATTTTGTGAAATGTGTAATTTTTCACAAGGAAGACTCTTATTAGTGATCATCAATATAAATTTTAACAAACCCAATTTCTTGTCCTCAAGCACTTGTTGGCAAATAAAGTGATACCTAACTTCCATGTGCTTGGTTTCTGCATAAAACACATGGTTCTTTACCAACACAATGGCACTCTGACTATCACTGTGGAAGAATGGTTGGAAGAGATGATGTTAATGGTAATGACCAGGACACTATGTAGTACAAAGAGAAAGAAGAGAATTTTGATGAACGATGATGATTTTTAGGTTAGCGGAGGAGGGATACTGCAAAATATGAGGCAAGGGGGATCCAAAATCTCGAGAATTCCTCCTCGCATTGGTTGGGTCCAAGGGGTGTTGCACAATATGAGGGGAGTGGCATCCGAAATCTTGAGGACCCCCCTTGCATTGATCGGGTCGAAGCGGTACCACACAATGCGAGGGGAGGGAGATTCTAAATCTTGAGGATCCCCCCTCGCATTACTTGGGTCCTTGCGGATACTACACAACACAAGGGTGGATTTGAAGTCTTGAGCACTCCCTTGCATTATTTATGAAGGGAGTAGACTATGACATCTTGCTAGGTCGACCCTGGATGCACAATGCAAGAGTCATAGAAGACTGGGGCAATGGTCTGATCTTCCTAGGAAATCAAACAGAAGTTGTAAGAGTAGAGATGGACACCTAGAAGACCACAATAGTTGACCTAGATGCCATCTCCACTATGCTAAAGGGTGATGGCCATAATAGAAAATCTTATAGGCCATTGACTAAGTATATCCCTTGTCCTAAGGACAAGCGGGATTGGATGCATGTCCTTGCTAAAATCGACATGTTGTTCTCGGACAATGAAGAATGTGAGCAAGTTGCTAAGGCAGTTGGCAAGACCTGAGGAGAGCCCTTAGTACCAATATGCATAGTGGCTAGGAGCCCACAAAGAAGACCCAATCTTGTCATATGCCATGTACCAAACAATAAGAAAGAGCTCCATGAGATCTTAGAGCACCTAACCGAGAAGTTAGTTGGTAACCCATCAACAACCTTAAACCACTCGAAGATCTCTTGAATGAACCTAAGTGGCGATGGACCAAAGTGCATGACTTAAACTTGATGTACAATTGGGCCTTAGTCACCAATGAGAAGGATGAGGCATATCAAGACTTAGGAGATGACGAGTAGTCAAAGGAAGTTAGCTCTAACAATGAATATGACGACTGTTGTTCATTCAGTGATGAGAGTGATGAAGGGAAAATTGACACAATAGAATACGACACTGAGGGACGAGTGATAGAGCAAATACGAGCAGACTCCAAACCATACAAGGGAAATGCATTTAGTATCGAAAGAGGAGTCATGTGCATGGATTGTAATCGCACCTAGTTGGAGCACGTAGATGCAATAGACTTTGAGCGAGAAGGCCTAGCCCAACCAAGTGCCACACCATTGCTTATGATGGATTCACCATCGGAGCTACGACCACCAAGAGAAACCCCCTCCTCTAATGAAGATGGAGAGTTCGATTCCAAATCGAAAGTAAGCTCAGATAGTGATTCCAAAATACCTCGACCTTCTTAGACTAGACACTACAAATATGACTTAACCATCCACCTTAGGCACCAAAGGTTAAAGGAGGAAAGAAGAAAACAGCCTAAAGACGCACAGGCAGACGAGCATAGAAAACTGCAAGATGTACCAAAGAGATTCACCAAGTTCAAAAAAGCCAATAGGCTAGTGATCTTGCTAGGAGCCAAATGCCAGGGGCAAGCAAGTGAACCTATGGAAGGACCCGCCAAGGGCAAGGAGGTCAATTTAGCCAACGAGGGGTAGACACCCTGACCTATCCTTATAGCCAATGACCTGATCGAGGAAGAGGAAGCAAGTCTCATCGCTCTCTTGTGAGAGTATATAGACATCTTTGCTTGGTCCATGGAGGAACTCAAAGGGGTAGATCTGAGTGTAGTGACTCACAATATACCCATGACACCCGACGCAATGCCAATCAACTAGTGACCATATCCCATGAATCCAATGCACACTCACACTATCAAGGAAGAAAGTGATAAGCTAATGAGAGCAGGATTCATCTATGAGATTGAGCACACAGATTGGGTTTCACCCATAGTCATTATACTAAAGAAGAACGGGAAGATCAAAGTGTGCGTCAACTAAAAAAATGTAAATTCTGCTTCGAAGAGAGATAATTATCCATTGCCCTTCACCAAGCACATGCTTGAGAGAGTGATTGGTAAAGAGGCCTATAGTTTCCTAGACATCTTCTCGGGGTACAATCATGTGCAAGTGCACCCTGATGATAGGCACAAGACCGCCTTTGCCACTGAGTGGGGAGTCTTTGCCTACATAGTCATGCCCTTCAAGCTGACTAACACACTAGCTACCTTCTAGAGGCTCATGTGTGCTATATTCAAGGATATGCTTAGGAAGGAGTTAGAGGTTTTCGTCGATGATCTGTGTGTTCACTCCACTTGGAAGGAGCACTTAGAAAAACTCCGAGTTGTCTTTGAACGGCATCGATTATATCGTCTCTCATTGAACCCCTTAAGGTGCTAGTGGGTGAAGCACGTATGCATCCTAGGACACGTGGTGTCGAAGAACGGCATTGCCACCAACTTCTCGAAAGTCGTGTCGATCTTCCACCACCAATCGATTATGAAGGATTTCAATGCTTCCTAGGCCATACAGGGTATCATTGGCAAATTTGTATTGAACTATGCATTGATTGCTAGACCTCTATACAAGTTGTTGATTATATTCAAATGGACAGAGGAATGCCAATGCGCATATGAGGAGTTAAATGAGGCTCTAACCATTGTGCCAATTCTATGAGCCCCAAACTGGACAATCACTTTTCATGTTCACATTGACGCTTCTAAGTTCGCTGTAGGAGCAGTGTTGTGCCAGTCTGGTGAATACAACTTAGACTATCCTGTGAGTTTTGCTAGCAGACAACTCACAAATATATAAAAATGAATTATTCGACAACAAAGAGAGAGGGTTTAGCCATGGTGTTTGCTGTAAAGAAGTTTCGGCATTATCTTTTGGCTACGCCCTTTACCTTCTTTGTTAACCATCAAGCCTTGCTTTACCTTGTTATAAACTATGCGCTATAGGATTCATAGCTCGATGGTTACTTCTACTTTTAGAATTTGACTTCTCTATGGTTGTACGTAAAGGAAAGCGGCATTATATGGCTAAGCATATGTCCCACATCTCCACCCGAGAAGCCGCTAGACAAGGCATTACAGACGAAGTACCTGATGCCCATCTATTCAACGTATCCAGTGAAAGAGATTTGTTTAGAGTTGATTTGACACCTGATTGGGTAGATGACATAGTCCAAGTGCTTGAGCACAAACTCCCTGAATGCCCAATAGAAAAAGTCTGACTTAAGTGACTCATTCTCAAAGTCTGACCTTATCGATTGATAGCAAGCCAACTCTATCAGCTTGGACAAGACGGATTATTGCACAAATGTGTGTGTGAGCATGAAATGCATGATGCACTTGCTTGTAGAGACACATGATGGAATAGCAGGAGGGCATTTCAACGAAGACACAACAGCCCACAAGGTGCTGCAGCCTCAGCTATGTTGGCCTACTCTTTTTCGAGATGCAGTACAATTTGTCAAGCACTGTGATGAGTGCCAAAGGACCAAGGTACCAGTTCGTAAGGACAAAATGGAGTTGAGTCCAATCGTTGCAATCCAACCATTCAAGAAATGGGGGATCGACTTCATTGGGCCAATCAGTCCCATAGTGCAATACTCACAAGCAAAATACATCATTGTTGCCACAGACTATCTCATGAAGTGGGTGGAAGCACAAGCTACGAGAAAGAATGACGCTAGGAACACTACCAAGTTCCTTTGGAAATAAGTAATTTCAAGATTTGGCTACCCCATCAAACTCGTTAATGACCAAGGCATACACTTCATCAATAAAGTGATCACTCATCTCCTATCCATCTTTCTAATCATCCATAAAAAATCCTCATTGTGCTATCCTCAGGCTAATGATCAGCCTGAGTCTACAAATAAAATTCTAGTAAACGTCTTGACCAAGGTAGTCTTTGCTTCGCGCAACGACTGGGATAACAAACTCATGGCAACCTTATGGGCCTATCTCATAGCTTATAAGACAACTATGGGACAAACTCCCTTCAGGTTAAAGTGCAATTTGGAACAGGGAGAATTGGTAATGCTCTACTCAGTCAAGGAACATAAGCAGAAAATGAAGTTTAGAGGCCTAGGGCCTTTTCGAGTTCGCACCATCAGTCAAACTAGCAATGTAGAATTCAAAACCCTAGAGGGTGAGGGAATAGGCTTCTTCAATGACAAATGCATAAAGAAGTACTCCCCTCCCGTGCACCCATTGCATGAGCCGTCAATGCTCGAATCCCCTGTCAATGTGCAAATGGACACTATCACAGAGATTGACAATGAGGATGAGGAAGAAATAGAACCAGCCTACCTAAACATAACATTCACTGGCAAGCAAACACACACCTTCAATGCATTTGATGAGGAAACTGACTTTAATGTCTTAACTCGCAATCATTGGACTCACATTGGCAAACCACAGTTGTAGCCCTTTAATGCCAAACTCAGCCCATATAGAGACCGATCATATGTACTCTTGGGAAAGTGCAAGGCTGTAGTCTCTATTGAGTCTAAAAGTATACTAATGATCTTCTATGTGTTGCCAAACACCAAAGATGCAGGTACAAAATCGTTGTTAGGATGCACATTTGAAAAGCAAGCTCATTGCAATGTTGACTACGAGTCCCAACGTATCCACCTCGCCATAGGCAATGCACGTATAGTCACCACTTTCAGCAAGGGCTGCGTGAGTCCTTCAAAGTCCGCAAAGCCACCGGTAGAGAAACCCATCACCAAGTCTAAGGAGGGGGGTCGTGACTCGCCATCATCGACAAACCTAAAGACGTGCAAACCATTGAAGCCAAAACTAAGGCCTGAAGTTGGATTTCGGTACCCAGAATATCTAGCAAGCTGATTCCATCGTTGATGTGGACCTTCACCTTGTCCATCCCCAGCACAACATATACATCTCTCTTCGACTTTCTCTCTACATTGTTTTCCAGGCCCAATGCTCTTTCTACCAACTTTGGGGTCAATTCAATCTGCACCAGCCAAGTTTCTTCTCCCTTCTGCAGCACGGTCACGGTGCCGTAGTTTTCCTGCGAAAAGTTCTGTTAACCCCAACACGAAGAAAGCAAAAAGAAGTGGAAAAGACGCAGGGCAAAGGTGGAAAAAAGGTAGCCTGACTGAAGAAAGAAAAGGAGAAAAGGCCAAAAGCACAAGGGCAACCTTAAAAGTCCAAGGCAAAGGCAAAAGGGGAAAGGCGCATTTTAAAATAAAAAGGCGCACCCTGAAATCTTGTAAAAGAGCGCCGGGCTCTCACCCGTGGAATTTGTAAATATAGACGGGCGGTGGACAGGAAGCTAGGAAGATAGAAGGACAACGGGAGAAAGGGCCTAGGCTATGGCCGGCCATGTAAAAAGGGAAAAAGGGGATGACCGCCCAAAAGGGATTTAGGGTTTTGTATATAAAGTTGAAAAGGGAATGAGAAGCTCATTCCTGTGTGTGGCCAAAAGTGGCTCTCCTCTTCTTCTTCTTCTTCTTCTTATTCTTGCTTGCTTGAGCTTGTGCTTGAGAGAGGGAGTGTGAGAGTGTGAGGGAGTGAGTGTGTGAGGGTGAGGGACCGAGGAGGAGAAGCTCTCCATCTTCTCCTCTCTTCTTCTCTTCTCTTCTCTTCTCTTGTCTTGCTCGCGGCAATAGAGCTTGGAGCGTGGAGCTTGAGGATGGAGCTTGCTTGAAGCTTGCACTTGGATCGTGGAGCTACCGGAGTGCGCGGGAGAGGAGGTAACTCGAACGGCACGGAGGTAAGCTCACTACACCCGTAGATATGGATGGCGCGTCGGCTATGTGAGAGGTAGCCATTAGTGCTCGGCTTGGAACGCTTGAAACAATAAGCGGTCCGAGGGTCTTGGCGGTTGAGCGAAAGCTCCCACAGTTCATAAGAACTCCATGCATTGGATGTAATAAACCCCTTGGCCCACTATTTTCATGTATTTTTGTAGATTGCACTGCTCAATAATCTGCCTCACGGCCCATTCTTCGATGGCTACATCCTCTAGGTTGAAGATATGCCGAAATTTAAATTGGTTGAAAGCCCTTGTCTCCATCGAGAGACCGTATTTTGCCTATTCTTATTCTGCAAAAGATAATCTACTAGTCTTTTATTGGCCTGCCATGATGGTTGCCTATGATGAAGCCATATTCACCATTAGTGCTTTACAAAAGAATTACTCGCAGAAGAAAAGACTCCATGCTTTGCTGACTTGAGATGCTTAAGCACATTAGCAGATTTTTCCTTCAAGCAGTCCCTTCATTCCAAGATTTTATGCCATCACAAATTAATTTTTCATCTATTTTGAACATTGACTGAGGCTTTTTAGTTTTCCTTGTGTGTTTTATTCACATTACCTAATTGATTTCACCTTACCCCCTCCCCCCTTGAGAATGAGAAGGATCTTTCCTAGGATTAGAGGTTAAAGGGTTAAGGTCATGTCCGCATGAGCCAATCATAGAAGTTTGGATTATATTCCATTTTAGCATAGTGGTCCATGTCAATAGGTCGACTGCCTACGTGAGTGATGTAGGTAAGGACATATGTTAGGAAGTCACCAAAATCGATTCGGCTAGCGATGTGTAACTCCTCCTCAGTTAGACCTCAATTAGAATACGATCTAAAGATGGATGGGTCAAGAGTTGCATTTCTAGGATTCTGTGACAAATTGTTGTCAAAACCCTTTAGGAGGTTGGAGCTACATAGGTAGGGTCATACTCTGCGGTTTTGATAGCACATCTCTTTTTAGCATTAGTAATGATTTGACAGCCCTCGAATTCCCATTGAAGTCGGAGAGTGTACCATTTCCTCAAGGAAGAGTCGTTGTCAATAAGTTGCTTCAATTCTTTAATTTCCTTGTCGATGGCGTATGCAGTGCATTGGCCATATGATGTAATGAGGCATCGTTTCTGTGCTTGCTCACATGGGAAATTTTGGTGGCGATTAACTCCTCAGAATTGATCTCCTCTACTAAGAGGGTCTAAGGCCTATAGGTGGCTGGGACTTGACTAAGAACTAGAGAGTTCAACACATTTGATTGTTGCAGCTCTAATTGCTTTTGCGGTTGTGGCTTGGCCTCTTATTCAATAGGATGGGGCTGCAGCTACTAAGGGTGCTTCTGAGGTTTGAGGGGCACTAGTAGGCCCAGATTGAGATAGTTTGTTAGTAGTGGACTCCGATTTAGGCCTATAGATTGTTTTAGATTTTGCAGGGCTGGGCTTCAGAGGTTCTATGGATTTAGCAACCTGAGTCTCTTGTGGCCTGAGTGCCTGATGTTTTGTGTGGTTAAGCTTGAGGGTAGTGTTTGAGTAGGGCCTTTGGCCATTTTGGCTTTAGGTATACCCAGATCCAGGTGTTACCCTCATAATAGCCTTACGCTTGCAATAAGGTCTTGGGAACCCATCGCGGCTTGACCATATGTTGATGTCTATGGTTTCGTCTTGGCATCCTAGGTTTCGAGTGTGGGTTCTTAGCCTTACGAGGCTGGGGATGTGTGCTCTTAGGGGGCCTTGATGTTTAGGTATCCATTGCAGGAGGACATCTTGTCGGAGGAGAGTCCCCTGTACTAGGGCTAAAAGGGAGGCCTCATCTTCAAAATCCTCAACCATTGGATTCAATGGGGTCCTCACTGCCATCATTAAAGAAGCGTTGGGGCAAGGGCAAGGAGGAGGAGAAGGAGTTGGAGTAGGTCGCCATCTCACCAGGAACAAGAGGCACAATCCAGTGAAAGGACGATGAGAGAGGATGGAGAAGACAAGGAATAGGAAGAGAAATCTAGCCAAGGAAAGCAAGAAGAGGAGAGAAGGAAGAAAGAAAAAGTGGACTTACAAAAGGCTCGTAGGGATTCCAAGAAGGCAGAGGAGGAAAGAAAGAGAAAGGTAGAAGAAGAGGGGGAGTTGAAAAGAAAGGAGGAGGAAGATATAGCCCTTGCAACGCGTAGATCCATTGAGCAGCAATCTAGGAAAGACGAGCTGGAGCCCATGAGCTTGTTAAAAAATGAAGGGTCAAGCTCAAGTTCCCATGCACTGGAACTCATACCACCTACAGTGTAAGAAGGCAAGGGCAAGGCCCCAATCACCCCCATTCGTACTCTCCTAGCACCCGTCACTACCACCACCATATCCACACCTAGCTCTACAACCCAGGTGGATGCCATCAACCTAATGGCCTAGGTCCAATAGTTTGTGAACAAGGAAATGAGCCAAGGAGTAGGAGAAGGGACCCCTCTGACCAGAACGAAAAGATCGGTGCAACAGTAGATGCTGAGTTCAGACAGCACCCGAAGAAGCCAAAGGTGACAACCTCTACAACCTCCATCCCCGCAACAGAGATGCCGCATGCGGAGTACTATGAATATGTCAAGGAGCTTTGCTCAACTAGAGAAAGTCAAGGAAGAGAAAAAGGTAGCAGTGGTGGAGGTAGAAGTAGAAAAAGAGGCCATGGGCGCATTTCAATTAGAGAAAACCCGCCAAATAGCCATGGCCCTCAAGGAACATCTACATGCTAAAGAAGAAGCAAGAGCCAAATGGCACGCAAGATTGGATGAAGAAGCTGAAGCCATAGTGTGCCTGCGAAGACACAACAAAGAGATCGTAGGGCTCTATGAGGATTTGCAAGTCGAAATGGAAAATATCACTAAAGCCACAGAGGAACTAGAGGCATTGAGGGAGGAAAGAACACCCAGGTATGAAAAAGAAGTGGAGAAATTGACATGAACACACAAGTACAAAAAAGAAGTGGAGAAATTGACAAAAGAGACAACCTCAGCACAAGAAGAGCAGCAAGATAGGAGAAATGGAACATCAAGAACAAAGGCTGATAGTGCTAGCTCAGAGGTAGTGGAAAAGTCTCGAGGAGATGACAAAAAGGGCAGACGAATGGACAACACATAATGAAAGACGAGTCAAAGCACCTTGGCATGCCATCTAGCTTAGGCTGAAAAAGATAAGGTACTAGTTGAAAGCCAAGCAGAGGCCGCCCAAGTGGGCTTCGAAACCTAGCAACGTGCCTTCCTCAATGCACCACTTGATGTCACCCAGAGGAGGAAAGGGAGGCTATTGAAACCATCAAGAAAAAGCTGTAGATTGCACACAGGGCCTTAAGAGCAGGCTTGCGCATGCTGCCGCGACCTGTGGGAGTCAGCTTGACCATGGAAGAGCAACAGAGATACACTATTTGGCAGGCATGACCCCAGAGGAAATAGATGCAATTGGGTTCGTAGACAGAGTCCAATAGGAAACCTAGCAAGGAGATGAGCTTGGTCTAAGCTTTGAGATGGGGTCCCATGAGAAAGAGATATCCCCATAGCCTCCTTCTGAAGACCAACAAAGCAAGCGGACACGTCCGAAGAAAGAAGGGCTGCACTTAAGAAAAAAAGAAAACGGATGGTTGAAGAAGTAAGGAGAAGGTTGAATGCCAGACTGATAGAAGTGCCACCCGTGCCTATTCCACCGAGCCAAGATGATTTCCCAGCAAGGTTCCACATTGATTTGGTGATCTGGGAAAAACATGAAACTTCCAGAAACCCCTTTGATCTAAGCTTCCGATTCCCCACCAATTTGCGCAGGGTTCTACCAATCAAGGCGGTGGAAGAAGTAATCAACATTGGAAACAGGCTCAAGGAGAATGGGCTGGTGGGGAGAGAGAATAAAACCCCACCCTCTGGGGCATAGAGGATGCGGAATTTTGGCAAGACAAGGTTTTTGGGGTCCCAAGATCAGTGTGGGTGGGCTATGAGTGCCAGCCTACATGGAAAAGGTGCCTCTATGACATAAATATGGACACTTGGGTGGCTTTCTGCAATACCCTCCCATTCGAATGCAACAACCCCCAACATTCATGCCATACCCCCGAAGAATGGGAGTGGATTTTGACCCCAATGTCGATGGCTGGTACGAGTTCCCCATAATCTACGACACAAATTATACTAAGCCTGAAGAGGCCCCGATCTTCACCCCATAAAATTTGTATGACTCTATAGTCTGTTTTCTAGATGAATTCTCCTCATGCCCCAACCCTGCATTCATTACTACATGTATTTACCTTAGGCTACTTAGAATACTACTTAGGTAAAATCCCACTCCACAATAATGCAACCTCCCACCCCTCTACTTTGATCCCAATGCCATAGATAGCTGCTCCATGGCTCGACTGATAATGCGCGCTGTCCTTCTCCCTTTGTTTTGTTTATCCCTTTCTAGAAGATATGAATGATAGCCACTTTACATGTTGCAATCATCTATTTCTCTCTACCAACACTCTACAAGTTTGCCAAAACCTCAAAGGGTACTTGCACAGTTGGCAATTCTTGAATAAGTCTCTTAGGCCCCCTTCTCAACCCCACTTGGACGACGAAGCTTAGCTCTCATCCTACCTATGTAATCAAAAAAGAAAAGAAAAATAAAAATAAAAATAAAATA
This sequence comes from Lygodium microphyllum, assembly GCF_053477565.2. Classification (NCBI taxonomy): domain Eukaryota; kingdom Viridiplantae; phylum Streptophyta; class Polypodiopsida; order Schizaeales; family Lygodiaceae; genus Lygodium; species Lygodium microphyllum. The sequence goes on along the minus strand of NC_141142.1, from coordinate 88,776,563 downwards.
AAATAAAATGAACGAGAAAGAGAAAGAAAGAAAGAAAAAAGTAAAGTTGAAAAGAGAAGAAATCACAACGAACAACAGTTTACCCCACATAAACCATAGTCATCTGCACATTGGGTTCTCAAGTTAGGTGCGTCCGATGGCTTCAGTCAGCTGGCTCCATCCCTAACTCCCTAGCCTCATTTTGATTTCCCACTTCACTCTTAGGGCACATCAAGGGCAAGACATACCTAGGGAGGTAACACTCGTCTAGACCTGTCACCCTAGGGAGGGTGATAGGTCTATGGTTAGACTTGTCACCCTAACCTACATGCACCACATCTCCCTTATGCACAAACTGGGTCCTCAAGTGGGGGAAAACACCCATGCTTACCCCTGTGGTTCATTGACCTAACTCCTAGGCTTTCATGTGGTTCTTTGACCCAACTCCTAGCTCCGCTAGCACAAGCACAATGCACCACATAGCAAAGCAGTCACACCCCCAGGTAGTGCACCTTCTTTTCTTTTCAGGTACAAGAAAAGGCTCCAACCCCCTAGCTTCGGAGGCCCCATCATCTATGAAATGTGCTCTCGGCCTCCACCACCTTAACCGATTGATCAATTTCTTTCTAAGACCAATCCCCCAGAGACCCCATCATCATCGACTTGCACGACCGCCCTTTTAAATCACCAAACCTTCATCAACTCAAAACAGCAAGTGTCCTCGAACTAGAACCCATCTAGGAGGGGGGTCATCTCATACAACATGTCACCATGCAGATGAAACAAAGCAAAGGCTGTAATTGAGGTAGCCCAAGTCAAAAAGTGAATGAAGAAGCCCATTTGGAACAGTGCAGGAGAAGGCAAGCTCAGAAAAAGAGGGAGCTCCAACTACTTTGGTGGTGAGGCTCTCTCAAGGAAGACGGAGGCCCTTGCAAAGATGAAGGATGCTCTCTTAAGGATGAGAGAGAACCTTCGAATGCTCTCACAAGGAAAGCGCGAGGTGCAATGTAATTCATTTGATAAGAGTAGCAGGTTTCGTGCTGTGCAAATGGTGAGGTCTAAACAGACATAAACAAAAGGATCAAGCAGCTTGAAGGGAGTCTGAAAAAGCTACACCTAGAAGAGAGAGGGAGGAAGGATCCATCCAACACCATATTTAATTTTAAAGGATAGATCCACTCAAGGCCAGTGTCAAAGAGGGACCCACCCCAACTACATCTTCGATTGCAAGGGCTAGTCCATCCAACACCATCCCCCACAAGGGCTTGTATACAAACTCAAAAAATCCATCTGGCTATACACATCCCACCTTCCAACTATCACACATTAGTGCCATGGGACTGGCACTAAACTAGGAGGGGGGTAATGTTAACCTCAACACAAGAAGAAAGTGAAAAAAGTGGAAAAGCACAAGTCGGGACCTAAGAGAGATGGCATAGGAGGAAATCAGACACAACGAAAAAGGGGTAGGAGGAAAAACAACTAGAATCGCAAGGTCGGCCTCAAAAATCAAGTCAAAGGAAAAAGTGCATTTTTAAATGCAAGGCACCCCTAAAACTATTGTAAAAGAGCTCTAGGCTCCCTCTTGTGGTGCAAATTGTAAAGGTAGATGGGCGGTAGAAAGGAAGCTAGGAAGATAGGAGGAAAATGGGAAAGAGGGGCCAACCATGTAAAAAAGGGGTTAAGGGGATGATCGCCCAAAGGGGATTTACGGTTTTGTATATAAAGTTGAAAAGTGAATGAAGAGCTCATTCTCTGGTGTGTGGCAAAAGTGGACTCATCTTCTTCTCTCCTTCTCTTCTCTTTGCTTGTTTGTGAGTGCTTGAGGGAGGAAGTGTGAGTGAGTGAGGGAGTGAGTGTGTGAGGGTGAGGGATCTTGGAGGTGAAGCTCTCCATCATCCCTTCTCTTCTTCTTCTCTTCTCTTATCTACTCTCGTCTCGTGTGTGGCTATGGAGTCAAAATTTGTTAAGTAGTATTGTAAGAAATTCCAACCAATAGCCCTTTTCGCTCATCTTCTTCTAGCGCATCCCCAACATGGTCCAATTAACAAAGTAAACATTGCCAGATGCAATGCCTACCATGTGGCACAAGAGCGATGCTAGTTCTTGCTATTCATTACAGAAAAAGAGAGGAACTAATGAGGTTGTCCAAGGACTTGCCAAATGTAAGCATTACCCTAAACATAGTTGGTGCTTTAATTTCACTAGTAAGAAAAAGAAAATGGAAAGGTAGATGAAGGATTATTATGTGGCAAGATCTCCAATATAACAAGGTTCATGTTGGTGAATATTACATGTGGAAAGTGAAGACAGAAAAAAGAAGAAAATGAAGAAGATACAAGAAGAACAATGGAGAGGAAGAAAGTGGAAGGAAGTATATTTTTTAATTCATTTAATCACAACTGGATCATACTTTTTAAAGAACTAGAAGAACAACCACTATGGCCTTTTTCTACGCAAGCCAATAAAGAACTAACAACCTTACTTTTGGAGAATTGAATGAGAAATGTGACTAGGAATGGTTCATGTAACACATTGAGGGGTGGAGGCCCAATTTAAAGGATTGGAGGAGAGGAAGGATAAGAAAGCTAGCTAAGATGAAAAATAGCTATGGTAAGGCAATGCCTAGCAATCAAAGCCCTTAAAGGGCATTAAATGCATTTAAAACTAGATCTTAGAGTGGTGCCACGTGGGACCTCTCTCCCATGCAACCAATCAATGTGGGGTGAAAACTGTGCATCTAATCAGGATGACCTAAGCTAGGTTATGTCAAAGGTTGGGAGGAATGGGGAGAAGATGGAGCTCGATTGCCTATCAGTAGAGCAAGGGATGGAGTTAACAAGGAGGAAGTGGATAAAAGCATTCTTAGAGAAGAAGGCTCAAGTGCAACATCGGAAGAGGGTCCTCATGGCACTAGTTGCACTCTTGCTAAAGAAACTTAGGTAATGATATGTGGACTTTGCCATGGTTGGGGTGTTCTTTTTCTTCATGGGGTGTATACCCTCTGAACATGAGTTTGATATTGTCAACATGCTCAACTCGGGCCACATTGTAGAAATTTCATTTCATTAGGTGAGGGTTCTTCTTTGCTTTGGTTAACTTAGGATAGGAAAGGGATTGGATTCTTAGGTCACTTGTTGGTTTTAGGGGCAATTATGTTCCCAAACTCATGCTATCACTAGCATGAGACCTAGGCCCAAAGTTAGCAATAGAGATTGAGGTTAGGAGTCAACTAAAAAGGATGGAAAAAATGTGGTTGGCTTCTCTCAAAAGGAGTAATTGGACAAGAAGCAAGCTAACACTAAGGACCTTCTTGTAGGGAAAGTACCCCAACAACCAATTCATGGTGAAGAGAGGACAAAAGATGAAAAGGACAAGTAAGGCCAAGTGGTGCAGAGACCCAACAAAGATGAATAGAAAGGCAAGGATAACATCCCTCTAGCACATAGGAAATTCACAAGAGGAAATTAAGGTAAAAAGAAATTCTCTCTCAAGAAATAATCCAAATTACCCCTTTTTGACCGAACTATTTACACATCTCTTGATGATGATGAAGGGATTGATGATGGTTGTGACCTATATTATGCATACCTTGCATAAGGTGATGGTGGTATCTTTCAATATAAGAGGAATGTGCTCTTGGGAGAAGGTGGCTACTTGCAAGTAGATCATCTAAAGCAAGAGACTTGACGTCTTTTCCAATTTAAGAAATCAAAACACAATAAATTGATTGTAAGGTGGAGGATGCCCATGGGTTTGTATGTCTAATAGCTTCATGCAGGTGTGGAAGAGGAGGCACAATGATACTCATCAAAGAGAGATTAAGGCTTACATGCAAATGGAGTGACCTAGAGGTTGTGCAATAATTGGGAGCATAATTCTAAATCAATAATAGATAGAAGTCACATACATCTATGCACCCAACTCCTTAGAGTGTTGAACTAGTTTATGGAAGCATATGGAAAACATGTGCTCTATAGGTCTGACTTTAATCCTAGGAGACTTCAACATGACGATATCATGAACTAATAAGTCTCATGCTACCAGCACAATGTTGCTAGAGGAGGGACTTACATGGGACATGCTATGTTTGACACATGATTTGGTGGACCTCAAGCACATATTTGTTGAACCCACACAAGTGGCATTTACATGTGGCATAATTGGAAAAGGGACCTAGCATGGAGGGCAGCAAGATGGGATTGGGCCTACATTAACAACGGGTAATGGTGGATAGCACCCAAACCAAGGGTTAGGGTTGTTTTTGAATGTGTGTATATCAAATCATACAACCATAGAGGCATCGTATAAGGTGGTTTACTACATGGTGAGTAATCACGACCCCTTGCCATTCAAATAAAATACATCATTCTTGAAGCATAAGGAATATTGAGCAAAGTAAAGGAGTGCTAGAAGAAGGAGAGCACATGCCATATATACCCACTTGTCTAGAATTGAAAATTGCATCAACGTTATTGTTGAGGTCTCTAAACAACATGAGAGGAGTATGGCATAAAGCCATGGGTGTGATTTGGAAGCTGCTATCTAGTACTTCTCTGCTCTTTCTTGTGCAATTGCAAATCAGCCTGAAGATTTTGTTCTTGTTTAGCTTTTGTAGGAAACCAAGGATCTGCTAAAGGCACATGAAAGATACCACGTTAATGGCATCAAGACTAGTTAACATCAAAGTTTGAAGAAGAAGTTGAGTCTAATCATTCCACGTTTCTCCAAGCCCTACAAACCAAAAAAAGGCACGAGACAATCACAAAAATTCAGGACTATTATGAGGTTGTTCATAACAATGATTTCTCTATTTTTAGGGCATTCACCAGCACCTATTAACCCTATCATAGACAAGATTTATGAATTGCATTGTGATTATGCATGATCGATGTGGCACATCCAAGATAGGGTAGAAAAAACAAAATCCCACCTCACTTGATCAACATGGATATGGTCAGAGCTTATGATTGAGTGAAGTGGGATTTTGTTTTGTCTACCCTATCTTAGATGGGCTTCTAGGATCCCTTTTGCAAGATGATTGGAGGTCTATTCACTAGTGCTACTACTATTGTGAATGTCAATGGATTTCTCTCAAATCAATTTCAACTTAAAAAATTTGTGAGATAAGGGTTTCCATTTGCCCCACTCCTTTTCACCATCATCATGGGCTCACTTCTTAGGATGATTGATTAAAAAGTGTAGCAAGGCTCGATTAAGGGTCTCCCCCTCCTAGATGGTTACCGAATCTTCACTATGCAAATATTCATGGATAATAACTCTAATTTAGTAGAGGCATCCCTGAGCTATTGATGAGTATCTATAGTTTGTTTTCTATGGCCTCAAGGTAAGAGATAAGATCAAAGGGAAAAAATTTTCTTTATCTCTCATTGGGCTAAGCATGAGGGTGGCTTGGATAGTACAATTTCAGGTTTATTAAGCTAGGATAGATAATCAAGTACCTTGGCTTTCCCATAGGGATAGGGCTAATACAGAAGCAAAAATTTAACTAGCTTGTAGCCAAGGTTGATCCTAAGATCTCTAAGTACCAAAGATTACTAATCAAAATGAGTGGCAGGATTGTAATATTGAATGTTGTGATCAATTTTGTAGTATCATTTGTAGCAATAACCAATGCATTCTCTAAAGACAACTAGGAGACATGTTGGAAGGATAGGGATTTTGTTTGTGGCTCTGCAACTAGCAAGAATTTGCTCTCTATGGCACGGGGATTATTGTGCGACTCTAGAGCACAAGATGGACTGTTGAGATATTTGCAATCACACCTACTTTAGTCCCTTTGTAGGAACAGCTAGGCTAGGAAGATGCAGTCCATTCTAGGAAGAGAGACAGATCCCATATGCACAGTGGATGTTAAGTGCTACCAAAGAACTCTATATAATGATGTACTTGAACTATCACTTTCATATATGATAATGCAATAGTACTTGTCTCTTTCTATCAAGTGTCTGTGTCATTGTTGTCCATACACAAGATTGTGTTTATGAGCTCAAGTCTCAATCTTGAAACCTAATTCACTTGTGTAACAGTTGTCTACATTGTCGTGTCAACATGAGTTGTGTCTTTATCTTCCATCCTCCATAGCTTCCGCCTTTGCCATGTTCTAGATCCCGCATCTTTGACATGGACTAGGTTGGGAGGCAATGAGATCAAAGGCTATTGGATTGATCGTCACACTTGTAAGTTGACTTGACATGAATCACCCTTGGACCATCTTGATGACCCATTCGATGAGCAAGGCAAAGCCACTAAGTGTAGGTGGGAAAGGCTGAGATGGGATGATGTGCTCTTAGTAGAAAATTGGGACTTCAAATTCACTTAGTCAAGTACAGTGAATATGTTGTTGAGGTCTTGGAAATTGATAATTGAAACTCTAAAATGGATAGATGAAGAAGACAGGGGTGTGATACTTCTTTAGCTCAAGACTTTTCACTCTCATTAGTAGCATATGATGACCATGTTGCAATAGCGGAGAAGGATCAAAAGAAATGTAAGGCTTTGGAAATGTAAGGGATGCAATGATGGAATGATGTGTGGGACCCCACCACTAATGACCTACTTGACAAGATAGAGATGGTCAGGAAGTGTTGCATGATTAGTGAGAACAAAGCAGAATGGGCCTAGGAAGCACTTTCTAAGAAGAAGGAGAAATGGCCTACAAGGGTATGCTAATGGAAGCACCCAATGAAATGTATACTGATGAGTAGAGGTAATGATGTCAGATTATCCAAAGAATGATTGGATTTTGAAGGGAAAAAGGATGCCAAATTCTAAAAAATGCAATTGGAATGGAAGGTGTAATTCCCTAGAGACCATTGGAAATCATGGTGTTGTGAAACCAAGAAGGTATGGAGAAGCATGATATTCAACAAGCTCAACACATTACTCTGCAAGGTATGCACTCAAATGTTGAGTAGTAAGGATAGAATAGGGAAGTTTTGGAAGGTCACATTGTGGTGTGAGATGTATTTGAAAGCCAAAGAGTCTATTGTCTATGTGCTTTGAGGCTACTCATAGAGTCTGGAAGAGAATCAATGAGTGGTTCACTATTGTTGGATTTAATGAAGGAAGAATGGATGAGGAGATTTTGAAAATTTGGAATATACTGAGGCCTATTTTTATAAGGGTCATGTGGAGCAACATAAATGTGGTCACTATAAAGAAAGTGAAGTTCACTAGGAAACAAAGGTCTTATTTAATAAGATAGTGGATGAAGTGCTAGCCTTACCTAGGAGACTCAAGAAGAGAGGTCATGTGTTTAAGGTTACCCATAGACTTTTGGGGAGAACAATGTGTAAGTGATAAGGGGTCCTTTCTTTTTTGACACCCCTATCCCACCTAAAATGTGCACTTGGCTTATTAATAAGAATATCAAATATTCTTTGCATTAAAAAAAAGAAGAGAAATGAAACAACCATAAGTGATCCCCATGATATTATTTAAAAGAAATCTAATTGAGAATCATAAAACATAATAACTGAAGAAAAATCTTCTATACTTCTTAGAATTGAAAGAAATATTTAGTTCGCATCCTATCTTGCATAGCATTTTTAGAGCATTCCCAAGGCTACAATCTATATTTATAGTATATTATAATTAGTTTGCTATGTGGCAAAAAGATGACCCTTTGCCTAAATAGTATGCTAAAAATTAGTATAATCCTCATGATATTAATGGTTTGGATCTCTTGCAATTGACACTCTTAGATTGCATGCCATTAATAGTTACAAAAATCACACTCACACACACACACACGCACGCACGCACGCACACAGACACACACACACACACACACACACACTCTCTCTCTCTCTCTCACTCTCTCTCTCTCTCTCTCTCTCTCTCTCTCTCTCTCTCTCTCTCTCTCTCTCTCTCTCTCTCTCTCTCTCTCTCTCTCTCTCTCTCTCTCTCTCTCTCTCTCTCTCTCTCTCTCTCTCTCTCAACCAACTACCACTCCCACATTTCATGCCATTAATGGTTGCAAATTGCACCTCTTGAGAGGGAAGCAATGGTGGGAAGTAATGGTGGGATGCAAGGTAGAAGCATTAAAGGGTTGAGAGAGAGAATATAAGAGAGTCATGTGATTACAAAATGAATAGTACCTTTATTCTTTGTTATTTTCACTTATATATGAATGTATAGTACGTATGTATATAAGAGGCATGCCCACCCCGCTATAGGCCATTGGTCTTTACTCCAACAACATCCCATTTAAAGGCCAATGCACCATTATTTGAAGCATAAAAAGAAAGTGAAGATACTATCCAATACACATCAACACTCTACCGTGAGCAAAGCCTTCAGAAGATAAACTCTTTGTGAGAAGATCTGCAACGTTATCATCTATATGGATCTTGACAAGCTCAATTTGCTCGTCCTCAAGAACTTCCCTGATGAAGTGATACTCCATCTCAACGTGATTTATCTTTGCATGAAAAATAGGCTTCTATGCTAATTGAATGGCACTTTGACTATCATAGAGCAATGTAGGTACCTCTCATATAATGCCCAAATCTCCCACTAGATGAGTAAGCTATATAGCTTCCTTATAGGCCTCAGTGTGGCTACAACACACTTTGCCTCAATGGTAGATAAATCGTGTATGGTTGCAATCAAGAAATCTAAGAGATTGCACCACCTGTGAATGTGAAGACAAAGCCTATAGTAGACCTCATAGAGTCTACACTCCTTGTAAAGTTAGCATCTACATATCCAAGAACAAATACATCCTTCCTTCCAAAGAATATGGACATGAACCTAATGCCATTCAAGTAACTCATAATACTCTTTACTGCCTCCCAATGCTTCTTTCTAGAGTTTACTACACACTTGGTAATCACTTTCACTGCATAGGCAATGTTTTGACATGTAGCAACCATGGTAGACATCAAGATACCAACTACAGATGGATAAGGAACCTTGGCCATTTTAGCATTTTTCTCATCTAACTTGGGCCTATTCTCTTGGTTAATTTTCAAATATGGAGATGAAGAACATTGATAACATTTCTCCTCTCCATATTGAAAATCTCCAATACCTTCCCAATGTATTTCTTTTGAGACAAACATAGTATCTTTTTTTCTTGATCTCCCATAATGCACATACCAAGAATGTGACTAACATTCCCCAAGTCCTTCATGTGAAACATTTCATCAAAACTTTTATTTAAAGCATCCTATGATTGACTTCCTAGAAATCAAGATGTCATCCACATAAAGAATTACAATCGTAATGCTACCATCCTTAACCTTCCTCATGTATAGGTAGTAACCAATCACACTCCTAGTACACCCATGAGATTGCATAAAGGCATCAAACTTATAATACTGTTATGTAGCCAAGAATCTGTGATGATAATATCTATAAAACCATGGTAGGTAACTCAAGTCTCAGTCACTCTAGCATCAACGATGTGCTTAATGATAAAGCAATCTATGTTAATGACCTACATCGAGAGAGAAATAGAGACAAGAAAGTTGTAGATAACTATCAAATCCTCAGCTAAGCCATATTAAGGCTAAGGTGAATGAAACACAAGACCTTATGGGTGACTAATGTGAAGGAACAACAAGAGCTCTTAGAAATGGTAGAGAACTTGAAGTTGTCCCAACCTTACTGATAGAATATATAGTGCATACATTGTGCTTGAGACCGCCTCTCTTGGGAGTGCTCGAGGTTAGCAATAGTTTCACCAATTGTGGACACTTTGGACATGAAGCTACATATTGTAGAGCTCCACAAAGGCTTCTGCAACCTAACCCCAACGTTGACTATCCCCAATATAACCAAGGTTTAAGCTATCTAAGGTAGTGATTGTCTCTAGCCTACCAGCTTCTTAAGAGCAAAGAGAAATATAGCATAAAGATTTGAAACCAACCCCTTTGGAATTTCTAAACCATTAGGCCACCCGATCATTAGTCATCCCCCAAGTGATGTGCTTGTTCATTATGTCAAGGAGTGAGGAGTACACTAACCCCTTTGTTTGCTATGACAAAGCGGTTCATCAGATCTTAATGGATTATAGGCTCGTGTCTATCATGTTGTTAGGTTGAGGAATGATCTAGCCTAGGAAAACATTAGCTTTCTATAATTGCTAACAACTGGGACACATATCCTCGCATTATCCATAGAGATAGGAACAACCAAAAGAGAACAAAGCATACTAATGGTGCCTTGAATGTAGAATAAACCACATGTATTAGGATTTTGCGAAATGGGAAGCGAGTGGTAGTAAGGTAATCATACTCTCGATTGCCATTCCATTCAATGCTCTTACTTGAGTACAAAGAAAAAAAGTTAGAATAATCATCGAGGGAATGATCATAGTAAATGGGTCAGCAATAGGCTATTGAATCGATTCCCACTTCTTGATTACTCTTGATCAATAAGGAATAGGACCTAGAGTTTGATGATTTACTAATACTGACTCAGAAATGGATGAGAACATTGAAATATAACTACCATGCAAGCCTCTCAAGGCTAAAACAAAACTTTGGATTCATCTCAGGTGCGGCCACCTTAAAAACATTGCACCTAAAAATGAGTTTGAAACTAAGAACCCAAAAAAAAAAAAAGATCTCCTTAAGTGCTTTATGTGGTACAAAAAAAGAGATCGAGTCATTATGTTTCTTGGTGCAAAAAGGCAGAGGAAAATCAGCAAATCAATTGAGGCAAGGAGTCAACCTAGTTGAGCTAGGGGAAACCCCTAAACCAGTCTATATAGCTTAGGACCTTAGTGCAAAAAATGAGCAACAATTAGTTGATTTACTCAAGGAATATCATAATGTGTTTGCTTGGAATTATTGTGACCTCAAGGGTATTTCACCCTAGGTGCTAATGCATATGATTCCTTTGAAGGCAGATGCCAAGCCTAGTAAACAACAATCCTACCCCATGAATCCTCACTATGCACACCACATATGAGAAGAGCTTGAGAAATTATAGAAACCAAGATTCATTTATGAGATTGAGCATATAGATTGAGTGTCACCCATCATTGTGGTACTCAAGAAGAATGGAAAATTTTGAATATGCATTAGCTACAAGAAACTGAATGCACAACCAAAAGAGACCATAAGCATTGACTTACATAGACCACATGATCGAACAAATGGTAGAAAAAGAAGCTTACAACTTCCTGGTCTAAATGAGTATAACTGCACCTGGATGATTGATCCAAGAGTGCCTTAGCCATCGAATGGGGGTATTCACCTACATTGTCATTCGTTTTAGTTTGACGAATGCACCAGTAACCTTCTAAAGACTCGTGTGTACTATTTTTAAGAACATGCTAAGATGTTGGCTCGAAGTATTTCTGGATGACCTTGTGTCCACTCCAACTAGGAGTAACACCTCAAGAAGCAAATCTAAAATGTGCAAAAATAATTAGGAGTCATTTGTTGGTGACAGATGATTTTTGATGTCGAGAAGTGCTTAAAAATAGCCAAAAATTACGAATATCAGGGGAAAAATAGACTTCGTCAAAGGCAGCGGTGGCAATCAGTACGATTTTAAGCGGCAAGTCCCTAAAGCGCTAGTGCTAATTTTCATGGAAAATCAAACGATGACGGATGGCCAAGCTGGAGTTTTCCTAGCTGGAGTTTTATAGATGCAAAACGACGTCATGAATCCAACGCAAGTCTCGGATCTCAATTCCGAGGTCGTTTGATCCCCCATTTAATCCCTGCAAGGTTTGGGGTTGTGAAGCGGCTACTAGATCTGGAAGCCGAGAAGAGCATGACCGCGCCCAGCTTTGTAGATTTCAATGCCACGGAACCACCTGTCCAAACGGATCTCGAATCTGATGTCGTTTGCCCCTCCAAAAGCGAAAAAACCTCTTGTCGGAAGTGTGAAAGCAAAAGTCATGAACTAGATAATTTGGATTTTAAGCTTAAGCTCTAATTAAGAGCTTAAAGAATCTCACGAAATGAAATGCCATGGGGGGGAGGGGGGGGGGGGGGGGGGGGGGGGGGGGGAGCGTCAGTTTTTCGGCGCCCCATTTTTTCCCTATTTTTTATCATTTTCCGATCAGTTTGGCATGAGGAATCCTCTTGGCCCTGAGATGCTTCTATACTTAGCCCTCCATCGCCATAAACGGATCGAGGAATGATGCACTGAGCAAAGAGATAAAAATCCAGTATTTCTCTCTCCTCCCTCTCTCTCCTGCATAGAGGCAATTCATGTGGTAAGAATCAAGAAGAGAATCGGGTGATGGATGCTTGTCCAGGAGGCACCGGATTGTTCCAAGAGGCTGAGGAGGCTAAAGGCTGAAGATCTATGCTGAAATCCATGGCTGGTGGGTCGATACACAATCCCAATTAATTATTCAAGAAATCCGAAACACGCAAAAAGGCGGTATGCTCTATTTTATGAAAGAATTTTGCTTGTTTTTTATTGTTCATGGTCTAAATGGTGTGCACATGGGCTGAAATTTTATTTGAATGTTCATTCCATTATGTTTGAGGGCTGCAATCCCTGTTATGCAGAACCCGTATTGATTTACATCAATTATAAATTTTCAAAACCTGGAAAACACTATTTTTGATGGAAAATGATAGTTATTTTGATTTTGAGTGGGGAAAAATGAATGGACATGGGATAAAATAAGGAAAAATGCTAAGTTTCAGTTCAAATGATCAATTATCAGAGGAAAACCAGAAAATACCTATTTTCTATTAAAAATAAATAGAAAAAATAGAGAAAAATAGGAAAAAATGGATTTCTTGCATTCGAAAAATATGAAAAAATAAGATCTATGTATGTGAATGTCTGACGGGGCTGAAGCATGAGGTTAAACTTTAGTTTGGCCCTTGTCCTTTGTGTTAGAGTGCATATTGATTGCTTTTACATACAAAAAATGACATAAAAACCCCTCTACACTTATGCAACGCAACAAAATCTAAATGGTGAGGGGGAGGATGATGTTATACAACTGTTTAAACACTAAAATGATAAAAAGTCTAATTGTTTTCTTTATTTATAGCATTTAGGAGGCAGTTTATTCGAAAAATAATGAATCTAGTAGCATGAGGTTTGCCTTGGTGCTAGGTAAATACAACGAAGCATTGCGTATTAGCGGAAATTCATTAAAATGACTGTTTTTGCACAACACATGCTAATTTCAAACCATAATTGTTTGTGCACAATCATCCACCATTACATAAATCATACTCGTGGTATCTATTCCTAGCATGCATAGCAATTGGTTGAATATAAATGACCCACGCTAGAGAGAGTAAGGCACCCAATCTATAGGTCTAGACGATGGGTCCAAGGGGACAAGTACGTGAAGATTGGTACATTCCTAGAACGATATAATATTGGTACCAAGAGTGAAGTCTGTTTCATATGTGTTATATGTGTTAGAGCGATGCATCTTGGGGCTAATCCCTGAGGTGTAGGAGAGTCACAGTGAAGCCACGACAATCAATCGGGGGGTGCTTCCTTTGTGTGTAATACGTGGTACTTATTGCCAATATGTGTGGGATACCTCCTCTGAGGGGTTTTGGGGAAGGTGATGTTGGACTATATATCAGCTACAAACGCAATATTAGAAGTATCTAGTGTGTATTCAGTTATTACATATGCTCCTGACCACAAGGCCATGGGGTTGTCTTGTACATGTTAGAGGTCCGGCTAGTGCTATAGCCAATGCCGGGGCCCATTTTAGGTCCCATCAGTGGTGCATCTGCCGGGAGCCACCAACAAGTGGTGGTTCTTGAATCTAGGGTTTTTAGGGACCAAATAGTTGGTTTATGTCCTCTGACAAGGACCATCAAGCTGAAATACAAAAAGCAGAACGCGCTGAGAGGGCTAGATGGCGCTTGGAGATTGTAAGATGCTATTCTCCTCAAAGGAGTAACCAATTACGCATAAGTGGCAGTGGTTCTAGTAACCTAGGCATTATGAGTAGCTCTTCGAGTGCAAGTGGAAATCTTGGTACTTCCCTACTTTTAGTTAATCAGCCCACAACAAGTGGGGGTGTAGTGGTTCCTACACAAACTCCTGTTGTCAATCCAATTGTAGCCATGGCACAACCTATCGCAATTTCAGCAGGTACACCAGATTTATTGGCATTAGGAGCACCGTTGCCCATTTTCCATGGGTTAGCAGAAGAAGATGGAGAACTCCACATTAAGGATTTCCAAACACTCATGTTCAATTATCGAATCCAAGACGAAGGACACCTAATTATGTTCTTCAACATGATGTTAAAAGGAAGAGTGGCAGTGTGGTATCACGGTCTAGAGGCCGGAACCATAACTAGTAGTGCCCAATTCTTTACGGCTTTCTGTAGAGAGTTTGCCCTTGAGAAGGGTGGACAATATTGGTTGCATGTTCTGAATGTAACACGCCAAGAGCCAAATGAGAATGTCCAACATATGCCAAGAAATTAAAGCAAGTTCTTCGCAAACTTAATGTTTATATCCCCATTCCAGCAGTTGCCCGGTTGCATAAATTCCTACATGGATTGGATTTTAATATCCAGGTGCAGCTGAGTAGTGTTGCTTTGGCCGATATTGACACTGCCATTACCCAAGCAGAAGGAGTAGAGTCGTGCTTGCAAGCGGCTTATGCAACAAGGATAAATTGGAATGGTAATAATTTGGCCTTGACCAATGGGAGTCAAGGGGACCCCATGTCAAATACGAGTGGCAGAGGGAATATTATATCAAATTTGCCTTTGTTACCAACTCCTCCTAGCATGACTATGCCCATGGCTAGTCAGGCGGCCTTACTAAATAGTGGTGAAAACCAAACAATGAATCCTAATGTTGTCCCAGTTGGTCAGCGGCCAATTCCTAATCAAGTGGTTAGGCCCATGGGATGATAGACTGATGATCGCGGCTATGAGTCGAGTGCTTCTAATGTCCTTGGTGAAGTTAAGGACATGATGAAGCATTACAACGATATGATCTCTAAACAGTATTGACAAATAGTTGTGGATGTCGATTTCCTTAAGAAGCAATAGAATTTGATAGGGAGTCGACGCCCTGAAGAGGGTGGCCCCTCAAGATTCAGCTGTAAGTGGTGTGGTGGCCAACATTTCCCTAGGAATTACCCGAATGTCAAATGTGATATTTGCAAAAAGTCTGGCCACTTAGTTACTACCTGTTGGAGTAAGATCAATTCTCTCCAACAAGGGAGTAAACAACTAGGTCTAATTAACCATCGCGCACAAGGGAATAATCTCCAACAAGACAATGGACCAAGGCAAATACTGCAAAGAGGAAAGGTTGTTGTAGAGGAGTTACCTCATGGCAGTGGAGTCAGCCTTATTGAGGCTGTACGTGTCAATGATGCTGAAACTTCTAATCTACGAGCCGTAACAAGAGGTCAAAAGATTAAAGAGAGTGACAAAGGAATTGTAAAACCTATCGAGAGAAGCCCTAAGCAAGATGTTAGGGAAAAGCGAGTCCTGAATCCTGATATGGAAGGTGGACTGTTAAGACCTGTTGGTAGTAAAGTCTATCCCAAGGAGGATAAAGGATTGCCAAGAAAGAATGTAAAGGCTAAAAAAGAGGCACCAAAGCCGACTGAAAGACCAAAGGAGAGAATGGTTTGGCGTGAGAAGAGAACTTTGGCTAATTATACGATGTTTATTACAGTCTTCGGTATCTTTGCATACCATGTGATGGCATTTAGGTTGTGTAATGCACCTAGTTCGTGGCAAAGAATAGCCAAAAAGACCTTTGGTGACATCTCCCCCGAGGAGCTGAAAATATTCATTGACGATCTGGGGGCAACCACTGTAAGGGATAGACAGTTGATCATTTTGCAGAAGTGTTTTGAGCATTGCAGACAATTTTGCATAGCTCTTAACCCACGGAAGTGCATCTTCGAAGTCCCTTATGGACTCTTGTTAGGCCATGTGGTCACTTCCGTAGGGATTGCGACTGATCCTAAAAAGATCAAGGTCATAGTTGCCATGAGTCTGCCACGTACTCCAAAGGAAGTGCATAGATTTCTGTCATCAATAGGGTATTATCGGAGGTTTATCAATGCCTTGGCAAAAAGAATGTTGCCGCTGACAAACCTATTGTCCTTTAATTGTCTGTTTTCATGGAGTGATGCTTGCAAAGTATCTTTTGACGATGTGAAGCAGGAGCTTGCCAAAGCACCTAAAAGGAGCGAAATGTTCTATGTATAGTGCTTATCCCAAATTTGGGAGGAAAAGTGGTACCATCCGATAGCTTTTGTTAGTCGAAAGTTGGGCATATCAGAAATTAACTACACCTATATGGAGAAGTTGTGCCTTGTGATGGTATTTGCGACCAAAAAGTTCACACACTATATGCTTTATGAGAGGGTGGTTTTTTATACGAAGGCGGAAGGGCTTCGATTGTTGTTGAATAAGTTACAGCTACCTTACTGTTTAGCAAAGTGGTTAATCACTTTGCAGGAATTTGATTACGAGATTAAGAGAAAGTCGCTGAAGCTTCAGGGCATTGTAGAGTGTCTTGTGGATTTCAGAGAACCAAAAGAGGTCTTGGCTGAAGGAAGTGACATGAAAACTTTGTTCAAGATTGATATGGCATCTATTCCCTCCTGGTATGCTGCTATAACGCAATATCTTTCTACGGGAGAGACTGGAGCTACTTTATCAAAATCGAAGAAGAGAAAAATTAAACAACATGCATTGAAATTTTCTTGATTATATCGGCAAGGTGTTGAGGATATTTATCACCGATGTGTGATGCCTAACAAGGTTCCATTTATACTGGAAGAGTGCCATGACTCCGCTTGTGGAGGGCACTTTGCTGGGGCACAGAAGGCTTTACAAGCTGGTTATTGGTGGCCGTCCATCTTCCAAGATTCATTTGAATATGTCAAGAGATGTGATACATGTCAAAGACATGATAGTCAAGAGAATAGAAAGCGTCCACTTACGCTGATTATGGCTACCCTTCTGTTTGAGAAATGGGGCATCAATTTTGTGGGACCGATTACCCCGTCATCTATTACTCAGAAAAGATACATTATAGTAGCAACTGATTACTTTACAAAGTGGTCAGAAGCACGGGCGACAAGGCAGGACAATGAAAAGAGACTGCCATTTTCTTACTTGAGAAAATCATCTACCGTTTTGGTCTGCCAAAGGAAATAGTATCGGACCATGGAACCCATTTTTTAAACAAGGTAATTAGAAGCCTAACTGAAGCATGGAAAATTAAGCATAACAAGATGACCCCCTATAATCCGCAAGCTAATGGACAAGTCGAAAGTACCAATAAGCAGCTTGTGGGTATCCTACCCAAGATAGTCTCTGAAAAGAAGCGGGACTGGGATACAAAATTAAATGTGACGGTTTGGGCATATAACAGAACATTCAAACGAGCTATTGGCCACACCCCATTCAAATTAGTTTATGGGGAGGAGTGTGTCTTACCCTTAGAAATTGAGTGTCAGACCATAAGATTCGCAATCAATCATTCTTTGGGTGATAAAGATGCCCTATTTGAGCGATTTACGACTATAGCCCACTTGGATGAACTTGAATTGCAGAGTCTGCTGCACCAAGAGGTGGCTAAACGTCGAATGAAGCGGTTGCATGATCTAAAAGCGAAGATGTATACCTTTAAAAAGGGAAGTTAGTTCTATATTACGATGCACGTAGGGAGCTATTTCCAGGAAAGCTGGAACCTCGATAGGATGGCCCTTACAAGATAGTTCGGATAGGTAAAAATAAGTCTACGATTTTATTAGCTGATCTACAAGGAGTGGAATTTAAGAATAAGGTTAATCTTAATTAGATTAAACCTTATTATTTTTAAATATGCTAATGCGCTAAATGCATTGCAGGTTTATGCTGGGGTTGATTTGAGACCTGTAGGAGAGCTTAAATGGGTTGATGGGGCAGTTAATCCCTTATTTGGAGCACCCATATCTTGAGCAAAGATATCGTCAGGGGAGGCTTATCTAGTGGAGAAAGGGATATAAAGTGATTGAGCAAGAAGACGACACCTTTGTGTGGGAGATTAAAGTTTTCTGCCATCACTATTTACAAATCTTAACAAGCATCCCTGTTGGTTTTAATGAAGAAGGTGTGATGGAGTCGTCAGTTCATCCTCTAAATATGTTGAACTTTGATTATCATAATTACGAATAGGGGAGTTCTTGATGGCTGGCTGTGTAAACCCATTATGGAAGTATACATTATACTTTGATGGAGCATCCAGGGGGCCTAATAGAAAAGGAAGTGTTGGAGTAGTTATTAGAGCTCCCCGACGTAGAGTTACAATGAAATTAGCTGCTTATCTCGGGGTAGGATTCACTAAAACAACATGGCAGAGTATAAAGCCCTGATTATGGGATTGAATATTGCTAAGAAAGGTGATATTAGGTGGTTGTTAATAAAAGGGGATTCCCAGCTGATCTTAAATCAACTCAATGGCTTTGAATTCTTTGCTTGGATACCAAACATCCTGTCAAGTTCCTCCCAAGCAGTTCTAGCATCTTTGATGCCAGAGATATGATGTAGTACATCATCACTTGGTCCCTAGGCAATGATGCCTAGTGCCTTGCTATTCATCTTCTTCCATTCTTTGGTTTTTGGTGGAGCTACTGCAAGGATCCCACTTTCTAAATCTTATTTCCTGTCATCTATATCACCTTCATCATCTTTAAAGAGATCCTAGAGGTCTTTCCTCATGAGGTAGTACATGGTCTCTTCCTTTCAGGCATGGAAACATTCTCCATTTAACTTTGCTATTTTCTCAAGCTCTTCCATGTTGATAAGCTTCAATTAACAAGCAAAAGAGTTGTATTTCAATGTGTCAAGAGACACAAGAAGATCAGTGTCAAATTGACACTAGTTGAGTATTAATGGATACTAGTCAGTGATTGATTTGCTTTCTCTCACGAACTTTGTGGATGACTTTTGAGCTTCCTCAAGCACTGCTAGATTTGTAGTGAACTTTAAAGAGTGTACCTCAGTGATTAAAATCACAGTTGATAGCTTCAGTGAGAAGAAACAGTGAAAATGTCAAACTTTGAAGTTTTGGCTATGGCTACCCACAGAGATGACAGTTAGGGTTTCACAAATTATGACAGGTAGAGAGAGAATTTTGGGAAGCCCTTTTAGCATGATATTTCCCACTTGGGGATCTTCAAATGCCCCACAAAGATATGGATAATTGCACCTTGTGCTGGATGCTGGATCACATTGAATCCCTACCTACGAATTTTGCACCAGTTTCATGTATTTATGTAATGTTGGGTCCTGCAGGGCACAATGTTGACCTCTAACGTGACGAGAAGGAGTATCTCAAGCTAGAGAAAAGCTCTCTTGAAGAGAGAAAGGGCTAAGATGCCTCAGTTTTATCACACTACCTCCTCCAAGGTCAGTAGATATGACAATCTGTGGGCACAGTCAGGACAACAAGCAATAGTTTGTGCAATGTTGGGCAGCAAAGACCCCGATGTCCTACTGTAAAGTGACACAAAAATCCTTCTTGAGTCAAGGAACACTTCTTTAGAAGGATGCTTGAAGAGATTTGGCTTGTGAAGGAATGTCCAAGAGCTCAAGCAACAGTAGGTGTAGTCTAGCTATGGCAGACATGAAGGTCAAGATGAAGTTGAAGTTGAAAATGAAGTCATGAGCTAGATGTAAATTGAACAGAGATGACCAAAGGTGAAGAGGAACTAGGAAAGTAGTGTATGGAGCTATGCCATACTCAACTGAGCTCTGATACCATGTGGAAATGTTGGATCTAGAGCATGGCAGGAGCTATGGCGGTTGGAAGGTGAAGAGTGAACTCATGAAGACATAGAGTTGAGGATAGAATGTCACACAAGTGAATTAGATTCCAATATTGAGAATTGGACTCATAAACACAATCTTTTGTGGTTGGACAATGACTCAGACACTTAACTAAAAGGACAAGAGTACCATCATATTGCATTACTCACCTTGCAAGTACAATGCTTTATAATAGTTGGGTTGTTCCACTCTCCTCACTATGCATATGGGATTCAAGACATCTCTTCCTAGAGCATACATCATTTGTCATTTCTCAACATTATACATGTATAATTCTTGTAATATCAAGGATCAAAGGCACATTCAAACTCTAGTATCCTCAAATACAATGTAAATTAAAGCTATACGTTAGTTTTTAGCATATTTTAATCATATTCCAACATCCAAGGTTCCCTTAAGGCAGTCATTTCATTGCTAACACCCATGATAGACCTTCATAATCACATTTCCTAGAATATTTTGTCTAGTCAAAGCCATTATGGTCTGTTGCAAGATACTACCTAGTATTATGGCTTGTTTTGATAATTGGGTAGTCATGGTGCAAGATGCCACCCATTATTACAGCATGTTTTGATAATTGGATAGTCGTGTTCGAACCTAGACAAGATTGCATTTTTCATTGCTTTCAACAAGTTATTATTCAACATCTTCTACCTAATTGATGCTATCATGGCCTTTGAAGGATATTGCCATATATTAATGTATGTTTTCATCATTAGATAAGCATTTTGCAGTGGTCGAGTTAGGCATTGCATAATTTCCAACACATTTCCATAGCTTGTAACATGAATGGACACCCATATTGCAACATTCATTGCTATTATAACATCTCATATGACAACAACCATCTAAGTGTAACATTCATGCGCCTCCATACAAATAACTTTTGGTTAGTTAAGACAAAAATGTTAGTTGGTACTGATTTAGTGAGTTAGTTTATAAGTTAGTAAGTTAGTAAGATAGTTAGTTTATAAGGTTACAAGTTAGTTAGTTTATATGTTAGTTAGTAAGTTTAATAAGTTAGAAGGGTTAGTATTAACATTTTATAGCTTATATAATATATAAGTTACTTATTAACGTTATAACTAACGTTAAAGGACGCCACCTCCTAAACGATCAGGCAGTGATCATCAACGCGACATCATCATCATCATCGTCTACGACACGTTAAAGGAAAAAAAAGAAAATAAAAGCTCCCACTCTAAAACTGAGAGTGAAGGAGCTATTGTGGAAAAAAGAGAGAAGAAAGAGAAGGGAAGGGAGAGGTAGCATGCACTCCCTTTTGCCTATATAAAGGCATGCCTCTCTACTCAAAAACAAAGTAGGAAGATACTCCAAGAGGCCGAGAGAGAGAGAGAGAGAGAGAGAGAGAGAGAGAGAGAGAGAGAGAGAGAGAGAGAGAGAGAGAGAGAGAGAGAGAGAGAGAGAGAGAGAGAGTATGTGTGTGTGTGTGTGTGTGTGAATAGAGAGTTAGTGGGAATAGAGAGTTAGTGATAGAGAGAGTTAACTCAAACCCCCCCTCTCGATCATCAACTAGGCAATCTTCTCTCATGCTCTTGCATCCTGAGTTCATCCCTCCTTTATCTCTCAAGCCCACTCTCGATGATGGCTCCAAAGAAACAAGGTGCAAAGACTATGAGAACCACCGCAACCGGCCCAAGTATTGCCAAAGATATTGGAGTGCCCAAGGTTGCTGGAGTTGCCACTACCAATGGAGCATCAGGTGTGGCAAATGCAATTGCAAGTAAAGACAAAATTCTCAATGTACTCATGCCAAACCAGGTTACTCCCATCTCAGAAATAGGCTATTGTTTTTATATCGCCACATAAAATAATAAGGTTTTTGCCAAAATTGTATATAAAATGTTCACTTTTGCATTAAATGGTGCATGAACTACTTGTTAGATTGCATGGACAACATCCATATAAACATTAATTACATAAAATCTTAGCTTCCATATTTATACTTACACGAAATGACAAATTTTGTCTAGAATGTGTATTAGTACATACATAAATTGATAATTGCTACCGAGGATTTGTAGTTAGATTAGTCAAGATTATAATCCGCAGAATCATGATAGAAATAGTTGCAACTGGATATTGCATAGGTTATGAACTAGAAAAACTACACTAGATACTAAACTATTAGGTAGTTATTTAGATGGTTGCATAAACAAAGAACTTAGTATTACATAATGATCTATGCGATAGAATAGAATTGCAAGCTGTGCATTAGTTAGCACACGAAAATAATTTCTATTTGCATTGCATAAAATGAGTAAGGGACATTATGCGCACTATAGATTAGTTAAAGTAAAATAGCTCGATATACCTATTGTCGAACACGACAAGGTTAAGTATTGAATCACGCTTGTTATAATAAAGTAAAAGTCTATTTAAAAGTCTTGTAAATTGTTTCATTAGGTTATTATTATCGTATTTTTCTAAGTACCAACTAAAGAAAACTCACTATTTCTTAGATAGTTCAACGTTAAGGAAATATTGGATGGGATCCATAAATCTGAAGAACAACTTAGATCCTCTCAGTCTAAAATATTACCTACAAAGCCCAAAATTGAAATGGATGAATATTGCATATTTTTCAAAAATAATTTATGTAATGGTATCGCTTATGTTGGGTAAATTAGCCTTAAGCGGGAAATTCATGCCTTGCATAACAAAGTTGAAAGAGATGTACTCAAACACTTCTTTATGGGAAGGAGAATCCTCATTGGACTGTAAGGTTACCTTAGGTTAAGGTCTACCTTGGCTATGTAAAGCTATGAGCTGTACGATGGTGTGATTGCCATTGCATCATTGTTGATATATGTTTGAAAGGATTGTTTGTGTTTGCTAGAATCTAGATCTCTGATTAAAAACATTAATAGAAAGGATAAAAGGAAAGATCACGCTAGACTACCCCTAAGCTAGCTGCGAGACCTTGCTCCAAGGGGGTCATGGTTATTGCTTCGAGAGGCTTAGATTGGCCCCGTAGTGGAAGGGTCTGTCCGTAGAAAAGGAACAATCTCGAGCAGTAGAAAATATGGATGCCAGGGAGGCTCTGGCTGTAAATTCCACATTACTCCTAGAATTTGACGAGCCCCTTTGTGACTTAGGTTGGAATCTTGGAACCCTAATACTAGTTACAAGGGTGGAATCTTGGTGGGAAGAATACCCTTGTGGAATTTTGTATATCTTCCGTAGGGTCGAAAATATTAAACAGAATTTTTGACCCTACGGAAGATATACAGAATTCCACAAGGGTATTCTTCCCACTAAGATTCCACCCTTGTAACTAGTATTAGGGTTCCAAGATTCCAACCTAGGTCACAAAGGGGCTCGTCAAATTCTAGGAGTAATGTGGAATTTACAGCCAGAGCCTCCCTGGCATCCATATTTTCTACTGCTCTATTTGAATTGTATGCATGTCTATGAGATAAATTACATGAAGGAACCTGTGATTTAAGGAACCTGGTTGTATATGTTTCAATAAATGTGTTATAGATAATTAAAAAACTAAAGATGATACAGTCACCGAAGGAAAGCAGGTGGGCATGACCCTTGACAGGTCACGATAGGGTGGCCCTGTTTAGCTGGGAGCTTTTCTAAATTGGCGATACAAATAGAGAAATGATAAATTGACCAACTAGTTGCTAGGTAGAATCGACTTGTATTGTTTTAGGGGTCAGAATGGGATTTTGCCTTATAGGGAGGAGGGTTGACATACCGCACTCCCCTTCGTCTCCTATTCTCTTTGAACCAAGTGCAATGGTAAGTCCGCTTCAATTCGAGCGATCTTGTAAGAAGTGGAAACTCAAATTACTGATGCTAGCTAGATGTTAGGAGACCCGACTATTTTTAAGAACCCAGAATTCAAGTCGATCCTAGTGGATTCGGCCGAAACTCTTCCGTGTGATGTAGACTCAATGGGGTATAAGTGACAAACCTTGTGATACTCCAAGGAAGCACTATGCGGTGTCATTTGGAAAACCTACTGATGGACTACTGAAAGATGCACCTTGTAATGAGCTCGGTGGGCACCTTATAGTTGGTATCAAAGTGCACGTTAGTATAGGATATGCCATAAGCTTAAAAACTTTTCTTGGATTGTAAATACAGCTTAGGATATGCTTTTCCTTAAGAGAGAATTCTTCTCTTTGTTAATGTATGTTTTTGAATTTTGGTAGAGTAACGAACCTTGGAAATGATTCTTGATCTTCCAAGTAATGTTTATGTCAGTTATGCATTCATCTAGTCTTGCCTGGAGAAATCTGATGATGTGGATATTAGACCAGTTGTACAACCCCTTGCCTCTATATCGCGAGAGATGGTGGATGATTAGTAGAGGGTATTGCTATATCGATGCAAGCCATCTAGCTTATCTTCAGAATAATTTAAAAAGGGTGAAATGGATGGAAGATCTTAAAGTTGTCAAAATCTATCTATTTTATGAGGCCAGTGTAAACTCAACCTTGTATACTAGAGGCAAGGAGATCAAACTAAACCAATATATCTATGAGGAAGTTACAAAGATCCTTCCAGCTGACAGAGTAAAAGTTGTAGGTCGCTCTAGCCACCACAACTACGAGAACGACGGATTTCTTGATCTCCCTCAAAAATATAGATTCCTAGATATCTACTCTCAGAATCCAAGTTACTTCATAAAGGATGTATCAAAGTGTCATGCTTAGATTGTAGTAGGGAATCTTTTTTGAAAAATAAAATGAGCATGTGAGCTATTTGAATAATGTATTTCTTCCCATTGATCACCTTGTACATCCGTTGTAATAAAAATTGATTGATACTTTATCAGTCTCAGAGAAATAATGAAACCCTAATTTTTCCTTGGAACCTCTGAAATTGTAGTTTGACTTTAGCTATGGAAAAAGAGATTTATTTGAAATTCTTTCAATAGATTAAGTGAGAAATAATTTGAGTATCAAACTCCAATATTAACGCTATTTAAATTTTGTAAAGTTTAATTTGGGAATTGTTGAAAATTTCCCAAAATCTTGCACCCACAATAATTCCCAATGAAGCCCAAGAGAAGAGGAATCTTTTTGAAACAAGTCAAAACTCTAGAATTTGACAGGAGACGCGAGAATGTGGAAGCTGATGCATAAATTTGGATTGAATCCATGGAAGATTATTTTACTTCTGTTGGAACTGTCACAGCCAACTAGGCCATGATAGCTAAGCTAAAATTAATTGGTGAGGCGGCTCAACTTTGGTGGAAGCAGTGATGCCGAGATCAAGGTGTCCTTGAAAATACCATTACTTGGGATTTGCTAAAAGAAGCTGTAAGAGGAAGGTATTTACCTCCAGCTTATCACACCGAGAAAATGAATGAGTTCTTTAATTTGAAGCAAATGGGACTGACCCTGGAGGCACATTACTCCAAGTTTGTTTCACTTCTTAAATATGCACCCTCGATGGATATTGCTTAACAAGTGTCCAAGTTCTACAATGGGCTAAATTCTCCTCTGAACACTCATCTGGAATCAATGCGTCCAACAAACCTCCAAGATGCTTTGATTCGAGCTTCTCCTATTGTACAGGAAGTACAATCAAAGCCTAAAAATAATAAGTTTTGGAGCTACAATAACGAAAACAAAGGAGGATTCAAAGGTCAAGCAAAAAGAACCCAATGTTAATTTCACCAAGGTCAGAAGAAAAAGGGAAAATCCAATGTAATTGGAGATTTTATTCCTATCCAGGGAAGCAAGGATGGTCTTAGGTGCTTTCACTATAATGAGTCAGGACATTTTAGGAGAGATGTCCAAAGCTTGATGGAAACCATCGCCAAGGCCAATTTCGAGGTCAAGGTGACAGAGCTGCCAAAGGCCGAGATCAAGTAGCTATGGCAAGAGGAAGAATGTCAAATATTACCCTTAAAGAGATGAATAAGGAGGAAGACCCTACTATGGAAGAAGATATTGAAAAAGCAACTGTTCATGCTACATTTCACAAGAAGGGTCCAGATCGTCAATATTCGATAATACAGACACCAGCTAGTCACCGAGGTAAATCATTTAAAGTTTTGATTGACTATGGAAGTACACACTTATTTATTTCACCCAAGTGTGCTAAGAAGTTAGGGATGGACACAGTAAATGCATCAAAATTGCTTGTGGAATTAGCAAATGGAAAGGAAGTACTTTCTACACAGCAATTTGCCAAGGTAGAATTTAGTCTAGGAGAAAACCTTTCAAGTATGAGTTTAGGTAATGAACTTAGGAGCTTATGAGTGTTTGCTGAGAATGGATTGGCTAATTCCCAATAAACAACAATACTCATATCCATTGTGGAAAAATTCAAGTCACATTTTAGGATTTGAATAGTGAAATAGTGACTACACAAGGTGAAACAGGGAAACCTAAGGCTCAATTAGCAAAAATTTCTCGAATTGTGAAAGGCTTGAAAAAAAATTACCTATTTACTTGATCAAGCTTAACAAGGTAAATCAAGATGGTCAGACAAAAGAAGAACTGCCCTAGTTAAAAGAATACGCTGACGTATTTCTTGAAGAGCGAACTGAGTTACCTATGGAAAGAGAAGTTGGATCATGAGATCAAACTTGTTCCAGGAGCAGCTCCAGTTGCAAAAAGACCTTACAAAATGTCTATTCATGAAGCCATCTAACTAAAAGAGCAACTCAAACAACTGTTAGATCAAGGGTATATTCAGCCAAGTAGTTCACTATGCGGAGCCCTAGTATTATTCCTAAAGAAAAAAGATGGAACTCGTTGTCTTTGTATCAACTCTATTGAGGGCTAAACTAGGTAACAGTGAAGAATAAGTACCCAATCTCGAGGATAGATGAGCTTCTTGATCGTCTACAAAAGGAGAAAGGATCTTTTCTAAGATCGATCTTCGGATAGGATAATATCATATTAGAATCAGGGATGAAGATATTCCAAAAACCGCCTTCAACACAAGATACAATCACTTTGAATTCATTATGATGTCATTTGGGTTGACAAATGCTCCAACCACCTTCAACAGGTTAATGCATGACATTTTCAAATCTCATCTCGATGATTTTGTTCTTATGTTCTTTGATGATGTCCTAACTTATTCTAAGGAGGAACAAGATCATGAACCTCATCTTTGCATTGTCCTAGAAACAATGAGAATACATAAGTTATATGCTAAGAAGAAGAAGTGTGCCTTCTTCAAAAGGAAAATTGAATACTTGGGATTCATAGTGTCTACCAAAGGTATATCAGTAGATCCTACCAAGGCCAAGGATGTTCAAGATTGGCCACTTCCAATCACTATCAAGAAAGTGAGAAGTTTTCTAGGTCTAACATGATGGTGTATGATATTCATCAGAAACTGAAGGGTGATGTATTTAAGTATGTTACCGAATGTCTGAGTTGCCAAAGAGTAAAATCTGAGCATGTCAAGTTATCAGGAAACTCCAGTCACTTGACATTCCTCAAACGAAATGGGAGTTTATTAACATGGACTTTGTAGTTGGGTTACCATCTGTACAAGAAGGATATAACTCAATGATGGTGATAGTAGACATGCTAACAAAGTCACTCATCTTATTCCAACAAAAACCAATTACAAAGCTTCAGATATTGCAAGAATTTTTGTAAAAGAGATTTTCAAGTTACATGGGTTACCTAAAAGGATCACCAGTGATTGTGATTCTCTTTTCACATCACATTTCTGGAAAAGTTTATTTGAATTGGAGCCCAACTTTGTTTTAGTACTGCTTATCATCCATAAACTGATGGGCAGATAGAACAAGAACCAGGTGATTGAGGATATTCTGCAAGTGTATGGCAGCAAGGAACCAAAAAGGTGGATTTAGTATCTACCCTTAGTGGAATTTTCTTATAATACATCCCATCATCGAAGTATTTAGATGACTCCATTTCAAACACTATATGGTCAAGATTGCCGTATGCTACTTAATTTTTTCGATCCTACCCTAAGAGTAGAAGCTTTAAGAAAAATGTTAGAAGAAATGGATGATCAAATCAAAAGGACTGACAAAAGGCATATGATGATTTGGAAAGGCAAGAATGAATCTTCAAAGAAGGAGACACGGTCTTTGTTTGTGTCCATCCAAAGAAGAGTTCATTATCTTTGGGAGAATTTAAGAAGCTAATTCCAAGATATTGTGGACCCTACAAGGTTCTCAAGTGCTTAGGACCAAGCGCTTACAAGATACAACTCCATGAGAATTTGAAAATCCACAATGTATTTCGTGTTAGCTTATTGAAAGCATACGTAGCTAACCCTAACCATATCCTTGATGATCAACAAGTTGTAATACCTAGCCAAGGATTCCTTGAGCTACAACCTAATAGAGTAAATGATGGAAGAGAGAGAAAATTGAGAAGTAGAACCCTTAGAGAATACCTTGTCCAGTGGAAAGACTGCCCTGAAGAAGATGCTATATGGATAGATGAGAATGTTCTTTATCAACAATACCCATGGTTTCTCTCGAGATGACAACATCTCGATTCCTACGAGGGGAGGAGGATGTAACACTCTCGTGTCTCCACACAAATAATTTTTTGTTAGTTAAGATAAAAATGTTAGTTGGTACTAAGTTAGTGAGTCAGTTTATAAGTTAGTAAGTTAGTTTATAAGTAGTAAGCTAGTTAGTAAGATAGTTGGTTTATAAGGTTACAAGTTAGTTAGTTTATACGTTAGTTACTAAGTTTAATAAGTTAGAAGGGTTAATATTAATGTTATATAGCTTATATAATATATAAGTTACTTATTAATGTTAAAAAAGAAGAAAAGTGTCGAATTGACTGGTCGTTGCCGACATAAAGGGTGCCACCTCCCGAACGGTCAGACCGCGATCATCATCATCATCATCATCATCATCATCATCATCATCATCATCATCATCATCATCAACGTTGTCATCATCAGCGTCATCATCTACGACACATTAAAGGGGAAAAAAAAGGAAAAAAAAGCTCCCTCTCTAAAATTGAGAGTGAAGGAGCTATTGTGGAAAAAATAAAGGAGAAAGAGAAGGAAAGGGAGAGGTAGCATGCACTCCCTTTTGCCTATATAAAGGCATGCCTCTCTACTAAAAAATGAAGTAGGAAGATACTCCGAGAGGCTGAGAGAGAGAGAGAGAGAGAGAGAGAGAGAGAGAGAGAGAGAGAGAGAGAGAGAGAGAGAGAGAGAGAGATGCAATGCCTACTCACCTTAGTGAGTTTAACTCCATTTTCAACCAGCTTGTTGTTTTGAAGTTCAATATTGATTATGAGTTCAAAGCTACGTTCTTGCTTTGCACTCTGCTAGAGAGCTAGGATACCTTCAGAACTGCTATGAGCAATTCTAATGCTATGATTTTATATGCTGATGTAGAGAGTTCTCTACTCATGGAAGAAATGAATCGATAGAACAATGCATCCAATAATGCATCCAGTAAGTCTTCTAGTGCTTTGGATTCTAGAGGTAGATCACAGCAAAAAGGCAAATCTGATAGCAAGGATGTAGTAAATCACATAATAAGGATATTGAATGCCATCATTGTGGCAAGAAGGGTCACTTCAAATGTGACTACTACAAATGGAAGAAAGATAAAGGAAAGGGCAAGAAGACGAATGATAGCAAGGAAGAGAAGAAAGAGAGTCAACTTGCTAAGAAGAGCAGTGTAAAGATCAAAGAGATGAATGTAGTTAGCCATGAGAGCGACGGTGGGAATGATGTACTCTTTGTCTCTTCATGTTTCAGTGCATATGCATTGATATCCAATACGAATGATGACATGCACACTTGGATTTTGGATTCAGGTGCCTCTTTTCATGTCACCCCTCACTGTGAGTGGTTTACAGACTATACAGGAGGTCGACATGGTGTTGTCCATCTTGGGGACAATTATGCATGTGACATTGTATGCATTGGCAGTGTGCAACTGCAGTCTTCACTCTTTAGAATGTAAAGCATGTTTCTCAACTCAAAAAGAGCTTGATTAGTACTGGACAACTAAATGACAATGGATTTCATACCACCTTTGGTGATGGGAAATGGAAGATCTGCAGAGGATCTAGGGTTATTTCCAGAGGCTCAAAGAGTGATACTTTGTATCCTCTCCATGTATCTAGTGTGTGCAACCATGTTGTTGTCGTGACCGAGCAGCCAAGTGTTTCCTTGTGGCATGACCGATTGAGACACATGAGTCAAACAGGAATGAAAGTACTTTCTCATTTGCGTTTCTTGCCTTGTCTTCATTACGTTGATTTTGAGCATTGTGATCATTGTGTTTATGGTAAGCATGCATAGACATCTCATAAAAAGTCTCTTTCACTGAAATCCTTACCTCTAAGTTAGTACATTCTGATGTATATCAGATGCCAGGGTTATCTCTAGGAGGAAAGAAATACTTTGTCACATTTGTTGATGATGCTACTTGGAAGGTATGGATTTACCCTATTTGTAGCAAGGACGAAGTGCTTGACATGTTTAAAATTTTCTTGGCATTGGTTGAGAACTAGACTAATAAGACACTTAAGTGTCATTGCTCTGACAATGGTGGGGAGTATGTGTCCAAAGCGTTTCAGGCATTTTGTGATAGCAAGGGGATAAAGAGGGAGCTCACTACTCCTCATAATGCACCCCAAAATGGAGTTGCAGAGCGCAAAAATCAGACCATACAAGATAAGGTCCATACAATGTTGTCTCATGCTGCATTACCCCATGGCTTTTGGACAGAGGCTAATATGATAATCATTCATCTGATTAACAGGTCTTCGAATAGGTCTATGGGAGGGAGAGTCCCTCAGGAAGAGCGGTCGAGCAAACCACCTTCTTATGCTCATTTGCGAGTGTTGACTGCAAGGCTTTTGTGCACATACAGAAAGAAGAATGCAGAAACTGGAACTAAAGTCCTGTAAATGCATATTCCTAGGATACGATGACGAGGGTGAGATAGGGTATAGACTTTGGGATCCCGAGAAAAGAAAGATAGTATGCAAAAATGACATCATCTTTCGTGAAGATCGCATGCATCTTTGAGATCTCGAGAAAAGAAAGATAGTATGCAAAAATGACATCATCTTTCGTGAAGATCGCATGCATAAGTAGCTTGAGAAAACTGAGGAAGCCATGAGGGTTATTTTTAGGGAGGATGTACCTTTTAGACAACCATTTGTGCCCAATGGACAACAGCATATACCTGCTGTAAATGACCCTGAAAATGCAAGGAACGGTGCTGGAAATGACAAGCAAAGTATTGCCTAGGATGATTCACAGTTGCAGCAAGGAAATATGCAGTTAGGATAGCTAGCAGGGACTAGACAACATGTTGAAATTTCAAGATAGTAAGCTGAAAATGTAGGTTTGCAAGTTCCATAGGCTGCAAATGTTGAGCCTTCGCTTCATAGGTCGACTCGACCATTAAGGCCACCTGACATGTTTGTTCCTAGTGTGCAATATGATGTAGATTATGTCATGGTTACTGACTATGATGAGCCATCATGCTTCAAGGAATCAATGACTAGACCAGACAGTAAGAAGTGGTTCAAGGCCATGTTGTGGGAAATGGATTCACTTGATAAGAATGGTACTTGGGACTTGGTGCAGTTATCTAAAGGGCAGAAAACTCTTCCATGCAAGTGGGTTTACAAGATGAAGGTCACTTCTGGTTCTTTGCCAAAGTACAAAGCACGGTTAGTTACAAAGGGGGGTACAAGCAAAAACATGGAATTGACTTTGACAAGATCTTCTCTCTCGTAATCAAGATGACTACTCTAAGAACCATTTTGGGCTTGGTTTTAGCTGAAGATATAGAGCTCATATAGATGGATGTAAAGATTGCATTCTTACATGGTGATCTGCATGAGGACATATATATGCAGTAGCCTGAAGGTTTTGTTGCTAAAGGCAAAGAGACAATGGTCTATAAACTAAAACGAAGTTTGTATGGGTTGAAACATGAACTGAGGAAATGGTATCATAAGTTTGATACTTTCATGCAATCTCAAGGCTTTCAGAGAAGTCAATTTGATCACTGCTTGTACACCAAGAAGGTAGCAGATGGCAGCCTGATTATCTTGGTTCTGTATGTTGATGACATGCTAATTGCTGGCAAGGATACTCATGCCTTGGATTCATTGAAGTAAAGCCTTCATGGCAGCTTTGACATGAAGGATCTTGGTGATGCCAATCACATTCTTGGGATTCGGATACTCAGAGATAGATCGAAGGGGATACTCTATCTATCTTAGCAGGAATATGTATCCAAGATTTTGTAGTGTTTCAATATGGAGGGGGGAAAGCAAACAGAGTTCTATTGCCTCCATATGTGAAACTCAGTGCAGAGTAAAACCCTACATCTAATGATGAGAAGGCTGAAATGGCCAAGATTTTGTATGCTTCAACCGTTGACAGTTTGATGTATGCTATGGTTGCTACATGTCTTGACATTGCCTTTACACAGTGGGAGTGGTTAGCATGTACATGGCAAACCCTGGCAAGAAGCATTGGGAAGTAGTGAAAGATATTATGAGATACCTCAAGGGCACAAAGGATTTGTGCATTTGCTTTGGTAAGCAGAAGACTTCTATCATTGGCTTTATGGATGCAGACTATGCTTGACATGTGGATTGCAGGAAGTCCACTACAGGGTATGTGTTTAACTTCACAGGGGGATCTGCCTCTTGGATATCCATGATGCAGAAGTGTGTTGCACTATCTATTACGGAGGAAAAATATGTGGCTGCCACCACTGAGGCATGCAAAGAGGCCTTATGACTGTCGCGTTTGGAAACTGAGCTTGGGATTACTAAGGTTCCTATTCTCCACTGTGATAGTCAGAGTGCTATCATGTTAGCACATGGAACCATGTCTTTCATGCAAAGACAAAACACATACAGGTGAATTATCATTTCGTGAGAGAGGTACTTGACAACAAGAGAATTGAGCTGGTCAAGATGCAAACTGATGATAACCTTGCAGACCTTCTCATGAAAGGTCTTCCAAGTAGAGAGGTTTGCCCATTGTCGAGAGCTAATGGGTAGTCTCTTCAACTTTGTACATACTTAGACTTAGCTAATTTTTTTTCCTCTACCTTTTGGCACATTGCCTTTAGGATTGCCTTTAGG
Source organism: Lygodium microphyllum (assembly GCF_053477565.2). Classification (NCBI taxonomy): domain Eukaryota; kingdom Viridiplantae; phylum Streptophyta; class Polypodiopsida; order Schizaeales; family Lygodiaceae; genus Lygodium; species Lygodium microphyllum. The sequence continues at coordinate 88,743,710 of NC_141142.1, read as the reverse complement.
GGGGAGGTTGTTGGGATAAAGGACAGTGCCTGTGTCCGCCCGTAAGGACCAGGTTGTACATAATACATATACCTATCTAAAATTATTATTGAGGTACACTCTTCCATACCAATCTTAAGTCTCTATCTCTTCTCTCTCTCAACTTGCATCTCTACACAGAAGCTCCATTGCAACTAACTCAAAAAGAGAGAGAGAGAGTTAGTGAGAATAGAGAGTTAGTGAGGATAGGGAGCTAGTGGGAATAGAGAGTTAGTGATAGAGAGAGTTAACTCAATCCCCCCTCTCAATCATCAACCATGCAATATTCTCTCATGCTCTCCCATCCCGAGTTCATCCCTCCTTCTTTATCTCAAACCCACTCTCGACGATGGCTCCAAAGCAACGAGATGCAAAGACTATGATAACCATTGCAACCAGCCAAGGAACCGCGGGTATTACGAGAGATACCGGAGTGCCCGAGGTTGCTCAAGTTGCCAATACTATGTAAGTAAAGATGAAATTCCCAATGTCGTTGTGCGAAACCAAGTTACTCGCATCTTAGAAATAGGCTATTATTTTCATATCTCCACATACAATAATAAGGTGTTTGCCAAAATTTTGAATAAAATGTTAACTTTTGCATTAAATGGTGCATGAACTACTTGTTAGATTGCATGGACAACATCCATATAAATATTAATTACATAAAATCTTAGCTTCCATATTTATACTTACACGAAATGACAACTTTTGTCTAGAATGTGTATTAGTACATGCATAAAATTACTGCTACTCAGGATTTGTAGTTAGATTAGTCAAGATTATAATATGTAGAATCATGATAGAAATAGTTGCAGGTGGATATTGCATAGGTTATGAAGTAGAAAAACTACACTAGATACTAAACTATCAAGTAGCTGTGTAGATGGTTGCATAAACAAAGAACTTAGTATTATGGAACGATCTATGCGATAGAATAGAACTGCAAGCTATGCATTAGTTAGCACACAAAAAGAATTTCTAATTGCATTTCATAAAATGAGTAAGGGACTATATGTGCACTAGAGATTAGTTAAAGTAAAATAGCTTGATATACCTATTGTTGAACACAACAAGGTTAAGTATCGAATCACGTTTGTTATACTAAAGTAAAAGTCTTGTAAATCGTCTCGTTAGGTTATCGTCACCGTATTTTTCTAGGTACCAACTTTAAAAAATCATTATTTCCTAGATGGTTCAACATTAAGGAAATATTGGATGGGATCCAAAAATCTGAAGAACAAGTTGGACCCTCCTAGTCTAATGTTGTCAGAGCATTTGGGGTCGAAAGTCTACCACGCGGGTAAGAGACAGTAGGGTGAAGGAAGATTCAGGGAGAGGAGTAGATAGAAGAGAAAAGAAATAGAATATGTAAAAGAATACTCATAGAGGTAAAGCCTGTCAATTTATTTCTACATTCTGAGAAGATAAATCTCTTGTAGACAAAAACGAGCATAAAATAATAACTTCCTCTTTGCTGCTCAAATCGCCAATCTGATGGTTTCGTTAGTTCTAAAAGGGGGGTAAAATATTAGGACACCTGCCCAGAATACTCCCAGATCACTCTTTCTTCATCTCCCTATTCGAAGTGTTGTTCACTGCCTGAAAACTATGATCGCGCATCACACGATTTCGCCAATCTTTCTTTTTGCATAAAATCTCCCAAAAATGGCTGAAATCTAATTGTTTTTTTTTAACATGTCATCCTATTCTAGAAGTTGTCTACAGTTTTTGAATATTTACAAGAGATAATATCTAAAATATTAAAAATTAGCTAAACTTGTCCAAAAATCTAGCATTTTTGAACCATCGACACTACGGACACTGACATTAATGACTAGTATGGCATTGGCTCTCTAGATCAATAAGAAAGCCGAATAATGATGCACTCTAGAGTTTTTCACATTGTGTGCACGTAGCGGCATGACATACATCCCCTCTTAACCTGCACATCCTTCGGCACGTGCCAAAGTCTTATGGATCTGCAGTGTCAGAAGAAGTATCCTCTACCATGTCAATGTCTTTATCTTCTACCTTTTCTTCTTCCATATTCTCATGTTTATGCTTAGCGTCCAACTCCTTCAACTCATATGCTGAAGACTCCCTATGTTTAAAGAGCTTGATACGTTTTCCAACCCCCACTGGAATCCTTAGAGCTATCCCATCCATCTCATTTAATGCATAGGTAGCATTATCAAAAACAAACCTTACTGCAAATGGACCAAACCACCACTTCGCCATCTTCCGATTGGCACTATGCTGATTTTCCAAGCTACTATCATAAACCAACACCCAGTCCCCTTCTTGTATAGCTCGTGGTCGAAGTCTGTGTCGCTTGTCAAACCTCTTTTGTTGTTGATCCTTTCAATCTTCAGCTTTTTCATGGCTATCTCAATGTCTTCAGGTCTTCTTTCTAACTATCTAATGCGTATAACCAGCAATCTTCTCTATTCAAAACATTTTCCCATGGTAGAACACTCCAAGTAGCAATAGTCTCCTCAATAGGCATGATTGGATGTTGTCCATACATTGATTTAGCAAGCATATACCCTGTAACTGAACTATGAGTGGTCCTATCACAGCCATAACATAAAGGGTAACATTCTTGGCCACTCTTTCATCCTGCCCTTGCATGACTTTGCTAATGCCTTAATGATAGGCCAATGACCTCTTTCACTTTTTCCATTTGCTTCAGGATTGTAGGTTGAAGTTAAAGACAACTTGATACCTAATCATGATGAAAAGAAGTCACGAGCCTCGTCCCCATCCAATTCTCCTCTATTCGCAACCACTTTACCAACACAACCATGCCTACAAAAGACTTCTTCCAATAAGAACCTGCAAACTTCTTAAGTAGTCTTTGTACTAAGAGCTCGACCTTCCACTTGATTTTTCAAGTCTTCTCGTGCAAGCACAAGATATCTCATATTCCATAAACTTGCAGGCATGGTAACCAAATCAACTACCCATTTGTAATGCATAGACAAAGGATAGGTCGGTTATAACCTATCTCTATGCTTTACCATGGAATACCTCTGACAGACACTACATGATTCCACATAATGCTCCACATATTTATACATGTTTTGCCACCAATACTTCTCTTTGATCTTGGCAAATGTGCCCCAAACTCCTCTATGTCCAGAGCCCATAAGCTTTCATGAAATTCTTGCATCACCTGTTGTTGAGAAGCCCTATCTCCCAATACATGTAATGGAGCTCCTCTCTTTTTCTTTGCATGCTTTCATAAATATCTATCTTTCAAGAAAAACCCATAATCTTTTCTTTTAATCCTTTTGAATTTAGCTTCAAACCACTCAGCCTTCTTTGTTATGAGGCTGAGATATTGGTCTATTTTTAGCCAATCATTCTCATACAACTCTTCCAAAAATTGTGTTCTCACTAAAGCATAACACTAATGATGCTTTCTCTCTACTACTCATCTCTTCTCCATGGTTGTAAGCTCTTTTCTTACTAACAATTGTACCTATAGTAGTAATAGCAGCTGCATACTCATTCCCTGCTGTCATAAAGTTGTTTTCAGCACCTATCACATCATTCTCTTCATCTTCCATCAGCTCCTCGTCATCGTCAAACCTTGCTCATGAAAGCATGTCAATCACAGGGTTTTTTCTACTTGCAATATGCTAAAAATTAGGGTTAAGTGACTTTATATATGCAATCCACCACAACATGAAAATATCAAGAGTTGAGTAATTTATTGCAATTTACTATCATGCCCAATAGAGGTAGACAATCAGTCTCTACCACTACATGAACTCCCATAAAATACTCCCTATCACACTTAAGGGCTATCACTACACCCCAAAGCTCTCTTTTGACTTGAGAATACCGGCGTTGCCATTCATTGAGGACCTTTGCTCCAAACCGAATGGCATATATATTCCCATCAGCATCATCCTGACCCACTATCCAACCGATGCCAATTGGGCTTGTATCCACAATGAGAATAATAGGTTGCCCATTCTCATAATTTACTCCTTTTAGTGTTGGGGCTGAAATCAATAAGCTCTTTAACTTTTGAACTGCCTTCGTATGTTGTTTACCCCACCAAAACTTTTTCCCTTTTCTTAAGAGCTAATATAAACTTTCAGCCACATGAGCAAAGTGCAGAATCCATATTAAGTAAAAGACACATGCACCCAAAAATCTTCTCACCTCGGATACATTCGAACATGTCTCCCACATCCTGCTTATGGCATCAATCTTTACTAGTGAGGGATTTCTCCCATATGGTCCACACATGTGCTCAACAACTAATACTTCCTCCACTCCAAAAACTGACTTTTCTCCTAACAAAGTCAAATGCACTTCTTCAAGATGGCTCAAAATTCTGTTACAATCAGCAATATGATCAGTCACAAATCTTCTACATCCATGCTCATTCAACTCTTCATTTTCTCATAGATATCACATCCTTTGATCTGCACATCATCAAGAAAGGGTAAGGTCAATTGAAGAATATACTCCCTCAAAACTTTATGCATAGCATTCATCATATGCACCACTGAGTTGGTTGCTCCTTGTGGAAGTGTACACATCCTAACCAATCCGAGTGGTGTCTTCATGGTAGTGATATCTCGATTTTCTAATACAAGTTGGAACTGATCTATCCTGAATATAAATCTCCCATAGAGTAAATTGCCTTACTTGAAAATGTTTTTGCAAATTCATCCACTATCGGGCCTAATCCAACATTCCTTATGGTGACTTTATTAACTAGTTGCAAATCCTATATAAACCTCAAAGCACCATTCTTCTTTGGAACAATAAACTACCGATTCGAATATGGAGTTGAAGAGGGATCCAAAATCCGCATCTTGATCTTCTTGTTTAAAAGCTCCAGTAGCTTAGGAAAATATGCCCGAGGTACTGGAATAGGCTTTAAATTCCATGGCACATGAGGTACTATAAAGATCACCATAGGTACAACTATGGTTGGATCAACACATCCAATTTCATCTAGTTGAAACGCAAAGGCTTTCCCATGTGTTGCTAACATCTACAAAAAACAAGCTCTTTCTACAAGCAAAAGAAATCTTGTATTACCAATATTTAACTTTTGTAATATTTCAGTTGTAAATGTATGTCCTACTTCATGTGGATCCCGTAAACTAGGTTGTTGAGTTACTTTTTCAGTCAACCCAACACTTTCAAGTGATAAACGCAAAGCCACAGGCTTAACCTTCTTTGCAATTGTTTTGTACTTTGTATTCACCCTTGCTTCAACCCTGTTTTGCAGCCCACATTGCAACCCATAACATTCATGCTTAGCAAATTTTTGAATGGCTTTATACATCTTTAAAGTGTCAATATAAATAACCTCTTTTTCTGCCCTGTTTTCAGCATTAATTGATGCAAAAATTTCAGCCATTGTATCAACATCAACCAGCCCTGAAAACAGCCTTGAAATACCTTCATTTGCAACCATCAAACCATATGTCTTCAGCTCTTTTTCAGCACATCCTACATATTTCTTTCCAGCCTTGCATATGGCTGAAATATTCTTAAAACTGCAAAGAGACTACATGCTGTCCATTCTTGCAATCCAGGCACAAACATAGTTTTTCCCTTTCTTGGAGGCATAATTATCTTCCTAGAGGCACTACCATAGCCTCCACTTACAACAGTGATGTCTATCCATTAGGTGGCATAGGATTATCCTATAGCCTATCTCGATTGCGGGGATGATTCACATAAATAGTGAGAAACTATATTGTCTTTGTATCGTCTTTACTCCAAACCTAAGCATATGAAGAACCATCATCCAAGGCTTTTTTTTCTAGCCTTGATTTCAAAATATAGGGCTGGCCCAAAATCATCGGATAACTACATGAATCCTGCAAAAAAAAAGGATATTCAACCCTAACATCTCCAATAGTCATGTGTACATTCAGACACACCACATAAAGATCCCCTGATGAATTGTTTGCTGCCCACATGTGCTATCCTAGATCTACATCAATCACCAACCTCCATTTTCATACAAGCTGCATGTCATAACATTGATTTCGGAACTTTGATCCAAGAGAGCTATGCAAAGCATCTCTCTTTCTCCCACTTTAACAATTGTCTTTGTTGTAGAACCAGGCTAATGTGTTCATGAATAATGACTGCTAGGAATAAAATAAGCATCTTCTTCTTCATGTGCTTGTTGATGGACATTCCCATTATACATAGCATTCTCTCTATGGTTACTCCTGCCCATAAGACCAATTTTAGCCATAAGCTTGTTGTCTACACTCCCATTTAACCCATTTTCAACATCAACTTGCTCCAAATCAATATTACATGCATCATCATATTCCCTCTAAAGTTGTTTCTCTATGTCTTTGTCAACCTGCATCAATGCTTGTAAAACTTCACCATCAAACTGTCATTTTCATTTCAGCATATCAATGATTGCATCATGAAATTCAGGCTTTGCAATTCCAAGAACTTTACCAAGTGTGAATTCCACTCTACTGCCAAGTATGCAATCTTCCAAGACCCTTTTAAGGTTTGTGGCCATCTCAAGATCCGATTGTAACCTGTAACTAGGCTACTTGCCCCTTTTCTTCCCTTCTTATTTCTTCTCTTGAGATGCATCCTCCATAACATGCTTAGGTATGGCTTTTTCAACCCCTTTCTGCTACTCCATTTTACTTCGTGTTATGCGTTTAGATGGGCTTGAAGAGGAAGGACCAGCAGTGTCCTCATCTCTTCTTCTGTTTTCTTTCATAAGAGCTTCTTGATTATGAACCTCACCCAAATAAGCATAGGCTGAAAATGAATCCACTGGTGCACTCCATATTGTTCTCCCTCGTGCACTTTGACTTGCATAAGTCAACTCAGACTTTGTTGTTTTTCCCTTTTCCATGCAATCTAATGCTTGCATCCCAACGCAAGACTTTACTTCAGCCATGCCTCCTTTACGAGCTTCATCAATCCTTTCAATTCTCAACCCATATGTGGCTACATTTATGGCAACAAATGTTGTCATTGCAGCCATCTCTTTCAAACTCTTTTGCATGCCATCATTTCCAAATTTTGGATCTATTGGAAGACTAGTTTTTGTTGCATGTATTTTGCCATCTTTCCAAAAGACTAACCTTTTTGCTTCCTCTTCATGGTAGGCTGTACAATCTCACTTTTCATGTTGTAAACTGTCACACCAAATGCATCTTCTCTTGTATCCTTCTCTATATGGCCTTTAGGCTATTGCTCAAGTCTCCTCTTCTACCTTGACATCCAACTTTTCAACCTTTACATAGATTTATGTCGAATTGAGTCTCAAATCATGCATGTCTTTGATTAATTCATCCACATCATCACCTTAAAAAGTCAAACCAACAGGTATAGCCGGTTGTTCCACCATAGATGCAGGCACCTTGGTTGCAATTTCAGCCCCTTCTGAGCACTAGCAAGTGTGGTGCTTGTATCCCATCTTAATTTCATCCGCTCTCTCTTTACTAATATATGCACTGCTTCAAAAGATGCATGGTTGAAGTAAAATTTGATTTCAGTCCGTTTCAAAAGAGGCATCTTCTAAATGATCCATTAGCTTCTCCTGCAAGATAAGATTGCAGTCTTCAGAAACAAATCAAATTTCTAACTCTCCAATGAGTGTTGCTCATCGACATCCAACTGTGCATACCGACTTTCAAATTTACGAAGCAAAGTTGTAGCAGTCAACCCTTTATTGGACTTTTCGATCCAATCTGTAAATGTCTTTTTAGTTACCAATCTTGCATCTTCCAAGAAAAACTCTTCTCTCAAAGCTTTCTTAAAAGCTATCCAATCAACATCTATTCTATGTAACTCATCAATCTGATTATGCAATGCATGCATAACCAATTGTGGTACCCCATGAAACAACATCTTTTCTTCATACAAGCGAATGAAGGCCGAAACTTTTTGACCCTTAAACTACAACTCCTGTCCTACTGCCTACAATGCATTCACAACTAAGGAATCAATTCTTTCTGCTTCCTACCGAGTTTACATCTGTTGTTGTAACAACAATTGTTGCTGTTGTTCTTGCTGCAATAAAGCAATCATCTATTATAAAGCATCACCACCACTTGAACCTGTAGAATCTCCCATCTTTACACACCTACTGCCAACTTTCACGTCAAGTTCACCACTCTCGAAGCGTTTGGGGTCGAAAGTGTACCATGGGGATAAGAGACAATAGGGTAAAGGGAGATTCAGGAAGAGGAGTAGACGGAAGAGAAGGGGTTTAAAGAAATAGAATATGTAGAAGAATACTCATAGAGTGAAGCCTATCGATTTATTTCTGCATTTTGAGAAGATAAATCTCTTGTAGACAAAAATGTGCATAAAACAATAACTTCCTCTCTACTACTTAGACCACCAATCTGATGCTTGTGTTAGCTCCGAAAGGTGGGTAAAATATCAGGACACCTTGTCAGAATACTCCCAGATCACTCCTTCTTCATCTCCCAGTTCAAAGTGCTATTTACTGCCTGGAAAATTGTGATCGCGCGTCGTGTGATTTCACCAATCCTTGTTTTTGCATAAAATCCTCCAAAAATGGCTAAAAGCCACTTACTTTTTTTTTATATGGCATCCTATTCTAGAAACTGTCTACAGTTTTTAGATATTCACATATCTAAAATATTAAAAATTTGCTAAACTTGTCCAAAAATCTAGTATTTTTGAACCATCCACACTACGAACATTGGCATTAATGACTAATATGGCATTGGTTCTCTAGATCAATAAGAAAACTGAATAATGATGCACTCTAGAGTTTTTCATACTGTGTACGCGTAGCGGCACAACAACGTATTACCTACAAAACCCAAAATTGAAATGGAAGAATATTCCATAGTCTTCAAAAATAATTTATGCAATGGTATCGCTTATGTTGGGTAAGCTAGCCCTAAGTGGGAAATTCATGCCTTGCATAACAAAGTTGAAAGAGATGTACTCAAACACTTCTTTATGGGGAGGAGAATCCTCATTAGATTGTAAGATTACCTTAGGTTAAGGTCTACCTTGGCTATGTGAAGCTGTGAGATGCATGATGGTGTGATTGTCATTGCATCATTGATATATGTTTGAAAGGATTGTTTGTGTTTGCTACAATCTAGATCTCTTATTAAAAACATTGACAAATAGGATAAAAGGAAAGATCACGCTAGGCTATCCCCAAGCTAGCTACGAGACTCTACTCCAAGGGGGTCATGGTTATCGCTTTGAGAGGCTAAGACCGTTGGCCGCCCCGTAGTTGAAAGGTTCATTCGTAGAGATAGTCTCGGGCAGTAGGAAATATAGATACTAGGGAGGGCTCTATAGAATCTGACGATCCTCTTCGTGACCCAAGATGGGATCCTAGAACCCTAATACTAGTTACAAGGGTGGAACCTTGGTGGGCAGAATACCCTCGTGGAATCCTGTATATCTTTTGCAGGATCGAAAAAATAGAAATTATAATAAACTTCCAATATAATAAAGGAATTTGTTTTATTCAAGGTTTGTTTGAATTATATGTATATCCGTGAGATAATTTATGTGAAGGAACATGTGATTTAATAGACTAATTAAGGAAGCTGGTTGTATATGTTTCAATAAATTTGCTGTTGGTAATTTAAAAACTAAATATGATACCATCACCGAAGGAAAGCAGGTGGGTGAGACCCCCGACGGGTCCGTCCAATGGTAGGGTGGTCCCGATTAGCTCGGAGCTTTTCTAAATCAACAATAGAAATAAGGAAACAATAAATTGACCAAGTAGTTGCTAGGTAGAATCAACTTGCATTATTTTAGGGGGCCGGAATGGGATTTTGCCTTATGGGTAGGAGGGTTGAAGTACCACACTCCCCTTCATCTCCCATTCTCTTTGAACCAAGTGCAATGGTAAGTCTACTGTTTCAATTCGAGTGATCGTGTAAGAATTGGGAACTCAAATTACTGACACTAGCTGGCTATTAGGAGACCTAACTGATTTTAGAAACCTGGAATTCAGGTCGATCCTAATGGGTTTGGTCGAAACTCTTCCATTGCGATGTAGACTCAGTAGGGTCTAAGTGACAAACCCCATGGGCAGTGTCATTTGGAAAACCTACTGATGGACTATTGAAAGGTGCGCCTTGGAATGAGCTTGGTAGGCACCTTACACTAAGCACATGAAGTGATATGAATATATCAATGACTCATCTCGTATAACAACTATCTAAGCGCATGAAGTATTATGAATATACCAATGATATGATAAAAGTGTTATTGTTATTTATGTCTTACATCACAACAATCTATTAGTCACAATTTTTAGCATGCCTCCATGGCTAACAGCATATGTTGTCATGCATAAGGGATCACTAGATTTAGTTACAAAAAATGCAAATGAAAAGAAGGGTTGGGGCAGCATAGACATGAGGTGGGGGTCACCTTGCTAAAGAGGAAAGAGTCATGCTGTGATTCATCACTATCACAAAGGCTTATGTGGGAGGAGAGAATGAAGGAATAGTCCATCTATTCCATACATTATTTAGAGGTTTGCCTTGGGGATCCCAAACCAACTAGAAGGCTCCCAAGCCTATGTGGCACAAGGAGGAGAAGTTTGGTATTCAAAAAATAAAGAGGGCTTTTTCTTGAAGGGTGAGTGGGGCTTATAAATTCTCTCTCTCTCTCTCTCTCTCTCTCTCTCTCTCTCTCTCTCTCTCTCTCTCTCTCTCTCTCTCTCTCTCTCTCTCTCTCTCTCTCTCTCTCTCTCTCTCTCTCTCTTTAATTGAACATAAGATATGATCATGGAAAGGGAAAATGTGAGTCTTTGAAATTTTGTATCTCTCTCTCTCTCTCTCTCTCTCTCTCTCTCTCTCTCTCTCTCTCTCTCTCTCTCTCTCTCTCTCTCTCTCTCTCTCTCTCTCTCTCTCTCTCTCTCTCTCTCTCTCTCTCTCTCTCTCTCTCCTTTTCTTATGCGAGAGATGAATTTCTTTTTTAATAAGGCATAATGCATTGTATGATATTTTAATAGTTGAACATGTGTATGCAATGTGTACATGCTCTAAAAATATTTTTTTATTGAACATATGGAATTAGATAATAATTGTAATGGTTAAATATATTTATACTATGAATACATACTCTAAGACCACACACAAATGCACATATACTATAAAGATACATGGATAATACATACATACATGTACATATATGCATGCACATATGTGCAAACACATATGTACATACACTCATATATACACACATATGTACATATATACATACATGCTCATACATACATAAACACATATGAGTGATAGAAAAAATAGAGAGAGAGAGAGAGAGAGAGAATGGATACATGCTTATAAGACACACACTTACAATGTACACATGCGTACATGCAAATATATATATCCACACACAAATATATACATGTGTAGATACATGCAATGTATACAAAGCTATAAATATGTGTACACTGTAATATTTCCGATTCCTAACCCGCGTTCTTCACAAGAACCTCCTCTTGGTAGGAGGCCAAAAGGATAATTGTTGGAATTATGGTTAAAAAAATTTAAATTATCCCCTCTTTCCCCCAGCCGACAATCGTGCTGGAGGAGAGGGGTATAGCAAGGATGATTAAGCTCCTTGCTGGAGCTCATGGAAGAAACATGCCATGCACTATGGCCGAGTGGGGGCGGGAAGGACCCCTCCCCTCACCTGTAAAAGCCATGTGCCATGGAAGAAGAGTAGGGAAGGCCATCACGCTGCAGTTTGAGGAGAGGAGAGGGTAACGCTGACGGAAAAGGAGGAAGCCGGGACGCTGCCAGGCCAAGGAAGTGGTGGAGAGACTGAAGGAGATAATCGAGAGCTGCATAGTGAAGATTGCCATGAGAAAGGAGAGTGTGGTGTATGGTTGTGAGGAGGGAGGAGGTGCTGCATAAAGCCACCGTTGCCAGGCAGAGCGCCGCCTCTGATCGTCGAATGCGCCAGGCCGTGAGGTGAGGAGCCGAAGGCCTTTGATCTGTCGCGCCGTTGTCAACAGTCATCTTCTCTCCTCCCTGTGGGCCTCCACAACACCCCCAGAAGCTTTAGAAGCTTCTTGGGAAGCTTCTAAAGCCCCCTTAGGAAGCCCCCCTTCTTGTGGGTTTCTATAAGGCCCCTTTCAAGTGGGTTTAATAACCCCCCTCCTCCTCGGGATTTAAACCCCATTCCTGTGGGGTCCCATCCAAGCCCTTTAAAAGCCCATTAAGCCCCTTTTTTCCCCCCTTGGGTTTCCCACAAGCTCCTAAAGCCCGAGTTCTAAACCCCTTCCCGTGGGCCTTCCCTATTGCCCTCTCAAGCGAGTTCTTATTACCCCGGGTTCTTTTAAAATCCCCTTTTATTTGCCTTCCCGAAAGCGATCTTTTACACCTCTTTTTTCCTTGGAGTTTAAGGCCTTTTTCTTCTTTTTTCCCCCGGAGTTTAGGTCTTTCCCAAGCTTGCTTTACACCCCTTTCCTGTCGGAGTTTAAGCCCTTGCATTCTACAAAGTCATTTTTGACGATTGCAAAGTCCTAATCATGAAATCATTCCCTACTTCGAGGAGGCATCTTTAAGGCCTCTAAAGCTCGATTCTGAAAGACGGTGGAATTGATCAAGAAAGCCGAATCACAAAAGGGAGTTTCGCGTGTAAAGGAGACGGCTCAAGAACATAAGTCTGCGGCCAAGGCGAGAAGGTCGAATACGCGATGGCACCTAAAAAGGCACAAGGCGCAACCGTAGGAGAATCATCTCCTAACATCCATGTGGATATTTCACCACAAGTCCAGGTTTTCTTCCTAGTTTTGATTTACGTCATAATAATTCAATTGTGCGTGATTCATTTACGAAAATTAAAATGCACTTTTTCAATTGAAATACCTTAGCTAAATTAAAGGAAATAACTTCAATCAAAGAATTGGTCATTTGTATTAAACGAATGAAAAAGAAGAGCATAAGATCTCTATGCATTCCTCGCAAGTGGTTTTTATGCATTGCAAAGTAACAAACTTAGATTAATTAAATATCATCTTTATAAAGTCGAAATTATTCGATTAGACTTGGAAAGAATAAATCGCATGTCACATTATTAGGCATCTTTCCTTCGAAATGATTCATTAAAAGAAGGTTGCTAATAATCCATAGGAACTTGCAAGGCATGGAAATGGTTCTTAAGCTACGTGAAGTAGATTAAACTCTAGTCAATTAGCTTAAATCTCAATCAACTACGTAAATAGTTACGAAAGGTTGTGTAATGCTCATTCAGCATACGAATATCTCATTTAAAAAAGAAGTTAGAAAAAGGTTGCATGGTTCACATAAAACCCTTTAGTAGCATGAATCTTGAATGCATGTTCTAGAAGAATCAATAGAAGTTATGCCGTAATTTAGCATATGCTTTGATTTTAACCAGAAAAGTAGGGTTTATAAATCTACTCAAACATAGGTAATAAATCATGTGGTTACGAAAATGGTATCGTAAATATCTTCAAGAATAGTCAAGTAAATTGGTTTACCTAAACTGCAAGGAACTCGTTTAGGAATGGTTAAATCGATGCAACATATCCCAAGTACTAACTAGGATTTAGCACGTTGAGGACATGACCTAATCGCTCTTATTGCCAAAGCTGAAACTCCTATACCCTAAAGACTTGCCCACATTCATGGAATGTAGGGACATTAGGACATACTTGCAAGAAATGATCTAGGGTTTTTACCCTAAGGTTCACTCACTAAAAGGATGAAACTCGATTTGAAATTGGAACCCTAGGACCGACAATGTCGACCTAGTGCAAACAGGAACGGATTGTTATGAAGACACCCTAACCCTATTCCCTATCTAATCTTGACTCCGTGATTGGAAGACATCGTTTGATGGGTAAAATAGTCCCATGGATTGAATGCGACACTGGTGCAACATGTTGCAGAGTCACATGATCTTGTGATTTGATCACAAGGGAATGGCCAAATTCCTCAGAATGAGATTGACAGATTCTTACGCAAGTTTATCTTGCAAGAGGATGAATAATCATCCTGATATAGTACCTTTCTTGGGTAAAGTAACCAAGATACGAGGATTAGATATTTGCTTGGAAGCAAAAGACCAATCAGTAAATTGGAATAACATATTTACTGCTAATAGAACTTAAGGTATTGGTTAAGTTGTGTTAGTAGGGTACGGCCCTAACCCAAGCATATAAGGGTTAAGAAACAAACCCTTGGGAATCTTTCCAAGTCGCAATTGATCCCGGATTGAATGCTGAATGCATTCGAAAAGAAGGATTCGCTCCTTAGCAGTTGGCCAAAAATAACGACCACTGGAAATGATTATGCTTGTAACAGTTGTATTGAGCACTGTTTGCTTTGTTTGCTCAAGGAATTAAAGGATGAAAATATATCTAATGCTTCAGGTTGAAGGCCTAAAGGGAGAGGCAGCCTCAGTTACATCCGACTGCCTGCCTGACCCTAACCAAGGGGGTCGTTATCCGCGCCGGGAAGGTGGACCGAACCCGTCACGAGAGGTCTCTCCGTTGAGCGCTACTTGGAGCAGGAGGATGCTTGGGTGCCAGGGGGGCTCTGGCCGTAAATCCCTCACCTTCCGGGCCCTGCACAAGAGGCCAACGTGACTCGGGATTGGATCTCGAGGCCCGCATACTAGTCTACGGGCGAAATCTTGGATTAGTAATTCCTATGGATTACTGGATAGCCTTCGGGCGGATTATGGATAAGCCTACGGGCTGGATGTTATAAATGTATTCCAAAGATAAATATGATAAGCTGTTGAAAAGGAACTTGTTTGACATTGCTTTTCTATATCAAGTGCTATGATTACGTGAAGGAACCAGTGCCTAACGGACTAATTAAGAAAGCTGTTTGATGCATGTCTAACTAAATGTGGTAGGTAATTAGATAACTAAAACAACTTGAGGAAAGTACAGTGGATGTGGCCATGGGTCCGTCCTACGGATGGGTAGTCCTGGTTGGCCGGGAACTTTTCTCAATCATGATGGACAGC
The DNA here is from genome assembly GCF_053477565.2 of Lygodium microphyllum. NCBI lineage: Eukaryota > Viridiplantae > Streptophyta > Polypodiopsida > Schizaeales > Lygodiaceae > Lygodium > Lygodium microphyllum. The sequence continues at coordinate 88,728,689 of NC_141142.1, read as the reverse complement.
AAGAAGATCGTTTCAAAGGACACGAATAGCAAGGGCGCTGATCTAGAGTCTAAGTTATAGTAATTCTGGTTTACATTGTTTTAGTGGAACGGAATGGGGCTAGGCTTTATGGCAGAGAAGTTGAGCTTGCATCCCTCTCATTTTCCATTCTCCTTGAACCAAGTGCAGTGTGAATCCGCTTCGGACCTGGCGTTTCTGCGTAAAGTAGTTCGCTCGGGTTCGACGCTAGTTGCCGTTTAGGAAATGACCATTAGGGAAAACCCTGATTCAGGTCGGTCCTAAGTGAGAACGGCCATAATACTTGGGCTACATGGCAGACGCGGAAAGTCCTAGATCGCAAACCCCATAACATTCCATGGGAGTGCCGAGCGAAGCTTTCTAGACATCCTTTCCGATGGACTGCTAAGACTTGTCCTGAAGATAACAGGTGGACACGTTACATACACATACACACATATGATGTGAAAAAATATGAGACAAGAAAAAATAAAGGAAAGAAAATAAAAATGATGAGAGAGAGGACTCATATATACGAGATTATACAAATAGATATACATATATTAAGTACACATACACACACGTGCATGCGCACACATACATGGAGTATAGAAAAAATAAGATGTAAAAAGGAAAAAATGTATAAGTATGTATCATTTATTCATATTTTTATTGAAGATATGGAATGAGATACTAATTTTAATGGTCGAACATGTTCATGCAATGTGTATATGTACTAAAACCACACACAGATGTACATATATTATAAAAATACATGAACAATACATGTACACATATAAATGTATGCATATATAATTACAAACAAACCGTACGTCAAAATGACAGATGATTAAAAGAAAAAATATCCAAGGAAAAGCATAGGACAAGGCCAGTATGTTAGATCATATATATATATATATATATATATAGTATGATCATACACACATATAACATATATGAGAGAGAGAGAGAGAGAGGTAGGTAAGAGAATGGATACACACTTATAAAACATGAACTTACAAACATACATATATGCATATATACACATCCACACACAAATATATACATATACATAAATAGACTATGCATTCTTATGATTCCACATAAATGGATACACATGTATTAAACACATACACACTCACACACATCTATACATGTTTATGAGAGAGAAAAATAATAGTATGCAAACACACACATCTACACACAAACATATACATGTGCAAACATATGCAATGTATCCACACATGTGCATAATGTACATACACCGTGTACACAACATGCATACATATGAGATAAAGAAAGATAAGAGACAAGAGGAAGAGAAAGAAATGAGAGAGATTAAAAATAATGAGAGAGAGAGAGAGGACACACATTTATGAAACCACACAAATAGATGCACATGTATTCCACGCATACATATGTGCACATATACACACACAAAAACACATATATGCATAGATAGAAAGAGAGAGAGCATATAAAAAAAGAGGAAAAAAAGAAAAAATATTTGTGTGTGTGTGTGATTCATTTATGTGCGCTCATAAACATACACATAAGTGCACATACGTATATAAATGGATATATATTAGAGTTAGAATGTATTATTATAATATCTATAAAAAACATAACAATAATATGTATCATTATAATTATATGTATTGCTATATTTAATGTTTATAATATCATATAATAATGAGTGTGTGTGTGTGTGTGTGTGTGTGTGTGTGTGTTAATTTAGTAATACACATATTATTTATAGTTACTAATATATAATTAATTATATATTAATCATTAATAAGAAATTTATAATTTATATGCATATATTAAATAATAAATTAATTAATATGTGTGTATATATACACATTCACACGTGTTAATATATAGTTATAATCTATATTGTTAAAAATATATTATTATCTTAGCTAATTATTATTATTACTATTTATATTTTATGTATTATTTGTATTAATGATAATTATGATCTATGTATTATAATTTTTAATACTTTAATATAATTGATTAGATGTTAATGAATAATTATTTATACGTAAATTAATTATTAATAAAAGATGAAAATTTATATTTCAATTAACGTATTATACATATATAATTATGTATATATATTATCAATTATTAATGTAGAGAGAGAATAATAATACTACTACTAAATTCTCAATATAATTGTCAAATTTTTTGTAATGTTGTAGCCTTTGTGCTTGAGGATAATATGCATGTCATGATAGGCTCGATGTGAATAGAAATGATTATAAAATATATTTGTCTTTAAAAAACTTTGAGAAATGGTCATAAGAGTTTTTTGAAGATATAGTTAGGTTTGATTCTATTAATATTGGTCTTCCACTTCGTGCATATCAATGAGTGCAATATCTCTATATATTGCATTTTAGTACATTTAACATTGCATTAGTCTAAGTTACCAAAGCTTTTGAAAGTTAGATTGTGTTCCTTATATCAACCTTCCATGAACTATCTTGCCACATGAAACATGCTTTTGAACCTTGGTACGAAGCGTTGACAAAGCCTAGGCACGAAGCACCTAGTAACTTGCTATTCTAATAAGCCTTGGTTTTTTTTTCTCACCTAATCCTAGCCCATAAAGATACCTTTACACATGTATCCTTTAGGGGTTTTGCAACTTAAGTACATTAGAGTTGCATTCATTTTCACCCAACAATACAATAAGTTAAATTTTATTAATTGAACTTGATTTTTTAATTAAACCTTGCTACTACATATACTATTAAGTATAACTGAGAGAGAGAGAGAGAGAGAGAGAGAGAGAGAGAGAGAGAGAGAGAGTGTGTGTGTGTGTGTGTGTGTGTGTGTGTGTTACTAAAGATGAATAAGATGTAGAAAAACTTACAAAGATTTGGCTAGCTATTTGTTCGGTTTTGTCGATATACATAAAAGAGAATTTGTATCAATCAAATTTGGACAGACTTGATTTGGTACTATATATTAGTAGAAACATGAGAATAACAGCAAAGGCCCATGTGCCTCTAAAAGACAAACATGATGTATGTGTGTGTGCGTATGTGTGCACATGTGCATGTATGTAAATAGAAAGATGAAGACAATATGATGAAAGACATGTTATTCTAATATTGAAAAAATCTTATACATAACATATGCAAAAGATCAACAGTGATCTATGTTAAATTATTCAAATGTTCAACCAATAAGGTTTTTGAAATGAATAAATGTCAAAACTATGTTAAATTATTCAAATGTTCAACCAATAAGGTTTTTGAAATGAATAAATGTCAAAAAGCAGATGTACTTAAGGAAATTCAAAAAGACTAAAAGGCAATTGACTAGACGTTGGTAGGTCAAAAAAAGGTAATACATACGATAAGTACATGACTCTTAAAGAACAAGAGAGGCCATACACATCCAAGCAAAAAACATCTTAAAGAGGGAAAGAGCCCATGCAATCCTAAGTGTGTCCATATATCACTTTCACTACTCTTCATACCTATACAAGCATCCATAACGTGAATCTCGTTGTACTCTTTTCATATATGTGGATGTACGCATATCTTACTACTATGTTATTTTGGTTGTGGATTCGGAAAGCCTTGAATCTCCAAAGGCCTTTTTGAACCTACCTCCTTTCCAAACCTCCCCTTTTTAATTAAAATCCCCTTTTTTCACATTTAATTTCTCTCTCTCTCTCTCTCTCTCTCTCTCTCTCTCTCTCTCTCTCTCTCTCCTTTTTTAATGAAATCAAACTTTTCTCCCCCTTTGTAAATCAAAAGTTTCTCTCTCTCTTTTCCCTATCTTTTAGTTAGATTTTTTTTTAATTTAAACTTTTCTCCTTTTTTCTCATTTTTTATTAAATATTTTCAAAAACCTTCTTTTTTTTCTTTTTAATTAAATGTTTTTAAAAGCCATACTTTGTGAGTGAGAGAGAGAGAGAGAGACAGGAAGGAGAAAGAGAGAGAGAGAGAGAATAATAATAATAATAGAGAGGAGAGAGTGAGAGTGAGAATTATAGAGAGAAAAGATAAAATTAAAAGAAGAGAATAAAAAAGAAAAAGAGAAGAGAGAGAGAGAGAGAAGAAGAAGAAGAAGAAAAAAAAAAAAGGGGGGAGAAAGAGGAAGAGAGAAGAAAAAGAGAGGAGGGGGGAGAAGAAAATGGAGAAGAGAGAGAAAGGGAGGGAGAGAAGAAAAGGAGAGAGAGAGAGAGAGAGAGAGAAGAAGAAAAAAAGGGGGGAAAAGAGGGAGAGAAGAAAAAGAGAGGAGGGGGGAGAAGAAAAGGGGAAAGAGGGAGAAAGGGAGGGAGAGAAGAAAAGGGAAGAGAGAGAAAGAAAATAAAAAATGAAAAAAGAGGAGAGAGAGAGAGAGAGAGAGAGAGAAAAAGAAGAAGAAAAGAGAAAATTTAAAAAAGAGAAAATCCAAGAGAATAAAGAGAGAGAGAGAGAGAGAGAGAGAGAGAAGGAAAAAAAAGAAAAAGGAGACGAAGAGAAAAGAGAGAGAGAGAGAGAGAGTTATAACGAGAGGAAAGATTGAATTTAAAAGAGAAAGAGAGAACAAAAAAGGAAAAAGGAGAGAGAATTATATAGAGAAGATAAAATTTAAAAGAGAAAATAAAAAACTCAAAGAAAAAATGAAGAGAGAATAAGAAAAGGAAAAAGAAAAAGGAGGATAGAGAAAGAAAAAGAAAAGAGAAAGAGAGAGATCACTTTTTTTCCCTTTTTAAATCAAAAGTTTCTCTCTCTCTCTCTCTCTCTCTCTCTCTCTCTCTCTCTCTCTCTCTCTCTCAGATTGAACTTTTTAAGTTAAACTTTCCTTCGTTTATTTCTTTTAATTAAATATTTTTAAAAATATTTTTTAATTTATACTTTTTTGACATAGTTTTTCACATACTTTGAGAGAGAGAGGAGAAGGGAGAGAGAAAAGAAAAAAGAGAGAGGGGGAGCAATTGAGAGAGATCATAGAGAGAAAAGATAAAAATTAAAAAGGAAAAAAGAAAAGAGAGAAAAGAAAGAAGAAAAAAGGAGAGAGAAAAGAGGAGAGAGAGAGGAGAAGAAAAGAGAGAGAACAAGGAAATAAGAAAAAATAAACTAAAATAAAGCGTAGAGAGGAAAATAAGAAGAAAGAGAGAGGGAGGGAGGTGAGAACATAGAGAGAGAGAGAGAGAGAGAATTATAAAGAGAAAATATAAAATTTAAAAGAGAATAAAAGAAGGAAAAAAGAGGAGAAAGAGAGAAGGAAAAGAGAGGAGAGAGAGGGAAAAGAAAAGGTAAGAGAGATTGAAAAGAAAAATAAGGAGTAGAAGGGAAGAGAGAGAATATGAACACGGAGAGCATTATAGAGAGGAAAAATAAAATTTAAAAGAGAAGAAATTTTAGAGAGGGAGAGAGAATAAGAAGAAAAAAATGAAGAAAAGAAAAAAAGAGAATAGGGAGAGAGAAGGCAAACAAGAGAGAGAGAGAGAGAGAGAGAGAGAGGGAGGAAGGGAGGGAGGAGAGAAGAAAACGAGAGTATTTTACATTCAATGAGAGAATAAGGAAACGAGAGAAAATAAACTAAAATAAAAGGCAAAGAGAAAGAGAAAAAAATTAGATATAGAGAATTGGGGGAGACATACAGAGAGAATAAAAAAATTAGAAACAGAGGGGAAAAAGAGAGGAAAGAAAGAGGAGAAATATGTCTCAAACAAGGTTGTCGCAAAGCAACCTAGAGTTTCGTGCATACAAAGCATGCTCAAAACATTAGTATATACAATTATAAATGCATTTTTAAATTTGCATAATCTAATTAACAATCTAGACAAAGTCCCATATGCCCATTTCTCTCCACTCTAAGTAACACACATTTACATACACTTAGCTAGTATTGAAATCCACTTCACACAATATATAGGAAAAATGCACATACTAACTCACAAAAATTACCCTCTTAAAACTACACTATAAATATGCAACCAAAAAGTTACCTATATACAATCACATCAATTCCAATTGCTCAAGCTCATCAACTTATATGCTCATTCAAACATGCAAGCATGCAACTCTCTCTCTCTCTCTCTCTCTCTCTCTCTCTCTCTCTCATACATACAAGCAATAGATTCAAAATGTGCATCTACCTATACTTGTATATAGTGTAAGAACGAGAGAAATCGACGTTCACATTGGTGACTAACTTAAATATGTGACAATCTTATGCAATATCTGTGATTTGGCTTCTTGTTTTGACACTTTTCTGATAAAGATCTACATGATAATATATGAAATCTGTTTGAAGTATTTGAAGATGGAGAAAATGGTGACAAACATTTTTAAACATGAGGCAAGGGAAAATTCTCCCAAAACCATTTGGTGGCTTAATCAATATATTATTTTTTGTGATTTTCTATCTCCTCAACAATGCTCTATTGATCAATTATGTGAGTTGCAACTATATGAGAAGATATGCATTGAACTGATTTTTTGGATGAGTAAAATCCCTATAGTTTGCCATATCATTGTCATCAACTAAGGAAAGATAATCAAACTATGCAAGTACACCTAAATTTGCAATATTTTAGAGAATCTTCATAGACTAACTTGTGGCTGGAAAGCCCTAATGCACCCTCATTGACACATACACGCGCGCACATGCAACCTGCATGCACATTGCATGTGGGGAGAACTTTACATGACTAAGTGAATTCACATCTGAATGCAATTCAAACAAGTATTGATTTGATTTGTACCCTACACAACCAATCAAAGGTATTAATATGCCTCGAAACATTGGTGCGACATGGTGTATGTCGTACATGCCAAAGCGCCCTATCTAAATCGTGCACACCATAAGGTATTGATAGCAATTTACATGTTCGCTCATTGTTTTGGGTTGGATGTTTTCGGCAGAGGTGTGTTTGTGGACTCTGTAAGAGTGACTTGATTTGCAAAGCCACAAAATCCAGGGGATGCCTACGTGGAAGATGTATGATTCATGAAATTTGGACCACACAAAGTGCCTTTCAAAGCCCAGAACAAGCCAAAACGCAACTATGCTGTTCATGAACCTCAAAGAATAGCAAGTAGGTAAAAGCACAATGCATTGGCGATGCAAAGCACGAAGCCCAATGCAGTATGCTGTCTATTCCACATGACGAGTCTCGATGAGCAAACTATAGATCCACAGAGAAGCCCCATCGAACTACTCTAATTTGATCACTTTTTCACCACAATGCTTGCCTGCCTTGATGTGGTTCTTAATATAATAAGCTAGTGTAAGCCATGGAATATAAACATATGATCATCGGGGCGACCCCTTCATCCTATCAGAAACATTTTTGCGACTACCCTGACTTATTCATTTTAAAAGCTTTCCATTGCCAAAGGCACATGATCATAGACTTGCCCAAAATTTTATCTACAATATGCTAAGTTCATCTTTAGCTGTATTGATTCCTCCCATCGGAGTCCTCTGTAGATATTTACAAGTTTTATCTTTATGAGTATTGAATCCTCCTTTCTAGAAATTTACAAGTTTCTCCTTCTTTTTTTTTTTGAGTATCGTGTTACGTTAAACGCTTAGATTTCTCTTGAACACTGCAGTGACTCACTCGACAGAAAACGCGAATGATGAAGACCAATAATTCACACATGCACATAACCTACAATGCACCACCATTACGGCTTTAGGCTCAAGCAGCTTCTACAGCTCTGTTGGGCCTTGCACTACAAATCCCTCTCTGCACTGCTTCATCACTGAGTCGTTACTGAGTACTCGTGCTCACGAGTATTCATTTGCCCTGTCGAAGAAACAAATTAGGGCAAGTCCTGTGTACAAAAATGCCTGGTCGGGTACTTCGCTCAATGTCTTCTTCTGTGATACGCCAATTGCCTCCTCGTTTGAACAATCCTCCTAGTCCATCTTTCCAGGCGGATTCCCCTGAGCTGTTTGATTGTGAGAGGGATGGCAACCATGATGCTGCCGACTTTGCTGCTACTGCTGCTCCTAGAATGCACTAGGGGTGCTGCTGCTGAGCCTGCTCCTCTCCTGCCGTGTAAGCCAGGTGAGTGTTTTTCTGGCAATGGAAAGCCATTTCTTAGTCTCTTCGTCGTCCCTGGTCTTGCCCGCACCAGCTATGGAGATGTGATGCGAGTCCGCATACGAGTCCGCATACCTTTTCATACCGGACACCTCAGACAAGGACCTGGGATACCTCGTCGGCATGAGCAACAGCGTTGCCTCTGAATCCGTTCTCCTGCTGCCGCCCCTCACCATCCCCGCTGCAAGCGCTCGCTTGAGTAACCCCGCCTGCCTCTCGGATGAATTTATGTGTCCACCTTCCGGCGGTTGATTAGCTGTTGATATCAGCTCCATCTCTAACGACATTGCCGGCTCATCGTCAATCACAGAAGCAACCCCGGCGATGGCAGGCGCCTGGCGGCCATCACCAGTATTCTGATGGTAGCTGGAGGATGTACAATTCTGGGAAGGAACTTCCATACGGCCATCGCCTGCATTTCTTGAAGTAGATAGACGCCGCTGAGCATCGCCATTAACTTTGATCATCATCAACCTGTGATCCAATCCGATCAGGAAGGGCAGATGCTGATCAGCCTGCGCGGCTTGCGTGTCTAGAAACAAAGTATCCGAAGGCATGAAATCGCTCCACCTATGCTGGAACATGACATCGGAGACAATGATCCTGTGCCACAAGCGTCGCGCGAACTGTGCATCAAGGTCTTTGTCTGCAATTGCAGTACTTATAGGAAGCGCCAGAGGCCGGTCCTTCTTGCCGCAATCTCCATCTTTCCTGAAGCTTGGCTCATTCTTCCAGCTGAAACTGCGGCCAAGCCTAAAGCTGGCACAAGCAGCAACAGCGGAGGGATCCCTCTCTCTCTCAACGAAGAGCTGCAACGTCCTGTCAATTCCGGCGTCGCTGCCTGCAGATGAGATCCTTCCGGCAATGTAATTGGAAGCTCTTGCCGAGCTTTGCCGTTCTTGCTCCTGTCCAGCAGCTACCTGTATCTTTCCTCCATTGAAGAATTCCTCGACGATCAGCACATCCTCCGGCTCAACTCTATTCCGGCAGAGCGGGCAGGTGGAATGGCTTCCCAGCCAGGTGTCGACGCACTCGATGTGGAAGGCATGCTTGCACTTGGGAAGCAGGCGGAGGAGGTCCAGTTTCTCGAAACGGGAGAGGCAGACGGCACACTCGAGGCCGTCCTTGAGGCCGTGGAGGGAGGCGAAGGAAAAGACGGGGAGGGCGTCGATGACGGTGCGGTCGACGCCAGAGTCGCGGCCGCGGAGGGGAGGGGGCGGGGGGGCCGTATTCATGCCGGCCTGCTGGTCGTGGCTGCCAGCGGCGTTGGCCAAGGCGCCGGCCGCGGCACGCTTGCAGTGCTTGGCGTACAGCAGGAGGAGGAAGGTGAGGGAGAACATGGTGGTGAGGACGCCGATGATGACGGCGATGCTAGGGCGGAAGGAAGCAGACAAAGGATCGAAGGGGACGGGGGTGGAGGAGGAGGTGGTGCTGGTGGTGGAGGTTTGGATGGCGGGAGGGGGGAGGAAGTCGAAGGGAGAGGACGGGGATGGAGGGGGGGCGAGGAGGAGGGAGGGAGCCATGGTACGGCGCCAAGCTTGTGCGGCAGGGCGGGGGAGGGGGACATAAAGAGGTGCAGAGTTACAGGCGAAGAAGCGAAGACGGAGAGAGAGATGCTGCTGGTGCTGCAGCCCGCAAGGAGGACACCCTCTCACGCCTTTTGGCCTGGATTCTCAAATCCGAGAGAGAGAGAGAGAGAGAGAGAGAGGAGGAGGAGAACTGGGGGCAAGAACGTTACGGAAACCACTTTCACGCTTTCTCCGTCCCCTCTCTCTCTCTCTCTCTCTCTCTCTCCTACCTACCCCCACCGGCCTCCGGGGAGGGCGTTTCGCAGTTTTGGCGCGTGTCTTCTTCTTCTCCTTCTCCCCCCCGCACCCCTTTCGTCAGAACACTGTAGCGACACCCCGCCACACCACAGCCTCCCCTCTCCTGCATCCATCATGATGCTCACACCACGATCAAAAAGCTTCCCACGTTCGTAGTACTCAACCCCTACCTCTTGCCGGTCTTAATGCCGTAGTCTTATCACTGTCAGTGGCCCTTTGGCCACCGTCAAATCGTGTTTTTTCCCCGCTGTTTCTCTCTCTCACCTCGAGAGAGTGAAAACTGGCCCCGCAAGCTGCCAATCACATGGCGACAGGCGAGACAAACCTGCAGGCTGCAGCCATCTTCCTCCTCCTATCGAGACGCGAGAGAGACGAGTAGACAGACTGTGGGGTTGGCAACTTATTAGCAAAACCTTTGTGCAGTGTCATGATGAGGTTGCAAAGCTGCTGCTGGTGCTTCGCACCAAGTGTCATAACCGCATTGGAAGTCGCGGATGATGTCATGATTTTTTCATCTTGTGGATAGATCATAGAATATCCTAGAAATTGGCCTTGTTCACCCGGCATCCTCGACTCGAGGGCGCGCTTACTTAGCTCCAATTGTGTTCACACGTCTTTTGGAAATTCAAAACATTTCGCCACCTCCAGCTCGCAGAGTGCACTTGCTTCCTTCCACTCCAAAACTCAACAATCCAACTTGGAGTACTGATGAAATTGGAAGAGGACCTTGCTTTGTTGACTGTCTCTTCCGGGGTAAAGGGGCCAATTAGAGAACGCCAGCCAAGTGATGGATGGTCCAAGGATGCTAGTGGGGTGAATATAAAAGCAATTTATGTGTACATATAAAACATGTGTCAATGAAATGGTTACACTAAGGGCATTGCTACACAATAGACAAGCGTTCAAGTCTGTTCAACCACTAGGCTATTCATGTTTCTTTCAAAGGTGCCCTTAGGCATGTTATCTCATAAGGCTCCTTTTTTACCAAATGATTGTGCACCCTCATATATCTTTAGCCATCGTGCTAATGTAGCTCCACAATCTGGCCATGGTAAACCTGTAGATTTGCCATTGATATAAGTGATTGATCTAACAGATGTAAGGTATTTTACACTTGGCCCCTTCACCTATTTTGTAAAAAAGTTGGGATGAGCACCTGTAGATTTGCCACCAATATAGGAGATTGATCCAACAAATGTAAGGTATTTTACAATTGGCTCCTTCACCTATTTTGTTAAAAAGCTGAGATGAGCACTAGGGCTATGTTGCACAAGCTCCAAGATGATGTCCTCTAGGTTTATTGATAGAGCATCCTCGGATTATTTAGAAGGACCTTCTCTAATGGCCTCTTTCCTTCATAATGATGCCTTTTAGAGGCCACAATTCTACACTAAATTTGGTAGGGCCTCCACATAATTTTGAAAAAGAGAGAAAAAGCTAAGGAGATTTTATTAGAGCTTCTGCACAATTATTGAAAAGAGGGGAAAAGTTAGGTCAAATTTCGTAGAGTTTCCATGTGATTATGGAAAAGAGGGAAAAAGTTAGGTGGATTTCGGCCAAGTTTCCACTTGATTATGGAGAAAATAGAAAAATTTTGGTGGATTTTTGCTAAAGCTTGTGCATGATTGTGTGGAGAAGAGGGAAAATCTTGATGGGTTGCAACAAAGCTTTTATGTATGTATGAAGAAGATAGAAAAAGCTTGTTAGATTTCAACAAGGCTTTTGCACAATTGTGGAGAAGAGGAAAAAGCTCGATGGATTTCAATAGAGCTTTCACATGATTGTGGAGAAGAGGTAAAAGCTCAATGGATTTCGATAAATTCCATGTGAGTATGGAGAACAATAGAACTGCTCAATAGACTTCGACAAAGCTCCCATGAGTTAACTAAAGAGAGGAAAAAATAAAAGAGAGGGATACTTCCTCTAGCTTCTCTTCTGTTGAACAAAGTGTCAATCACAATCTCAACTCAAGCCATCTACCACTTGGTAATTTGCAATTCGACAGCCTGTATCTCATGAGTGTAGTCCATGGTTGCTTGTTATCTACACTTTTGACCAATCTTCAAGCCTTGTCTTTCAAGGACTCAAGCCCCAAACCATCCTCAACCTTCTTTACAGTGACCAAGTCTCCCCATGTGATCAAAGGAACATTCTAAAGGTCTTTTCCAACTGAAGAGGGTGGCTACATAATCTCAACTAGAAGAAGCTTTTAATTGAAGATTATGAGTATACCATCAAATGAGAAGCCCTTAGCTCCTTAGGTGTGAGCCCTAAACTCCCTTCGATTTTAAACCAAAGAAATATTTGAGTTTTGGTTAGGGCAAACCCTAAAGGATAACCCAAGCACTCAAATACCTCCCTCTTCTTAAGCACTTTAAATCCATATTTACCAATTTTCTCTAGGGGTTCTTTATGCCCTAGACAAATGATCTCCATTTTCTTATGACTTATAAGAGAGCCAAATAGCTTTAAAAAGGTTTGGAACAACCCTATGAGAGAATCCAATCGATTTTTCTTAGCTTCAACAAGGTTGGAGGTGTCATCTACAAAACATGTGATGAAAAAGAGTCATCTTCCAAGAGATTCAAAGATTTAAGGGTTCCCCTCTACACAAGCCAATCCAAATTCTTCAACCGTGGATCCATTACCATAGCAAAGAGCTATGGGATCATTGGGCACCCCTACCTTATGTACCTCTTTAATAGAAATGACTTAAAGGGAGCACCATTATGCATACTTGAGTGAAATCATTCACGAAGAGGGTTTTTATCGTGCCCAAAATTGCCTTATGAAAGCCCAAAGCTTCTAGAGACATAAGCATAAACTCCTAGCTTATGCAAGTGTATACCTTATTTTGAGAAGAATAGCTATGTAGTTGCTAGCAAAAGCCCAATCTATGGCTTTGACAATGTTGAATATTGCATGTGTACTAGGGGATTTCCCATCTTTCATATTCTTAAGTGTGTATTCTACTTCATCTTTAGAGAAAGGACTCTCAAGCTAGGCCACCTCCACCTAGGCTAGGTTTGCAATGTAACATTCAAGAAAGTCATGAACCTTGCTATCAGAATCTCAAGCCTTCAAGTAATCCCTGCCAGCAATAGTGGCTAGATACATGTCAAAGGCTTCCATTATAAGAACAATGATCAAGTGCAATGATGTCACAAATGATAGAAAATCTACAATCAGTAGATAGTCACCAACCACCATCATTGGTGTAGACATGGTCAAGCGTGCTACTCTCCAATTTCCACTTTTCTAATGATTTTGCTAAGTACAAACCATGTGCTCTTTTGTAAAGATTGTTGCAACATTTGCCATGCCATGAAGAGATTGTGTTCTATCCCAATTCTATCATTCCATAATGAGCATCCCCCATCCATGCAATTTATCACCATCTTCAATCGTTATATTCCAATAACCTAGTATTCGAGTTAGGGAAGGGCAAGAAGCGAGTTTTATTTTTTTGCGATCCCTCTATTATTATTCCATATAGTTCACTTATTCCATCCTTAGATGTACCCACCTCCACTTCCCCTTCCACCACCACTGCCGCTGCCAGCTCTACCACCACCACCATTATCATTGCCTTCACCACCACCTTCATTCTCTATGTGTGTGTGTGTGTGTAGCTGATTCTCTCTCTCTCTCCCTCTATTTCTCTCCTCTCACACAACACACACACACACACACTCTCTCTCTCTCTCTCTCTCTCTCTCTCTCTCTCTCTCTCTCTCTCTCTCTCTCTCTCTCTCTCTCTGTCTCTCTCTCTCTCGTAACACAAAAATAATTTGTGCTAGCACTTTGGATTGACAGAATTTGTATCATATTGTATTATGAAAGGTGTTTCAACAAATAGTTCTCTCTCTCTCTCTCTCTCTCTCTCTCTCTCTCTCTCTCTCTCTCTCTCTCTCTCTCTCTCTCTCTCTCTCTCTCTCTCTCTCTCTCTCATGTTTGCAATATGGAAACATTTGTACAAGCACTCCAAAAAATCGATAAAACTTGTATTATATTAGATTGTGATATGTGTTGCAATTAACAATTCTCTCTTTACTTTTATATATATATATTACTACATTGACATCTGACAAGTGTACTATTATTCCACAAACTGATAGACAATTATAATAAAAGATTATAATAAATTTGATCATAGCTAACCAAGCGAGGTATGTATGTATTTTCTCAACAAAATAAAATGCATTTACTCTAAGAATTAGCAAAGTCTTTACTTTGTTAGTCATATTATAGGTGACATTGTATCTTTCCAAATATGAGATATAAGTCCTCTACAGTAAGCATGGGTTGTTGTATAAATATGTTTACATTTGCATCCATTCCAAATACTTAATAAATATTTTTCTTTATACTACATGGCTTTAATAATCTCATTAAAAATTGATTTAAAAATTAAAACTCGTTATTAAAACTTGCACATTTGTAGATTAGTTGTTGTGGTGGCAAGAAGGGATATTGATTAGTGAAAATAAATATAAATTTGATACTCAATCAATATGCTTAGAGAGAGAGAGAGAGAGAGAGAGAGAGAGAGAGAGAGAGAGAGAGAGCATCATCTTGATCTCTGATTGTGCATGTATTTGTTAACTTGACGTCATGTTGTTGTAATATTAATATTCTTAGACTATAAAATATAGTTAATACTTCTTTGAACTAATCATATGTGTGTACATGTGTGTGTGCATGTGTTAGGACTTCCAATATACAGTACACATAAATACATGCATACATACATATATATATATATAGTTATACTTCTTTGAACTAATCATATGTGTGTATATGTGTGCACGTGTTAGGACTTCCAATATACACACATAAATACATACACACATACATATATATATATATACATATATATATATATATATATATATATATAAATGAGAGAGAGGGAGAGAAAAATAGTTTTTTAATGATAATAGTTTTTGAATAAGAGAGATATAGAAACAAGTTCTTAATGAGACACACACACATGTGCATGCATACATACTCACATCCACATAGAGAAACAAATCAAGGTAGGTTTGTATAGTGTATATTATAGAACTAAAGACATAGCTTTAGAAAGTATTGCTTATACAAACTCTAATCTACCTTGACTAAGTAATTTATGAATGGTTTGCCTAGTCTTTAAAATCAAAAATATATTCTAGGTACTTTGAATGTAAGGAATTTCAATTTTGAAGCCAAAGAAGGGGGCCCCAAGCATCCCCTTCTTTGGCTTCAAAATTTTCTAGCACTCTCTCCTATAGTACTATTTAGACCCCCTCCTACATTAATAGCCTTGGATCTTACACACATACTCTCTCCCTCTCAATACTACAATATTAACTTTGGGCCTTTCTTACACATTAATAGCTTTCAATTTTTATCAAAACACACACACGTGACACACACACACACTCTCTCTCTCTCTCTCTATATATATATATATAACAACTCTCTTCTATAATACTACAATACTACATTTGGACTTCTCTTATATTAATAAAGTTGGACCTTTATCAAAATACACACACACATTCTCTCTCTCTCTCTCCAACTTGAGATCAACTTTCTCTATTTAAAAGTTTTTGGCCCAAGTATAATTATACTAAAAAGTCACATTTTGATTATAGTTTCAATAGTATAAAAGTTTTTTAAATGTTTTATAAGTCTTTATTTTTTCACATATACAATGCAAAAGACAATAGCCATTATATGTTATGTTAATTATTAGTTTTCTATGTTAGGAGAAAAAAAGTCCCAAAAGAGAGAACTGCTTTTTCTTAATAAGGTCCAAATATTTCAATATAGTTCATTAAAAAATTCTCAATCTATTATGTCTCATATTAAAACATATCATAAATATACACATAATTTAATATTCTTAACTAGTAATTTTTTTATCTCTTCTCTCTCATCAAATATTATTTTAAAACTTTTATCTTATATTCTCTCTCATCAAAAAATTATTTAGATATATATCTCTCTCTTCTCTCTTTCTCTAATGACTCTATTATTGAGTCTTAGTGACTCTAGAGAGAGAGAGAGAGAGAGAGAGAGAGAGAGAAATGAAGATAAAGGCCATGCACAAATACATACATATACATGCATAAAGAGAGAGATGTACACACATGTACATTATTTAATTTATTATTTAAGTAATAATTTAATTATTAATTATTTTTAATTAATTACTAAATAAAAATATAAAGAGAGGGGGGAGAGAGAGAGACAAAGACGAATGAGAGAAGAAGAAAGTGAGATAAATGAGAGAGAGAGAGAGAGAGAGAGATTATGTGACTTGCTTTAACTTTTTTCGGTTGAGAAAGGATTTGCTAGCAACTCATCGAGAAGAAGGTTGCTTGCAACCACTTCTCGAGATGAATTTTTTTTCACAAGTCTCCTCCATTATTTCTTTGAGAGGACTTGTGAAATCCCCTTAATGAGATGGAAGCAACTTGTTAAATTTTTTTCGTCGAGAATGGGTTCAACAAAATGAATTTCATGTCCCCTTAGAGAGATGATTATAAATTCATGTAATCTCTCTCTCTCTCTCTCTCTCTCTCTCTCTCTCTCTCTCTCTCTCTCTCTCTCGCCAAGAAGGGGTTGCCGACAACCCTTGTTCAGTAAAAAAAAATTATGTCCCCTTAGAGAGATAATTATAAAGTCACATAATCTCTCTCTCTCTCTCTCTCTCTCTCTCTCTCTCTCTCTCTCTCTCTCTCTCTCTCTCTCTCTCTCTCTCTCTCTCTCTATGAGAAAACTACAACAACATTTAAGTGAACAAAAAATTTATTCTTCTAGTTCACATAGAAGATAAAGAGATTTTCAAACCAGATGATGATAGAGTCTCAAAAGTCATACAAGTTAGCAGCATGAAGACTTCCCTATAGGCATTACTTGGTATCCTTCTATAGAAGTATATTTGCAATGGTATCTTGTTGATGTGTTCTTTGTATGTAATAGAACTATGAATGGTAGGTTCATGTGTGGGCAATTGGAAAAGGGGATGCAACAAACTTTGCCAAGGAAATGCATAGATTAGGTGCACTTGAAGGAGGAGTAGCTTATATATAAGGATCACCAAATTGAGCAGTAGTGGAATGAGAAGGTATACTGGAGATATTCTATCTTCCTCGACTACCTAAAGGTGAATTCCCCTCCAACAAGAATGCATTACACAAAAAATATGCAAAGAAAAAAATGTGCAAGAGACATAAGGATCTAGATTCCTGGTACATAATTCCACATGTATTCTTTATAATATGACGCTTTCATGTCTTTTTCTAAAGAGAATATGACTGATTGTAGGAAAGTGATACCTCCAGTGCATTTGTTCTCGTAACTCATTCTTCGGTAAGAAGTCAAGGTGAAGCTACAATTTCTAAAATGTTTTGATGATATTGATTGGCCACCCTTTATCCCTACAATGATACTATTTGTGGATGACAATATAAAAAAGATGCAATGTAACCCATCTAACTCCTTTACATATCCATTTACATTTCAAGAAAATCCCATGGATACCATCCTCTTTAAATACATGCTTCCCTATTTGATTGAGAAAAATCTCTTCAATACTATCTTCTTGGAATACATGCTTTCATGCTTGACTGAGTTAGTAGGTTCTCACGAGGGAGTCTAGGAGTTTATTATGATGATGATCTAACATGGCCATGAGACCATTTAGAGACCAATATTCATAGTGCATCACTTAATGGGGTGATCAAAGCACTGTGATGGGGATATCTGGTATATACAATACAAGTTATGAAGGGGGAAGAAAGTGTCTTCAAAGTGTAAGAGTGTACACAAGAACAAAGAAGTTATACATAAATGAATATAGATTGAGTTCTAAAAAGAGGAAGTGCATTAGCATTGTGTATATGTATTTATGTGTGTATCCGAGGACGCTTGGAAACATTTACCTGTGTGTAATGACCATTGCATTCATTTGGGGTCATCCTCTCCCTTATAAGTCAAGGTTTCAGGTCTTTTCTCTCTTAATAAATCAAGGAGAGAAGTAATTCTTTCACTAAGAAAAATGATATTTGTAATTCTCTCACTAAGAAAGACAAGAGATGTGATCCTTTGGAAGTGAGGAGAGAAGTGATATTCTCTTTCTAAGGTCTAAGATGACACAAGCTTTTGTGGGAAGTCAATCTTAAGTTTAAAGCCCAAGGCAATCTAATGAGCTCTCCTTATCTATGGCTCAAGGCGGTTGCATGGACCATAAGTTAAGAGTAGAGTTTAAAAATCTATTTTTTCTTAAAATAGACATGGTGAACCCATTTTTACAATATCTTGTTATAGAAAGCGGACCTCAAAAAACGGCCTGGGTGGGTTGTCAAAAACAATGAGATCTAAAACTTTTGTGTTGAATTTTTTTCATCCAAGCAACACAGAGAGATTCCAAAATTGATTCTACAGAGTAGATCCTGGAACAGCCACATCTTGCATGAAGATCACCCTTTCCAATCTTGGCACTCAAGTCTCTCTCCAAGAAGAGAAGCTCTTGGAGTCTATAAAAAGGGAGGCTCTCTTTGGGTGTGGAGAAGGTAAAGGAAGCATCACTTTGTATGCATCCAAGAGGAGAAGAGAAGAAGCAAGTGCTGCGGAAGCTCTACTAAAATCAAGTTCCAAGAGGAGAAGAAAATGTGCAAGTGCTGAGGAAGCTCTGCTGAAATCAAGCTCCAAGAGGAGATCCCTACACATATTGTATAGGAGATAAGGAGAGACTCAAGAAGTATCAAAAGGTGCCAACTTTCAAGTTGTGCAAGTATTAGCCAATTGTATACCGTGTAAGGAACCGTGATCTTGTTCCCAATATCTACAAGTTAAGAATTGGTTTATGTGTAATGAAGGAGCTTACTCCTTGTCAATAATATAACTCCACGAGGGGCGAACTGGCCCATCTTCGAGTCCCTGGTGTGTTGTCAATATCTCTATCCCTCTCTCTCTCTCTCTCTCTCTACATCTTTCTTTTCTCTCATATGTTCTCAGATCTTACACAACACCATATATCTTTTAAGTATATAAGAAATTCGAGCGTGTATCTCAGATCTTATAACACAAACACTTCAATTTCAAGTATCCATCCTAATAGACATGAGGAGATTGCCACCAAGCCATGGAACCACCAAGAGGAATGCATTATCAATAGACTATGTAGACCCATGGAAAGTAGATTTTGAAAGGTGAGAAGGATCGAAGCTTGCTTAGAAGAGCTATGGTGGGAGAGCAAGAGCAAGAAAGAGAGAGAGACCAAATGGAAACTCCAACAGTCACAATGTGTGACCAGGATTTCCTTATTCAAACTGTCACTAAAAGAATAAAGTGACAATGACGAGCGCCTACCACCTGCACTGTGCAGTGCCAAGTATTGTTAGTGTAGTAATACACGGGCGGCTAGGCAAAGGCACCTTTACCCCCAACAACCTTCCACTTAAAGGCAAATCTATCCCAATGAGGAGTGAAAAAGAAAAAGAAAAGACAATACAATGTACAAATGTACAACAGGATGAGCAAAAACGTCCTCTCATCCAACACCCATCAATCTCCTGAGGAAGGCAAAGCGCTTAATAGTGAGGCTTTTTGTGAGTAGATCTACATGATTTTCATTAATGGAGATCTTGACAAGGTCAACAGACCTGTCCTCCACGACCCTACGTATGAAGTGATATCTCACCTCTATATGGTTTGCATGGAAGACCGAATTCTTGGCTAGTTGAATAGCACTCATAAAATCCAAATGCAGTGTAGGTATAGCGTCAATCCCAAGGTCATGAACCAAACGGCCCAACCATATGGCCTCCTTGCAAGCCTCAATAGCTGCAACATACTCAACCTTAGTGGTAGAGAGAGCCATACACTTCTGAACCTTGGACATCCAAGAGACAACATCTCCAGCATAGGTGAATACATAGCCAGAAGTGGACTTCCTACTATTTACATGTCCTGCATAATCGAAGTTTGTGTACCCCACAACTCATGTATCTTGGTTGCCATAGCAAATACACATATTTGATGTGCCTTTCAGATATCTTATGATACCCTTCATGGCATCCCAATGTTTCTTGCTAGGTGTAGCCATATAGTGTACCACAATAACAACTGCAAAGGTAATATCTAGATGAGTGGCCATCATGCCATACATAAAACTGTCCACGGCTCATGCATAAGGGATTTTGGCCATCTCGATCCTTTGCTCATCTGTCTGTGGTCGACATGTGAAACCTTCACATAAAAAGGTAATGGATAGTCAATAGGCTTCACCTCTTGCATGTGAAAATGCTTAAGGACTTTATGAATATACTCTCTCTGTGATAGGTAGAGTAGTCCTTGATGCATGTCGCACTTAATGCGCATATCAAGAATGTGAGAGACATGTCTCAAATCCTTCATCTCAAAGCTATTCTTCAACTGAGGTTTAAGAGCATCCAACTCATCATGAGCTTTTCCTGCTATCAGCATATCATCCACATAAAGTACCAAAATAAGCAATGAGCCATCACGAGCTTTTCCTGCTATCAGCATATCATCCACATAAAGTACCAAAATAAGCAATGAGCCATCACGAGCTTTCTTCTGTAAAGATGCGGATCCATAGCGCTCCTGTTATAGCCTTGTGACTGCATAAAGGCATTAAACTTATGATACCACTCCCTATCAGCATATCATCCACATAAAGTACCAAAATAAGCAATGAGCCATCACGAGCTTTCTTCGTGTAAAGACACAGATCCATAGCACTCCTGTTGTAGCCCTATGACTGCATAAAAGCATCAAACTTATGATACCACTCCCTAGGTGTCTGTTTCAAGCCATAAAGACTTTTCTTCAATTTACACACTAGGTACTCCCTACCAAGTTCTACAAAGCCCTTATGATGCTCCATGTATATCTCATCATGCAAATCCCCATGCAAGAATATAGTCTTGGCATCCATTTGATACATGTCCAAGTCAAGCTACTCAACTAAGGCCAAAACTAAGCGTAGGGTGGTCATCTTGACCACATGAGAAAATACATTATCAAAGTCAACTCCATGCTCCTATTTAAAACCCTTAACAACAAGTCTTACCTTATAAGTCGGCTTGGGATTTCCAGGGATACTTTTCTGCTTATACATCCATTTGCATGGCAAAGCCTTCTTACCCTAAGACAATACAACCAAATCCCAAGTCATATTATTATGCAAGGATTCTATCTCTAACTGCATAGTCCTCTCCTAGGTGTGACTGTCACCCCTATGCATAGCCTCATCATAGATGAGAGACTCTCCTGCATCTGTAACCAATACATAATGCATCTAGGGCTCAAATGTATTAGGTGAACGTATAGCTCTAGTAGATCGTCTCACCACAGGCTTTGCTACATGTCTAGCATCCTATCCCCCAACACCCTGGCCATGTGTACCAACTACTCCTGCAGGCTGTCCCACTGGTTGTACATGAGTACGTTGCTCCTTCTGGAATATAACCCTATGTATCTCTACAACCTTCTCAAGCTACCTATGCATCTTGTCTTCATGGAAGACTACATCATGGTTATGGATGACTTTCCATGTTTGCGGATCCCAGAGACGGTAACCCCTTTCACCTACATCTCCATAGCCAAGAAAAATGCATTTGACACTCTTAGGATCCAGCTTAGTACGCTTGTCTTTGGGCACATGGGAGAATGCCTCACAACCAAAGATACGTATATGTGCATAAAACACAAGTTTTCTAATCCATACCTCCTCTGCAACCTAGAAATCCAAACCACTGGAAGGTGATTTATTTATGACATGCACAGTTGTATTGATTGTCTCAGCCCAAAAGCTCTGTGGTAGGCCTTCATGGCTAAGCATATTGCATACACGCTTCTAGATGGTTCTATTCATCCACTCAGCCAAACCATTGTTAAATTATACGAGATCTAAAGCATGGTAGATACGAAAGCTATGGGGGTTGAAAGAGGAAGAAGAAACTCATAAAGACATTAACCCTGACAAGACAAATTGTCACACAAGTGAATTGGGTTCCAAGATTGAGGCTTGGACTCATAAAGACAATCTTGTGTGTGGACAGTGACATAAACACTTTACTGAAAAGAAAAAAGTATTATCACTGCATTAGACAAGAGTGCAAGTACAATGCTTTATAGAAATTAAATGATAGCACTTCTCCTACTGTGCATATGGAATTCTGGTCCTAAGCCCTCACTGTTCCTTAGAAAGGGAATGAAATAGGTGTGATTGCAAATATCTCAATACCCCTCCTCAATCACAACTAGAAGTTCAAAGTGTGTAGAGGCTTTAATGAAAACAACTTCTGCAAAGTGTAGAGATACCATAAAGATGCCAAAACTCCAGAGGTTGTTGCAAAAAGGCTAAGTGTGGGTACCATAAACATGATGGATATCTAGAGGCTGTAGCAAAGGCCTCACAAAGTACACAGAGACTCTAATACAAGGCTACTTGAGGAGTTTAGAAGTTTATGTCCCAAGCATTAAAACTAGGCAATACAAGGCTAAAAAAGTATATTTGAATAGAACTGATGAAGTTTATCCTCCTAATGGTCTTCTTCTTCTTTTGCTCCATTTTCTTCTTTTTTAACTATAACTAGATAAGTTTTTAAGAACCTCTTTCTGATGTGACATAACTTCTCGAGGTGTCCGATCCTTTTATAGAAGTCACAGAGAAGCTGGTCCTTCTTGCCTTTGTACATGTTGCCAATATATAATGCATGTTCATCTCTAGAGGTGCTTGGTTTTTTCTTAGTTTTTAGCTTTTTTTCCTCCTCTTACAATGATACCTGGATATCAACAAGTTCAAGGTTTGGCATATTGATTAGAGTTGATACATTGTTATATTCAAGAGGCAAACTTTTAAGTAGAATATCAATACAAACATCTTATTTCATTTTAATGTTGATTCCTGCAAGTTGGATTAGTAGTCCTTCTATGTAAATTAGATATGTGGCAAATGATATGCTAATCTTCATTTCAAGTCTGAAAAACTCAATCAAGAGACCATACTTTGATGACTTAGACTATGCATCAAACAAAGCGTCAAGTCTCTTCCATGTATCCTGTGAAGTATCACAGTCATCCACATGGTGGATATAGCTATCATCTAGCTCCAATTTGATAATGGCCTAAGCCTTATCATCGTTTTTTGCCAAATGACTGCAAGGTCCACATCACAAGGCTTCTTTTATTTTCCAACGGTAATGGTCGAGAGATCCTTCTTCATCAATATGAGTTTTATGCAGATTTGCCAGGTGTGAAACTCGACTCCTTTGAAGCAAGTAGTTGGAGAATCTTTGCCCATATTAGATGGCCGGAGCAGGAATAAACAACTTCATAATTCTCAGATTTTATAAGAGCAAATTACAGTGTGTCAAGAGACACAAGTAATGACCGTGTGGTGTAAAAACTATGTCTAAGTTTATGTTAAACTCGAATCTTCTTAGTTCGGGGTCGTTGGTCTTTCATCAATCTTTCCAAGTTCTTCTCCTCCTTGATTTGATGCTTGAACAGTAGTAATAAAGTTTGGCTATGGCTTTATGGATTAGGGTTTTGACCTAACCTTGGTTTTTTTCTGATTGTGGGAGCTATAGTCGATCATTTTGAAAATTAATATTTTTATTTGAAACAAAGATAAAATACTCTCTTTAAGATAATATATAAGGTTTTTTCTTATATTGTATTCTCTATATAGATTACAATACCAATTCTAAAATTCTTACACCTTATTTTCTATATGGATTACAATATTAAATCTAAAATTCTTACACCTTATGCAATGCTTATCTTGATCCAAATTTGCACTATTTGCATATGCCATCAACATAAAATACACAATCAAGACCATGTATCTACATGAGGCATGTATTAATGAGCCAACCTATGTGTGCAATCTCAACAGAGATTCCAATTACCATCTTCCATTTAACGCATATATTCCAAGAGCATAACCTAAATGTCTAGCCAATACATTTACCATGTGCTAAGTGCATTTTCTTTGAGGTTTAGGCTCTTTATTAAATGTACCTACACTTACACAAGCATCAATCTTTAGATCACTTAAAGGTAATAAAGCTTCCCTCAAGACAAGTGGTCCACCTTTCACAATCCTCAATAGCAAAGAAGGAGCATCTCACTTTTGTCTTACCATCTCACCTAACACCATCATTTTCCTCAATTGGTGTATATACATGGTAGATCTTTTTAATAAATCAATGAACATGAAATGATATAGAAAAAAAAACTTTGGATCTTTTCATGACATGCATGGAATAGTCTGTGGATTTGGTGGGAGAGGGGCTTACCTTGGCACTTCAATAACTCATTGGATACCAACTCACCTTTTACAATGGTTTAATAATTCCTTTCTTATCAAATTAACAACACAAGGGGATGTTAAGGGCAAGTATCAATCAAATGATCAAATTGCACATGACTATTCTCATTTCTCATGATATGGTAAGAGCAATCAAGCTACTAGTTTAACTTGGATAGCATTCACTCAGTGAAGACTCTAATCACAAGGAAAGGTTCAATCTTTGGTCTCTCCAAGTAGATTTAGCTCAGCAAGTGGAAATTAGAAAAAGTAAGACCAAGAATGGAGAAAGCACCTTTTAGTAAGCTCAAAGTGGGATGCCTTTAAGAATCTATATGAGAAGCCCAAGCCTAATGCAAATTCCTTCATCTAATTATCATGCATCCCTTAGTTTATTTTTATCTAAATCTATATACTCACAAGAAGATATGGCCATGCTTGGGTGGTGCCTCTTCAACTGGGTTGTGAGTTTAGAAAGATATTTTCATCTCAATCTCTTTACTCACAAGAGAATATGGCCAAAACTCTGAGCATGAGTGGTTGAACTGAGTCATTTAGCAACCCATGCAGACTTTGAATGGCCAGAACTGAGCACATGAGTGGTTGAACTGTACTTGCTTCTGCCTCCAACCCTCGACAGCATCCTCTTAAACGGAGAGGCACGTTGCAGATCTCACTGGAGCGCTTAAGCACTCCTGGCCTACTCACAATTTGAGACATTCTATTCACGAAGCATGAAAATTATTAATCCTTAATGGCAGGCCCCGTGAACGGTTCAAAGTCTAACAGACTCATCCCATAGCAAGCAGCTACACAAACCGACTCTCTGCTAAGCATCACAGGCAGCCCCTGACCCAGGAGCGACTATGAGGCAGAATAGCGAGAGGAAGAGCAAGGAGAAAAAGAGGTATCATGTGCCCTGAGCAATCCAAGTGAAGAAATGCATCTACCGTAACGCATCACCCACTGCGACGAAGCTCGGGCTGCAAATTCACTGTTGCATCCTTTTCATAGCCATTGCAAGCGTAGAGTTATTCAGCACTTTCATGGCTTCAGAGAGGATGCGCTTCAAGAGATATCAGCGCGAGTCCAATAAGAACCCCAACCCTAAACATCTATAATCTTCAAAACTACCTTACCTTATAAATACGAACCTTGAACCCTAACCCAACACGATCCACAAACCCTAGCCTTCCATGCCCAGGCCGTAGAATGTGAAACTAACGTTCCTTGCACTCAAGGAACGCTATCCCGCTTCATGGCAGCTTCGTTGTCGCAAAGCGGGATGTAAGGAAAGTGAAGCTATCGCATAACAACTTCTCTTCTATATCGCACAGTGGGTAATGCTATCACAAAAACATCACATGCTTTACTCTCCTCTACTCGCAACACCTCTATCTCTCACCCCTTTTACACCTCCCCCCTCTGTATCCACACTCACTCACTCAATCACTCTCTCCCTCCCTCTCTCACCCTCTCTTACACACATGTATAAAAGGCCAGATATGTATTTGTATCCAGGAGTACATAGACTCATATATACATGCAATGACCATGCACCAAACTTATCAACTTGTATCCATACTTGCTTTGCACAACAAATTAGAAGTAGCTTTAGATGATCCTTGGATGCTACAATGAGAAATAACATTGCTACGGTGAAAGGAACCACAAATGAAAGATATATGAACCACACCACAAAGTTTAAGTGTGTCTAAGCATTACATGCAAACTCTCAATATTAAAATAACCCACACAGGTGAAGCAAAGCCTAAAACCAAAGTTTGTTCTAGAGACTGTGCTAATAACCTTGCACCACAAATTCAAGTATCAACAAACCACAAAGTGTCACTCCTTGATTGTGCCTATGCATCTACATCCAAATGTTACAAAATTTTTGAAACTTCCCATGGGGCCTAACCAAAACGAAGCTTTCTTTTCTTTGAGAAATCACTGGAAAATTTTTCACTCTTCAATATAGCATGGCTAGGCAAAGCAAGCCCCATTGCTACTCTTCATCTTGTTGATGGTACAAGGAACATGATAGTCTTTCCTCTCTTTCTTGCACCTAAATTTTTAGAAGCCCACAACATAAATGTAAGCACATCTAACAACCAACAAAGACTACTTAACATTAAAACAATAATACCTGGCCTAACATTCGCAAACCACTCAATAGGCATTGTCATAGGTTGATGTAGCATCACAAAACAATCGAGGTTTTTAGATTCATACATCACCCACCCTCTTGGTACTCTATTAGTGTGAGATCATCGAAACCTCTTATCCTATTCAACTTCATCCATATGCACTTGAAAACATTGAGTATATTCACAATGTATTCCTCCCTCCCCTATTTTATGCCTCTCCTTTGATTGTGACCCCTCTCCTACACAACTTTTACATCTCTCCCTGTCTTTTCACACAATAGACATGCATTTGTATCTAGGTGTATTGAGACTCACATATGTATGCAATGCCATTTAGACACCAAACTTGTAAACTTTACCCATACGTACTTTGCATGATATCTAGTAATAGCTCTATACGATCCTTGGATGTTACAATTGGAAATAACATTGCACCAAACCATAAACAAAAGATATACGAAATGCATATTTTGTATCCTTGAGTGCAAGAAACCATATGCTTGCTTACCATATATTCTCTCTATCCCGAATCTCTTTCACTATTTTTTGCCTCTTCCTCTCTCTCCCTACCCGTCTTCACCCCCCTTCATTTGTGACTCTTCTCTCATATATTTGTTACCCATCTCTCTTTCTCACATCTATCATTCTCATTCCCTCCCTCCTCCCTTGTTATCTTTTTTCTCCCTCCATAACCTCTATCTCTTCCTCCCTCCCTCCCCTCTTTTATCCTTCTCCTCTATTCTATCTCTCACACCTTTTATACCTCTCCCCTCTCTATCCACACTCACTCTCTCCCTCCCTCTATCCCTCTCTCTCTCTCTTACACGCATGTACAAAAGACCAAACATGCATTTGCATCTAGGAGTACATAGACTCATATATACATGCAATGACCATGTACCAATATTATAGTTACATCCATACTTGCTCTGGGCAACAATTATAGAAGTAGCTCTACATGATCCTTGGATGTTACAATCAGAAAAATCATTACTATGTTGAAACAAACCATAAAGTTTAAGCATATCCAAGCATCAAATACAAACTCTCAGCAGTATTATCAATCCACACAGGTGAAGCAAAGTCCAAAACCAAAGCTTGCTAGAGCCGATAACTTTGTACCATAAATCCAAGTATTAACAAAGCACAAATTGTCACTTCTTGATTACGCCTATGCATCTACATCCAAACGCTACAAAAATGAAGCTTTCTTTTCTTTAAGGAATCATTAGGAAAAATTCCATTCTCCAACACAGCATGCCCAGATAAAGCAAGTCCCATTTCCACTCTTCGTCTTGGTGATGATACAGGGGACATGATAGTCTTTCCTCTCTTTCTTGCACCTAAATTTTTAAAATCCCACAACGTAAACGTGAATACATCTAACAATCGACAAAGATTACTTAACATTAGAATAACAATACCTGGCCTAACATTTGTAAACCACTCGGTAGGCATTGTCACAGCTTGATGTAGCATCACAAACAACCGAGGTCCTTAAATTCATACACCAGCCACCCCCTCGGTATTCTATCAATGTGAGATCGTCGAAACCTCTTTTTCTGCTCAGCTTCACCCATATGCACTCGAAAACCCTAAGTATCCACAATGCACCATCTCAATAAAAACTGGAAGTAAAATCTCTAGATTGACATCATTATATAAATGCTTAATGACCCTTGCAAGCGTTCTTCTTATAATATCATGCGTTGTCACTATGCACAAGATACACTACAGTTCCTTTTGATACTCAAAAGCTGGATAATATCCCCAGCTTGGAGTAGGCATTTGCAAAAGTCAAGCAAACACTTATATACAGTGTAGGAAATATATACTCAATTACCACCGAGTATATGCCAACCGAATATAGCACAAAGGCCATTTCACATATATGCCAAGCAGGGACTACAAAGCCATCAAAATTCAACAGATACATCTCTGCAAAAATGCAAGCATATCATTCCACCCTCCAAAAAATACATCTTTGTATGCATCTCTACAAAAAAGCAATGCACCTTATTGCATCTTCTGATACACAATGTTCATCGTGGCATTCACAATGCTTCCATTCTCATCTAGTAAGATCCTCACACTGCATGAGGATTTCACCCTTGAAAATGCAACATACAACTGTCCATGTGTAAATAGTGGTGTCTAGAAGTAAAGACCAACAACAGACAACATCTGGCCTTACGACTTATTGGTCGTCATAGCAAACGCTAGTCGGAACAGGAAATTTCCTCCCCTCATAGTAAACGGAAATTGCAATGTGCTAGGAATAAAAGTGATACTAGGGATGAAAAATCATTCCCTTACATTTGTCTCTATTATTATCTCAGCATCTATCACCTTTTTATTGAATGCCTTACATATCAACCGTGTACCATTACACGAACCTTTTGTTGGATTTAAGTTCCTAAGCATAATAATAGGTGCATTCATCTTTAGCAACAATAGATGGGGAGGAAATCCACCTCCAAGATCTAGTGTATTTAAATACTCTACAGAGTATAAAAATGAGCTATCACCGGTCTCTGCAATTGAATCTGCACTATAGTACTATATAACTTGTCATGGCATCGATTGCAATGCAAAATGATTCAAAGAAGCCATCTTTGTATTTCGCACATGCAAGTATAGCACGCTTGTTGAAATATACTCCAAAGTCTCTCACCGTGGACACTTCACCGTACACACTATCAACCAAGGTTTTGATCGAGTGTACTTTCAATAGCATGTTAAATGGAATATGTAACTTATCACAATTCTCTGTAATACCCACTCCATCCCCTATCCCTTGAATCTAACTAATAAATCCATTATCCATTATACCACCAACGGTTGACATCCTTATATTCCCAAACAACCTTAGCACCTTAACATACTACCATAAATGAGAGTAACATAGTCCCGCGTTAACAATATCTTCACGGGAGTCCTTCATCATGATGGGTAGGATTTGCCTAAAATTACATCCAAGCAAAGTGACCTTTCCACCAAGTGGTTTATCATAGCTCATAACATCTCTTAAAGTTATATCAACAACTTTAAATGCAAACATGTGCATCATGGAAGCCTCATCCCACAAAATAAGGCTCAACTGTCTAAACAATTGAGTAAGATTGCTCTGAACAGGAATATTACAGGTGGATCGATTACATAGATCCAATGGGAGTTTAAACCTCAAGTGAGCAGTACGACTGCCCTATAGAAGCAAAGCAGCAATGCTAGATGATGCTATTGCTAATGCTATATGTCGATCACTATGCAACCTAGCAAGCAAACACTTGTAAAGAAATGTCTTTCTAGATTCATCAGGACCATCCAAAAAAAAAACATCCCCAGAGTTTCCACCAATAGCACCTATAATTGTATTATATGCAACTCTATGTCTGTCATTCAACATTGCCTCCATAGAACACAAACTCTACATTGCTCCAGTATATCATATGCATGTTCATCTTCTAAAAGAGGGTTAGCACACAACTGAGAATCTGTTTGGCGAGGTTCTGGCAATCCATCAAAGTCAGACAATCTTTGCGCATGCTGTCGTAAAAGATCCTGAGGATGCGATAAAGCCATGTTTGATGCCTCTTGTTGTAGAACTGTAGAAGATATATGCACATGCTCTAGCTGTAACTTATACAAAATATCCTCTACCATTGGTGACATAAACCTATCCCAAAGCTGACCAGGCTGCTGCGCAAGCTCATAGAAGACCAAAATTGTAGCAAAAAAAGCACACAATTGGGCACCAATTTGAACAGATGCAGCTTCTTCCAAGCACACAACACACTCATTGTCACCCTCTAACACACCCTTTGTAATGCAGGCTTCCTTAAAGGTGTTGTATACCACATTGCCAATAGTATTCAAATCATCAAAAGACATACATCCTTGAGACATTGTCAAGAGAATTCGCAAGTAATAACGCTCACTAGATATAGGTGGCACAAAGTATATTTGACCACACGTATTTCCACGCTTTCTCTTTGTCCATACCTTTCATTGTGCATTCCACACCCAATACACCGAGAAGTCTTGATACCGAATAGCTTGAGCCTCTGGATGAATACGATTGCACACAAACCATTCTGTAAGAGTAGTTTTCATGATATCTTCATTCTACATAACATCTTATATATTGTTCGTATCTTGAAACACCACAAAATTCTCATCAGGCAAGTGCACTTGCAACCGTTGTATATCAGGCTCTCATTGTGCAATGCATAGTCATATATTCGCCAACATGCTTCTGAAGCAGAAATATACCGTGCATCTAAATAACTCTCGATCTCATCCACTTCATGAAAGGTCATACCATTTAACCTTGAGTTTCCAACATAAAAATTAATGGTTGCATGATCATGTCCCTTGTATATATACTTATACAAATACTTAACAACGCCACTGTTGAGCATGCCTCAACATTTATATGTGCATTGTATTTTTTACTCAAGTAAGGATTGTATGGAAAAATCCATCGATTATCAATAGTATTACCCTCTATTGTGACCGTCTTTCCATCATCTCGTCTTCTATAAACAAGATAGCCAGAGTTATCAATAGTTTTTACATTCACAAAACTCCAAGGGAATTTTTTAGTGCATCGACCATTGCGCATGCAAGGGCTCTTGGGATTCATTGCACTACAAGGACCATCGGCATTGCACTTTGAGATAGTTTCAAATAAAGTTGAAAACTTTGCTTTTTCAGGAAACTCAACACAAACAAATCTATCATAATGGCATGCTTCAAAGGGTTTAAAAGGGTGCTCCAAAATTAGCAAAGTATGAGAGTGCGGTAGCCCCCGCTTTTGAAACTCAATCACACTAACATAGCCTACAACATTCCCAAATAGATTCCTTTTCAACAATTTATGCATCATAACAACATGTTTTTTATGAAAGACTTGAGTAGTCAAATCAAGACAATCATAAGCAATCTGTCCAGGCAACAAAGCATTAGTTATCCCTAACCACTTTGGATTACATGTCATCGTTATAAAGAGATCAAGTTTTCCCTTACTCCGCACTATAGCCATGGCATCTTGATACAATTGATACATGTGCCTTAGCCCACCAATAAAAGAAGATGGAAAAACCACCCTTTTACTAGTAGAGGCACCAATAATTCCCATTGGCCCATCATCCATTACTCCCATCATATCTGCTAAGCCTTTATAGACTTCCGAGCATAAAACCGATTGATTCTGATGACACCAAGCCAACCTACATTGCTTTATACTATAGTAAGTATCAACAATAAATTGTTGCAATAATCGACCCCTTTGCAACATGCACACCTCAGTGTCTTCACACACTTATAGTCGAAATGTATAAAATTGCATTTGAGTAACATAGTCCTTATTAGACAATCCATGTATATTAATTGGAACATTAACACCACTTTAAGGTACCTTTACATGCCAACCATCATCACCCATAGGAAAAAAAAGAACGTACAGCATATATGCCCTATGCAAGTTTGAAATAGCAATACATCGTCCATCTTGGCTATAAACATTTATGTCTCGATAATCAAGAGTATTCTCATTGCCTTGTTTTGGCATGATAGCTGCAACCTCAATTGCCACTGGAGTTGAGTATTGTCTATTAGCATGTTGAACCCCAAAAATAGTCATTCTCAAATCATGCAAGGGATTGTTTTGCAATTGCATACCCACGAATCTAAAAGCTTGTGCATATGCATTGTGTTGATGCATCATAGACTGAAGCTCCCCAAGAAACTTTTGCAATAAATTAGGCATAACATCCAACCGACGATTAGATAACTCATGGTCAGTATCATAAACACAAAGTTGTGCAAATCTTGGCCTTTCCTGTTGTCGCACATTAGGAATCAAAGGGCCTATATGATGATAAATGGAGCCATTGCCTGAAAATGTATCAATGGGAATATTTGAGGATGTACCTAAAATCAAGCCTCGGAAGATAACCTCTTTGTTTCTTGAAGAGCTCAAAGTGGTAGTAGTTAAGATAGAAATGGTAGAACCATTAACATTGTGATAATATTATCAAAGATAAGTAGATAAGCTTAATCTAGTGATGTAAATAAGATAAGAAGAGAGAAGTACTAATGCATTGTGTGTGTGTGTGTGTGTGTGTGTGTGTGTGTGAGAGAGATAAATGACAGAGCTAGGGATAAAAAAGACAAAGACAGAGAGAGGATGTTATTGAGGGGGAGGAGGAGAGGGAGATGCATGTTGTGGGTCTCCAAGATATGAGAGAGAGAGAGAGGGAGAGAGAGAGAGAGGAGAATTGATTGTGGTTCTGATGAGGAGGAGGAGAGTAAGATGTGGTGGTGTAGTGGCAGTGCTAGTGATAGTAATGTTATTGAGGGGAGTGAGATATCAGTGTTTTGTCCCCAACATATAAGGAGAAAGAGAGAGAGAGGAGAATTGGTTGTGGTTCTAATGAGGAGAGGGAGAGTAAGATGTCATGGTGATGGTGGCAGTGCTAGTGGTGGTGTTGGTGGTAGGGGTGGTGATGGTGGCGGCAATGGAGGAGCAGCATTGGTACTTGATATATGCCCAAAAGAAAAAGAGGACCAAGTGGACTATGTGGAATAAAACTCGAGGTTGCCAAAAAAAGCTTGCCCAAAAGCTCGCTCCAAAAGCTTACTTCTCACACACACTCTTGGGATTGGATGTGCCTTGGACTATCTTGTTAGACATGACCATTGATTTGTCCTCTTGGTTGAGAGATTGGAGGCATAGATAGAGACAAAGATGGTATTCTCAACCCCCCTCCAAAACCCTTATTGTAACCTTCCTAGCCACCATAAATTGATTCTCATCTGTCCACTACAAGGCCGAAAGTTGTGAGTCCTTTATGAGCATCATTGTCCCTTCCCTACCTTTGGAGAATCCTTTAGCCACTAGGATATAGCCTAATATAGAGAAGTCAATTGCATCTACTTCTCATACCTTGATCTCTTGAAGTACCAGCGCACTCATATTTTGCTTCCTTAAGATTGCATACAATACATTCTGTGGTAGGAGCTAATGCTCAACCACTAAGACCCATGGACCACTTATTGCTTCAAGTGTTTCAAGTAAGCACAAATGGCTATCTCTCACCTAGTCAACACACCTTCAATCTTACGGGGGTGTAGTGAGCTTATCTTGATACTTGAATAAGTAGCCTCCTCCCTCAAGCAAGCTAGTAACTCCACGATTCAATATGCAAGCTCAAGCAATCTCAAGCCTCCACCTTCAAGCTCCATCCTCCATAGCCGCGCATGAGACAAGAGAAGAGAAGAAGAAGAGAGGAGATGATGGAGAGCTTCTTCTCCACAATCCCTTGAGAGAGCCTTGCTAGAATATAAGGTGATTTCCCACATTCTTTCTGAGCACCTTGCTAGAATATTCGGTGCTCTCCTTTGTCCTTGAGAGCACCTTGCTAGAATCTTCAGTGCTTTCCTTCATCCTTGAGAGCACCTTGCTAGAATATTCAGTGGTCTCCCATGTTTTTTCTGAGCTTGCCTTCTCCTCCACTTTTCCACCATGGGCACAATGAGCTTCTCCATTCACTTTTTTCCTTGGGCTTCCTCATGCTTCCTTTTGGATGGGTGATCCTTGTCAGTGGCATTGTAACATTACCCCCTCCTAGACAAGTGCCAGTCCCATGGCACTTGCGGGTTTAAACTAAGGAAGATTTGGTCAGTTGATAGGCGATCGTGTGCGTCGTTGATGATGGGGCCTCCGAAGTTGGTGGCTTGAGTTGTTTGGAGTTACCTGTAAAGAAAAGAAGATGCACTGCCTAGGGGTATGTTTATCTTTTCATGTGGTGCCTTGTGCTTGTGCTAGTTGAACTGGGAGTTCCTAGGTATTGTTCCACACTTGAGGACCCAATTTGTGTTAGTGGAACTGGGAGAGGTGTTGTCCCACACTTGAGGACCCAATTCGTGCATAAGGGTGGTGCGGTGAATGTGGTTTAGGGAGACAGGTCTACAGCGAGGGTGACCCCCTAGGTATATCATGTCCTTGATGTTCCCTAAGCGTGATATGGGAAAGCAAAATGGGCTAGGGGGTTAGAGGCTGAGCCAATTGACCAAAGCCATCGAATGTTTCTAACTTGAGGACCCTTAGGTGCAATGACTGTGGCCTACATGGAGCGAGATCATTTGGTTGCTTTCCCTTGTGATTTTCTTCTTGTGCTCTCTTATTCGTTTGCAGTCCCTTTTTCTTTTTGCCTTGCAAAGACGATGGTAAGAGGGCCACATGCATCATTGACCTAGCTATTGCGCAGATATCTTTGCCAGCGTTGAGATAAAAAAAGAGTGGCAAGAGGCAGTATTCTTGCGAAGCAGGGTCTTGTCTTAAGAACCTTCTACTAAGGAATTGTGTCTTGCTACCCCCTTTCAAAACTTGGCACTGTGTTTTTAGTCGACCTTTGCCTCTCTTCTCCCATGTGCTCTAGTGGCTCTACTTCTTTGGGCCTTGTAGTAGCTGGCAATTGGACGTGCAACTTGTGTCTTAGAGCCTTGTGAGTGATCTCTAGCTTTCTCCTCAATGATTCAACAGCCTCCTCCTCCTCATATTGCGTGGCATCCAAAAGAGTGTGGAGGAAGGTGTGTTGTTGGGCTTCCAAAGTCACTTGTGTGGCCTCTGCCCTGCTCTCTGCTATCACCTTGTCACCTTCTGCAAGGGCTAGCCAGGGCCCAACACGCTAAGTCTCTCACCTTTCTTTGCTCCTGTCCACCCATTCATATGATTTTTTCTTCATTTCTTCTAGGCTTTCATTGTGCCTGTAGGCTAATGCACTTAGCCTCCTCTCCCGTTGCTCAATTTCTCTTTCCAAGTGTCATTGCTCTTCAAGCTTCAAGGCCATCCTCTTTTCCAGATCTTCTATGTGCTTTTGGTGCCATCGACTTCTCTCTTCTTCTTTTTTGCTGCTAGCTACTTCGTGGCATTTTGTATCTTTCCATTTTTCTTTTCCACGTCTTTATACATCACTACCAGCTCATCATAATGGCATTGTAGGCTCATGAGGCTTTGTGTTTCTGCCACTGCAAGCTTTGCTTGCCACCTCTCTTCTTCTCCTCCCTTGGCCTTGAGCTTCTCCTTTAGCTCCTTGATCTCTCTTTGATACACGACCACTTGACGGGTTCTTTCTAATTGAGAGGCTGCAATTGTCTCCCAAGTTCAGTGTCATCTATTTTCTTGTCTTCTTTCGTCCACTCTAGCATATAATCATCGTAGTTCCTGCATATAGTCATCATAGTTCGTAGGCAATGGCAGGGTGGTAGGGCCAATGGTTGTAGATGCTTCTATCTTCTGCCTTTGGGGTCTTGTCTAGATTTCGCATCCACAACTACTTGTCTTTTTGCTCCTGTCATGGTGGTTCCTCCACTTGCGCCTTTAGTTGTCTCTTTATTGACCAGAAATTGCACCCATGCCACCACAAGGTTGCTGGTATCCACCGTAGTGGAAGAGCCTTAGGTAGGTGTAGAGATTGGGGTGGTGGGCACTATGACAGGTGGGACGGGGATAAGTGGACCCTTGCCTTTGCCTTCTACCTATTGGGGGTGGCAAGCTTTTGGGCACTTGGAAGTTGTGCTTAGGTGTTCTTCTTCACGAGGGTTCATGGTAACTAGTTCCTCCTCTTTGGAGGAAGGCTGCTCCATTGAGAGGCGGATGGCTAGGGCTATGTCTTCTTCCTCTTTCTTCCTGAGCTCCTCCCCCTCTTCCTCAACTTTTCTCTTTCTCTCCTCTTCTGCTTTCTTGGATTCCTCTTTTATTCTTTTTGCCTCGTTCTTTTCTTTTATCTTTCTTTGTTCTTCAACGCGTTTGAATTCCTTGTGGGCTCTTCGTAGGTCTACTTCCTCTTTCTTCATACTCTCCTTTTTGGCCTTCTTTTGTGGAGTCTCTTTCTTTGCTTTCTTGGCCCCTCCTTAGCTAGATTGCGCTTCTCGCCCTTCTTCTTCGTTGCTCTCCATCCTCTCATTGGATAACTCCTATTCTTAGCGCATAGGGGACCTGTCTGGTGTCTCACTAACTTCCTCATCTTCTTGTGCTTCCCCCAATGCCTCTCTTATTATGGCCGTCAAGACCCCTCTGAAGCCAATGGTAGAGGCCTTTGACGACGACAACCTTCTAGCTTTGGAGGCAGGGGACTCTCCCCGCATAGGTCTTCCTCCTATGGGCCAATGCTTTTGCTAAAGTTTCTATTGTTTTCTACACAAATCCGTTTCAGTTTATTTCGTCTAGGGATTTGGCAGTGATGCTCTCCAACATAGGCATGTTGATTCGTCTTATCAGTGCATTGTATCTGTGACTGGAGAACAACACATGGACCATCTTTGTCTACGACAACTGGACTTTTGGATCCAGGATGTCTGTGAGATTGATGCAATCATTGATGTGGACTAAGATCTTATCCATCCCCAGCATATCATATATGTCTCTTTTGGGATGTCTCTCAACCTTGTTGGATAGGTTCAATGCTCTTTGCACCAATTCGCGCCCAGCTCGATCTCCACCTAGCAGGTTTCATTTTTGTCACGTATCATTACGGTGCCACGATTCCTGTGGAAAGTTCGGAGGAATTCTGCACATTTCTCGTAGTCCACAGCTTGGCCGACTTTTTCTATGTACTTCTACAGAGATTGCATTGGTCTACAAGCTGTTTTATGGCCAGTTTTTCCATGGCCACATTCTCCAATTCAGGATATACCTAAACCTGAACTGGTTGAAGACCCTTGTTTCTAGAAAGAGACCATATTTAGTCTGTTCATAATTCAAGAATGGGATTTTGTTGCTCTTCTCTTGTCCTGCCATTTGTGGGTGCCTGTCACAACACCACAACTCACCATCAATAATCTTTAGATCATTTTTGCGGAAAGACATGTAGGCAATGGAAGAAATGCTTATGGACACTAAAATGCTTAAATAGGAAGACAAATTTTTCCTTTAAATAGTCCATGCATTCCTTAAAATCTTTTGACACTTTTACTCAATCATGAGTTGATTTTTACACATTCTTTTATGCTTTTGAACATTGATTGAGGTTTTAGGGTTTGTTTTTATGTTCCTCACCTTTTATGTTCCATGATGTTTCATAACATTCACACTTGCTTTTGGCATTTAGTTTGAAGTTTTGAAGTTCAAGTCATGTTTCCTTTTTCTTTTTCGTCTTACCCCCTCCCCCCCTCCATCCCCCCCCCCCCCCCCCCCCCCCCCCCCCCCCCCCGAGAATGATAAGAGTCCTTTTAGGATTGGACGATGAAGGTTAAGGGCATTTAAGCATGTACCTCCTCAATACACTGGTGACCACCCCTGTAACTCTATGCTTAGGTGACCTGCTTAGGCAGCATCCAACACTATGGCTAGAGCTGAAAAAATGGGTTGAAGAACCAAATGAGCCAATTACCACAAACTTGCCTGAGCATGATGTAGAAAATCAAATACCGAGTCTAATGATGCACTCCATGCCTAGATCATTGCACATTAATGCCTTTTGAGAAGGCACAGAAATTCATGCAGTCTTGCCAGTCTTAGCACTAGGGGACGTCACTAGAAAGGGGATTGTGGACACGAGGGCAGAAGTGAGTGTGCTAAGCCATGCGGTACTCCAAACTTGGGGTAACCCACTAGTTGAGACTACTAGGTTCAATGTCACGCTGGCTAACGGAATGAAGGTGAAACCATTCAAAGTGTTGAAAAATTAGCTAGTGCAAATTGTGGGAATCCAATTCTTTGTCGACTTCATAGTCATGAAAGGAGTGGATTACGACATCCTGCTAGGTCGGTCCTAGATGCGCAACACAAGAGTCGTAGAGGACTGGGGCAACAATCTTATCTTCTTGGGCAACCATTGACCTACTGTTCTCAGACACTGAGGAGTACGAACAAGCCATCAAGGCAACTAGCAAATCCAAGGACACACCCTTATTGCTAGTTTGGATGATGACTGGAAGCCTACAAGGAAGAACCAACCCTGTTGTGTTCCAAGTCCCGAACAATAGACGAGAGCTCCAAGAGGTCCTGGGGTACTTGACTGACAAGTTGGCTGGCAATCCAGCAACAAATCTTAAGCCACTCCGAGATCTCTTAGACAAGTCTGTATGGCGATGGTCCAAAGTGCAGGATTTAAACTTGAGATAAAATTGGGCCTTAATCCTCGACTAGCAAGAAGTGATATGTCAAAACCTGGAGAATGATGAGCAACCGGACGAAGACATGATGATGAATATGAGGACTGTTGTTCCTTTAGTGAGGATGAGAGTGAAAGAGAAATTGATACCCTAGAATACGACACTGGGGACATATGATTGAATAGATATGAATAGACCCTAGATCACGCAAGTGGAGCCCTTAGAGTAGCAAAAGGAGTCCTACACAAGGACTATGATCGAACTTGGTTGGAGCACATGGGTGCAATCGACTACGAGCAAGTAGGCCTAGCCCCGCCAAGTGATGCACCACTGCTATGAACAGACTCACCTTCTAAGCTACAACCACCAGGAGAGAATGCCTCTACTAGTGAAGACGGAGAGTTTGATTCTGAATCGGGTGTCAACTCAGATAGCGATCCTAAAATACCTTGACCCCCCAAGACTAGACACACCAACGAGGACCTACCCGTCCACCTAAGGCGTCGACGATTAAGGGAGGAACCGCGGAAGCTACCGAAAGAAATGCAAACACAAGAACAATGAAAACCGTAAGACCTACCAAAACAATTCACAAAGCTCAAAAAGGGAGATAGGGTGGGGCAAGCAAGCAAACCAATCAAGGGACCCGTCAAGGTCAAGGAGGTCAATTTAGCTAGGGAAGGGGAGATCCCACGACCCGTCTTTATAGCCAATGACTTGACTAAGGAAGAGGAAACAAGTCTTATTTCTCTCTTGCGAGAGTATATAGACGTCTTTACTTGGTCCCTAGAAGAGCTCAAAGGGGTAGACTCGAGTGTGGTGACTCACAACATACCCATGACACTTGATGCAACACCGATCAAGCAACGACGATATCCCATGAATCCAAAGCATGCCCATGCTGTCAAGGAAGAAATCGACAAGCTAATGAGAGTAGGATTCATCTACGAAATTGAACACATGGACTGGATTTCCCCCATA
Source organism: Lygodium microphyllum (assembly GCF_053477565.2). Classification (NCBI taxonomy): domain Eukaryota; kingdom Viridiplantae; phylum Streptophyta; class Polypodiopsida; order Schizaeales; family Lygodiaceae; genus Lygodium; species Lygodium microphyllum. The sequence goes on along the minus strand of NC_141142.1, from coordinate 88,689,209 downwards.
GTCATTGTATTAAAGAAGAATGGAAAAATTAGAGCGTGTATCAATTACAAGAAGGTAAACGCCGCTACAAAGAGAGATAACTACCCCCTACTGTACACCAAGCACATGCTCAAGAGAGTGGCTGGTAAAGAGGCCTACAGTTTTCTAGACGGCTTCTCTAGATACAATCAGGTGAAAATACATCCTAACAATAAGCATAAAATCACATTCGCTACGAAATGGGGCATCTTTGCTACATAGTCATGTCTTTCGAATTGACTAATGCACCAGCCACCTTCCAACGACAAATGTGTACAATATTCAAAGACATGTTGAGGAAGGAGTTAGAGGTCTTCCTGGACGACTTGTGTGTTCATTCTACTTGGCAAGAATACTTAGACAGACTCTGAGCGATCTTTGAACAATGTCAACTATATCGTCTCTTCTTGAATCCCTTGAAGTGCCAGTTTTGGGTAAAGCATAGATGTATGCTAGGACACATGGTATCAAAGAATGGCATTGCCACAGACTTCTCGAAGGTCAAGGTCATTGTCGATCTTCCACCCCCAACTGACTTCAAGGGTGTTCAGTGCTTCTTAGGGCACACATGGTATTATCGACAATTAGTATTGAACTATGCATTGATTGCTAGACCTCTATACTAGCTATTGATTATATTCAAATGGACTAAGAAATGCCAATGTGTGTATGAAGAACTGAAAAAGGCTTTGACCACAACACCAATTCTACAAGCCCCAAATTGGACACTCACCTTTCATGTGCACATCAACGCTTCAAAATTCGTTGTAGAAGCTTTGTTGTGCCAACCTAGTGAACACAACCTGGATTACCCAGTGAGTTTTGCTAGCAGACAACTCACTGAGACCGAAATAAATTACTCGACAATGGAGAGAGAGGGCTTAGCCATGGTGTTTGCCATAAAGAAATTTTGACATTATCTTTTGGCTATGCCTTTTACTTTCTTTGTCGACCATCAAGCCTTATTGTATCTTGTTAACAAACCATACGCTATAGGACACATCGCTAGATGGCTTCTTCTGATTTTGGAGTTTGACTTCTCCGTGGTGATGCATAAAGGGAAGTAGCATTACATGGCTGACCATCTGTCTCATATCCCTACAGGAGAAGCAACGGCTGGACAACGTATTGGAGATGAATTGCCATACGCCTATCTATTCCGCTTATCGAGTGAAAAAGATTTGTTTAGAGCTGACATGATGCCGTATTGGGCAGATGACATAGTTCAAGTGCTTGAGCACAGATTGCTGAAATGACCAATAGAAAAAGCCCCACTTAGGTGGCTCATTCTAAATATCCAACCATATCAGTTGATAGCAAGTTTATAGGCTAGTGCAAGATGAGTTGCTACGTAGATGCATGTGTGAGCATGTGATGCATGGCGTACTGACATAGGCACACATCAGAATCACAGGAGGAATTTCAATGGAGATGCAACAGCCCACAAAGTGTTGCAGTCTCCCAACTATGGTGGCCTACCCTCTTCCGAGATGCAACACCGTTTGTGAAGCATTGTGATGAGTGCCAATGGACTAAAGTTTTGATTCGTAAGGATCACATGGAGCTAACCCCAATTATCGCATGACAACCCTTCGAGAAATGGCGGATTAACTTCATTGGACCCATTAGTCCTGCGACACAGTATTCACAAGCCAAATACATCATTGTGGCCACCGATTATCTAACAAAGTGGACAGAAGCACGAGCTACAAGAAAGAATGATGCTAGGACCATTGTTAAGTTCCTATGGGAGCAAGTGATCTCATGATTCAGCTGCCCCATCGAACTAGTTAGCGACCAAGGCATACACTTCATCAATGAAGTGATAGCTCACCTCATGTCCTCCTTTCTAATCATCCATCAAAAATCCTCGCCTTACTATCCTCAAGTAAACGGTCAAGCCAAATCCACAAATAAAATCTTGATAAACATCCTGACCAAAGTCATCTCTACTTCACGCAGTGATTGGAATAACAAGTTGATGGCGGCCTTGTGGGCCTACCGTGCACAGCTTAAAAGATGGTTGTAGGACAAACCCTGTTTAGATTGACATATGATACAATGGCGATCCTTCCCTTGGAATTCTTCGTACCAAGTCTCAGGATATCCCTTCAAGAGAGATGGGATGGAAAAGAGGCATGGACGAAACGAGCACTTATCAGAAACCTGGCTTCTAGCCACCCACGCGCTAATATGCAAAAAGGCAAGACATAAATGTTGGTTTGACAAGCATGTCAAGCAGCATAACTTTGAATAGGGTGACTTGGTATTGTTATCCTCAGTCAAAGGACATAACCAAAAGCTAAAGTTTCGAGGGCTATGACCTTTTAAGGTTTGAACCATCAGCTGAACTGGCAATGTAGAGCTCGAAGCCCTGGAAGATGAGGGCATAGGTTTCTTCAATGGCAACCGCATAAAGTACTTTCCCCTCTCACACCCCTTGTCCACATATGAGTAGCCACTATCACTGAAGTGGACGATGAGGATGAGGAAGTAGTACCACCAGCTTACCTAAGAATGATGATCACTTCTAAGTACACATGTACCCTCAACACATTGATCGACGGGGAAGATGATTTTAATGTCCTAACCCATGACCATTGGACCCAAATCAGCAACCCGCAGTTGCAGCCCACTAATGTTAAGCTCACCCCTTATGGGGGCCAACCCTACACACTTTTGGGAAAGTGCAAGGTTGCAGTTTCTATCAAGTTTGAAAACATGCCGATAATCTTCTATGTGTCGTCCAACACTAAAGATGTAGGCACAAAGTCACTGTTACGATGAACCTTTAAGAAGCAAACTCGTTGCAATGTCGACTACGAGTCATAGCACATCCACCTAACCATGGGTAATGTCCACATAGTTACAGCTTTCAACAAGGCTTGTGGGACTCCTTCCAAGTCCATAAAGCCACTTGTAGAGAAACCCACCGTCAAGAATAAGAAGGGGGATCATGACTCATCACAACCTACTAAGCCTCAATGCCAGTAACCCACTAAGCCCAATCCTAAAGACCATGAACCCCTGTTCAAATGGGTATATGAGTAGTAGGGACCGCCACCTAGGAATAGAAACCCATGGCCTCGCAAGGCTAATGACCCACACTCAAAACCCTAGAAAGCCAAGACGGCACCATAAACATTAACGTACGATCAATCTGCGATGGGTCCCCAAGACCTTATTGTAAGTGCAAGGGTACTATGTAGGTAACACCTGGATTTGGCTACCTAAAATCCAAACAACCAAACTCCCTACTCAAACGCCACCCTCAAGCTTGACCACATGAAACGTCCTGTCAAGGACACTCAAACCACAAGAGATTCAGGCCGCTAAGTCCATGGAACCTCCAAAGCTTAGCTCAGCAGGGCATAAACCAATCTATCGCCCAAAATTACAACCTACTACTAACGAACTGGCCACATCTAGTTCTGGTGATGCCCCTCAAATCTTCGAAGCGCCTAGTGGTGTGTCAACTGCAACTACAACCAAGCCCATCAAACACAAGGCCAAGCTACAACCTCAGGAGCAAACCAAGCAACAAACATTAGCTGCTAACCTCTCTAGCGTTGTCAAACCTCAACCACCTTGCCGAGCTTAGACCCTCTTATAAGTGATGATCAATTCTAACCTTGGCTACAGACTTAGTTGAAAATACAGAGGACGACTTGGTTGCTTGCCTCCGATGCATGGATGCTACTTTCATGACATTGGCTACAAGCTACGATCGACTAGACTTAGGTCTCTTGAAGGAACCTATAGCAACAAAAGTATGAACACTCCCTTGCTCTTGGGAGTCAGAATTTGTATTCATTAAGGCTTCCGAAGTAGCTGCAGAGTTAATTGCAATTGATATATCCAAGGAACAAGCAATCAAACAGCATCTCATTATGTCGTATAGCAAGAACACAATCATGGCCACAAACCAGGAAATTGAGAAGTTGAAACAGCTTACTGACAACAACTCCTCCTTTTTGCAAAAATGGTACGCTCTATGCGTGCAATTGGGAGCTAGAGGGATGCCAAATAATGACCCGCACTGAACAACGATGCACAATCAAGGCATCAAAATATGACCCAACCTATGTAGCTCCAACTTCTTATAGGGTATTGACTACCATTCGTAACCGACCCCTCGAAGAACACATTAAGGGACATCCTTATTTGGATTGCATCCTCACTGAGGAGGAGTTGCATGTGGCTAGCCGAGTAGACTCCGGTGACTTTCTGCTTGATGTTCTCACTTACATTGTGCATGTAGGCATACGCCCTTTAGACATGGATAGCTATGCTACTTTAGAATACAACCCTAACTTCTATGCTTGGCTCATGCGACAGTAAACATTAAGATTATGTGATGTAGACCCTTCATCTGCTAAACATTCAATCCTAAGAAGGATTCTTCTCAATTCAAAAAAGGGGGGTAAGGTAAATCAAACCAAACACACAAGGAAAACAATAAAGGAATGGCACACGTTAATAGGATGGAACAACTTGTGAGTGCAAAAAAGGTCAATAAAATTTGAAATCTAATTGGATGAAAAGTCGGTTCCTGCACTCGAGCAATTCAATTCAGCAAATATGTAATCATCCCCTTTTTTGTGTGTGATTATTCTGAATAACACTAATGGAAAATATGGTTTCATGCTAGGCACCCATCATGGCAAGCCAAGAAAAGGCTGGCAAATTTAGAAGAAGAATAGGCAAAGTATGGCCTTTCAGTGGAGACACGCGTCTTCAACCAGTTCAACCAACATATCTATAACCTAGAAGAGGTGGCCATTGAAGAACAGGCTGTGAGAGGCAGATCATTGAGCAATGCAATCTGCAAAAATACGTGGAAGTAGTAGGCCAGGTGATGGACTACTTCCACTATGCAGAATTTTGGAGGGCCTTCCACAAGAACCGCTGCACAATAAGTGTACATGAGGGAGAGGAAATTCGTTGGGTGCAAATTGAACTGACCCCAGAGCTAGTGGAAAAGGCCTTGGGCTTGGTGAACAAAGTAGAGAGGAAGCCAAAGAGAGATGTATATACATTGCTAGAAATGGACAAGGTAAAGGTCCACACCAACGATGGCATCAGCTTGGCAGATATCCTTGACTCCAAAATCCAACTCCAGGCCAAGATAGTTTACGCATTGTTTTCTAGTCAAAGATACAATACCATCATGAGCCACATCAACATTCCCCTACTAGAGAGCATCGCAGCAAGGTCACTAGATGAGGTGAACCTCAACGGTTTTGTGAGGAAGACCATCGAAGCCTCGGCAAAAGCTCTGGCAATGGGAGGACAACCTGCCAAAGGAGAATCTCCAAAGGCCGCAACCATTGGATTCAGTGGGGTCCTCACCGTGATCATCAGGGAATCCTTGGGACAAGGGCAGGAAGAAGCAAGAGAAGGAGTAGATGAAACGCCAAGTCGATTGCCACCTCACTAGGAACAAGAGGCACAATCCAGTGAAAGGATACTAAGTGAGGAAGAAGAAAGCAGGGGGCAAGAAGAACAAACAGTCGGGGAAATGCTAAGAAGTCTAAGAAGAAAATTACACAAGAATAGCAAGAAGAGGAGAGGAGGAAACGAGAAAAGGCTGACTTACAGAAGGCCTACAAGGAGTTCAAAAAAGCCGAGCAGGAAAGAAGGAGAAAACAGGAAGAGAAGGAGGAGGAGTTGAGAAAAAAGGAGGAAGACATGGCCATTGCCACGCGTAGGTCCATTGAGCAGAAGTTGAGGCATGACAAGCCAGAACCCGCGAGCCCAATCAGAGATGAAGGGCCAAGCTCAAGAACCCATGTGCTAGAGTTCGTACCACCGATAGTGCAAGAAGGTAAGGGCAAGGCCCCAATTACCCCCATTCCTACTCTGTGACGCGCCCAACACCACCACCGCCCTCTCCACTCCCAATTCTATGACCCAGGTGGACGGTAGCAACTTAATTGCTTGGGTCCAATACTTTGTGAATGAAGAAGTGGGCCAAGGAGCAAGAGAAGGAACCCCCTGGTAGGAACCAAAAGGCCGACTGCGAGACAGATGTCGAGTCGAGGCAAGACCTTAAGAGGCAAAAGGTGGCAAGCTCCACAACCTCTGTTCCTGCAACAGAGAGGCCGTCCGAAGCATACGATGAGTATGTCAAGGTCCTCTCTCAATTAGAGAAATCCAAGGAGGAGGAGAAAATCGTAATATAGTAGAACTTGAAGCAGAAAAAGAGGCCATGGCTACATCCCAGTTGGAGAAAACAAGCCAAATAGCCATGGCCCAAAGGAAAGTTCATGAGTTGAAGGAGTAGCTACAAGCTAAGGAAGAGATAGAAATGAATGGCAGGCGCAAGTGAATGAAGAAACTGAAGCCATACGACACCTATAATGTCACAATGGAGAGATTGTGGCACGCTACAAATATCTACAAGCTGAAATGGAGAAAATCATTAAAGCCACGGAAGAGCTGGAGGAACTGAGGGAGGAAAGAGCTCGCATGTACAAAAGAGAGGTGGAGAAACTAACCCAAGAGGCTACCTCAGCACAAGAAGAGCAGCAAAAGCTAAGGGTAGAAATGGAAGATCAAGAACGAAGGCTGACAGTGCTAGCTCAGAGGCAGGGGAAAGCCTCGAAGATATGAACAAGAGGGCGGAAGAATGGACTAATCAGAATGAAAAAGGGTCAAAGCCTTGGCACGCCATCTTGTCAAGTCAAAAAAGAAAAGATACTTGCTGAAAGTAGAGCGGAAGTCACCCAAGTGAGATTCCACACCCAACAACACACCTTCCTGGAAACCCTATTGGACGTCACCCAAGCAGAGGAGGGAGAGTCCATAGAGGCAATGAAAAAGAAACTGGGAATGGCTCGTAGGGCATTGAAGGCAGGACTACATATGCCACTACATCATATCCCACCATGCAAGGATGATGCCCCAGTGAGCTTCCACGCCGACCTTGTAATCTAGGAAAGGTAAGAAATTTCCAAGAGCCCCTTCGATTTTAACTTCCAATTCCCCATCACCTTGCATAGGGTCTTGCCCATCAAGGTGGTGGAGGAGGCAATTAACATCGGAAGCAGGCTCGAACAAAAATGGTTGGAGGAGAGAGAGCAAAATCCCAACTTATGGGCCACTGAAGATGCCAAGTTTTGGCAGAATAAGGTTTTTGAAGTGCCCCTGGCTGGCTACGAATGTCAACCATTCAACCTAAATGGAGAAGAAGAATCTGTGACTCCAACCTGGACACTTGGATGGCCTTTTGCAACACTCAATCCTTCGAGCAGAATGACCCAACCTTTATGCCTTACCCTCGAAGGGTGGGAATGGATTTTGACTCTATTGTCCATGGCTACTACCACTTTCCTATAATCTATAATCCTCATTGTACTACATATGAAGAAACCCTCGTCTTCATATCAGAGAACTTGTATGATACTCTAATATAATAATGAATTATCTTCATGCCCTGACCCCCCCTTCATTACTACTTGTAATTACCTTAGACTGCTTGGGATACTCCTTAGGCAAGACCCCACCCCACAAGAGCGCAGCCTTCCAGTACTCCATTTTGATCCTAATGCTATAGATAGTTGCACGATGGCCCGACTAATGATGTGAGCTGCTCTATTACCTTCATTTTGCTTAGCCCTTCTAGAGGACATGAATGATAGCTGCTCCACCCACTGCAATCATCCATTCCTCTCCACCACCACCCTTCAGGTCTGCCTAAACCTCAAGGGGTAGCTCCAAAGCCACCAATTTCTTAACAAATCTATTAAGCCCCCTTCTCCACCTCACTCTGATGTGATGAAGATTAAACTTCTGTCACGACTACGTAACTTTTTTTTAAAGAAGAAAAAAGAAAGAAAGAACAAGAAAAAGAAAAAGAAAAAGATATCACACATAGATACCGCAAGTCGCACATTGATCACAATCACTGCACCTAGGGGTCCTCAAGTTAGATGCACCTGACGGCCTCGGTCGTTCGGCTCCGTCCCCCCTAGCCTCATTTTGATTTTCCACTTTACACTTAGGACGCATCAAGGGTAGGACACACCTAGGGAGGTAACACTCGCCTATGGGTAAGCATGTCACCCTAAGCCCCCTGCACCACACCTCCCTTATGCACAAATTGGGTCCTCAAGTGTGGGACACCACCGCAGGCTTGACCCATCTCCCAAATCCACGATCACAGGCACCACGCACTCCACGGTAAGGCAGAAATGTCCCCCCCAAGTAGTGCACCTTTCTTTTCTTTCCACGTACAAACAAAGGCCCTGACCACTAGCTCTAGAGACCCCATCATCCATGTGATGCAGTCCCCCATCTTATGCAACATGCCACCAGGCAAGCATAACAAAGTAAGGGGAAGACGCAACAGCCCCAGTCAAAAAGTGAATGAAGAAGCTCATTTGGAACAACGCAAGAGACGACAAGCACGGAGGGCCAGCAGAGGGATCTGTCCAACACAACATTCAATTTCAGTTCCATAAATCCCTCCAACACCACGGCTCGTTCCAAACTCAAGGACCTTTTAGTTCCATAAATCCCTCCAACGGGTCCATAAATCCCTCCAACACCAGAGCTCATTCCAAACTCAAGGACCTTTCAATTCCATAAATCCCTCTAGTAGGTCCATAAATCCCTTCAGCTCCAAGGCTCATTCCAAACTCAAGGACCTTTCAGTTCCATAAATCCCTCCAACAGGTCCATAAATCCTTCCAGCACCACAGCTCATTCCAAACTCAAGAACCTTTCAGTTCCATAAATCCCTTCAGCAGGTCCATAAATCCCTCCAGCACGAGGGCTCACTCCAAACTCAAGGACCTTTCAATTCCATAAATCCCTCAAGCACCAGGGCTCATTCCAAACTCAAGGACCTTTCAGTTCCATAAATCCCTCAAACATGTCCATAAATCCCTCTAACACTAGGGCTCATTCCTAACTTAAGGACCTTTCGGTTCCATAAATCCCTCTAACACCGGGGCTCATTCCAACTACAAGGGCCTTCCAATTCCATAAGTCCCTTCAACACGCTTCCCAATAGGGCTTGTATACACACTCAAAAAGTCACCTGGCTACCCCAACAAAACACCACCATCCGATTCACCACCCAACCATGCCATGGAACTGGCACTCAACTAGAAGGGGGGGTAATGTTTACTGCAAAGCGAAGGAAGCAAAAAATGAGACATCAAGAGGAAAAGAGCAAGGCGAAAGAAAAGGAAAAGGTGGCATACAAGAGAGTGGTCCCGAAAGAAATCTAAAAGCGTGGAAACAACCACCAGGAGTACAAGACACAACCATGGAAGCCGCAAGAAGCCAAAAGCAAGAAGTAACGCCTTTAAATATAAAGGCGCAGCCAAAACCTCTGTAAAAGAGCACCGGGTTCTCATCCATGAAAATTATAAAGGTAGATGGGCGGTAGGAAGGAAGCTAGGAAGATAGGTGAATGAGAGCTCATTCTTTGGTGAAGGATAGTGCGTCGACTATGTGAGAGGTAGCCATTAGTGCTCGCTTGAAATGCTTGACCAATAAGCGGTCTGTGGATCTTAGCGATCGAGATCGAGCTCACCTCTACAATAACCGTTGCACTACCAAGGGAAAACATGAATCCACTAGTAGATCTTCTATCAGACATACTACCATCCCTATCTGCATCTGTATATCCAAACATCCATATATCTTTACATGTCTCATAAAGAATTCCATAATGTAAAGTGGACTTCACATACCTCAATATGCATCTAACTACATCCAAATGAGGCTTTCTAGGCATTGCATAAACTAACTAACAAGGCCAATAGCATAACTCAAGTCTAGCCTTGTGATAGTTATGTAAATCAAACTCCTTGCTATCCTCCTAAACATAGTACAGTTTTCTATCTCATCCCTAATATTAGCATCTAACTTCAAATTTTGCTCCAATGGAACTAAAAGAGGCTTGCATGCTATCATACCATACTTGGACAAATATATCCAAGCCATACTGCCTTTGGGGCAATTATATACCATGATCACATCTTATCAGCTCAATACCAAGAAAGTACCTCAACTCACCCAAATCCTTCATCTCAAACTTCTTCTTCAAAAGGTCCTTGACTTCAACAATTCCACTATCACTATCACTTGTAACAATCAAGTCATCCACATAAATAACTATGATGGCCAAGCTTGCATCTCCCTTTCTCACATAAAGTGAGTAATCAGCATTAGAAACATACAATCCAATGTTGACAAGATACTCTCCGATATTGTCAGGTCATGCTCTAGGTGCTCGCTTCAGCCCATAGAGCACCTTCTTTAACCTACACATATATGTAAGCTACTCTATATGCACCTCTTCTTGCAAGTCACTATGCAAAAATACATTCTTTACATCTGTTTTCTACAAACTCCAACCTTTGGATTATTGCCAAACCAATCACACATCTAACAGTTGCCATCCTAGCAACTAGACTAAATGCCTCTTCATAATCTATGCCATATGTTTGAGCATAGCCTTTTGTAACCAGTCTAGCCTTATATTTTCTTATAGAACCATTTACATTATATTTAATTTTGTAAATCCACTTACAATCAATAGCTTTCTTACCCTTAGGCAATGGTACTAGTTTCCATTTCTTATTGGCATCTAATGCAACCATCTCTTCATCCATTGATACATCCCAATGAGCATGACCAACAGCATCCTCAAAACAAGTCGACTCAACATCCTCAATCACCTTTACCATATAAGCATAACGGTGAGCTACATGACCTTCAAAACCAAATCTTTTAATAGGGTATCTAACCCTACTAGACATGTGTACCACTGGATCACTTAGTGGAGCCTTTACATTATCATATACTCTTTGTACACCTAGTGTCCTCACTGAAGGAATACCAAGCTTATCATCCAAACTCTTTGACCAATTGAATTTCATCAAATCCCAAATGACTAGCAAATATAGTATTACCATCTAACACTTTCTTATTCCCTTTTCCTTTACTTGCAACATTAGTAGATGCGCCTAAAGATGTGGGACTGCTCCTTAATCTCCCAAACCAAGGGCTAATTGTAGATGTAGTACCAAATGATGTTTATAGTCTACTAAGGTTCCGTGACTCTTACTTTTCTTTCTTCATATAACTATCATTATCATCAATATCGAATGCATCACCACTAGATGCATACCAACTACTCATCCCATTAAAAATAGCATCTCTGCTCACTTTGAACTCACATGTGACAAGGTTATAATAAGGATGCCTTTTCTACTCCAAAGAGTATCTAATAAAAATACATTTTTCAACCTTTGGATCAAGCTTCTTTTGCAGCTCAGTTGGCACATGAATGTATGCAAAACAATGAACTACTTTCAAGTATGACACATTGGGCTTCTTGCTTGTGAAGCATTCTTCGAGGGTTATTCCATAAACTATAACTGTAGGAGTTCTGTTTCTAATATAGACAATAATATGAACAGCTTCAAACCAAAAATGTTTTGGCAAACTCTTTTCATCCTTCAATGCCCAACTTCTACAATATGTCTATTTTTCCTTTTTGCAATGCCATTTTATTGTGGGATATACTTGCAAGTAAACTGTCTCATTATCCCATGAGAACTCAAGAAGTCACTAAACTCGTTGGAGAGGTACTCCCCCCCCTCCATCTGATATCAAGCACTTAACTTTCAAGTATGTTTCTATTTCAATAGCAACCTTGAAATTTTTGAAGTGCTCAAACACATCACTCTTTTTTTTCATGAAATACACCCATTGCTTTCTTGAATAATCATCAACAAATGTGACAAAATATTTGCTGCCACCAAGAAATATATTCTATGTAGACCCCAAATATCTATATGCACAACATCAAGTATTTGCTCACATCTCTATCATGCAAAAAAGGTTGTCTTTCATACATATCAAACTGTCATGCCTCACACACTTTATGAAATTTTATAACTCTAAAAGCAGGCTACCTTGTAACCAACCCTTTGGACTACATTAATTTCAGCCTTTGCACATTTACATGTCCACTTCATTGGTGTCATATTTCAGTGTCTGCAATTGCTCCTTTATATAGCATGCATAGCAACATTCATAGCAAGAACAAGGTAAATGTGCAACCAACTCTACTTTCTTTTGCAACCAATCTACACTTATCATTAAATTCTTCCACAAAATAATATTTTGCATTGAATCAAATCTACAACCCTTGTTATACCATTTGGCTACAACAAATACTAAATTCTTTGTGATAGATGGTACATGTAATATATCTAACAAACTCCCCGACCATCATGCTAGGATAAGGAAACTTTTTCAATGTGTGAAATTGGGTGGCATGAATCATTACCCATTTGCACATAGCCTGGATTTCGTAACTCTTGCATCTCTCCAAACCATTTAGCATGGCAAGTCATATGATTAGATGTATTTGAATCAACATACTATACATTATTGCATATCCCCTTTCTTATAACAGCATTCATCATATGTTGCATAACAAACATATGCTCATTTCCTTCTTCATTCTATCATAAAGACAATGCATAGTTTCTTTGTTGCTGCAATTTACGACTACAAATATCATCCCTCTTAGCATGACAATGGGATGCAATATGACTAGTTTTACCACCATAATGACAAATAATACCAGAATTTCTAGAATCTCTATTCTTCCATCTATCACTTTCTCTAGAGCTCCCCCTACCTCTAAAGTTTCCACGAACTCTTAAAATCTATTTCACTGAACTTTTAATTTAACATGTTTTGCTGGTTATCACTAGCACATTTCATACCATGGCCTCTTTAGGAGGATCTACCATATCCTCTTCCTGAACTTGAGTAAAATGCTTGTACTTATTCAACACTTATTTTAGATTATTCACCTTGCATGTTGATCTATTCAATGATCATGAGAGAGACCAACTCATCAAAAACTGAAAACACCTTTCATATATATAGAGAAGCAAAAAATGATTTACATGCCTTCTCATTATTGAGGCCACCCAAAGTAGATGAAACCAAATCACCATCATCAAGCATTGCATCAATAGCTACTAAGGCATTTGCAATGCTTCTCACTTTCAAAATATACTCATTTATAGTTATCTTTCCATTCTTCGATGTATTTTTAACTCTTGCTTGAGTTGAATCTTTCGTGCCTTTGTATCTATTGAAAACATGTTCTCAAAAATTATCATAGCTACATGTGAAGTTTGTGCATTTTTTATATATCCTAGCATAGTATTATTAATGACTGTAAATAGCCAATAGATCACCTCTTTGTCTTTTGCATTCCATTCTTTCCACGTCTTTAATTCTCCTGCATTTAACAGGAGTACTTAGCTCTGGCTCCTTTTCTTCACCTAAAACAAACTCATAGAGACTTTTTCCAATAAGGAATTTTGTCACACAAAACTTCCATGATTGATAGTTATTATTGTCCAACTTATCAATTATAGGGTTTCCACTGTTTTCTATCATCATTGCAAAATTGATGCAAAACACCAAACAAGTGTTTGTAAACTTTCACAAAAATATAGATAAAACTTTTATTTTCTTCTATGCAAACACCTCAAAACTTACATGTTCAAAATCTATAACATGTGCACCCACTTTCGGTCAATATAATCAAAATCACAATATACTGTGAAACTATTGTCCGCAACCTTGTGGGTCAAAAATGTGACTCAAAACGACCTCAAATGACCAAAAAAGAAATGGCAAGTCATAAAGGGCTTATCCCCAATATATATAGTGCTCTACTCGCACACCAAATATCACAACAATCTAAGTTTTTTCGCTCTACCTGCTTCCGATGCCACTGCGCTAGCACTATATAAGAGAAAGAGTGAAAGAATGGGAGATCTTCTTACACGTTGCTTTCTGGCTCGAATCCTTGCTTCTTCTCCTTCACTTCAACCTTCAAATCTAGCCTCTCTCAATGGCACCGCTCTACTACCATGTCACAAATTTTGTGGTGGGGAGATTTGCTTGAGCTATTGCACCAAACACACACACCATACATATAAGAAGAAGCTCACTCAAGAACACAAGAAGAGAGGCGGCCTAAACGTTTTCTTGATATATATTTTTTTAAATAATACATGTACACAAAGTATAGATAAGATACAACATAAAGAAAAGTGGCCTATTAAGTCAAACATAGTGCATAATTGACTATACTACTCGACTGGCACTATAATTATACTAGTTATATGTAGGAGCAACAAACCAAATATAATAAGTGATAAGTTAGTGGCCTTGTGAGCATGATAAAGTGGTCCATCATCAATGTTGACACATATTGAGCTTGCCATCTCAACATGGTGCATTTGTCTTGTTGATTAAAAAGAAAAATAAAACATACCAAATGTGCATTGATTTTATAGCTCTAAAGAAAGTAACAAGTAAAAATAGGTATCCTTTTTCAAGAGTTGATTATTTTCTTGATAAACTTAAGCGAGCCAAAAAAAGTTACAAGTTACATCCCAAATTAGGATATCATCAGATTCGAATGGATTCAACTAATGTACTTAAGGCTACATTTAGGACATAGTTTAGTTACTATAAATTTATTATTATGTCCCTTGGTCTCACTAATGCATTAGCTACGTTTGCACACATGATGAATAGAATTTTTTTGGATTATCAAGGTTTTGTAATTTTTATCATTTGATGATATACTTATTTTAAGCAAATTAGAAGAAGAGTATAAGAAACATATTTGCATTGTATTTGTTTTATTGTATAAAAATCATTTATATGCAAATCTTGAGAAGAGCTTATTCTTTCAAAATTAAATTGAATATTTGGGACACATAGGGCTAAAGGTATCACAGTTGACCCTAAGAAAATTCAAACAATCAAAGATTGGCTTAATCATAAGAGTGCATGAAGTTTGATTTTTTCTAGGATTAGCTAAGTTTTAGAGAAAGTTTGTTGGAAATTTTTCATTGATTGCTTTGCCTTTGACTATGTTGTTGCAATTTTTCCTAAACCCTAGTCAACAAAAATCCTTTGACACTTTGAAATACCTTTGCACCCATGCACCTATTCGTCAATTGCCTAATTTTTCCTAGCATTTTTTTCTTATAGTCTCACTGATACCAATGGTTTAGGTATATGCACCTTCATCAATTGCCTAATTTTTCCTAGCCTTTTTTTTCTTGTAGTCTCACTTACACTAGTGGTTTAGGTATATACACAATTTTAATGCAAAATGATCATCCTATCACTTATGAGAGTCATAAACTAAAGCCTTCTAATAAAAACTACATTAGCTTTCATAAAGAAGTATTGGTTGTAGTTTATGCTTTGGATGTTTGAAAGCATTACCTTATGGGATCCAAGGTTCTCATAGAAATTGATCATTCAACGATAAAACATTTGTTAAATCAACCTTTAATTTTTTTACCAACACATTAAATGGGATTCTTTCATTCAAAATTTTCACCCAATGATTCAATATCAGCCATGTCATGTTAAAGTGGTTGCCTATGCATTATTAAGTCATAGGCCAATGGAAAATATTGCATCACATCATTTTTTGGATTTAATAAAATCAAGAATGCATATTTAAATCATATTTTCACTATCAAAATTTAAACTTTTGATGCCATGATTCCTACGTATGTTTCAAATCCTAATTTCTCTTTTATTTGGCAAAGATTCCACAATCCTAACACCATTGTTTTTTCTAATTATTCTTATGTGAATGGATTCTTGTACTATCAAAGAAAATTGTGCTACTATACCTTTCAAAAATATTGCCATGACTAAAATGCATACACCTACTTTTATGGGCATAGAGGTATTTAATCTACAATAGTTGCATACAAATATTATTTTTATTAAAGTGCAGTAAAGCATGATATAGCAAAATTTTTATCTCAATGCATTGTGTGTCAACGTATCAAATGTCATCATGGAGAATCATATGGTTTGCTTATGCCCCTACTTATCCCTGATGGCCCATGGAAGCAAATTTCTATGGATTTTATTATTGGTCTTCCCACACACCCGCACACATTGTGACATGATTTGAAAATTTGTAGATATATTGTTGCTAAAATTTTCATTGACACCATATTTCCTTGAGTTTTCAAAGGTTAACTTTTTGATTATGATGGTAGGATGATAGTCCACAAAAGGTGTCTTAGTGTTGTGATTGTTGTTGAAAGGACAGGATTGATGAGTCTATTGTCTGTCGAGCATCTGGGCTATGGATTGAAATTCTTTTTCAGTATCATGGGCATAGGAAATAATTTCGTAAAGAGAAACCTATTTAAAAGAGTTTAATTTAGCTTGGATACTTGATTGAATACCATCTTCGTATTTGTGTAGCAACGTGCTCTTGAGAACTTCCTCAAACATACGCAACAATAAAAGTCTTTACCAAAATCTTTTCGTATAGATCATTGTAGCCTTTTTGCCAATATAAACTAGACCAATTGTGCCTTGTTTGAAAATAAAACTAAGGTGAAAGAAAATATTATTTAACTTTTTTTTGAAAGTCAAGCCACATCTTCGATCGTTTGGTGCTATGATGAAGAACATTCCACCAAAGTGGCACTTTATCTATCAAGCTCAATGACTTTTCATGCACATTTTTTATCGTAAAGCTATTTAGAATAAGGTGTGTAGATTCATTTGCAACCAAAAGCAAGCCATGTAAGAAAAGAAAAGGCAAGCACACAAAAAGATACCTTTATTGTATTTGAAGCACAAAAGCTTAATTCCAAATTTATAAATACATACATGGGGAGGTGTTTACCCATGCATAGGGGGAGATTGTACCCAATCTTGTGTCATGTAAGATTACTTACTTTTCTCTTCTCTTGCAATTTATTCTCTTCTTATTTTCTCTTGATTTTTGTCTATTATATGATGAAGGCTAGCAACAAACCATCTAGTGCTTAAAATAAGAATTAATTGTATCTTGTCATCAAGCCAATAGTGCTAAATTCATCTTAAACCAACTAGTTCTCGACAACATTTTATTTAATGTATACTTGTACGAATAAGAGGCATTATTAGCTAGCATTGCATCAACAAATATTCCTCATAATTCGAATCAACTACAACCAAGCCAAGGTCACAATCATTCTAACCAAGGGTCAATAACCATGTATACTTGTCATTGATACTATCATATATACCCATCATTAATCAAACAATGCTAAATGTTACTAACACAAATAGCAATTAAAACATGTATGTCTTTTGTAATGTTTAGTGTGGCATACAATTGTCAATTAGGCCATCTATGACCAT
Organism: Lygodium microphyllum; assembly: GCF_053477565.2. Lineage (NCBI taxonomy): Eukaryota > Viridiplantae > Streptophyta > Polypodiopsida > Schizaeales > Lygodiaceae > Lygodium > Lygodium microphyllum. The sequence goes on along the minus strand of NC_141142.1, from coordinate 88,671,950 downwards.
GCAAGTGCCCAAAATCTATGTTGCATTTGCAAACATTTAGGTTGAATATACATTTTGGTGACTAATGGGTAAGTCCAACAATCACAAGAACTTGGAGAGATCTTGAATACTTAAATTGGTACCCTAGCATCAAAAAACAAATTTGGGATGTAAACATGGGTAAAGTTCAAGGACTTCATGGAATTTGAGAAATTCTCATATTTGACTTTTTAGGATACCATAAGGACTATCTTAGGAGGGCCTAAACATCCTTTAAGCTTCATGCAAGCATACCAAGGGTCACAACATCTAGAAACTAGGCATGCAACCCTATAGGCACAATGAAACGCATCTTAGCTATCCCATGAGTAGGATGGGGCTCACTTTTGAATACCTTCATTTTTTAAGGTGTGAGCTTTGATCGTCTTGCCAATAGAGTTCAATACAATTGATCCAAGTCATAAGCAAGATATGGATAGCTAAATTGCATTTTGTAATCCGATTGTACCCATGGATAGTAGGGTGAATATAGATATGCACGTTTCTTATTTTTTGCTTGGTCCCTAAATTATATGAGTCTATCAATTACAATGGATTGATTCTATTTCAAAATTTTATAGCTATGCATGTTTCTTATTTTTTGCTTGGTCCCTAAATTATATGAGTCTATCAATTACAATGGATTGATTCTATTTCGAAATGTATCTATATCAAGAAATTCACTTAGTTTTCCTTATCCCTATCATCACCAATATTATAAATACAAGTGTGACATCTTTGTAGAACCTATCTTCATCAAATTTACTTTGAGAAACATGGACACTTTAGGATGATAAATAACAATAATATATTAATACCTCATTTGAGAAAGATGATTCTAGCCAATGGGGTAGTGGCGTAGTAGTTTGGGTGTGGGTTGAGTTATGGGGATGTGTGAGTTCAAGATGATTCTAGAATGGATTCATGTCCAATTATGCTTTCAAGGTGCAATGACATCTTAATTTTGATATTACACTTCCCTACAACACCCTTTACAATGGTGACATGATTGATTTGCATAGCATTTTTTGTAGTGATCCTCTCATCATCATATCCATAGAAAAGGCTGATTTACATCATGAGTAGCCACCCATTTAAGTAATACCTGAGTTAGGCTTGACATCCTTCAACAATTGAGGTAGGGTTCACTTGTTATCGTTTTCAAGAAAAGATGTCTTTCACCACGTTCTTTAGTCAAATCACTCCAACAAGGTCTATCAAATGTACATTTTTCTCATGATGTATACCTTTTGGCATCATAGGACTAATGCAATCCTCCAAAAGGAGCAATAACATTTCACCCCGGTAGGGAAGCAAATTTGTACATTACGTGCATTGGAGCCATTCTAATGGCATACATGTACTATCTTATTGGTGTGTGTCAACTTATGTGTACATGTGAGCTATTGAAAAGATACTGTACCTTCCACTACCACATGGCAAGGAAGGTTTCAATGCTGCCATATCTCCCACCACGTGCCATTTCCTTAGGGTTGAATCTTTGCTGAGCTCAATGGTCCATATATGCTCTCTCCTTCCTTGCTTTTTGCTCCTCCCCGTTTGCCACTATCCGTGTTAAGCATGGAACCTTGTCACATGCTATCCACTTGCCATCATTTCACACATAAAAACCACGATTCTCAGATTGGACAACTGGATTAAGCTTCTGCATATCAATCTAAAATCCTGGCATCACATGTTTCCACATGATGGTGTATCAGATTCTGATCAGCACCGGAAGAAAATTTTTATTTGCCCTTGATCATGATGGTTTCGAAGTTCCTTTTAACTCTCCACCCAAGCTAAGTCTTATGAGCAATACAACTCAGGGATCCACCTCCATTAAGCAAGAGTTTCCAGCTTCCAATTTATTAAGAAACTTAAGCATAAGTGCTTAAATAACTCTGCCTCAGACTAGACAACGCCATTAAAGGACCAAGATACCAAGAGAAGGCAAGTTTACCAGCTACGTAGAGCAAAGCAACAAACAGGAAGATAGTTTATATGCGACTTACGCAATACCATTGCCAGCAATAGAAACTATTGACTAGAATTTCCAAGCTTCAAGCATTTTATATTGCCGTGTTTAATCATTGATAAAACTTTTACTATGTACTGATGATAGAGACACAGCAATGGTACATAGTACATCATCATACATTGCAATCCTTTGATATTCAAAATGCTTAGTACACACAAGAAGAGTATTCGACATTCAATGCTTACAGCTTGGATCTGCCATCCTTTTCTGTGGCATCAAATAGACTTGCAGTTTAGATCTTCATTTTCTTCCAGATATGGTACTCCCATTTCTGAGTTAAGTCATGGCAAAGGGAGGTAATGATCTGATTTGACAGCTCTAAAACAAAAAACAGACTTCAGAGATTTACATATACGATTCAACAGAGAGAAAAGACAAGTCTTATTAATTAAACCCTCATATGCAGATAAACCTTCTTTGTGCATTTCATTCTGCAGCTGCAACAAGAGCTATTCGAGCATGACTGAAGGCACCAATTACTGCCCCAAGCTGCAATTTCTCATTTGGACCAGAGGCTAGCCTGTACCTGCAGCATTTCCAAAGCACATTAGAAAGTCAAAGTCACAATTCGACATATAAAGGAACAAGACAACCATCTTACTCCTCTACCAAAACTGCAAAAACAGCTTACATTGATGTCTGCAATCTTCTTGAAGCAGACTGCCACATAACGTTTTGCAAAGTGAAGCACCCCAAGTACCACACTTCCCAATTAGTGATAATGAGGCACAATAACAGACGTCCTAGAGGCCATCCCTCAGAATCTCCAACAGTCAGCCGAATTACTTAACAAGAACCATTGCCACAGCACATTTGATGGCCAATAAGAACGACAAAATGCCTTCGGCTAAAGCAACATGCCCAACAGTTTATAACTTGGATTATCCAAATTAAGTCGAAGGACTGCAGGATTTTTACTCCAGAAGCTAGGAGGCAGTAACATTACTCTTATCCTCCAATTTCTTGCATTCAGATCTGTGAGTCGAGTAGCCCATAAATTGACATTGATTAATCAATTAATGCTTAATTCCTCATGTCATCAATGATATTAATGGCTAATTAAATCTTCTAGGCCAAAATCTATCACCAAGTACCACTATGCTTTGTCAAGTACAACTTATTACAACTTTTGCCTTTGGCACCCCCACTGACTTCTCAAGGTTCTTGGCCTACATTGTGAAATAACCAACTTGCACATCACATGAGCATTTCACATTTGCACATTGTGAAATAACTAACTTGCACATCACATGTGCATCTCACATTTGCACATTTAATTAACAGTTAATCAAATGCTAGGCAAAGCATCAAAATTTCATGTCCTTGTGAGAGAGAAAGCTCATGTTAGAGCTCCTAATGTCCTCATCTGACTCTAATTGAGGCTCACATGCAAGAGATGACCATACAAAACACACATGTGAACTGAGACTCCCTCTCTAATCCTTGATGCAACAAAAGGCCAAAGGATATTAAATGGATTCTACGATGGCAAGAAAACTACCACTGTTGATGAAGTTCGTCAATGATGAATGTCAGCCAACGCATATAACCCCCTCTCCAAATGAAGGCCAAAGGATATGAAATGGATTCTACGATGGCAAGAAAACTACCACTGTTGATGAAGTTCGTCAATGATGAATGCCAGCCAACGCATATAACCCCCTCTCCAAATGAAAGCCGGATCCAATGGAGGCCACCATAGGCCAATGGAAGTGGAGAGGCCTCGAATGGGTCACTCCAATGACATCCAATTGTAAAGGGATTAGCCAAGCCACAAACTGAACTGAGAGATGATAGAAATGAGCTATTGAGGATGCAAAAACTTGCCAAAACAGAATATCAAGGACCAAGGCCCATGGGATGGATATGCTAGTAACAAGAGATAATGGCTCAATAATGAAGGAAAGAAGCCACCACATGAATGCCCAAAGCAATCTCTCATCCATATAGAAACTCCTCACGATCTTAAAAATGCCCCTCTCAAACAAGGAAATTCAAGAAATCCACAACTACATCTTTGAGATCGTGCCATCTAAAAGGGATGAGGGATATGAGGAAACCACCAAAGGAGATGATGGGGGATGGGGTAGAACCTATGAGATGGGGGGGTGCACATACTGGAACGGGGGCAGCAATGGAAAGATGCCCAGAGGGTCCTTTGCAACATAAGAGAAATGGAGCTGATATCTCTCTCTCTCTCTCTCTCTCTCTCTCTCTCTCTCTCTCTCTCTCTCTTTCTCCCCCTCTTATCCTAATGCAAAATCCTCAAAAATTCAACCTAGTCGATAAAGACCTAACCAATCTCCTCAAGGAGTCATACAACTCAAAGCAATATTATCCATAAGCTAGCGCCTCTTTGAAGGCGAGATAGCCAAAGAAGACTCCTCTAACTAATGAATGTGAAGAAACACTAACTTTGCCATACTGGTGGAAGTAGAGGTAGATGTAGATGGAGGATCTATCACTCCTTCCTTCACACCACGATGAAGATGGGGAATGTTTCTTCCAGCAAGTCCCTCGAGATACAAGGTCTTCCCACAAAGTAGACACTTGGAATATCCTTTATGCTTCCCCTTTGTATCTATAGTAGCAAAGTCGAAAAATGACTCCAATTTCTTTGACTTCTTCCCTTTCTTTTGCTCAAATTGTCTTTTACCCAATGAAGATGCCATAAAAGCACGGCTCTATATAGTCGCTTCATGAGAATTTGTCTCCTTGTGAAACACATCCTACTCTAGCAACATAGGGATAACTCTAACTTCTCCCATGTGATGGAATCCCATGTAGGAGAGGTGACAAGACTCGTATAAAAGACATCATACTTAAGTGATGGCAAATGTGTCAAAAGTGTCCACAGCTAGAAGCCACAATCTTTCCTAGGCCGGCAAGCTCATTCTAAAGCTCCTCCATCTAGTTGATGTGGTCCTTCATCATAGGGGAATCTATGACAAAGAGATATCTAGCTTCAACTCAAGAGTCATCTAATGCCACTACCTGATAAAGGTATGCCAACCTAGTCCAAACCTTTGTGGCAGCATGGATACATCTAACATGCACAAGCACGAAATCTGTATAGCTCAAAAGGAGAAAAGAGTGGGCTTTCACATTGAGCTGACCCCACAAAGCTGCTGAGTCCACAATCGCCCCAACCTGGATGTTGTTGAGTCTATGGTCACACTAGCATGGGGATGTCAGAAGTGGAGCAGCGGTGGAAGCATAAACATGTGCTGAAATAAACTGCTGAAACACAAGACAAAAAGAGAAAAGAAAAGAACACGATACAGATGAGAACTCAGATGTATGCACGGGAAATGGAATCCATATATCTGAACACGAGACAGTCGCATACAACAGTGAGTCACTGGCTGCGTGGGCACTGGCACTGGCTCCTCTCTCCACAGAGTCTGCAGATGGTGAAGATGAAGTGACTGACTGAGGAGGGGTCACTGAGTATAAATAGGCTGAAAAAGTGGGGAGCAATAATGCTGGTCAGACAGCATTTAATGCTGGCCGACTGGTACATAAAATGCCCCAATGGCATAAAATGCCACACTAGAAAAATACCTAAAATACCTAATAAAAATGCCCAGCCCAAATCAAGCTCAGACTCACACATGAGCTGACAAATACTCTGCTAACACCCTCTCTCAGATCATGAGTGATCTGATACAATACAATAGTACAATGAAAAGGGATCATAAACTATACAACAGAGAACCACCAAGTAGAACCATGGATACCCAAGCAGTGGGTGATCAAGCCACCACTAAGGTGCCTCGGAGAGAACCTGATGTCGACGTCGATCATACCAAACACTTGAAAATAGAGAAGATCATAGCATGTCTCTGTGTCCATCACCAATGTCTCGCAGGAGCATACAAGACCATCCTGTCAAAAATGCCGCTGAACATATGTGACCATGGATTCTCCGCCTTTGGCCAGACCGCCAAAGTGTCCCCTCATGTGAGCTCCAGACGAAAGCCTCCCGCTCTCTGTCAGATAACCAGCTCAGCATGAACCTGGATGTCAATCCCAACTCCAGGATTTGATTCCGCCAGACTAAAGTGGATGCATCAGGGACGTCCCTCTCTGGAACCTGTGCACCTGTATAAAAATATAGATGAGGCGCGGCTGCCCCATCTGAACACCCGCTCACACTCCCTCTCTGGCACAAGAGAGTCGTGAGGGATGACCTCATCACCACCACTAGAAAGCAGCCGAGGAAGGGGCCACCAAGCCCTTCCCGCGATCCAAAGAAGAGGATCCCTTCCACGCCTTGGACTTCACCTTGGTCGGAGGATCGGAGTCGGAGTCCGATGAAGGAGAGAACTCATCGGTAGAGTCAACATCCCGCTTCATCTTCTGCTCCTTCTTCCTGGAAGCCGCTAACTTCTTGCAGTCCTTCCGCAAATGTCCCTTCTTGCCACAGTGGTAACACTGGGCCTTTGACTTCTTCTTCCCATCACCCCTCTCTGAAGCTACATAAGCCTCACCTCCATAATGTGCCGGAAGCCGCCCCTGTAATCTCAAGGATGCCTCATGCAACTTATCATCAGGGGAAGTGTACGGAGGAGCCATATGGAGAGGAGAAGAAGAGAAGTAGAGAAGAGATGGAATTTAGAGAGGAAACACAGCCAAAACACAAGCACAGACTACAGAAAATGAGAGTTCACATGCAATAGAACCCAAAATCTGATCAATAGAAGACAAAATCTGCTGCAGAAAGTCAAAAAATCAGTCAAAAACTACCAAAAACAGAGAAAACGGCCTGAAGTAACAGTCACCCAGCCACGAGAGATGCTGAATCAACAAAACGCAGGCTGTAAACTGGAGAAAAACAGGTAGAAAACTGTTGCCAGCAGCTGTAGATGAAAAACGCAAGCAGCAGAGGGTGCGTAGGCAACAGAGGGGGCGGAGGCAGCAGGCGATGGCAAAACTGCAAAAAACGCAGGCTGAAAACAGCCCCAAAACAGGTCGCCTGGCTGCGACAGCAGTCGTCTGATCAGCAGGGGTACAAAACAGTCCTGAAATCAGCAAGAAAACACAGCAGAAACACAAATCCTGAAAACTGATACCATGTCAGAAGTGGAGCGGCGGTGGAAGCACAAACATGTGCTGAAATAAACTGCTGAAATACAAGACAAAAAGAGAAAAGAAAAGAACACGATACAGATGAGAACTCAGATGTATGAACGGGAAATGAAATCCATATATCTGAACACGAGACAGTCGCATACAACAGTGAGTCACTGGCTGCGTGGGCACTGGCACTGGCTCCTCTCTCCACAGAGTCTGTAGATGGTGAAGATGAAGTGACTGACTGAGGAGGAGTCACTGAGTATAAATAGGCTGAAAAAGTGGGGAGCAATAATGCTGGTCGGACAGCATTTAATGCTGGCCGACTGGTACATAAAATGCCCCAATGGCATAAAATGCCACACTAGAAAAATACCTAAAATACCTAATAAAAATGCCCAGCCCAGATCAAGCTCAAACTCACACATGAGCTGACAAATACTCTGCTAACAGGGGATCCACGACAAGTCGAGGATGAGGAGTTGTGACAAATTCCCATGGGTCAAAAGTATTGAGGATGCACTCAACTTTGCTCAACCAGAGCAAGTAATCAGTTGCTTCAAGCTTTTCAAAAGTAAGGAGAGAATGTAGGACGGAAACCTCATGAGTGGTGACATGATTGCCAATTGTAGACTCATGGCCACGTGAGAGGGAACAAGGATAGAATGGTATGAGGGTGGTCGGGAGTTGGCCCCAGTGAGGGTGGTCGGGAGTTGGCCCCAGTCACAATCTACTTGTCACTCCACATCACAATCTTTATCACGACCTCAGCAGTCTTTGCAATGATCCTCACAATCACAGCAGCCCAAACACTGGTCTTCTCAGTCTTAGTTGTCATTTCATAAGTCCTTGCAGTCCTCGTCCACACAATGCTGCTAATTGTACTGGTCTGCTATTTATGTCCTTCAACAATACTTGCAAAAAATACAAGAACAAAATGGGCTGCTGTTGTGGGTGACCTGCTGAATGATGACATCAGCCTGGCTGTTGTATGGCCTGATCTACTGACATCAGCAATAAATGCGAGCAAGAGAGGGGGCAGACTGATCAACACAAAAGAAGGAGGGGTGCTGTCTGCAAGATGCAAGGTGTAGAGAGTGCTGGGACATAAAACACAGCCCTTGAAATCTGGTCCTGATCAGAACACAGCAAAGAGAGACCCTTTTGGACAAAGACACAGCACGTGCAGCACTAAGAAGATGTCACCCAGCAGTCTCAGCTCAAAAAGACACTTCACTTCAATCACATCCAGCTCTCATGTTGGTGAATGATCCCATGTGAGTGCACAGCAGAAAAGAATAGGAACACGTAGTGAGAAGAGAAGATGGAGACAAGAGAAACGTAATGGAATTGAAGGAACAAAACTGACTGAATTGAAAGGTACAAGGCTGCAATCTGTCAGCCCCTACACATAGCACAGAGCATCATTGAGGGCGCCAGGGAAAGGCAAGAAAATGATGAAAAAATGATGAGGAGGGCTGGCTGAATGATATCTGAAGACAATGAAGTGGGGGACCGAGGTTTGAGGCTCCACATTGTATCATAGACTTCATATTCATTAATTCTCATTGAGCATTCTACAAACCATGTTCCTTGTGTTGTACATTTTAAGTTTCTCTTTATTTGACCTAGCATTTCTTTACACAAGAGACAACTCTCCCTCATGTCTCTCAATCATGATCCAGCCAGCTCTGTCTAGCAAAATTCTCAAAGATGACAAATAAGACAAAACAAGAGAGTCAAACTCACACAGTTGAGCAGACTTCTGCTGAGCTAGTAGCAAGTACTGGCATCATACATTACACAACTTACATATCAAAAATGCATGCACAAAGGTACAGTACCCTGTATCTACATGAAGTATACAATAAGACTTGACCAAATGATATATTAATTGTAGAGATAACAAAAGACTTACTCAATATCGGCAAGTGCATTGATAAGCTGTACTCTGATAGCAGCTGGCATATCGATACTAAAAACAAACCTGCAAAAGGAGTTTCATTAGAGTTAGGAAATAACAAATTTCTGACTGCCATGGTATGCATTAAACAATGCTAGCTAAAAGACAACTTACGGATGAAGCTCTCTGATTACATCCACAAGAGCAAGTCCTTTGTTTGTCTTCAGATGTGAGATAACTTGATCCCGAGTCAAAGAAAGTATCAAATGCTATTGTAGAACATCATGAAAATAGAATCCTTAGCAGAGGAATATGCCAAAGCATGTGTCCTTATTTAGAACAGCGTTCATGTATGTCAAACCTATAAAATCCATATTATATTGGATATTGGCTATGTACGTCATGAAGCCTCACTTCTCCTAAAGGCTTATGGACACGGTAATAGATATCACTGAACTATGACACAGTAAACTCAAGCAGGAAACATGAGCTTAGCTATCGGTTGATACACACAAGTTTGTCCCTTTTTTTGCTCCTAACTCGTCCAATGTTGCTAGTTAAAAAATTAACTGCTCAAGAACTACTAGGATACGCTTGTAAGCTGTTACAAAAGGCTCATTGAGAAGCCAGTATGCTATTTGTTCGACATCTTTGGGCATTGGGCTCCCAGTACACAAATAAACCGCCTCCTCAGTTATTTGTGGACATGCCATATGAGTTGACTGCATCATTGAACAAGCAAAAAAAGCAGGTAAGTTAATGTTCTGATCCTGCAAAGGCACACTGTAAACATGAAAAACTTCAGTTCTTTAAGAGAAGCCTGAAGGTGAACCATTCCAAGCATTTAATGAGTGATGGGCTAGGAGGAAAGCAACCTGTAGAATATTGAGTCCCTTTCTCATGTCGCCATTGCTTAGCCTTACTACAGCAGCAAGTCCAGTGTCTGTGACATCTAATCTGTTCACAAAAAAATCAGACATAAGAAGTCAAAAACTGTGGGAGAGTGCCTCTATTATGCAAGATCAACATATCCACATTTGATATAACGTACCCTTCCTCCTTTATGATGAACCTCAGTCGATCAGAAACATTTGCAGCATCTAGAGGGGCAAATCTAAACCTTGTACACCGGGACTGCAATGCAGGAATTATTTTGCTGACATAGTTGCAAATGAGACAAAACCGAGTATTCTTTGTGTACTTTTCAATGACTGCCCACAGCATAAACAAAAATGGTCACAGCTTTGAACCTTACATGTGACCCTTGCTGGCAACATTACGATTAGATGATGTTACTTACCCCTACGTAAAGAGAATTGCGCATCTTTAGTCATTGCATCTGCTTCATCTAATATGACTAGTTTCACATTGGTTCTCACACTGCAGTGTAGCACAATATTCATTGTTAAATCAAGAAGTACACCTTCAAAGAACAAACAAAGTTTCACCATGGCTCTTACAATGCATTGAACCATAAGATCCATTGTTAATCAAGAGGTACACCTTCAAAGAACAACCAATCAAGAACATGGGTTTGAATGGAAATGCCCATATGTGACTACCTTCTACCAAATGGGAAGAACAATCCATGAACAAACATACTTTACTCACCCTTTGTTTTTGAAAAGTTGTTGACCATGCATTTCTGCCCAGTGTCTATCAGCCTCCTTTGACAGGATATCAGAATGCATCTTGAAGGTTGTGATGAAGGTTCTACTTAACTATGAATAGAGGTTATCCCTCAGTTGTCTCAAGCTATATCAGTAATATAATTTGCAAGCATTCAAATACCTCATTTCACCATGTTTATGCTCCAATAAATAAGTCACTAATTCCATTCTAGCAAAGATCTGACCATATTTGACCCTCCAAAAGCTGTTCAAGCCAATGCAACCAGGGGTTTCAAAAACAGGAGGTTCTATACATGGGATACGGTTTCTTACAAGTTAGGAAACAGCATGAAACAAGTCTCATACAACACAGAGTAAACATGGAATATAAAATATATGGGACAAAAGCTAAGCCTCTTTGTACATTCTTGAACTGAACTCTTTTACCTCTGGAAAGTTAGGTTTCTTTAGAAATTGAAGTTTTGCTGGAACATGTTTTGCAAGTATGGAACACTTACATACAAAGCATTTCATATGTTTCCAACTGCAGGAAACAGGTTTCTATGCAACACCAGTGCAACTGCAATCCCGATGCCCATGAATTATATTAGTAAATGCCCATGTCAGGGAGGTTGCATTCGCTTTCTCTTTCCTACAAAAGAGAGAGAACAACAATGATGGGATAGCAGCATTGAGGATTTCTAAAGACTTCCCTTGAAAGGCTCAGTCAACCCAAAACTCCTGTGGCATAAGCAAGCCTGTTGTGCAAGCTCCCACACCCTCCCCCCAAAAACCCCAAAAGAAAAAAATTTGGATGCATCAGAACCCATTTAAACTGTGTTGATATTCTTTATACATGTTTGCTGACTCAGAAACCTGAATAAACACAAATGAATTCAACCAAGGAGACAAAAAATTATGCCAAGACTACCTTAAACTCATCCCAAGTGTCTACTATCTATTTTTCTTTCTTCATATAGTGCCACCATGTATGTGCAAATCTCTCTAAATGTAAAGTGGCAAATTGAATCCTTTGATCATCCATCCTTGAAGTAATATCAAAGTAGGCTTCCAATTTAGTTATCCACTCTAAATGTAAAGTGGCAAATTGAATCTTTTGATCATCCGTTCCTTGAAGCAATATCAAAGTAGGCTTCCAATTGAGCTATCCACTCTTCAAGTTCAGATGGGAATAAAGATTGACCATTGTATTTGGATAGCACTATCTTATCTCTAAGTACTTACTCATTATATATTGGTTGTCCATTATGGAGCTAATCATTTTGATTACCCATAAAGCCATTATTGCTTGCAGGTATAGGTGGTCTTGGAGGATTCAAATTTATCCCATAAAAATTTCCTGTAGGGTCCTGCCACATGAATGTCTGTTTCATTATGTCAGGTTAGACTGAACTCATGTCTAAAAAAGGTCTAACAAGAAGAGGACTTGCCTTCACAGTGTATTGTTTGCCTTGACTATTCAAAAGTAAACAGAACACAATGACTTCACAACAAAAACACTCAAGAATAAGTACCCGGATCATCAATAAAAGTATAGAAGACTTACCCAAAGCAGATGCTTTGAGTGCTTGCAAAATCTTGAATTTGCTGGCGCACTACATCAATGCCACGGTCATCCGATGCATTAAGTTCCAATATCATGTTCTGGAATTGATTTCCATACAGCTTGCGGGCAACAGCGAGAATAGTCGACGTCTTTCCTGTGCCAGGTGGGCCATACAAGAGTAGATGCGGTAGTCGGTTTTCACCCGTCAACCTATCAACTAACAACAGAAAACAATTAAGAAGAGAAGAAAGTTGCTAGACTAGTAATCCTTGAATCCTTGCAACATGTGAAGAAATGCTCAATGAAATAAAAATGAAGCCATTTCTTCTCAACCATATATTCAAAATACTCAACAGTATAAAACTCAAAAGGATGTTATGTTCTATTTCTAGAGGCCCTCCTGATGTCAGAATAGGGTGCAGAGATGGAAGCGTAGTGTAACAAACTACGCAAACACAGAAAGAAAGAGAAACATTGCAAAGAAAGAAGAATGCTGCAAAGAACAAAAGAACTTCAAAGAGATACGCTCAAGAAATGGCATCCATATACCAATGCACAAGACAATACAAGGCCTCAGTCAAGAATCATCAGCAGTGAACACCAGCTCCCTCTTCCCCCCAGGAAGCAACCTATGAGTGAATGCTCCGAATACTAAGGAGGGAGCTTGTGAATAGGCTCCAATCATGAACATGTCAACCAGAAATAATGCACCCAAGAAATACAATCGGCCACAATAAATGCCAATCGCCCTTAAACTAGCACAAATAAATTGGGCAGCCTACATCACATCTTTAAAAATACAAAACCATCCACTATACATACACAAACTCACCCATGAGATATACTATAGTCTATGAGAGTGCACAATGGAAAGAGGAAAGTGAACATGTAGAGGAGACAAAGGGAGAACGCAGAAGAGAGAAGGAACAATGTGACTGCAATGGCTAAAAGTACAAGGCTACAACAGTCAACCCCAACACATAGCTCTACGCATCAATGTGGGCACCAGACGGTAGCAAGGGGATGAGAAAATGAGGAGGATTGGCTGATCACGAAGGATCAATGATGGATAATGGATAATGAAAGTGGGAGGGTAAGCTGCCTATATATAGGCAAAAAAGAGGGAAAACCCTAAATGTGATCAAACCCCTAAATAATAGCCAAAAGTGCACAAAAAGAAATGCACTAATGTGCTCTCCATCTAAAGTGTCTAAAACACATAAAATGATGGACAAACACAACATTAGAGCTTCTAATGTCCTTGTCTGACTCAAACTGAGGCTCACAAGCAAGAGATGACCACAGAAGACACACATGACTACTAATACCCCCTCGGATCCTAGATGTGGTGGAAAGCCAAAAGGAGAGGTGGATCCAAGGGTGGCAGGAAGAGTGCCAATGCTGATGTAGTCTATCAATGAAAAAAGCCAACGAAGGAGCAAGACTCACTCTCCATATAAACATCCGATCAAATGGAAGGCCACCAAAGGGCAATGGAAATGGAGAGGCCTCAAATGGATCACTCCAAAAAACTCCAGTCGGGGATGGGTGAGCCAAGCCTCTAACCCAACCATGAGATGATCGTGAGGAACTATCGAAGGCGCCATAAGCTGCATAGAGATACTAGGGACAAAGGGCCAAGTGGCAAGAAATGGTGGCTTGATGATTAAAAAAAGGATAGCCAAATAAAAGAAAGGCCCAAAGTAGACTAGAAACGATGAACAAACTCCTCACGATCCTAGGAAGCCCCCTCTAAAACACAAAGAGCCAAGAAATCCACAACTATGTCACCAATATCACCCGCCTCTGAAAGGGATGGGAGGTACAAGGGAACCACTAAAGGAGATGGTGGGGGATGGAATGGAACCTATGAAATAGATGGTGCACAATTGGAAACGGGTGCGGCTATAGAAAGATGCCTCGGAGGGCCCTGCACAATGGAAGGGGAATGGAGCATGCATAGCCCCCACCGGCCAACCGGCCACAAAAGTGGCTCCAGTAGAAGAATCCCCAATAAAGACGGCCGGCTTGGTGAAGACAACATAGGCCCGGAGTGTAAGAAGGCCATTAACTGAGAGGACAGAGAAGCCCAAGTCGGAAATAGATAGAACCTCAAAATTGGAGCTCGAGAAACGGTCAAACAATAGAAGCAAGGTACCAACACCACCAATAGGCATCGAAGAAATGTCACCAACAATGACAATACCATCTAACGGACAAAGATCCTGTGACAAATCACCTCGAGCAGTCATAGGACTCGATGTAGCACTATCAAAGAGCCAAGGCTGCTCAAAAGTCGAGACAATCACTCCTCCACTTGAGAAATGCGTAGAAACACTAACTTGGTGATAAATAGCGGGTGATGAAGTAGAGGCAAACGAAGACTCCGATGTACATCCACCCTTCGCTCCTAGACGAAGGTGAGGGTATATCCTCTAGCACTTCTCCTTGGGGTACAAGGTCTTTCCACAAGGACACATGGGATATCCTCTACACTTCCCCACAAAAGTTATATTAGAGTCAGAAGATGACTCCAACTTCTTCCTCTTCATTTTCTTCTGCTTGGCTTGTCCTATGCTTGTAGATAAAACCACAGCACGGCCATGTACACAAGCTCCGCAAGAACTTGGCTCCCTGTGATACACATCCTGCTTAAGTACCAATGGGACTAGCTCCTCCCAAGTGAGAGTCTCCCGACTACAAGAAGTGAAAAGACTCGTGTAGGACACATCATATGCCGATGACAAAAGATGTGAGAGAAGTGTCACAACTAGGTCCTCTGAATAAATATCTATACCAAGAAATGAAAGTTGATCTCAAATCTCCTCCATCATGTGGATGTGATCCCTCATCATAGAGGAATCTACAACACAGAGCTGTCATAGCTTCAACTCAAGAGATAAGTGATACCCAAAAGTCTAGACCCTAAAGAGAAATGCCAATCTCCTCCAAATCTTTACATCAGTGCGGAGATATCTAACATGCACGAGCACAAAATCTATACAACTCAAAAGGAGAGAAGAGTGGGCTCTAGCATAACCAATCCCATAAAGCTATCGAATCCATGGTCACATTATCATGAGGATCCACAGTAGGTCAAGATATAGGGACTATAACAAAATCCCAAAGGTCATAATCGTCAAGAAGACACTCCATGCGGCATGACCATAGAGGGTAGTTTGTCCCATCTAGCTTGTCAAATACACACAGAGAGGATAGTTTGTCCCATCTAGTTGTTGGATGCAAAGCGAGAGGGTAGGACTGGCACCTGCTCAAGAGATGCCATCAATGCCAATCAGAGACTAGAAGCCCCAAAAAAAATACAACAAGAAAGAGTAATAAGATGGTGATCGTTCTAAATGATCTCGAACCACACGATCCCCCATAGCATACACATTGTCCATATCTGTCCTTCAAGAAATACCTGCAAGAAAACAAAAGAAGATACTACCACTAGAATAAAGACAACCAATAAGAGGTATCCTCACGATAATCGAGGTCCATCGGGCCATGGTACAAAAGAAAACTAACTGAGGCAAGGTAGACAAGGAGCATCCAATGCCAAAGGGAACACATAATGCCTGGTAGAGAAAGGGAGTAGTAAATGCAAAGGAAAACAGGCCTTCAACCTGTAAACACAACAAGCTGGTCAAGGACTAGGAGTACCTGGAGAGCGAGTCCTTGCAGTAAACACAAAACTTCCCTAATGTTGGCCTGCAATGGAGGCCGCCCACCAACACCAAAAAGAAGCCACCTTGGTCAGCAAAGACCAGCCAATTTGAAATGCAACAGAGAAAGGATGTTGTCAACCTGTAAATAGGCCGCCCAACAGAGAAAAGTGCCACCTAGCACAAAAGAGCTACCGCCTAGCAAAAAGGAGACCGCCCAATAGCAAAACACAAATTCAAGGGGGATTGCCTACAAAAAACACAGGCAATGCGGGCCTATTCTTACACCACGTGTGCCAAGGACTGCTTGCAGAAAATGCAAGTCTATTTTGATGTCACCCAACCAACAGAATGGCCGCCCGGCTTGTTTGACACCACTCGGGTGCAATAATAGTGCTGCCCAACCTGGTAGAGGCCACCTAGGAGCAAAATGCAAATCTGCCCTAGTAAACACAGCCTAAAAGAAAGGTTGGAAACAAGCCACCCTACCTTATTCGACTCCAAGCACAAGCTCTGCAACACATGGGGATGACCATTGGCAAGTTTTGTCGCAAAAAACACGCTCCTCTTCAAGACCTCCAACTCCCATGCATGGCACTAATACCATGTGAGAGTGCACAACGGAAAGAGGAAGGTGAGCATGGAAAGGAGAAGAAGACAAAGAGAGAATGCAAGAGAAGGAACAATGTGATTGCAATGGCTGAAGGTATAAGGTTGCAAGTCAACCCTAACATGCAGCTCTATACGTCACTGTGGGGGCCAAATGGTAGCAGGGGAATGAGAGAATAAGGGCTGGCTAATCGTGATAATGGATAATGAAAGTGAGAGGGTTGGTTGCCTATATATAGGTGAAAAAGAAGGAAGCCCTAATGTGGTTCAACCCCTAAAAAATAGCTAAAAGTGCACAAAAAGAAATGCACTGATGTGCCCTCCATCTAAAGTATCTAAAACACATAAAATGACAGACAAATACAATGTGAAAGCTCCTAATGTCCTTGTCTGACTCAAAGTAAGACTCATTGGCAAGAGATGACCACACAAGACACACAGACTGCTAACATATACAAACTACTAACAACCTCTCTTATATCGTGGGTGATCTAGTACAATATAATATACAATGATAATGGCACATCATAGTACATACAACAATGACCATCAAATAGGAGCATGGATACCAAAGCAATGGGTGTGCAAGCCACCACCAAAGTGCCTCGAAGAGAACCTGCGTATTGATGTCAATCATACCAGTCTTAAAACAAAAAGTAGTCATAATAATCTTGGCACCATGCCCTTGGCATCTTGTCTCTCAAACCTTGGAGACTACTCAACATAGATCTCCTTCAAATCTCCATAAGAAATGCAAATGTCACATCAAGCTAGCAAACTAGCCATTGCCTATGGCTAGCCAAAGCAATAACGATCCTAATGGTCGCCATTTGTGCGATAGGAGCAAAGGTATCATCCAAATCCAACACATCATACACAAATGGTAGTTTATTAAATATGATTGGAGTATGATTCAGGCGTTGGGGCTGAATCATACGTTGCCTTAATTTCAATTAAAACAACCAATAAAAATCTATCTAGAGTAACTAAGATAACAAGCTGAATAAGAAATTAGAATTTCATTATTTCAATAGCTTTAGAATCTACAAAATAGTCACTATCAATAAGGCATTCAATGATCAAGAACACAACATTGATTTGCCAAAGAAAATTCAAGCTTTGATTTCTAGTCATTTGAGTCAAGACACAATTAAAGCAACAATGGTAGATGATTGCTGTACAATGCTGTCTATAGGCATGTGACACTCTTTTTTAAAAATTTGTCAAGTTTTGGTGCTTTTTTAAGTCATTTCTGCCCCCTTAAAATGTCAAGTCTGAAATAGGATATCATACTTTGGATTTCACATGTTTTTCATACGCCTACATCACTATCATATGAGTATGATAAACACTATGCCAAGTGGTATCTTCCACCACTTGTGAAATTATTTGGCTTTAGTGATTGTCAAGTGAGCTTGGCTGTCCACAGCCTTGAGCTACCAAACTTCTACATGACAATGAGAGTTACATAGCCTTGACACAAATTCCAATATTTCTTGCGAAGACAAAGCACACAAAGATCCAATATCACTTCCTCACTCAAAAGACCCTCGATTGGACCATTGATGTGGAGTACTATATAACAAGGGATAATTTGGTAGATTTATTCACAAAGGCACTTCCTCAAGCCGTTCTTCGTCACTATTCCAAATCCCTGAATCTCATGCCGTGTCCACGATCTAAGAGGGGGTATTAGAGATTTAGTCACCTCCAAGATGGACACTTCGACAAGGACCCACGATGGGCAACGGATTGAACAGGTCGGGCAAGCTTCAAGGCAGCGCGAGCAGCAATTCGACTAAGTTGGGCAGTAAAATGGCTGGTCATACCAGTTTGCAGCGATCAACTACACTTAACACAAACCAGCTGCATTATTTCATTCTTTTGTTTTTGGCTATTTATGCTAGGTTGCCTCCTACTCTCCAACACTTCAATCATCTATAGCTTGAGAGATCTTCTAGTTGTTCATATGCACACCACCTGTCAAAAGTGGATGCAACAATGGCAATGTAATAAACTGCATAACATGAGAGAAGAGAGAAAAGAACACTACAAACAGAACTCAAAAGAACAAAGATGCTCAAGAAATGATATCCATATGTCAAGACGAGACATTAGAGAAACAATAATAAGTCATCCGCATGGGCTCCCTCTATCCATCAAAACCTGCATGTAGGTGTATGCATTAAGATTGATAACTCGAGCACGGAGTATCTAGCCTATAAATAGGTCCAAGATCATGATTAACTTGGCCGATATCTAAGGCCACCAAAATTGCAAGTTGACCGACAAATAATGCAATTGGTCAAATTAAAATGGATAAAATAATCATGCGCCCAAATAGGCAAGCCATATCATGAAATGCCCAACACGCTAAAACACACACACTCGCACATGAACTAACTAATATATTAACATCCTCTCTCTCATCATGGGTGATTTGATACAATACAATATACAATGATAATGACTCTTCAGAGTACATACAATCATGACCATCAAAATAAATCATGGATACCCAAGCAGTGAGTGGCCAGCCTATCAAAAGATGACGTACCAACGAGGCAGTAGGGTTTGCGGGGAGAAACACGGAGTGAACTCAGCAAACATGGAGAAGAGAATAGAAGAGAGACGAAACTATGATGAATGGAATGATGAAGATCTGAATCATGGAGTGAATGTGATACAAGGGAACAAGGTTGTGCCCCTTTTTGGGGCTGCAAACCCTAAACATAAAACGTAGAAACGCAGAAGCGCAAATGCCAAAAACACAAACTACAGGTGAAGGGTGAAGGGTTTCTCAACACCCCCTCTTAGGCCCAAAAAGGGGAACAAGAGAAGAGTGAGATGGAGATGCAATGCTAAATGTTGAAGAATGCTCATGCAACAAGTGCCACTTGGACAATGTCCTCGTGGGAAAATTGTTCACTCGCCCAAGCGCCCTAGTACAAAGATGATGAAAACATGCAATGCATAGGAGGAATGTCGAACTTTGTGTGGTGTCGAGAACCATAAGGATATGCCCGTACTCGATCTCGAGAGGTGGCTCCATGCTGACCAAGTGACCAAGGCAAGAAGAAGGAGAGCAAGAAGATGTAGAGGATCCCTAAGATCCACCTGAAAGGTGGTGGAAGTATTCTGGCCGTTCCTACTTAGGATCAATCGGAATTAGGGTTTTCCTAATTGGTCATTTCCTAACAGCAACTAGCGTCGGATCCAAGCGAACTACTTTACGCAGAACCGCCAGGTCCGAAATGGATTCACGCTGCACTTGGTTCAAAGAGAATGGGAAACGAGAGGGATGCAAAGCTCAACCTCTCTGCCATAAGACATAGTCCCATTCCGTTCCCCTAAAATAGCGTAAATCGGTTAAGACATAACTCTAGGTCAACGCTTTTGTTGTTCGTGTCTTTTGACGATCATCCTGCTGTTCTTCGAGATTTGAGAAAAGTTCCCGGCCAATCGGAACCACCCAACCATAGGACGGACCCATGGCCCATCCTCGCACTTTCCTCGGTTTGTTTTAGTTAGGTAATTATCTAACACGTTAGTTGGACATGTAACAATCAGCTTCTTTAATTAAACCGTTAAGCACTAGTTCCTTCACGTAATCTTTCATGTGACATAGAAAAACAATATCAAACAAGTTCTTTATTAACATATCATCATATTTATCTTTGAAATACAAGGAGATCCGCCCGTAGGCTTGTTCATAATCCGCCCGAAGGCTATCCAGCAATCCACAGGGATCACTATTTAAAGCTTCCGCCCATAGACTAGCATGCGGGCCTCGAGATCCAATCCCGAGTCACGTTAGCCTCTTGTACAGGACCCGGAAGGCGAGGGATTTACGGCCAGAGCCCCCCCCTGGCACCCAAGCATCCTCCTGCTCCAAGTAGTGCTCAACGGAGAGACCTCTCGCGGCGGGTTCGGTCCACATTCCCGGCGCGGTCAACAACCCCCTTGGTTAGGGTCAGGCATGCAGTCAAGGGTAACTGAAGCTGCCTCTCCCTTCAAGCCTTCAACCTGAAGTATAGATATTCATTTAATTTGTAATTCATAAATCAAACAGTGCTCTAAAATCTCTAGAAAGCACAAACATTTCCATTAATCGATCTTGTTATTGGCAAATTGCTAAGGAAAGAATTTTTCCTTTTGAATGCATCTAGCACTCGATCCGAGGTACCTTGCAACTTAGCAAGATCCTTTATATTCTGGGTTAGGGCGTACCCTATTAACCCAACTTGGGCAACCCTAAAGTTCATTGGATATTTTAGTTTCCGGTTTTTAATCTTCCTTACTTAGAAGGATATCAAAGAATACATCCTTTTGCAAGATAACTTGCGTAAGGATCCGCCATCCTTGTTGAGGGTATTTAGCCTTTCTTCTTGTGAATTAATCACAAGACCATATGACTTCGTACTTGCTGCGCAAGTCCTGCATCGTAATATGCGATGAAACAATCCGTTTCAGTTTCTTTAAGCTGACGTTTGTCAGACCTAGAGTCTCCTTTTATTATTTTCTTTAAGAACCTCAGGGACAAACCCTAGTTCTTTTACATTTACAATTTATTGACCCTACAATCAAGGAAGGTGGGCAAGTATTTAAGGTATAAACGTTCTTGGATTTTTAAATCATTCCCAATGCATATTTCGCAGTAGGTATTTCTAAGTTTATATTAATTCGGTTAACTTTTAGAAGGTAATATCGAGATCATCTCGGTACAATTTGTTATCTATGTGACAATTGATTTTTCAGTCCTAAACTTTATTGCTTTGAGGTTAGGTAAATTCAATTAATCTTCCTTTTTCCTTGTGAACAAAACTCATGCCAAATAAACAATCTTTTCCTTGCTAAGATATGCAGTTAGCAATGATAACTTCCTAGAGTTTAAGCAACGTAAAAAACCTTTCATGAATTTCTCCTTCTATGATGATTCGTTGTAAAAAGAATAGGGGTTAATGGTGCAAGATGCAGAATTATACCTTCTAAACTTAACCGAAGTATACTACTTTAGTGGGTAAATAATCTTGATCATAATTCGTTTCAATGCATAATACTTTTTGAAGGAAAACTATGTTTATACTTTATTTATTTTGCATGTTTTAATTAAACTAAATTCTTTTATCGTAAATAACTAGGACAAAATATATATCTTATCCCTAACAATTCATCTTGCATGATTGAATTAAAACCGATATAAAATTAAGAAGGAAAAACCTGGTTTTGGGGTGAGATATCCACATGGATACCGGGAGATGACCCTCCCGCAGCTACTCCTTGGACTTTCTTAGGCGGCATCGCAGCTGTAGTCCTTCGACGTGGAAGCAGCTTTACACTTCTTTTCGGAATTCCACCGTCGCTTCAATACTCTTCTTCTCTTTATCGAGGCAAGGAATTGTTAAGGGATTAACCACGAGAAGGGGGTAATAAGACTTTTAAGGTCTTAGCTCCTTCGGAGAGGGAAAGGTTTACAAAGCCTAAAAGAAAAGGCCCTACAGGGATTTATACGCGGTAAAAAGGGTGTGTGTGAGTGTGGTTTCAAAAAACATATGAAGGCCTTGGGAGATCTTTGGGCTTGGGAGTAGAAGGTATAGGAAGGGGGATTCTTGGAGATGTTTTAGGACACGGAGTAGTAAAGGCTTAGGGATTTAAACCCGGGGTGAAAGGGGGAAGGTGAAGGGTGAAGGGCTTATAGCACTAAGGGGGGGGGGGTAATAAGGCTTTTCAAGCCTTAGTTCTTTTTGGGGATTCCATCCATGGGAAGGGGTTTTATGGGGGCTCCACGAGAAGGCTTAAGGGTTACACGGGAAGGGGAGCTTAAGGGCTCCATGGGAAGGGGTTAATGGCTCCACGGGAAGGGCTTAAGGCTTATAAAGCACGGAGGGGGGTTCATCCATGGGAAGGAGGCTTAAGGGTTTAAAAAAACCAGGAGGGGGTGAAAAGTTAATGAAGGGTATAGGAAGGGGGGGCTTCTTAGGAGCTATAGAAGCTTCCTAAGAAGCTTCTGGTGCTGTGGGCCCACGTGGCAGAAGAAGGTGGCAGATGGCGACGTGGCCATGGACCGGCGGACTGCAGCGGCACTTCCCTCCCCTCGACGAATTCTGCGACGCCGTCAGCCTCCCCTTTCGTCCTCACGGCAGCTTGGCGACGTTGCTCACGGCAGCCCCTTCCTTCTTATCTCTCAAAGACACCACCTGAGATCTCGAGTATTGAAATATCAAAGGTATCCCCACCAAGAACAAAGACTGCGACAGTGTATCTGCCTCTCTCACCCTTTTCACAGAGTCTCCGTTCTTCCCCCTCTTCCCCGTAGCCTGCGGCCCTCCCTCAATTATATAGGGGAGGGGAGGGAATCCTCCCTCTCCTATGTGTCATTGTGCGTGCATCCTCCTTGTTCCAAGCTCCAACAAGGAGCTTGGTGTCCCATGCTTCCCTCCCTCTCCCCCAGCTCAACAGTCAGCTGGGGGAAGGAGGGAGTAATTTTTTTATTTAAAAATTTGCCTTAAAAAAAGAATTAACCCAAAGCCCTATTCACGCGTAATAAAATTTAGATTTGTTACATTCTCTCCCCCTTAGAGGAATCGAGATGTCCTCGTCTCGAGATAAACTGGGGATATTGATGGTTGAGAGTGCCTTCTTCTATCCAAGTGGCATCCTCTTCGGGATAATCTTTCCACTGGACGAGGCATTTTCTCAAGGTTCTGGATCTTAATTGTCTCTTCCTAACATCTAAGATCCTATCGGGCCTTAGCTCAAGGACTCCTTGACTAGGCATTACAACTTGTTGGTCGTCAAGTGCGTGATTAGGATTAGGTACATACTTTTTCAATAGACTGATATGGAATACATTATGAACTTTTAGGTTCTCAAGGAGTTGCAATCTATAAGCATTGGGTCCTAGGCATTTGAGGATTTTGTACGGCCCACAATACCTTGGACTTAGCTTCTTGCAATCTCCTAGGGATAGAGAACTCTTTTTAGGGCATACGCGAATGAAGACCATGTCTCCTTCTTCGAAGACCCTTTCTTGACGCTTCAAATCCGCGTATGCCTTCTGTCTATCCTTGGCCGCTTGTATGTCCTGTTTTATTGACTTTATTTGATCATTCATGTCTTCCAACATCTGTCTTGAAGCTTCAACCCTTAAGGTTGGATCGGAAAAATTTAGGGGACTTCGACAGTCATGACCATACAATGCTTGGAAAGGAGTCATCCGAATGCTCTGCTGATAAGAAGCATTGTATACAAATTCTACCAAAGGCAAGTATTGAATCCACCTCTTCGGCTCTCGACAGCAGTATGCCCTAAGCATATCCTCGATGATTTGATTTACTCGCTCTGTTTGGCCATCCGTTTGGGGATGGTAGGCGGTGCTAAAACAGAGTTGAGTCCCAATAGCTTCAAAGATAGCTCTCCAGAAGTGTGATGTGAAGAGAGAATCTCGATCACTAATGATTCTTCTGGGTAAACCATGTTTTTTGAATATCTCTTTGATAAACAATCTTGCAATGTCGGAGGCTTTATAGTTTGTCTTTACTGGAATAAGGTGTGCAACTTTAGTAAGCATGTCAACTACAACCATGATGGAGTTGTATCCTCCCTGGATTTGGGGTAAGCCTACAACAAAATCCATACTGATGAATTCCCATTTCATTTGGGGGATGTCAAGCGGTTTCAGTTTCCCTGGCATCATGACATGTTCGGCTTTGATACGTTGGCAAGACAAACACTCAGTGACATATTTGAGAACGTCACCTTTGAGCCTCTCCCAATGATAGCTCTTCCTAACTGCATTAAGAATCTTAGCATAGCCACGATGTCCTGCGAAAGGAGAATCATGAGCTTCCCACAATATCTTCTGCTTAAGTGATTGGCTTGCTGGTATACACAGTCTTGTTCTATAGTAGACAAGTCAATTATCAATGGAAAATTCCTGATACTTAGCCTACAGCTTTTGGTTCTGATCCTTGATAGAGATTTCTTTTAGCATTGATTGGTAGGCCAAATCATGGCATGCTTCTTCTCTAGCTAACTCAAGTATAGGGTTGTTTGGCATGGATACCTTTGTAGCTAGAGATCTGGCCGTTGATGGA
This sequence comes from Lygodium microphyllum, assembly GCF_053477565.2. NCBI lineage: Eukaryota > Viridiplantae > Streptophyta > Polypodiopsida > Schizaeales > Lygodiaceae > Lygodium > Lygodium microphyllum. The sequence goes on along the minus strand of NC_141142.1, from coordinate 88,647,362 downwards.
TTCTGCAAGATTAGGGAATTTAGGAATGCCTTGCGACTAAGTGCATCGGCAACTATATTCTCTTTCCCTGGTCGGTACTTGATTTCAAAGTCATATTCCTCCAACACTTCAATCCACCGACGTTGCCTCATGTTGAACTCGTTCTGGGTAAAGATCCATTTGAGATTTCCTTGAAGAGTATGCTACTGGATGACCTTCCTGCATAAGTACACACCCCAAGGCAAGAATGCTAGCATCAGTTACTACCTCGAACTCCTTATTGAGGTTTGGAAGTTTTAGAATAGGTGCTGATACCAAACTTTGCTTCAATCTGTCGAAGCTATTTTGTTCGGGAGTTGACCATGCAATGGAAGTTTGCTTCTTCAGTAAATCCGTCAGAGGTGCTGCAATCAAAGCATAGTTTTTTATGAAGACCCTATACCATCCTGTCAATCCAAGAAAGCTACGTATCTCTTTGACGGATATTGGTGTTGGCCACTCAAGCACATCTCTGACCTTGGCTGGGTCCACTGATATTCCTTCTGATGATACTATGAATCCCAGATATTCAATCTGACGCTTGAAGAATGCACACTTCTTCATTTTTGCATACAGCTTATGTGACCTCATTGTCTCAAGGACAATCCGAAGTTGAGGTTCATGATCTTCTTCCTGTTTAGAATAGACTAAAGTGTCATCGAAGAAGATAAGCACAAAATCATCAAGATATGGCCTAAAGGTATCCTGCATTAACCTATTGAAGGTGGCAGGTGCATTCGTAAGCCCGAATGACATAACTAGGAACTCAAAGTGCCCATATCTTGTATTGAAGGCCGTCTTTGGGATATCTTCTTCCTTGATCCTTATCTGATAGTAACCTGACCTGAGATCAATCTTGGAAAAGATCTTTGCACCCTGAAAACGATCAAGAAGCTCATCTATTCTAGGAATAGGATACTTGTTCTTGACTGTTGATTGATTCAACCCTCGGTAATCAATACATAATCGAAGTGTCCCATCTTTCTTTTTCTGGAATAGTACTGGAGCTCCCCACGGTGAATTGCTAGGCCGGATGTAGCCCTTATCTAACAGTTGCTTGAGTTGTTCCTTCAGCTCAATTGCTTCTGGTATGGACATTCTATAAGGTCTCTTGGCAATTGGCGCAGCTCCAGGTACTAACCTAATCTCATGATCCACTTCTCTTTGAGGCGGAAGTTCGGTCAACTCTTCAGGGAATACGTCCACGTATTCCCTTAGCCAAGAAGGTCCTTCATGAGACTCTTGCTTTTGATCTAACTTGTTGAGTTTGATCAAGTAAACAGGTAATCTTTTTCTGACTCCTTTTATGATCCGAGATACTTTGGCCAATTGGATTCTTGGCACTCCTGCCTCACCTTGAGTAGTGACTAATTCCCTTTTAGAGTTTCGAAAGGAAACTTGACCCTTCCCACAGTGAATGTGGGCGTCGTTGGGCTTAAGCCAATCCATTCCGAGTAGACACTCATGGATACCTAAATTCATGACTCTGAATTTAACCGAAGTCTTATTTCCTCCCAGTAAGAATTCCACCTTAGCAGTTTGCCTAGTACAAGTAACCTCACGACCATTTGCCAATTCCACAAGCAGGGTAGGTGCTTCTACTGTGGTTATTTCTAATCTTTTTGCACATGCTGGTGAGATAAAGGAATGAATACTGCCACAATCAATCAAGGTCTTGAAACCTTTACCTTGATAGTCCGACGGTGTCTGAATCACCAAGAACTGACGATTCGGCTCTTTCTTGTGTAAAGCGGCATGGACTGTCGCTCTTTCGAATTCTGCTTCCATGGTCGGATCTTCCTCTTCTTCTTCTTCGCATCTTTGCCTATTGGCAATGCAGGCGGTTCTTCCTCTTCCTCGGGTAGCGGCTCCTTGACCACGGCATGTTCCTTGGAAAGGCGCTTGGCGATGTCCTCCGCCGAGCTTGGGACATTGCCTCTTGAAGTGACCGGGTTCGTTGCAGTGGAAACAACGGAGGTTTCGGCCATTACTTTGAGTAGGAACAAAGTTGTTGACGTTAGTCGTCCTTGCTTTCTTTCTTTGTCCCTGATTATGACCTTGAACTCTCTTTATTTGAGGTCTGAATGCTCCTCTGTTCGGGTCATTATAAGTCCAAGTTTTGTTACCCCTTGGTCTAGCTTGTACCTCTTGAATTATAGGCACCGCTCAAATGAGTGCATCCTGAAGATCTGATGGACGCATAGATTCAAGACGGGTATTTACTGGTGGATTTAAACCCGCACAAAATTTGGACACCTGCTGTGTCATGTCCATCTGTGGCGCATACTTTAAAAGTGAAACGAATTTAGAGTAGTATGCGTCAAGAGTGAGTCCTAGCTGTTTTAGCTCGTAGAACTCGTTCATTTTTTGCGTGCAATATGCAGGTGGTAAGTATCTTCCCTGCACGGCTTTCTTCAGCTTTTCCCAGGTAACGGATCTCTCTGCGATCCCTTGATCCCTGCACCATTGCTTCCACCAAAGTCTGGCTTCGCCGGTGAGTTTTAACTTGGCGAGCATAGCCTGATTGGCGGGTGCAGTACCGGCTGCTTCGAAGTAATCCTCCATGGATTCAATCCAAATTTCAGCATCAGCCTGAACGAATCTGCCTCTCCCGTCAAACTCGGGTGGCTTAATCTGCTTGAGAAGGAACTTCTTCTCCTGGATCACAGCAGTACTTAATGTAGGAGGCGAATTAGGAACCTGTACCTGGGGTTGTGCCTGAATAAAGGTTTTCTTAACGTTATTATACGATAATCGACGTTAGCTTATCTTTAATTCAGCTATCTCATAAACAATGTAGCTACTTAACTTTTTATCAACTCTTATGCACAGCCAGACATTAATAAAAAGAAGTCTTTATTTGTATTTACATGGGCATTCGAATACAACGTTTCATGTGATGATAAGCCAATTGTTACATTTAGTTTGGGGAGAACAATATTGTATTGCATTTATCTACAGGAACTGTATAATAGTAAGGTTTTGGATCATGGATCTTCAGGAATCGGTAAGTCATTGGAAGTTCAGGATATTCTTTCCGTTGGAATCCATACTTCTCATGGCGGCCCAACACTTTAATCCTGTCGGCGGGGATTACACGAGTTACTTCCTCATATACATATGAGTTCATCTCAATCCTCCGACCTCGAATATGTAAAGTCGAATTTACGTGAGCTTCCACAAAAACAAACAGCTTCACGACTTTCAGGTCTTCCAACCACTTGATCCTCTTTAGGTTGATCTGTAGATAAGCAAACCGGTGGGCAGCTATATAGTAGATTCCTGAAGCACCCATCCATCTTCGTTCCATGTATAAAGGTGATGGATTATAAATCTGCTCTAGGATGTTCATCATCTCAACCCTTTGTCGATAAAGCGGAGAATGCATTGCAGTCATAATCATGACTCGAAATACCAGAAACTTGTTCCACGCTTCGTAATTCTGCAAGACAGCATTGAAGGTAAGGAAATGTTTAGACAGCAACAATTGCTTTACTTCATTTCTTTGAGATTTCATAAAAACAATTCCGTTATTGGTCCCCGCTCTGATACCAACTGTAACGTGTCCACTAGTATCATCCAGGACACGTCTTAGCAGTCCATCGGAAAGGATGTCTAGAAAGCTCCGCCCGGCACTCCCATGGAATGCTACCGGGTTTGCGATCTAGGGTTTTCCGCATCTGCCATGTAGCGGAAGTATTCTGGCCGTTCCCACTTAAGATCGACTGGAATTAGGGTTTTCCTGATTGGTCATTTCCTAACAGCAACTAGCGTCGGACCCAAGCGAACTACTTTACGCAGAAACGCCAGGTCCGAAGCGGATTCACGCTGCACTTGGTTCAAAGAGAATGGGAAACGAGAGGGATGCAAAGCTCAACCTCTCTGCCATAAGGCATAGTCCCATTCCGTTCCCCTAAAACAGCGTAAATCGGTTAAGACATAACTCTAGGTCAACGCTTTTGTTGTTCGTGTCTTTTGACGATCATCCTGCTGTTCTTCGAGATTTGAGAAAAGTTCCCGGCCAACCGGGACCACCCAACCGTAGGACGGACCCATGGCCCATCCACCGCACTTTCCTCGGTTTGTTTTAGTTAGGTAATTATCTAACACGTTAGTTGGACATGTAACAATCAGCTTCTTTAATTAAACCGTTAAGCACTGGTTCCTTCACGTAATCTTTCACGTGACATAGAAAAACAATATCAAACAAGTTCTTTATTAACATATCATCATATTTATCTTTGAAATACAAGGAGATCCGCCCGTAGGCTTGTCCATAATCCGCCCGAAGGCTATCCAACAATCCACAGAGATCACTATTTCAAGCTTCCGCCCGTAGACTAGTATGCGGGCCTCGAGATTCAATCCCGAGTCACGTTAGCCTCTTGTGCAGGACCCAGAAGGCGAGGTATTTACGGCCAAAGCTCCCCCTAGCACCCAAGCGTCCTCCTGCTCCAAGTAGTGCTCAACGGAGAGACCTCTCGCGGCGGGTTCGGTCCACGTTCCCGACGCGGTCAACAACCCCCTTGGTTAGGGTCAGGCAGACAGTCGGGGGTAACTGAAGCTGCCTCTCCCTTCAGGCCTTCAACCTGAAGTATAGATATTCATTTAATTTGTAATTCATAAATCAAACAGTGCTCTAAAATCTCTAGCAAGCACAAACATTTCCATTAATCGATCTTGTTGGCAAACTGCTAAGGAATGAATTTTTCCTTTTGAATGCATCTAGCACTCGATCCGAGGTACCTTGCAACTTGGCAAGATCCTTTATATTCTGGGCTAGGGCGTACCCTATTAACCCAACTTGGACAACCCTAAAGTTCATTGGATATTTTAGTTTCCGGTTTTTAATCTTCATTACTTAGAAGGATATCAAAGAATACATCCTTTTGCAAGATAACTTGCGTAAGGATCCGCCATCCTTGTTGAGGGTATTTAACATTTCTTCTTGTGAATCAATCACAAGACCATATGACTTCGTACTTGCTGCGCAAGTCCTGCATCGTAATATGCGATGAAACAATCCGTTTCAGTTTCTTTAAGCTGACGTTTGTCAAACCTAGGGTCTCCTTTTATTATTTTCTTTAAGAACCTCAAGGACAAACCCTAGTTCTTTTACATTTACAATTTATTGACCCTACAATCAGGGAAGGTGGGCAAGTATTTAAGGTATAAACGTTCTTGGATTTTTAAATCATTCCCAAAGCATATTTTGCAGCATAGGTATTTCTAAGTTTATATTGTTATCTATGTGACAATTGATTTTTCAGTCCTAAACTTTATTGCTTTGAGGTTAGGTAAATTCAATTAATCTTCCTTTTTCCTTGCGAACAAAACTCATGCCAAATAAACAATCTTTTCCTTGCTAAGATATGCAGTTAGCAATGATAACTTCCTAGAGTTTAAGCAACGTAAGAAACCTTTCATGAATTTCTCCTTCTATGATGATTCGTTGTAAAAAGAATAGGGGTTAATGGTGCAAGATGCAGAATTATACCTTCTAAACTTAACCGAAGTATACTACTTTAGTGGGTAAATAATCTTGCTCATAATTCGTTTCAATGCATAATACTTTTTGAAGGAAAACTACGTTTATAATTTATTTATTTTGCATGTTTTATTTAAACTAAATTCCTTTATCGTAAATAACTAGAACAAAATATATATCTTATCCCTAACAATTCATCTTGCATGATTGAATTAAAACCGATATAAAATTAAGAAGGAAAAACCTGGTTTTGGGGTGAGATATCCACATGGATACCGGGAGATGACCCTCCCGCAGCTACTCCTTGGACTTTCTTAGGCGGCATCGCAGCTGTAGTCCTTCGACGTGGAAGCAGCTTTACACTTCTTTTCGGAATTCCACCGTCGCTTCAATACTCTTCTTCTCTTTATCGAGGCAAGGAATCGTTAAGGGATTAACCACGAGAAGGGGGTAATACGACTTTTAAGGTCTTAGCTTCTTCGGAGAGGAAAAGGTTTACAAAGCCTAAAAGAAAAGGCCCTATAGGGATTTATACGCGGTGAAAAGGGCATAGTTACCAGGAACGGGGAACGGGAACGGGAACAGGACCCCCCGGAACGGGGAAAACGCCTAAAGTTAGGGAACGGGAACGGAGGGAACGGCATATATATATATATATATATATAGATATATATATATATATATATCTATATATATATATATATATATATATATATATATATATATATATATATATATATATATATATATATATATATATATATATATATATATATATATATCTATATATATATATATATATATATATATATATAGAGAGAGAGAGAGAGAGCTCATAGATTAAGTTAGTTGGAAGATTGCATGGTGGAAGTGAGAAGAGTGGCATGATATCACCGTTGCATCTTGCTCACACCAAATCTGGACAAATCCCCAAATTTTCCAAGTCCTGCGTGCACTAATTTCAATGAAATTGAAAGAATTTCACTAAAATGTGAAAAGCCCCAAAATTCCCGGTTAGATGTGCACCGACTTTGCAATTTCTGAGTCAAATTGTCCAATTCTGTGTTAAGATCCCCAGATTCGAGAAAAGCCCCAAATTTTTGAGCCGATTTTGAACAAATAAGAGATCTTGTGCTCACGCATGCGAAACCCCGTCAATGGGTGAAGGAGATTTCAAAAAAAAGATTGAAATTTTGAAAAAATCTACGGGTCAACGGACCCGTCAGTCGTGCGCTGTGACGCCCACCTTTCGCCGTTACGTACTGGTCGCCGTGTCCGCCGTGCAGTCGCCCCGTCGCGTGCAACTGTTGCCTGTTACGTATCGCACAGCAGTCGCCTCCAGTAGTCTGTCCACGCTTGCTGCAGTTCCAGGGAACGGTTGCTGGAATGGCCCGGAACGGGCAGGAACGAGGCTGGGAACGGGCAGGAACGTTCCATTGGCGTTTCGCTGGTAGACACATGTCGGAACTCGTTAATCCGTTCCTAAGGCCCGGAACGGGCGTTCTCTGTTTCTATGGAAAAGGGTGTGTGTGAGTGTGGTTTCAAAAAACATATGAAGGCCTTGGGAGATCTTTAGGCTTGGGAGTAAAAGGTATAGGAAGGGGGATTCTTGGAGATGTTTTAGGATACGGAGTAGTAAAGGCTTAGGGATTTAAACCCAGGGTGAAAGGGGGAAGGTGAAGGGTGAAGGGCTTATAGCACTGGGGGGGGGGGGGGGGGGGGGGGGGGGGGGGAGGGTAATAAGGCTTTTCAAGCCTTAGTTCTTTTTGGGGATTCCATCCATGGGAAGGGGTTTTATGGGGGCTCCACGAGAAGGGGAGCTTAAGGGCTCCATGGGAAGGGGTTAATGGCTCCACGGGAAGGGCTTAAGGCTTATAAAGCACGGAGGGGGGTTCATCCATGGGAAGGAGGCTTAAGGGTTTAAAAAAACCGGGAGGGGGTGAAAAGTTAATGAAGGGTATAGGAAGGGGGGGCTTCTTAGGAGCTATAGAAGCTTCCTAAGAAGCTTCTGGTGCTGTGGGCCCACGTGGCAGAAGAAGGTGGCAGATGGCGACGTGGCCATGGACCGGCGGACTGCAGCGGCACTTCCCTCCCCTCGACGAATTCTGCGACGTCGTCAGCCTCTCCTTTCGTCCTCACGGCAGCTTGGCGACGTTGCTCACGGCAGCCCCTTCCTTCTTATCTCTCAAAGACACCACCTGAGATCTCTAGTATTGAAATATCAAAGGTGCCCCCACCAAGAACAAAGACTACAACAGTGTATCCGCCTCTCTCACCCTTTTCACAGAGTCTCCGTTCTTCCCCCTCTTCCAAGTAGCCTACGGCCCTCCCTCAATTATATAGGGGAGGGGAGGGAATCCTCCCTCTCCTATGTGTCATTGTGCATGCATCCTCCTTGTTCCAAGCTCTAGCAAGGAGCTTGGTGTCCCATGCTTCCCTCCCTCTCCCCCAGCTCGACAGTCGGGTGGGGGAAGGAGGGAGTAATTTTTTTTTTTTTTTAATTGCCTTAAAAAAAGAATTAACCCAAAGCCCTATTCACGCGTAATAAAATTTAGATTTGTTACAGAACTGGAGAACCCGAAAATCAACCTCAGGAGAGAAGCCACTAGCTCCGTGCATCCATGCTGGAAAGAATACGAAGGCCTCGTCACCAAGTCACAGTTGAACCTCCAAGGCCCTGATCTAGGTGGTACCGAAAGATCCTAGGTATCAGTAGAAGAGATGACTGGTCGAAGACAGCCACCCCAATAAAGTAGAGGATGGGTGAAGAACTTCATGTGGAGTAGGTTTCCTCGCTAAGGTGGAAAGTGGAGGGGCTCCCGCTGAAGTCGAAGAAGAAGTGGATGCCCCTCTAAGGGCAAAGAAATAACATCCCTCTCTGAATCCCCATCTGAAGTAGATAGGAAATCCAAAAACTCATGGATCACGGACTCCGAAATGTCTAACGACGAAGGAAGTGTTGCTGATTGTGCCGAAGAAGGTATCTGGGGTGCCATAGAACTCCCAGAGATAACCTCTCGAACCTAAGTAGTCAAGGGTGGAAAAGGGTGGGGCTCAAAATGCGCAAGAGGTGGGCAACAGTCACTGTCTCTCAGTGGAGCGGACTAGGTAGCCGAAGAAGAGAAAGAAGTCGAGCAGCCACAATCTCTCGAAGGAGCGGAGTGACAAGGAGACGGTATCAAACAATCATTCTCTCTCAATGGAGCAGACTATAGAATTGTGGGCTATGGTAGCCACTGTACCCGAAAATAGGTGGGAGAAGACTGCCACTAGCATTGCAACAATCTCCAGGAGATCGTAACACCAATCGATCCTCCATGTGCTCGAAAGGACTTAGTACGCTTCGGATGTATCTTATTGCCTTTAGCATAGTACTCTGATAACCAATGCAGAACGATCTCTGTGGCCCAGAAAAGAGAGGTGGCACAAGGAGTGCTTGGTGGAAGATGCATATACTCCGGGGGATGGGGAGCAAAGGTCGAAGTCGGCAAGCATTGATGGTGTGTCCGGTCATGCCACAGTAGGAGCGCCCAGTAGTCTGGTCATCTGTTGGTAAAGAAGCCATGGGTACCAGTGTGCCTTGCTGAAGAAGGAAGAGGTGGAAGAGATTAGCCACGAACCGCAATGTTTGCCTCAAGGGGTGTGAGGGCAGTATGAAGCACGAACTGCAATGTCCGCTACAAGGGGTGGGAGGACAGTGAAAGGGTTGGAAGTGAGCTGTCAATGGAAGGAGGATGCTACCAGCAATAAGAGGTTGCAACCAGTAGAAAAGTGCAGGTGAGGAGAGAAAGACTAAAAACACAAGTGAGGAGAAAGAAATACTAAAAATGCAAGAAAAACCAGCAACAACAGTCAGTATGCTGAAATCAGCTCCGAAGAGTGTGTGATAAACTAAAAACAGGTGCCAAATTGTTGTAGACAGCAATGGCCAGCTTGGACCACGATGTCCTCCGTGTTTGGGGTGTGGGCAGCAAGCTGAAATACCTGAAATCTGTAAAAACGAGATTGTTTTCTAAATGGAGAGTGATCAGCAACAGTTGCTTTGCTGTAAATAGCTGCAAACTACGGGTGGAAGGCTGGAAACAAGCGTCAAACTGTAGATGACAGCAAGGGATGGTTGAGACTGCGATGTCCTTCGCGAAAGGGGTATGGGCAACAAGCTGAAAACACCTAAAACCTACAAAAACGAGATTTTGATGCAGCGGAAGAAGAAAAGAAGTGGATGCCCAACCGGTCTTTGCCTTCACTGGAGTGGAGGATCTTTACCGCTGCTTGAGCAGATCCAGCTCTTATACCATATTAAAAGATGACATACCAGCGAGATAGTAGGGTTTGCGGGGAGGAACACGGAGTGAGCTCGGAAAACATGGAGAAGAGAAGAGAAGAGAGAAGCAACTCTAATGAATGGAATGATGAAGATCTAAATCATGGAGTGAATGTGATACAAGGGAACAAGGGTGCCGTAGCACAAGGAAGATGATGAAGACAGCCACGAACCACGAACCACAAACCGCAATGTCCTCCTGAAGAGGTGTGAGGGTGGTGGAGAGGCTAGAGAGGAGGTGACAGACTGACTGAATCAGCCGAGAGGAATGAATGAGAGAGTGGCCTATAAATAGGCACAGTTAGTCTAGGATGGCGCCCCTTTTTGGGGCTGCAAACCCTAAACGCAAAATGCAAAAACGCAAAAACACAAACTACGGGTGAAGGATGAAGGGTTTCTCAACATAGCCCACCAATGTGCCTCAAAGAGGACCTAATATTGACGTCGATCATACCAACTCTTGAAAACAAAAAGTAGGCGTAACAACTCTCTAAGTCTATCAACAATGCCTTTGAAAGAGCACACATGACAATCCAATCACCAATGTTGCAACACATAAACGACCACGGATTCCCCGCCTTCAACCAACCCGCCAGAGTGTCCCTCCTCTAAACTCAAACTAGGAGTCAATCCTACTCTCTATCAAACAACTCATCATAGGCCTGGATGTCAATCCCACCTCTAGAATTTTAAACAACTAAACTTCAATCAATGCGAAAGGACCCTCTTGAGATCCTATGCACCTGTATAGAAGTAAAGATGAGGCTTACATTCCCACCCCACCATCCTCTCACACTCCCTCTTTAGCACCGAGAGGTGAGGGATGACATACATCACCTATACTAGCAAGCTGGAAGGAAGGCCCCTGTAGCCATCACAAGGGCTGCATGGCTAAAGCCTGAACTTGGACATGCAAATGATGAGGACTTGGCTATAGAACCGTCACTCTTCATCCTTGTCTGCTACTTCTATCACAAAGCTACTATTATCCAACAATCCTTTCAAAGATATCCCGTCTTGCCACAATAATAGCACTAAGACTTTTTCTTCTTCCACGAGGGTGATCTTTGAAACTAAAACATCTAGAGCACTAAGAGATGGCATCATCAATAAAACCTAAATCTAAACAAAAGTCTCCACCATAACACTCATAGATGGGTAAACAATGTCTACATGATGAGCATCCATAGAAGTTATAGAAGCCATGACGAGGAAGATTTAAAGAAGATAAACAAAGGCAAGGGATCTTACAGAATAGACATGTGACAAGAAACAAACTCACAAGAGTTCCAAGAGTTCAAGCAATAAAGAAGGCATATAGCGCAAGGATCGACAATAACCAGAGTGTAGTGAAAAGAACTTGACAACCGGACACACAAAGAATCCTCTCTAAAGCTGAGTGATATATAATAAACAAGCTAATCCGAAAACAAGATGAGGGCTGCAAAAACAGATCAAACATAGCCAACAAACAAGAGAAAAGGCTTCCAAACATGATTGCCCAGCCTGTACACACAATAATTGCAGAAAATGCAGGGTCAGCTCATTAGAACACAGGTTGATTAAGCAATAAATGCAAGCAAAACTAGAGAAAACAGGTTGCTTCCTACCCTGCAAAAGGTAGACAGGCAAAACACGAAGCAATACCAGCATTAAATGCAGTCATCCAAGTTGCACAGGAAACTGATCAGCAAAATGCAAAGGGATGCTGTCAAAACACGGGATTCTAGGGCTGTATAGTATATGCTGACCAAAAATATGCAGCAAAGGGCCACCCTGGCAGTATCAGCAATTGAGACAATCATGAACAGCAGCAAAGAGATGAAAATACAGACCTGCAGCAAAAGAAATTAGCACCATGGAACCTAACATGGACATCCAATATCATGTCAGAAATGGATGCAGCAATGAAAGCATAGAAATCTGTCGCAATAGACTGCATAACACAAGAAAGAAGAGAGAAGAGAAGCACTACAAAGAAAAGAACATTGCAAAGAAAACTCGGAAGAGAAGAAATGCTTGAGAAATGGAATCCATATACCAAAACAACAAACAATACAGAAACAACAGTGAGTCACTAACTTTGTACCGACACGCTCTCTCCATCAAAACCTACATGAAGGTGTATGCACTGAGGTCAATGTCTGGAGGAGGGAGTCCCAAGCCTATAGATAGGCCCAAGATCATGATCAAGTTGGCCAGCATTTAGGGCCACCAAAAATGTAGGTTGGCCAACAAATTATGCAACCAACAAGATAAAAATGCATCAAATAATTAGGCGCCCATGTTGAAAAACTGTTCACCCTTCACCCGCAGTTTGAGTTTCTGCATTTTGCGTTCAAGGTTTGCATTTAGGGTTTGCAGCCCCAAAAAGAGGCGCCATCCTAGACTAACTGTGCCTATTTATAGGCCACTCTAGCAGTTCATTCCTCGCGGCTAATTCATTCAATCTGTCACCTCTTCTCTCTAGCCTCTCCCTTACCCTCACATCCCTTCAAGAGGACATTGTGGTTCGTGGTTTGTGGCTATCTTCATCATCTTCCTTGTGCTACGGCACCCTTGTTCCCTTATATCACATTCACTCCATGATTCACAACTTCATCATTCCATTCAACATAGTTTTTGCTCTCTTCCCTTCTCTTCTCCATGTTTGTTGAGTTCACTCCTCTATGTTCCTCCCCGCAAACCCTATTAGTCTCGCTACCACGTCATCATTTGACATGGTATCAGAGCTAGATCTGCTCAAACAACGGCAAAGATCCTCCACTCCAATGACAGCAAAGACCAATGGCGGGTTCAGCATTCACTTTTCTTCTTCCATTGCATCAAAATCTCGTTTTTACAGGTTTCAGATGTTTTCAGCTTGCTGCCCATACCCCTTTTGCGGAAGACATCATAGTCTCGGCTGTCCCTTGCTGTCATCTACAGTCTAGCACCGTTTCCAGCCTTCCACCCGCAGTTTGCAGCTATTTGCAACAGAGCGACTGTTGCTGACCACTCTCCATTCAAAAAATAATCTCGTCTTAGCAAATTTCAGGTATTTCAGCTTGTTGCCCACACCCCAGACGCGGAGGACATCGCGTCTAAGCTGGCTATTGTTGTCTACAACAGTCTAGTGTTTCCAACCTATCACACACTGTTCAAAGCTAATTTTAGCATGCTGACTGCTACCACTAGTTTTTCTTGCGTCTTTTAGTCTCTCTCTTGCAACCTGAATTTTTACTCTCTCTCTCTCTCTCTCCCCTCACCTGCGTTTTTAGTCTCTCTCTCACATGTATTCTCTACTGGTTGCTATTAGTAGCATCCTCCTCCCACTGGTAGCTCACTTCCAACCCTTCCACTACTCTTCCACCCCTTGCGGCGAACATTGCTGTTCGTGCTTCACACTGCCCTCACACCCTTTTAGACGGACATTGCGGTTCATGGTTCATGGTTGACCTCTTCCACCTTTTCCTTCTTCAACAAGGCACACTGGTACCAATGGCTTCTTTACCAACAGACGACCAGACTACTGGGTGCTTCAACTATGGCATCACCAAACACACCACCGATGCTTGCTGACTTCGACCTTTGCTCCCCACCCCTCTGGAGTATATGCGTCTTCCATCAAGTACTCCTTGTGCCACCTCTCCTTTTTGGGCCACAAAGATAGTTCTGCATCAGCTATCAGAGTATTATGCTCAAGACAATAAGCCGCAAAGGACGCATACTAAGTCCTTTTGAGCACACGGAGGCTCTAAGACCTTACAAGGCGATAAGCCCTCCTAGAGACCATCCCACTGCGCGGAGGTTTCCACCACCCACTTCCAGGTACAGTGGCTTCCCCGGCCCACATCTCCTCCACAGTCCACTCTCCTGAGAGCCCACGACTGTTCACCACCCTTGGCTCATCCTGAGCCTCCTTCTCCACCCTCTTCCACTCATGTTGTTCGAGAGGCCACTTCTAGGTGCTTTCCGGCTTCTTCTTCCGAGCCTCAGATACCTTCTTCAACACAACCAGTGGCACTTCCTTCATCATCAGTTGCTTCGCAATCGGTGAGCCATGAGTGGTTGGATTCCCTTTCTCTCTCAGACTGGGATTCAAAGGGGGATTTTCTTACTTCGCCCTCAGAGGGGGCTTCCAGTTTTTATTCAGCTTCAAAGAAGCCTCCTACTTCTACTCCTTCCGATTCAGAGAGGGACCCTATGTGCCATGAAGTTTCTTCACACACCGCCACCTTTCACTTTCAAGGAGTGTCTCTCCTTTGAGCAGTCATTTCCTCTACTCGTACCCAAAATCTAGAGAACCTACTCATACCCAAGATCTAGAGGACCTACTTCGATCTAGAGGACTTAGTGGCTAGTGGCTTCTCTCCCGAGGTTGTATTTCTTCTAGTATGGAGTCGCGGAGCTAGTGGCTTCTCTCCCGAGGTTGAGTTTCAAGATCTACAGCTCATCCAATCTCCTGACTATCTTCAAAGGTCTCCTTTCAGGTGGTATTCTCATATTACAGGGTGGATCTTTTTCATCCCTTGGTCAGCATGGAGCCATCTTCCGAGATCGAGTACGAGCATATCCTTCTAGTTCTCGGCACTACACAAAGTTTGACATTCCTCCTATGCATTGCATATTTTCATCATCTTTGTACTAGGGCACTTGTGCAAGTGAACAATTTCCCCACGAGGAACATTGTCCAAGTGGCACCTGCTGCATGAGCATTCCTCAACATGTAACAATCCATCTGCACCTCACTCTTCTCTTGTTCCCCTTTTTGGGCTTGAGAGGGGGTGTTGAAAAACCCTTCACCCGCAATTTGCATTTTTTGCATTTCTATATTTTGCGTTTAGGGTTTGCAGCCCCAAAGAGAGGCACCATCCTAGACTAACTGTGTCTATTTATAGGCCACTCCAGCAATTCATTCCTCACAACTAATTCATTTAGTCCATCACCTCTTCTCTCCAGCATCTCCCTTACTCTCACACCCCTTCAGGAGGACATTGTGGTTCATGGTTCGTGGTTGTCTTCATCATCTTCCTTGTGCTACGGCACCCTTGTTCCCTTATATCACATTCACTCCATGATTCAAAACTTCATCATTCCATTCAATAGAGTTTTTTCTCTCTTCCCTTCTCTTCTCCATTTGCTGAGTTCACTCCGTATTCCTCCCCGAAACCCTATTGTCTCGCTGACACATCATCTTTTGATAGCCCAAATAGGCAAGCCACATCATGAAAATCCCAACTCCCTAGAGCATGCACAAACTTACACATAAACTGATTAATCTGCTAACACAACCCATTGGACATACTCTACCTTCTATATTCAACGTTCAGATTATGACAATGTTCAACATTCTACTGTCTCTTTTTCTCTCTCTTTGCTCCATGTTCAATCTTTTCTTTCAAACTGGTCATTCATTTCTGTATCACAACACTCCAACAGTCACGATTACTTGTCACCAAAAATAGGGTGCTCCTCACTCCCTACTAGTCACATGCTTTGGCATGCATAGTGGAAGCAATGCCAACAAAAGCCTTACCATTCTCTACAAACCCATTGTAGCCACTTGAGAAAATCATCTCTCTCTTTATTCCGTTTGTTTTATAGAGCATGGGTTAGTGTTTCAAATCTTGACATGGAGTTCATAGTTCACCGATACATCAATTTTGAGGGCAATTCTAAGGCCTTTCGCTTAAGCAAAATTGACAACATTCCAATTAAATAGCAAGACCCTCCGAGAAAGCTTCATCCAATTTGGCAATGTATACCATCATGTGTAGAGTGAATTCTTGATCTTATTGCATATCAAGACCAAGGACTACAAATGAAACAAGAAGGTGCACAAGGCTGATGCCAAGAATTGGGCAGTTATCAAGCACCATTTCAATAAATCAAGAAAATAAGACACTTCATCCCTAGTGCTCAAAAGCAAGGTAGCTTCCATCAAATTTCCATCCCCAAAGCCAGCATAATAGACTTTATTAATTATATGGCTTCACTGCTATGTTGTGATGATATCAAAAAACTGTAACACCACTGATAACTGTGCAGGAAATATAATCACAAGTGACGATCATTTTTGGACTTAAGAATTGCAGGGACAGTAGTTTCTTTCCACCCACCTCCCATTCCATGTGACTAACTGGTCATAAATGATGGTGATTCCTCCCCAAGAACCATTGCAAAAACTCAAGAAAATAAGAAACATCATCCCTAGTCCTGAAAAGCAATGTAGCTTCCAACAAATTTCCCTCCCAAAAGCCACCATACACTTTATAAATTGTATGGCTTTAATGCTATGTCATGCTATTATCAAAGAACTGTAACACCACTTATGACTGTGCAGGAAATACAGTCACAAGTCATGATCATTTTTGGACCTGAGAATTGCAGGGACAGTAGTTTCTTCCCATCCCACCTCCCATTCCATGTGACTTACTAGCCACAAATGATGGCAATTCCTTCCCATCCTCGTCCTCTTTTGCGTCCCATGTGAGTATGGCAGGAAATTATATGACTAGGGAGAAATTTGCAGGAGGAACATCATAATTATACGAGCACAATACTAAGGAGGCATCAACCCCATTCTCTGAAAGTGTAAAGTTGAGATGCAGATTTTAAAGGATGATTGTTTCGTCACACTTGACTGAAGTGGACACTACTCGAGCATCTATCAAAGGAGGCGTTTAAAATTCGCAGAAACTGATAGAGAAGCTACGAAAAGGTGAGGGCGTACTTGTTTCTATGATGTCTTTGTGGGCAGCAACATCAGAGAGTGAGGTGGGCCGATACTTCTCCACCCAGGGCGCGCTCTTCTGCGGGGAGGGTGGCAATTTGGATTTGCCCTTCTGAGCTGAGGAGAGCTTCGAAGGCGGCGGTGCATCCACGTCCATGGGCGCCACACTATCCATCGCTTGTGTGCTTTGATTTTTCTTATTCTTCTTCTGCTGCTGTTGTCTGATGCTGTGATGATTCTGCTTCTCTGCGTCAGCATACAGTGTGGCGCGGGAAATGCGTGCCGTTTTAAACGGGCGGCTTGTCAACACTTTGGCCCGCCCCACCAACGAGGGCCGGGCACCCAGTCGGCAAGATTATTGGTTTCATATTTCGCCAATTGGACTGGAGTCTTTAACAACTTTCAACCCAGTTGGCAAGATTACTGGTTTTGTATTCAGCCAATTGGACTGGCGTCTTTAACCTTCAACAACAGGCGGGCAACCCGTCAACAAGATTATTGGTTTCATATTCCACCAATTGGATTGGAGTCTTTAACCTTCAACAAGGGGCGGGCACCTAGTCGACAAGATTACTGGTTTTATATTCCGCCAATTGGGCTAGCGTCTTTAACCTTCAACCCAACAAACGCCCGTAAACAAGAAAAGTGAGTTAGGCGGGGGTTGCAAACCTATGAATCGACCATCCCTCTTTCACACCGATTCTTCGGACAAATGCCACTCCCTGTCCATGCCTTGCTATGACCTTCCTTGATTGTACTTTCCACACCTCTTTACGACCCTCAATATAGGTTGCTCGATGCTACCTCATTCGTTTTTCTAGAAGTGCAAGGGGTAGGAGGATAGGGATATGGCTATAGTCATGGTGACTATTAGCATTTGTGGCAAATTACACAACACCAACTATGAAGCCACCGACAAGTTAAGAGCACTTGCTTAAAGACCATCTAGTTAAGAAATAACTTTTTCTGAGCCTTTACATTAATAAGAGAAACTAAGTCTCAACTACTCGTTTCTGACTGTCCGAATACTTGCTTGTCAGTTCACCAACATTGGGGACTAGGCCATACAGCTCCATTTGAATGATGATGCAAGTGCCCTTTATACCATAGAACCAAATCTAACTATATTAAAAACAAAGGTCCAGATTAGGAGCTTTCTCATTAGAACAGTATGTTAGGAAAAGAATTGAGTTCATTGCAATCCACCTTATGCCAAGTCCCCACAAAGCATATGGCAATCACTAAGGCAACCACAATCCCCTAAAGGGGGTCTATCTATTTCAGTAATCAAAGGCCTAGTTGATAGCCATACATGATAAAAACAAGTCATCTTCAAGGCACATGGTCTGCTCAATGATTGCTCCAAATACAAGGATATGCTATATTGATGATGATAGCCAACCAAGCTTCATCAAAAGGAGTTAGAAGAGGATTGTGGAGATGCTTTAATTTGCCATGGGATCCCAATTTGCAATCTAATTACTCTAACTACCATAACCCTTGAATTAATAGGATTCATAATAATGGCAAGCATTCAAAAGTAAAGCACTCTAACATTAGTGGGAGTTGCTCCACTGGGTGTTGAGGTGAATTGGGGTCATGCTCCATGATAGGTTCACAAAGTTGGTAAGCTACAGGGAGTCGATCCAAGGTTGTGCATTGGCGATGGCCTCAAGGGAAGGAGAGCAAAATTCCTAAGTTGTGTAAGCTAGAAGGTAGCCATGGAAGCAAGAACCAAGAAAGGTGATAAGTAGAGAATACAAAAGAAGTGAAAGCAGATTTGAGAAACAAGGTGATAAACACAAGTGTCAGATGACAAATAGGCGCGCTAAAAGGAAAAAGCTTTCTTAAAAGGGCATTGAGTTAATGCGGGATTGTGGCCAATGCATGTATTCCATGTCAGTGAAATAGGCCATTAAAGGGCATGATGAAAATAGCTTTTACAAGATACCATGCCACTGTCAGGGTTATCAGCCCCAATGAGTGGGGTTCATAAGCGAATACTACATCACCATGACTAGCAACCTTTGGATCCATGTAGGCAACCACGAGGGCACAATATTTGGAATTTGCTCACAAAGGAGTGGTAAGGGAATCTGGTTTGATGGGGAATGGGCACTTGAAGCCTTTAATATGATAATGATGTAGCCAAAATCCATTAATGGGCTTTGGCAATAATTTTCCCTGTAAATTGGTCAAATAGAAAGAGTTAGTGTTGGAATTATGAAAGACCCAAAAAGGGCCACTCCATCTAAAAGTGGTTTCTTGGAAAGCCTATCTACTTGATGCTTTTGCCAGGCTTGGAATTTGGATAAAATGTAGGCACAGCGAATCCGGTCTTCTTCTAGATGTGCGGTGGCTTCCATCCGAAAAGGGAGGGATTCCTTTGGGATGAGCCATCCTTGTGCCACAATCCGTAAACTGTGTACTACATACTCCTGAGGTGTAATGACTTCCATGCCAAATACTAATTTATAAGGGGTCATTCTAGTAACAACCTTGAAGGAGATACAAAAAAGGCCCATAATGCTGTGGAAAGCTTGGTATCCCACTCTTTTCTATTATGTTCTACCAACTTGGTTAAAATAAGGGGAGGGCTTTTTATAAGGGGAGGGCTGTAGGGAAACTAGATGACAGGAGTACATGCTCAACTGCACCATCATGGGTAGCAACATGTACCTCACCACTAGTAACAGTGGTAACACCCGCTGCATCTCTTATACTAGGATAATAAGGGGAGGGCTTTTTATATACAATGAGAAAAAATGAGGTGAGTCCTTTGATGAACTTATTGACAAAATGTGTACCTCTGCCGTTGGCCAATTCAATAGGGGTACCGTGCCTTGTGAAGATATCTCTGAATAGGCATTTAGAAACAATTTTGGTAGTGTTGTTTGGTAGAGCCCATGCTTCTATCCATTTTATGCAATAATCAGTGGCTATCAGGATGTACATGTTTCTTGAATAAGTAGCTAATGGTGAAATTGGACCAATAAAATCCATACCCCATTTTTGGAAGGGCTCCAAAGGTAGGATTGGTTGGAGTGGCAAGCAGTCTCTAGTGCTAGGCTGACCTATCTTTGGCAAGAATCACACTGTTGGACCCACTCACATGCGTCACCATTCATGGTCAGCCACCACAAACCAACTTGTTGGATTTTGCAAATTGTCAACTTTGCAACAAAGTGGCAGCTGGAAATTCCTCGTTGAGCTTTCTCTAGAATTATAGGCTACTCCATTGGAAGGACTATTCTTTATAGTACTCCAAAGAGAGTGTGATAATATAATTAGTTCATTATGGCCTCAAAACACCAGCTCCAATGATCCAATTGTTTGTGTTGGTCCTTTTGAGATGGGAAGGGGGCACTTTGATCTCTAGGAAGGTCATCATTTCTTTATACCATGTTCATGAAGGGTTAGGTGGCTCATGCTCTAGTACATCCATTGCAACTGTAAATAAATGGACATCTCAGAACTCATCTTCAAC
Source organism: Lygodium microphyllum (assembly GCF_053477565.2). NCBI lineage: Eukaryota > Viridiplantae > Streptophyta > Polypodiopsida > Schizaeales > Lygodiaceae > Lygodium > Lygodium microphyllum. The sequence goes on along the minus strand of NC_141142.1, from coordinate 88,627,330 downwards.
ACCAATTGGAGTTTCTCTAGAATCAAGTTGAGATAGAAAGTCGGCAATCACATGCTGTGCTCCAAGGCGATGTATCACCTTGTATTCAATTCCTATAACATTAGAATCCACTAGACTAGTCGCCCTGTGACATTTTGTTGCTTAACCAAATAAACTAAAGCTAAATGATCCAGATGCAAAACAAAAGCATGCACGAGCAAATAGTGTTGAAACTTCTTGATGGAATAGATCGTGTTGAGTCACACATTTCTGCAACTTAGTAGTTCTTTTTTGCATTGGACAATCTCCTGCTTACATAAAATATTGGGCAAACCATCCATTGGCACCTTTTTGCATAAGCACTACTAATAGCCATATCAGAGGCATCAACAAATACATGAAATGGTTTCTCCCGATCCATTGATGATTGGGGCTCTAGAAAGTAATAGCCTAAGGCAACGAAATGATAAGTTTGCCTCTTGATTTCATTGAAAGATAGGTTTCACCACATGTGTTAATTTTTTCAAGGGAATGGCTAAGTGCGCTAAAAGTTGTAGGTGGTGACCATGCCACTAGATTTTCCCCAAGATACTGAGTAGTGCAGATGGTGAACTTGGCATTATGCCTTGCATGATTGTTGCCACCTTGATGGGGTTGATAGCAATGCCATCTTGAGAGATAATGTGGCCCAATAAAAATCCTCCTTTAACAACAAATACACATCTTAAAGATTTTAAACTAAAGCTTACCTCTCAACAATGTGTTAGATAGAGCTAGAGGTGCATCAAATGCAATGTTGTTTTCCCAAATGCATTGAACTTATCTAGAAATACTCTCATAAAATTAGTTAGGTAAGAACCAAAGGCCTCTTGCATGTCTCTCTAAAAAGAGGCAAGAGTATTCTTGAGGTCAAACCACATTATCGTGCAAACATATATACCCTAGGTAGTGATGAATGCTGTTTCAGGCTAATCTTTTGACTTGGTTGTAGCCATTGAAGCCGTCAAGGAAGGAGTACATCTCATGGCCAGCCACTTCATCTAGAATAGTATCCAAGCATAGAAAGGGGAATAGATTCGGAATAGTGTCCGAGGTGATCTTTTGGATTCTTCTTGTGCTTCTTACCGAGATGATCATATGGTATATGATTCTTATGTTTGCTAGGATAAACCTTTGGCTACTTCCCTTTGTGAAATCCAGGGTGACCATTTGGATTTGTAGCTCCACTAGGTTGTGAATCTTCTATTGCAACTTGCTTATTTTTCTCTTGTTTGGGTTTGGAACTACCCGTCCATATTCTTGCTATGGTTTTTGTTAACCCCAATGCAAGATGGGAAAAAGAAAATTCAAATTTACGAAATAAGGCAGAAAAAGGCAGCCAGGCAAGGAATAAAAGAGGAATGTTAAAAGCGTAAGGGCGACTGCAAAGGTCAAGTTGAAGGCAAATGCACATTTTAGAGTGCAAAGGCGCTACTAAAATTCCGTAAAAGAGCATCAAGCTCCCTCCTGTGCAAATCGTAAAACATAGACATGCATAGTTGAAGGGATAAGGTAACTAGAAGGGAATAGGAAAAGAGGACCTTGGCAAGATGCTTGGTCGTGTAAAAAAGGGGATGGGTTCCCAAGGGATATAGGGCTTGTATATAAACTCAAAAAGTGAATGAGAAGCTCATTCTTTGGTGTGTGGCTAAAGTGGTCACTTCTTCTTCTCTTCTTCTCGCTCGCTTGTGTGTGCTTGAGAGAGGCAGTATGAGAGTGTGAGGGAGTGTGTGAGGGTGGGGGACCACGGTGGAGAAGTGCTCCATCTTCTCCTCTCTTCCTCTTCTCTTCTCTTCTCTTCTCTTGTCTCGCGTGAGACTATGGAGGATGGAGCTCATCAAAGTAAGCTCACTACACCCCCGTGGGATCGAAGGCGCATCGGCTAGGTAAGAGATAGCCATTTGTCCTCACTTGAAATGCTTGAAGCAATAAGCAGTTCATGGGTCTTGGCGGATGAGCATGAGCTCGCACTCCATTTTGGTTCCGTTGTTGGGAGGACCACAGATTCAAGCTTGAGCACTTGCGCACTTCAAGTTAAGCGTCGAAGTAGGGTTTCATCCCTGAACTGGTGCTTGATATAGGTAGGAGATTTGGGGTTTTAATCTTCAAAACAAGTATGTGTTTTGGGTTTTTGATGAGTAGACAAGTAGGATAAATCATTTCAATATTTGGGTTTAGATTTTTGTTGCATTTAAAGTAGGAAAGGATCAAGAAATTGAAGTGAACTGCTTTAGGATTGTTGTTGTATAGACATGCCCAAAACAAAGGGAAAAAACAAGATTGAAATACGTTGAAACCCAAAATAGGGCGAAAATGGGGCAAAGATCGGGCATTAGAACAAAGGTTTAAGAACCAAGGAAGGGGGGTCGAAGGCTCATTTTTAGCTTCTACAGTTAGAGAGAAGAGAAAGAGAGAGCTTGAGAGAGAAGATAGAGCCTAGGGTCAAAGCACGGATCGGTCACCACGTATAGGTGTTTTCTAGCCACACAAGATATATACAAACCTTGCCCCTTGTCTATTCTTGCTTTCTAGAAGTTTGTGTGGCCTAGCATGCCCAAAATCATTGCCAACGATTCGATCTTTGCTTCAACTAGAAAAACGGTCGTCGGAATCAGAGGTGAGATTGATAGAGTTCAATTCCGATTATTTTGGATAATTGGACGGTTCGATTTTGGAAGTCAGACCACTCGGACACCACCCAACCCATTCGTTTGGACACATGGCATGTCCAATCCATACAATCGGACAATCAGACTCATGCAAATTGGACCGCCTGGGAATGGGATGGATCTGAATCAAACAAGGACCATCGACTACTCGAACCACCTATAATCGTACGCGAAAATTGGATGAGGTAGAATCGAACCATCCTCACTCAAACGTCTGATTTTGAGGATCGGACACTACAATATCAGACCAAAATTCTGATAGTAGCAAATTTGACAAATCTAGTGCATTTCGAGCGAAGCAGAACACCTCCCACAATAGGGGAATCCTCTAAAAGCCTTATAGGGGCATTTAACCTTAGAAATCACAATTGGGCGGCTAGAAACAACCACTGACAGTCATGACAGCTTTTAGCCCTTCCTAGAGCCAGAAACTAACATATTGATCTTAGTAGACCTTGATTGAGCCAAAGGATGCAGCACAGACCCTAGAGACTAGTGAGAGCGGAAGGTATAGTCAGTTGAGAACATAGATAGGAGTACGGAAGCTACATTCACCATTCTACATTGCACCCTACATTGTTTGACACTTAAAGTGCACTTAAAATAATACTGAAAGCTTTATTTGGCATCGTGCATGGAAAGTGCACCATGCACACATTGGGTGAATGTAAATTGAGGGTTGTCTGTGAATAAGAAGGGACCCACTCAGACTTAACAAGCAGAATGAACCCACCAATTGGAGATGAGCCGTAGACCTAGATGGGTGATCAAGAACCCCAATCTGTAGGATTAGGAGAGAGACTGGACATAGAAATCCAGGCGCATAGAAGGATCGACATCATTGGAGGTGCAACACTGCTTGAATTAATCAACCTCATTGACAGCTTGGCGAAGTAGGAGACCGCAAAATATGGCAGAATCCAGTACGAACCGCGCAGAAAGGAAGAGCTCGACTTGGAAATTTTTCCAGTCAAAATCCAGTAGATGGTGAATAACTACGATGGGCACACTAGGATGGACCACCATGGTAGGCCATTAGAGGACATCCTAGTGGGCCTCGAAGAGGAGAGAAAGCTAGTGTGGAAAGCCTTGCAAAGCATAGCGGTGTACAACTAGGAGCAGCACACCAGGAAATTGTGCCAAGACATAGAGGTGTAAGAAGTCTAGCAAGCCCTAGCGAATAGAAACCAACAGGACCATACGTAGAGAGAGAGAGAGAGAGAGAGAGAGAGAGAGAGAGAGAGAGAGAGAGAGAGAGAGAGAGAGAGAGAGAGAGAGAGAGCACTATAGAGGCAGCAAGTGAGCTTCATACATCGGCAAAACAAAGTGTAGTAACATCATTGCTTGTAGGATTAGGAGTTAACAAGGATCCAAGAGCCAATTGAAAATCCTTATAGTCGTCGTGAAGCAATTAGCTAAATACCAGCCGGACAACGATCCTTATAGCTTGGTGGAGCAATTCAAGCAAGTTTGCGAGGCCAATGGCCTCAACAATCTCGCTCAACACTTGCAAGCTTTCGGCCTATGCTTAGGCGATAAGGGTAGAATATGGTGCATAAGTCTAGACGTTGCAGAGTGCAATAACTTCAACAACCTCAAGAGTCTCTTTATTAAGAGATTCTCTAAGACTGGGTACTCCAATAATCTCATAGTGTGACTGATGTATGTTAAGTAGAAGGACAAAGAAGACATTAGGGACTACGTTACCAACGTGCGGAGTCTCTTTAAGAGAATCCCGACAAACAACCCACTGAGAGAGTGATGTCCACGATTTTCATCAATGGAATTCGTAGCGAGGAACTCTACAAGGCCTTGGTAGGCAACTCTAGCCTGTAGAGAGAGACCCTAACTAGGGTCTTCAAAGAGGCCATATGAGTGGACAACCAACTCGAGGAGAGGAGCTCCAGGAGCTCAAATCAAGACGAGACCAACTCTAGAACCTCAGAAAGGGCGACAACACCTAAAGAGTGATTAGTTCCAAGCACTTAGGATAAGGGAAAAAGCGTTGACCAAAGTCAAGAGTGTAATATCCCGTGTCGTTGCTAGATTTCCCCCCCTATTTCATTCCACCGTCTGCTGTCCGCCGTCACCATAAGGTTTTCCCCTTTTTTTTAATGAATAAAATGATTTTTTTAAAAAAACCCCCCGGTCAACGCTATCGGTTGGCAGAGGGAGGGGGAGTCGAACTCCAAGTCGACGGGAGTGAGAGAGGAGAAGATAGAGGTAAAGAAGGGAGGGGAGGAAGCTAATCATGTAGTTGAGGTAGGAGAAGAGGATGACGAAGACGGCATGAGCTGCAGTGGGCATCGACATCGAGAGAGGGCAAGTGGAAGATGACGAAGCAGATGGGGGGGAGGGGCACACGTGTGCCACCTCCAAAACCCCCCCCCCCCTCCCCCCCCTCCCAGCGAGGGTACAATAATTTTCTTCCTTTTTTCCCCCTCCTTGAGAAGGAATTGCCATTCTTCTTTACCCCCTGCTGTTAAGCTTGAGAGAGAGAGAGAGAGAGAGAGAGAGAGAGAGAGAGAGAGAGAGAGAGAGAGAGAGAGAGAGAGAGAGAGAGAGAGAGAGAGAGAGAGAGAGAGAGAGAGAGAGAGAGGAGGCCCAAGGGCAATTCCTTCCTTGGGTGAATGCTCGAGTACCCTCTCTCCCCATCGATAATTCCCAAGATCTCTCCATTGATAGCCTTTAAGTGGACAAGGAGATCACGAAAGTCAAGACAAGGCATAGGGAACTCCGGCACTAAGGAATCCTCCGAGAGAAGTGAAGGACGTATTCCAAAACTCCATGATGGCCTCGAAGCACAAACTCTCGCAAGTAACCGGAAAGGCCACAACTATGGAAGGAGGATGAGGCAAAGATGCCACCATTAACACAAACAGGATATCCAGTGTAAACGCTAATTCGACACCCCAGGATCAGCCCAAGATTAAGTACCGCTACCGTGTCTAGTACCTTGAATGGAATATTAAAGCATGGACATCATTAGGAAGAAGTCATACTTTGCATCGCGTAACTTGCATAACGTGAAACGTAGTTGAAAAGGCTTAATAACCATGAATTGCCGCGAATAGACTAAGCATCTACAGATTTTTGTAGTACTAAGCCGAGTATTAGGCTTGAATTCTTTTGCAAGTGTATCTTAGGTTGCCAAAGTATACAAATATGCCATGTAAGTCAATTGCATCCTATAGACAATTAGAATGGATTACCTTGCATTTACGTTAGGTATGATGAACTCATGTACACTCGCACTTAAATACTCAGGTCACTCTTTATGATTTGCATAAATACACTAAAAGAAATTTTCATGAATGAGAATTCCACATCGTATTACCAAAGACTTGAATCTAAATTTATGTAGCATCATGGATAGTTTTCGGTTACATTGCATTATAGGGATTCATCTTAAAAGATAGATTTAAGATGTGCATGTGAAATACTAAGCTTAATTGCAAGGGCCAGTTTGGTAAATGAAATCCTACATGATGAGTGAGGCTAAGATTTAATTTGACTCGACTAGGATTCTAATCGCAAATAGGTCAAGCTGCCTTATGTCCATATTTTGACTTAGATTCAACATGCTCTTTGGTCTCTACCCTAATAGCCAGCCACGATGGATCCCATATACTCTTGGGTGTATCATTTTCAAAAATATGATACATCTCAAAGCTAACACAAGAAAGCTCAAATGTTGTACCCACAAAAAGAATGATTATTCGCCAAGTTACATTCGATGCTTGCAACTATTTTAGAATGGTAAATAGACTTAGTTTACGCTTGACTTCTGAGAGGAGTGAACACAAGTTCCTGTTATCTTGAGGGGAGGAAAACCTAGGGTAAACTTAGAATCCCGATAAAATTATAAGATGGGAAAAGAGTTACCAATTGACCAATTGAAATCCTAATTTGAGTAGATCTAGACCTTAAGATAAGAACCAAAGGTTAGCAACTTAAGGAAGCTACCATCTAAAAACTTCGGATATAAATCCAATAGCATAATTGCTCGCTCCTATTACATAAGAGTGATGTTGGAAATAGGGTATTCTCTATCTCTCAAGAGATACGAAAATTGACACCAAGGCAAGAAAGACCCAAGAAGGGCATCACTAAGAGTTTAAAGATGGAAACTCCACCTAAGCAGATGTCCTGAGCACTCGCCTTGTTTGTGCTTGTAAATCTAGATTCAATGTCTGTGAAAGGAATGTATGACCCAAGCTCACAAAAAGAATTTGAATAATGAATTAGGTTGAATTCATGGAGGGTGCGCCAAGCTACCCCCATCCGGCTTCTGCCAACCCTAGCCAAGGGGTTCCAAATAACCGTGACATGAATGTGGACCGAACCCACCATGAGAAGTCTCTCCGTGGGTTAGTTTGAATGTAGGAGGACGCTTGGATACTGGGGGGCTCTGGCTGTAAATTCCCTGCCTTCGAGTCCTACTCAAACGATCTACATGGCTTGAGATGGATTTCTCGAGGCCCTCTTAGTATTGCAAGGGCATAAACTTGGAAGAAATAAGACCCATCCTCAAGGATTGCAGAAAATGTCCTTTTTGGACAAGATTTGTATCTCAGTTATAATGCTAATATAAAGTTTGCCTCCAAGGAACTTGTTTGAGCTGTTTTCATGTCAATGCCGTAAGTTACGTAAATGAACCCTATTCCCTAAAAGGCTTAATTAAGGAAGCTTATTTTAAGTGTCACATGTAAATGTGATAGGACCTAATTAGATAACTAAAGAACACCTATTGAGGGAAGTGGGTGGACGGAATCCCCGACGGGCCTATTCTACAAAAGGGTGGTCCCAGAGGATTGGGAGGCTTCTCACAAGGTTCTACAGTCATACGATCTCTAGGTAACATTAAGTTAAAACCCAATTCATGCCATTTTAGGGGACCGGAATGGACCTATGCTCTACAGGCAGAGAGGTTGAGCAGGCATTCCTCTCGTTTCCCATTCTCTTTGAACTGAGTGCAGCATGGGTCTGCTTCAGCTTGGGTATCTTTGTGTAAAGTAGGATACCTAAGACCCAACGCTAGAATATTGTCAGGAGACCTTGACCACTTGAAATCGAGATTTCAGGTTGATCCTAGTAGGTTCGGTCGCTAACGTTCCATTGTGAGGCGGACTCAGAAAACCCTAAGTGATAAACCCCAGAACATTCCATGGGGGTGCCGGGCAATGACGTTTAGATCCGTTTCTCGATGGACCACTAAAAAGTGCTTGGACAACCGATAGCTGGGCATGTTACAAAGAGCTAGCGAAGATGAAAATTGAGCTAGCCATACTACAGGAGATGATGAGAAGACCTACGTGCCCACATGCCCAATGCATGTATTGTGGAGGAAACCACCTTTTGGCGGTTGAATGTCAGGACCCTAGGTCTCGACCTTACACCAAATTGTGGTAGGTTCGCGACCATGATGCCATGCATTGCAGAGGCTACCAAGGAGACTTTCATACTCACAGCCTTATAACCACCCATATCTAGGGAATAGGCCTCCGAATTTCTTGGGGAGGGGAGCCCCATTGGCTCTTTCAGCACACTGAATGACGTGAAGCCAACCATTTCTAAGATCGAGATTAATCCCATTGGCATACCTAGGCCACTTGCACCTTTCGTAACCCATCCATCAAGCGATGCTCCAATCCGCTATATGTGGAGGAGGAGCCAAATGATTAGGAGCCTTACATGAACCCTTACATCTCTTACGACAAAGAGGGCAATCCAGTTCTCATGGTCGACCAGTACCAGTGATGGCATTAGGCAGAGGCTTAGGAGGGCAAACCCAAGAGTTGATTCATGTTGGACTTGCGGTCATCCATGTCACATCTCTGTGCACTGCCCTTAGAGGGAGTAAGCCAATCGAGATAAGGCTAGACCTCAAGTGTGTAGAGTGTAGAATCACTCACCTCTTTGCTGATTACCCTAGGTGGACACCACCCTCTAGCTTGGCAATCGTACCTTAAGTACCGTTGGAGTTGTTCAGAGTCAAGACACTTGAGGGAGAGGCCATGCCCATCTCATTGCATGTTATGACCTGAGCACAGACAAAGTAAGCCGGCATATCACTGTCAAGGCCTAGTAACCTAGATGCAGCCTCGATAGGAAAGAGGAGCCATAGGCAAAGGAGGAAGAAAACTGACGCAAGGGTCACGCTTAAAACCAAGAGTGCAAATGATACTACCTATTGGAAAGAAAGTCACAGATGCAAAAGCAGAGACATGTGCTCCAAAGAACCCTGAGAAAGGGAGTGCTAAGATAGGGGAGTACTCCAATTCGAGGTGCTAGCTCAAAGCCATAGAAAAGTTCAAGGAGTAGGTGAGAGGAGCCGAGGAACACCTAAAGGATGCTGAGTCCATCTTGGAGGATGAGATTAATGATCTCTCTAGCATAAGCATGCCAGTCTCTCCTACCAGGCTGAGAAACGCACCTGCATCTCAAGTAGTGCCGCCTAGACAAAGCTTAAATGCCACGGGCTAGCAAACTAGTCAAGACCATTAGCCAAGGAGGAGCGCAAAATTAGGAGAGAAGCAAATGGTCAACAATCTTCTAACAACACTAGTGACCACCCCTGTAACTCTAAGCTTAGGAGACCTGCTTAGGTAGCATCTAACGTTATGGCAAGAGTTAAAGTAGTGGATAGAAGGATTGCTAGAGCAAATGATAGTTGACTTGCAAGACCATGATGTAATTGTCAAGATTGTGGGAGAGAAGGAAGGAGTCTCACTTGTAGCTTTCTTGCTTGCATAATGGGGGAATACACACAAGGGTGGAGGCTGAAAACAGTTTTCCTCTTCTTAGTTGTGTAAGCCAAAAGAACTCTAGTACAAAGAAATAGAAGAACCCTATATATGGGTCTCAAACCAAACTCAACTAACTAAGGTGGCATACAAACTGAGCCACGAACTAGAGTAGATAAGGATAGCTGTCATGTAGCTATTATTCATGGGCGGTGTACCAACCGCATCTGCAACAACTGACACGTCGGTGACATAAATGCACAACGGTCACCCTGGTATATCATGAGTGGAGCTCGATATCTCAACAGTAATAATGCAAATACCAAGCCTGATGCTGCACTGAATGCCCAATCCTTGCACGTTAATGCTTTCTGGGAAGGCATAGATATGCACGCAGTCTTGCCGGTCCTAGCTCAAGGTGATACCACGAGGAAAGGGATTCTAGACACAAGGGTAGGAGTAAGTGTGCTTAGCCACACAGTGCTCTAGGCTTGGGGTAACCCGTCTGTCTCAAGAATGCTAGGTTCAACGTTACACTAGCTAATGGAACGAAAGTAAGGCCATTCGGAGTGTTGAAAAATTGCCCATTGAAGATCGCAGGAATCCAGTTCTCTATGGATTTCATAGTCATGAAAGGAGTGGACTATGCTATACTGTTAGACTGACCTTGGATGTGCAACACACGAGTCATAGAAGACAGGGGCAACAGTCTAATCTTCCTGGGCAATAAAACGGAAGCGGTGAGAGTGGAGATGGATACTTAGAAGACTATACCAGTCAACCTAGACACCATCTTAGCTATGCTGAAGGGCGATGCTCAGATTAGAAAATCTTACGAGCTGTTGACCAAGTATATCTCTTGCTCTGAGGATGAGGAAAATTGGATGCATGTGTTAGCCACCACAATTGATCTACCATTCTCGAACAATGAGTACAAATGAGTTTCCAAGGCAATTGGTGAGCCCAAGAATAGACCCTTAGTACAAGTCTGTATGATGGCTAGAAGCTCTCATAGGCGACCCACCCCCTGTCACGCTCCATGTCCCGAACAACAAACGAGCTCCATGAGATCTTAGAGCACCTAAGAGACAAATTAGTCGATAGCCCAGTCGTAAATCTTAAACCACTCAAGGATCTCTTAGACGAACCCAAGTGGCGATGGACCAACGTACACGATATAAACTCGATGTACAATTGGGCCTTAGTCACCAAGGACAAGGAAATGTAGTATCAAGACCTAGGGGATGGCAAGCAATCGAATGAGGACGATTCAAATTATGAGTGTGAGGAATGTTGCTCCTTCAATGATGATGAGAGCAAAGGAGAGATCAACACAATAGAGTACAACATTGAGGGACACGTGATCGAACAAATACGGGCAAACTCCAAACCGTAGAAGAAGTACATCCTCAGAATTAACACAATATTAGTGAGTTTGCCAATTCCCATTTTTTGAATACTAAAAAGGTGGCACTCGGATAACATGCCCATAAGTTTCTCAAAATCATATGATGTGACCTATCATTGGAAAGCTTTTGAAAAATGGAATCCATTGAGCTATAGACGCTTAATTTGGAGTTGTGGTGTTCAAGTTATGAAAATCCAAAGATTTGACCACATGTCCCAAACTTATGGGAAATTCTCATATTCCCCAATATGGTGTTAATTGAGAAAGGAGTCATGCATATGGATTGCGATCGCACATGGTTGGAGCACATAGGAGCAATTGATTACAAACAAATAGGCCTTGCCCAACTAAGTGTCGTGCCCTTGTTCAAAACGGAATCGCCATCCAAGCTACGACCACTAAGAGAGACTCCCTCTTCTAGCAAAGATGGAGAGTTTGATTCTGAGTTGGAAGTAAGCTCGAACAGTGATCCTGAGATACCTCGACCACCTAAGACCAAACCTGCCAAGGGAGACCTACCAGTCCACCTAAGGCACTAAACGTTGAAGAGGAAACAAGGAGACAACCTAGGGAACCATAAGCTGAGAAGCAGAGAAAAATGCAATACCTACCGAAATGATTAACTACATTTAAGAAAGGTGATAGGGTAGTGATCTTGCTAGGAGCCAAGCAACAAGGGCAAGCAAGTGAGCCAATAGAAGGACTTGCCAAAGTGAAGGAGGTTAATGTGGCTAAGGAAGGGGAAATGCCTTGACCTACGTTTATAGACGACGATGACATGAGCAAGAAAGAAGAAGCGAGTCTCATTGCTCTCTTATGAGAGTATATAGATGTATTCGCTTGGTCTCTCGATGAGCTGAAAGGGGTAGATCCAATCATGGTGATTCATAACATCCCCATGACACCTAATGCAACGCTGGTTAAGCAACGATCGTATCCTATGAATCCCAAATACGCTCACGCCATCAAAGAGGAAATCAATAAGATAATGAGAGTAGTATTCATTTATGAAATTGAGCACACAAACTGGGTTTCACCCATCGTGATGGTACTAAACAAGAATGGAAAGATTAGAGCATGCATTGATTATAAGAAGGTTAACGTTACTACAAAGAGAGACAATTATTCGCTACCATACACTGAGCATATGCTCAAAAGAGTAGCTAGTAAGGAGGCCTACAATTTTCTAGATGACTTCTGAGGATACAATCAGGTGCAAGTACATCCTGGTGATAGGCATAAGACCGCATTCACTACTGAGTGGGGTATCTTCACCTGCATAGTTATGCCCTTTGGGCTGACAAATGCACTAGCCATGTTTCAACAGCACTACATGGCTAACTATATGTCTCGCATACCCACAGAAGAAGCTGGCGAACAAGGCACTATGGATGATTTTCCAGATGCTTACCTATCTAGCAAGAGGGATTTGTTTAGAGCCGATTTGATGCCATATTGGGTAGATGACATAGTCCAAGTGTTGGAACACGGGCTACCTAAACAACCAATCGAGAAGGCCCAACTTAGGCGACTCATCCTCAAGATACAACCCTATCAATTGATAGTAGGCCAGCTCTATAGGCTAGGGTCAAGATGGATTGCTACGTAGATGCATGTGTGAACATGAGATGCATGACATACTTACGGAAGCACACGACGGAATTGCTAGGGGACACTTCAGCAAAGATATAACAGCCCAAAAGGTGGTGCAGTCTCAACTATGGTGGCCTACTCTTTTCCGAGATGCCACACGATTTGTAAAGCACTGTGATGAACAGACTAAGGTACCCGTCCTCAAAGACCAAATGGAGCTAACTCCAATCATTGCAATACAACCCTTCAAGAAATGGGGAATTGACTTCATTAGGCCGATCAGCCCTGCAGCAAATACTCACAGGCTAAGTACATTATAGTTGCCACGGATTATCTCACAAAATGGGCAGAAGCATGAGCCACAAGGAAAAACGATGCTAGAACCACTGCTAAGTTCCTTTGGGAGTAGGTGATCTCACGATTTGGCTGCCCCATTGAACTAGTTAGTGATTAAGGTACACACTTCATTAATGAAGTGATTGCTCACCTCCTATAGAAATTTCTGATCATCCATAAAAAATCCTCACCCTACTACCCTCAAGCGAATGGCCAGACTGAGTCTACTAATAAGATCTCAGTGAACATCCTGACTAAAGTAGTCTTTGCCTCGCGCAGCAATTGGGACACCAAACTAATGATAGCCTTATGGGCCTATCGAATAGCCTATAAAATAGTGGTAGGATAGACTCCCTTCAAGTTGACCTATGGATTGAAGCCATTCTACTTGTAGAGTTCTTTTTCCCAAGCCTAAGAGTAGCCATCCAAGAGAGATGGTATAGAAAGGAGGCTTGGACGGAGCACCTAATCGAGTTAGAACGCTTATCAGAGACTCAGCTTCTAGCCACCCATGCACTGATATGTGAAAAGGCACGACGCAAGAGTTTGTCTAACCAACACCTCAAGCAGTGAGAATTCGAGCAGGGTGACTTAGTGTTGTTGTACTCAGTAAAAGGCCATAACAAAAGATGAAGTTTAGGGGATTAGGGCTTTCCTAGTCCGCACTATTAGCCGAACCTGCAATGTAGAGCTCGAAACCCTAGATGGAGAGGGCATATGCTCCTTCAACGGTAGTCACATAAAGAACTACCACCCCCCCCACACATCCAATGCACGAGCTTCCCATGTTAGAGTCCCTTGTGAAGGTTTGAGTTGCCATAATAACGAAAATTGGTGAGGAGGATGAAGAGGTAGTAGCACCTGCTTATCTACGCATAATGATCACTACCCAACAAACACATATCTTTGATGCATTGATTGATGAGGGAACTGATTTCAATATCTTAAATCACGATCATTGGATCAAATTGACTGCCCACAACTACAACACACCAACGCTAAACTTAGCCCATTTGGGGACCGATCATATGCACTTTTAGGAAAGTGCAAAGTCGTAGCCTCTATTGATTCTAAAAGCATGCCCGTAATTTTTTATGTGTTGTTGAATAAAAAAGATATTGGTAAGGAATTGCTGTTAGCACACTTATTTAAAAAACAAACACTGTGTAATGTCAACTATGAGTCTTAGTGTATTCACCTTACTATTGGCAATGTATATATAGTCATGGCTTTCAGCAAGGGCAACATGGCTCCATCAAAGCCTACAGAGCCATTGGTAGAGAAACCCATCACCAAACCTAAGGAGGGGGGTCGTGACTTGTCACAACCCGCCAAGCCACACTGCCAGCATATCGCCAAGATCAAAGCTAAGGCTCGATTGAACCACAGTTCAATTGGGCCCCTAGACATCCAGGATTGCCGTCTAGAAGCATACAAACACCACACTCTCTCTTTAATAGTGCATGTGGAGGTATTGGAAGGAGTGGATAGCAAAATCCTTAGATTTCTGTGAGATTTGGTCTATAACTAGAGCGTTATATAGTATGCAACTAAGTCCTTTAGGCCTTACTTGTTGCTTTTTTGGCCATTTGAGTGTGTATAGTGGAGGTACCTTTCTCTCAAGGCATGGCTCTCCAGGGCGCGTTGCGGCATGGGGCCATAGTGTGTGTTGCCTGGGCATGGTTAGGTGGCTCGGGGCTTCCACCTGGAATAGGCGAATGGGGATGGTAAGTGCACTCAATGAGAGTGAGGGGGATTGGGTAGTCTTTTTTGGCAAGAAGCCTGATGTATTGCACTTGAAGGTTTTTGGCTGTATTGAAAATGTTCATGTGCCAAATGAGCTACGGAAGAAGCTTGATCCAAAGGCAAAAAAATGTGTCTTTATTGGATACTCTTTAGAGCAGAAATTGTATCGCTGTTATAACCCTGTCACATGTAAGTTCAGAGTGAGGAGGGATGTCATCTTTGATGAAATGAGCAGTTGGTATGCATCTAGTGGTGATGCATTGGATGATGATGATGATCATGATACTCATGTGCAGGCTGAAAAGTAAGAATCACAAACTCTTAGTGGACCAGAGACATCATCTGGTAGTCCTTGGTCTGGGAGACTAAGGAGTATCTCTACATCTTCAGGTGCATCTAGTAGAACTACAGGTAAAGACAAAGGAAAGAATAAAGTGTCAGATGGCATTGATGCAGTTCTTGATGGAGACTCCAGTGGCTCAGAGAGCTTGGATGATGAGCTTGGTATTCCTTCTGTCAGGACACCAGGTATATAGAGAGCTCATAGTAATGTAAAGGCTCCATTGAGTGATCCGATGGTACACAGTGTTAACCCCAACACGAAGAAAGCAAAAGGAAATAAAAAAGATGCAGGGTAAAGGCAGAAAAAAGGTAGCCCAACAGAAGAAAGAAGAGGAGAAAAGGCCAAAAGAGTAGGGGCAACCTTAAAAAGCCCAAGGCAAATGTAAAAGGGAAAAGGTGCATTTTAAAATACAAAGGCGCACCCTGAAATCTTGTAAAAGAGTGCTAGGCGGTGGAAAATCCGAAAAGCTAAAACAGAAGATAAAGACAAAGGCCAAGGCAAATAGAAACGGAAGACAAAGGCGCACAAGGAAAAGCGCAAGTCAAAACTTCTGTAAAAGAGCGCAACGCATCATGGTTTAATTCAAGGAGCATCGGGCTCTCACCCGTGCAATTTGTAACTGTAGACGGGCGGTGGAAAGGAAGCTAGGAAGATAGAGAGACAATGGGAAAAGGGCCTAGGCCACGGCCGGCCATGTAAAAAAGGGAAAAGGGGATGACCGCCCAAAAGGGATTCAGGGTTTTGTATATAAAGTTGAAAAGTGAATGAGAAGCTTATTCTTGCGTGTGGCCAAAAAGTGGCTCTCTTCTTCTTCTTCTTGCTTGCTTGAGCTTGTGCTTAAGAGAGGGAGTGTGAGAGTGTGAGGGAGTGAGTGTGTGAGGGTGAGGGATCGTGGGGTGGAGAAGCTCTCCACCTTCTCCTCTCTTCTTCTCTTCTCTTCTTTTCTCTTCTCTTGCTCGCGGCTATGGAGCTTGGAGCTTGGAGTGTGGAGCTTGAGGATGGAGCTTGCTTGAAGCTTGCACTTGGATCGTGGAGCAACCGGAGTGCACGGGAGAGGAGGTAACTCGAACGGCATGGAGGTAAGCTCACTACACCCGTAGATATGATGGCGCGTCGGCTATGTGAGAGGTAGCCATTAGTGCTCGGCTTGGAACGCTTGAAACAATAAGCGGTCCGTGGGTCTTGGCGGTTGAGCGAAAGCTCCCACATTTTGGTTCCGTTTGCTGGGACCAACGGATTCAAGCCTTGAGCGCTTGCGCGCTTCGAATCGAGCATCGAAGTAAGGGTTTTCCCCGAACCGGTGCTTGAGATAGGTAGGAAGTGAGGGGGTTGAAGATGGTATTCGATCTCCTTGGCAAGTAGGTTTTTTGCTTTTTTGAGATTTATGTTGTGAGATGGAGTAGTGTAGGTATTTACTTTGTGATTTGGATGCATTAGAGTAGGAGAAAACAAAGAAAAGTAAAGAAAATAAGCATTAGGATTTATTGTTGCAAAACAGGGCAAAAATCATGCAAAAAATGGTAAAAAGCTCACTTGTGATGTCTAAGATCGGCAAGTGAGTGATTGGGGGCATCAATACCATACCCAAGAAGGGGTATAAGGGCCAAGAGTGGCAAGAAATGCCACATTGTGCATTGCAAGGTTTCAGGAGAGCAGGAGAGAAAAGGAAAGCTTCGTGAGTGGATCCGCTTCGATCTTGTCATCCGAGAGATATTTGCCCAGCCCAGGTAATCCTACACCTTCCCCTACACGACTAGGTCTGATTAAGAGCTGCTTGACTAGGGGGAAGGCCTCCAATGCTCGGCACGGCGAATTTCGTAAGGATCGGTGAAAAAATGCGCCGCGCTCGGTATGTCCGAGTGACGGTGATTCTGGGCCGAGTCCTAGAATTGGCCCTCGGACCGCTCGACTCGATCCTCGGACTGCTCGACTCGGCCTTCGAATCTCTCGACTCGGCCCTCGGCCACTCGGTCCTCAGACCATTCAGCCCACTACCACGCGAACACCCATCGCTTAGTCCGTCCGAATTGAGCACTCGGACTAACTTGGAATTTGACCCACTCGGCCCACTCGGCCCTCGGACATCTAGTTTCGGACTGGCCGAGTTTGGCATTCGGAGCAATTACGTTCGGCCCCTTCTACTCGGCCCTCTAACGGGCTGAATCAGGCACTCGGCCCTTGCAATTCGGACCTGTTGGACTGAATTTAGATTTTTTCAAATTTTAACCTGAGCACAGTGAAACTGACCGAGAGACCATATAGAGCTGAAACCATATCATAGATCGATCACTAGGCTGAAACTTAGAGCGAGTAGTTCAAAATTTGGTTGTAAATGATCTTTCAAATCACGGATGGCATTTACCGTAATGGCCCTGCGGGCCGGGGGGACTGCCCCTTAGGACCCCCGCAGAAGGGGCTCCGCCCCCTTCGCACCTCCCCCAAGTAGGTTGGAGAGTAAATGCGCGCCGTGATAGGTCCTCCAAATTAGACCCTAGTGTGGTAATGGCTCTACACGAACACGGATTCTCACTGACAAAAGAGCAACCAAAGGCCCATACCCGAACCAAGAGAAACAGAGACCCTAGAACCTCAATGGGCCAATCTAGCCAACAAGGGCAAATAGGCCACACTGTAAAAATACATACGTGTTGCATCC
Organism: Lygodium microphyllum; assembly: GCF_053477565.2. NCBI lineage: Eukaryota > Viridiplantae > Streptophyta > Polypodiopsida > Schizaeales > Lygodiaceae > Lygodium > Lygodium microphyllum. Next base: position 88,609,815 of record NC_141142.1, on the reverse strand, counting down.
GGACTGCATCTAGTCAAAGCGGAAAACAACAACATCAAGCTACAATAGCGAGAATGACTAGATATGAAAATCCTGACAATAGATGCTCCTTAAATAGCACTGCACCGACAAGCCAAGACATCAGTGGGAGAAGCCACATCTGGTCGTGCAGTTGGGGACTCAAGGGCATTTGTCAGAAGGCTTAAATTTACAAGCCAAGACCCGGAAGATGAAGACATAGTACCACTTGCTTATCTTAGGGTCAAACACACTGCGAAAAGAGAGCATACTATCAATGCTTTGATTGATGAAGGAGCGGATTTTAATATCTTGACCTACGAGGTATGGACCCTACTAGGCCAACTAGAGCTGACACCGACTAATGCAACTCTTAGCCCTTATGGGGGACCTCCACAAGCACTCATAGGGAAGTGCAATATCCTTGCAAAATTTGAAATTGAAAGCTTGCCTATCCTATTTCATGTTCCTCCAAATAGTGCTAAATATGGTAAGGAAACCCTCCTGGGAAGACCCTTCAAAAGGACGACCAAATGTGAGGCTGACTATGTAGCACAGAGGATACGCCTGACACTACCTTGTGTGAGGATAGTCACAACCTTTAGCAAGGGTGACCTCATCAAACCTCGAGGGAAAAGCAAGGAAGGCACTGAGGTAACAGCCAAGCCTAGTAATGAGAGCAAGGAGTTGTTGGAGAAGTTGATACAAGCACAGGTTGAACAACGAGAACCAGTGAATGAGTGAGGCCATGCTTGGAACAAGAAAGCCAAGAGACAATGCCAAGGACAGGCTTTAGACTTACAAATATCGTAGACGACCCCAAAATAAGCCCAAGCCTTATAGACGAAGGCATAGATGGAGGGTCAGTGCAATGCCGCGATGGATATCCAAATCGTTGCTACGTGCTCAAAGGTATTACGCTGGTAACTGATGGATTTGGGTACCAAAACTCCTTGCTAAATCATCTCTATCAGTTGAAGACAAGATTTCATCAAAAGCAAGGAAGCACAAGAGGAAATCTAAGAGAAACTCTAGGACTCGAGGCAAGAAACCAGACATGAGTGGTTGAAAGAAAGAGCCTCAGCCTAGCCTGCTTAATAAGCAGATGTCATGTGTAGCCATTGAGTGTGCACAAGAGCCATTAGTGCCCAAAGAGCCTTGGATTTTCCAAGAGGACAACAAGCATCATAGGCACAACATTGCTCATGGCAAGGCTGACTGCTCAACAAAGCAAATGGCACAATCGTCTAATAGCCTCGAGCAAATCATTCAGCCAATGCCAAGTCTACCTAAGGGTCCTAGATCTCCTATATCCTCTTTTTCCAAATAAACACAGGAAGCACAAAAGCGGTTGTCAATGGCAGCTGCTCATTCCCAATCTCTATCTCCATCAAAGCTTCCAGATGTCCAAGAGGCAAGACACGACACCTTTCTTAGCTCTCAACCTAAGGATATGCCGGTGCAATCCACCTTGGCTAGCTCAACCGATGCTCGATCTACGCAAGTGAATGCTCTAAGGGCAACAAAAGACACGACCACCTCCAATTGCCCTAAGGACTTGACACCGCAATCCATAATGGTAGCAAGTTCACTCAACTAGCTGCTAGTACTTCAAATCAGGGATTACAGCAGTCACAGCCCTTGGCTGTGACAATGCCCCTCGCGGAGCGTGTCCTTAGCAGTTTACCTGTGAAGAAAATGTCGCAATCAACTTCCTTGACAACTCCAGCACCCCCAAAGTTCCTAAAGCCTAGGCTGGAGGAGTTAAGCACATGGGAATTGGTGGAAGAGCTAGACTCTTCCAAAAGGGAGACAGTTGTACCCTCACAACTTGGTGAGGCTAATCAGCAAGCCACGGCTATGACCCATGTGGACATACTAGAGAAAGGAAAGGCTAAGGCCCAACCAAGCACAACAACGGTTGACCTAGTCCAGGGTCTTGAGTCATTGAAAGATGCACCTTCACTGACCAAGAAAAAGAGGAGAAAACAGCGGAAACAACAATAGTTGCAGGTGGTTGAGGACCCCAAGAACATTGAGACGAAGAGCGTTGGAGAGTTGATGAATAAAGCATTGAGTCTGCCCACCAATGAACCCATTGACGCCTCCCCTAACAGCGGTGAAACCTCAGACACATCCGTGTGCTCTGAAAAATCAAAGCAGTCGTCACCATCAATGGCTGCTTGCAACATTCAATCCACCGATAATGGAACTTGCATTGACCAGTCAAGAGTGGATATAATGATGTCACAACAGGGTGACAAACCTATACCCGTCACATCCAAGGAAAACCATGACGCAATAATGAAGCCTCAGGAGAAACATGGAAACCCCAAGAGCGTCAGACATCCTAGCGTTGACCGATCCTGCTCATCTAGGCATGAGCCCCCAGTTACGCTAAAGCCCATGCAAACTCCTCGAACCTTGTAGGAGATAGCAACCGAGCAAGCCCTCGTTGAACATAGAACTGTCACCGAATGCTTAATTGAGTTGGATGCCAAGCTCAAGGTGTTCCAAGTGTCTATGTCCTGGCAGACATGCACGCATTCCCTAAAGAGCAACTCGGAGAATACTTGCCATTTCCCTTATCTTGGGAAGAGCAAGAACATCTTGATAAGCACTATAACAGGCTCCTGCATGAACGCATGCTACTCATCTCGAGCGAGGAAGCCGACAAACTGCGCTTAACTGTCACATTCAATGGTGCGCTCTACCAACCAAATCTCTTAAAGATAGAGCAACTAAAGCGACTGTCAGAGGGCCGAAGTCAATTTGAACAACGTTGGTGTGAAAATTGCGTTGCAATGGCCGAACTAGGAGCTCAAATCATGACAGTCTCTGAGGAGCAACTGGCCAAATGGCGGTCTCAAAGAGACCCCACCTATGTGGCACCAACCTCCCTCCGAGTGCTGACTGCCATTCGGGGTACGGACTTAGCTAAACCTAGCCAAGAGGACTCGCTGTTCGATAAGGTTCTCACTGAGGGGGAGCTACATGTTGCCAGTAGACTTGGACAAGGTTCCATGCTACTCGATGTTGCAAAATATCTATCGGTATTGAGTAAGCTGCCACGAGTACTGGATGCGTGTGCCATGCTCCAGTACAATCCAGAGTTCTATAGCTGGTTTTTATCCTCATAAAGCGACATGGATCCATGGATATGTATATAAATAAACAATAACTTTTGTCACCTTGTATAGACACTATCAACACACACAAGGAATAATAGTCAAGCGCGGACAGAAGAGTTGGGGCCAACAGGCTAGGCTCATCGGTCCCCTTCTCACATGACCATTTCCACCCACAAGGAAAACATGGAGAACCTCGGGCAGCTGGCTTGCAGAGACGCTCTCTGCGGACGACAGGAACATGCAACACATGCCCCTCCGCTGGTGCGCTATGTGCCCACTCTCAAAAGATATGCAAAGAAACGAGGTCTTAAGCGACACCGCCCCAGACGAAGGCCGAAGAATCCTCGGGCCAGGAAAGTCAAAGCTCAAAGAAGCACGCAAGATGTGGCAACACCAGTTGCACAAACCCCCAACGTACGCTCAAGCACCAAATGCTCAAGGGCAGAGAGGACAGCCTGGGATAGGGAAGAATTTAATGAATTATTTAAAGGCATTTTGGAAACGGTGGCAGACCGGGACTACACTATTCATGTCCCGGCCGACATGTTCCCTGCCCAACCTCACGGGAGTCCTGCGGCAACACCACCCCAATCGCCTAACCAACCGAACTCACCCCGCCTAGTACAAATCGACTAAGCCCCTATGATGTACAAGTAGCTTGACAAGTCCTCATGCCATAACTTTTTGTATTTTGATGAGTAAAGGGGCAAGATCCCCACTTGTACACACTTCCTTTACCTATCGTTAATATATGCGACCTTAACAAGCAATGGAATAGGCATCACAATAAACATCATAGCATTCTAAAAAATTATGTCTTAACATGATTGCATTTGTTCGATGTACTTAACGCAAGCAAGCATATACTCTCACGAAGTGACAAGTGGATGTAGGATGAGACATGTCTCCGTGCAAACGTGTTCAACGGGCAGGCCACCGCAAGACCACCAACCGCACAAAGAACCGCAACAAACACACTGCTGAAGGCGAAAAATCACCCTTGCAAGTGCCCACATTGCACGAACCAAAGCATAGTCATGGGCCACACTCTCTTCTTGGGCCAAGCTCTACAATGAGCTCACGAGGGTGCCACTGCAATCGCACCAATATCGCGACAACGGCTACCCTAACAACGAGGTTAGGGCAAAATCATCACGGTCATATCCATTCCCTGAGCCTCCGAGGCTTGACATGTCCCGACCCATTGAAAGGCTCATAGCCTCTGCATATTGCAATGGTTGTATTGTGGCAAAAAAAAAAAAAGAGAAGAAAACAAAAGAACAAAAAAATCAAAAAGCACCCACGATCACAGCACTGCACCTAGGGGCCCTCAAATTAGGTGCATCCAGTGACCAAAATTGGCAGCTCCGTCCCTAGTCCCCTAGCCCCCTAGCACCCCCCATAATGGTTTAGGGCACATCAAGGGCAGGACAGACCTAAGGAGCTTGTCTTACCTATGGTTAAGACTTGTCACCTTGACCCATTCTCACCATTCCCTCTTACACTTTGCCTTAAAACCATGGCAATCAATTGGGGCACACACCGCACGAATGGCCATGAACTGTACACCGTCCTCATCACACAGGCCCAATGTCTCCCACCTAAGGCTCGTACACTATCCCTGTGTTCTATCTTGCTACAATCACAATGCATAGGATGTTGCACCCACCTTCACGTGTACTTCTTTCCATCATTGACCACTTTGCTTCATCCATATGATGTTATGAGAAACCAGCTCGCGGTCTTCTACCTACGTAATATCTAAGTATGCACGTGCACTCACATAATATCTGCACCGAAGTCTATACACAGTTTGGGTCCTCAAGTGCAGGACAATACTCCAGGCTTGCTTAGAGTTCGACATGTCTCCCAAACTAATCAAATATGTCTTGTGCACGCTAAGAAGACTAGCACTGTCCTTAGGGAGAGATCACCTGAGAGGTTTCCCAATTGCAGGTATTAAAACTCTAACAAAAGTGCCGTTAGCTCTACATCAACACTCAACTCTGGCCTCTTGTCCTTTACTTCATCATGCCAGACCACCAGAGACTCATCACGAACATATCCAGCATGAGCAGCCCAAAAACACCAACACCCGTGCCAGCTATGCGTGACCATTCCCAACAAAAAGTGGCCCTATCGCCACCTACAACCATCATATCACCAGCCAATCAGAATAGCAAAGTGCCACCAATGACCTTCATCCACACCAACATCAGAACTCCTCCAAGACAAACCACAACAGTCCCTTCCACCCACGTCTTCGGTGCAAGCTCCACATGCTACCTTCGCCGAAGAGTGCCATGGGACTAGCACTCGTCTAGGAGGGGGGTAATGTTAACCCCAACACAAAGAAATCAAAAGGAAATAAAAAAGACGCAGGGCAAAGGCAGAAAAAAGGTAGCCCGACAGAAGAAAGAAGAGGAGAAAAGGGAAAAAGAGCAAGGGCAACCTTAAAAAGCCCAAGGCAAATGCAAAAGGGGAAAGATGCATTTTAAAATACAAAGGCACACCCTGAAATCTTTGTAAAAGAGTGCCAGGCGGTGGAAAATCTGGAAAGCTAAAACATAAGACAAAGACAAAGGCCAAGGCAAAGAGAAACGGAAGACAAAGATGCACAAGGAAAAGCGCAAGTCAAAACTTCTGTAAAAGAGCGCAAGCGCATCATGGTTTAATTCAAGGAGCGCCGGGCTCTCACCCATGCAATTTGTAACTGTAGACGGGCGGTGGAAAGGAAGTTAGGAAGATAGAGGGACAATGGGAAAAAGGGCCTAGGCCACGGCCATGTAAAAAAGGGAAAAGGGGATGACCACCCAAAAGGGATTTAGGGTTTTGTATATAAAGTTGAAAAGTGAATGAGAAGCTTATTCTTGTGTGTGGCCAAAAAGTGGCTCTCTTCTTCTTCTTCTTCTTCTTCTTGCTTGCTTGCTTGAGCTTGTGCTTGAGAGAGGGAGTGTGAGAGTGTGAGGGAGTAAGTGTGTGAGGGTGAGGGACCGTGGGGTGGAGAAGCTCTCCATCTTCTCCTCTCTTCTTCTCTTCTCTTCTTTTCTCTTCTCTTGCTCACGGCTATGGAGCTTGGAGCGTGGAGCCTGAGGATGGAGCTTGCTTGAAGCTTGCACTTGGATCATGGAGCAATCGGAGTGCGCGGGAGAGGAGGTAACTCGAACGACATGGAGGTAAGCTCACTGCACCCGTAGATATGGATGGCGCGTCGGCTATGTGAGAGGTAGCCATTAGTGCTCGGCTTGGAATGCTTGAAACAATAAGCGGTCCGTGGGTCTTGGCGGTTGAGCGAAAGCTCCCACACCCAGATCTAGTAGGGTCAGATACCCTGTTAAAAGATTTGGTTTTGAAGGTTATGCAGCTCACCATTATGCTTATATGGTGAAACTAGTTGAGGATATTGAGCCCACTTGTTTTGAGGATGCTGTTGGTCATACTCATTTGGATGTAGCAATGGATAAGGAGATGGCTGCATTAGAGGCCAATAAGACTTGGGATCTAGTATCATTGCCAAAGGGCAAGAAAGCTATTGGATGTAAGTGGATTTATAAGATTAAGCATAATGCAGATGGTTCTATTAGTAGGTACAAAGTAGGCTGGTTGCAAAAGGCTATGCCCAGACATATGGCATAGATTATGAAAAAACCTTCAGTCCAATTGCTAAGATGGCAACTGTCAGATGGAGATAGTTGACATCTTCACGAAGGCATTGGATACAGAGAAGCTTCAACAGTTTCGAAGCTTACTTGGAGTTGCAGAGATGCAGTTGAGCTTGAGGGGGAGTGTTGAGATGACAAGCTCAACACATGCGGACATTAATGATGGACCGCCTGGTTAGATGATGACTCTCACATGGCCACTGACTCATTACTTATTATATTTAGGTTGTTACACCTATTTATAGCTGGCAACAGTTATAACGCCAGTCGATTAGTGTAGTCGGTTATGCATTGTTTGACTTAGTAGGCCACTTTCCTTTATGTTGTATCTTATCTATACTTTGCGTACATTGTAAAGTGTGTAAAAGAAGAAGAAGAAACCAACAAGAAAACATTTTGGCCTCCATCTCTCTTCTTGTCTCTTGAGTGAGCTTCTCCTTGTGCATTCTGTGTGTGTTCGACGTAGCATCTTGAGCAAGTCCCCCCACCATCGATTCTTGACAGGGGTGAGAGGCGAGTGGAGTGTTGACCCATAGTGAAGACAACCAAGAAAGTTCAAGTGCCATGGGAAACTCCTTGCCCAATGGGGGGAGATGATATGGTGGACTGTTGAGATGCATCAACACCATGCCGTGTCATGATACCGTGCCCTATCAACCTCCGTGTTGTGTTGGAGTGCCATGTTGACCTTCATGTTGTATTGAGATGCTATGTCAAGTTGGGGAGACTGTGTCATGATGTGTCTTATCGTGTTGAGGTAACATGTTGAGATGGTTTGTGGCACAATGCGCATGACCGGGTCCGAGGGGGATCCATAACAATAGGCTTTTTCAGGCCCTATTTTAGACTCACAAGGTTATGGAAAACAATTTCAAGGTATACTACAATTTGGTTGTATAAACCAAAATTGGGTGCACAAGTTATATATTTCAAATCTGTAAGCTCTGAAGTGTTTGATTGGAAGTAAACAAAATTTGTGTCTACTAATAGGCTATAGATTACATGTATTGCTTAGACTTGCTAAAAAAGGTTGCTTGGCATATTTTTGTACACTTATTGTGAAAGGTTGCAAAATACTTGTTGTTTTTATCAATTTTGAAATAATAGCATAGAATAGTGAAAACCCCATCATTGAGAAGCTTTGACAAGAAAAACTATCTATCATGGAAGTTTCGTGTGACAAATTTTCTTATTGAAAAGGACATCTGTGCATTTGTTTTAGGTGAAGAAAAGAAGACAGAGCTAAATAATCCTATGGCTATAAAGAATTAATGACATAGAAAGAATGGAATGCAAAAGACAAAAAAGTGATGTATTGGTTATCTGTTGTCATTGATAATACTATGTTGGGATATATAAAAAATGCATAAATGTCTCATGTAGCTTAGACAATTTTTAAGAACATGTTTTCAATAAATATAAAGACATGGAAGATTTGATTTGAATACTTTGAAGAAAGGAAAGATATCTATAAATGTGTATGTTTGAAAGTGAGAAGAATTGTAAATGTCTTAGCCACTATTGGCACAATGCCTGATGATGATGATTCGGCTTCATCTACTTTGGGTGGGCTTAATAATGAGAAAACCTAGAAATCATTTTTTACTTCTATATATGTATGGAAGCCATTTTTTAATTTTAATGAGTTGGTCTCTCTCATGATCACTAAATAGATCAACATGCAGGATGAATTATATGAAAGAAGTGGTGAACATGTCCAAGAATTTTACTTAAGTTCAAGAAGAGAACATAGCAGATCCTCTTCAAGAGGTCATGGCATGGGACGTACTGGTAATAACTAGCAAAACAGGCCAAATCAACAATTTAGTGAAATACAAGTCTCAAGAGGCCATGATAACTTTAAAGGTAGGGGGAGCTCTAGAGGAAGAGGTGGATGACAGAGAACAGAGGTTCCAGCAATTCTGGTATCGTTTGTCATTTTTATGATAAAACAGGTCATATTGCAACCTACTTTTATACTAATAAGGATGATATCCACAATAATAAGTTGCAGAGCAAGGAAATTATGCATAATCTTTACGATAGAATGAAGGAAAAATGAATGTCTGTTTATTATGCAACATATGGTGAATGTTGCTATAGGAAAGGGGATACGTGATAATGTATAGTACGCTGATTCATGTGCATCTAATCATATGATCAACCATGCTAAATGGTTTAGAGAGATACAAGATTTATAAAATTCAGGTTATGTGCAAATGGGGGTGATGATTCATGACAACCACTTTGGCATATTGGAAAAGTTCCCTTGTCTGTGCGTGATGGTCAAACAAAGAGTCTGCTAGATGTATTACATGTATCATCCATCTCAAAGAATTTAGTATTTGTTGGCTGGATAGTAAAGCAAGGGCTACATGTTCGATTTAATGCAAAACGTTGTTTTGTGAAAGACTTTAATGATAAGTATAGATTAGTCACAAAATGAAGTAGAGTTGGCCACATGTTCACTTTAGATGTTGGAATTCCTGTTATGAATACCACTATGTATGCTAAAGGCAAAGCAGTGATTGTAGACATTGAAATAAGGCACAAATATATTATACATACAAATGTATAAAGGCTAAAATTAATGCAATCCAAAGGGTTGGTTATAGGTTTGCCCACTTTTAAAGTTGCAGAATTTCATAAAGTGTGTGAAGCACATCAGTTTGATAAGTAGACAAGATAACCTTTTTCACATGATAGAGATGCAAGTAGGAATATACTTGATGTTGTGTATATATATATTTATATTAAGGAAAGTTATGGGTGTATTTCATGAAGGAAAAGAGTGACGTATTTGAGCACTTCAAAACTTTCAAGGTTGCCATTAAAAAAAAAACAAGCTTGAAAGTTAAATACTTGAGGTCAAGTGGAGGGAGAGAGTACATCCCTAATGAGTTCAGTGACTTTTTGAGGTTTCATGGATAAAGAGACAGTTTACTTTTGCAAGTATATCCCATAGCAAAGTCGGGTTGTAGAAAGGAAAAATAAACATATTGTAGAAGTTGCATGGGCATTGACGGTTGAAAAGAATTTGCCAAAATATTTTCCATATGGAGCTCTTCATACTACTACCTATGTTATGAACAAAACTCCCACGGCTGCAATTCATGGAATGACCCTCAAATAATGCTTTACATGAGGCAAGAAGCTTGATGTGCCACACTTGAAAGTGTTTGATTGTATGTATATGTTGATATGCCAGATGAGTTACAAAAGAAGCTTGATACAATGGCCTTGTCAATCATCACATGTGAATTTAAAGTGAGTAGGAATGTTATTTTTTATTAGACAAGTAGTTGATATGTATCTAGTGGTGATGCATTGGAAGATGATGATGATCATGATAGTTATGTGCAAAAAAAAAAAGTAAGAATCATAGAGCCTTAGTCGACTAGAGACATCATTTGGTACTACATCTACAATGGGAGGCTGAGTAGTCCCACATCTTCAAGTGCATCTGCTAGTGTTGTAGGTAAAGACAAAGGAAAGAAGAAAGTGTCAGATAGTAATGATGCATCTGCTAGTAATTTGGGGTTTGATGGAGATTCCAGTGGTTTAGAGAGTTGCGATAATGAGCTTGGTATTCCTTCAGTTTTAGGACACCATGTATACAAAGAGCACATGGTAATGTAAAGGCTCCACTGAGTGTTCTAGTGATGTGCAATTTTAGCAGGGTCAGATACCCTATTAAAAGATTTAGTTTTGAAGGTTATGTAACTCACCATTAAGCTTATATGGTAAAGGTGGTTGAGGATATAAGCCCACTTGTGTGCTCATTAGAATACAACAATGGATAAGGAGATGGTTGCATTACAGGCCAATAAGACTTGGGATCTATTATCATTTCCTGAGAGCAAGGAAGCTATTGGCTATAAGTGGGTCTGCAAAATTAAGCACAATGCAGATGGTTTTGTTAGTCATTATAAGGCTAGTCTACTTACAAAAGACTATGTTTATACATTTGGCATAGCTTATGAGGAGACATCCAGTCTAGTTGCTAGGATGGCAACTATTAGATGTGTGATTGCTAGCAACCAAATGTTAGAGTTTGTAGCAAATAAATTTAAAGAATGCCTTATTCCATGGTAAATTATAAGAAGAGATGTATATGGAGCAGCCAATAGGTTATGTGGATTTAGAGCATTTCACATGTGCATGCAGGTTTAAGAAGGCACTCTATGGGTGAAGCAAGCACCTAGAGCATGGTTTGACAAGATCGGAGAGTATCTTGTTAATATTGGCTTTAATGTTTTTGATGCTGAGCACTCAATTTATATGAGAAAGAGAGATGCAAGTTTGATCATCATAGTCATCTATGTGGATGATTTGATTATTACAAGTGACAGTGATGACAGTGGGATTGCTGAAGTCAAGGACCTTTTGAAGAAGAAGTCTAAGATAAAGGATTTGGATGAGCTGAAGTAATTTCTTGGCATTGAGATGATCAGTTGTGTTGATGGCATTTGGTTCATCACATAGCATTATATGTGAAGTCTCATTTGGATGTAGTTAGATGCCTATTGATGTATGTGAAGTCAACTTTACATTATATTGAGGTGTTCATTATGATCCTCACATAGACATTGACTTATCACTTATCATATTTGGTTTGTTGCACATACCTATAGTTGGCATAGTTATAACACCAATCGATTAGTATAGTCAGTTATACACTGTTTAACTTGGTAGGCTACTTTCCTTTATATAGTATTCTATCTATACTTTGTGTATATTGTATTGTGTAAAAAGAAGAAGAAGAAACCAACAAGAAAACATTTTGGCATCCATCTCTCTTCTTATGTTTTTGAGTGATCTTCCTCTTATGTATATGGTGTGTGTATGGTGCAACAACTTAAGCAAGCATACCACCACGTGATTTGTGACACTAGGCCCATGGCAATAGATGGTACAAGATGATTCCAATGGACTCAACTATGCTTCACATGAGCCTTGCCAAGACCCAGCATTGTCAATCTGACTACGAGCATTGTACTAGTAAAGTTTTGTATTTTGGGTAGCCATATGTCAAATGCTGCACCACTGCTAATTAAGACTACACTCAACTCAACCAGTTGACTTGGATTACTACACTTAGTACACTGGAGGGTTTTGATGGCAGGTTTTTGAGTGTGTCTAAGGGTTTGTAGGTATTGTCATTAAACTTAGTTGGATTCTAATACTCCTCTTCCTCGGAGTTCTCTTGCTCACTATTACTCTCTTTCTTTAGGTCCGAATCCATATTGAAGTCATTATGTTCCATATGATGGGATTTGTCAATGGGTTCGGCTAATATCCTCCCTTTTTCTGACTTTTCCTTAGCCAAAAACATATCAATGTAACTAGCACACTCGTAAAAATAATCAAGGTTATTAACTAATATGTATTTCAAAGTCAAGGCTTTGTGATGGATATCCCAGTTCAAGCTTTGCACATATAGAGAGTGCAACATTTCACCATTGAGTTGGGTGTTCTAGGCAATATGTCCTCTTAGGATCTTAAATTGAGCTATATAGCTCTAGAATGTGGTGCTAACTTTTTTTAGCCTATGTAGTCTTTCTCCTAACTTCTAAGCATTGGTCTTGTCTAGTTGGAACCGTGAATGGAATGCTTTCCTGAGCACTATCAAATATGCCTGGATTTTTTTCCACAAGCCAAGATGCCACCTCTTTCTACATTGATGACTTGAATATAGCTACCTTATAGGTAGGATCTACTTGGACGGGAAAATTGAATGTATATGCTACCTTGAGTTACCTAAGGAAGACATTTAGGTCCTTGATTGACGAGCCATTAAGCTTCAAAAACGGAACCTGTGCTTGGATAGCCATCTAAGTGTGAATTGGAATTTGGAATGCCACAAGGAAAAATGGGTAAAACCATGACCACTTTAGCTAATGCAAATAGCCGCCCTGCTAGCTTTAGTAGCATCATAGGAGCAATTAATGGACCAAGGTGCATTTTTTGTGGGGTTGTAGAGTGGACTACTTTGCTCAAAAATCATCATCACCGAGGAATGAAGTCCCTTCAGAAGATGGAATATGATGCCATTGCTCATGCCTGGATTGTCATGAGAATATGGGCTAGACATACTTTGGTAGACCCTAAGAGCATGTGTGCATGTAGACCTATATGCATGGGAAAGGTTAGCATGGTCATCATGTGTAATCGGGTCCAAGTTCTTGTTGTGGTCACCAACTGCAAACTGGTTGCACCAACTCTGCAAAAAAGTAGAGCATTGATACCCAAACCTGAGATAGGGGTATCCTAGCATTGAAAATTCAACAATTAAGCATAATGAAAGAAAAGACTACTATTTTCACTAACTGAGATAAGTACTTAATCAAGAAAAGAAATGCTCGTATATATTCTAGCAAGAGTTATAGGGTTTAATAGTAGACTCGAAATCCAAAGTACATTCTAAAAGGGTAATCACTTAGAAAAAAACACATGATAATGGACTAGATAATCATGGCTACCATCACAATGTTACATTGTATGAAAGAATGTAACGTGATCTCAGAGTTTGAAAAAGGTCATGACCCAAACAAAGAGTCAAAGAGGAAGAAATGAGAGAGGAGTGTTGAACAAAACACTTCTTCTCTCATCCTTTTATAGCTTCTAGTGCGCCCACTATGTCATGAAATCCATCTACCCAGGCTCCCACATGGTGTCTCCTCATAATGGGGACCTGACCACTTTGAGCACCATGGATTATTGGTGCCACCTTATGAGGATGGGGCATTGAGCATATCTAACATCAATCACACACACACACACACACACACACACACACACACACACACACACACACACACACACACACACACACACACACACACACACACACAGAGTGTGTGTGTGTCACTCACTCTCTCACATCCATGGCACTTTGTTGATTGTGAGTAAAAATGAGATGATGATGAAGAGCGATGGAAGGGGTGTTCATAAAGGAAAGAGGGGAGAGAGAATGACTCAATTTTGCTAAAAAGCAAGGAGCTTTTTCTCAATTTAAAAGATAACTAATTTGGTTATTCCAATCCTTATAGTTTTTTGCTTTGACCAATGTGCAACACGTAAAAGCATGGGATTGCTTAATATCCTTGTTTTTCTAATCCTTATCTACTTAATTAATTAATATCATTTTTCTTACATGTGGATTGATCTCGATCGATGGAATTGCTATTCTAGGGAGTAACCCTCATCATAAGGACATCTAGACCTTCCCACTAAAATATCGAAATATGGATATATACACCATAACTCTAGCCGATGGGGTCTGCTAAGTTACCATAGATCCACGAGTAAGTTGAAATAATTTCTGACTGAGATTAAAACTTTCTTTTAATGTGTAAACCTTGATCATTATTAGAAATACTGAGTAGTACATAATTCCCTTCCTAAATTAATGAGATAGATTAACCAAGTTAACATATTTTTGAATATTATAACTGGAGAAAAAATTGATCATGAAAATTGCTTAAATCCCTAGGACGTCACCCCCAACCTCAATATTACAGAAGGTCAAGAGAAGAAATTTCTTCTCAAGCAGTACAAGGCATTGGAATTTGATGGTAAGGGAAGGGATATTCCAACAAAGGCAGAAACATGGATAGAATCTATGGAAGACTATTTCATTGCTGCAGGGATAGCACAATCAAATCAAGCAATAATCACAAAACTAAAACTCACAGGACATGCCCGTCTTTGGTGGAAATAGTGGTGCAAGGACCAAAGAACATTTGAAATCGCTATCACTTGGGACAACAAGCTTAAGGATGCTGTGCATGGGCGATACTTTTCACCCACGTATTAAGCCTAGAAGATGAATGAATTTTTCAACTTAAAGCAGTTAAGCCTAAGCCTAGAATCTTACTACTCAAAATTTGTAACACTTCTAAAATATGCACCTACGATGGATGTTTCATAATAAGTATCCATATTTTGCAATGGTCTAAATCCACGCCTTGAGTCAATGAGACCATCAAATTTACAGGATGCACTGATTCGAGCAGCCTTAATAGTTTAAGAGATGGAACAAAGGCCAAGAAACACAAAAAATTGGAACAAAAATTGTCACAATAAGGGCAACTTCCAAGGATATGTAAAAAGAGCCCAAGGATAATATCAACCAAATAGGACAAAGAGAGCCAAGTCAAATGTAGGTAGCCCCCCATCGTCCGAGTGCACTTGGACGATGGGGGGGAGGGGCTACCACCACCCTTTTTTTCTACACACTAAGATTCATTAGAAGCTATCAAGGTGTGTAGAAAAAAAGGGGGTGGCCTCCCATCATCTGAGTGCGATCAGATGATGGGGGGGGTTGCCACCCCCTTTTTTTCTACACACTAAGGTTTATTAGAAGTTATCAAGGTGCGTAGAAAAAGGGGAGGTGGCGGCTCCCCATCGTCTGAGCCCCCCATGGTCCAAGTGCACTTAGACAATGGGGGGGGGGGGACTGCCACCCCCCCTTTTTTTCTACACACAAAGAAGCTATCAATGTGTGTAGAGAAAAAGGGGGGTGGCAACCTCCCCATCATTTGAGTGTACTTGGACGATGGGAGGGTTGCCACCCTTCTTTTTTTCTACACACTAAGGTTCACATGTGATTGAATGATGGGGCGTTGCCCACCCCTTTTTTTTCTACACACTAAGGTTCATTAAAAGCTACCAAGGTGTGGAGAAAAAAAGGGGTGGGCAGCCTCGTCATCGTCCGAGTGTAGCCACCCCCCTTTTTTCTACACATAGAAAAAAAGGGGGTGGCAGCCCCCTATCATTTGAGTGCGATCAGATGATGGGGGGGTTTCCACCCCCTTTTTTTATACACACTAAGGTTCATTAGAAGATATCAAGGCATGTATAAAAAATAGGGGTGGTAGCCCCCCCATCGTTTGAGTCCCCCCAAATTCCTCGGACAATGGGGGGACTACCACCCCCCTTTTTTTCTACACACTAAGCTTCATTAGAAGCTATCAAGGTAAGCTATTAGTGTGTAGAAAAAAAAGGGGAGTAGTAGCCCCCCAATCATCCGAGTGGAATCAATTGATGGGGGGGGGTTGCCACCTCCTTTTTTCCTACACATAAAGGTTTATTACAAGCTATCAAGGTGTGTAGAAAAAAAGGGGGGTGGTAGCCCCCCCATTATCCAAGGGCACTCAAATGATGGGGGGGCTGCCACCCCCCTTTTTTTCTACACATTAAGCTTCCTTAGAAGCTATCAAGGTGTGTAGAAAAAAAGAGGGGTCGCAGCCCTCCCATCATCTGAGTGCAATCGAATGATAGGGGGGCTACCATCCCCTTTTTTTCTATGCACTAAGGTTCACTAGAAGCTATCAAGGTGTGTAGAAAAAAAGGGGGTGGCAGTCCCCCATCGTTTGAGTGCACTCGAATGATAGGGGGCTGCCCACCCCTCTTTTTTCTACACACTAAGATTCATTAGAAGCTATCAAGGTAAGCTATCAAGGTGTATAGAAAAAAAGGGGGTTGGCAGCCCCCTCATCCTTCGAGTACGATCGGATGATGGGGGGTTGCCACTGCTTTTTTCTCTATACACTAAGGTTTATTAGAAGCTATCAAGGTGTGTAGGGAAAAGGGGGGTGGTAGCCCCCCCATTACTCGAGCCCCCCCATCATCCGAGTGCACTTGGATAATGGGGGGCTACCACCCCCTTTTTTTCTTCACACTAAGGTTCATTAGAAGCTATCAAGGTAAGCTATCAAGGTGTGTAGAAGAAAAGGGGGCTGGCAGCCCCCCCATTGTCCGAGTGCATGTGGATGATGGCAGGGATGCCACCCCCCTTTTTTTCTATACACTAAGGTTTTTCCTAGGGGGATATAATACCCTTGTGGTTTTTCCTAAGGGCATCAACAACCCCCCCTTAAGCTTTTTCCTAAGGGGTTATAATACCCAAAATTGTGAGCATGTTGTTATCATCCATCCATAGAATTTGTTCCTTATGAGTTCTATCAATTGTAAGGATCGGAAGCTTATAAGCTATAAGACCATGAGAAAGTAAATGCATAATAGGTTCAAACTTGTGTGCATTATGTCATATGTAATTAGGTCTCTTACAAATTGTTACATGATATAAAGAGGATAAATTGTAGTATGGCATGGTGGTTGAGTGAGAAACTTGATGATATAGCTAGACACTCGAGCCCATAAGGTTAGAATGGTACCATAATGGATAAATGTGTGCTATAGCTACACATTGGGTCCCTTTAAAATGCTAGCATAATGCCCATGATAGGTGATATATCTAGAAATTAGAGGCCCTAGGTTAGAGTGTTATCATAATGTTATGTAACACATAGAGGACACATGGTATGATATTGTGACCGAGTGAGAAACTTGGTCATATAGCTAGACATTGGAGCACGTAGGCTAGAATATTGCTAGCATAACATACATGAGAGGTGATATAGGACAACATTGGAGGCTCCATGATAGAATGCAAGCATAATGTACATTATTTTGGCAATTAAGGACACTTGGGATGCTTGGATAAGGCACATGATTTTCGTAATTTGAGACACTAAAGGCCTAAAAAGGATGCTGAAATACATGGGATCCATAGATGCGGAATATAATTAAATAAGCAATAAAATTTGAATAAAATTAAAATGCAATTGATAACAAACACTGATAGTATTGATTCACTCTGATCAATCATTGTAACTAAATTCATTACAAAGAATGATAATGATAATCAAGAAAAGCCACACTATTACATGTGAGTCATATTAATGATTAGTTGAGATATTTTCTTGTAGTTTTTTTACCATTGTCCCGTAGTAGAGAGAAGATGTGTTTGCAAATGCAAATCCAATCACAACAAGCTCCCTCACAAGCTTCATTCATAAAATTATACCACCGACACCTAAGACTCATACTTTGTATCTTCAAGATAAAAAACTTTGCATGATATTTTGATGGCATTGGCTTGGATCACAAAGTCCATGACCACATTTAAAGTATTAAAGTTTTTATTGAGATAGCTTTATGATGGTGTCAAAATTGTTAGGTCAAAATACATTTGTAAAAGAACTCACAAAATCCAAGCTCTCATATGTATGTCAACCATGGGGCATATGATAAAGTTAATGCTAGTCAATTACTTCTATAATAGATTTGTGGTACACCTCCCCTTGCTTTTCTTGATGATGCTATTGAACATAGATCAATATTGTACACCATCCCTTACATTCTATGTAACTGTGTATATCACATATTACCATTACATTTTACACCCTATGGCATTTGCTAATATCATTATTCTTACACCCTACCTTTCATCCTCATATCTTTATAGTGTGCATGTTAAGTGAGTGGACATGTGACCCACTCTCCTTTGAGGGTAAACCTTATCCTATATCCTAAATAAGAAAAAACTTAGAATGCAAACATTAAAAAATCATAAGACAATTCTTCAATCAGCCATAGTGGTGATATATTAAATACTTACTTTGGTACTCATGAAATTGTGCACCATATAACTCTCTGGACTTTCCCACAATGGTCTCCACTTCTATTCCATTCAACATAAGGACCGTGGTTTGATGTTTACATATATTCTGTGTTTGTGATCACTCACAAGTACAACATGCCCAACTACAATCAACATTTCAAACATGGTACCAATGGCCATCTCTTGTGCAACTCTATATTGAAGCCTGATTTCTATCACCATGAATTTGGTATTTCTTTAGCTCTTTGATGGAATTTTCTATGACCTTTAAAACATTAAAGTACTTCTTAAAATCAGGAAACTTCCCAAATCACGAATCATAGACCAGGACAAGATCACCCTCCTTGAACTCCTTGTGCTTGATGAAACTGTCATGATAGGCCTTGCGTCGTGCTTGAGTGGTTTCCATGCACTGTAGGGCCATCCGCCGAATCTCATCCAAACATTCCAAATGCAGTAGGCAACACTGGAGAGACTCATCATCTCCGAGGCATTCTTTGACTGCCACTCGCAAAGAGGGCAACTCTAGCTCAATAGGGAAGACGGCTTCTGTGCCATACACCAATTAGAAAGGGGTTTGTCTTGTAGTAGCCTTGTAAGAGGTTCTGTATGATCGCGACGATGTGTGGCAATCGTCCTTATCACGATTGAGTAGAGGATATGATTGGTGACTTTGACTTGGTTGTTGGCTCTGGGGTAATACGGGGTGGACTTGCGATGGCAGATCTTATACAATTTTGTTAACTCTTCCATAATCTTGTTAAGAAAGTGCATACCTTAGTCACTTACGAGCTCTAGGGGACTGCCAAAATGGGTGATGATGTTCTCGCACAGGAACAAGGCCACGCTATTACCATCGTCTCGCTTCAAAGCTTTAGCTTCACACCACTTGGTGACATAATCCATACATACTAGGATATATCTGTTTTGCTTCCGTATGGTGGGTGAATCAATGGGACCCACGAAATCAATCCCCCACTTCTCGAATGGCTTTAGGGAAAAAATGGGTTGCAATGGCATGACACTGCATTTGGTAGGCCTTCCCATTTGATGACAATCATCACATCTCTTACAATAGTCATAGGCATCCTTTGTGGAGGGTTGGCCACCAATATCTTGCGAGCAGAGCCTTTCTGGCTGTCGCTTCTCCTACGAAGTGTCCACCACATGGCTCGTCATGACAAGCCTTAAAAATAATCTCGATCTCGTCTCCTGCAACACATCTTCGCAACACTTCATCTTTGCCCTTCTTGTACAGTACACCGCCTAGCAAGGTGTAGGGGGTTGATTCCAACAGAAGCTTCTTCTTCTCACAGCTTGAGATGCCAGGGGGATACTATTGAGTTGCCAAGAGTTCGGCTATGTCTGCATACTAGGGAGTTACAATCTCAACTAAGAATAAGGAAGCGTCAGGGAGGTCCGGATCATCCTGTTCCTCTTTTACAGTTTGAGCGATCTGTGAGACAGATGATCGCTAGGACATAGGAATGGCCATGCCTAGTGACCACTTCAAAATCAAACTCCTGGAACAGGAGCAACCATCTCATCATTCGTCCTTTGACATATGCTTTGTTTATCAAGAAGGACAAGGCTTCATGGTCCATGTAGAATTTGAAATGAGTCGGCATCAGATAATGTCAGAACTTCTCCAATGCAAATACCATTGCCAAGCACTAAAGCTCTGTCGATGTGTAGTTCCGCTCTTTATCGATGACCTTTCGACTTGCATAATAGATTGGTTGATCTAATTTAGAGGGGCCCTTTTGGCATAAGACTGCACCTAGGCCTTCAACCGATGCATCTGTGTGCACATGGAACTCCTTTGTCTAGTCTAAAGGCTGCAGGATGGGTGCTTCAATCAAACATTGCTTTAGGGTATTAAATGCCTCGTCACAATCAGTGGTCCATGTAAACTCGACATCTTTTCTTAGGAGTTTATGCAAAGGAGCTGCCTTGGTTGCAAAATGTGCAATAAATCTTCTATAGTAGCCCACATGGCCAAGAAATCCTCTCAATTGCTTGAGGTTTGTTGGTGCTGTTAAGGTGGCAATCTTCTCAATCTTTGTCGGGTCTATTGCAATCCCTTTTGCAAAGAAAATATGGCCTAGAAGAACTCCTGATGAGATGCCAAAGACACATTTTTTGGGGTTGAGAGAGATTCCATACTCTCGGCATCGGTCAAAACATTGCTTTAGGTGTCCCCAATGCTCAAGGATTAGGCTATAGATACAGAAGTCATCAAGATACACCTCAATGAAATCATGTAGATAGTTTGGAAGGCAGCTACCCTATCATCACTCATTTGAAGGTAGTAGGAGCATTACAGAGCCCAAACGACATCACTCTGTAAGCATAGGTTCCCCATTCTGTTGTGAAGGTTGTTTTGGATTGGTCCTCCTCTGCGATTTGGACTTGGTTATATCCACTCAATCCATCCAAGAGGGAATAGAGCTCATGGGCTGCCACTGTGTCCAACAGTTGGTCTGTGAAAGGGATAGGGAAACGATCCTTCTTCGTCTTGGAGTTCAGCTTTCGGAAGTCCACACATATTCAAAGTTTCCCGTTCTTCTTGGGTATGACCACAATGGGTGAAACCCATTCATTGTTAGCCACGCGACGAATGAATTCTGCTTCAAGGAGCTTCAATAATTTAGCCTTCACTAGAGTACAATAATTAGGATTCATATGCCTCTGTCTTTGCCTCACAGGTTTGGCATGTGGTTCAAGGTCAATGAGATGTTGACAGACTGTAGGGTCAATCCCCTTCAGGTCTTTATACAACCATGCAAACATGTCTAAGTTCTCCTTTAGTAGGTCTCGCAAGACTACTAGTTCTTCTTCTGGAAGATTTAGACCCACTTTCAGGTGACGTTCAGTACCTCAACATCCAGGAACGTCAATTTCCTTTCACCTTCCACTTCACGGATAAAAGTCCCACGGATTGCTTTTGGATATAGGTCTGACTCCTTCAACGGAGTAGTGTCATCATCTGATGATGCACTAGAACTACTGTTGTCTTTTAATGGAGGCTTAGCTCGCTCTTTGGGAGGCTGAAAGGGTATCATTGAGGTTTTGAGTTTGGGTTGGGAATGAGTTACTTCTTGGCTCAAGAATTCATCTTCTGAAGATGCATCCAAGAACGTCACATAACAAGGACCTTCTATGTTCTGTTTGAACTACAGGATTGGGGGTTGTTGGTAAGGTGCATCATCATCATCTTCTCTGAGGAAGGGTAACTTTGGGCAACAAGAGCCACTGCTGAAGGAAGGCCTATTCTTCTTAATCCATTGCTTATAAAGGCTTTGCATATGACATGATTTCTGGATCAGTCCAAGGGGTACCACAATCATTCTGTCAAAAAAAAAAGAATCTTCTGCTTTCTGAGGCTTCAAGAACGTCAGGAATGTCTTTCTTATCTCTACATTTTGTGAGTAGGATAGATCCTTCTAGCTCACTTTCATAATCTTCGTCTGCATTATCACTTTCACCCTCTTTAGGTTCTGTTTCTACATCTGTGGGTATTTTGTAAGAGAAGAACAAGCTCTCTATTATGTCTTCTGCCTCTGCTTCTGTCTTTGCCTCTGACTCTGTGACTTCCATGTAACAGGGAGAATAGTACATCCATGCTTCTATTTCACTGTTAGAGGTGATTTCAGAAATCAATTCGGGTTGAGGCAGGAGGTATTCTCCCATGGATAAAGACTTTGCTTCCTTTAGTAGTTGGCTTACAGTGCCCACGGTTAGGGATTGTGCCTTTGTTTTCTTGGAAAATATCTGTTTGACAACCTCTTCATCTCTGATGTACCATATTTTACCTCATTGGAGGAGTCTGTTATGACTTCGATGGATGTGGGTCCATTGTCTTTTTGCGATCCATACAATTTCAACACCACTTTATTGGGTCTTCTGCCTAGGGTTAGGATTCTTTTGAACCAGTCCGTCCTTGCTCTTGCTTCAAAAATCCAAGGTCTTCCCAATAACAAAGGGTATGAGGTCCCATAAGAATTTGGTTTGACCACCAAATATGTCAGCCAATAATCTCTTCCTACAAGGGTTGTTTTAACGTATGGGAGGATGCCCAACGGTTTGATTCTGCTTTGATTTGCCAATTTGATAAGCTATTGAGTAGGTTGCATTCCTTGCAAACCTAGATCCTTCATTGTCACATCCTTCATTATGTTTACTGATGAAACTCCATCAATCAATGCATCTGAAATAAAGCATTCTTCTATCCATACACTAATATCTGGGGTTCCAGGATCTAGGAAGGTGTTGGTCACATCTACTTCCTTCACAGGTTCTGAGGCTCTGTTGGACTTTGTTGTTGTTGAGGGAGCAATCCTTAGGCCACTTCTTCTTGTCAAGATGCTTTTGAATCCTTTTCGACAGCTGGGAGACAACATCAATAAGCTGTCGGAAGGTTAGGTTAGGTTTAAAGGTGTCTAGGTCTTTGACCAAATCATACTCTTTGATAGGATCCACAAGCTTTTCCAATCAACTGGGAAATGGGACTACGCCCACTTTTATCTTCTATTTTTCTTCTAGGAGCGGCAGCATTTGCGCTTCTTTCTCATGAGGAGGTACTTTTGTATCCTCTATTTCCTGGACCTCTGGTCATGTTTCTGCAACTGTCTCTGTAGCTCTCTGTGGCTCTGTGGTGTTCTGTACTACATTGTTCTTCTGGATTGCATTGTTCTATTTTTCCCGAGAAAGGTTAAACTTCACAGTCTTGGCAGAAGGAACGTTCTCTTTTGGAATTACAGGTTCTCCTTTCTTTGCTCATGTTGTTGCGACCACTTCCAATTCCACCAAATTGGAAGCAGGTTCTTGGGTCTTCTGTTGGGTATCAGAAGTAGATTTCACAGGGGCTGGACTTGGACAATCTTTTGCAATGTGGCCTTCTCCTTTGCATCGATTGCATAAGGGCTTGTAATTCACAAATCTTCTAAGGTTTGAACAATTCGGTGAGATATGACCCTTTTCTCCACATCTCTAACATTCCACCTCTGATCTCTGACCACCACCAGACTGTCATCCTCTGTAACTTTGAGAGCGAAACCTCATTGGACCAAAATTGGGACCAAACTCCCTAGGCTTTGGTCTGTGGGAGCTTTCACTCAACCGCCAAGACCCACGGACCGCTTATTGTTTCAAGAGTTCCAAGTCGAGCACTAATGGCTACCTCTCACATAGCCGATGCGCCATCCATATCTACGGGTGTAGTGAGCTTACCTCCATGACGATCAAATTACCTCCTCTCTCGCGCACTCTGGTAGCTCCACGATTCAAGTGCAAGATCCATCCTCAATCTCCACGCTCCAAGCTCCATCACCGCGAGCAAGACAAGAGAAGAGAAGAGGAGAAGAAGAGAGGAGAAGATTGAGAGCTTCTCCTCCCCAGTTCCTCACCCTCTCACACTCACTCCCTCACACTCTCACACTCCCTCTTTGAAGCACAAGCTCAAGCAAGCAAGAAGAAGAAGAAGAGGAGAGCCACTTTTGGCCACACACAAGAATGAACTTCTCATTCACTTTTCAACTTTATTTACAAAACCCTAAATCCCTTTTTGGACGGTCATCCCCTTATCCCCTTTTTTACATGGCTGGCCGTGGCCTAGGCCCTTTTTCCCATTGTCCTTCTATCTTCCTAGCTTCCTTTCCACCTCTCGTCTACATTTACTAATTGCACAGGTGAGAGCCCGGCACTCCTTAAATTAAATCACGATGCACTTGCACTCTTTTACACAAGTATTGACTTGCGCTTTTTCTTGTGCGCCTTTATCTTCCGTTTCACTTTTCCTTGGCATTTTTCTTCTACTTTAGCTTTTCCAAAATTTCCACCTTGTTCGTCTAACGGTTAACATTACCCCCCTCCTAGACGAGTGCCAGTCCCATGGCACTCATCGTCGTAGGTAGCAGGCTTTGGCTTACATCGAAGACGTGGGTGGCAAGGACGTCTGTGGTTGCAATGGAGGAGTGTTGGTAGTGGTGGGGAGGAAGGCCATTGGGGGCACGTTGGTGGCCTAGCTGGCTGGTGATAGGGGTATTGGAGTTGGTGGTAGGGCTGTTCTTTGTGGGGATTGCACTAATGGAGTACAAGTGGCGGTTTGTTGGGGATTCTACACATGACGATTCTTGGCAGGCTTGCAGGATGATAAAGGATAGGAATTTAGAGTTGAGTGTCGATGAAGAGCGAATGACACTTTCGTTGGAGTCTTCAATACCTGCAATTGAAAACCTCTCATAGGTGGTCTCTCCCTAGGGATAGTGCTAGTATTCTCTATCGTGCACAAGACATAGTTCAATTAGTTTGGGAGACAGGTCAAACTCTAAGCCAGCTGAGAGTATTGTCCTGCACTTGAGGACCCAAAACTGTGTATATACTTCGGTGCAGATATTATGTGAGTGCTCGTGTATACTTAGATATTACGTAGCTAGAAGACCGTGGGTTGGTTTCTCGTAACAATGTGTGGATGAAGCAAAGTTGTCCATGTTGAGAAGAAGTACACGTGAAGGTGTATGAGACATCCTTTGCATTGTGACTGCACGACGTAGCCTAATTGAACACAAGGACACCGCACTTTCGGTAGTTGAGAGCTATTGGACTTGCTTGATGAGGACGGTGTACTTTTCATGGCCATTCGTGCGGTGCTTACCACAAGTGATTGTAATGGTATTAAGGCAGAGTGCAAGAGGGAATTGTGCAAATGGGTCAGGGTGATAGGTCTAACCATAGGCGAGACAAGCTCCCTAGGTATGTCCTGCCCTTGATGTGCCCTGAACAATTGTGAGTGATGCTAAAGGGCTAGGGGACTAGGGATGGAGCTAGCCGACCAAGGTCACTGGACATACCTAATTTGAGGACCCCTAGGTGCTTGTGCTGTGATCGTGGGTGCTTTTTATCTTTTCGTTCTTTTTTTTTGGTTCATTTTTTGTTTCTCTTTTTTTTGTTGTTTCTTTTTCTTGTGCTTTTTTCTTTCTTTCTTTCTTTCTTTCTTTTTTTTTTGGGACTTGCCTGAGTACAACCATTGCAATATGTTGAGGCTATCAGCTTTTCAATGGGTTGGGAAATGTCAAGCTTCGAAGGCTCAGGAAATGGATATTATAGTGATGATTGTGCCCTAGCCTCGTTGTTAGAGAAGTAGTTGTTGAGATGGGGAGATACACTTGAGATATTACAAACCTCTTTGCGACACGCGATGTTAGTACAATTGAGGTAATGACTGATGTGAGCTAGCTGTAGAGCTTGACCCAGAAAGAGAGCGTAGCCCATGACTATGCTTTGGGCCATGCGATGTGGGCGGTCGGCAAGGGTGATTTTTGCTTTCGACAGCGTGGCTTTGTCGCGGCTCTTTGTGGGGTCGGTGGTCTTGTGGTGACTTGGGAATTGAACACTTTTGCACGAAGACCTATATCATCATGGATCCACTTGTCACTTCATGAGAGTACATGCACGGTATATGCCGCAACTATAATAAACCAGTGCAATGCAAGGAGACATCACTTATCTGAATTCCATGGTGTTGACTTAGATACTTATCACTTGCGCTTGATTAGCTTTTTCTTTTGCTAAAGATGTTAAATATATTAAATGCAGATATGAAAAGTTTGTACAATGGGGAAACATGTCAACACTTAACCATTTAAAGACAAAAAGTCATGGCCAGGTAGCATTTGATAAGCCTTTTATACAACATGGGGCTACTCTATTTGTACGAGGCGGGGCGAGTCTGGGTGGTTGGGCAACTGAGGCTATGCTGGTGAGGGGCTCCTGTGAGGTTGGGTGGGGAAAATGTCGGCTGGGACCTGGATGGTATAGTCCCTGGGACGCAACTGTTTCCAGAATGCTTTTGAACAATGCATCAAATTCTTGCTTGTCTCGAGCTGCCCTCTCCTCTTTCAAGGACCTGGTGCCCGAGCGTCTATTGGGGGCCCGCATGACCGATGTTGCCACGCCTTGTGTGCTCCATTGAGATTCTATTCCCTTGGCTTGGGGATTTTTCGGCCTACGTCCGGGGCGGTGTCGCTTGGGGCCTCATTTCTTTGCATACCTTTTGAGGCTAGGTACGTAGCGTTCCGGCGGAGGAGCTTGTGTTGCATGCTCCCTTCGACGGCGGATAGTGTATTTGCAAGCCACCTGCACTAGGTGCTCCATGTCTGCTACTATAGGGGGACCTGCAAAATGTGAACTAAGGATTAGGCCTTGAGACAGGATAAAACTATTCCTATAAAGGGATTATACAGTGGGTTATCAAGCGCATATGACGAGGAGAGGAGAGGTGAGGCATGCAATGTTTGTAGTAGAGGGATGGCCCCTATGATGATGTTCATTTGGCCTCTAGCCATTAGCAGATCTTGGCTTATGCTAAGTTGCGTGGATTGGTTGTCATGGAGTGGGGCAAGGCTCATCCTTGGAAGGATAGACAGGAAAGGGGGAAAGGTGTATAGAAAGGGATGGTACCCTATCTACACCCTCAGAGATATTGGTCAGAGCTTCCTATGGTGGTGATGAGGGTTTCATGCCCTCCACCTGGAGGCGGGAATGGTCACACAACTTCTAAATGTGTGGTGAGAGGAGGACCTAAGGAGCTTAGCTTGTTGAACCCAACTCTTCTCCCCGCGCTTGACTATCGTTGCTTGTGTGTGTTGATATTGTCTATACAGGGTCACAAAATTCATTGTTTATTTATGTACATATTTACGAATCCATGTCACTTCATGAGGATAAAAGCCACTTGTAGAACTCCGGATTGTACTGGAGTGTGGCACACGGATATAGTACTCGTGGCAGCTTACTCAATACCGATAGATATTTTGCAACATCGAGTAGCATGGAACCTTGCCCGAGTTTACTGCCAACATGTAACTCCTCCTCAGTGAGAATCTTATCAGACAGAGAGTTCTCTTGGCTAGTTTCAGCTAAGTCTGTACCCTGAATGGCAGTCATCACTCGAAAGGAAGTTGGTGCCACATAAGTTGGGTCTCTTTGAGGCGAGTGGGTTATGCCTATTGGTCATGGGGTGCTCCCGGCTACTCAGTATGATATCATGATGTATTTGGACTATGCCACATGCCTTATTTATGCTTTGGAATGCTTTTGAGCTGAGATTAGAGCTCGATTTGGGTTTGAATGTCACTTCTTTGTAGCTGGCATTTCATCTATGACATAGTTTATGCCTAGGCTACCCAGTATGGGTTATGATGTCTTGGTGAATGCTTTATGCTTTGGCTATGGATGGTAGTTGTTTGAGCTCGTCTAGACATTCATTTGAGTATTCCCTTGAGCAGTTGGACATTGACTTGGATTTTTCCGTTACGACTTGGCTTTTTCCATTATGACCTTGGATGCTATATTGAGCCATTGTCTTGGTTACCTGTCTTTGGTACTTTGACTTGGTTTGCTTGAGCTGTTGAGCTCGTTTATCTGCCTTTTGAGCCAGTGGGAGCATCTTGTATGCTTGACTGACATTGAGCAGGAGGTTTATGCTATTTGAGCATTTTGCAGATACTTGAGACTTTGGGATCTCTTACACTTACATGTTGCATGGTTCATGCACTAATATCTTGGAATTGCTTTTGACCTGAGCTTGGGCTTTGCACTCTAGTGAGTGTACACCTACTACTGGTGTCAAGTCTTGCCAGTGTTATGTAAACTTTGCCCTACTGTCCAGGGAGTATGCCTACTCATTGACGGATGCTTTGGTGATATGTTTGGGTGTTTGCTCAGGGTCTTGATGACTATTTGGTACCGATTTATGCCCATTTATGGCTGGTCATGTCTTGGCTGTCATTTATTGACTTGGTGCAGTGATTTGGTCAGCAATTGACTCTCACGGTACCCTACTGTCATTTATTACAGCAAGCATATAACTCTGGACTGACATGGATTTTTCATGTTGAAATATTCTGAAATGATGTACTTTCACTAGTACTTGGTGGGCAACAGCTTTGGTTACACTTTTCTCACCATTTTTCTCTCGATTTTGGTGATTTTTTGGTCATTTTCTGTAGTAAATAGCAAGTAGTTTTAAACTGTCTGCAGTCTTCTAGCCTACATTATGGCGAGTTCGTCCACTGATCATGCTATTTTCAACATCACTAAACTTGATGGTACGAATTACTCTTATTGGAAGAGCCAGATTTGGTAGGTATTGGTGCAAAAATCACAGATCAAACCATTGAGGTTCAGCGGGCAGCCTCCTGCAACTATACTAGATGAGGAATGGTTTGAGCTTGATGAGTTATGAAAGTCCACTATTGTATTATCTCTCACAGAACAGGTTCATTACAATGTATTTGAGGAAGAATAGAGTGCATGGCAGTTGTGGGATAAAATCAAGAATCTCTATGACAAGAAAAGTTCAGCGAGTCAGATGTATTGGCTAAAGCAGCTTATGGATCTGCGCATGAAGGAGAATGTGACCATGCCTACTCACTTGAGCTAGTTCCATGCTATACTCAAAATCTTGACTTCACAAGACATCACTTTTGCAGAGGATGTCACTCCTCTTTTTCTTGGTTGGTACTCTTAATGAGTCATGGGATGTATTTCGCATTGCATTATGTGCCTCTACTGATACCTTGAAATTATTTGATGTTGAGAGTGCTCTTCTACAGGAAGAGGTTAACCGTAAGAATTTGGATGCCTCTCGTGTGTCGTATGCTATGATAGTTAGAGACAGGAATGATGGGTATGGAAAGCATGGCAGTGCAGTGGCCGTGGATGGGATTCTCAAAAATCTTGGTCCAAGTCTTGTGGGAAGTCACACAGCAAATCCCGTGGTAGGAATGCAGATGTTACTTGTCACCATTGTGGAAAAAAGGGCCATATTAGGCCACAATGCCACAAACTGCGCAATGAAAGGTGCAAAGATAAGGGGAAAGACAAAGTGCAGGATAAGTCTTCTGATCGCAACATATTGCCTGCAAAGTCCACTGTTAAAATTGAAGAGATCAATGTTATGCAGCATGAGGATATTGATGACGATGATTATATCCTTGCAGCTTCTTCTAGTGCTTCGCAAATGACAGAGATACACTCTATGTATGCACAATGTTGGCTCTTGGACTCAGGTGTGTCCTTTCATGTGACACCTTGCTGAGAGTGGTTTCATTCATATCGTATTGTTTCGGGCTCTGTGCGCTTGCATGATGACAACTCTCTTGATATTGTGGGCATTGGTGCTGTTAGGCTATAGTTTCCTTTTGGCAGCAATTTTGTTATGCAGGATATTCGTCATGTACCTACTTTGACACGCAATCTCATGCCAGCTAGACAGCTTGATGACGCAGGTTATCATGTATCTTTTGGAGACTCTGCATGGAAGATCAGTCGTGGCAGACTTGTGATTGCGAGAGGTGCCAAGGCTGGCAGCCTCTGTCCCTTGATTGTATCCGCTTCTTCCCTTGATCATGTTTTGTCTGTGGGTTCTATCCCACATGTATCTCTTTGGCATGCCCGTTTGGGCCATACGGCTTTGAAGGGAATGGAAATGCTTTCTGGTTTGCAATACTTACCGCCCCTTGATTATGCATGTTTTGATTCATGTGAGCATTGTCTTTATGGCAGGCAGACTAGGTTTACGCATAAGAAGTCTGGTAGGCCACGCATGAGTGAGCCCTTGGCATTGGTACATTCGGATGTCTGTGGGTTCATGCCTTGTCAGTCTATGGGTGGTGCAAAGTATTTTGTTACGTTCATAGATGATTTTTCACGGAAAGTTTGGGCTTATCCCATTAAGCTGAAATTCGATGTCATGGCTGTGTTTCAGAGATGGCTTGCATTAGTTGAGAACCAGTCTGGGTATAGGCTAAAATGTCTAAGAACAGATAATGGGGAATGAGTATGTCTCACGTGCTTTTGAGCAGTTATGTGATGAGAGGGGTATTAAGCGTCAGTTGACTGCCCCCTACACCCCCCCAGAATGGTTTGGCTGAGCGGATGAATAGAACCATCCAGGAGTGTGTACGCAGTATGCTTAGCCATGCAGGCCTACCACATAGCTTTTGGGTTGAGGGAGTTAATATAGCTGTGCATGTCATAAACAGATCACCTTCTAGTGGTTTGGATTTCCAAGTTGCAGAGGAGGTATGGATTGGAAAACCTCCCTCTTATGCGCATCTCCGTGTCTTTGGATGTGAGGCATTTTGCCATGTGGCAAGGGACAAGAGAAGTAAGCTGGATCCTAAGAGTGTCAAATGCATTTTCCTTGGGGTTATGGGGATGCAGGCGAGATGGGTTACCGTCTTTGGGATCCGCAGGCGCGGCGAAAAGTCATCCGTAGTCATGATGTAGTCTTCCATGAAGACAAGATGCATAGGCAGCTTGAGAGAGTTGTTGAGATCTGTAGGGTCATATTTTAGGAGGAGCCGAGAGCTCCCGCACAGCCCATTGGACAGCCTACAGCTGCAGCAGATGCTCATGGTCAGGGTGTTGGACATGCAGCTGGGCAGGCAGCAGAGCCTATCGTGAGACGATCTACTAGAGACAGACGTCCACCTGATAGATTTCAGCCCCTCGAGGCATTATGTCTTGGTTATTACAAATGTAGGAGAGTCTTTCACTTATGATGAAGCTATGCGCAGGGGTGACAGTCACTCCTGGGAGAGGGCTATGCAGTCTGAGATAGACTCCTTGCATAAGAATGAGACTTGGGATTTGGTTTCCTTGCCTAAGGGCAAGAAGGCTTTGCCATGCAAGTGGGTGTACAAGCTGAAAAGTACCCCTGGACACCCCAAGCCGACATACAAGGCTAGATTGGTAGCAAAGGGTTTTAAGCAGGAGCATGGTGTGGACTTTGATGAGGTCTTTTCTCTTGTGGTTAAGATGACCACCCTGTGCTTAGTCTCAGCTTTGGTTGCTCAGCTTGACTTGGATTTATACCAGATGGATGTCAAGACAGCTTTCTTACATGGGGACTTGCATGATGAGATTTATATGGAGCAGCCTAAGGGCTTTGCAGAACCTGGCAGGGAGCACCTAGTGTGCAAATTGAAGAAAAGTCTTTATGGCTTGAAACAGGCACCTAGGGAGTGGTATCATAAGTTTGATGCCTTTATGCTGTCACAGGGCTACAGCAAGAGTGCTATGGATCCGTGTCTTTACACGAAGAAAGCCCGTGATGGTTCTTTATTGATTTTGGTACTCTATGTGCATGATATGTTGATAGCAGGGAAAGCTCATGATGAGCTAGATGCTCTTAAGGCTCATCTCAAAAAGAGCTTTGAGATGAAAGATCTGGGACAGACCCCTCACATACTTGGTATGCGCATTAGACATGACAGGCATCAAGGACCCTCTACTTGTCACAGAGGAAGTGCATTCATAAAGTCCTTAAGTGCTTCCGCATGCAAGACGTAAAGCCTATTGGTTGTCCATTGCCTTCTTATGTGAAGGTATCACAGGCTGATTGTTCGCAGATAGATGAGCAGAGGGCCAAGATGGCCAAGATTCCCTATGCATTTGTAATGGGCAGTCTTATGTATGCCATGATTGCCACTCGTCCAGATATTGCCTTTGCAGTTGGTGTTGTGGCATGCTATATGGCTACGCCTGGCAAAAAGCATTGGGATGCCGTGAAGGGTATCATGAGGTACCTGAAGGGCACTGCAGATATGTGCATATGCTATGGCAGCCAGGATACAGGAGTTGTGGGGTACACTGACTCTGATTATGCAGGACATGCAGATAGTAGGAAGTCCATTCACCTATGCTGGAGGTGTTGTTTCTTGGATGTTCAGGGTGCAAAAATGCACGGCTCTTTCTACTACAGAGGCCGAGTATATTGCAACCACTGAGGCTTGCAAGGAGGCTATTTGGTTGGGTCGTTTGGTCGCTGACCTTGGTATTGATGCTATCCCTACACTGCATTCGGATTCTATGAGTGCTATTCAGTTAGGCAAGAATCTGGTCTTCCATGCGAAGACGAAACACATTGAGGTGAGGTATCACTTCATACATGGGGTTGTTGAGGACAAGTCTGTTGACCTTGTCAAGATCTCGACTGACCAGAATCTTGCAGATCTGCTCACAAAAATCCTCTCTACAGAGCGCTTTGCCTTCCTCAGGAGGTTGATGGGCGTGGAATGAGATGACGTCTTTCCTCATCCTGTTGTAGATGTGTACATGTTATACTGTCTTTTTCTTTTTTCTTTTCACTCCTCACTAGGGCAGATTTGCCTTTAAGTGGGAGGTTGTTGGGGGTAAAGGTGCCTTCGCCTAGCCGCCCGTGTATTACTACATTGACAGTCACCACCATTGCACACTGCAAGTGGCGGGCACCTATCATCGTCACTTTATTCTTTATTCTTTTAGTGACAGTTTGAATAAAGGAAGGCCCGGTCACACATTGTGATTGTTGGAGTTCCCATTTCTTGTCTCTCTCTTTCTTGCTCTTGCTCTCCCGCCATAGCTCTCGAGTGCAAGCTTCGATCCTTCTCTCCTTTCACCTATGCACCCACGGGATGGGTCTCTGCCACCATCACAGGCCACGTCACCCTGTTCTGTACACTGCATGACAAGGCTCCCTGGCCTTCCTTCTCACATTGTATGCTGACATAGGGTGGGATGCACAGTTGTACCATCAATTGTGTACACTAGCATACTCCATCCAAATAAATTTTCCCTTGCTCAATTCTAAACCAGGCGTGTTGACAGATGATTTTTAGCATCAAGAAGTGCTTAAAAATAACAAAAAAAGCAGAATTTCAGGGGAAAAATAGACTTTGTTGAAGGCGGCAGCTACAATCGGTATGATTTAAGGCGGCAAAGTCCCAAAAGTACTTTAAAGACCCACTAAGCGATGGTTGGGGATTATATTTGTTTTTAGTTTCCTACATGTACTTCTCTAGTTTTACATGATATACATCATATCCAGACTTTGGCAAAAAGCCCTATCATTGTTGGATAGTTGGATGATGATGGTCATCATGTCTCTTTTGGTGATTTTGCTTGGAAGATTACTTGTGGCAACCTCATTTTTTGTAAAGATTCCAAGGTTAGAAGTCTTTATCATTTTCTTGTTTCGACATCTATTGGTGATCATGTATTGGTTGTCACTGATCTCGTCATGTATCTCTATGACATCGTTGGCTTGGGTACATGTCATTTAAAGGAATGAAAGTTTTGATCATTTAT
This sequence comes from Lygodium microphyllum, assembly GCF_053477565.2. Classification (NCBI taxonomy): domain Eukaryota; kingdom Viridiplantae; phylum Streptophyta; class Polypodiopsida; order Schizaeales; family Lygodiaceae; genus Lygodium; species Lygodium microphyllum. The sequence goes on along the minus strand of NC_141142.1, from coordinate 88,576,420 downwards.
AGTATCTCCCACTCCTAGAATATTATTGTTTTGATTCTTGTGATTATTGTATATATGGTAGGTAGACACATAATCACCATAAGAATTCTGACTTTGCATGCATGGGTGAGACATTGGCTCTTATTCATTCTGATGTTTGTGGTGCCATGCCCTATCAATTGTTAGGTGGTGCTAGGTATTTTATCAAGGTTATTATTGATTTTTCACATAAAATCTAGGCCTATCCCATAAAGTAGTAATCAAAGGTTTTAGCTACTTTTCAATGATTTTTTGCTTTGGTTGAGAACTATTCTAGGCATAAATTGAAATACCTAAGATTAGATTATGGAGGTGAATATATCTCACGTGCTTTTGAGTAGGTCTATGATGTTACAAAGTGCATGAATAGGACCATTCAAGAGAAGGTTCACAATATGCTTAGTCATGTTAGCTTACCTCGTACATTTTGGATTGAGGTAGTTGTAGTACAGCAATTCATTTGATTAATAGATCCCCATGCGCTACTCTTAGTGGTAGAGTTGTTGAGAAGGTATGGTCTAGTAAACCTCCTTCATATGCACACTTGAGAGTCTTTGGATGTGAGACATTTTTCCATATTTCCAATGATTGACACAACAAGTTGGATCTAAAGTCTATGAAATGCATCTTTCTTAGATATGGTGATGCAGGTGAGATGGGCTATCATCTTTGGGATCGGTAGGCTAGGGAATTTATTCACAACCATGATGTTGTGTTTCATGAGGATAAAATGCATAGGAACTTGAATAGGTGATTGAATTGTGAAGGGGAGATCTTTTAGAAGGAACTTCATGTTACCATATAGCCAACCCTTGCAAGGATAGTCTACAATTGTTGTTGATGCTTGAGTGACCTAGGATTTGCATGTTGTGCAAGGATCATATTGATGTTAGATAGACAAAATAGGAGGTATCAGCTCCACAACCGATTTTATGACACTCTAGCTTGCATCCTCCCAATCGTTATAAGTCCTCTATGACACTCTAGCTTACATCCTCTCGATCGTTATAGGTCCTCTATGGATTATGTCACAGTGACATGTTGAAAAACATGGATCCTTGAGCAAGGTTTAGCTATGGTGGTTGGAATTCATGGACAAGAAGCATGTTGACTTAGAGTAGTACTCAAGTGAATTAGGTTCCAAGATAGATTATCTTGGATTCATAAACACAATCTTGAGTGGACATGGACAATAATGAAAGTACAAAGTATAATAGCATTCTCATCAAATGATTGTCAAGTATATTCTTTTATAGTTGCAGGATGGTACCACTTTTTCTCACTATGCCTAAGGAATACAAAACAACTCTTTTAGGCTATTGCATGTTCCTTGCCTTACTGCTCCATACAAAGACGCTATCATAGGAGTGTGATTGCATATTTCTCAACATGACAAACTTTGTTGAGCCCCTTACTTATGTGAGGAGGATATGCGCAAAGTTGACCATTCTTCTTAGGACATGGCTATGCAGTTTGAGTTTGACTGATCATAGAAAAACCATACATGGAATTTAGTTTCCTTTCCTAGTGAAAAACATGCATTGCCATGCAACTGGATATATAAGCTAAACATCATCCCTAGTCACCCTAAGATAGCATATAACTACCGTTTGGTTGCAAAGGGTTTTAAATAGAATCAAAGAGTTGACTTTAATGAGATTTTCTCTCTTATGGTCATGGGTAGTTTGATGTATACTATGATATCCAATAGACTTGGCATAGCATTTGAGGTGGGAGTTATGGCCCATTATATTGCAACACCTAGTAGCTAACATTGGATTGATGTAAAGGGTATCATGAGATACCTTAAGGGCACTATAGACTTGTGCCTTTGCTATGGTAGCCAAGTTACTTATGCATCATATGTTACCCTATGCAAGTGGGAGGAAATGTACAATTGCTTACTTTAGGCTATTTGGTTGTGTTTGTTATGTGCATATTCTTGATTATTTGAGAAGAAAGATATAACCAAAGGTGGTAAAGCATATCTTTCTTGGTCATCCTAATTAAAAAAAAAGGATATAGTTGCCTATCATTAGAGAGGTTTACATAATCAGGGATGTGAGATTTTGTGAGTATGAGTCGTGATACAAGCTTAAGGCTACAATTGACATGGATATATATGATAATAGTGACGAGGATGTCTATGTGAAGAAAATTGCAAACAACAAACAAAATTCATGAAAAATGAGCATATTGAGAATATATTTGAGCCAGAACACAATGCAAAAAGTAGTAGAAGTGTTAGCCCATGGAGTGGTATATTGAGAAACACGAAAAAAGATTGAAGTTACAAAATAAAAAAGGAAATTTGTGAAAGTTCTAAAGATGAGTCATTGGATAATGAGTTTGGGATACCTCATGTTAAAAATCTATATATAAAAAGTGCAAGAAAGTATGCATTATTGCATGCAAGAATGGTTAAGACACTACCTACTCATGTACCTCAGTTAAGAAGACTAGAAAAAGTAAGGCATTCAATTGATAGATTGGCTTACAACGGATACATGAAAATGCATTATGCATATAAAGTCTCTTGTGTATCGCATCAAAGTCTACATACTTTAATGAGTGTTAGGACTCGAATTTCATCATTTACCTTAGTACTTTCTACTTTAGTACTTGTATGCATGTAGGCTCATGGGATCAACATATGTAAAGTGACCTTGGATGTCATGTGGTTTTAGTTGAAAGGATGGTGCCTATATCCTGAGCATGATCAATTGTATCTTTTCAAATAATTTGGTCATGGAAATGAGAAAACTTTCAAGATAGCATCTAAACAAGGTCGCTTATGTCTGATTCTACCAGTCTATATTTGTCTCCTAAAAACTAATGCTATTTGTGTCAAGTTATTTATTCAAGAACGGTTGTGATGATAGTAATGATTGATATTTTTTAGGAGAATAGTATTTTGAGAATGATTATAATGTGTATTTAATGATTGTACATTAATCCTAAAACTTAAATGTTCACTTAAATGTTCAATATGTCTATAAATTGATTCAAGAAGTCATTTGCAATAATAGTGTTGTTTCAGGGAGAATGGTATTTTCTGTGTTTTCATTATGGTCTTGAATAACACTTTGGTGATCCTACCACTTTCATGAGCACAATTCTCATGATTTAGGTACCAGGCCTGGACATAATTGTTATAGGAAGTGGTTGCAGGAGTGCATGAAAGTAATGGCATTGAAGATGTGCAAGCTGCCTTTCATAGGTAGCATATATATAAAAAAAATACCCATATTTGTCAAACCCTATTTTCACAAGGAATAGATCCTAGGAATTAGGGCAAGCACTTGTAAGACAATAGCAGGCTGCAGGGCTAAATGATAGAGAAGAAGCATGAGGATTAGGCACGCTAGATAAGAATAGTTCACAGATGCTGAGTAGAATTATCAAGATGTGGTACCTCTGTAGGTACCTCAAGAGTATACCATTCTTATGCTACCTTTACAGAATCTCCTCCAACTCCTTCAAGCATGCCAAGTTTTTCAAATGATGAGGAAGTAATAACGCCTCCTAAAGATCAAGACATTCCTCCTAGACAGGCACTTGAAAGGTTGCACCATATAGTACTAGGGAGGACATTCCTATTATAGAGTGCAAGAATTCCATCAAAGGAATCTCTGAACTTTAACCCCTTACCACCTTAGAGGAAGCCCAAAAAGCAAAACATAATGAATCCAAATCAACTTGTCAACCCAAAGGTGAGAGCTTCTAAGTTTTTAGGAAAAAAGAAGGAAGATCTTGATTGCCATGTGGCTTAGAGACATGGTGGACATCAAGTGGGTTCAATTAGATGTATGGAGATCAAGCTAAGAAGTAGCAATTTGCAACAACTTTACATGGGAAAGCCATGGATTGGTTTAGCAGTTATGGCATGGTAGCATTTAATACATATGATGAATTAAAGACTGTATTTTTAGGTAGGTTCACGAAGGATAAAACTCCTAGAGACACCTTGAGAAAGAATCAGAAGATTAAATAATAAAATATGTTGGTTGAAGAGTATGCTTAGAAGTTTAAGAATCTACTTAACAGGTTGGATACTGCAAATGCACCATCAATAGAGATGCGGATTACTTATTTCATCAAGGGTCTGAGGTGTGAAATCAAGAATCCAATTGCTAATGTGGAGATTTTTCAAAATGATACATTGAATACTATGATTAGGGCTGTTGTAATGGTGGAGAGTAGGCTTGGTATCCAAGATCCATAAAGATGTATTCAATGATTCGGATGAAGAGTCCAGCAAGAGAAGAAGCTCATGAAGAAGAAGAAGAAATTAGGTTCATCTAAGAGCAAGAAGAAGAAGATAAAGGAGAAAATCAAGAAGAAGATTGAGGACAGTAAATTGGATAAGAAGATAAAGTAGAAGCTAAAAGACTTGGAACTTTCTGAAACTAAGAGGAAGGACAAGTACTGTGAAATATGCCAGAGGAATGGTCATGAAACTAGAACTTGTTGGTACACTCTTAATGTCAATATGGCCTAACATGTGCCAATAATGTAGCCTAGGCCAAGAGTTTTGCAAACAATTGTAGTTAATCAAGTAATTACTAACACAATGCCTTAGAGACCCTTTAGGGGACCTAGAAGAATGCCAACAAGATAGCCATGGGAAAATTTCAAGCACAACAACAAACTACTCAAATAGGAGCATGCCATTACTATGCAGGTCAATGACATTTTGTAGGACCAAACTGTGAACTTTGGGCAAGGCATAGAACTGAGAGAGGAATGGCAGTAGCAAGGATTGATTCAATGATGGAAGACCTATAGTAGCACCTCATCAACAGGATCCACCTTCCCTAATAGTAGTAGTCCTGATAGAACAACCTGAACAAGATGGGTAAAGGCACTCTCCTGAAGAGGCAGAGAGACTGTTGGTCACAAGTTGTTGGTCACAAGAGTATTAATCAAAAGCAAGATCAAGGAAGGGTAGAGGAGGTGTCAGGTAACACTAATGCTATAAGTATGCATGTTCATTGTGATTGTTCTAACTGTATTGAAGCGGAGGATTGTCTTGAAAAAGCTATGGTACTAGTGGTTACAAGAAGTCAAGTTGGTTTGAAACTTGATTGGCAAGACAAGGAGAAAACTAGGAAAAAGGCAACTAAACAAGTTAAGAAGCTACAAAAAATGGCAAGAAAAGTAGTACTTAAGGAGTTTGATGATCAGGAGAGACAAGGTACCCTAAATCCTAATTAGCAGGATCAATATCCTGAAGATAAGACTTTAGGAAAGTTTTAGGAAGGAGGCTCAAAAGAGCTATTCTAGGCACTAGCAAAATTCTCTTTACAGATAACCTTGGGAAAAATCTTAGATTTAAATCCTGGGTTCAAAGATAAGTTGCTACTGAAGATCCAACACAAACAATAGGAAGTTCTTGAAGGCAAATCATTTCAGGAATAGGCAGGTCCTGAATGTTAGGTAGTAATACCCACACAAATGGACAACTATTCAAGTTGAGTATGTAGAAAAGAAGCATTATAATTTTCTTCTTGATGGGGGTTTAGGAGTTAATATACTTCTTGAACAAACATATTTGGCAAGCAAGTAGGAGGAATTGATACCAACCCCATTCTTGGTTAGTATGGCAAACCAAAGGAGTTTACATCCATTAGGTATCCTTACAAACTAGCAAATAAAGGTGGTTGGTTAGAGTAAGTTTTGTGGTGCTCAAGATGTCAGAGATTGGGGATTCTTGGGACTCAAAGAGATCATGTTATCAATAGTCAATAAGGTAATCCTGAAGAGTGCATCCATACCTTTGGTGGCTCAAACTATCAACCTTGTAGATGAAGTGGAAGATGAGGAGGAGGAATTATTCCTTCAAGAAAATCCTTATGTGGTTTCAATCTTTGAAATTGATGTTGATTATATTATTTAGGAATGACAGGATCATCCTAGAGGTGCAGGAAATGAAGTTCTGGAACACCAAAATATTCAACTCTTACAGAGTCCAAAATCAATAAATACAACATCCTAAAGGTCAAAAGTAGTTTAAATTTCAAGAGAGGTGAAGGGATGAGGAGTATAAATAGTTCAAGACCCAAGAATTAGTCATCTTGAAGTTGCTTAGAAGGGATACCTAAAAATTAGGAAACTGATGTGGACTACTATAGGGAGAGCTCTAATGTACTGGATGCAGAAGGAAAAAAAGCTACCATTCAAGCTGAGGTGAGATATGAGCATACAATGAGAAGAACTACAAGGGTATTTCAAGAAATTAACCTTAATGTGGAAGGAGAGGCTAAATCCATCAAGGTCAATATCTTTGTAGAAGAAAACTTCAAGCAAGATCTTGTCAAGTTGTGTAAAGAGTCTCAGGATATTTTTGCTTGGAATTATATGGATATGAAGGGTTGATCCAGCACTGAATAACTTAAAGAAATATCCTAAACCAATCATTCAAAAGAGGTATAGAATGAGTCCAAACTATGCTAAGCAGGTCAAGGAAGAACTTGACAAACTCTTGAGGGTTAGGTTGATCAAACTAGTTAATGAAGTCACATGGTTATCCCCCTATAGTGGGGGTGCCCAAGAAGAACGGGAATATCAGAGTTTGTGTGGATTATAGAAAATTGAATGCAGCTACCATTATCGACCCCTTCCCGATTCCTTTTATCGACTCTCTCTCCTTGATGATGTGGTAGGCCACAAAATATATAGTTTTCTAGATGGCTTTTTAGGTTACAATGAAATCAAGATGCATCGAGAAGATATGGATAAGACATCCTTCATCACAGAGTGGAGAGCATATGTTAGCACAGTCATGAACTATGGATTGAAGAATGGACCTCTTAACTTCCAAGGAGCTTCCCACAAGACTTTTGAGCCATACCTAAAAACTTTCATGAGGGTATTTATTGATGATTTTTGTGTCTTTGACGACATGAGAGAGAACTTGAAAGACCTTAGGTTATGTTTTGAGAGATGCAGAAGATTCAGCATGTCCTTAAACCCTTTCAAGTCATTTTTTGTAACAAAGAGGGGTGTGCTATTAGGCCACATTTTGGCTCTAAAGAAGGCATAAGTATAGATCCAAGAAAGATAGTAGTAGCCCAAAAGGCCTAGGCTCCAGCTAATGTGCATGAAGTTATGAGGTTCATGGGCCAAGTGAAGTGGCACAATAGGTACTTAAGGTACCTATCACATATTTTTCTCCTCTTACCACTCTAATCAAGAAAGGAATGCAATATATTTGGAGGAAAGATCAAGAGATTATTTTCAATATCCTCAAGAAAATGTTGGTGATAGCTCCAATACTATAGCCTCCCACATGGGACTTACCCTTCCACGTATTTATGGATGCTTCTGATCTAGTTGTGGAAACTGTACTTATGCATAATAAGGTATCTGGATGGTATAGACCAATCTGCTATGCTATGGAAAATCAAAGTGGAAGCAAGGATTGAAGTGTGCACAAGAGGGAGAGAAGAGCTCACAAGTACAAGAACAAGTCTTACTTATTCAGTTGCTCACGAAAGTACAACTTGGGTCACCCCCTTAACCCAAATTAGGATGCCTTTATAGAACATGCTTACAAGGATGGCTATAGGCAGAGGAATACAGGACTCAGAAGAGTTGGATTGGGAGGCAAAATTGGCCTTCAATTCCTTAGGTACTTTTGGAACATTGGGATACTTACTAGTGATATGCCTAGTCTTTTTGCATTTATTGCACTTCATTTTTTTGGGATACTTCTTCTAGCAATTACTTACAATATGCCCTTTTTTATGATAGAAGGAGCACTTTATAGAAGCTGTATGGACTAACACTTGCTCACAGGAAGTAAATGTTGAAGTGCCTTCGTTATGGTTCCTCTTGTCTTCATCCAGGCATGTCTGGATGGTACTTGCCAAAGTTGGATTCGGTATATTAGTAAGGGTAGTAATGAGGGTTGGAAAGACCTTCTTTACAGACTTCAGAAGGATGGCAATGTCATCTTCATCATGAATTGATGCTTGAATGGAGGTCAGCTGTACCATGAGCCCCTTCATATGTGAAATAACTTGCTTAGATCTTCTCCCTGTTTATACTCCAAGATAAAAAACTCAATCTTTAGAAAAATGTTGGAGTTCTTCCATGTAGCACCATAGAGCCTTTCAAGCTCATCCCACTTCTCCTTGGCAATGGAGAGTTGGCCAATATGATAAATTAAAGATTCATCCAAATGAAGCATGATGATGGCCTGAGCTCTTTCATTGTCTTCTACATCAAGGGAATTTGATGGGTTAATAACTTTGGTCCCTTTTATGAAGGGCCAATAGCATCGTTCCATCATTTTATATTTTACTAGGACTTTCCAAGGATGGAAATCTTTTCCATTAAACTTGCGGATTTGAGGCCTTACACCTGCATAGGCCATGGCCATTATAGGAAGGTCTTACCTATTACCTTAGGCAATGGTAGTGTCTAGTCCTTTACAGGTGGCCAAGGACGAAACCAAATAACAGAATTGATAGCCCTACAAATGATAACCAACTTTGTAGCTGTAAGGATGAAAAAGGTTGGAAATCATACATATGTAATATCTCAAGGTAAGATTTTGGCAGCCCTGTCATTCGAACAACCCTTGATTTAAGTTTTAATGTTTTCCTAGGTTTCAATGAGGTGAACTTGACTTCTGGCTCCTCCCCACCTTATGGTTTAGTGTACGAACATTTGGTTGATCAAGGTCGATTAATGACTTTGACACTTGGTGAAGAGTCCGAGGAGATTTCAATCACATCAATATTCATGTTTCGACATAAGTCAGGAATACTAATGTCACTAAATGCCTTTTCAGTGCTTAGAAGCACTCATCTCAAGATTGAGATGATTAGGTATTTACATTGTCAGGCTTAGTGAGATACTTGATTGATTTTCGGTGTTGAGAGCAGGATTGAAGGTGTTCAGAAATCAGGAATGCACTTTATAACATGTGCTTCAGTGATTAAAATCACTATTAATGATTCCAGATTGAAAAAAAAAAGGAAAATAGGAAGCTTGAAGCTTCTTGGCTATGGCTGCCAGAAACCCACAGGTAGGGTGAGCTCACATCAATTAGCAGAGGTGGAATTAGTGCAAGCCCTCTTAGGTGGAGATGGCCCACTAGGGGGGCTAATAAAGCCCCATGGTAGTTGGGAGGATTGCATCGTCTACATGTCACACCGAGCTTTGGGACATGTCGCCTGCATATCTATGCCGATTTCTGCGTCTGTTGCAATGCTGCACTCCATGTTGCCCAATATTAGTGAGAGATGCACCGCGCTGGAGTGCCTTGAGCTGAGAATGAAGTCTCCAGAAGAAATCAGAAGCTAATACTGCCTCCTTTGCACACACCAACTCCTCCAAGGTTAGGGGGTCAGGCTGGCTATGGTGGAAAAGCAGGTAACTGAGAAGGCAAAAGAACTTCTTGTGCACTTAGGTTAGGATATGGCTGAAGGAACATTATTGGATTAGAGTTGGCTCTGATACCATGTGGAAAATTAGAGTGGAAGAAAGGATTGAAGTGTGCACAAGCGGGAGAGAAGAGCTCACAAGTACAAGAACAAGTCTTGCTTATTTAGTTGCTCATGAAAGTACAACTTGGGTCACTCTCACTCATCAATTGATGTAGACCCATGGGCTTTTTATATAGCCCTAGCTGGCTAGGGTTAGGGTCTCCCCTTCCCCTCAGGACTATTCACACCTGCCTGCCCTTATCCACTCCTACATGAGGAGGGTTTCATATGCTTATACTCTCAACATATGCAAGTAGAAGATTGAGTGCTGCTGAAAAGAATTATTAGTAACCAAAAGAGAAGCACTTGGAATGATTTATTTTGTGCAAAATTTAGGCATTATTTGTTGGGTAATTAGGTGATATTCCATGTGGATCATCAAGGACTCTTATTCCTAATTAATAAACCCTAGTTAATAATCAAATTGGCCAAATGGATGTTGCTATTACAAGAGTTTGATTACAAGGTCATTCATACTCTAGAGAAAGACCATGCAATTGTTGACTATCTAAGTAGATTTGAGAGTGATGATGTAGAAATAGGAGTTCCTGACCAGTTACATGATGCTGAACTCTTCAAAGTCTACGTAATAGACCCAAATTCATATTATGACTAGTTACATTTCTTACAAGAAGAAGTTATGCATGCACACCTTATAGTGGATCAAAGAAGGAGGTTGGCATTGAAGAGTCTAGCATTTCAGGTGATTATGAACACACTATACAAAAGAGGAGTTGATAATGTACTAATGAGGTGTACCCAAATATGAACAGCCATCAGTTCTTCATGAGACCCAAGTGGTAAATTTTTTGGAGAGATTACATGCATGAAAATTTTGCATGCTGGTTTGTGGTGGCCTACTATGTCAAAGGAGGATGGCCATCAATATGCTAAAGAGTGCTTACAATGAAGTTCAACCTCTTGATATGGATAGGATGAAGGATCATCCAGTATTACCACTTGAGCCATTTTAAAAGTGGGAATTGATTTTGTCAACCAATTAAGCAAAATGCTAAAATGACAAATAATTGGTATATTTTAGTCTACACTAACTATTGTACGAAGTGGATGGAAATTCAGGTCCTAAAAGACAATAAGTAGCCAATATGGCTAAGTTTTTATATTCTAACCTTCAGAATAGCATCTAAACAAGGTCACTTATGTCTGATTCCACCAATCTATCTTTGTCTCCTAAAAACTAATGTTATATGTGTCAAGTTATTTATTTGGGAATGACTCTGATGATAGTAATCTAATCAGTATTTTTCAAGAGAACAGTGTTCAGAGAATGATTATAATGTGAATTTAATGGTTGTACATCAATCCTAATAATTAAATGTTCAATATGTCTATAAATCAATTCAGGAAGTCATCTACAGTAATAGTGTTGTTCTAGGTAGAATGGTGTTGTTTGTGTTTCTGTTGTGGTCTTGAGAGACCATAACAATGAGACATTCAAGAGCAAAGATTGGAAAAAGTCAATGGATATAGATGCTTTAGAGAGGAATAAGATATGGGATTTGGTTGAGCTACCTTATGGGAAGAAATTCTTTGGCTAAAACAAAGAATCTATAAGGTGAAATGCAAGTTGAATTGCTTACTTAAAAGGTGTAAAGAAACATTGGTTGCAAAATGGTATGCTCAAACTTATGGACTGGACTATGAGGAAACATTCAGTCTAATTGCAAAAATGATCACACTCGAAATAGTTATTTCTTTGGCTTTCATTTATGGTTGAAACTTATGTTAGATGGATATCAAATATGCTTTCTTGAATGGTTCTTTGGAAGGTGAGTTGTACATGGACCATCCAAAAGGATATGTATATCCAAAGTTTTGGATTATGTATGTAGGTTAAAGAAGGCATTGTATGGGTTGAAGTAAGCACCTAGAGCATAGTGAGAGGATGACTATGTTTTTGTGCAACATGGGTTTTCAAAAGAGCATGGCTGGTTACTCTCTTTATGTTAGACATTTTGATGATGGTATGGTGGTCATGGTCATGTATGTTGATGTTATCATCATGACGACACTTGTGAGAAATAACTTGTGGAAGTAAAGCATAGTTTATGCAAGGAGCTTGACATTAAGGACCTTGGACTATTGAGATACTTCTTTGGGATTGAAGTGATACATGCACCATATGGAATTTGGTTGGTGCAAAGTAAATACTCTTTGGAGATGTTGGAAAAGTATGGAATGACTACATGTAAGCTAGTTGATACATATTTGGATCAAAATCTAAAGATGGTTGATGATATGTTGAGAAGGATGGTTGGAAGTTTGATCTACTTGACCATAACAAGACCGAGCTTGAATTATGAAGTTGGAGTGATGATCCAATTTATGCAAAAGCCATGTAGATCACCCTTAGATGCAATAAAAAGATTGTTGAGATATGTAAAGAAGAAGGTGAAATATTGCTTGTTCTATAAGAAATGAATCAAGGCTACTTTGTTGAGATATATAAATGTAAATTAGGTAAGGAGTATTATGGATAAAAGATCTAATCATGGGTATTATTTTTTATGCAGTTGAACCATGGTGAGTTGGAACAACAAGAAAAAACCTAGAGTAGCATTATCAAGCATAGAATTAGAGTATAGAAGTAGCATTGGCAACTTATAGAGCAAACATGGTCAAGATTGCTTCTATGTGACGACATTGGGATCAAGACGAATGATGGAGTTATCATATATTATCAATAGCAGTATGCTTGCAAAGAATCTAGTGTATCATTCAAGATTAAAATACATTGAAGTGCACTATCACTTTGTTAGAGAGAAAGTCATGATTGGAGAGATAGACTTACTAGATGTCAAATGAAGTAATCAAGTGGCATACATGTTTACCAAGGCGTTAGGTAAAAATAAGTTTGAGTATTTTAGGAGTGTACTTAGAGCATTATGTCTACAAGCTCATTTTGATCTTGAGGGAGAGTGTTAATAAATATCCCACATGTTATACTCATATCTTATGTATGCATGAAATAAAGTAAAATTATGTGTGTAAAGTGACTTAAAGATAAAAGGAGTATCTATCCACTTTAGACTCAAACTTCAAAACTTTTGGTTGTAAATGTCATCTGCATACATGTTTCAAATGATAAGAGGCACAAGTTAAAACCAAAAAGCATCAAATGTATCTTCTTGGATTAGAGTGATGAGCCAAAAGCTTACCAAGTGTATGACCAAGAGGCAAAGAAGATTGTAGTGAGCCATGATGTGGTGTTCAAGGAGAATTTGCATACAATGGAGGAGAAAATGACATTTTCTTCCACTTTATTATCAATTGAAGAAGTAGTCCACTATGAACCTATCCCAAGAGCCATCCCTATCCTTAAGGAGGAGGAATCATCATCTTTGGATGATGAGGAGAAAGTTCACAAGCCTATAATCATGCCACCTAAAAAACCATTGCTATGATGGGTGAAGCAGATCTATGATCACAATAGTCCTATGCCTACAACTATTGAGGAAAGGGCAGATGGACCAAGGAGGTCTTAGAGAATAGAGCAATGAAAGGCTTCTACTTGCATAGTCAATATGGCCATGATGGGGCTGAGATTATGAAAGAAGTAAAGAAGTCAACAAACTTGAAGAAGCACTTACGAATCCAACGTGGAGAGCAACTATGCAAGCTAAGTATGAATAGTATAATGAAGATACATAGGAGCTTGTGGATTAGACAAAAAAGAGGAATATTATTGACACCAAGTGGGTTGGAAGGTAAAGTACAAGGCTAATGGAAGCTTAGAAAAGTACAAAGTTAGACTAGTCACACTTGTGGTTTGATTTTCAAGATCATTCATTCCAATGGTCAATTTACCAAATGGATGTTAAATTAGCATTCTTGAATGGTGATATCAAGGAGGAGGTGTAGGTTGCCACTAGGCGTTGAGGCTCTCCATTCTAAGAACAAGGTATGTAAGCTAAAAAAGGCTTAATATGGGTTGAAATAAGCCCCTAGAGCATAATATCAACTAATAGATAAGTTTTTTAAAGCTTAAACTTCAATACATGTACCTCATAGTAACTTATATGTTTATAGGGACGGTAAAACGTTTGTAGTGATTGTCTTATATGTGGACTACCTTCTTATTATAGGTGACTATGAAGATATGATCCATTAGACTTGAATGGCTCTGAGATATAAAGTTTAAAATGACAGACTTAGGCTTGCTGCATTATTATTTGGAGATAAGTTTGTGGAAAAATCTTCATCTCTAAGAAGAACTATGCATGGGAGATCTTGAAAGCATTTGGCATGACCGAGTGCAAGGAGACAACTACACATATGGAGGTCAATGAGAAGTTATCTGTTCAGGATACGTAAGCACTAGTAAACATTGGGGGTATATAGGAGGTTGGTTGGCAATCTCATCTACTTTTGCAAGTATAGTCCAAATATCAATTTTATTATTGGCGTTTTGAGTTGGTTCTCAAAAAAATCACAAGGAAGTCATTAGAAAGCCAAGATGCGGCTTCTCAAATACTTGAAGGGAACTCTTGACTATGGTATCACATACAGTTCTAGAAGTTCTCTCGTGGGAAACTGTAACTTAGACTGGGTAAGTGACAATGATTCCAAGAAGTCAATTTCAAGATATTGTTTCTCTTTGGGTTTAGGAATCTTCTCTTGGATCAATAAGAAGTAATCAACTGTGGCATCGAAGTAGAGTACAACAAAACTTGTTTTGCTGCATATGAAGCAATATGGCTAAGGAGGATCCTATGGCATGTAGGAGTATAGAATGAAGATCCAACAATACTAAAATGTGACAATTAGGGTTGTATCACCATTGCCAAAAATCGAGTGTCTCATGTGCGTACCAAACACATTGTAATCAATGATTCCTTATGTGTGTGATTTGATCAAGGATGGGATATTAGATATTATTTACTATCCAAATGTCTTCACCAAAGCTCTTATGAAGGATCTATCTTCACCAAAGTTCATTTTCAAAGACTCTATATTGGGCCAAGGATATAGTTCACCTATGGTGGGTAAACATTGAGGGTAGAGGTGTTAGATATGCTCAATACCCCCCCACACTCATAAGGTGTCACCAATGATCCATGATTCTCAAAGTCGTAAGGCCCCCATATTATGAAGAGAAGCGATGTGTGAGCCTAGCATTGACTTGTGTGTCAGATGAGATTTATGTGATTAAATAGCAAAAAGGTGACCTTTATGGGTCTATCCTTTGGATTAGATAGAGTAGTTAAAAGTTGGTGGTAGCAACTCGAGGCACATTGCATCAAGTTATTGAGTGTGGGGAGTTATGAGGGTCCCTTATTTTGGAATGTAGGGGCTACAAAAGTTTCCCTAGTTGTGAGGTCTTAGGGGGAAAAGTAACCCCCCTAATGGGAATTTGGGGACAACGGCCCCAATGCAATGGTGAAGAGAATATTCCCGAGTTGACTAGGGAAGGTTCATAATATGGTTGGGCAGGCTAACTGAACCACCTTCCCAAGCTATAAAAGAAAGAACCCTCTAACGCCATCAATCTATCTATCTTTCACTCAACTAGAGTTCTTCTAGCTAGCCTTAAGGTCTTTACCTATCATCTATCTAGATTGCCATCTAAGCTTCACAATGAAAGTGCACGAGTACATAGAGCCATATTTGTATCAATTGATTTGGAATTTTAAGAAGTTTTTGTTCTTTTCATATTTGATATGTACTATCTCTTTCTTGATTAAATTCTATTCATTGCACCATGTAATTTTTACATTATCTAATCCAATGCCAATCGTTAGTCACAATAGACTAATCGCTTTTTGAAGAAAATTTGGCCAATTGAAGATAACAATTATTTTAACACTAATAGGTGTATAGTTATTTATGTAGTCAAATCATAATTATTATATGTATAAAAAAATTCAAGTAAATTGTTAACTTTTGATCAATTGTACTCATGTGGCCACTTTGGACTTAACTACATTCACATGCCACCTAGGGGCCATTTTGGAATGCAAATTCTTCACTTGAATCCACTTTCTCTAGTAGACTAGCTATTGGTCCTATAGTGGCTCTATGTATGGGCTATTTGAAAACTTCATGCTTTCTCAATAATTTGTTGAAGCAAATTATTGATTTGGGGTTCCCTAAACCTCATTGAAAACCACTTATCTCACCTCTAAAATAGTTTGGAATTTTATTGGGTAGCTTAGAGTTATTGATGGATTATTAGATAGTGTTTGATAATGTTGTGGGTAGCTAATTCAATGCTATCTTTGGAATGTGTGAAAAAGCGATTATGCTTCTGGTTAGATCTATAAATTGATCTAAATCATGGATAAATTCATCCCAAATTTAAGCACAATTCCTTCTCTTTAGCTTGAGATAGTACGAGGATTAAATTAGCTTCAAGAGGTGCTAGTTTTGAATTAGGATGAGGTATCGGGGTTGGAATGAGGATGAGGACTTCCTATTATTTATATAGAGGTGATTTTTCCTTGTTTGTAAGCTCGTGGATCAGTTTAGAGTTAGTATAACAAATTAGAATCTGTCCAATTGGTGGATTTGCATAGTTAGCTACTAACTTTTAGAGTTCTCAGCAAATTCTATTCTCTTTAATTACTCATCTCCACTCCAAAGAGATCTTATAAGATAGGAGATCAAGAGAAGACCAAAACTTTGTTGCTTTTTTGTAGTAGATCAAGTAGAAATTTGAGAATGAGAGAGTGTGAGTCACACACACACACACACACACACACACACGCACGCACGCACGCACGTGTGCGCGCGCACACACGCACACGCACACGCACATGCGCGCGCGTGCACACACACACACACACACACACACACACACACACACACACACACACACACACACACACACACACACACACACACACACACACACACACACA
Organism: Lygodium microphyllum; assembly: GCF_053477565.2. Classification (NCBI taxonomy): domain Eukaryota; kingdom Viridiplantae; phylum Streptophyta; class Polypodiopsida; order Schizaeales; family Lygodiaceae; genus Lygodium; species Lygodium microphyllum. The sequence continues at coordinate 88,560,024 of NC_141142.1, read as the reverse complement.
CACACACACACACACACACACACACACACACACACACACACACACACACACACACACACACACACACACACACACACACACACACACACACACACACACACACACACACACACGTGCGTGCGCGTGCACACACACGTGCGTGCGCGTGCACACGCAGACACACGCACGCACGCACGCACGCACGCACGCACGCACGCGCACACACACACACACACACACACACACACACACACACACACACACACACACACACACACACACACACACACACACACACACACACACACACACACACACACACACACACACACAGAAAGAGATCATGGTGACTAATTTTATGCATTGCCTATAGCCCATGTTGATTTTGAGCATTTTTAGCATTCTAATTGCTATTTTTAGCTTCCCTATAGCATTATCCTTGCTTTTTTCTTGATTTTTCCCAAATTTTGACTATTTTTGTTTAGAAAATTTAGATAAAAAAGGTGTTTCTTCCCTTTTGCTCCATTTTAGTTATTAAAAGTATCTGTCAAATTTCTTGCAACATGGTTATTTTATTTCAAAAACACACAATTATGGGTTTTTACAAGTCAATCACTTATAAGAACTTCCAAAATTGTTGAGATAAATATTTATAATGGAGCTATGCAAGTAATGGAATTAAATTTATGAAATAGTTAAAAATTCCCAACTAATCAAAATAATTATAAAAATAATAAGTTAATGGATGTATTTTAAAGTCATATGCATTACACTTCTTTCTCAAAGAAGTCATCTTCTGCTTACATGTAAAAATTTTCAAGTTTTATAGTTTTTTAATTTATATTTTTTCCTGCACGTGCATATTGGAAATGTTTTTCTTTGAAAAAGTTAATTCCTTAAGAAGGGTCTACTCTTACCATTGGCCCATCTTTTACTTTCAAATATGTCCCTCAAGTCCTAGGTCTTTACCCTATTACTCATTTTTTCTAGGAACATGTGTAGCATAAATGAGCAAACTTTACATTCATTGAGTTGGAGATGCCAAACATATGTTTTAGAGACTTCAAGTCACTTCCAAGATGCCATGCCACATTACACCACCCACAACCTTCCACACTAAGAATTTTCCCACAATTTTTATACAATACTATGATGTGAATATCCATTGATTTCAAAAAATTGTTTAGGACTTTGTGAGTTTCCTAAGGAGCCTCAAATGCAACTAGTTAAAAATCTTCATTTCCACTATAGACATGGAAATAATTTAGGTCCTTTAGATCTATGAATGGGTCTAGAGTTTTGCTCATCAATGTCAAGCTTACACTCTCCATCTTTTTCTCTTGTAGGACTCCACTCTCATTAAGTCTCAACACAATATTTATCTTGACTCCACATTTACCAACATGCATGAAAAGTGGCAGCATTTCTATTTACAACTTATAAACATTGGTGTTCAAGTCAAAGGACATTTACTTTTCTCCTTAAAAACTTACAACCAACTAGCAAGATAGTTGGGTTCAACAATCAAATCAACCACATTATGATTCATCATGAGTGGCAAAGATAGTTGGGCTCAACAATCAAATCAACCACACTATGATTCATCATGGCTATTGCATTTTTTACCTAGAAGGGATATAGTACAAGCATATTATTTTCTTTTCTCCTCTCCTCTAACATGATGGTAAATCTAGATTGAATTTTTTTGTGTATCTTCATCTAAGACTCATTGATGATGCCAATTTTGTCACACATTTCTTTTGTTTGACATGTTTTCTCTTTCTCTACATTTGCTAATTTTCCTTTTGCAATTTGATTTGCCACTGATGTGTACTTGTAGTGAGATAGTATTCATCTCATGATGTCTTTCATGAGGAGTTGTCCAATAACATCATCTATCCCAATATCATGAATATCCTTCAATTTATGACTTTTAACACACATGTGCCCTCGGAATTGATTGGTAAACATGCTAGTCGATCAAACCATGAAGGATGGAAAAAAACCATTGGCTTATCAGATTCTTTATCAGGCTATGAGGCAAATTAGGTAAGAGACTGTACCGTCTTCTATAGGTCCTAAGTTATCCACGGTTTCACCAAGAACATTAAATATTCGGCCAAGAGTGATCTCACCAATGGGGACACTAAGGGGAGCCCCCACATCGGTGACACCCATGCCCCTCGTCAAACCATTTGTAGCACTCATTGCTACAGCTCTGACTTCGCTATTTCTCAATAATTGTTGCACTTCAAGAGTAACATTAATCTCTTGACCCACTGTGTTTTGTCCTCTAACTACTAAAACAATTATAGATATTGGGCATTTTATTTGGGACAGATGCCACATCTAATACTGGTTTGATGATCTAGGTAATATACCCCATATTTTTTTCCATTAAATTGGAAATACCGAAATAGAAAAAGCCGATTCTTGTAACTATTTTGGTGTATCATCTTTATTTGATTATTGAATCAATTGAAGTATCTGGTAACCCTTTGTATTGCCCTCCAACATTATTCAATTCAATGAGATGCTTCCTCTCCCTTATTCATTGATAGGCCTCTATTGTTATGGTTGTTCCATGTCCCTCATCATCTTCTCTAACTGCATTGTTAGCTTTTTGTTCCCAACCTCAGTTTCTTGCACCTTCCTTAAGTTATGCATTTTGGACTTACTAACTTTTTACAACATATGAAAAATGCTTACATTCATTCTCAAGTTTGTAGATCATATGACAAATGTTTACATTGATTCTCCTTACATTGATGCATTTTTTAATTGCAAGATTTTTTGCTCTTTCAGTTCAAGCAATCATTATGCATAAAAGTAAACCATGTGGCATTGATTGGCTAGAACTACATGTAGCCAAGCAATCCTACATTTCCTTCATGTTCATACTTTATGAGGGAAGATAGCTAGAACTTTGGAAGTTGTAAAGTCATGGAATCCTTGGGATATATTGAGCCTTATACCCAAGGGTCGACATGCTTTTCCCAATTGCTCACTGCATCTCTTCTTCCATTAGTTGACATAACTAGATTCAATTTTCTTGTAGAAAGGAGCATATTCGTCATCCTCCAATGCTAGATGAATGTGCCTCTTCAAAACTTTGTAGAGAGAAGAGAACATCCACAAATGTCCTTTGTAGGACCATACACTTCCAAAGAGATTTGAATGGAAAAGGATCCAATCCTCCCAATCTAGGACCTAAATCAACATAACAAAATTAGGGAACCTTTCATAAGAGGCATCCCCCCTTTGCATTATGGTGATTTGAGAAGAATTACGAGTATGTCAATGGATTCCCCCCAGAATAGTTGATAGCACTATTGCCAAATGTGTATACAATCCGTTAGCCAATTCTACTAAGTTCAATTTTTGGTCTAGAAAACTTACTAAAATATAGCTTGTTGACATAGGTCCATCTAGAGGATTGCATGCTTGGATTGTGTATAATGGATGCGGGGATGTATTGTTGTTGGACCAATAAGAAAAAGAAGAATGAGAGAAAATTTCTTATCATATGTCACACCATGAAGTTTGAATGATGTGGATTAAAGTAATACGAGAGTTGTACATAATACTAATGGAGAATGTGAATGGTCTAGATGTTATTGTTATTTTCAAATTTTATAGAAGAGAGATGAGGGCTTTTAGAGGCCAAGTCAAGAGTCGAACTTCTCCTTCCTAATGATAGCATTCCACAAGCTCATCTTTCAAATGGTGTCCATAGAACCATGACACAAAGACAAAGAACCTTCTAGTCATATGAGAAAAGTGATGAATTGATGAAGTTTTGTGCATTAAATGCAACTAGAGAGTGTGATTGCACCAAAATTGTTGGTTGTGGGTCATTAAAGTTTGAGTCTTAACTTCCAAAACTTTTGCTATCCAAAATGGATGACCCATCTCATCATCCTCAGCCACACAATGTTGCCACAAGAGAACCTACCTTAATATCATTAATATCACCTTGCCATCATATTTATTGTAGCTTCTTAGTTGTTGTTCTTGATCTTCTACTACCAATATACATTTCTTGCTCCTTAGGATATAAGATCTTTTGGATCTCCTCTGACAATCGTACATTGCTCCTTGCAAGAGGATTTGTAGTACTCAAACTTTTAGGCCATGTAAAATGTTTTTTTTGATGGCAATCATCATTTTGTATTTTTGTAAGTATTTTCTCTTGGTCCTTGAAAAAATCGCCCCACCAAGTCACATCTTGTGTGCCTATATACTTTCTTGCTTTTTTGATTAACTACCTTCATTCTTGTAGACATTTGGCTTGGTTGATCTCTTGTTCCTTCTTGGATGCTTCTTTACCTTCTTTGATGGAATCCAAGGATTCTTGTTTTGTTGCAAGCATTATAGTATCTGGGATATATCTCAAGAACTTAAATCCCCTTGAAAATTCCTCCTAATCTCCCTCCTGTTGTTTTAACCATCCTTCAAGTCACACTACATCTTCACCACCACATTTCCTCCCTCTATATTATGCTATGGGAACCAAGCCACCTTGTGCCACACTCTCACATCTAGCTCTAATTCAACCATGTATGCCAACTACCTTCTTCAATGGTGCCTACACTCCCCCTCCTATTGCTTTCACCACCATCAAGTCACATACCATTCTCATTGCCACACTCCCATTCACAATACAATGTCATCCCAACCAAGCCACCTCATGTCATGCTCTCCAGGTTCCTAGTCAAACCCCCTTGCTAAAATATTTGGGAATCAAGGTATGACAAATGAAGATCTTGATAAGTTCTCCTAGGAACTTCTCAATGAGTCAAACACACTATTGTCAACCACAACATTACTCCATACAACTTCAAAGCAAAAAAACTACAATCATATATTCCTCTTTAAAACATCCACATATTGGAAACAATTATGACATGGCCTAGTGCTTAGGACCCCCTATTTTCATCCTATTGGCAAGGGTTCAAGTCTCGTTGAGAAAGCAAGGTTCACTTTTTAGATGTGGGCATTGGTTTTTTGCCCTAGGTGCAGGTGTTGCCTACTATGAATAGTCCACAATCCAAAAAGTGCAAGCTAAATCATAAATCATCACATGGCTATACACCATTTTACCTCCACTCTCCATTGACAACCCCCATGTGTAACTGGCCTAAGTTATTGTCCATAGGCCACCCCACCCTCCAACCAAATGGCAATTAGCTTAACAAAACTTTCCATCAAAACTTTAGTAAGCAACTTCAAGTGCCATGCCAAAGGTATTGTATGCTTATATCCCTCCCATTGACCAATAAGTGTAAGTATATGTTGTAAGGAAGACAGACCGTTGACCAATAAGTGTACATCTTTACTATTAGTTAATGAGAGGTGGGGGGCGGGTGCCACGTGGCAGCCCCCCACCTCCCCCACAAGAAAAAAAGAGAACACGGGGGCGGGTGCCACACGTCCAACACCCGCCCCCGCCCCCGCCCGCCTTCGCGCGAAGCGTCGGACTGAGTCTAGGCGCGGAGCGCCTAGTATATGTTATAAGGAAGATGGACTTCCTATGTAAACTTTAATTTCAAGCCCTCCACAAAGTTTAGCAAGTAAACTTAGCCATATTTTTTAGAAGCAAGCAAACGAGCATGAAACACCAAGAAAACTTATTTTTAATCCCTCCACCAAGTCTAATAAGGGTTGTGCATGACATCACCACCCTAAACAAATTAAAGATTGAGAGAAGGCTCCACCTTTTTGAAAACAACATTGTTTGGAAAAATAAATTCCTCAAATAGAATTGCTTTTCTCTTTTATGTGAACATATTTTTCATAAATTAACCAAGAATCTTTGATTTGCATGCCCCACCTTTTTGAAAACAACATTGTTTGGAAAAATAAATTCTTCAAATAGAATTGCTCTACTCTTATATGTGAACATAATTTTCATAAATTAACCAATAATCTTTGATTTGCATGCTTTCTCATTGCAAACTATTTTAACAATTCATTTCTATCTATGGCTTCAGTTAACCTAAAGCTAGAAAGGAATAAACAAGTAGTTTGCATACTTTTAAGGCTTTGACAAACTATTTATCTCTCTCATATTTTATGCTAATTTTAACCCTAGACTCACAGTTAAGAATTATGTCTAAGGGTTAAAATTAAGATTTAGAGTTTGATAAGAAGTTTGCAAGCCCTAAAGTTCAAGATTTGCCATATCGGCTTGCAATTGAATGCTTGCTCGTAAATTACATCTACTTTAACCTTCCAATAAGAGTTGTAAAGACTAATTCTAGCTGTAGAATAAAAATTGTAATTGTGATGAAATTTAGTGTTTGTCTTAACCTTTCAATAAGAGTTGTAAAGACTAATTTTGGCTTTGGGATAAGAGTTGTAATTGTAATGAAATTTAGTGTTTGTTTGACTAGCACCCTAAGAGTAAGAATTGTAAATGTGTAGCATTCGTATGCTTGGTCTAGGGCAAAGTATAATTAAGAGTTCACGACTATCTTCCAAAACTTTCCATACTCTTTAAAAATTCTTCAACCGTTTTGCCCCGACCTTGTCCAATCTCCTTTGTATGAAATTAGTTATTGATTGTAACATTACTTTTTTTGGATACAAAGGATCACATGATGAACCAACTCTGAGGGTAAGGAATGTATTAAGAGCAGCAACCATGTAGGGAATTCGGAAACTTAGAAATGATAGAACTTCCGATAAGGTTTAACATTTTGCTACTGTCGAGAGATAGATGGACAAGGCTGAAAGGCGAAGTTTTGATTGTACTTAAAAGAGCTTAGAACTGTGGATAACGTCTTCAAAGGGTTTTGCAATGGTGTCTCTAAAGGCGTAAAACTGAAGGTGCTTGAAAGCAACCTTCCTTGAAAAGGTTTCGTAACTATTTTCTTACTTCTGTTCATGATATTAATCTCAGCGCATTATGGAAAAGTGGGAGTAACAGTTGTGAGTGTGCTAACAAACATTCAAGTTCTCGGATTAAACTGCCCCAATTTTATCTCAATGTTAACCTAACGCCAAGCAAATGTGGATTCATCCTTTGGAGCTGGTTGTGAAGTGCTGACTAAAGGGTGCAGGTTCTGTGAGATGTGATACTTAATTTGCGGCTCTTCTTCTGCACTGCACGTGAGATTGGAGAAGCAATGGACATCTCAGCAGACATTTGCTTAAGCAAGGCCACGCGTAGCCGTCTTTCTCCACACATTAGCCAGATGTCTCATCATCATTAGGACTTTGGTAATCTGAGTTTACTTGGAAGCGAAGATTTTTCGCAATTCCTTCACTTGTGGATTGACGTAGCTACGGCCACAAAGAATCTGTCTTCTTTTTGCTGAACGAGATTACGACTCTATCCAGTAGCAATTGAGATGGACGACCTAAGAAAACACGGAGAGACGAGACGTTTTATTTGTGCCGATTCGGGAAGGCCAGGCAGACTGGTAGACTCGTTAAAAAGGTAAAGAAAATGAAACGCCGGGTTCTCAGTACGACACAAAAACCGCCTGCAGGGGGCGTTAGTTTATTTCTGCACGTACAAGCTTACGATGAGAAATTACACTGGACAGCTGATCAAACATTACAAATGCGTATTACAAAAGCATGCATGAGAGACGCCCGAGGGGGGGGGGGGGGGGGGGGACGGGAGAGGGATTCTTAGCGTGGTCCATGACCCCCACCAGGTCCGCCGCCTCCATGGTGTCCACCCGGGCCACCTCCGCCACCACCTCCGCCACCGCCAGGGCCGCCACCATGGTGGCCACCGGGACCGCCGCCGCCGCCGCCGCCGCCAGGTCCGCCACCGAAGCCACCACCGGGTCCGCCACCGCCCGAACCTCCGCCGTGGTGGCCACCGGGCCCGCCACCGAAGCCACCGCCCGGACCTCCACCGTGATGGCCTCCAGGCCCGCCGCCGAAGCCGCCTCCAGGGCCACCGCCTCCGCCGCCAGGGCCGCCACCGAAGCCACCGCCCGGACCTCCACCGTGATGGCCTCCAGGCCCGCCGCCGAAGCCGCCCCCAGGGCCACCGCCTCCGCCGCCAGGGCCGTGCCCGCCTCCGCCGCCTCCGCCGCCAGGGCCGTGCCCGCCGCCTCCGCCTCCGCCTCCAGGACCTCCACCCCCGCCCCCGCCTCCGCCAGGACCTCCTCCGCCGTGCATTCTGAACCTTAGCGCACCCTCTTCTGCAACCTTGCTATCACAAACCCTCTTCTGTCCGTGAAACCGAGTGGGTAGCGAGTATCCGTGAACCTGTATCTGCCCTCCTCCCTTCATGAGGTCTTGTGTTCACATATATAAGCATTCCCTGTCCCCACACGCGGCTACCTGTCCTCCTCCACCCCTCAGCCACTGGCCCACCCCTATCCCCTCGTAATTATCTACCCGCTTTCCACATCACCCTCCTCCTTCCTCTCGTGACACCTCGATGCTGATGGCCAGCCAGCCCGATACCTACGAATCGCCCAAATTCGTCTCACTCACGACGAAAACGTTCGGGACCTCCACTGCTCACTGCAGCGCACGTCGCATCCACCGCTCTTTCTGTCTCTTTCTCTCTCTCTCTCTCTCCGACTTTAAATTCCCACCGTCGGTGCGGTGCGTCCGATATTTCTCTGTGACTTGGTAGATGCTTACAAGTCACACCCTGGTGGGCCTACTAGACAGAAAAGGCGGGCATCGGAGTCATGGGATATACCCAGTACATTTGTGAGTTAAATAGGGGATGTCATGAAGTCACCATAGATAGTTTGTGTCATAATTTTGACTTCTGGGACACTTGCGGTAGGGTGAGCAACAATAGAATGACATGTATATTATGATGTTTGTGTACAATAGGATCCACATTTCTTTATGATGTCTACTTTATGCTATTAGCAAGCTAGAATAAGGATAAGGATAGTACTTGAAAGAGCCATCAAAACTTTTATTGCTACAACATACCCAATGGTTTTTGGTGGAAGCTTGATTTGATTATACAACGTGGAACTATTATGCAAGCATGTCCCAATTATCCTCACACATTCTATCTCCCAATACATATATTAAACTAGCTTCATGCACATAGTTTAGCAATTTTTTTTCTCAAATCTCCAACTTGTCTTCTCCTATATGATCTTAGAGAGGCATTTTGATTTGTTGTTAAGTAGAATCATTGTACTAATATACTCTATCAACATAAACTTATATGTGTATGTTATTCATTGCTCGAATACGCTAGTACAAGTAAATATCTTTTTAGATGATTGAATCGACATTATTGAGTATGTGGTCTTGAATATTTCCTAGAATTAGCCCACATACTTGAAGATAATTGTCCCACATTAGGCAAGTGTTTGCAGCATGCATAGGTTGAAAAGTACTTATAATCAAATGAATTTAGCAAATTTCATGTAAATCTCTCTCTCTCTTTCAACCTATGTTGTCATATTGGCGAATAGTGACTTGAAAAAGATGAATCAAATAAACAAGAAAGTTACTCAACGCCTTCATGGCAATAGCTTTGATATGTTAATCTTTTCACATAACAATCACATTGAAACTTTGAAAAACTATGATAGTAAATATAAGCACACAACCATGCTATCCAAATTACATGGCGAAGAGTTGCGCACAAGTCTCTTCATTTTTCCATAATTAAAGGCAAAGATGCCATGCCCCAATATGCATTTAAAAAGGAAATGTATAATCTATATTATTTAATATTGGATGGATAAGAATTAAAGATATCATTTTGAAAATATTTTCTAACCTTAAGCCAATATCAAAATTCTAAAGATTGTGTTTCTCCTTTGGTTGTGTCAAAGCCTATAAACATGGAATAAACCAACTCATCATTATACATGCATAAGCACCTATACAAATATATAAGTGATTGTAAACATGGTTATATAAATACATACAATTGATTATGAAAGAAGTTGTGATAAACTATTATTGCAAAGTCTATTAATATACATAGATTATATGTAATATTGTAGAGTTTATTACTATGCATCTACTATGTTCGCATGAGTAGGCTTCTTGTCATTTGAGAAAACGTCTCTATGAATAGTTGTGCATAATCACATCTAGTCATATGATCAAAAGAAAAATAATTTAACAACATCCAAAACAAAGAAAGTAAGAAGTACCAACATGTGAATAAGGAGACTCACCACACTCTGGTTCTCAATAGTAACATTTACTATAGAAAAACAATACCTTTATCTTTATGTCTTCTGGGGATATGATTCACAAATAAAGCAAGAAGACATAAGCCGAAGATAATTGAGGATGGAAGCAATACAAATCGACAACATATGTATTTTTCATGAAGTTGTGCACTACTACAAAACAACAAAAATACATAATAAGACATTAATCTTGATCAAAAGGAAATGTGCACCATATGAAGCATCATGACAAAGAATATTCTTTACCCTTTTATATTCAAAGACTTCTACAATTTCTCCTCTAGAGAGTTTTTTAAAAAAATGTGAATAATAACATTAATATCGTTATGAGGCGGCGTCTATGTACAATTGCACTTCCAAAGTGTTGTAGGGGTGTCAAAAAGGGGGACCCCATATTCCAATTACAAAGTGGCTCTTTCCAAGAGCCTATATCATACTTTAAAGACATTATATCTTTTCCTCAACATTTTAAGTCAAGCAAGTATCTATCGTACTATTTTACTACACACTACTGGTTTTAAGCGGACACCCTTACTAACAATGAGGCTATATCCCTATTAGACCAAATGGCCCTAATAGTGATAGCTCTTGCACTATTCCCTACTTTTAGAGTTTTGTCATCCATCTTCCCTTTATCCCCAAGCAACTACATCTTCATGTGTATGTTTACATTCAAGCCTATAGCAGCCACCCAAGATTTGATCATCCTCCAAACTTCTTATAGAATCGGGTAGTTCTAGAGTACACGGGTAAAAGTTTTCTTTACTTTGAAGTAAATCTCACACTAGGGCTAAATTTTCTTCATGAACTTCCCCAATATATCCTTAGTACACCTTACAAAAGAAAGTGTTTAACTTATTGAATAGAGTGCTTCTCTACACCCTTTCAGCTCTACAGTGGTATGACTTCCAATGGTTTTAAGGAAATTTGCATCTTCAAAAAAATTTCCATCATTTTTTTCCTCAAAGTCCCTTCTACCTTTGGCTATTAGGGCTTTCTTTCCTCGACATTGTTTGAAGAGAATTCAACAAATGCTTCCACCTACAAACTCTAGTTGTAGCCAATCCTCTCTCTTATTGGTCAAAATATCTTGGATCCAATTAATGTTGTCTACTATAATCGTAAATTTTCTAGTAAGCTCCTGCACATTCAAAACATCTCTTACTCTAGGATTCCAAAATCAAGCCATCAATGCATACCCTTTTTCTCAACAGCCATGCACCTCTTCCAATCCCTTCTCATGGTTACCACACCATTCTCATAAGAAGCCAAGGAGAGCCATAGTTTTTGTGCTAGGGATGCATCACCACCTTGTCTTCTAAGCTAGCCCACTAAAGTATTTAATTATTACCTTCCAGCTTTGCAAGAGTGCATTAGCCATGCTCAATTGGGTGACCTTAAAGCCCAATTTTGCAAACAAGGAGGATATCATTCCACTTTGGACTTTCCCAATTTCCTTTCATAGGCTTTTCTTTTGTCATCCAAGTACTAATAGTCATAATTATCCACAGAAGTTTCTTATCCAATCTACCCACTAGTTCAAAGACTAGTCTAGCTACCTTGCTCTTCATGACCTCAACTCCTAATCCACTATCATGCACGTGCAGGTGCCTTGCCTTCAACCAACACAAAAGTTGGAAAAAGCTTGGTTAACCTTGCGAACTCTCAAGACGATAGCATCTTTTAACACCGCATTGGTATCTTTAGGCAAATCCATGGACTATGTTTAGACCAACTTTAGTAAGTCCATTCACATTGATTGCATATCCTTTGACCCTTTGGTTCATATACCCTTGTACCCTAATGTAGGCTATCTCTTGATCACTTAATCCCATCAATTCCTTATCATAATGGTCCATTACTTGCTATTAGTGCTACGGTCGAGCTATCCTATGGACTCTCTCCACTCACAACCCTTGTCTTGACATCCACCTTGAGCTCCAAAGTCACACAATAGCCCCCATGAAACCGAGTGCCAATTGGAGCTATTTGCATATCCCCAAACAAAATCCCTTACTTTCTTCTCCAATCTATCCCAACTAGCTTTGGAGAATGAGTCAGTCACTACAACAAAGGATGCTACATGATTTATCATTGCACTAAGCAGTATTGTCTTGCCATATAATCCGATAGGTAATCTCTTATACATTTTAAATTTTGGCATTGAACTTTTGCGACCTTTTGCTCAACCAATCAAAATTCTATTTCTCAATCAATACAATGCCTAGAGGATAACTATGATATCTAGTAACTTGCCCTAGTTTGATGCATTTGAATCCCTACTAACACAACAAGTCCTCCTCCTTGCTTAGAGAAAGGAACAAGAACTCAATCTTCCTTGTATTTATCTCTAAACCTGATGTAACACAAAATAGCTTGTAGATACTAAGCAATGATTCAATATTCTATTGAGATGCGTTAACTATGTTAGAATTTGCTATGCATAGAATGTTAAACTATGAGACAAAGGGAGTCCCTTAAGTGAACCTTGCTATACTTTGAAGTCTACTAGCCTAGTTAATGGGTCTTTCATTATGGCAAATAGCAAAGAGGGGGCATCCTTGCCTCAAAGACCTCTTCAACTAAAATTGAAGACATACTGGCCCATTCACATTGATAATAGAAGAAGTATTCATAAATAGGCCATTAACCACTACAAGATATAGGCCTTATATCGACGTTCAAAGCAACGAAAATGTTCATAAAGAAAATTTCCCCCATCGTCGCAAAGAACAGTCACTATCAACGTCGCATTTGCGACACTGATAGCGATGTAAATAGTGACAATGATAGAGATACTTTGCGACGCTAATAGCGATGAGTGTAGTAAATTTGCGATGCTAATAGCGATGGTAACAATGAATTTTTTTTATAATGACAGGGCAGCTTGCCCTGCCACAAATAACACTATGTGCTTTATTTGGGCCATACAAAAGAGTTTCAGTAATGTGTAAAATGCTTGTCTAAATGAAGGCAAAGTGTACGTGAATCATAAGACTGATACATAAAATAAATACGAGATCGCGTAATGAAAGCAACGATACAATCATGGCAAGATACATAGTGCATAGAAAATCCCTACACAAATCACGTGACCAAAAAAGAAGAGCATGTGCGCTCCACGGATCCAAGGATGAGCTATAGATCCTTGCCATCCGAAACCTCATCCCACCGTAAAGGAGTATCGAACGGACTCTGCAAAGAAAGAAACAACTACACATCACTCCACCATACAATAATGCATTTTAATTAAAATTAGTAACTACGAATAAGAAAGATGAGTGACTTACATGGCCGTCGCATCCATACAATCTGTTGATCAATGCAGTGAAACCGTGTCTCTCTGCATATCGAGTCTCTAGTCTGGTGGGATCACGGTTTGTAATGGAGTGGTGCAAAGAAAACAAAATACAACTGTTAGAGACACGGTTGTTAGTACAAGGGATATTGCAAAAAAATAAGCAAACAGAACCAAAGAAAAACTTACAAAGTCCTCCAGATATGTCCTGTGGCCGCCACTCCCAAGATGATGGACCACTCCTACCTCCAGTCGTGTCCTCGCCGCCTCGTGCTGCTATCTCCAACGTCTTGGAGAATCTGTAGCCTCCTCCTTGAGTTGGCACCAGCCATCCACGTCTAGCCACTTGGGGTTTAAGGCCCCACTCTTAAGTGCCTTGTGTGCGTCCGATCGTCTGTGTGACATGTACGCACGCATGCATTCCATCATCTAGCCTATGGAAAACCTATATGCTACAGCAGGTACCAAAAACTTCTCATGCAAGGATGCTACCATGTAGTCCTTGCTCCCCTCTGGTATGTTCTTCCAATGATCCAAGTCGTTGTGCTGAAAAACTTGTTGGCACAACTCTTTCATATGAGCCATCAACCTCCTTCCCTCATCATTCATGATGATGGCTCTTGTCCAATCATCTACAAGGTATCCATACCTCTCTGGGGTATGCCTAAGATGTGTCCTCTCCCACCTCAATCACACTCCTGAGCATATCTAGGAGACCCCTGTACATCTGATGTAGCTACGGGGGTAGTATATATCTGAGTAGCACCCATAATGGTGCCACTTGTGCGGACGACTGAGCAAAAGTTGGAGTGACTGGAGTAGACGTCCCCACAGGTGTGACAAATCCCATAGGTGACGTAACTCCAACAGAACAATGAGACGGAAACACTGTGTTGGTACCTCCACAACAACCACTTGAGCCACGCTCTCTCGAACTGCCACCAGTGTGAGGAGTAGCACCTGTATCTCGAGCCGACCGCGGGCTCACTGCATCCATGTCTTCGTAGCATTCCCCAGAACCACTCCCTCCGTCCGACCCAAGTCTGAAGCGTCGACCTCGTCTACTGGAAACTGAAGCATCATAGCACACCGAAGTAGATCTTATAGAAGGGCCTGATGGTGTTCGAGATAGCTCTCTCTTGGTCCGCCATATCTCTAAATTGAGCCATATGATCTAGAGACATATGCGTGAAGATCTCTTGTAGCTCCTTGTCGCTCATCCCTCGACTCATTGTGCTGATCTAAATATCCACAAAGGTCACCTGCAAAGACAAAAATTGATGTTAGCATAATCAATATAAATCAAGCAAAGCACGATAATATAAATCTTAAAAAAATGATTTTACTTAAAATGCATATCTTATATACCCTTATAGGCGATTCCTCAACAAATTGAGTAGGTGGATGCTCCAAGTATGAAGTACCCTATGGTCCCATGTCAATCTTTTGACACAACTTCGCATACACTGGAAGGTCGATAGACATGTCACCACAAAAGGATGAGTCCACCTCGTTCTCAAAGAATTCTTGGACTCATGTATTTCCATCATTGTTACCCAATTCTGGGTCCTCTACATGCTCCAAGCTTTTGGTGCCCTCCACCCCGTGCAATATCGACCCTCTATTTGCATACTGTCCTCATCTATGCTCAGAATATCGCTTTGATCATATCCTCTCGCACTTCGGGGAGCTGAAGGTATAACATATCACGATCAAGGTTGTCAGGGGTTTGGATAGAAAATTACATGTTCAAAATCGCATACAAGAGAGATTTAACTTTTATGACATGTACCATGTTGTAATAAAATAAAAAAAACCATGAGTTCATGCACCTGTTCACAATGGGCCGGCAACACAAACGTGTGGTGCAAATCCATCCATCTTTTTTCAGAATCTATTTCGAGAAATCCAGATAAACCTCGTCGAGCTATTGCTCCAGCTTCTTTAAGTACCACTTTGAACCACTGCTCATTGAATAGGATCATGGAGAAGCTATGGTAATCCATTGTGATAATACTTTGCAAGTTTCCAAAATACTCCATCTCATTTATAACCGTGTTTGGATCCGTTGCTCATTGTTGGCTCTCTTGCTCAAACTTTGCCATGATACCACAATCTGTTGTGGAGCACATTTTATCGATACGCTCCATGTGGAAATGCCGTCTGCGTGACCACGCCGCACTATATATTTTGTACTGTACATTGAAACACTCAATTAGTTGTCGCATATAAAATATAGATACGACAAACCCTAAACACATCGTCACCTTTGGACTACATCCCCTTGAGAATTCCTACTCCTCGGTTGAGATCTTCGTTCCTTCGTGAGACATTGTGGTCAAAGCTCCATGCAACCATCACGTTGACATAAACCGCGGCATCTCCTCCATGCCCTCGGGATATCGAATCGGTCGATGGCGTGTACTATGTCAAAATTCAGATCGCATTTCTTCTCGACCTTTCCTAGCTTGCTCGTACCTAGCGAGCCACGTCTCCATGGAGGCATGGTGCAATATACAAAAGTGATTCACTTTCTCCTCCATTGCAGCATCCATTCTTTTTTCTATCCCATTTACAACCACCACATCTCCGGTCAGTCTATCATCATCCTTCAATGACCATAGCATACTGTTGTCTAAATCCACCGTTGGTAGCCACTGTGAAATATATACTAATGCCTCAGACACCAACCAACCTTCAGCCATGCTACCTTCTGGCCAAGCTCGTTGTCGCACAAAGCCTTTTAGGATTTTCATGAAGTGCTCCAAGAAGAACATCCATTGTATATGGATAGGTCCAGTAATCTCCACTTCATCTACAAGATGCACAAGAACGTGGATTTATATCATGAGCATACTAGTGGGCAGGTATTTCTCAAAGAGATAGACCGTCTCCACTGCTCCCTGCTTTGCGGATTCAATAGAGGACGTCTTAATCTCCTTCTATGAGATCCATTGCACTAAAGTTGACAACTTGTAAATCACCCCGCTTATTTCTAGAGTAAGGCATCCTGTGATCACGGTCGGTAGTACAAATTGCCACAAACGAGGAAGCATTATGAACAATGACTACACTCCAAATAGCAAAATACGCAGGCCACTTACAATCCATTTGTAGTACAAACCTGACATATCTTATGCCAATCATGGGATTTTAGCCCTGATAATTGGTCATCTTTAGAAAACGCGGACCTGAGAGAACACATCATACTCGTTGGAGTGCGGATAGACTTGATAATTTGCTTCACAATGCGTCCTTCTTTAGTGGACAAGACCCAAGGAGCGCGAAGTAGCTGCAAGCGACCATCAGTACTTGACTGTGACCAAAGCGCCTCCATCTTGCCTACCTCCTTCAAATCCATTCGTGCCCCTACAGTGTCTCTCTTTCCTGTGATGTGGTCCCATAGTAAGCTGCCCACATTCTTGAAAATATGCATGGGATCCAACAAGTGGTTGATCTGTAAGTGGGTCCAATACGACAACTCGTAGAAAACTAAGAACCGTCGCATTCCATTTGGATGTGACTTCATGTGGACCATTTTTATCTTGTACCAGCTTTGGGCATTCATATGTGCTGGAGGTTGTCCAAGAAAACCTTCCCTTAGTTCATGACCCTTTGGCAAGAAAGCGGCGTGTCCTTGATATACCATCTTCTTCATGGTTCGTGACCTTCGGGAGTCTAACTGTGCCCCACACAATGGATATGCATGATAACCTGAGGTAACCAGACCTGTCCCAACACCTCTATCCAGTGAATATAAACTTGAACGAGCTATGATAGATATTACCAACGAGAACGGAAGCCTACTTACCTGAGCATTCCCCGAATCCCGAAAACTCGTGCATGGTCCACATGAGAATGGCTCGAATATTGGCGGAGTGTCGACCATCGTGCTTGCTCATATCTTCCACGGTGATCCCTTCCTCCCACAAAATCTTAAGCTCATCGACTAATGGACGAAGATATACATCCATCGTTTTGACTTTGTAACGGTCGGGAACGAGCAAGCTAAGGATGAGATGTCCTTTCTTCGTAGAAAGCCATGGATAGACCGAATGGGTTTACTACATCCATAGCAAGACCAAGCCAAAGATTCCTTGGATCTTGGGAAAAGCTTGGAAAGGTAGAGTCAATGTGGCTCCATGTGCGTGAATCTGCTGATATTCGTTGAACTCCATCAGTAGATCTATTCTGCGCATGCCACGTTATCAAGCTCGCCATGCCAGACGTACGAAACATGTGGTTTATGCAGGGGATAAGTGGAAAGTGTCTAAGAACTTTTTGAGAGATGGTTTATCCTTACAAGTCCTGTCGATACCTGTGAGCACGACACTTTGGACATGTCTCCATCGTCTCATATTCTCCTCGAAACACTATGCAATCGTTGATATATGCATGGATGCTGTTGTAGTCCATGCCAAGCTTTCGTAAAATATGTCACGCATCATCACGAGACTTAGGCATGGTATTTACAAGTGATAATATATGATACTTCAGTAACCCGAAAAACAATAAAACACCTTGAAAAAGCACAAATGTTTTTTATAATAGTACCGAAAAGAAATCAACGAAGCGTACATATAAAGTATCTAAACAACTCGGTCACACTCGCATCGCTCCACCCGTATTTTGCTTGCACACTTAGGAGTGCAAGCAGTGTCTTCAGGTGAGATATTCGGCACCCATCATATAATGGTATGGATGCTTCCTCTCTAAGCGGATCAGATGTCTGGATATCCATGGGCATCAATGCATCGATCATTGCCTCCATCTCAGGCTCCAAGATTGTAGGAAAGTCTTGAAGGCTGCCTGTCTCCTCTGGTATTGATGGTATAGATTGGGTAGTACCTTCGAAGTGGTGTTTTGGCTCAGGCACTCGATCCATCGCATGCCCACGAACTCTTCTAACTGGCCGCAAAGGATGCACTCCTCCTTGGGAGGAGACACCACCTCCCTGGATAGAAAATTTGCTGACCACACCCAATGTTTTTGTATATGATATTCAATTAGTTTGCGAATACAATACATGACTGATATACACTTTTCTTACCATTTGCTCAAAATCTAAGATCGCCTAATCAATGATCTCTAATTGAAACTCACTGAAGCGTCGTACGTATTCTATAGACAATTGACGTTTTCGTCTAATTGCTAGCTTACATTGAGAGCAAGGACATGGGATATGCTGATTAAGATACGCCTCACGATCTTGAACATCATGACATTCATCATTTTTCATTTAGTCTACATTACGACAAACAATTTGTTTTTGTTATCATTCTTTTTTTCTTTCTTAAATTGTTTGAGAAGGGATTTCTTCTCTTGTAACTCAACAAAATTAATGTATGTAAAGTCTCCACCCACCCACAAATTAACGTATGTCGGAGTGTTTCCCATCTCGTGGTATTGCACCGGACCTCACCGGACCTCGCCACCACCACCACCACTACTACTATTACTATTACTATAAACAAGAAAAGAAGAAGTTAAAGAACAAGATCTTACTCTCTCTTTGTTTTTTATCTATTCATTCTCTTCTCTCCCTCCATCTCTCTTTCTCTCTCTATTTCTTTATTATGGTGTATGTTTATTCCCTCTCTCTCGTTCTTTCTTTCTTTTTCTCTCTTCCTCTCCCTCCCTCATTTCCTTTAACAAAACATCTCTCTCTCTCTCCTGCTACTGCTACTTCTACTAACACAATATTAGTGAATTTGGGAATCTCCCAATTCCCACTTTTTGAATACTAAAAAGGTGGCACCCGGATAACATGCCCATAAGTTTCTCAAAACCATATGATGTGACCTATCATTGGAAAACACTTGAAAAATGGAATCTATTGAGCTATAGAGCGCTCAATTTGGAGTTATGGTGTTCAAGTTATGACAAATCCAAAGATTTGACCATGTGTCCCAAACTTATGGAAAATTCCCATATTCCCCAATATGGTGTTTACTACAATAAACAAGAAAAGAAGAAAAAACTACTACTACTACTACTACTATAAAAACAACAACAACAAATAAGAATACTAAACAACAATAAATAAGAAAAAAAAAAAACAACAACAACAAACAAGAACACTACTACTACTACTACTACTACTACGCCCATGACTACGACTACCATAACAACAATAAACAAGAAAAGAAGAAATTAAACAACGACTACCACAACAACAACAAACAAGAAAAGAAGAAATTAAACGACTACTACCACCACCACTACCACCATTACTACTACTATTAAAAACAAGAAAAGAATAAATTAAAAAACTACTACTATTACCACTACTACTACTACAAAAAACAAGAAAAGAATAAATTAAAGAACTACTACTACTACTACCACTACTACTACAAACAAGAAAATAAGAAATTAAAGAACTACTACTACTACTACCACTACAAACAAGAAAAGAAGAAATTAAAGAACTACTGCTACTGCTACTACCACTACTACTATTACTACTACTACAAACAAGAAAATAATAAATTAAAGAGCATGATCTTACTCTCTCTTTGTTTTTTATTCATTCATTCTCCTCTCTCCCTCCCTCCCTCTTTCTCTCTTTCTCTCTTTCTCTCTTATGTTTAATGTTCCCCCCCCCCTCTCTCTCTCTCGTTCCTTCTTTCTTTCTCTCTCTTCCTCTCGCTCTCATTTCCTCTCTTTCTCTCTCAGTACACATGATTTTTAACAAAAACAAGCAAAAGAAAAGGAGAAAAAAACAAAAACAAAGCAAGAGGGAACAATGCACTCACTGCAAAGGCCCGAGGATGGATTCGGCGGCTCCTCTTTGCCCTCCGTACACTTCCTCCTCTTCTTCGCAAATGGCGGCGGCGGTGGTTAGAAGCTCTCATTCTCCCTATTTCTCTCTTTCTCTCTCTCTCCCTCTCAAACGCAAGATGCAATTCACTCTTCCTTTTGCTCCCTCTTTCGTTCGTTCGCACAAAATGAAGCGCTCAGGTTTCGGCCCGCTTTTTTTCGCTTGAGTACCGTTGCTATTTCACTACTAATTTGCATCGGAAATGGCCGTCGCTATACTCCTGTATCCTTGTAGTGAACCATCTTACAGAAGTGGGCCCCAAATCCCATCTTGGAGAGAGTTTCTAAGATAAAGTCCTACCTAACTCTATGTTAACTGCAAATTGCAAAATGCCTTCACAAATTTTTGAAGAAATTTTGAAACCATTGTACTAATCATCTTGAATATTTATATTAACAATTAAGTATGGTGCAAATTGTACACAATTTTGAGTGGTGCCATCAGGTGCTTCTCACATTAGGAGTAAGGCTTAGGTGCATAAAAATGAGGAAAGACAAGCCATATGGCGACAATAAATGGGATCCCAAGGGAAAGGTAGAAACACTAACCCTAAAAGAATAAAACAAGCTATTCATGTGTGTGCAAACTCTTTTTAATGATCTTGCTACTCTATTGTATCTATGTGAGATTGAAGAGGAAGTGTGAAAGAGTGTGTGGAGTGATGGACATGGTGTTGTGAAGCTCTTTTTACTCTTTCCTCTTTTTCCACATCCTATCTTGGTGAGTTGAAGGAAAAGAGAGAGAGAGAGAGAGAGAGAGAAAGAGAGAGAGAGAGAGAGAGCAAGGAGATGAGAGAAAATAAACTAAAATAAAAGACTAAGAGAGAAAGAGAGAAAAAAAATAGGCATAGGGAATTGAGAGAGAGAGAGAGAGAGAGAGAGAGAGAGAGAGAAGAGCTAGATTGTTGTAACGCCATGACGATTCTAGTGATGCACTAAGCTACCATAATCAACAGCTTTCATGTTACTACATGCCCTTTAGTGTACACAAAACCATCTCTATTTCCTATTTCATAATCTAATTTCCAATTTAGCAGTGGTTTTTGTGCATTTAATATGTTTCAAACAACCTTTTACAATTCTCATACATTTCAGTAAGCCTACTTTGAAGTCGAATGCATTCATGAGTACCATTTCTGACTATATTGCTTGATACAAGCCATATGCTAGTGCTATTGAACTACCACATATGACTCAACATTGACAAAACTACGACCTTATTTGGATCATTTCTCCCCTATTGCATCCTCTAAAATAGTTCATGTGTACAATACTGCAATCTTTCTGAGATGTCTGCAATCTTTGATGTTTATATTTGAGCGTGCAGGAGATGAGTTCTAAGTAGAGCAGTACAAAGAAAAATTGTAGAATTTTTTGCCAATGGAAAATCTACATCATGACGTTGAGAGGGAGTTGAACTTTAAGCAATAGCACCAGCAGGAGTAAGAGCAACAAAGATTGCATGAGCGCATGACAGAGAAGTACCACGGTAAATTTGACAGAAAGCAGGTCTTTTACAGTCACAGCTGGTCTAACAGATATTGCAGTAACAATCAAAGTTAATAGCACCAACGTTGTCATGCATTTGAGCTCCTGAACTCTATGAGTAACAGTAGTGGAAGCACTTGTAGGAATTGCACTCTACAAGCAGGGAGTTCTCATGGAAGTCATTGATATGCTTTGAGTCAGAGTTAATGAGCAGCAGTAACCATGATAGTTGGAATAGCAAATTGTAAGAGGTTGTTTGTGCCTATTGGCATGCCATCTGGCATTTCCTTACATCTCAATAGTCTTATAATTGGTAGCATGTCATATTCACAAGCAGAAGTATCAAAATTTCCATCATCTGTGAAATGCACAGACAGTCAGATTTTCAATGCCCTAGACACTTGTTCAGGGTCTGCCGGTACTCAAGCATTGTTCAAGCGTGTTTTCCAAAATACAATCCATTGCAACCACATAAGACTGCAGCGTCTGCATCATTTATCTCTGGATCTCATCTGAATCTGATTAACTAGAACAAGGACTTCAGCACATCCTTGATGGCAGCAATGGGCAGGGCTGTATTGATTTGGACAGAGTTGTATTGATCATCAATATGACAAAGACACCTGCAGAGACATTTGCAAGTCCAGTAAATCCCATAAAGCGACCTCAACAACGTCAAAGTGATTTGTCCTTCGAGCCAAGGAAAAGATGTACAGGCAACAACTAGCCCTCACAACCTTGACTTCTCCTTCATAACCTCTCCTTCTTCAGCACCTTCTATATGGCAAAGATGCTTGAGCACTAAGATCAAGCTCTTAATCAGGATAACCACGCACATTAAGGCCAGGCCAGGATGGCACAGACAGTGCGGGATATTTTTGATCATTTCGTGGACATATTGGCAGCTTGTATATAGTGCTTGAGTTCCATTATCAAGCTCTCAATCATGATAATCATGCTGCTAGTATATAGTGCTTGAGTTCCATTATCAAGCTCTCAATCGTGATAATCATGCTAAATCAGATCATGTCCAGAATTCATCAACAGGCGCAGCTTCTGTCCTTGAGCATCTCATGAATTCTTGGCTGGCTTCATAAATATCAGAGTGGTACTCCAAATGATCCTTGGAATGCAAGGATTGATGCTACAAAGGTTTGGAGTGGAGATATTGCCATGGAAGAGTCTAGATCCATGGTAAGCATCTTGCATGGGAGAAGAGAATAGACTTGGAGAAGAAGAAGAGACCCTTCTTTGGAAAAAGTAGCTAGGCTTTTAGTCTTCTGTAAAGTCTTTCAGGACTCCATTTTGTCTAGTCACCCCCAAAGTAAGCTCCAAGAAAGCCACAACTTGTTAAATTAGCAAGAAATCCGCCAATAACTTCTATAATGTCTTCAATTGTAGCCACAATTACATGTAGAAGTCCCACTTAGGCTTGATATAGCAACCAAGATTTGTAACCACAATTGCATGTTCCAACTTGTGACACCATATCCAAAACTTGAAAATGACCTATTGCTTGGATCTAACTATTGCTTTGATACCATTGAAATGAAAGGAACTTAACTTAGCCTAAATCTGGCTAAAGAATTAAACATGGAGTAATCTAATTGTTGGAAAATGGAAAGAAGCCATAGCCTACTGTGTTAAACTAAGAAAATGAACAAGAAAAATAGAAAATTGCAACTAACTCTACAAAGTTTTGGTTGATGATAATGACAAAAAGTATCTACAATAACACACTCTCCCCTATTTACAGTTCTCCTCCAAAACTAACTAGTGCCAATTAATTTCGAGTTATTTATAAGGCTTTGGACTTCTTCATCCTCTACTATCCTTCATTACAACCATTCATCACATTTCGACATGCAATCAATGCATTCCATGATGTTACATCCTTTTGGATCAATTTGTCAAATGTGGGGATTTGCATAGTCATTGTTAAGCACTCATGGATGGTACATGTCTATCACTATCTTGGACTTAGATGAAGAGGACAAAGGCTAAGTGACCAGGTGAACAATGATGATGATGCCCATGACAATGATGAGGATGAATAAAAGGATGAGGACCAAGAAAAGGTGCCTTAATTAATTATTAATTGGCACATCCTATGGATTTTGAGAATGGAATAGTAGGTAGTTGGAATGGCATCCACACAAGGATTTCAAGTAGGTTCCCCTTGGGACCATGGTGAGACAACTTGGATGCCATGTGGGGATTGATATTGCCTCAGGGTAGCAATTGGCATCTCTTCTTTTGAGCATTACACAGGAGCTCCTTTACTAGAGCTTAGCAACTACTTGATCTTGATTTTAACCTTACACAGGAGCTCCTTTACTAGAGCTTAGCAACTACTTGATCTTGATTTTAACCATGTATTCTTTTTAGTTGTATTCGTGTTGCCTTATTACAAGGCTCTCATCCAATTACTTTTTCAAGTTGTAATGTTAAACTTGTTGAAATTAGGCATAGTACTTATGAATCAAGAACCTTTGGTAGT
Source organism: Lygodium microphyllum (assembly GCF_053477565.2). Lineage (NCBI taxonomy): Eukaryota > Viridiplantae > Streptophyta > Polypodiopsida > Schizaeales > Lygodiaceae > Lygodium > Lygodium microphyllum. Next base: position 88,535,783 of record NC_141142.1, on the reverse strand, counting down.
AGTTCACGTGTTGAGAACATGAAAATTTGTATTATAGGCTCTCAATTTATGATAAAAAATAACTACCAAAGCTTAAAGCATCTTCTCACCTAGCCTCAAATCTCTTATTCCATATTCCATTGGATTTTTTACTTCAATCTCTTCATCGACACATTCAATATCACTTGGTCATGAGAATATTGCACTACCTGATGCTTTGAGCTGTCAGCTTGTGCACAAAGATTTCATTCTTTCTTTTACTTCATTAGAGTCCATGAAAGATATCTATTTGAATGGTCTTGAATTCCATGAACCATGGCTTCAAAATTATAATGAAAATTGAATTCCTTTCAATAATTTGCATGCATTGATGGTTTTCTTTTATTTGAAAAGCACATTTTTAAAACTAATCCTTTTTGAGTTTTTGTACTTCAAGAAGTTCACAATCCTCCCTAAAGGGCTATCACAATATTATTTCTACTCTTCACAATCATAAAGATGTTTTTTATTTGCCTCATATGGTTAAGGATATTGCTTCTAATAACAATTGGATTCCTATTAATAGTTTTTCCTATGCTGATGGTTTCCTTTTCTTTGAAAAGCACAATTGTGTAACACACTCTTTTCAATTTGTTGTTCTTCAACAAGTTTCTAATCCTCCTCAATGGGTTTTCATGGTATTATTTCTACTCTTTGCAATCTCATAGATGATGTCTATTATCCTCGTATGGATTGCTTCTTTTGTTTTTGGATGCTAAATTTGTCAAAGGGGGTAGAAACATATAATATAAAATACTATGGTTTCTAGATTTATTTTGTGTAAACTTTTGCAAGTTGACTTTAAAGGAGGTCCAAAATGCAAAAAATGTAGTTATAATCATGAAAAAGTACTTCTTATAATCAAATATCTCCACAAGCTAAGTTTTTAGAGGTGCTTTATTAGTATAAGCATGTGAGGATGTGTGTGTGTGTGTGCGCGCGTGCGCATGCATGCGTGTGCTTTGGCATATGTATGTGTCATGTATGTCTTTTCTAACTTGATAAGTTCAAATGATAAATGTGCACCAGATCTTTCACTATGGTTTTTAGTGGGGGATCCAAAGAAATACGTTGATGGTTTTCTTATACCTCTTCCAATTTTTAAATTTCCTTGACAATAAATTACTATATACTTTATTACTAGTTTCTCTACTATATTGTCTCCTCCCCCCAAGAAAAGGACTTAGATTGCCATTGATCATTCTAGTAAAACAAGCCAAATTTGTTGCTTGTGAGAAAACATTAATAGTTCCTCAAGCCATGAATGTAATTCTTAAAAATATTTTTAATCAGGGTTTATTTAATGTTGTTATATCTATTAGTGATTCATGTTTTTGCAATAACTATTATGTTACTTTGCCTACTAATCTTGGTGTTAAAAGAGACTTCAATTTTGCATTTCATGTTGAGATAAATACATAGATTGAAGCCACAAGTAATATAATTCTTGATTTGTTATCTGCATATGCTATATCACATCTTGGAACCATGTTGCTTTAAGTTACTTCGATTATGCATAACAATACACTTTTGAAGGCACCATTTAAACTTGATTCTAGTAGAGTAATAGTTGCCTTTCATATGTCTAATTGTATAGAATGATCATTCTTGATAAAAGTAGTGCATGCTCAATCTAGTGATCTTAAACTACTCAACCTAGGGTAATAAAAAAAGAAAGACTATGGAATATAAAGAAGATGACTTTGTTGTTTGAGAATTGAGAGGTGTAGATTGAAAAGCATAGAGAAAACTAAGGTCTCAAAAATTTCCCTAGATTTTACTAGGACCTCTTAGAATCCCTAGAAAAATAAATGACAATGCCTTCAAAATTGGCCTTCCATGTCATCAAAACATTCATAACATCTTTTCTATTATTCATCGTTGACCTTTTAAGGGACCTTTTTGTTCATCTAGTATATAAAACATCTCCTTTACAAGTAATGGATATCAAAACATTAAGAACCAAAGTTATCTTGGATACCGACCACAATACTCCTCATATAGGTTATGCCTATTATCAATATCTTATCAAATTTAAGAATCATTCAATTACGGGATCCCAATGAATAACAATCTAAGCTCTGGGATCCTTCTTGTCTTGTTATCTATATGTCATGTCACTTGCAACTAAGGACAACTGCTTTCGTACCTTGAGAATATTTTGCAACGAGGTATTATTTATATTGTTAGAGGGATGATGGTGTGGAATGGTTCTCCTCTATGTTTTGAGGCATCTTTTCAAGGTAATGATAGTCTTAGTTATTCTCCCTTAGGTGAAGAGTTGATGATGGTATCTGCCTTTCCATGTGCAACACTTGCTCTTGTTATCTATACATGCTATCACTAGCATGTAAAGACAATTTCTTTCCCACCTAGGTATACATGTAAAGACACTTGCTCAAATTATCTATACATGGTGTCACTAGCAAGTAAAGACAATTGCTTTCTACCCTAAGGATACATTTCCATGATGCATTAGTTTTATTGCTAGAGGGACAATGATCTCAATAGCGTACATCCTCAAGCTACTTTGCAAATAACTATTATTGACTACAATATGACATGGCCACTACATGTGGGTGCCTCCTTACCATAGTTGAAAAACATTATGCAATCAATTTGCTATAATGCAACCCACATACTATGTCTACTTTCCTACTTTCATCATCAAGTCCCACAAACTAGACACACCTAAAGAGTTGCTTCATCACTCGCTCTTGGACAAGATCCTAACTAAAGAGGAACTCCACTTGCTACTCACTTTAATGGCCCTTTCTAGGTGCTCTTCCCAATTAGTGTGCACATAAGGCTGTCCACAAACACTTCCTACCATTTCCACAGTATATTCTTAAAGATTGTGCATATGAGCTATTAAAATGTAGCAAGGATAGTAGTCAAGTTGAAGGGCATGACTAAGTATGCAAACACTCCCCACTCAATGGCAAATATTGCATTGTGCTTGTTATTCGAATGAACTTACATGTGATTATAGCTTGAAAATTCATCAAGGAAGCTATAGGCTTCCTTCCTTGTGACTCTATCCCACTACATGATCGATGTAAGGCAACATGTCGTTATATCTTTTTGTTACACCATTGGTCTTCTTGTAGTTTACATACACTTAGTTTTGAGTGCATGCGAGAAGTGAGCTTTTTGAGCAAGCTTTTCTAGGAAGCCTCCATTTCTTGTTCCATGTAGTCAACTTATTCCTCCTCTTCTCTTGGGGCATATATCAAGCACCACTACTGCCCCACCATCGCCACCACCACCACCACCACCACCACCACCACCACCACCACCACCACCACCTCTATCGCTGCCTCTACTACTGCTGCTATCACTACCATCTCCACCACTTCCACCACCACCATCCCCACCCATGATTCTCCCCCCATATTAAGTACCTCAAGTACATCTCTCTCTCTCTCTCTCAGTAACTTCTCACTTTCTCCCTCTCTTACACTCACTCACTCTCTTGCTTGCTCTCTCCCTCTCTCTCTCCTTGTGTCACTTACAAAGAAACACATTTTCTTAGACATTTTTAAGTGTTAATATCAGAACAAAAATAATATCACATTGTTACTCCCACATGCACATATACATTCACATACCTCTCTCTTTTATGTGTGTGATTTGCTATTACATCTTGATACATCATCATTTTCATTGTGCACACATAAGTGAAACCACATCGCACATGTTTTAGCTACTTTCAATTGAGCATTGCTATGTGGACTTACAAGATGATACAATATCAAATAGTTTGTTATACTTACTGCAATAATGTATGATATCTATTGTTTTTCACATTGTTCGAATGATTAATATCAGGACAACAATATTACCTCATTGTCACTCAATCCATTGTGCACATAAAAATTCACATGTGGGCATGTATCTACACTCCACCCTTTCTTAGATATTTCACACGTGCTTTATTTATACATCTTATAGTATTGCAATTGAGTGAAAGCCTATACACAATCTCCTTCACTTGCACATTCCTCTCCCTTTCTCCTCTTCTCTCTTATCCTCATTTCATTGTGCTTGTAAATCAACATAGTTAAATAATTTTGAAGTTACATATTCATCATGCACATCAATTATCAATCGAGTTCCATTACAGGAGGATGGAATGGGTGATCCCTGATGACAAAGTCTAGGACTGAACCATGGAAGCATGCTAGCTCACTCAAGTAGGGAAGCATGTGCTACAGGAGGATTGTGTCCATTATGTTTCCCTCAAATGGGAGTAGGCATATAAAAGCATTGGGTGGGTTCCTTTGCATCTTCTCCATGCTATCATCCACAAATAGTGTCATTGTTAGGTTGAAGTGTGGCCAATCAATGTCATCAAAACATTTTAAGAAAAGGGGCTTTGTGTAACTCTTTATGGAAGAAGTGATTGTGGGAGTTGCTTTGCACTTACCTTGTGCATATTGAAATACAAAAGTTGGTGCTTGCTTTGATGACTTCATACATTTACTTCTCACCAGTTGGAGTAGCTCACTTAAGTTATCATCCTTCATTGAGCTCCAAATGGCAATGTTAAACAATATGGCTATGTCCTTCAAAAACTTTGCGAGCCGTGCTGTTGCAAAATCACCCAATACCCACCCACTTTCAGGGGGTTCACCGGTAATGATTCCTTTTGCTTTGGCCACCTATGTAGAAGTAACCCATTTATATCGAACAAAATTAATTTTTGGGTTGTGGGAGGTAGCTATACATGCGCACATGAAAAGATGAGCACCCATGTATTAGTATGATGAAAAAGAGCACTACATTACAATCAAATATTGTAATTACCTTTGGTCTTAGAAATCTTCCATCTTCAGCAAAGCGATACAGATATGCAATCTTCTATTGAAATTTAGTGCTACTGATGCAAGGTCACCATATCCCACATTACAATCTAAAATGATGTCCCCTTCTTGTGTGTATATTTGCAAGAATGAGCTCCAAAAATCCCTCCCATGTTGCATGCCACCATATAAGGGATTAGGAATCTACTAAATGTCTACAAAACATATTTGTAGTGGTTTAACAACATTAGATCTCATATTGACCTCTCACTGGGGATCTTGATGTATCTTGCACACACTCATTCGTAGTAATGTCGTCTTTTATGAACTCTGGAGGGCTAATTCCATTGTAAGCGACATCTGAACGCATGTATACTAGAATATATATTAATGTACCTACATTTAAAGCATGAAATACTAATTTTAGCAATTGCACTCATTGAACGGAGCCAACAAGTGTGATACGTAAACAATATTTAGTATTATCATATCATGACTTTAAAACTCTCACCTCTTTACCTCTAATGTCACAGATAGGCATCTCACAATGAACAACATGTGCCATACATAAGGCCCAACACTTCTGCTCCCCCGACTCCATCTGTTGGTGTCCATCCTCCACAACCTACTCGATGAGCTCTACCATGGAGTGTATTGTGGCAAGAAAAAGTAACATCCCTGTGTTCTTGAACACATGATAAGCCAAATGCACGACATTGACTGACTCTACCTTAGTATGGGAGTTCCATGATGGAATTCCATCCCCCAATCCATGCACAACACTATCTTCACGGAGACAAACCACCATTATATTGCATGCTATGTTTATGGTTTCTTCATCAATCTTGACCATCTTGTGTTGGTTGACCTCCTCTAATGCCTCTACTAATCGGAGAATACCTCACTTGACTGACCACTTCGTAATGCATTTCTTGTCTCAAATGGGTCGCACAGAACTGTATGCCATTCCACCTTCGCCATTGTAGCAGCATGGGAGACATCGACTTACAAGGGGTCTTCCATGCAACTTTTAGTGTGGACCTTTGCATATTGACTCCTAGATTAGCAACATATTCTTCTTACTGAATGTTACTATAGATAATATTATCGAGACACGTTTGTTTACTTGTGTATCTGGCTGGCACATCTTGTATGATTGCAGCTTCATGGTTGAATATGTCTTGCAATGGGCTTCCACATGACTTTCAGTATGGCCCTCTACATGATGATCTCACAATTAACAACATATTCTTCCTTCAAAATGTTACTATAAATAATTATTTTGAGACACGTTAGTTTACTTGTGTCTGTGGTGGCTGGTACATCCTCCACCACCATTATAGGTTCATAATCAAAAATTGTATCCCCCTTGCAAAAAGATAGACCATTCTAATTGACATTGTTTTGTGGGGGGAAAAAAAACCATGAGTCATGCTTGTTTGTGTCTATGGCTCTATAGCTCTAGTCGAGCCTCTACTACACATCCAAACCACCCCACATGGCCTTGCAGCGGCCAGGATTGTCTAAAGGGGTATACTACCCTAACCTCTAATGTAGAACTTTGTGTTTGTATGGATTGTAATCCAACGGATAGCCCTTCCCACACTTCTTAGAGGGAGTCCCTACATATCGATGTAATACACCACATAAGCACAGATAAAAGAAGTGCCCATTGGTTGACTATGCGGCCTCACACTACGACTCTCCTACACCTTGGGGATTGGCCCCAAGATGTGCCATTCATACATAGAACACATACGAAACATGCTCCACTCTTTTAATCGATCAATCTAGGAGATGTAATATATTCCTCAAAAAATACTTCCCAAAGGAAACAAACCACTAACCCTATAGCTTAGGGTACCTCATCTCCTCAACATAGGTCACTGTTTGGAAAAACAATTGTTGTGCATCCCCAGGATGATACCATGTATTGCGTGCAATGCAATTGTGTATGATTTTTCTCAAACATGTTTTCCATCATCAACCAATATTGTAAAGGTGCAAAACATTTCTTTTCATGCCTTTACTCTAAACGAGCGTGTTATTTAGAGCCAGCACTGAGTATGCTCGTATTACTAGATTCTCTTAATTTTAAACCACACATGTCCTATATACCATGCATTAGATTTTTTTTTCAAAATTTAACGTATTATCAGTCCTTAACACCCCCCTTCTCCCTACCGCTTAAGGTTGTACATTTGGTGGTAGGTTTAGAGAGAAATTTTAAATGTACTTTTCCTTCATAAAAGTAGTAAATACCCATTGTAACATAAAGATAGGGCTGAACTGAGGCTAAACCTCATGCCTCAACCTTATCATATATTCACAAACACAAATGTTATTTTTTGAATATAAAAAACCTATTATTTCTTATTTTATTTATTTATTTATTGATAAATATCCATATTTTTTGATTTATTGATTTGGAGTAATTAAGCTTACTAAGAATTATTTATCACATTCCATTCCACAAGAACACCATACACACAACAAAACCCCAAAATCGCATGATTTTTCTTAAAACCACAATGTTGTGGGTTTTGTGTGTCTATAAAGAAATTATTAGATGATCGAATTTTCTTGATTTTCTTAATATTTCTGATTAGTCACAGCATTGATAACCAAATATAACCATTTCCAATCATTTACCAACTGAATTTATCATAAAACAATTACATTTACGACTTACTCATAGAACTGCACCTTATATCGTACGTATTTTGTGATTGGAGACCCGCTGATGCTTTCCAATAGCCATTGACGATCCTTCCAACCTTGATCTACACTCTATGCTCTAGCATCATCCCACGATAAAAATCTATTATCTCAGCCCACTCCCTTCTCTCATAGAATCAACCATGGAAACACACAACAAAAGGAGTGAGGAGAGAGGAGAGAGAAAGACTAGAATGTGACTGCATCATTTTCTGATCCGTCTCTTGTGATGGATGGCATGGAAAATGTTCATCTTGCTGCCCTCTTGCCTCCTCCTGATGCCAGTAAAAGTAAGAAGCTATTTTTAAAATAAAAATTGGGGCGTTGAAAAAAAGACGCTCCCCCCTCCCCCCCGATTTAGATTTTGAGGTTTTTTGCCTCTTAAGCAAGTCATTAAGGTTAAAATATTAAAATAACTAGTTCATTTTTTGAGTTTTCACATTGGATGCAAGTGGTTTTTTGCCAAATTGGAGGCCCAAACGAATTCCAATTCGTGAATGGACTAGATGGTCAGCTTCAAGCGTCAAAATCTATAAATTTGGCCTCCGTTGCACACTTTTCGGCTCCTAAATTACATAGCTACTTTAGAACGTGAAACCTTGTGGGGATTAAATGGGGGTCTAACGGACTCTTATTGACGAATTGAGACTTGCATTGCATTACTGGCATCGAATTCTATCTAGAGAAATTCCAACTCATCGATCTACAACCGTTTCATTCTCCATGAAAATTTGGTCTTTTATGCCTCTTAGGTGCTTTTTCACATTAAATCGGGCTCCAAAAATCCGCTCTCAGTTTGCCACTAGACTGCCACATCCCTTGGCATGAGTAGTCCATATTCTTGCATTTTTTCCTTCCCTACATAGGGATACACATCACTATTAGCATCGTATAATGATAGAACATTTTAAATCTCTAATGCCATCTGATCACGGCATGTGTGAAATTCATGAACATTGTTTCTTTACCTCTCTATGCATGGGCCATGTTTGCTGTCACTACAAATCCAAGACCCTCCATTCTTTCACCCTTTGCATAGTATAAAACATTCTTGTTGTTACTTTGGTGATGAGCAAGATTTACATGCTTTCACATCATGAGTTTTGTGCATAAGCAAGCTTACCATCTCGATGCTTTGTAATACATGTGTTAGTGGGATGCGATGCCGTGTCCTCGGTTATTTGCTTTACAGCTTTTCATCGTTATCATGCATCTCTCTATAGTGGTGTGTAAGGTAAGCCTCTCCACCTACAAGATCTGGAAGAACTTGCTCTATCCTTCTATCCATGCCAATGACACAGACCTCCACTATAAATTAAGTCCATTGGAAACATATCAAGGGATGGAACAATACAGATCCTTTGGAATAATATGGACGAACATGTTATAAATGGAAAACTTGTAACTTTCAGTTGTCTTACCTCTATTGCTTGAGTGCATTGTTTGTTGCATCCTTGGGATTGTGATATGCTCTTCAATGGTATCAATCAAGGGACCTACATGGTTTGGTGGTCAGGATTCATATTCAGTAAAATATTTTCACTACAGGAATACAAGAGATGTCTAGGCTATAGTACTTTAAAACATTAAATCTTTTGGGTGTGGAGTTACCAAATTACTTGGTGATAAGGGCCGCATGGCCTTTCTTCGACGATATTAGGTGTGTGCTTGCTCTTCTATTTTCTTTTTTCAACAACTGCACTAGTAGTATTAGTTTCATGTAAATTGATCATAGTCTCTTTATTAGGAGACAACAAAGTACAATATACTCTTAAGAATATAACTTATTTTATTTATCACACCTCTAGAACCTTGTGTCTCTTGTGTTTGTTTTTCCCTTGAGTATTTTTAGTACAAACCTTTCTCATTGGAGGGGTATTCACCTTTTGGGTAGTCAAGGAAGATAGGGTATCTTTGATATATCTCCTCATCCCACTCTTACTCTATCTGATAATCCTCATACATACAATGATCATCTTGCAGGTCCACCTAGTCCTCGCATTCTCCCGATAGAGTTTGTATAGCCCCCTCTCCATTTGCCCATACATGAACCTGATAGGAAAAGTAACCATTACAATTTTGGAATGGATTGGCAAGATAGCACCACAAACATGCTATAAGAGAAGGATATTGTGAAGTACCTATACAAAAGTCTCCATGCGGCCAACTTTGATGACTTTTGTGACTCTATAATTTCATCAGGCTTGAAATCATGGAAGACGGTGCAAAACATTTGCTCTCTATGTTCTCTTTTTATCTCCTGCCTATATTGGAAAAACAAATCGTGTTCCACTCGAATGCAAAATGTTAAGGTCCTATGATTTAGGGCCACTCACATGTGCGTATCTCATTCATCCATGCTATGAGCCGATGGTTACCATCCCAAACATAAAACATGCAATTTGACAAAAAGGCCCAATCGGTGCCATTGATTTTTGCCTCAAAGTCCTCATACTTCCTTAGCCAATGGGAGTCCCACTCATTTCTAATTGTCTCATCAACCTCCTTGCACTAGTGCCTTGGAGTATCTAATGAGACTATGAATATACCCATCCCTCTAGTGTACCTGTTGTTGAAACATGTCTTTGAGAGTTGCTTGTACCTTGATGTGACTTGTCTTATTGTAGGCATGGAAACCAGACGACATAATGGGATGAATGGAAAAGGGGTGGATGTTCGTATTTGTATGAAATGATAAAGTAATATCCACATCAAAGTAAAGAAATAAAAACCATAATCAATATCATGTCACCATCTCTTATAAGCACTCACTCTCAACGTTTTCAACTGGTCTTTGATACAAGCTTGCATAATATGTTTATCACAAGTGATTGTGAGAGCAATCTCGCCAGTTGTATCCCTAGCCTCTGTCATTCGCCCCTTTTCAGTACTTTGTGTTTGCTTCTACGACTCCCCCTTGTGATTACATATTGATAGTGACAATAACCCATCTTGCTCTAGGTCATGGAGGCAAGTTAGAGTCCTTGAGAGACTCGTTCAATTGTCGCTCTCTTTCTTGCAAATAACGATACAATATAGGATAATAGGGGGAGATAAAGCGGCCATAACAAAAATCAAGAGAGGGGCTGCTTACCATTTGTTCCATTGGCCATTGCACAATTATTTTTTCCTGGACATCAATCTCAGTATTGCCTATGCCATGGGCCTTCACACCTCTCTGATGCACGACAATGATGATAAGAACTCCTACTTGTCTATGAAGTAAGCTCGGTGAGGGGAATGTATGGTGGACTAAACCTTCTCCTATGCTTTCATCACCTCAAAAAGGATGATATGATCTTGTCTTTTGAAAATTGATCTACCCATGATGGAGGGGTTTAGGGTTACCTCTTGCAGATATATTGCTTCCTACCATCAAATACCAATTGTGATATATGTAAACATAGTAGTCGGGTAGGAACAAATCCAAGCATAGACTCTCCTACAAAGAGAGAGAGAGAGAGAGAGAGAGAGAGAGAGAGAGAGAGAGAGAGAGAGAGAGAGAGAGAGAGAGAGAGAGAGAGAGAGAGAGAGAGAGAGAGAGAGAGAGAGAGAGAGAGAGAGAGAGAGAGAGAGAGAGAGAGAGAGAGAGAGAGAGAGAGAGAGAGAGAGAGAGAGAGAGAGAGAGAGAGAACCATACTACCAAGGGTCGGGGACAAAAATCACGATCTTGAATTGAAGGGGAGTCCTTTTCTAGACAAAGGAGAGAGAAAGTAGAAAGGGAAGGAGAGATAAAGAGAGAGAGCCACATACCAAGAGTTGTAGGAATGATTCACAATGTGAATAAGGAGGGGGGATTGGTCCTTTTATAGGTAAAGGAGAGAGAAAATGGGGGGAGAGAGAGAGAGAGAAAGAGTGATAAGAGAGAGGGGGAGAGAGAGCATGCGATATGTGTAATTTTTTCTCGCTAAGAAGGGGTTGTCAACAACCCTTTATTGGGTGAAAATTAAAGTCACAAGTCAGGCTTGATAAGGGGTTCTCAGTGACCCATTTTCTGACAAGAGTGAAATTTTTACTCGACTAAGGGTCACCGATAGTCCTTTCTTGGGCGGAGAAAAAGGTCACAAGTCTACTTGTGGCTTTTTTCCCCACCCAAAAAGGGGTCACTGCGGTAGCCCCTTCTTGAGTGGAAAAAAAAGTCATAAGTGGATTTGTGGCATTATTTTTCGCCCAAGAACGGGTTGCCAGTGACCCCTTCTTAATCCACAGGTCGAAGAATAGAGTGCATGGGGTTAAGAGAGAGAGAGAGAGAGAGAGAGAGAGAGAGAGAGAGAGAGAGAGAGAGAGAGAGAGCATGTAATATGTGTTATTTTTTCTTGCTAAGAAGGCATTGCCGGATGCCCCTTCTTGAGCGAAAAAAAAGTCACAAGTGGATTTGTGGCTTTATTTTTCATCCAAGAAGGGGTTATTGTGGCAATCCCTTCTTCATGAAAAAAAATCCACCAGTCCCCTTCACCGCCTTCCGAGCGAAGAGAATTTCCATAAGTCCCATGCTCTCTCTCTCTCTCTCTCTCTCTCTCTCTCTCTCTCTCTCTCTCTCTCTCTCTCTCTCTAATGAATGAGTCAGCTAATAACCAATGTACAAAATACTTAGTTAACAAAAATACATAATTATGTCTTAGAAAGTATTATTTTAGATTATATTATATTCATTAGTTAATATTAATTAGATCAATATTTCTTAAATATCTTAGTTAGCAGTAAATTTTTTTTATTGATTATTAGTATTAATCATTTTTAATATTTAATATTTCTTAAATATCTTAGTTATTAGCAGTAAACAAATTTTATTGATTATTAGTATTAATCATTTTTATATCAATTGATTATTTAATTAGATTGATATTATTTAATTATTTATTAATATTAACTAGTATTTACTATTATATATAATTATTTATATTAGTATTAATTATATTATATTTATAATAATAATTATTAAATATTTATTAGTATTAATAAATTAATGATTAATTAGTAATATTAATAATTTAAATACTAGTATAATTCATATGTTTTAATTATTTATATTAGTACTAATTACTTATTAGTAATAAACAATATAAGTAATAATTAACTATTTAATAATAATAATAATAATAATAATAATAATAAAAATAATAATAATGATTAATATTATTTAATTTAGTATTAATTTATTTGATATTAGTAATTCTTGTTATTAATTATTTGTTAGTATTCTTAAATTTAATTATTAATTATTAATTATTAATTAATATTATTTTATTTAATTATTAGTATTAGTAATAGATCATTTTTAATAAATAATTAATAATCACATAATAATTAATAAGTAAATAACTAATTAATAAATAATTAATTAACTACTAATTACTTATTAACTAACTAATAAATAGCTAATTAACTCAGTCTCAATTAATAAATAGCTAATTAATTAATTAGTTATTTATTTATTAAGTAACCCTAATGCCCCCTTACGGAGGGAAAATTTTTTGAACCCCCTCCCCCACTCTCTCTCTCACTCACATACACTTCCTCCCCCCCCCCCCCCCCCAACACACACACACACACACACACACACACACACACACACACACACACACACACACACACACACACACACACACTCTCTCTCTCTCTCTCTCTCTCTCTCTCTCTCTCTTTGTGCGCTCCTTACTTGGATGCCACCGTGGCCGCTACTCATGGTTGCCTATGCCACCCATGCAGCCGTTATCGCCTCACACACACACACACACACACACACACACACACACACACACACACACACACACACCCTTGATGCCGCCACCATCGCCTATGTCGCGCACGCCACCGCTATTGCCACTGTCGTTATTAACCCTTGTGTGTGTGTGTGTGTCTCTCTCTCTCTCTCTCAAAACTAAGATTACGCTTTTCTTTTTTATTAATTTAATTAATAATTAGTTATTAAGTAATATTAATTACTTAATTAGTAATAAGTTATTAATTAATTAATTAATATTACTAATTAATAATAAAATTACTAAATTAAAATGGTTAATTAATTAAATAATAAACTTATTAATAAATTATTAATTAATATTAAAATTAATTAATACATATAAAAATAAATAAATATTTAGTTAATTATCAAATAGTTAACTAGTAATATTAATTACTCAATTTTTAAATATCAACCTACTAATTAAATTATTAATTATTTATTAAATTATATTAAAACTAATTAATACATGTATAAATCAAGTAATATTTAGTTAGATGGTATTAATTAGTTTATCAATCATATAAGTAGAGGAAGAGGGTGGACTCCTTGTCAACAAGTCATGAAGTCCTCTTTCACAATGGGATATCAACTAGTTTATTAATTAATATGTTATTATATATCAATATTAACAATTCATGAATAATAATTAGTTTATCATGATTAATTAGTTTCTTAATATCACTTAGTTTAAATTGATAGTATCTTTTAAGTTAATGAGTTGGTTATATTAATTAATATTTTAATGAGATTATTAATTTCACTTACTTTATTATAATTACTATTAATTAATATACATAATAATAATAATTGATATTAATTATTATATATTAATATATTAATAGGTAAGTATATTGATGAACATGTTAGTATAGTAATCAATTAGTATGAAGCAATCGATTGGTGTATTAATATTAATTAATCAGTTAATATGATAGTATATTAATATGTTAGTTATATGAGATTTTTTTGAGGATATGAAGAGAAAGTGCGAGTGCATGTGGATTATGATCATTTTGCTGCCGAGAATGGGGGTGTTGGCGCTCGCATCTATGTTTAGTTATTCGCGTGTGAGCTAGGATGGTTGAAGAGAGAGTGTGCATGGGGGCTGGGATCATTATGTCGCCAAAGAAGGGGTTGTTGGCGCCCCCATATTTGGTGAAGAAAAATATGTCAAACACCCCTCCCCCCCTCTCGCGGCTCTCTCTTCATATGACACATGTCTCTCAGCCTTCCTTTCTCCATCTACATGTGTGTGTGTGTGTGTGTGTGTGTGTGTGTGTATGGCATGCATTTAATGCTCCACTATCTCAAAGTGGTTATATAAGGTCACACATCCCCTATGATATAGCATCTCTCCCTCCCCCAAGTTGTAAAATATCTACTTAATCTCACAGGTACATACACCTCTCTCTCGCCTTATCCCCCCTTCTCTCTCTCCCCTCCCCTCCCTCACTCTATCCGTCACTCCCCTCTCTCTCTTGCTCCCTCTGCTCTCCACCCCCCCCTCTCTCTCTCTCTCTCATCTCTGGCCTCCACATACCACACACACACACACACACACACACACACACACACACTCTCTCTCTCTCTCTCTCTCTCTCTCTCTCTCTCTCTCTCTCTTTTGCTCTCCCTCCCACACAAATCTATATATCTTCTCTCTCTCTCTCTCTATCTTTCTCTCTCTCTCTCTCACTCTCTCTCTCATATTTGACACCTACATCCACACACACACACACACACATGCTCTCTCTCTCTCTCTCTCTCTCTCTCTCTCTCTCATGCATACACACTTTATATATCTGGCAACCGCACACACACACACACACACACACACACACACACACACACACACACACACACACACACTCTCTCTCTCTCTCTCTCTCTCTCTCTCTCTCTCTCTCTCTCTCTCTCTCTCTCTCTCTCTCTTATGCACACATGCTTTATATATCCCTCCCTCCTCCTCTCTCTCTCTCTCTCTCTCTCTCTCCCCTATGACATACATCCCCACACTAAGTCTTTCAATGTCACCCATATCTAACATGTGTATTTGTACATGTGTAAATAGTTTTGAAAATGGATCCAATGTCAAGTGCTACACCAAACATCGAGGTCCACATATATGTATCCTCCCTCTCTATCAAACCTATTATGCACTACACAAGCAATTGGTTCCTAATGTTGAAGAAGGAAGACATTTGCAATGGAAATGGTGACTGTGTTCTTGCTATCAGCCATGCGAATGGCCGAATACAAAGCATGCTAATCCATTGCAACTATGACCATGAGGCTGCGAGGTATATGTTCTAGATACCTTGGTCTCACAAGACTATCTTGTCGAATAAGGAAATGGGCATACATTACTGTAGACCTCACATAGAGCCCTTGTAACATTGAGAAAACAACAATCACTGTGAAAGCCTCACCACCCCCCTTGGACATCGTGAAAAACAAAACCATCCCAATCACGCTTGATGTGGAAGAGGAGGGGATACGACCATCCTCTTATGCTGCAAGTGTGGTTGAGTACATAATGTCTTTGGGGGGACCAACATTGAGTGTTACTTCATTTGCTTCAAAATATGAGCATTATAGAGAGAGTGGAGGAGATCCCCTTTTTGTATGATGGCAATGGGAAATCCACGTTTATATCGATGGCATTCTTTGGTATTGTTTGTCAAAGAAAATGCATCGAAGAACCAGAGTGTCCAAATAGAAATTGTGCTGGCTAGTCGATTTCTAGCTCCCCAAACCAAGTGTTATAGACAAGTACAAGACTCTTCATTTGCTCCACTATCATTAAAATGATTGCGAAGTAGCATGACTTGGTTCTAGTACCCTATTATGAGTAAATAATACTAATCAAGTCCCATTATATGCCATGTAGGAAAACATAATACGAGCATACCGGCTTTCGGAATGTCAGCTGATGGTCTCCAAAGCCTTGGCTGCTTCTATTGTAAGAACCCCCCCATCGTGCTCTCCAAGTGTGAGTGTGTAGTGTATTATGTGATGTCAACAAGCACAATGTCAAGATTGCTCATCCATCAAGGCACACATAACCATGAGTTGCAAAGAGGTATGTTGTCATGTCGCTATGTGGACACAATGTGAAAAAACATGGAATGCATCATCATCCGACTTTCTTATTAATCTAGAGAGTCAATGCCATCTTAAGTCATTAGTGCTAGTGTCCATGGTATGGATAGTTCAAAAGTACTAGATTTTTTGTCAAGTTTAGCCTATTTTTGATATTTTGGATATTATTTCTTGTAAAACATCCTAAAAAGCTACGGAAACTTCTAGAATAGGGTGACATGTAAAACGCAAGTGGTTTTTTCAACCAGTTTTGGGATATTTCATTTAACAAAAAGGGATTGATGAAATTGCATGCGACACGATTGCAGTTTACAAGCATCAAGCAACACTCCAAAACTGGGAGAAGAAGAAGGAGTGATCTAGAAGAATCCTCAGAAGGTGTCCTGATGTTTTGCCCCCCTTTCGGAGCCAACAGAACCATCATATTTGTGGTCTAAGCAATAGAGAAGAAGCTAGTGTTTGATGCACATTTTTGGTCTACAAGGGAGCTCCAGGAGATCTAAGGCTTGGAGATTGCTTCTAAGTAGTGCCAGACAAGGAATTTGTTTATCTTCTCAGGTTCTATCAATACATAGTGCTTTGATTCATTGTGCTTTGTCTTTGTCTTTTGTACCTCTTATCTATTCTTTTTCTTCACTTCTATCTCCTATTCTCTGCTTCCTTCTATCTCTGATTCCTGGTGGATATACAATATTTTCAACAAAAACCCCTCAGACATTGGTGAACTCGATGTGAAAGGTCGTTAGAAGGAAAAAAAGGATGGGAGAACCTTCAAGCACAATTTCTAGTGATGTTTGGTAACAATTAGTGCAGAATATGAACATGCTTATGTAGATACAACAACAACAACATGTGATGCAAGCTTTTGCTCAAACAGAAACTATTGTGATCAATGCTCTGTTGTGGCAATAGAGCATGAGATGAAGCTGTTTAATGGCAAAAAAATATTTGCATATTTACATACCTATGCTCAAAAGATGGAGTTCTTTGGGGTAGCTCCACTTGCATGGATCCAATATTTTATACGGGTCACTATACATGAATTGAAATCCCAAGTTACTAAATTATACATGTAAGATATTAATTGGGGTTAGCTTTCAAGAAGACACTTAGGGATGAATTTTACATTGAAGACACTAGTTTGATTACCCGTAAGACTTTCAAGGAGTGGGTTCTACAACCCAATAAGGGTCTTGTGGCTACAGAGTTATTAAGAGAATTTGAAAGTCTGTTTGAGCAGTTAGATCTTGCAGAACAGCAAGCTCTTGCAAGTCAAAAAATTGAATTGTTTCTACAAGTAATAGGTCTTGAGCTTCAAGAGAAGCTTGATGATTTGCTAGTGGATTAGACTACACAGAGACGTGTTAAAACTGGTGCGCAGATCGGACGCTGTATGCTCGCGTAGTGAATGCCGGAAGGTCCCTAAGAACAATGAACTCTACTTTAGCATGTATTTTATGTATATTTCATCTTCATGCTCAATAATAGCCCAATTTACAAAAATATATCAAGCTTTTAGCTTTTGAGTTTGCTTTTACACAAAAATAGGAATAAAGCTAATGGACCGTGCTCAAAGAGTCTAGCACGCCCAATACAATGTCCAAATAGAAATAACATAACCGTGCGCATGGGCGCATACAAAATAATAAATAATCAATGCCTCAATAAATAGG
Organism: Lygodium microphyllum; assembly: GCF_053477565.2. NCBI lineage: Eukaryota > Viridiplantae > Streptophyta > Polypodiopsida > Schizaeales > Lygodiaceae > Lygodium > Lygodium microphyllum. The sequence continues at coordinate 88,517,724 of NC_141142.1, read as the reverse complement.
CATGACAAAATATAGGCATGGCGCCTATCAGAATATAATCCATAGATTGAATACTCGCTATCCACCAATGCTTTCCTCCGCCACTGCTCCTATCTCTACACATCAACTGAAGCATTCACAATCGTTAGTAAAATAATACAATTAAACCGACAAAAGTGAATACCTAGCAGTCTTCAGCTACATATTATCTTCAGTGTCGTGAGCTAGTGAAATGGCGTCTTCAAGAGTAGCAGGCTTGAACATGTTAATTTCAGCGTAGTAACGCCCAAGGAGTCCAGACATATACTTGCGCTTATGTGTCGCTTCTGTACATCTTCAAGCATGCGTAGCTGGAGGAGTGCATTCCAAAAACGCTCTGTATATTGAGGAATAGGCTCACGATCCCATTGTTGGAGAAGATCCCATTGCTTAATAGCTTTCTCATGAAATTGTGGTGGAAGGAAATTCTGCATGAACTTCTTCTTGAAATTCTCCCAAGTATCAGGACATTCTATGCTCTTGCGTACTACAGTCCACCAAAGAGATGCTCTGTCTACTAAATGATTAGTAACACACTTGATTTTATCTTTTTCTGCATAGGTTTCCTCATGGAAATAGTCATCAAACTGACTAATGAATGCTAGAACAGTTTTTCCTTCTCGTATGCCATTGAAAGTACGGAATTTGAAACTTCTTTTACTTATCTTTGATTCCTTGCGGATGGTTTGAGCTTCGAGAGTTGTGTCGATGGTACGTCTAATCAGATCTTCAGCTTGAGGTTCTTCTTTGTCGGTAGACGCTCTTTGTAAATTTGCCAGTTGAGCTTGTAATGTTTGCCTAGCCCTTCGTTCTTCTTCCAATTGCATCATGATTAAGTCCAGCTTTTGCTCCATCGTAGGCTCAGGTAGGTCGCCTTCAACCACCATAAGATCATCCATATGTGGTTCCGTCATCCTGTAAAACTAAAAAGACATTTCTCACTCGAAATCAGGTTAGCGGGATAAGCGTAGCTCAAGTTCGAGAATACAAGACTTATGTGTTTTTGGGTATAGCTTTCTCAATCTTCGAAAAATCTGCGTTTTATTCTTCTTCGTATGCTGAAAATGCTTCAGCAAACTTGCATATGGGTAGAGTACCTTCCAATGAACAACTTTGCAGTTCGGAGTTTCTGCGCAGGAACAGTCTTTCTAGGAGTTTTGAGCACAAGTCAGTTCTGACTCCAGTTGACTTGTCTGACTTGCAGAGTTGCAGACTTTGTGACTTGCAGACTTGCAGACTTGCAGAACTTATTCGATTTACGGAACTTGCAGAACTTGATCAGAAAATACTTGCAGAACTTGACTTTGTTGGTGTGACCTGGAGTTTATGACTTGCAGGGTTGATAACTTAGGTAGCTAAGCTTAATGGATTAAGATTAAGGCTTAATAAGAATGAAAACGGCGCAGATCGTGGGGGAGGCCCGTTTTTTCAGCCGTTGCGAGATTTTCGGAGGTCTTTCGATACCTCGTGATGACGATTGGAAGCTTAAAGCTTCTCTTAAGCTTCCTAAGCTTTAAAGCTTAAGCTTGAAAAGTGGAAAATTGATGACTTATCTCTCTGGTTGTCCACGACTTGATGAAGGAGATGAAGGAGTGGTCCTCCGCGATCTAATGACAGAAACAGGGGTTCTTGATCGCCAGAAGTTTGCCTCTATTGACGGTTCACGATGAGATTGACCGTAGAGCCCAATCGTTCCAGGAGCTCCGCCTTCGCACGAGATGGGTAGCGATTGGAAGCTCTTGATCTCAGCTCCGCTCTGATACCACTAGTGCGCAGATCGGACGCTGTATGCTCGCGTAGTGAATGCCGGAAGGTCCCTAAGAACAATGAACTCTACTTTTTGCACAAGTTACAAGGTAAAAAGCATGAACGACAAGAGCAAGAGACCAATTGGGTGCAATCTCCCCCCATGCCTTGTGTGAGCGCTTCACAAAGCATGTATTTTATGTATATTTCATCTTCATGCTCAATAATAGCCCAATTTACAAAAATATATCAAGCTTTTAGCTTTTGAGTTTGCTTTTACACAAAAATAGGAATAAAGCTAATGGACGGTGCCCAAAGAGTCTGGCATGCCCAATACAATGTCCAAATAGAAATAACATAACCGTGCGCATGGGCGCATACAAAATAATAAATAATCAATGCCTCAATAAATAGGCATGACAAAATATAGGCGTGGCGCCTATCAGAATATAATCCATAGATCGAATACTCGCTATCCACCAATGCTTTTCTCCGCCACTGCTGCTATCTCTACACATCAACTGAAGCATTCACAATCGTTAGTAAAATAATACAATTAAACCGACAAAAGTGAATACCTAGCAGTCTTCAGCTACATAAATAAATCAACTGGTTAGAAATAAATCCTAACCTTAATTTATTACGAGTGCGCACTCTAAATCAACTGGTTAGAAATAAATCCTAACCTTAATTTATTACGAGTGCGCACTCTAAACTCATAAACGTTTATTAATGTAATATACATTTTGCGGAATCACCCGCTATGGAATCACCCATGTACACACTAAATTAATGAAACGCTCGAAAAGGACACGTGTCCCCATCAACTTCTTGCACAAAGAATCCACTTTGTGTATGAGCCCCGGTCATCAAAGTTTACGGAATCCACTGTAAAACCTCACAGAATCCACCGTAGCACGGAATCCGCCGTGAAATAAGCCTCCTGGCATCAAAAATAGAGTGGAGGCATGTTAAGGAAGATATTACTGCACTAATGAAAAAGCATAGAAGAAGAGAAAGATTGCATGTATCTAGCTTGCCCACTGTTACATGCAAAATAGTTGATGTACTCAGTAAGCCATCCACTTTTGTGGCTAATCCTATGGTTGCACGGAGAAAGATGTATTAGATGAATTGGTCAAATGCATGCGGGATCTTCAGTTGAAGGTCGAAAAATTGGATGAGAAAGAACAAGAGGAAAGGGAATGGATAGTAGCCTTTAAACTAGAAAAAAGATGTATGTGGTGTAATAGTTTACAGCATGAAAGGAAGGATTGTGTTGCTTATCAGGAGGCCTTGGCAGAACAGCTTATCTTTTGGAAAGATGGTAAGATCCATGCACAAGAAATGGGATTGCCTCTTGCTTTGAATTTTGGAAAGGGAGATATGCAAAAGTTGTTGGAAGACTTGGCTGTTCAAAATGCTTATGCAGCTTTATATGCTTCTACTTTTGGTCTGCAGTTGGATAGAATGCCTGGCTAAGTGATGGTTGGTCCAAAGATTGCAATACGGACACATGCTTTGCATGCAGCTGAAAAGAGAAAAGTTACTGATAGTCAAATGTCTTATGCAGGGCAAGACATTCGTGACATAACTAGTTGGGAATCACCAGTAGATGCATATTCAATGGATACATATTCAGCAAAAGGGAAAAACACGGTGTCAAGCGTTTTTGTGAAAACTAAAAAGCCCTAGTCAAATTGTAGTTAGGTTTGATTTTTGTTAGCTTCGTTGTTTGCGCGACTCTTTGTTTTGTTGTTTCCCAATTGGATTTCTTGTGTTTGTTTAGCTTTAGATTTATTTTTGTCATTTTGTTTGATTTGTTGAGTGTGAAACTTGATAGCCTTGGTCGAGCTTGGTATTGTTTTGGACAGGTAGGAGTTGGAGTTTGCTAGTAGCGGTCGAACATTGCGAAACAATGTATGTTTTCTTGTCGAGACTCTTGCACATCATAGGGATTATGGGTTCACGAGCACTTCACATTGCACTTGTTGATGCATTACACTTGGGGGTCGTCTCCTGATTTTTTAAAAATATTTCCATGCCATGGGTTGGGATTAAGCACATTTTGCACCATCATTGAGCACTAGCAAGGCATGAGGTCCGCTGTATGCAGTAACTTTTAGATGCACGTGCACATGAGAGAGCACCTGTCATTGAGCACAATATTTCTTGCATGCACGATATAAGGGATGTTCATCACAAAATTAGGAACCTCTGGTTGAGTGTGTAAGGTGGTTGGGTGAGTCAGAGGGTCGTGAAGGACGTCGTCAATTGTGAGATGGGTTGTTCTTATGTGGTCAATATCTAGAGGACCATCATTTCTAGAGAGATTGTGAGATTTTGGATGGGTGGAGTGGAGTATGTTATATTTTCTTGATGAGAGTTGAGAGGTGAGGATAAGGAATTTTAAATTAACAAGGAATTTTGTTTGCATTTTGCATGACGCACAAGCACATCTAGATAGGCTAGGCACGATTCTTCAATGTATACATATTTTTGTGTGTAGCATCAATTGATTGGTAACATACCATGATTCGACTTTGCATATTTTCTCAATTCAGACAAAACGACCTTTAAAATATTTAAATGAACACATGGAATATGGCATAGCAGACAAAACGACCTTTAAAATATTTAAATGAACACATGGAATATGACAGTCAAAATGGCGGCTACCATTGATGATTAGGATTGAGGATTCGATGGCCTATGGAAGCTTGATAATAAGGAGACTACGGTATATTTTACTGGCAACACAGATAGCAGCTGTTGACGAACGCAGGATGGCGACTATTATTCACATGACAGATATGGCAGCGTATGAAAAGCACTAAAGACGGCATTCTTGATGGACCATGATGGCATACAGATTAAGACGGCTTGATTGACTAGACGATGATGACTTGAATGATTAAAAGCAATGAGTTGGGCGGTTTGTTAATCACGGAATATGGTGGCAATTTCCTATACGAAGGCAGTAGATGGCATACTAAAACGCAGGAGGTGGCATTCAAAAACACTACGTCGTGAAAAAGCTTAATGTTTAAGCTATTAGTTTTCAAGCTTCTAAGGCTTTTGAGTTCCTACAAAGCGTAGAACGAAGAGAAAGCAAAAGTATAAAAGCCTTCACCTTGTAGAAAAGCAAAAAGCCTTATAATCTGTGTGAGAGTACTAGGAAAACTATATAAGGAGAGGAAATTGAAGAGTTAAGTACCTTCCCCCTTGCTTACAATTGTATTTTGTGAGAGAGGAGAGTGGAGGGTCGCATGCTAGAGTAAGCTCTTGTCATGCCAATTTGGAAGTTGAAGAATTTGGATTTGTGGCACTGAGTGTCGGCTCAAGGTTGTTGAGGTACGAGAATATATTTCACTTGGTTTGTTTTCGAATTGTTGGTATTTTCGTTGTGTTGTGGTTGTGTGATGCTCTACCCGAATTTGGGTTTTTAGTTGTTTTGAGCTACAAGAGGCATTGTGTATTGTCTTGTTTTCATGTGTGGCTTGTGGTGTATTGTTGAATATTTGAATTTTTGTGTTGTGTTGTGTATCCAACAAAGTCAATTACCCTAACCGGCACTCCTTAACGTCTCGTTATCGGGATGTGACTGAGGCTTGCTCTCTCGATCACTGCTCGCGTAACAAGGGATGTACTTGTGGAAGAGAAACAAAAGAAAGATGAAGATAATGTAGGGATATCTAAGAGAGTGAGTGACAACAAGAAGAAGCATGGATCCTCCTAAAGCTACAAATTAACCACCTCTCGAGCATTTTATGGAAGAGGTCTTACAGGAGCAGAAACAAGATAGTAATCAAGAAGGCAAACAACTGGGATATAAGTTATAGGATGATATTGAGACAGCCAATAGATGCCTTGGAAGATCCTATAGTGGAAGATTCAACCATTGCAAGTATAGATTTTCTTAATACATTTGAAGGGGTTTATGAAGCTCATGTTTTGCTTGATGTGGGGACTCAAACAGAGATTGGTGACTTGTTGGATGCATATGATTTGTAGGATAAAGTCATCATTTCTAAGTCAGTTCATGAGCTCAAGGATATGCCTTTAAAGGATGTTAGATGTAATGCTTCACAGTTGGAAAATGTTTCAAATGCTTTATCAGAGACCTTGATAGGCAATTCAAAGATGCTTCAAGATATGGACTACTTCACTATTTTTGGTAATGGTTAGCATGTGTTGGATGCAAGTGAGGCTCAGTTTATGTTTGATATGGTGCACAATTGTCAATATAATCAGATTTCCATGCATTGGATTCTGAAAGAGTAGGCATATCATCTTTATGCAGCTTGTCCGAATGTACCCATGACTATTGGAGATGTTAGGGATGAATATAATTTTTTTGTGTAGGATTCATGTAGTTATCCGGTGATTTTGGGGCAGCCCTATATTTTAGAATCAAGGCTGGAAACAAAAGCCTTGGATGATGGTTCTTCATATGCTCGGGTTTGGAGTAAAGACAATACAAAGGTAGTATAGTTTCTCATTGTTTGTGGGTGAATCATCCCCACAATCAGGATAGACTGCGGGATAATCCCATGTCACCTAATGCATGAGAGTCTAAGGGTTTTTAGATAGCACTGCTGTAAGTGGAGGCTATGGCAGTGTCTCTAGGAAGATAATTATGCCTCCAAGAAAGGGAAAAACTATGTTTGTGTCTGGATTGAAGAATGGATAGCATGTAGTATTGGCAGTTTCAAGAATATATCAACCATGTGTAGGGCTAAAAAGAAATATGTAGGATGGGTTGAAAAAGAGTTGAAGACATATGGTTTGATGGCTACAAATGAAGGTATTTTAGAGCTGTTCTCAGGGATGGTTGATGTTGATATAGTGGCTGAAATTTCTGCAGCAATTAATACTAAAAACAAGGCAAAAAAAGAGTTTATTTGTGTTGACACTTTAGAGATATATGAAGTCATTCAAGAGTTTATTGAGCATGAATGTTATGGGCTGCAATACGGGCTGCAAAACAAGGCTGGAGTAAGGGTGGATACAAAGTACAAAATAGTTGCAAAGAAGGTTAAGCATGTGGCTTTGCCTTTACACACTTGAAAGTGATGGGTTGACTGAAAAAGTGACTCAATAGCCTAGTTTACGAGATCCACATGGATTAGGACATAAATTTATGGTTGAAACTTTACAAAAGTTGAAAATTGGTGATACAAGCTTTCTTTTGCCTACAGAGATAACTTGTTTTTTGCATATGTTAGCAAGGCATGGGAAAGTCTTTGCATTTCAGCCAGATGAAATTGAATGTGTTGATCTGTGCATCTATGGTGATCTTTATAGTACCTCATGTGCCATGGAATTTAAAGCCTATTCCAGTACCTCGGGCATATTTGCCTAAGCTGCTAGAGCTTTTGAACGAGAAGATCAAGATGCGGATTTTGGACCCCTCTTCAACTCCATATTCAAATCGGTGGTTCATTGTTCCATCAAAGAAGAATGGTTCTTTGAGGTTTATACAGGATTTACAACCAGTTAATAAGGTCATCATAAGGAATGTTGGATCAAGCACGATAGTGGATGAATTTACAGAAGCATTTGCAGGCAAGGCAATTTACTCTATGGGAGATTTATATTCAAGATATGATCAGTTCCAGCTTGCATTAGAAAGCCGAGATGTCACTACCATGAAGACACCACTTGGATTGGTTAGGATGTGTACGCTTCCACAGGGAGCAACCAATTCAATGGTGCATATGATGAATGCTATGCATAAAGTTTTGAGAGAGTATATTCCTCAGTTGACCTTACCCTTTCTTGATGATGTGCCGATAAAAGGGTGTGATATCCATGAGAAGAATGAAGAGCTAAATGAGCAGGGATGTAGAAGGTTTGTGGCTGATCATATTGTTGATTGTGGCAAGATTTTGAGCCATCTTAAAGACGTGAATTTGACTCTATCAGGAGAAAAGTCGATTTTTGGAGTGGAGGAATTATTAGTTGTTGGGCACATGTGTGGACCTAGTGAAGATTGATGCCATAATCAGGATACGGAAGACATTTTTGAATGTATCTAAGGTAAGAAGATTTTTGGGTGCATGTGTCTTTTACTTGATATGGATTCCACATTTTGCTCATGTGGCCGAAAGTTTAAATTAGCTCTTGAGAAAAGGGCAAAAGTTTTGGTGGGGTAAACAACATACGAAGGTAGTTCATAAGTTAAAGAGCTTATTGATTTCAGCCCCAACACTAAAAGAGAGAAAATTATGAGAATGGACAACCTAATATTCTCAATGTGGATACAAGCCCAATTGGCATTGGTTGGGCAGTGAGTCAAGATGATGCTGGTGGGAATAGATATACCATTCGGTTTGGAGCAGAGGTCAACAATGAATGGAAACGGTGGTATTCTCAAGTCAAAAGAGAGCTTTGGGGTATAGTGACATCCCTTAAGTGTGATAGGGAGTATTTTATGGGAGCTCATGTAGTGGTAGAGACTAATTGTCTACCTCTATTGGGCATGATAGTAAATTGCTCAGCTCCTGATATTGCCATGTTACGGTGGATTGCATATATAAAGTCACTTAACCCTAAATTTCAGCATATTGTAGGTAGGGAAAACCCTATGGTGACCGGCATGCTTTCATGAGAAAGGTTTGAAGATGAAGAGGAGTTGATGGAAGGTGAAGAAGACGATGTGACAGGTGCTGAAAATGACTTTATAACTGCAGGGAATGAGTATGCAGTTGTTGTTACTATAGGTACAATTGTTGTAACAGGGATTCAACAGTAAGAAAAGAGCTTACAGGCATGGAGAAGAGATGGACAGTATAGAAAAAACATCATCAGTGTTATGCTTCAGTGAGAACACAATTTTTGGAAGAATTGTATGAGGATGATAGGTTCAAAAAAGGCCAATATCTCAACCTCATGATACAAAGAATGCTGAGTGGTCTGAAGCTGAATTCAAAAGGATTAAAAGAAAATCTTATGGATTTTTCTTGAAAGACAAATATTTATGGAAGCATGCAAAGAAAAAGAGAGGAGCTCCAGTACGTGTATTGGGAGATAGGGCTTCTCAACAACAGGTGATGCAAGAGTTTCATGAAAGCTTATGGGTTGGACATAGAGGAGTTTGGGGCACATTTTCCAAGATCAAAGAGAAGTATTGGTGGAAAAACATGTATAAACATGTGGAGCATTATGTGGAATCATGCAATGTCGATCAGATGCATTCCATGGTAAAGCATAGAGATGGATTGCAACCAACCTATCCATTGTCTATGCATTACAAATGGGTAGTTGATTTGGTTACCATGCCTACAGGTTTATGGAATATGAGATATCTTGTACTTGCACAAGAAGACTTGATAAATCAAGTGGAAGGTCGAGCTTTTAGTACAAAGACTACTCAAGCAGTTTGCAGGTTCTTATTGGAAGAAGTCTTTTGCAGGTATGGTTGTGTTGGTAAAGTGGTTGCAGATAGAGGAGAATTGGATGCAGATGAGGCTCGTGACTTCTTTTCATGATTGGGTATCAAGCTAGCTTTAACTTCAGCCTACAATCCTGAAGAAAATGGCAAAAGTGAAAGAGGTCATCAGCCTATCATTAAGGCTTTAGCAAAGTCATGCAAGGTTAGGATGAAAGAGTGGCCAAGAATGTTACCCTTTGCTTTATGGGTTGATAGGACCACTCATAGTCTAGTTACAGGATATATGCATGTTGAATTAATGTATGGACAATAGCCAATCATGTCTATTGAGGAGACTATTGCTACTTGGAGTGTTCTATCATGGGAAGAGGGTTTGAATAGAGAAGAGTTGATGGTCCTACTCATTAGACAGATAGAAAGAAAGCTTGAAGACACTGAGATAGTCATGAAAACTGAAGATTGCAAGGATCCAGAACAAGAAGAGGTTTAAAAAGTGACACATACTTTGACCATAATCTATACAAGAAGGGGAATGGGTGCTGGTTTATGAGAGCAACTTGGAAAATCAACATAGTGAGAGTTGGAAGATGGCAAAGTGGTGGTTTGATCCTTATGTGGTAAGGTTTGTTTTATGCATGTTTTTGTCTACAAGAGATTTATCTTCTCAAGATGCAGAAATAAATTGACAGGCTTCACCTCTATGAGTATTCTTCTACATCTTCTACTTCTTTAAACCCCTTCTCTTCCGTCTACTCTTTCTGAATCTCCCTCCATCTTACTGTCTCTTACCACCGTGGTAGACTTTCAACCCCAAATGCTCTGACAACGTGTGGAGCCACTATATATGTGTGAGGTCTCCTCTACAAAGTGGTATCTAGGTGCATGGGGGGACATGATAATTTATCTCTCATATGTTTGCACTAAACTAAGAAGGTAAAGATGGCATGATCAGATATTATTCTGATGGGGTACCCCCAGATCTCAAAGTTTCTAATGTTTGGTATCAATGTTGGTGATCCCATCAAGTAATCCACTGTATTTGCTCCTTGCTTATGATTCCAGCATGTCAAGGAATTTGACCTTGGTCACCATGAGATGCCAATGAAAATGACTAATTTATGTGCACTGTCCAAAGCTAGTAAGTGTGTTCCATAAATGTTCATTTTTATATTTGGGAACATCCTATGTAGACCAACCTTGTCTACATCAATCTCCTTAAACATGTCATCGTCCTATATATAAAAGTCACATTGTCTAGCCCCACTTCCCACATTGAAGTCCCCTACTAAGAGTACTTACCCAAGCTAGCATATTTCATGATATCTTTATACAATACACCAAATGGTAACCCATCTTGTGATGCATATTCTAAACTTTCATGGAGGAAATAGCATATAACAATGAAAAAACCATGTGGCATTTCTATGTGTATCCTAACCCACATGTATTGTGAATCTTTGTCTTTTTGTATCATTTGCAATATATCTTTGAGGCTTTCATGAAAGAGTATGGCCATTCCTCTAGAATCCCTAGTGCTATTAGGCTTTCTAGCATGTGGAGAATCCCTAGTGCTATTAGGCTTTCTAGCATGATGATTTATTCCAACTTTCCAGTTCCATTCTCCAACTTGTATCCAATTTCACAATGTTTTTTGTCATTTCAACCTCTGATTCTACCTTTATTTTGAAAGGGAAGTAGAGCCCATGAGGAAGAAGCTTGGTGGTGAGAGAGATGGAGAGAGAGAGAGAGAGAGAGAGAGAGAGAGAGAGAGAGAGAGAGAGAGAGAGAGAGAGAGAGAGAGAGAGACTCAAAAGTGGGAACTCCAACAACCACAATGTGTGGCCGGTCCTTTCTTTATTCAAACTATCACTAAAAGCATAAAGAATAAGTGACTGTGACGGGTGCCCGCCACCTACAGTGTGCAGTGGTGGGTACTGTTAGTGTAGTAATACACGAGCGGCTAGGCGGAGGCACCTTTACCCCCAACGAATTCCCACTTAAAGGTGAATCTGCCCTAGTGAGAGAGAAAAGAAAAGAAAAGATAGTATAACATGTACACATGTACAACAGGATGAGGGAAAAGACATCATCTCATCCAACACCCATCAATCTCCTGAGGAAGGCAAAGCGCTCTGTAGTGAGGCTCTTCGTGAGCAAGTCTGCAGGATTCTGCTCAGTTGAAATCTTGACAAGGTCAACAAACCTATCCTCAACGACCTCACGAATAAAGTGATACCTCACCTTAATATGTTTTGTCTTCGCATGGAAGACCGGATTCTTGGCCAATTAAATGGCACTCATAGAATTCGAATACAGTGTAGGCATAGGATCTGTCATACCAAGGTCTACAATGAAATGGCCAAACCAGATAGCCTCCTTGCAAGGCTCTGTGGCTGCAATATACTCGGCCTCTGTAATAGAAAGAGCCGTACACTTGTGCGCCCTGGACATCCAAGAGATAGCCTCTCCAGCATAAGTGAAGTGGACTTCCTATTATCTACATGTCCTACATAATCAGAGTTAGTGTACCCCACGACTCCTGTATCCTGGCTGCCATAGTAAATACACATATCTGCTATGCCCTTCAGGTATCTCTCATGATACCCTTCACGGCATCCCAATGTTTCTTGCTAGGTGTAGCCATATAACATGCCACAACACCAACTGCAAAGGAAATATCTGGACGGGTGGCTATCATGGCATACATAAGACTACCCATGACTGATGCATAGGGAATCTTGGCCATCTCGGCCCTCTGCTCATCTGTCTGCAGACAATCAACCTATGAAACCTTCACATGAGAAGATAATGCATAGCCAATAGGCTTAATATCCTGCATATGGAAGCACTCAAGGACCTTATGAATGTACTCCCTCTGTGACAGATAGAGTAGTCCCTGAGACCTGTCGTGCATAATGCGCATACCAAGTATATGAGAGGCATGTCCCAGATCTTTCATCTCAAAGCTCTTCTTGAGTTGAGCCTTAAGAGAATCTAGCTCCTCATGAGCTATTCCTGCTAAAAGCATGTCATCCACATAGAGCACTAAAATATGTAAAGAACCATCACGGGCTTTCTTCGTGTACAAGCAAGGATCCATAGCACTGCAGCTGTAGCCATGTGACTACATAAATGCATCAAAATTATGGTACCATTCCCTAGGTGCCTGCTTCAATCCACATAGACTCTTCTTTAGCTTGCATACTAGGTGTTCCCTGATAGGGTCTGCAAAGCCCTTAGGCTGCTCCATGTAAATCTCATCATGCAAGTCCCCATGTAAAAAGGCCGTCTTGGCATCCATATGGTATAAGTCCATGTCAAGCTATGCAACCAAAGCCAAGCATAGGGTGGTCATCTTGACCATAGGAGAAAAGACTTCATCAAAGTCAACACCATGCTCTTTCTTAAAGCCCTTAGCAACCAATCGAGCCTTGTATGCCGGCTTGGGTGTCCTGGGGTACTTTTCAGCTTGTACACCCACTTGCATGGCAAAGTCTTCTTACCCTAAGGCAAGGAAACCAAATCCCAGGTCTGATTCTTATGCAATGAGTCAAGCTCACACTGCATAGCCCTCTCCCAAGAGTGACAATCGCCCATGTGCATAACCTCATCATAAGTGAGAGGCTCTCCTGCATCTGTAACTAGTACATAATCCATAGAGGGCGCAAAATGGTCAGGAGGTCGTCTATCTCTAGTAGAACACCTCAACCCAAGCTCTGCTGCCTGACCAACATCCTGTCTAACATCAGCGTGTCTCACATATGGGCCATGAGCATCAAGTGATGTTTCATGCTGTCTAGCTGACCGTGGAGTGGGCTGTACGGGAGTAGGTGGCTCCTCCTAAAAGATAACTCTGTGTACCTCAACCACTTTCTCAGGCTGCATATGCATTTTGTCCTCATGAAAGATGACATCATGGCCGTGGATCACTTTCCGCACATGTGGATCTCATAGACGGTAACCCATCTCTCCTGCATCATCATAGCCAATGAAAATGCATTTGACACTTTTAGGATCCAGCTTACTACATTTGTCCTTGGGCACATGGCAGAATGCCTCACATCCAAAGACATGCAATTGATCATAAGAGGGGGGGCTTGCCTGCCCATACCTCCTCTGCAACCTGAAAGTCAATGTTGCTGCTAGGTGACCTATTAATGAGATGCACTACAGTAGTAACTGCCTCAGCCTGCGGCGGTAAGCCAGCATGGCTAAGCATGCAGACCCTTTCCTGAATGGTCCTATTCATGCATTCAGCCATACCATTTTGGGGAGGGGTGTAAGGGGCGGTCAACTGACGCTTAATACCCCGCTCATCACAAAACTGCTCAAAAGCACGTAATACATACTCACCCCCATTATCGCACCTTAGGCATTTCAGCCTATTTCCAGACTAATTCTCTACTAATGCAAGCCAATGCTAAAATGTGTCTAAAACATCAGATTTTCTCTTTATGGGATAAGCCCAAACCTCACATGAGTAATCATCTATGAAAGTAACAAAATACTTTGCCCCACCTAGTGACTATTAGGGCATGGGCCCACATACATCTGAGTGCACAAGAGCTAAGGTCTCACCATGCCTTTCTTACCATATTTTTTATGCGTATTCCTGCTCTGCCTGCCATACAAACAATGATCACAAGAATCAAAATGCGAAGAGTCAAAAGACAGAAGATACTGCAAAGCACAGAGCATTTTCATTCCTTTAAGGGGTATATGTCCCAAACGAGCCTGCCAAAGGGATACATGGGGGATAGAACCCACAGACAAAACATGATTCAAGGTAGCTCTAGATACAAGTAAGGGATAGAGGCTGCTAGACTTGGCACCTCTTGCAAGCACAAGCCTGCCCGAGTAATATTTCATGCAGAGTCTCCAAAAGACACAAAATACCCTGCATCATCAAGCTATCCAACTGACATAAGGCTGCGAGTCAATGCAGGTATGTGGCATACATCATGCAAAACAAAAGAACAAACTGTAGCCTAACATCTCCAATGCCCATAATGTCAAGAGACCTGTCATCACCAAGATGCACAGAACTAGAGATGGTATGATAGGTATGAAACCAATCTCTACAGGGTGTCACATGAAATGACTCACCCGAATAAAAAAGCCAACACTGCACATACATAGAATGTGTCCTAGAAGCCTGTAAGACATCGCATGAAGAAGATGCAAGTATGTAATCCTCATCTGAATCAGTGGTCTGCATGACATTAACCTCTTCTATCTTCACACTAGACTTTGTGGGTACAATACTTCTCTTTTCCCTTTTCCTTGCACTTATCATTGCACATCTTATGGCACTGCAGCCTAATATGTCATGCTTTCCCACAATAATGGCAGGTAAGATCGGACTTCTGTCCACGGGACTTAGTGCGGCCACGCTACTTTGACCTAGACTTCTGAGAGTCCTTGCCCTTATGATCATTATCATGCCTGCCATGTCTGCCACCTCTAACGGTCAATGTATGTGAAGAGCAGGAAGCATCATTATTTCTCCTATTGATTTCCTTAGCCAATAAAGCACTCTCAACATCTTTGATTTTCAGCCCATCAAGCTTGTTCGTGCATATGGCAGTACGGAAGATATCCCATGATTCAAGCAAGGTGCCAAGAAAATGTTGGGGGTAAAGGCGCCTCCGTCTAGCCGCCCATGTATTACTACACTAACAGTACCCGCCATTGCACACTGTAGGTGTGGCAGGCACCCGTCACAATCACTTATTCTTTATTCTTTTAGTGACAGTTTGAATAAAGGAAGGCCCAGTCACACATTGTGGTTGTTGGAGTTCCCATTTCTTGTCTTTGTCTTTCTTGCTCTTGCTCTCCCACCATAGCTCTCGCGTGCAAGCTTCGATCATTCTCACCTTTCAATTGGCATCAGAGCAGGTCCTTTGCGAGCGCTTCCTAGTCTTCCCCGGCATCTACACGAGGTATGAGAGCTTGCTTCTCACTCATTTCTCAACCATTCTTTGACATGAACAACAGGGTTTCATGAAGAGGCAGCCATAGCTTCCATCATTGAAGCTTGTTCTCTTCACCTCTTGCTTAGACTTGTCCTAGGCTTGTGAAGGTCTATTGTAAGCTTTCATAGGGCTCTTTCTTATCCCCTACCCACCCTGATTTGGCCCCTCAAGTACAACAGCATGCTCACGTTTTATTTGCGACTGTTTGCAAAAATGGTTCAAAAATCACTATTTTTGTCATATCTCAGGCATTCAGAATACGATTTAGGCAATGTAAGAGTCTAAGTTGGGGTTTTGGCACACTCCCAACGCAATGGTATTGTTGGATTTGCCAAATTTTGATGACATAATATTCTGCAACGGATTTCAGGTCTAAGACAGCATGTATTTGTATGTCTATGGCTTTTGTGATGCTTCTACTGATGTCTATTGATACAGGATCACTTGTGGATGTTATGCCTCTTATGTGAGATGCATTTGGAGCTGATTTAGCTCAATAATTGACTGTTTTGAATAGTCCTAGATCTGGCCAAAATATGGCAGCACTTATCTCTTGAAGTCTATGCTTACCGGGATTGATCACTTGATGCATATTGATGCTCGGATGATGTCTACATGTATGGAGATGTTATTTTGGTACTGATTTGAGGCCTAAAATACTCAATCTGGAGTAGTGAATGTCTATTGTAAATAGTTGGGCTGAAGTTATTCTATTCATTATGCTTATGCCTATGCTATTCGGGTCATGTCTTGGAGATATACATTGATGTATTGACCATCGGGGATTGGAAAAGAGTTTGAAATTACTTCTTCATCATTGGTTGAGCTTGAGCTCTGCTTTCCATAGCATTTGGATATTTATCTTAGATGTATCTTGGCACTTATCGGTCTATGCTTGACCGCTTTGGGCATGCACTTATGCTCATGTCACCTACTTATGTCAGTTACATTGTTTGAGCTTGGATCCTATTGGAGCTTTACTTGGGCTTGACATTTGATTGTCTAAAGCATATTTTGGAGATTTATTGGCTTGCCAGAGTTTATTTTGGGATATACTTGATGTATATGGATGTCACACCGCCTCCATGTTCTAGATGTCTCATTGATGCTTGATCTTGAACACTTGTCACTGATGCTTGTACATGCTTTATTCGAGCTTTGTTGCTTGATATTTATGGCCTTTGTGTCAGTGGTAGCGTCTTTGGATGCTTGACAGACATTGAGTAGGCGGTCTATGCTATTTGAGCTTTTGAGACTATCTGGGATTTCTTACGCTTTGGGATGATGCATGGTTCATATGTCTTGGTTCCTTCCGATGCTTATGAGATGAATCTTTGACTTGGGTCCCTTTCCTTGTGAGCTGACACCTACTTGTGTCAAGTCTTGGTAGTGGTAGGCACACTTTGCTCCGTTGAGACTGGGGGATGTGCCTACTCATTGGCATATATTTTATGATATGTTCGGGTGTTGGATTCATGCTTATCAACTATCACATGCCTATGTTATGCCCACATGATGCTGGTTATGGTCTTGGCAAGATATAATTGACTTGGAATCTGCTTTTGACATAGTTAGCTCTCATTTACTGAAATCTGTCATTTATGACTGAAATCTGTCATTTATTACATCAAGTCGAAATCTGTAGATTTTGAGCACTTCTTTGGTGCTTCTCTTGGTAAAATCCACTCTTTCAGCCAGTTTTAGTAGTGATTTTAGTGCATTTTCTGCTAATTACAACAACCTGCAATTTTGCCTTTTTGCATTGATTTGGGACAGTATGGCTGATCATCTGAAAGACACAGCTCTCTTTAACATTGCCAAGTTGGATAGTACCAATTATGGGTACTGGAAGTCCCAAATATGCCACGTTTTGGTGGTGGGTTCTATTCCCCATGTATCCCTTTGGCATGCTCGTTTAGGGCATATGTCTCTTAAAGGAATGAAAATGCTCCATGCTTTGTAGTATCTTTTGCCTTTTGACTCTTCGCATTTTGATTCTTGTGATCATTGTTTGTATGGGAGGCAGACTAGAAATACGCATAAAAAGTCTTGTAAGAAACGCATGGGTGAGCCCTTGGCTCTTGTGCACTCAGATGTATGTGGGCCCATGCCCTGTCAATCACTTGGTGGGGCAAAGTACTTTGTTACTTTCATAGATGATTACTCACGTAAGGTTTGGGCTTATCCCATAAAGAGAAAATCCGATGTCTTAGACACATTTCATCGTTGGCTTGCATTGGCAGAAAACGAGTCTGGGAAAAGGCTAAAATGCCTAAGATCAGATAATGGGGGTGAGTATGTATCACGTGCTTTTGAGAAGTTTTGTGATGAGCAAGGTATTAAGCGTCAGTTGACCACCCCTTACACCCCATCCTAGAATGGTATGGTTGAACGCATGAATAGGACCATTCAGGAAAGTGTCCATAGCATCCTTATCCAGGATGGCTTACTGCAGCACTTTTGGGCTGAGGCAGTTACTACTGCAGTGCATCTCATTAATAGGTTGCCTAGCAGTGGCATTGACTTTCAGGTTGTAGAGGAGGTATGGGCAGGCAAACCCCCCTCTTATGATCATTTGCGTGTCTTTGGCTGTGAGGCATTTTGCCATGTGCCCAAGGATAAACACAATAAGCTGGATCCTAAGAGTGTCAAATGCATTTTCATTGGCTGTGGAGATGCAAGAGAGATGGGTTATCGTCTATGGGATCTGCAGGAGTGCGGAAAGTGATCCGCAACCATGATGTCATCTTTCATGAGGACGAAAATGCATACGTAGCCTAAAAAAGTGGTTGAGGTACGCAGAGTTATCTTTCAGGAGGAGCCGAGGTGATTGTCACTCTTGGGAGAGGGCTATGCAGTCTAAGCTTGACTCATTACATAAGAATAAGACTTGGGATTTGGTTTCCTTACCTCAAGGTAAGAAGGCTTTGCCATGCAAGTGAGTGTAAAAGCTGAAAAGTACCCCTGGACACCCCAAGACGGCATACAAGGCTCGATTGGTTGCTAAGGGTTTTAAGTCGGAGCACGGTGTTGACTTTGATAAGTCTTTTCTCTTGTGGTCAAGATGACCACCCTATGCTTATTCGTAGCCTTGGTTGCACAGCTTGACCTGGACTTGTACCAGATGGATGTCAAGATGGCTTTTCTACATGGGGACTTGCATGATGAGATTTACATAGAGCAGCCTAAGGGCTTTGCAGACCGTGGCAGGGAACACCTAGTGTGCAAGCTAAAGAAGAGTCTATGTGGCTTGAAGTAGGCACCTAGGGAATGGTACAATAATTTTGATGCATTAATGCAATCACAGGGCTACAGTCACAGTGCTATGGATCCGTGCTTGTACAGAAGAAAGCCCGTGATGGTTCTTTATTGATTTTGGTACTCTATGTGGATGACATGCTTCTAGCAGGGATATCTCATGAGGAGCTAGATGCTCTTAAGGCTCAGCTCAATAAGAGTTTTGAGATGAAAGATCTAGGACATGCCTCTCATATACTTGGTATGTGCATTACGCATGATAGATCTCAGGGACTACTCTATCTGTCATAGAGGGAGTACATTCATAAAGTCCTTGAGCGCTTCCGTATGCAAGATGTTAAGCCTATTGGCTGTCCATTACCTCTCATGTGAAGGTTTCACATGCTGATTGTCCACAGACAGATGAGAGCAGTGGGCCGAAATGGCCAAGATTCCCTATGCATCAGCCATGGGAAGTCTTATGTATGCCATGATAGCCACCCATCCAGATATTGCTTTTGCAGTTGGGGTTGTGGCATGTTATATGGCTACACCTGGCAAGAAACATTGGGATGCTATGAAGGGCGTCATGAGGTACCTGAAAGGCACAGCAGATATCTGTCTTTGTTATGGTAGCCAGGATATAGGAGTCGTGGGGTACACTGACTCTGATTATGCATGACATGCAGATAGTAGGAAGTCCACTTCTGGCTATGTGTTCACTTATGCTGGAGGGGCTATCTCTTGGATATCCAGGGCGCAAAAGTGTACGACTCTTTCTACTACAGAGGCCGAGTATATTGTAGCCACACAGAGGCTTGCAAGGAGGCTATCTAGTTAGGCCATTTGATCGCAGACCTTGGTATGACAGATGCTATGCCTACACTACATTCGGATTCTATGAGTGCCATTCAGTTGGCCAAGAATCTGGTCTTCCATGCAAAGACAAAACATATTGAGGCGAGGTATCACTTCATTCGCGAGGTTGTTGAGGACAGGTATGTTGACTTCTGACTGATCAGAATCCTGTAGACTTACTCACGAAAAGCCTCACTATCGAGCGCTTTGGCTTCCTCAGGAGATTGATGAGCATTGGATGAGATGACGTCTTTTTCCTCATCCTGTTGTACATGTGTACATGGTGTACTGTCTTTTCTTTTTTCTCTCTCACTGGAGCAGATTCGCCTTTAAGTGGGAGGTTGCTAGGGGTAAAGGAACCTCCACCTAGCCACCCGTGTATTACTACACGGGTGTAACAGTACCCGCCACTGCACACTGCAGGTGGCAGGCACCCGTCACAATCACTTATTCTTTATTCTTTTAGTGACAGTTTGAATAAAGGAACACTCGGCCACACATTGTGGTTATTGGAGTTTCCATTTCTTGTCTCTCTCTTTCTTGCTCTTGCTCTCCCGCCATAGCTCTCACGTGCAAGCTTCGATCCTTCTCACCTTTCAGCAGAAACAACGGGTGCAAGCTGTCTTTGAACTCAATACCTTGTGATAACATATGCTTCTTGATAGCATGAAACTGGCTTAAATGAGATGATAGGGATGTCCCCTCCTTCATGCAAAGGTCCATTAACTGCTTCAGCCAATACATCTTTGACGCAGGACTCTGCTCTGCGCATAAAGCTCTTGAATCTTCTCCCATAAGTCCCATGCACTTTGATTCTCATCTTCAACAACATTATGATGGACCTCTTCTGAGAGTGACAAGATAATGGTGGATTTGCATAGCTCATCAACTTCCATCCAAACATCATCATCCATATCCTTAGATTTAACACCCTTGAAATGCAAGGGTTTAATCTACAATTCTACACCAAAACCTGCCATATCTAGGACTTCCAATACCCATAGTTGGTACCATCCAACTTGGCAATGTTAAAGAGAGCTGCGTCTTTCAGATGACCAGCCATATTGTCCCAAATCAAAGAAAATATGCAAAATTGCGTGTTACTGTAATTATAAAAAAATGTACTAAAACCACTGGTAAAATTGACTGAAAGAGTGGATATCACCAAGAGAACCACGTGTCCACCAAATATGACCAAGAGAACATCAAACAGTAAGCATTACCCTCATACAAGTGCTCGAAATCTGCAGATTTCAGCTTGCTAGAATAAATTATAGCAATATGTAAAACTGTCCCAAAGTGAAAGATACAGCTAACAGTGAGTGTCAAGGGGCAAGAAGGTACCAAGAACTGTCAAACCAATAACATGTCAGGCAAGAGACATCTCATAGGTCTAGAAGTCATACATGTAATGGGTCTCGGGATAAGAGAAGAGACCAAGCACAAGCACAACTAGTAGAGCAAGAATCACAATGCATAACCATCCAAGATGCATACAAAACTAACAAACATGTGACAAAGATAGGTGCCTGCCCCAATAGGCATATCAAATCAGCCCACTACAGACTAATTACAGACATAAATCTCTCAAGAGAGCAAATGCATGTAACAGTCCCACAAGCTCAAGCTCAAGTGTAAGTAAAACTCTGTGTACATCCGAATATGCCAAGAGGCTCCCACTAGAAGTAAAGTCAAATGCAAATAGAGCAAGCAACACTCAAATACATCGAGTACATAGCATCAGACATTCCAAATCCTAGTACGGTACATTCGAAGCATAAATCCGAAGCTATCTCAGACCCGTAAAGCATAAGCCTGAAAGCCTTCAAATAGCATGTAACTGACAACCAAATGTAATGCTCAATAGGTCCAAAATGCTCAAATACATCCAAAGATGAAGCTCCAAGTGACTGTCAAGCATGGGCAAACCCAAGTAGCATCCATATCTGACCAAAGCATAAATGCAAGAATCCTAAATGTCAAGCAGTGACAATAATCATAAACCATCCAAAGCATGCCAATTCAATCCCAATGCTAGTGAATGACGACCAAGATGAGCCTAATCCAAGCTCATAAGCATTCTGGAACCAGAAAAAAGCATTTGAAAATCTCCAAATGCATCAGTATGATCATTCAAATCTCTAATAAGCACCCCGTATCCAAGAACCAATGCATACACCAAGTAAATGAGCTTCAGCCCAATGTACTACAATAGCATGTTCACTGTCAAATGAAGCTCAATCTGTGCCCAAATATACTCCAAATCAGTCCCAAAGCATAGAGCATCCCATAACATCCGGGCATCATCGGGCATCAATAGGCATCAAACGGGCAATGCCAAGAAGCATCAAACATTAATTGTCAAGTGTTGCCCTGTTTTTGACAGTCCTTGGACTATGTATATAGCAATGGCTGAAGGTGGAAGCACTCGTATCAATCACTGGGAGTCAAGAACCAATGCCGGGGAGTTTGAAGATGATCGGGAAGGTTGCAAACATTTCCGGGAAGCTGGGGAAGGAGCTGGAAATGCCAAGAGGAGATCAGCCTAGCCTCCTAAAAATGTGCCACATTTTGCACTGGCTGCTCCTGGGGGCTGGGGGGTCTTCAGGTGTGCTACTGAGTACTTGGCGATGATGAGGGGGCTCCGATGCAGCCCTGCAAGGTGTCGAATGAAGGTCAAAATATCGGGGAGGAGGCGAGAGATCAAAACATACCTGCAAATGAAGGTGACATGGCTACCATTGAAGCTCGAGTTGAAGCTCTTCAAATCCAGGCTAAAGAGAATGTTGGGAAAGCTCCAATGTCTTTGCTCTGATACCAGTTGAAAGGGAAGTAGAGCCCAGGAGGAAGAAACTTGGCGGTGAGAGATATGGCGAATGGAGAGCAAGAGCAAGAGAGAGAGAGACTCAAAAGTGGGAACTCCAACAACCACAATGTGTGGCCGGGCCTTCCTTTATTCAAATGGTCACTAAAAGAATAAAGAATAAGTGACTGTGATGGGTGCTCGCCACCTGCAGTGTGCAGTGCGGGTACTGTCAGTGTAGTAATACACGAGCGGCTAGGTGGAGGCGCCTTTACCCCCAACATATTTCATTGTGTTTACCATGTTCCCACTCACTATTGCATCTTTGCATTTGTGTTTTCAGTTCTTGTTGTATTTTGTCATACATTGATACATACATCTCTTTAATTTCAGCTTGTATTGAAGGATTTCTCCATGCCTCCCATGCCTTTTCTTTTCAATAATTAAGCAAACTTTCAACATCTTTAAATGCTCATTGTGTGGGTAAATCATGCACACATCTCTGATAAATTTTTGGGGGCATTTGGAAGGAGTGTTCTTCATTGGGGTGAATGCTTCTTTTACACACCCTAGGTGGTTGAGTTACATACTTGTACTCTAGTTGATGGGAGTCGTTGTCCCCTATTGCACATTTCATATTTTCTCTACATTTTTGCCACATAGTTCTTGCACCCACATCACTTGAAAACCTCCTCTTTGGCACTTACAACTCCTCCACAAGATCATTGCTAAGATCAATCATGGTGGCTGGAGTTAAAGAGTTGTTAATGAATGCTATTCTCTTTTTTAGGCTTTCAATTTTGTGGCCACTTTCAATATGTTTACCCTTCAAAATGGTCACATATCTTACACTCTACAATAAGGAAATTTTCAAATTGGAGGTGCAAGCGTTGTATAGATTGACACATTTCACCTCATCATGGGAGGCTAGCCAACTTCCATGGACTAACTCCAAAAGATTTGCACATGGAACAAAATATTTATCATCTCGCTGTCAATGGCTTGCAATAATAGAGTTGAAGTATTTAAAATATACAAACACAAAAAGTGAGACTATTCAAGCTAGTATAATGTATTTTGTTACCTCAATCATACATTCATTCCAGTGCCAACTCTTGCATGCCACCATATAAGCCAAGTTTTTAGCATTTACAATTTCAAATTTTCTATGTGACCATCCTTCAATCGACTCCTCAGAGATTGCAACTCAAATTTGGCAACTTTCTTTGAAGGAGCATTTTTCCAAAGTCTACACTTTGATTTAAACTCTTCTTGATTGTGAGGGAGAATGTACTTTTCTGCATCGTGTTGGAGACTTTGCTCTCACATGAAGGATTACAATCTTTCTTTATCTGGAATAATCTTATTGGGATCACCATTAAATACAACTCTCACTACATGCTAGTTGGCTTGAGCTTTGTCAACCCTATAAACCCTCTAAAGTTTGGTTTTTCATAGCCTTCCTTTCCAATGACTCTATTAAGCAATTCCCAAAACAAAGTCTAGGCTTTTATGTCCTCCATCTTAAAACCCCTAGTTTGCTATTGTTTGTAGCTCTTATATATGTGGATTGTAAACATGGTTGGCCATAGTTTCCAATCCTTCATTTTTCCATGAAATCAAAACACACCCAACACTTGGAAGGCTCTACCCTAGGTCACATTTTTTTTACCAAGTCAACATCACTTGTATGACCCTAGGTTGACAACTTGAAGACATGTTATCTCTCAAAAGATGAGAACTCAAGTTGCTCGAGAAACACTATGCTCTAAAAAGCAATCATATGAACATCTTTTTTAAAAGTAAAGCAAAGCATCATAGGCATTGACTATCATTTCAACATCTCCATGAACTTCATTTCCCCATCATGATATTTTTCTCATATTAAGAGTAGGTTCAAGTCAAGAAAATAGCTCACCTAGTTTTTCCTTGGATAGTTTTGTGTCTCCAGTGGTGGGTGTGCTTAATAGAATTGACTTCATGACTATTTCTTTTGCCATTGTCTTTTGCAAAGACTTTGGTCTCCCTTGCCAATTTCATTGTGTTACATATGTTGAACATTTTCCTTTATATCTTGCATTACTAGGTGGGAAACATCTTCTCCCACAAGGTGCATATGATATCCTAAATTAATGATTCCCCTTGTGCTCCTCTTGTTGCCTTCTCCTAATAGAAAACATAGGAATAGTTTGCATGGACAACTAGAAACACATATTGGAGGTGCACTAAAAAAGAAACAATTAAAGCTTCCACAAGATTGAATAAATGAATTTGATTCAAAAACTTTGATAATAGGACCTTGCTAATGCAACACATTTCTTTGTCCTATTCTCAAGAATTCCAAATAGAGAGGATTTACACATTGTAAATGTCTTGCACATTTTCTTTGTCTAACAACTCTTGGAAAGGTAGAAATATTTCTAGTCATAGCATTTGCCCAAGCATGCCCACATCAAATTTATTTTCCAAGCCCATCCACCATGATGAAGGTTGTGCATATGAAAGTTCAAACAAGATTTTTCCATCATACCTTGCTAGCAACTCCTCAACCCATATAATCTCATTTACCATTGTGAATGTGAGTTTCAAGGGACACTTTTCTGGAAGTTGTCTAAGCAATGTAACTACACTATTAGTTGATTGGATAGAATCAAGTGCGGATTAAGTAGCAATTACATCATTGCACCATGCAAAATAAAGGTTCTTCCAAATTGATTATCCAAATGGTACATGTGATCATCACTTGCCATTGTGCAAGACACTTCAAAATATAAGTCACTAGATTGTGAATCATACATTTGATGCACATTGGTAGTTTTTTTCATAGATCCAAACATTGTAACAACTTTCTCTCTAGACACAATAATGACACCATTATTCCTTGTGTACTCCCTTGTTTTGAGTTTTCATTCATCATTTACTACTATAATCTCCATCTCTCAGTGAAAGCTAGCTTGTTCAAACCATTCGGAAAGCCAAATTAACATACAACACAAATTTTCATTTATTTTCACATATGACCAATACTTGTGTTGATGGCCCAATCAATGCCTTGAGATGGAAATAGTATTTGAGAATGATAGAATTAAATTTCTTTCATTCAGAAGAATCCCACAAGTATCACAACATTCTGATGGTAGGTAGAGATACTATTTGCAAAACATGTCAACTTTTTATAGAGGATATTTGTAATCATTTGTATATCCTCTCTCTGTCTCTCCCCCTTCCCCTATGACTTGGATATTATCATTAACTTGGCTATCACTGTTATTGTTTTGCCATTGAAATTGACAATGGAGCACATGAATATCATTTGAGAATGTGGGAGAGAGAGAGAGGGAGAGTGAGTGTGGAACACTTTTTGAGAATGATATAATTAAGTTTCTCTTATTTAGAAGGATCTTATAGTTATCACCCACAATCTAATGGAAAGTAAAGGATAATTGTCATCATTTTGGTGCCACAAGTAGTGATGGAGCATGGAAATGCCACTCTTTCACTATCAAAACTAGCTATAAGTGCTTTCACCCACCCACCCACCCACCCCCACACACACACACACACACACACACACACACACACACACTCTCTCTCTCTCTCTCTCTCTCTCTCTCTCTCTCTCTCCCTCTCTCTCTCGCTCTCTCTCTCTCTCTCTCCCTTGCTCCTCCCTATCTCCCTATCCCTCTCCCCTCCCTCTCCCCCTCACTCTGTGTGTGTATGAGCACTCTCTCTCTCCATCCCTCTCCCTCTCTTTCTCTTGGTGTTCACACACACACACACACACACACACACACTCTCTCTCTCTCTCTCTCTCTCTCTCTCTCTCTCTCTCTCTCTCTCTCTCTCTCTCTCCCCCTCCCTCACAAATAGGCACACACTCTCTCTCTCCCTCTCCCTATCATCTCTCCCTCTCTCTTCTCTCTCTTACACGATTGGCATGATTGATTACAAGTAGTGATATGGTCGCACTAGACAAGAATTAAATTTCATAGATTGCAATGTTTGCAAAGATGGTCATGCTAGATATACATTACCTCTTATGCATTGTGGTTAAGAAAGCCTACGTGACAAATGTCAGAGTGATGGATGCTTGGCTGAGTGATAAATGCTGAGTCTTTGTCTCATCTAACAAGATTCACTCACTTGCTTGGGGTGTTGATGATGACTTCACAGCACACTGAGAATTGCATAAGTGTAATAATATGTTAAGCAGTGCAAGAGTTCAGGGTGCCAACAATAAACGTGGGCGATTCACAAAACCAATGCTAGTAGTGAGGTGAGATGTCAAGGATACCTTGAGGACAAAGTAAAAAAGTGTAAAATTCTAATTGAACATAAGGGTAGCGTTGGTTTGATTGGTGTCCCAGCTCCAAGATTTTGGGGCAAAGTCAATGTACCTTGTTTTAGGAGGCAAATGGTATGGTTTTGTGGGAATGTTGTAGATCATACATGGACTCCATCCAATAGTGTTGAAGAGCATTCTAGGAGGCCTCCTCAAGAGTGGCCAATTGCAAGGGGCACTAATCTGTCAGCACAAGAAATACAAAATCTAGAGCAAGGGGGAATTAGGTTTAAACATGGTGTTATGGGAATGCAAGGCATGCTAATGTGGATAGTTTGGATGAAGATGCTATAGGTTTGGATGTGAGTCCCTTACATCATGACAATAAATGAGTTATTTTGACAAGGGTTGTGACAGCATAAATATGTGCAAATATGAGCTCTACCACTCAAATGGAATGTGTTGTACATGGCAAAAAAGTGATTAGCATACACGAACATGTGGAGTATATATTTCCCTCTAAAGATAGCCAAAGAAGGGGAGAGACATATAAGATGGTCGTATCAAGGTTCATGTCATGTACTTGCATGGACTTCTAATTTCAAGTTGAGTGAGGAAGAAAGTATATTCCATGCAAAAACATTTACTATATATTCACAAAGCTATTGGAATTTGATGCAAGAGTACATGAGTTCATGCACTAACTACATTCACTACAAGAGAGCTACATCAAGGTCTTAAATAGGTATCTTCAAGCTTATATGTCTACTCAAGTTGAAACCTATTATCATCATCATTCTTAGTACTACCATGATTCTCTTAGTTGTACTCTTTTTTTATATAGAAAAAAGTGTAACCCCTAATAAAGGTCTACACACATCTTTCTTATCTCTAGACTTGAAATGTCTAGTTATTATTCCTCTCTATGATATCATTCACCTCTTAGTTGCTCTCTTTTTTTCTTAAAAACTTCTGGTCCCTAAGTTTATGCAAAGCTTATTTGTATGGACACACTAGAATTATCTTTTTTATTCACAAAAAACCTCCACCTACATAGGTTTATCCACAATGTCTTTGTATGGGGATGATCTATATGCAAACATAGTTTTTGGGACATTTTCAAATATCAATGGCAACATTGTCAATTTGTTATTGCTTTCATTTTCTAATTTTAGAGATATTTTGTAGTTTCTTAATAAAACTACAAGTGTGGTAATGCATGCAAGCACACTCTCAATTGTAACTTGCTCATTCACTCACCAATTTCTGCTTGCCATTTGGCAACCCCCATGGTCCCTAAAACAAACATAGTACATAAATAAACAACTCTTGACTATAAATATCAATAAAAATACTCATTCTTATCTAAATCAAAACTCAAAAAATTCATGTGCATGATTATAGCAAGTCGCCAACCTCAGAGTCTTGTCTTCTTTTCTACACAGGGAGGAGATCTTAAAGATATTGGATACTCAGATGTCCAAATCTTCCAACTTCTCCATACAGAGAGAATTTGCCCATCTCAAAGACATGTGACCACCTAGTAAAATTATGGTAAAATTTTAAACACATAAAGAGGAGGTAAGTGAATTAAATTAATTTTTTTCTTGATAGACATCTGGTTAACATTTTTCTTCTTGCATATGGAAACTCAACAAGACCCTCCACTATGAGCCACACCTCTACTAGTATTTATTAGATATCCTTTGAAAGAAGAAAAACTAGTATTTACCATGTAGGTAAAAGCATGTGGGGAGTGGGCCCCCTATGATTATGGATCTAAACCAATCTTAAAAGTGTGGTGGACAAGTACCAACAAACAAATGACATGAGAGCTCACAACCAACTTTGGGTTAGCCGACTATGTTAGGGCCACAACAACTCGTGTTAATTTTATGGCATGCACAGTTCTCATCAGAAATTATAACCCAGATATGAGGACTAGTAAGTTCACTTATTCCCTAAATCTTTTCCAATGAGATGAAGATCTAGAGGCAAGGATTGAACTTACCCCAAAGATAATAGAGGAGACTTGCGAACAATGCTAGAATAGGAAAATGTAATAGAGCATAGAGAATATCCTAAGTCTCACAAAGGTGGGAGGAGTTAATGGCAGTGAACAATGAAGGAGTCATTTTGAAGGTAAGTTTTTATGAAGAGCTAAGAGTCACAATGTAGGTGCTTTATCACCTATTTACTTAAGACAAAGCTACAACCATCCTAACTAGATTTCCAAAATACAAACTTGTTTTCTCACATGTTTGTTTACAACAAAGCTATGACCATCCCAACCAGTGTGCCAAATGGTTATTAGAGAGTATAATGACAAATAATCTAGTCAACCAATGTCCTCTAGTTAGAGTGCATTATTAAGTCCCACAAAGTTCTCTTGAAGAATCTAACAATGCAGCTCAATTGCAAAGAAGTTTAAAAAAACATTATAAGTTACAACAATGCGCTAACGTGCATTGTGGCTATTAGTCTAGGAGTGCCTTTTTTTACTTTAGATATTTTCCCCCTTCCATGTGCATAGCAAGACCTACAATAGGGTATGAGATCCAATGGGTCATTCCACTTTCTTGCTATATTATCATTGCCCATATGAGAAATCCTATTGTGTGTAAGGGTAGTGGTCTTTTGAACTTGATTAACTTTGAGGTCAAAGACTATTGAGGTACCTAATCTATATCTTTCTTGATACCGTTTTATTGATTCTTCTAGATTTCCTTCTTCTTATGGTAATAGCTTAGGGCAAAAAGGATGTTCAATCACCTTTTAAGACTATGCTCTTAGTGTCTACACCAGGTAACCATATGCCTCTTTCTACTCTTGATCCTATTCATTTGATGTATGCTTTTCCAATTAAATTGCATCAAACTCTAGTGGTTTTGGTAGACTGGGGGGGTGTCGTGACAATTGGTGGCTCTATAGTAATAGGAGATTCTGGCTAGGGTGTTTCTAATTGTAATAGACTAATCCCTTCAAATCCTGATCCTCATAACCCTTCTTCCTCAAATGATGCACCAAGTCCTTTATTTGCTCTATAGCAATTAGATTGATTCCATGGATCTTCTCCATGCTCTCCAACGTTCCAAAAATCAATCCTATTCAAGAGTTGAATTCTTTATGATTTTCTATGTGTGGAATGTGGTCCAATAGCGTAGCTTCCTAAAAAGTTCATGCTACTTAGTCATGGCATATTTGTATGCATCCAATTGGACCTTGTCTTGACTTTCACTGTATAGTGCTACTCTTAATTCATTGGATATCTTCATTAGTGTTTACCACTCACACGAAGATGAGAGGGAGGATCCATCCATTTACTGCCTCTATCCATAGGGGAATGGCAAAGAGTATAAAGAAAGTAAACATGGTAAACTTTCCCAAGATTTTGAATATAAAGGCCACACACACATAATACGTACCTATTTCAACCCATAGAATTAGTGCAATCATTAAGCCATTTTGTGAGAAATATTACAAAATAGCTACTCCAACTCCTCCTTCATCACAACATGCAACTATCTCAAACTCTTGATAAAGCTAATGCAACAATTAGTTACATCATATGAAGATGGGCTCCTACTACTAAATCTAGATATTGATCATGTGGTGATGGTTTGTTTCCATCTCAGTGTGACCTATTATCTACATTTTGTGTATGTGAGCATTTCACCCATTTCCTAAGTAATGTGCTATCTTCCACGTATTAATTGCACTTTATTCACACAAAAAAGAGAACAAAAGGAAATGAAAGAGATATAAGCATGTCACATTTCAATATACCTAGGGGTCCTAAGGTTAGAAGCTTTTGATGGCCTTGGTTTGCTAACTTTGTCTCTAACCCCCTAGCCCCCACCTCCCATATCACATCCTTAGGGAACCTCAAGGGTAGGATATCCCAAGATTGCTCGAATAGCCTACAACCCTAAGACCATCAGAACACAAATTTACACCAACTAGATCTTCAAGTGTGGAACAACATTCTAGGTTTACTTGGCCAACTCCTAGTTACACAAGGATATGTCTTAGTCACTATGTAAGGTATATACATCCCTTAGGAAGAGCAAAGTGACCTTATAAGTACAATGGACTCCCTAAAATTACCTCAACCTTGGTTGACTAGGTCAACAATGATCCATCATTTCTTCATCCATTGGTGTAATGCCCCCATTACTTGGTTTATTTTAATATGTGTATACATTTCAAAGAAAATTGATTTATATTGCACATTTTTAAGAAGTAACTCTAATTATAAAACTGACTCTCATTATAAAGATAATTGTTATTATTAATGAGGTATTTTATGCCAATTCATGGAAGAAAGACTTGGGAGACCCTCCCAAGACTACCTTATTAAGACTATGTTTGTAGTATAAAACAACAAATAGAACTAGCCTAGTGGATAGTCACTTGGCAATTAAGTGCACTTGGGTGACGACACTACCGAGATGGGTGACCTCCCGGGAAGATTTTCCTACAAGCTAGTGGAGCTTCTCATGCGTAGCCAAGGGCACCAACGAAGCCTTCATAGCCCGTTGCCAAGTATGCCAATGCCTATGCCTTGGTCGTGAACCTTGGAGTGATGCCCCTTGACGACGAGACGTGCAGTGCTCGCCCATATATTCATTAAATTGGTATCCTCGCGCTACAAAAATGTAGTCCCTCCCTAACATCATCGACGACATCGTCAAAAAATGCTAAAAAAAAGGTGTTTTCTCTTTATCATCAATGATGTCATCAAAAACACTAAAAAAAAACGTCCTCTTTTTTATCCCCCCCGATTACTATATAAACAGGGGTAGAGCGTCACATCAGATACAAACAAAAACGAACACAACAATGACCCGTGCAAAAGTCTCTCTGTTGGTTGACTCGATGAAGCTCTGCTACTACAACCAGCCCAACCTCTCCCTCTCTCTCCACACCTACACGGAAGCACTTCTCGAATCTATCAGCTTATTCCATGGCTCCCAAGAGACATCGAGATGCTGAGCGAGGTCATGCTCAGAGAACTCCCCAACCATGAAGAAGTAGTCGCTACTGAAATGCAAGTGGAAGCTAACCTTGAATCCATTCAACCCAAATGACATGTTATTCCACAACAAACTGAGGTTGTGGCCATAAACTGTAATCACGATGGATGGTTGAACGGAGATAATCATGTTAGTACATTAAAAAAGGATCACGATTAGTTAGAACTTACTTAAATTTGTAAAAGCATGTTAGTATTATCAAAGGCTTTTTAGGAAGGAACACAGAAATTGATGAAGGGGATAGATTAAATGCATTGTATACATTGACAACTGTGTTAAAAAATGTTTTATGGTTATGACAGCTTTTGGATTTGTGAATGATGAGTTATGTCTCTTATGATTCCCAGCTTGCACAGCTGGATGAGTTGTGGATTGTGGTGACTCGAGACATTGGGATTCCCAACCCAATCCTCCCTCGGAGTGTGGAAAAACTCACTTGCGGGTGGGGGTCCTACACTCCCAAGGGAGGTATGTGTTTTTTATTTTTGATCACTCAAGCACTTGAGATGGCAAAGCGCCGAGTGGTAAGTGCCCCTGTTATGTAGGACGGCTCCAGAGGCTCATGGAAGCTTAGAGGGGCTCTGAGCCAATAAATTTCCTGCTGACCGCGAATGGAGTGCGATCACATACAACCCAATCTTGAGGGATTGGAAGGTCCTATCCTAGGCTGGATGGTGTCTTTCTGCACAATGACAGTTTTGTTCTCTCTATGGAGTGATGATTCTATATATTATTAAATAAAATATCTAATTTTTGAATTGTTTGTTATGTGCTAAAGATTGACTTTAACAAACCTAGTTTAACGGAGTAATAATAAAGGAAGATAATTTTATATGTCCAAATAGTGTGATAGTATGCTTTGCTAATTAGAAAACTAAGCAAACCCATCAAGGAAAGTGGGATGCTTCAATCCTGACGATTGGACGCCTATGGCTGGGTGGACCCAATACTAGATAGAACTGATTAAATCATGACGCTCTCAATACCGGCAGGATTAGTTACTAGGTTTAATGATGTTTTAGGGGGCCGAAGCTGAGATTTTACCTTATGGGTAGGGGGATCGAGTTACACTCTCCACCATCTCTTACTCTCTTTAAACCAAGTGCAGTGTTAACCTCACTCCTACTTTTAATTGATTACAAAGTGGTTTTTCTTAGGTGGGCATTAGATTGTTGTAGGGGTGACTTGTCCACGCTTCCCTTGTGAAGTAGAATTGAAATTCCCATGTCCAACTAAGTCCAAGGTTTCCCATGGGGAGACGGGATGGTAATGTGCATGGATATGAATTTCAATCGACTACTAAGAGGACTCCTCTAGGTCTTTTGGAGGAGGCACCTCACAGTCCCCATTACTTAGTTTATTTTAATCAACAATGCGCATATACATTCCAAAGAAAATTTATTTATATTGCACATTTTTAAAAACTAGCTCTAATTATGAAATTGGCTCTACTTATGAAGATAATTGTTATTATTAATGAGGTATTATATGCCAATTCATGGAAGAAAGACTTGGGAAACCCTCCCAATACTAGATTATTAAAACTACATTTGTAGTATAGAACAACAAAAAGAACTAGCCTAGTGGATAGTCACTTGGCAGTTAAGTGCACTTGGGTGATGACACTGCCAGGATGGGTGACCTCCTCGGAAGATTTTCCCACAAGCTAGTGGGAGCTTCTCACATGTAGCCAACGGCACCAACGAAGCTTTCGTAGCTCATTGCCAAGTATGCCAAGGCCGAGATACCAAGGTCTATACCTTGGTCACTGCCTTGGTCGTACACCTTGGAGTGACCCCCGTCGCCCGACGACACAACACACGGTGCATCCTCACCCATATATTCGTCAATTTTTATCTTCACATTGCAAAAACGGAGCCCCCTTCCCTGACGTCATCAATGATATCGTCAAAAATGCTAAAATAAAAGTGTTCTCTTTATCATCAGATGATGTCATCAAAAATGCTAAAAAATCAAGCATTCTCTCTTTATCCCCCCCCCCCCAATTACTATATAAACTAGGATAGAGCGCCACGTAAAAACGAAGCTCCCCTCCATGATGTCATTAATGACATTGTCAAAAACTTAAAAGAAAAGTGTTCTCTTTTTCATCGCATGACGTCATCGAAAACACTAAAAAAACAAGTGTCCTCTCTTTATCCCCCCTCCTCATTACTATATAAACAGGGGTAGAGCATCACATAAAAAACAACAACGACCCATGCAGAAGTCTCTCTATTGACGCAATGAAGCTCTGCTACCATAAGCCGAATCTCTCCCTCTCTCTCCACACCTACACAGAAGCACTGCCCAAATCCATCAAGCTTCTTCCATGACTCCCAAGAGACGTCGAGATGCTGACCGAAGTCATGCTCAAAGAGCTCCCCAACGTGAGGAAGTGGTTGCCATTGTTGATTTGAGGGAACTCAACACGATGCTGAAGTACAAGCGGAAGTTAACCTCGAACCCATTCAAACCAAAGAACCAACCATCCCACAATAAATTGACGTTACGACCATTAACCATAATCACGATGGATGGCCGAACGGAGATAATCAAGTTTAGTAAATTTTTAAAAAAGGATTATTTTTAAAGCTATTAACTCTACAATTTCCTAATGAGGGATAAGCTAGTCCGTTACGTAGGATCAGTTAAGAATGTACTTAAACTTCCAAAAACATGTTAGTGTTATCAATTGCTTTTTAGGAAGGAACACGTGAATTGGAGGGGATAGATTCCATGTATCGTATACATTGACAAGTGTGCTAAAAATGTATTATGGTTATGACTATTTTTTGATTTGTGAATGATGAATTATGGCTCTTATGATTTCGTACTTGCACAAATAGACGAATTGTGGATTATGGTGGTTTAGGACATTGGGATCCCCAACCCAATGCTTCCTAACACTCTACAAAGTGTGGAAAAACTCATCTGCGGCGGATGGGGGTCCTACACTCCCAAAGGAGGTAGGTGTTTTTGATATTTGATCACTCGAGCACCTGAGAGGGCAAAGGGCCAACTGATAAGCACCCCTATTATGTAGGATAGCTTCGAAGGCTCAGGGAAGCTTAGAGGGGCTCTGAGCTAGTGAATTCCCTATTAAGTGCGGATAGAGTGTGATCACATACATCCCAATCTCGAGGGATTAGAAGGTTCTATCCTAGGTTGTTGGACGGTGTCTTTCTGCAAAAAGACAGTTTTGTACCACTCTGCAGAGTGATGTTGAAATAAAGTATCTGATTTTTGAATTGTTTATTATGTTCTAAAGATTGAGTTTAGCAAACCCAGTTTAACGGAGTAATAAAAGGAAACTGATTTTATGTGTCCAAACAGTGTGGTAGTATGCTTTGCTAATTAGAAAACTAAGCAAACCCCATCGAGGAAAGTGGGAGGCTTCAATCCAGACAATTAGACGCCTATGGTTGGGTGGAGCCGATAAGTCGGGTAACTTTCCAATATTAGATAGAGCTGATTAAATCATGACCAATGTACCTAGGAACTTATCAATCCCTCACAAAGTGACAAGGATCTTCTAGCATTTATTTCCTTGAGTTGTGATGGGACTCTTAATTGATTTAAGCCTATAGGCTATGCTTGAAACCTAGCCCCTCACCCACTAAGGGACTTTATCATGATAGAGAACTAGCTAAGAACTCCCACCTAGGCTAGCTACCTCATTGAAAAAAGGTGACAACCTATTTTGATTGTTAAGTTAACTAAGATGACACTCTTGCTCAACTTACAAGCACCCTCGAGTAAGGAGAAGTGATAGAGGCACCCCCCACAAGAAGCCCCCTCAATCCCTAGCCTAACTCCTAGCTTCAAATCCATGTAATACATTTCACATAGTCCTTACTACCTTGCCTCAAAAGAAAACATCAAACAAGAAACTATAGACAAGGTGATAGAGACACCTGGTGCTAAGAAGACTCCATAATGCAGCTCATAAATCCGTCCTTGTATGTGAATCAACTAACCTATACAATAAAACTAGAAAATGGTCCATAGGTTACAAGCACCCACACCATTCCCTTGATACCTACAAAACTCTCCTAAATGTGTAGCCCCTCAACTAAGGGCTAGGATGCTTAGGACCCTATGCTTGTACCTCCATGAAGAAAGGTGTTAATTTACATGATACATTTGCATGGCTAATATTTACATTCCATCCACCATTCTAGGTACAACAATTTAGAAAAATCATATCTAGGGATCAATATCACTTTGTGAGCCTAGGCTTATAGTCTTCAATATCATGACCTAAAATCACAACTAGGTTCACGCCTCTTTCTACAAAATCTTTGCAAATTTCTACACAAGGTGGGATTAATGCCTCCTTAAACAATGACATAATGTCCTCCATCTAGACACTTTTATCACAAAGAGCTTGAAACCAAGCTACATTTAGTGTATCCAATGGCTTTCTAGCCTATATATACTTAGCCCATCCTTCAAATCAATAGGTACAACATTGCCCCAAGGGGGTCCACCTATAAGAAATCATCTATATAGCATGTATTCAAAAGATATTAAGAGATACCCGTTCTTTACATACATTAAGGCCTTAAAATGACCCATTTTACTTTACTAAACTTACAAAAAATTTTCAAAATGTAATTAAAAATCCCTTTTTGAAAAATAATCTTGTAAATTTTACTAAATATAATACCTTTTCTTTTGAACTCATGTGGCATCTTACATGTTCTATAAGGTGGACTCTCCGGGAACATTACCCTCTCTAGCTAAACTTGTAAGCCTCCAAACATACTTCAGTCAAAATGCCTTTTGACCAACCATAAACATAGTTCCTTGCTTATCATTCACGCTCTCAATCAAGGGGACTTCTTGTCTAGGGTAAGGACCAAATCAAGGTAAGGAGTAAAATTACATCCTATTATTCCTCCTTTTCCTCTTCATTTTCATTTTTCTTTTTAATGCATAAAGTCATTTTACTTTAAACAAACTCCTCAATATATGGTTCATCATTTCTTCAATAGAAAAGCCATGAGTACCAATGCCATGTGTCCAACATGCTTCCACCTTAAAGTCCTTTGAATTGGTCATATTAGATGTTTGCACCTTGGCAAATAATATGATCTTCTCATGGCTTCTTCTAACCCATCTTGATTAAAAGGAGTAGAAGGCTCTACAACATGTACATCCCGCATAGTAAAACTATGATCCCTACTAGAATGCATAGAACCTCTATAATAATACATAGGAGATTTTGACTCCTTAATTCCATGTACATGAACCCTTCTCTTGAAATATATGATCTTCAAGATCTCTATTATTCCCACTTTCCTATTGGAAAAGATATTGAAAATCTTTGCACACACATATCAAGATCTCTACTATTCCCATTTTCTTGTTGGAAAAGGTGTTGAAAGTCTTTGTGCACACATATCATATACGAAAACTCAAAAAGTTCTCCCAAGAAACTAGAACATTATGTTCATACTTCATTGCTTATTCTTTGGCCTTAGCTAGAGGTTTGGATTACTTAGTGTAACACTTACACTAGCATTGAGGTCTAGCCAATTAATGAATAAGTGTCTTATTCCATCATCAAGAAATGGATTAAACCTCATTGTCCAAAGCCTAAAACAATTTCCAAAGGCTACTATATAGGACTTAAGGTCATTACAAGCATGCCTCTTAATACTCAAGAGCTTCTTGAGGACTTGATCCATAGGCAAATCCTTTTGAACCTCATTCAAAAACAAGTCATAGAGCTCTTAGATTGAAACTTATGGTTCTTCTAGGAAAACTTCTATACCACTTCACTATGTCCCTTTTAAGGGCACTAGAGAACCACAAGAGTTAGCAGGTATAAACAAACCCACTAGCACAATATATTAGGTTAAATTCCTTAACCTTAATATGTACCACAGGATCCTCTTCAGTAAGTCCATGATATATAGATTGAAGAAGGGGGCATTTTGATCTAATTTTTGGGATTAGCATATGATCATGCAAGTCCTCATAAATAACTTCATTTGTAGTGGTTTGCACATTGGTATGTGGATCATTCTATTCATTCTTAGTAACTATATGCATCATCCCCTTCCTTGCTTATCCTATTTCTAGATAGTTGGGAAGGGTGGCTAGCTCATTTGGTGCTAAGCCTCTACCACTTAAGGAATGTTTAGTCTTAAGGCTTGATTCCTCCTTCTTCCTTAGGAGAGGTCTCTCTTGCATTTGCAAATCATCCAAAACCTGTCATATCCTTAGAATAGTGTGATGATGGGGGATCAAATCAAGAATCATGATATCGTATAGAGGAGGTCTACACACATTCTTATCTTGAGTTGTATATTGTTGTGCAAGGCTTTGACCATCCTCAAAGTGAAAATGACCCTTAGGCACTTCATAGAACTATTTTCATCACGACACATACAAGAAGACATAACCGATAATGCCTCAAATTTAATTGTGAGGCCATTACTAGGGAAAAAATGTAATACTACAAACCATTGGCTAACCATGGATCTTACCAATCCAAACAAGATTGACAAACTATCCCTAGCACCCTTTGGGTTAATAGATTTAATAGTCATGATGTAACCCTTCAACTACTCAACCCTAGCACTTTAAGTCAGTCAATCATGGCGATTCTCAGCAAACACACCACTAGTTGTAGATACCTAAAATGGGATCAATAGTGGCTCTCTCGCATGTATCACACTATCGATCCTCAAACACCAACCCCCATGATCTTGTAGCCATGAGCAACTAGAAGAATGGCTAGAAGACCCTCTTACTAATTTAGAAGACTGCATTGTAGTCCAATCACTAATTTCCTACTCCCAAACTCCAAGCAGGATGTTTACCCACATAATGACATCTAATGTGCCACATGAACATCACTTAGGCACCTACTTAGGCACCTTCTTAGTTGATTGTTGTGGCTTCTTAGGACAAGTGGCCTTAATCTAGAAGATTTCATCTCACTCCCATCACTAATTTCCCAACCTCTAACTCCAAGCAGGAAGTTCCCCACATAATGACATCTGAAACACCACATTAATGTCACTTAGGCACCTCTCCAACTAAATGTTGTAACATTCTGTTCTGCCCTGCTTCCGCATGGGAACGAGCACCCCCCTTTTCAATTAATTGAAATTCCCCCCTGTCGTCGCCGACGACAGGTGGCAAGGGGGGGGAAGGGAAGGAAGGAAAAGACAGCATCGTCACAACAATGATCGCGAGAGGAGGAAGATGAGGATGATGACGTAGGCGAGGAGGGAGGCCACATTTACCTGTTCCACGGCCACCTAGAGGGCCTGAGGAGCCCCGCCGCCATGGGACGGCGACAAGTGGTGGTTACCATCACCATGACTCCATGACCCTCCCAATAATAAACCTCCCAAACCCTATTAAACCCCCCCCCCCCCCCCCCCAGAGTCTCTGAAGGAGCTCCTTCTCTTTCCCTCCTTAGAGGGTGGTCACATGCGCTTTTCTTTTAGTGTATTCCCTACACCGCAAGCCAACTTTCCTCCAATCGTTTCCACCCTCTTTCGGGCAAGAGATTGCTAAAAACCCTACGAAAGTCATGCCTAGGAATGAGGAAGATTGGGAATGGCCCCAAAGTGAAGGATATCAAGTGCGGGAGAAAATCCCATAATCCGCAATGAAGCCTCGGGCGAGGACGTTACTGCCAATCCAACTACAGTACCAATTGTAAGTAATGCATTTCCAAATTGACGAATGCTTGCTTTGATTTTTGCACGAGATACATTAGACCGTACTTTGCTACATGTGAATGGATTAACTAAAAGGTTAAAGTTTATCCCAAATATTTGATAGATGCAAGTTGCAAAGTACTTGTATCAAAGAGAAATAATACCGTGGTTGGATGTTATGTGATAAAATTCATGTATAGCATAAACAACATATAAAGTTCCAAGGTATTGTTGATTTTCCTTTCTTGCAAATCAGTAGTAAAGTTTTTCGCCCCACTAAAGGTATGATGTAGCTTGCATGCTTGACGAATTGCATAGTAGGCGAGTCTAAAGGAAATCCAGTCCCGAAAAATTCTAAGATCTTTGCCCAAGCTCTCGCTAATATCTCAAACTGTTAGTTCATTGGGATCTTGATGAAGTGCATAGTTAAAACAAACAACGATCATAAGGATTAAAAACTAAGATGCCTTGAGATCCGCCAATAGTGACTATGTTTATCAATCCAAATTTGGGGATTGGGCTAGATAGAGACAACTTCGAGCCTCAAAGGCAAGTAGAGAGCTCAAGGGGTTAGGGAAACCCGAGGCAAAGGAAAGACCGATGTTTTCGTACTTGCTAAGAAGAAGGTTAGGTTATCAATCAATATAATGCTCAATAGAATTTACATTCTTGCATAGTTGTATGAGACCTTGGCATGTGTCTTAGCCAAAATGTTAAGTAAATTTTGCATGGAATCGCTTAGATCCCAAGGGGGAGAGCAAATGCACAATGGAAAGGTTATCCGGCTATTCCTGTATCGTGAGTCCAACATCTAGCGCATTGGAAGATCCTATTCTAGATACTGGATGGAAATTATGGTGCCATGTGATTTGGATCGGGTACTTCTATTGGATAGAAGGGATACATAATTTCTCATGTATGGGCAGGAGACAAAGATTAACGTGAAGATAAGTTAAGGATTTTGTTTGAACTTGCTTGTCAAAGGATTGCTTGCTCTATATTCGTGTCTGTGCCATAAATTACGCAAACAAACCATGTTCTATAAAAGGCCTAATTAAGGAAGATGGATTTGAATGTCACGCATAAATATGGTAGGACCTAATTAGAAAACTAAAGCTATCAAGGGAAGTGGGTGGACGGAAATCCCGACAGGTCCGTCCTATGGCTGGGTAGTCCCTGAGAACCGGGAGGCTTCTCACAAGGTTCTACAGTCGTACGACCTTTAGGTACTGTTGGGTTAGAGTTCTAATTCATGTTGTTTTAGGGGACCGGAATGGGACTACGCCTACGGATAGAGAGGTTGAGCGGTGCATCCCTCTCGTTTTCCATTCTCTTTGAACCAAGTGTGGCTTGGATTTGCTTCGTCTTGGGTATCTCTGCGTAAAGTAGGATGTCCAGGACCGAACACTAGAATGCTATCAGGAGACCTTGACCACTAGGAACGCGGATTTCAGGTCAATCCTAGCGGGTTCGATCGTGAATGTTTCATTGCAAGGCAAACTCGAGAAACCCTAGGTGACAAACCTTGGAACATTCCATGGGAGTGCCGAGCAGCGACACTTAGATTCATTTCTTGATAGACCGCTAAAACGTGCTGGGACAGTCGGCATGCACATTACAAATGTCGTGCCCTCTTACGATAAGTAGCCTTAATCAATTAGGTTTGGTTCTAACTGACCCCACTATATATCACATAACGTATTGCTTTATTGCCACTGAAACTTGCTTCTACCCCACTATAACCATGATCCTAATATGGCTTGGTATTTCATCACCCGCTCAATCATCATGAACACATTTGCTATAAAACAATGTACATAAGAAAATGTTTTACATATATGTAATTTAAAATTAATTCCCAATCAATATTTAAGGAAAACAATGTGCAAGTGCAACAAAAAACCCTTTCACTTTTATGTGTATGCAAACTACATAATGCAATAGTACTACACACCCCTAATTATTGAATTCTCTAGCCTCATGCTACCTTAGAGAAAATTTATAACATGAATCCCTCCTCCTAGCTGTGATAATGTATCATAAAATAGATCATTTCAACATTTGAGGACTGATTTTAAGTGTTTGTTCTTAACTTAAAGGTAAAAAATGGCATGAATACTATTCCTATGCTACCCAAACATTATTTTCATGAAGTAGAATGATATTTTTCATAATGTATTATGTTTTACTTATGTAAACTAATGCTTTCTAGATTCCAAAAGGTGTCCTCGACTTCCTCCTAATTATTGGTATTTTCTACTTTTTAATGTATTTTGAAAAAATAGTTTTTTAATCATTTAAAAATAGGAAAACAAAAAATAGCAAGCATGATCAAAATTAATAAATATTTAATTTAATCTACACTAAAATCACTTTTTATTTTATGTTCAAACTATGCATCAATTTTGAGTACTTATGCTTAAAACCCAAAAATACTGAAATACGCGCTTACGGAAATGGGTGCCCCAAGGTGACTGACACTCTTCAAAGCTACTATCACACTCAAAAGACCTCCATAATGCTTCAACGATTTGCTTCAATACTCAAACTTTGCATACCATTAATCTCTCACACTCAATCCCCCATCTCCCTTCTCTTGTATGAATTACCATTTCTGGTTATGGAGAAGGAGAGAGAAATATTGATTCTTAGCAGAGAAAAAGACTAAAAAATTAGATATCTAAATACTCAAAAATAGCCCATAAGAGAAATATTGGGTTTTAGGAGAAAGAAATATTGAAAAATTAGCTTTCTAAATACTCAACAATAGCCCGTAAGAGTAGTATCATCATGTAGAGGATGATGGATAGGCTTCGAATCTATATTCATATCCTCTATTTGATGCAATATGGGAGAAGAAGAAGGGAAATATGATCTCTATTTTTTTCTTCCATCCTATCCATCTCTCCATTCCTCTTCTTCCTCATGCCATTCTTCATATTTTTAAGTGTCCTCCTTTAGTTGTGAAACCTTCAGAAGTGCTTTTTCAAAAACCACAAAATGCCTTAAAATTGCTCTTTAAAATCTACTCTCATAATGATAGATACCTTGGACAATGTCCTTCCCTTAGTTTTATTCTAGATGATGGCATGAAGTGTACAGGAAGCCCAAACTGTACCAGTCAACAAGCTATAGTTGATGAGAATTCTAGAGATTCTAAAGAAAGAGATACATGATAACCTTTGTGCTAATGTAAGACCTCTCAAAGATCTCTTGGAGGCTTGAAAATGAAACTCGACCAAGGTGCATGACTTGAACCTTCTCTATAATTGGGCCCTTCTAGAGAAGAGTGAAGCTCTAGACAATAGTGTGTTATCCAAGAATGAATCCTCCAATGAAGTAGACATAGAAAGTGCATACATCAATTGTGCGAATTCAAGGGAGAAGCCTTGTGTAATGATCTTGAAACAACTTTATTATAGCATTGGCAAGCATATGATAAAGCAAATCATTGTCAACTCTAAATCGAGAGTAATACCATCATTGCTTGTGAATGGAGTAATCAAGGTGGACTGTGACTAAACTTGGCTTGAGTATCTTTAAGTGTTGGAACACAAAGGAATAGGACTCAACCATGAGGAATTGCTACATTATACGAAGTTGGAATTAAATCTAAGCTACAACCATAAGGTGAAACACCCTTATGTAGCGAAGGATGCGACTACAAGAATGAAATAGAAATCAATTTTGATGATGATCCAAAAAGTCCACTACCATTTAAGACTTGATAGGATCCTCTAGTCCACAAACAATACAAAAAGTTGGAGGAAAGAAAGAAAGCATGGCAAGGACATGGAAGCTAAGCGATAGAAAAAACCTCAAGATCTCCTTAAGCATTTCATGATGTTTAAAAGGGAGGTCAAGTTTTGCCAGTGCTAAGTACAAAGAAATAATGACATTTCAACCAACTAATAGAAGGAGGTCAAATTGTGGTATTGCTAGGTACAAAGCAACAAGGGCATACCAATGAACTGATAAAAGGACCTTCTAAGGTAAAGAAAGTCAATTTGGCCAATAGGGTGGAGAAGCCTATATGCATATTCATAGTCAACAACCTAACCAAGGACAAGGAGACCAACTTGATGAGAGCTTGATGAATCTCTTTAAATGTTCAAGGACATGTCTACCTAGTTTATGGAGGAGCTTAAAGGGATTGATTCTAGCTTCGTTGCCCATAACATCCCCATGATGCTTGATGTGAAATCTATAAAGCAACAACTGTATGCAATGAATCCCAATCATATACATGATATCAAGGAGAAGATCAATAAGCTTCTAAATGTAGGATTCATCCACAAGATTGAGTACACATATTGGGTTTTCTAGTTATCATTATGGTGAAGAACAACATAAACTCAAGGGGAGGGAAAAAAGTGAGCTTTTTGAGTGAGCTTTTCTGGTCAACCTCTATTTCTTATTCCGCATAGTCCACTTATTCCACCCCCTAGATATTTCCACCTCCACTACCTCCACCTCCACCACCAATACCACCACCACCACCACTATGGCTGCCACCCACTGCTGCCACCACCACCACCACTACCGCCGCCACCTCTACCACCACTACCACTATCCTCACCACCTCCACGACTGCCACCACTACCTTCACTCTGTCTATCTCTCTTTCTCTATCTCTAATCTCTCATTCTTAGTTTCTCTCTCTACGTGTATATTCCATTTTCTCTTTCTAACACACCCGCTCAAATAGCACTCTATATTATGTAAATGATTCTCTCTCTCTAGCATGTAACATGGGTACATTCATACGATCACCCCAGAATGGTACACAATGGCCCACCTCTCTCTTAGTTTCCCTTTGTACATGTAATTTCTCTCTTTGTTTTGCGTAAACACATATATGTGTGTGTTTGTGTGTATAACTCTCTCACATACACACACACACACACACACACACACACACACACACATACACACACACACACACACACACACTCTCTCTCTCTCATAATGTGAATGCTCATGCGGCCACTCTGTATTTTTAGAACTTTAATTGCAATGAATCGATAGCTCCCTCCCCTCCCCCTCTCTCTCCCTTCCCCCCTCCCCTTAACAAATTTGATACAAGACAATTCATACAAGAAATCCAAATGTACTTTTATGTTGTGTTAACTCTGGTAATAGTGCTTTTGCTTGACAAACTAAGAGAGACAATATCATTGAAAGCTTGTCAAAGTTTTGACATAAGGTAACCAACTAAATTGTATGCTAGTATTTTTTGGATAAAATAAGATATAGTTCTTTTACTTCCAAATACAAGGTCTAATTTTTCTTGAGGGAGTATGGGTTGGTGTATAAACAGGTTTACATTTGTATCCATTCCAAACACTCGGAGGTACACATAGTACATGTGCTTGCATGCCAAATACGATTTTCCTTATATGACACGGTCCATGAAATCCTAGCAATTACATGTTGGATTCTTTGCAATGTGTACATCATAATACTCCTCCAAGACACTTGAGTTAGGTGTCTCTAGTTTGAAAAGCTCATGCTTCAAGGGCTCTACCATTGTGTGGCCCTTCACAGTTGCATCTAGAGCCAATGTCAAGTCTATCATTTTCCTTGCAGCCTCCTATGAAACAACTCTTTGATATATACATGAGCCCTCATTAGAATCCACCTCTTGTGCCACCTCTTTTGTAAAATAAACCCACCATTCTCCAACATGTGGATTTCTTCTGCTATCAAATTTATCTTGTGTCAATGGCCATACTTGTGGAACTTTGGACGGTGTGTGATGAATGGAAGAAAAATATTCCAAGTATGATCCACACTATCATTATAGAACCACATGAACTGGTGCCACATTCCATGTTGATTGATAGCTTCTCCTATTGAGT
This sequence comes from Lygodium microphyllum, assembly GCF_053477565.2. NCBI lineage: Eukaryota > Viridiplantae > Streptophyta > Polypodiopsida > Schizaeales > Lygodiaceae > Lygodium > Lygodium microphyllum. The sequence continues at coordinate 88,472,824 of NC_141142.1, read as the reverse complement.
TGGACCTCCATGATGCCCCAAAATGAAGGTGCAGGACTCGTGTTTTTAACTGTTTTTTTGCATTTTCCATGTGTAGATCCCAACTTTCCTTAACATTGCATATGACTATGAGAGCTGGAATCCTTCTTATAGCCCAAACGATGTCATGAAGGACTATCTCCACCACCATTTCCTCTGAATAATTTGGTGATATTGCCCTTGATTGGTCAGAAGGAAAATGGTTCTCAAAGTTTAGTTTTCTTCTGCTCTTTCTTCTAGGAATGTTTTCAGTCACATACTCAAGCTTGTGAGAGATATTTACTCCCTCTAATCCCACTCTTCCATCAATCTTATGTTTTTCTCTCCAAAGTCACATTGTCCCGTCAAAATTTGGGATACTGATGCAATTCAGTTCCTCCTGCCACCTCCTCAACCATCCCTGTTGTTGCTCGAGGTGTGGAGCTAATTCCTTGTTATAGTTGACTCAAAAGCTTCTCTACACTAGGTCTTGCACCATGGAACTTTTTGCCAATGAATCCATGCCATTTTGTGCTTTGTAGTGGATTATTGACCAAATTGAAAGGTGAGAAGGATCGAAGCTTTCTTGGAAGTGAGCTATGGCGGAGAGCAAGAGCAAGAAGAGAGAGAGAGACACAAATGGGAACTCCAACAGTCACAATGTGTGACTGGGTCTTCCTTTATTCAAATTGTCACTAAAAGAATAAAGAATAAAGTGACGGTGATGGGCACCCGCCGCCACCTACAGTGTTAGTGTGGCGTCAAGCCATAAAGACTTTTCTTCAACTTGCACACTAGGTGCTCCCTGCCAGATCCTGTAAAGCCCTTAGGTTGATCCATGTATATCTCATCATGCAAATGCCCATGCAAGAATGCAGTCTTGATATCCATCTGGTACAAGTCCAAGTCAAGCTGTGTGACTAAGGCCAAAACCAAGCGTAGGATAGTCATCTTGACCACAGGAGAAAAAACTTCATCAAAGTCAACTCCATGCTCCTGTTTAAAACCCTTAGTGACAAGACTTGCCTTATAAAGCGGCTTGGGTTTTCTAGGGGTACTTTTCAGCTTGCACACCCATTTGCATGGCAAAACCTTCTTGCCCTGAGGCAATGCAACCGCAAGGAGTCTATCTTAGACTGCATAGCCCTCTCCCAGGTGTAACTATCACCCCTGCGCATAGCCTCATCATAGGTGAGAGGCTCTCCTGCATCGATAACCAAGACATAATGCATCGAAGACTCAAATCTATCAAGTGGACATCTATCTCTAGTAGACCATCTCACGGGAGGCTCTGCTACCTATCCAGCACTCTGGCCATGTGTACCAACGGCTGTTGCAGGCTGTCCAACTAGCTGTGCAGGAGCTCGTGGCTCCTCCTAGAATATAACCTTACATATCTCTACTACCCTCTCAAGCTGCCTATGCATCTTGTCTTCATGGAAGACTACATCATGGCTATAGATGACTTTCCGTGCGCTTGAGGATCCCAGAGGTGATAACCCATCTCACCTACATCTCTATAGCCAAGGAAAATGCATTTGACACTCTTAGGATCTAGCTTAGTATGCTTGTCATTAGGCACATGGCAGAATGCCTCACATCCAAAGACATGTAGATGCACATAAGACGGAGGTTTCCTAATCCATACCTCCTCTGCAACCTGAAAATCCAAACCACTAGAAGGTAATCTAGTTATGACATGCATAGTTGTACTGACTGTGTGCGCCCAAAAGCTATGTGGTAAGCTTGCATGGCTAAGCATACTATGTACACGCTTGTACATGCTCCTGGAGGGGTGGGGTATAGGGGGCGGTCAACTGACGCTTAATACCCCTCTCGTTACATAATTGCTCAAAAGCACGTGACACATATCCTCCCCCATTGTTAGTCCTAAGGCATTTTAGCCTATGACGAGTCTGGTTCTCAACTAATGCAAGCCATCTCTGAAATACAGCCAAGACTTCGGACTTAAGATTAATGGGATAAGCCCAGACTTTACACGAAAAATCGTCAATGAATATCACAAAATACTTTGCACCACCCATAGACTAGCAGGGCATGGATCCACAAGCATCTGAATATACCAATGCAAGAGGCTCACTCATGCATGTCCTACCAGACTTCTGATGTGTATTCCTAGTCTGTCTACCATAAAGACAATGCTCACATGAATCAAAATATGCATAGTCAAGAGGTGGTAAGTACTGCAAACTAGAAAGAATTCTGGCCCAAACAGGTATGTCAAAGGGGGTGGAACCCACTGATAAAACATGGTCAATAGAGGACCCATCAACTACAAGAGGATAGAGACTGCCAGCTTTGGCACCTCTAGCAAGCACAAGTCTATCATGGGTGATCTTCCAAGAAGAATCCCCAAATGAAACATGAAACCCAGCATCATCAAGCTACCCTAAGGCTGCCCTGTAGACATAAGATTGTATGTAAGCGCAGGTACATGATGTATATCCTGTAACAGAAAAGTACTGTCAGTAGAGAATTGCAGTTATACATCCCCAATGCCAACAATAGCAAGTGACCTGTCATCACCTAAATGGATTGAACCAGAGAAAATGTGGTAGGAGTGGAACCACTCATGGCACGGTGTAACATGAAATGAAGCACGAGAATCCAAAAGCCAGCACTATGCATACATAGAGTGAACATCGGTCAACGATGTAGCATCACAAGAACTAGCTACAAGTATGTACTCCCCATCGGAGTCATCAGTCTGCATGACATTTATCTCTTCGATTTTCATACTGGATTTCACAGGCATAATGATGTGATCAGAGGACTTTTCCTGTGCTTTGTCTTTTCCCTTCTCTTTGCGCTTCTCATTGAGCAACTCATGAAACTGTGGGCATATATGACCCTTCTTGCTGCAATGATGATATGTCACATTAGCATTTCTCCCATGAGACTTGCTGTGTGACTTACTATGTGACTTAGACCTAGAGTTCTGCGAGTCTCTACCACGGCCATTCCCACAGTCATCCTTGCCATTACCATCTTTGCCTCTAATAATCAAAGCATGCGATACACGAGAGGCATCCAAGTTCTTACGGTTGATCTCTTCTTGCAGAAGAGCACTCTCTACATCAGGCAAGTTCAAAATAGTAGTAGGAGCACATAAGGTAGTGCGGAATACATCCCATGACTCACTTAGAGTCCCAAGCAAAAACAATGGAGTAACCTCATCATCAAAGGTAATACCCTATGAAGTCAAGTTCTTGAGAATAGCATGAAACTAGCTCAAATGAGCTGACATTGTCATATTCTCCTTCATGCGCAGGTCCATAAGCTGCTTCAACCAATACATCTGACTTGCTGGACTTTTCTTATCATAGAGGTTTTTGATTTTATCCCAAAGCTACCAAGCACTCTGTGCTTCCTCGACTACATTGTAATGCACCTATTCAGTGAGAGACAAGATGAGGGTGGACTTACATAACTCATCAAGCTCATCCCATTTGTCATCAGTCATAGTTTTAGGCTGCTTGCCATGCATCCTTAGTGGCTTTATCTACGATTTTTGTACCAATATCTACCAAACTTGGCTCTTCCAATAGGCATAATTCGTACCATCAAGCTTAGTGATGTTGAAGATAGTACTATCAGTATGGAAGAAGAACCCATAATGCAATCCAAAACTGTGCAGGCAATTCAAAACTGCTTGTTGTTTTCTGTTGTAAACAGCCAAAAATACCACCAAATCCAAGGCAAAATGGCCATGAACTAATAGCTAATGATGTTGCCCACCAAGTACCATCAAAAGTACATAAAATTAAGATGATTCAGCATGAAAAATCCACATCTCAGTCCATACATAACTGCTTGCTATAATAAATTATAGCCATATACAATGAGAGCAAACTGTAGGCAAAATCAATACACCAAGTCAACCACTCTGTCAAAGCATAACCAGCATTAAGCGGGCATAAATTAGCATAAGACAGTCATACGGACATCAATCAAACACCCAAGCATGTCAAACGAATCCGCCAATAAGTTGGCACACCCTTATGTAATAGAGCAAAGTGTATACAACACTGGAAAGACCTGACACAAAGAGGTACATGCTCAAGGAGTGCGAAGCCCAAATCAGCCCAAGTACATGTATGTGGACCACGACATATCAACCATGCAACATACAAGTGAAGAAGAACCCAGTCTCAGAAGACTCAAAGCTCAATAGCATAAACCACATGCTCAATGTCTGTCAAACATCCAAAGATGCTTCCACTAGCATAAAAGCCATATGGATCAAGCCAAGAAGCTCAAGAAGGGCATATGAGAGCACCAGTGAAAGATCCAAGACCAGACATCAATAAGATGTCATGAGCATATAGGCTCTGTAGCCTCCAATTAGAGCATCCATAGACATCAATTGTATCCCAAATACAACTCTGGCAAGCCAAGAAATATCCCAAGTAAGTTCCCAGAAGCCAGATGCAAGCCAAGTCAAGGCACTAGTAGCAATCTACTCCAAACAATGCACATCCAAGACGGAGCATCAAATGCATTCCAAAGCCGAGCTCAAGCTCAAATGAAGATACAGAACCAAAGACAAGCTCGACGTCATACCCCGAAGGTCAATACTTCATTGCATATCCCAAAGAAATAGCCCGAAACCAATAGGCATAACCAAACTGGAGGTAAAATAACTTGTCAACCAAGGTAGCATAAATCCCAACCAACAATGAAGTGTCCACATCCAAATCAAGGCTCAATAGCTCTCAAATAGCATATCTAGGCATAAACCATGATGACCGAGCATCAATACAGCCAACAAGACACCCGAATATCAACAAAGAGCATTATGCATAAGTCGTCCCTAATAAAACCTTACTGCCCAAACAATGTACAACAAAAAAATCCCTGCATAAATCGAGCTATGGAAGCTCAAACCAAGTCCCAAAGCATCTCAAAACATTGGGCAAACATCCCCAAAGTATCTAGGCATCAAATATCAAGCCTTGGGAGCATCAGATAAGCTAAGAGCATGACATTTTCTTGCTGTAAATCAACTAAGATCTATTGCAAAAAATGCTGTGATCAAAATTTGGCAAATCTAACATCACCATAGCATCCGAAGCGTGCCAAAACCCTGAGTTAGACTCTTACCTTGCCTAAATCAGGTTCTGGATACCCGAGATATGAGAAAAAACGGGATTTCTTAGCCAGATTTTGAAACATGCACAAAAAAAACGTGAGCTGACTATAGGGCCTACTGGTTATGCTGAGGATAAGGGGGAAAATGGAGGCAAACAAGGTGCCGAATGAAGCCAAGGAACATCTACAAAGAGCCTATGAGGATTGGGGAGAGACGGGAGATAAAATCTTACATCGGGGGGAAGAAGCCATGGTTGACATTGAAGCTCCAAGCTCTAGGTCTTCAATCCGGGCTGAAGTAATGCCGGACCAAGCTCCATGATCAAGCTCTAATCCAGTTGAAAGATGAGAAGGATCGAAGCTTGCTTGGAAGCGAGCTATGGCAGAGAGCAAGAGCAAGAAGAGAGAGAGACACAAATGGGAACTCCAACAATCACAATGTGTGACCGGGCATTTCTTTATTCAAACTATCACTAAAAGAATAAAGAATAAAGTGATGGTGACGAACACCCGCCACCTGCAGTGTCAGTGGCGAGTATTGTCAATGTAGTAATACACGGGTGGCTAGGCAGAGGCGCATTTACCCCCAACACAAATCACTAACACATGCATCATACAAGTTGATAGATCCTTTGAATCCCTCCCCTGCCAACCAACTTACATGCATTGGCTTTGCTAGGTTCCTGGTTGGCATATGAGAAATGTCCTCCACCACTTGGACAAATACTAGCACAAGAGGGTATGGATTGTGAGAAAACAATTCCACCACATATCACATCCTCAGATTATGAATTAGTCTTACCACAACAAAGTGTCTCCTCCAACATGAATATCTAATATGCCATCAACTAAGCCAACAATCCATTGTTGGTATATTGTAGTCCGTAACTTCTTTCAATGCTCACCAAGCCTAAATGAATTGATATTGCACTATTGCATCATCTTCTATGGCTGCACACCTCCACATGCAGCACAAACACTTATGCTCATCATAGAAACTCTTGTGCAAATATTGTGATGTGTGTATTTGGAGACTTTGTTCCCAATGAAATAAGCAAGATCTCTCCCTTCCTTGCATTATATTGTTTGGACCTTCATTAAACACTGTGCGGATGGCCCTCCAGTCAAGGGTTGCCTTGTTTGCAATGAGTCCTTGAAAATTAGCAGTTGGGTGGCCACACTTCTCCCTCACTTCATTCATCTTTGTCCAAAAAAGTGCATGTGCATTTGTGTCCTCTTCCTTCATCTCACATATTACTAAAGTCATCAACTCTTGTATACTACACAAATACAAGACAAGAATGGAAGAGTAAGGAAAACTATGTCCATTAAGTTCATGTTGTGATGGTAGAATCACGTAAGAGAAACTACCTTAGGTCATGCACATGTGCTGCCATGGTGGTCCAATCATTAATGCAATGCACGTGGTTGAAGCATACATAACTATTGCGTAGGTCCCTAGCACCATTCCTTCACATACGATTCACTAAGTCAACCCCTTAGGCTAGCCCAATCGTTGACATTTTTAATATAAAGCATATGCTATCATTGTCAATGGCTTGCCAAGGAAATAGGCTACCATGGAAAATTTTGTGTGCACAATGTTGCTTTAACTTTAGAAGACGAGATTCCATCCCCTAATCACTCTTAGCGCGTGCTACACGGACCATGTGTTTGAAATTACATGCACAAAATGTTGATCTTCATATGCATGGTTTTTTAATGATATTTTGGGATGCGTTGTGAATGGAATAATATGTTACCTATTCCTCTAAAATGAGTGGTTGGAGTTCCTTGAGCATCGTCAAGAGTTCAATGTTAGACATGGGAACACCTTGCTCACAAACTAGGGCACTTGTCACTAGCCTTCTAGCCACAGTCCTTTGCAATTTTTGAGGTCCAATTGCACTAAAGTCTCTTACCATTTCCTGTATGGTCTTTTGCACCTCTTTGACATTACCTCTCCACGTTGTTGGAGAGGTTTTAGTTGAAAGGTTGTATATCCACCGAGGATCAAAGATAGAAGAATGTAGAGAATAGGAGATAGAAGAGAAGAAAAAGAATATACAAGAAGTACACAAGATAAAGACAAATCATAATGAATCAAAGCACTATGTATTGATAGAACCTAAGAAGATAAACAAAATTCCTTGTCTAGCACTACTCAGAAGCAATCTCCAAGCATTAGATCTATTGGATCTCCCTTATAGACCAAAAATGTGCAACAAACATTAGCTCCTTCTCTACTGCTCAGACCACAAATTGGATGGTTTTGTTGGTTCCAAAAGGGGGTAAAACATAAGGACACATGTTCAAGATTATTCCAGATCACTCCTTCTTCTCCCAGTTCGGAGTATTGTTTGTGTTGCTTGTAAACTGTGATCGCGCCGTGTGCGATTTTATCAGTCCTTTTTTTATGAGATCTCCCAAATTTGGTTGAAAAATCCACTTGCTTTTTGCATGTCACCCTATTCTAGAAGTTTCCATGGCTTTTTAGGATGTTTTACAAGAAATAATGTCCAAAATATCAAAAATAGGCTAAACTTTACCAAAAATCTAGTATTTTTGAACCATCCATACCATTGACACTAGCACTAATGACTTAAGATGACATTGACTCTCTAGATTAATAAGAAATTTGGATGATGATGCATTCCATGTTTTTTTACATTGCATAGGGACAGAATATCCACCCCCTCTCAACCTGCACATCCTCCGGGTCTTTTCCCTACTACTTTACCGTTTACTTTGAACTTATATTCTGGGGATGTACAGTCTAGCATCTCCAAGGTATCCCTTACATCTTTAATATTCCAATTGGAAGTGATATTTATTTCCTTTTCTATAACTTGCAACTTAAGATTGAAGGGCATGCAATCTGTATCTGAATCCAAGGGAATCCACATGCCTAGTTTAAGTTTGTATCTCTTATAATCAAAACCCAAAGCAAGAGTTTGTTGTGCTATATTATAACATAGAGACAAGGATTGGGAGCATACAATACACCTCATGGTGTCGCCCTTATGGTCAACATCTCTAGATTTCCAAAGCTTCCCTATAATGTTATCTAGTTCTGCACTTGCAAAATTTCTACTGAGCCAAGATACTTTTGTTCTCTGTAAGTTTGCTATTTTGAAGCAATCCACAAAGATATGTAAGGGGATAAACCATGACAGGCATATTCTTCTTGAGATCCTTCCAGCTCTCATGGACTTTTGAATATCTTGACATATTTTGACTTTAAAACTATGCATGGTTGGCTTATCAGGAACCTCCCAAATAAGAGAGGAGAGACTTGGTAATGGCAAATCCTCGATATGTCCATATGTACCCTCTTTAGATGGAACCACATATTGTGCATAGTATATAAAAATTCTTCTCTCACTTAAAGAACTGACGGTCTCATCGGCATATATAATGTCCACAAATGCCTTCTGAATCACATTCAAATTGCCACTCAAACTCTCCATAGGTTGCCATTCAATACTTGTTGATGGAAATATATCTACAACAAAGAATTCAAAATTAATACTTGCTTAAATTTTTTTTAAAAATCAAATATGTCATCAACTTAAGACTTACAATGTGTTTGCTGGCAAACACGTTGTCAAAGAGTTTACTATTCATAATATAAATCATGGGGTTCTTATGAACACAAAAGAGCTTCACTGGAAGTTATATGAGAAATTTGCATACAAAATTCAGACATTGTTATCCAATAACCACCTTAGTTATACAAGTTCTTTTGTATTTAGCATATAATTTTCAATTATACCATGTATACTTATGAAAAATAAGTCTATGGGAACCTACAACTTGGTCATCTGGAAGAAATTGACAGTCTGCAGGATAAATCACATTAATTCAGGTACAAAAATATGGTCAGAACCCAAGAAAGATGTCAAAAACTGCCAAAAGTCCACTAGGTCCACATGGGACCTGGAGTAACAAACTTAAGTGACCAGCAAGTGACCTAGGCTGGTCAAAAAGTGACCAGGGACTGAGCAGGGAGCAGCCCGCATTTTTCGGCGCAAAATGCGGGCTACACAGTCTGAGGCAAACTGGAGAGAGTTGGAGCTATGGTGCATGAAATGGAGCATGCAAACTGAAGATCAACAGGCCCAACTACTGAAGATGTAAACATGGTGAGAGCTCCACTTCTCTGCCTCTTTGGTATGATGAAAATGCGTGCTGAAACAGTCTATAAAAGAGGAAAATCTGAGAGAAGAGATTCAGCCTGCTCTTATGCACAACTTCTCTCATTTTGTCTATCATATTCTTGGTCCAATGAAGCCCGACTTATACCCAAGTACTTGAGTGACTTTGGGGCAAGTAAAGGGTGAGGATATTGAAGACATACGGGCTGTTATGGGCTGGAATAACCAGTCATAAACAGGGCAGCCCACTGTTATGGTCCATTTTTATGAGCAAACATGGGATTTTTTTGGTTGTAATGGAAGGAAATGACCTCTTTTCTTCAGGACTTTGTTCATGTATGATTAGAAGTGCTTCTTCTTGAGTTTATGCACTCATTTTGAACTTGATTATGGGCTGGAATTTTTTGTTTTAAAACAGGGCTGAAGCTAAAATTATACTTCTTCAATTCATTTCATGTATCTTTGGCCCAAATCTTGGATGCATTTGAATCTGTCATCAATATACTTGATCCAAAGGGTTGAAATCCATCTATGTACTTGAAATAAATGCCATTAGAACTCGCATTTGACATTCATAAATAAATTGAGAATCTGAAAATATCATTTATGATATGATGTATGTATTCAAAGGCATTTGATGTAATCAAGATAGACTTATTCCTTCTGTTCATGTATGGTAAGTACATAGTAAATAGGCTTGAACTCTTCTTCTGTACCAAAATCATTTCTAAATCCCGGATCTTATTAAACCCCAATCTATTTTCCCTTCCCGAATCTTGAATCCTAAACTCTTCTTCTGCACTAAAAGCCACGGTGGTAGACCTTCAACTCTTAACGCGACGACAGTGGTGAACCCGACGTGAAAGTCCGCTGCGGAAGAAGAAGTCCAATGGGAGAATCATCAAGTTTGGGAGGAGGAGATGCTTTGCAACAGTTGGTTCGTCTAATGCAAGAGAGCCAACAACAACAGCTGCAATTTCAGCAGCAGTTGCAATTGCAACAACAACGGAGGCAAGAAGAAGAGTGGATTGATGCTACTGCCATTAAGGCCTTAGAAGCAGTTGAGCATGAGCTCAAGCAATTTAATGGAGAAAATGTGTCCTCTTTTATCTGCTTCTACACTGACAAGATGGTCTTCTTTGGAGTTCCTCAACATGCCTGGAGCCGTTACTTTGCCCGCCTGGCTGTGCATGGTCTCCAGGACCGAATTCATGGTCTTTTCCAAAAAGATGCTGGATGGATTGTGTTCAAGAAGGCTCTTCGAGAAGAATTTTTCCTTGAAGATTCTGGCCTTATGACAAAGAAAGTCTTCACCGAATGGGTCGAAAGGCCCAATAAGGGTCTAACCGCTACTGCTCTTCACCGAGAATTTGAAAGCAAATTTGCCCAACTAGATCCTGATGACCAACAAGGTATGGAAAGTCAAAAGATTGAATTATTTTTAAAGGCTGCAGATTCTTCTCTTCAGGAGAAATTGACTGACCGACTTGAAGACCCTGACTCTGAGTCGGGATTGAAGACTGCTTGGAGTGATGTCACTGAAGCAGTTAATATGATTGCTCGAAGAGAGTGATTGCGCCTAAGATGGGGATCAACCCCTGCAACAATTGAATCTATGAAGGAGCCTGTTTTAGTTTCTCGACCTCCTATCTCTATGGCTGAGCAATCAAGAAATGCTGCTGTTCCTTCTCCAAAGAAGGATGTCATGGACAAGCTAATTAAAAGCATGTGGGATCTCCATCTTAATTTAACAGAAATTAATTCTAAAGTAGAAAGGCTTGATGTAAAAGTAGAAGAAAGGGGTCGGGCAACTGCCCAAAGGCCTATACGAGAAGGCTTCAAAAGATGCTGCATTTGGTGTGATAGCCTTCAGCATGATAAGAGGGAGTGCGGTGCATTCTGTGAAGCTGAAGCACAAAAATTAGTCTTTTGGAAGGATGGTAAAATTCATGCAACCGAAACCGGGCTTCCTCTTGAGCCAAACTTGGGCAACAGTGGCATGAAGAAAATATTGGAGGATTTGGCAACAAGAACGGCCTATGCAGCTGTTGATGCTGCAACTTATGGGTTACAAATTGAGCCAACTAATGAAATTGTTAAAACATGTAAAACTAATGCAAAATCTAAAGTGTGGACACAGGCCTTGGAACGCATGGAGCAAGGCAAGGCAACTAAGGATGATTTAACCACTGCCAGTCAATGTATTCGAGGGAGAACCGGATGGTCCAAGCCTGTGGATTCATTTTTAGCTTTTGCCCGGTTAGCTGAAATTAATAATCAAGAAGCCATGATAGAAGAAAAGAGAAGAAGAGATGAAGATGCTGCCGGTTCTTCTTCTTCAGGACCGACTAAACGCATAACAAGAAGTAAACCAGACCAACAGAAGGCTGATGAAAATCCGCCGCCACCAGAATTTGACATGAATATGTTGGTGAGGAAATTGAAGAATCTGTACATGCTTTTTTGCAAGTACTTCATGTATATTTGCAGGATGAAGAGAAGCTGAAAACTCAAGGGATTCGATTGGAGGCAATCAAAGAATTGATTGCAGCCATAGAAGCCAAAGATGAAGACATTTATGAAGCAGAAGCTGAAGAAGCCATAATGGTGGGAACTTCTCAATCTAAAGTGCAGCCCATGCATAAGAAAGAGACTCTTCTTCACAATATGCAAGAAGAAAGTGAAACTCACTTTATTCCTAGTAGTCACTATTCCCGTACCCATTGGGCAAGGGCGACTACTGAAACTGTTGTTAAAATCGGTGAGAAAGGAACTTCATGCATTGCCCTTATAGACCATGGTTCGAAAAGTAATGTTATGTCAAGAAGTCTCTATGAGAATGGTGGATGGCCCATTGATGTGGACCCAGGATGGCGCATGAAGGCAGCCAACAACTCTTCTGGTGATCTTTATGCAGCATGTCCTTATGTACAAGTTACTATTGGTAATGTAAAAGATGAATTTCATTTCTTTGTTCAAGATTCCTGCAGTTATCCTATCATTCTTGGACAACCATTTATTTCCGAGTCTCGTTTAGAGACAAAGGCTCTTGATGATGGTTTATCATATGCTCGGATAAGAAGCAAGGATAATGATAAAGCTGTTCAATTCCTAACTGTCTGTGTTAATCACCATCGGAATAGGGATCGATTGAGAGATCATCCTGTTCCTCCTAATGCCCGAGAATTTAAGGGTTTTTGGGTAGCGCTGCTATAAGTGGAGGCTATGGTAGTGCATCATGTCACAAAAAATTGCCTCCACATATGAAGGAGGCAAGGCCAAAAGCTGATTTGCAGGTTTTTTCAGCCAATAGTGTGGGCTGTTATAAACAGTTTTCAGCCATGAACAGGGGTGAAAGAAAATATTTGAGTCATATGGAGCAAGAGCTGAAGCAAATTGATGTTTTACCTAAAGATGAAGAAATTTCAGGACTATTTTATGGGCTGAATTATAATGATACAATGGCTGAAATTTATACAGCCGTTCATGCAGAAAATCAAGCTGAAAATCAGTCCATACAGGTATGTACATTGGATATGTATGATATAATTCAAGAATTTGCAGATTATAAAGCTTTTGGACAGCCAAACAAGGACGAAGCAAGAGTAGAAACAAAGTATAAAATAGTTGATAAGAAGGTCAAGCCGGTAGCTACTCCTCTACCACCTGAAAGTGAAGGACTGGCAGAAAGGGTATCCAAACAACCAAGCCTTCGTGATCCTAAAGATATTGGTCACCAGTTTACAGCAGAAATCTACAAAAGCTGAAAATTGGTGAAGTTCATGAGAAAAATGAAGAACTCAATGAACTTGGATGTTGAAAGTTTGTCTCTGATCATATTAATGATTGTGCTCAAATCTTGTCTAAATTGGAGGAAGTCCATCTTACTCTTTTAGGAGCTAAATCTGTTTTTGGAGTCGAAGAAGTCCTTGTGGTCAGACATATGTGTGGTCCATATGGCCGAAAGCCTTCTCCATCCAAAATAGATGCTATCGGCAAAATGCAAGAAGAATGTACAAATGTTTCAGAGGTGAGAAGATTTCTTGGTGCATGTGTCTTCTACCTTATTTGGATTCCACATTTTGCCCATGTTGCTGAAAGTCTTTATCAGCTTCTAAGAAAGGGCCAAAGGTTTCTATGGACAAAAGAACACACTCAGGCTATTCGAAAACTCAAGAAAATGCTGATTTCAGCCCCCACTTTAAAGAGGGCTAACTACTCTAATGGACAGTCCATTATACTCACAGTGGACACAAGTCCTATTGGAATAGGATGGGCAGTTGGACAAGACGACCTTGAAAGCAACATATATGTAATCCGCTTTGGAGCGAAGGTTCTTAATGAACAACAAAGAAGGTATGCTCAAATTAAAAGAGAGCTCTGGGGAGTAGTAACTGCATTAAAATGTGACATGGAGTACTTCATGGGCGCACATGTTATAGTTGAGACAGATTGCCTTCCACTCTTGGGCATGATCGCCAACTATTCCACTCCTGACATAGCCATGCTAAGATGGATAGCCTATATTAAATCCTTAAATCCTGATTTGAAACATATTGCAGGTAGAGATAATCCAGTTGCTGACATGCTTTCACATGCCAGATATATGGATGAAGAAGAAATGACGGATGAAGAAGAATCAGAGTTTATAAATGATGCTGTTAATGCAAGTACAACAAAAATTACAGCAAGAACAATAGGTTCAGCTGTTAAAACAACTTTTACATTAGCAAGGAAGGATGAATCAACTAAAGAAGGACAATGGACAGCTAGTAAACAACATATTCCATGTTTTGTTATGGTTTGTTCACACTTTAAAGAAGAATATTATGCAGATGATTGGCTAAAAATTGGCCAATTTTTGAGCACTATGACAAAGAAGGAAGGTTGGACTAATAAAGAGTTCAAGAGAATTAAGAGAAAAGCCTATGGTTTTTTTCTTAAAGATGGTTACCTTTGGAGGCATGTGAAAAAGAAAGGAAGGGCGCCTGTTCGTGTCTTAGGAGATAAAAAGACACAAAGACAGATCATGCAAGAATTCCATGAAAGCCTATTGGCTGGTCATAGAGGCATATGGGGCACTTTTGCTAAAATAAAAGAGAAATTTTGGTGGCAAAACATGTATAAAGACATTGAGCATTTTGTTGAGTCTTGTCATGCTTGTCAAATGTATTCTATGGTAAATCATAGAGATGGGCTTCAGCCTACCTATCCTTTATCCATTCACTATAGATGGGTTATTGATTTAGTAACCATGCCTACAGGAATTTGGAACATGAGATATCTAGTACTTGCTAGAGAAGATCTCACAAATCAAGTGGAAGGAAAGGCCTTGACAACAAAGTCCACTCATGCTATTTGTAGATTTCTACTTGAAGAAGTATTTTGTAGGTATGGATGTGTTGCTAAAGTAACAGCTGATAGAGGGGAATTGGATACCGATGAGGCTCGCCATTTCTTTGCTCAATTGGGAATTAAGCTATCTCTTACTTCAGCCTACAATCCTGAAGGCAATGGTAAGAGTGAAAGAGGCCATCAACCAATTCTTAAAGCTTTAGCAAAATCATGCAAAGGGAAGTTGAGGGAATGGCCTAAAATGCTACCATTCGCATTATGGGCTGATAGAACTACCCATAGTGCAGTGACATGATATATGCCAGCTGAACTCATGTATGGACAGCCACCTGTTATGCCTATTGAGGAATCCATTGTCACATGGAGTATCTTGCCTTGGGATGAAGGCATGAATAGAGAATAATTGCTGTCTTTACGCATAAGGCAACTTGAAAGAAGGCTAGAAGATGTCAAAACAGCCATTGAAAGGCTAAAAATAGCAAAACTAAAGAATAAAAAGAGGTTTGACAAGCATCATCGACTCCGTCCAAGAGCTATTCAAGAGAATGATTGGGTTCTTGTCTATGATAGCAGCCTGGACAATCAATATAGTGCTCATAGGAAGTTAGCCAAGCGATGGTTTGGACCATATGTTGTAAAAGTAGTACATAATAATGCTACTTACTCTTTGGCTGAAATGGATGGGACCATGATAAAGATTCCAATAGCTGGGAAATGAATCAAACTCTTCAAACAAAGAGAATCTTCAACTTATGAACTTGATGGCTTAAATATAAGCCCTCTATTTGAAGACATGTAGGAAGAAAAAGACTTAGAGAATGAAGATGAAGAAGAAGACCCTCCTTGACCTGTAATCTTATGAAATGGCACATGCCGGAGGATGTGCAGGTTAGGAGGGGGTGAATGTCAAAGAGTTTACTGTTCATAATATAAATCATGGGATTCTTATGAACACAGAAGAGCTTCACTGGAAGTTATATGAGAAATTTGCATACAAAATTCAGACATTGTTATCCAATAACCACCTTAGTTATACAAGTTCTTTTGTATTTAGCATATAATTTTCAGTTATACCATGTATACTTATGAAAAATAAGTCTATGGGAACTTACAACTTGGTCATCTGGAAGAAATTGATAGTCTGCAGGATAAATCACATTAATTCAGGTACAAAAATATGGTCAGAACCCAAGAAAGATGCCAAAAACTGCCAAAAGTCCACTAGGTCCACATGGGACCTGGAGTAACAAACTTAAGTGACCAGCAAGTGACCTAGGCTGGTCAAAAAGTGACCACGGACTGAGCAAGGAGCAGCCCGCATTTTTCGACGCAAAATGCGGGCTGCACAGTCTGAGGCAAACTTGAGAGAGCTGGAGCTATGGTGCATGAAATGGAGCATGCAAACTGAAGATCAACATGCCCAACTACTGAAGATGTAAACATGGTGAGAGCTCCACTTCTCTGCCTCTTTGGTCTGACGAAAATGCATGTTGAAACAGTCTATAAAAGAGGGAAATCTGAGAGAAGAGATTCAACCTGCTCTTATGCACGACTTCTCTCATTTTGTCTACCATATTCTTGGTCCAATGAAGCCCGACTTGTACCCAAGTACTTGAGTGACTTTAGGGCAAGTAAAGGGTGAGGATATTGAAGACATACGGGCTGTTATGGGCTGGAATAACCAGTCATAAACAGGGCAGCCCACTGTTATGGTCCATTTTTATGAGCAAACATGGGATTTTTTTGGTTGTAATGGAAGGAAATGACCTCTTTTCTTCAGGACTTTGTTCATGTATGATCAGAAGTGCTTCTTCTTGAGTTTATGCACTCATTTTGAACTTGATTATGGGCTGGAATTTTCTGTTTTAAAACAGGGCTGAAGCTAAAATTATACTTCTTCAATTCATTTCATGTATCTTTGGCCCAAATCTTGGATGCATTTGAATCTGTCATCAATATACTTGATCCAAAGGGTTGAAATCCATCTATGTACTTGAAATAAATGCCATTAGAACTTGCATTTGACATTCATAAATAAATTGAGAATCTGAAAATATCCTTTATGATATGATGTATGTATTCAAAGGCATTTGATGTAATCAAGATAGACTTATTCCTTCTGTTCATGTATGCTAAGTACATAGTAAATAGGCTTGAACTCTTCTTCTGTACCAAAATCATTTCTAAATCCCGGATCTTATTAAACCCCAATCTATTTTCCCTTCCCGAATCTTGAATCCTAAACTCTTCTTCTGCACTAAAAGCCCCGGTGGTAGACCTTCAACTCTTAACGCGACGATAACGTTCATTAGGAGATAAGTGCATATCCCTGGCCATGTAAACATGTTGCACTTTAACTAACCACCCTTCATGCATAATTTTGAAAGCAATGATACTCCCTTTCCAGTGATGTTTTATATCCTCTCTTTTTCTTCTTTTGACCTTGTGAGAGCCTTCGCAAGAGGGCAACATGGTCACCCAATCGTTTATGCAAAAGGTTTTGGGCTCCCATTTTCCGTCTACTCCTTGGCCATAGACAGTGCAGGAGTTTACTAAACGAGACGAGCGCCTTTTGGATGCCATACTTAGATTGAAATCGCAGAGAAAAGCGCTCACTGAGAAAGGCAAATGAGCAAAGAAAGAAGCTCATCGAGAAAGACGAATGAATAAAGAAGAAATAGTGAAAAGACTAATGAAAATATAGTCGGGGCGCCAAAAGCTCCCGACTTTCAAAAAAGTTAGTATTAACTTCACAACATCGTTATCATAACCAGTTTTGTCAGATTTTATAATTAAATAAGGACTTCGGGACTATCAAAACATGTCAGAGTTTGGAGGTTTTGGCTAAAAGAGATAAGAGAACAACGGAGTCCACTCTACTATCTCCAAAAAGGAGGAGACAAGAATACCATATTCTTGCACACGTGACAAACTCTCTTTGGCCCTTTCCTTAATCCCGTGATTAATAAAAGTGCATTTTTTGAAGCGTTTTTGGCCCTAATGGTGTAACAATGTCTACTCATTGTCTATATGTCAACATGAATTTAGTCTTCATCTTCCAACCTCCATAGCTCTTGCCATGCTCTAGATCTGATATTTTAACATGGTATCAAAGCTCATTTGAGCATGGTTAGCTTCTCACTCTACTTCTCCATCTCCCTTTCACTTTTTCCCAGCTTGGTATCAGCTCAAGTCTTCATTTCCTACTCTAGCTTCGCCTTCACCTTCACTAGATTTTTCATGGCTGCCATGGACAATAGTACCTTGTCTACTTGTAGCACCTAGATCTCTCTCCACAGTCAATATCTCCACAAGATTTCTTCTCTGGAGATCTTTCCCTTTTCTTAGGGCACACCATCCTATCACTTCACACATTGACATTGAGTACTGCAGAAGCCGCATTGTCGAAATTCTTCATCACTGTCCTAAACTGCACCCATATTTTTACTCCTCTCAGTCCACTAAAGACTCTATCACTCTGGTCTTACTAAGAACTTAATTTTTAGCAAAGCATCACACTAAATAAGGAAGAGGAAGATCAAGCATCAACATCTGACATTGAGATGCAAGATAGTATCTTTTTAATTCTCATTTGGTGTTGTTAAACACTAATCATCTTGTGTCTCTTGACATATTGAAGTAAAAAAAATTTGCTGGCTAATTTGCTGCTGATAAAAAATGGCAAAGCGTGAATAAATAGCAAAGTTCCACGGAGAAGGATTCCATGCCTAGAAGGAAAAGACCATTTACCACCTCATGAGGAAAGAGAAGAATATTGATGAAGATATAGTCATACTTCTTGCAAGTGTAAATAAGGATCCATATGAGAATCTTGTGTCCACCCTAAGTAATGTTCCAAGTCTCTCACTTAAAGATATTGAGCACTCACTACTTGATGGAGAAAGAAAAGTTAAAAGCAAGGATGAAAAGTAACACACCACCAACAACAATCTCTTGTACACCAAGGGCACTTATGGAGCAAGAGGCCATGGTCGAGGACTGTTGAGTGTTGAAATGATCTATTTTTTGGCTGATTTTTGTTGTTTTTGAGAGTTGAATGGTTGATTTTATGAGATGATTGATTGGTTTGAAAGTGGTTTGAGAGTGTTTTGGATAGGTTGGAATGGTTTTATTAAGCTCATGATGTTTATTAGTAGAGATGTGAAGTTCTGATGATGTTCTGATATGTTCTGATTGGTTCTGTTGAGCTTCTGTTTTGTTTTGTTTTCTCTCTGTAAGGAGGGATGGAGTATTTATTAAAAGGGTTTGAGATTGTTTGAAAGCTTATTGAGTGATTTTTGATGGTTTGGAATGGTTTTGGTATGAGTTATGTGGTTCTGATGCTTTCTGTTGACCTTCTGTAACTCTCTAATGAGCTTCTGATGAGCTCTATAGACCTTCTGTATGCTTTTGTATGTGTTCTAATGGATGAGAGTGTAGCTTGGGAAAGTTTTCTAGCCTTGGAAAGAGGTGAATACAAGTGCAAAAGAGCTAAAAGAAGTGAAAGAAGTAGCTGCTGAAGACTCAAGTAAAGACTGGAGTGAAGTGACAATGGTGAGCTACGAAAAGACACTGTAGTGGCTCTGGTGCCTCTTCATATCAGACACACCTCTTGGGAGGGGTATCCACGACCTAAGAAGGATTATTGTGGGTGATTATGAGAGATTGTAGAGAGGATATGATGTACTATTGATAGAGAGAGAGAGAGAGAGAGAGTCAGAGATAGTCAAATCTATTAAAACATTGTGATTGTATGTAAGAGATTGAGAGAGAAGACTATGAAGATATTGAAGATAAATACTATGTGATGTATTTCCATTCAAAGATGGTGTATTCCTTTGCTTTCTTTGTTCTATTGATGGATTTTGTGAAGATATTGAAGAATATGGTTGATTCTATCAAATCGTGGAGATCTACATGATGCTGCATGAAGATTTGTTGTGCCTGGTGTTCTTTTCTTCATTATGATCATATAAAACCTAATAAAAAAGCTTGTTGATGTTACAAGATAGTTTTTCTTGCAAGAGAATTCCCTTTTCCTTGGTGTTCCTCTTGGGGCTCCATGTTTTTGGTGTGCAGCCGGGGAACCTTGCCATCAACAAGCACCAAAAGAGGCTGAAAATGAAGAAAATGGCATTGCCAAGAAGAGAAGAATTCAATGGATGTTTGTAAAGTTCCTTCTTCCACTGAAGAGTTGGAATTTCTCATAATCAAAGCCACTTTCCACAAGAAGTTCATCCCACAATGGCGGAAACACATCACTATCATGATGCATGCTCTATGTGGTGGACAGTTTCCTCTTCCTGTTGAAGCAGCAGAAACTTGCATCTTAGTGGCAAACTGTTTGGGAATAAACTGAAGAGCAGAAACAGAGAGAATGACCATCCATGGAAGATTTGGCATTCATTGAGAAGTTTGCAGACATCATTAAGTGGGAGATTGTGAAGAAGCTTCAGGAGTCTTGGTTTGTGGAGGTTCACAAAGACAAGAAGGAAAAGAGTTGAAATTTGTTCGTGGATGCTCAACAGCAAGATACGTGGGATGCTTGGTGTTCTGATAATCTTCTGTTTGTCCAATTAGCAACCCACTGGAAGTTGGTAGACAGAGTGTTTTTCACAACATACACTGTTGAAACCATCAGAAGCTGGCATTACTATGATGATGGCACCACCACAATGCTTAGACGTATGCATTTTGACACCTTCAGAACCGAATACCTTCCTTTGTGCAGTGGCATGAAAGCAGAACTCAGGGACGTTGAAAAGGAAGAAGTAGAAGAAATGTTGGCAAGAGAGTCCTCCAGAGACTGAAGCCTTCTGTTATCCCTCTGTGGAGCACTAACGACATAGTGGAGCCAACCCCCTGATGAATGACGCAATAAAGAGGCAAGCGTTAGAACGAGTCCAGAGGTACGTGAGAAGAGAGAAAGCAAAAATCAAAGCTGAGAATGAGCTCGCAGCAGAAGCCGCCTTTGATGCCCTTGCGGAACTCTTTACAGAAGTCCCAATGGCACATCAAGCCCTTCCTCCTCTTGCTGGAGGTCCACTTCCAAGCCAGATCCATCTTGGAAATATTGATGACAGGCCAGCAAATGTAGTTCCATTGCCAGTTTTTAAGGGAGAGTACAATGAAGATCCTGATCTTCATGTAGCAGAGTTTATGGTAGCATGTGTGGCTAACAATGCCAGAATCCCTGAGCATTGGTTAGCAATATTCCCCGCCACTTTCAAGGGCGCAGCGTCTCAGTGGTATGAGAGACAAGCAGCAGGAACTTTTGGCACATGGGACGACCTGAAGTTGGCCTTCCTCACTAAATTCAGGCGTGAAGGTTTTGAAAAGCAGATGCGAGAGGAATTTATGAATTTAAGTCAGTCCTCTGGAGAAAGAGTGGAAGCTTATGTCTCACGAATGGAATCCATCCTAAAGAGATGGACTAACCATAATCTAGATGATGGCATTCAGAAGGGGGTGTTTCTCAGAGGATTACAACCAGAAGTCCGTAAGTTTGTGGAGCTGCAAAGACCAGCCACCCTGCAAGCTGCAACAGAAGGTGCAAGACTATACGATGAAGTGGAAGCTAGATTGGCGATGAATCCAGGAAGAGGAGTCCTACCTCCTCTGATGCCAGGAATGATGTACCCATCAAATGCAGTCTCAGGGACAGTCCCCTACCCCTACCAACAGATGCCCCCAGTATCACAGTACAGTACACCAAATCCACAGTGGCCACAATTCATGCCTCAAATGATGGTTCAACCACAACAACAATGGTCTCAACCAATTTCCCCAATGCCAAATGAGTAGCAACAGTGGAACCCTACCAACTGGAGTCAACAACTAACAGTTCAAACAGGAGCTCTGAATCAGAATCAGAACAGAGATCCCTCTGCGCCAGCCCAACTTGTTTATGCAGTTATTACAGAGACTCCTCAAAACCCTACTGCCAGTACCTCAGGAGGAGAAAGCTTGAAGGATTACTTATCCAACTCAGTTGCAAATATAAAAAAGGAGTTGATGGATGTGATTACAGAGCAACTACAGACGCTGAAAGTGAATACTGCTAGCATATCCAACGTTGCAGGAGTAGAAAGAGATGTGATGCGGTCAAATACTTGGTGTGGTAAGTGTCATCAAGCATGCCATTTAGGCACTGAATGTACACGAAAACCAACCATTCCTGGAGCTTTCTGTTCCTACTGTTTGCGAAGGACCATACAGAGGATATTTGCTCTCTGAAGGAGATGCATGATAGGAAAAGAAAGGAAGAAGACGCAAGATTCAACTTGTTGGAATCCAAAATGATAACACAGGATATTGGACCCAAGCCTAGAGAGTTTGGTCCTAATTTCGGACCCAGAAGATTTCCATCCCAAATTTTCAGAGGAAGACAGTCTGGCGATGGTCAGAGATCAGAAGTGGAGTGTTACAGATGCGGAGAAAAGGGACACATTTCACCAAATTATCCAAATCCCAGAAGGTCAGTGGATTATAAGCCCTTATGCAGTCGATGCAAAGGAGAAGGCCACACTGCAAAAGACTGTCCAAGCCCAGCCCTAGTGAAAAATAGTGCTACTGATAGTCCGGTCAAGGCCCAAGAGCCTACCTCCAATTTAGTGGAATTGGAAGTTGCTGCCATTACGCGTGCGAAGAAGAAGGAACCACCTATCCAGAAAGAAAATAATCCTCCTGCCAGAATAGTGAAGTTCAATCTTCCACCAGAAGAACAGAACAGAACAGAGCCTGACAGTGCCGTACAGAGCACCACAGTGCCACAGAGAGTCACAGAGACAGTTCCAGAGACAGGACCAGAGGTCTAAGAGATAGAAGAGGAGGAGGTGCCACAAGTGGCAGAAAAATTCCCCATGATGCCTCTGTTAGAAGAAACAAGGAAAATGAAAATGGGTGTTGCCCCATTCCCTAACCGGTTAGAGAAGCCAGTGGATCCTATTAAGGAATACGATCTGGTCAGAGATCTAGATACCTTTAAACCAAACCTCACATTCCGACAATTATTGATGCTATCTCCCAGTTGCCGAAAAAGGTTCAAAAGTATACTGACAAGAAGACGTGGCTTAAGGATTGCTCCCTCAATAGCAACAAAGTCCAACAAAGCTCCAGAGCCTGTAAAAGAAGTGGACGTGGCTAACGCCTTCCTAGATCCGAGTACCCCAGAGACTGGTGTGTGGATAGAAGGCTGCTTCATTGCAAATGCACTGATTGATGGTGGTTCATCAGTAAACATTATGACGGATGTGACAATGAAGGATCTAGGCCTACAAGGTGTGCAACCA
Source organism: Lygodium microphyllum (assembly GCF_053477565.2). NCBI lineage: Eukaryota > Viridiplantae > Streptophyta > Polypodiopsida > Schizaeales > Lygodiaceae > Lygodium > Lygodium microphyllum. The sequence continues at coordinate 88,449,912 of NC_141142.1, read as the reverse complement.
ACCCAATGGCTCATCAGACTGGCGAATTAGAGCAGAATCAAGCCTTTGGGCATTCTCCCATATGTGAAGACTACAGTGGCTAGAAAATATTGTTGGCTAACCTATCTGGTGGTGAAGCCAAACTCTTATGGTACATCCTACCCTCTGTTACTCGGTAGACCATGGCTTTTTGAAGCCAGAGCAAGGACGGATTGGTTCAAAGGAACCTTGACCTTGGGTAGAGGACCTAATAAAGTGGTGCTGAAGCTATATGGTGCTCAAAAAGGACATGGATCCACCCCCTTGGAATTATCTTCTGACTTCCCTAATGAGGCTACAGATGGAACATCAGCAGATGAAGATGCTGTCAAACAGATCCTTCCCAAGAAAACAGTGGCACGTTCCTTAACAGTGGATACTGTAAGTCGACTCCCAAACGATGCAAAGTCCTTGTCAATGGGAGAATACTTCCTGCCTGAACCAGGAACGATTTCCAAAATCACTTCTGACATTGAGATAGAAGCATGGATGTACTGCTTTCCTTGTTACATGGCTATAGCAGAGCCAGAGACAAAGGCAGAAGATGAAACTGAGAACCTATTCTTCTCTTACAGAGCTCCTACAGAGACAGAGACAAAGACAGAGACAGAAACAGGAGAGGAAGGAGATGATATGGAAGAAGAAGGTTATGAAAGCGAGATGGAAGAATCTATCCCACCCGAAGAGGATACATATGAAGAAGAAGTTCCAAAAGCATCAGAAGCAGACGAGCTCATGTTGTGGGACAGGATGGCGATGGTACCATTTGGTCTGGTAAATGGATCTTCTCATATGCAAAATCTTTATAAGAAATGGATTAAGAAGACCAAGCCGTCTTTCCGCAGTGGCTCATGCCGCCCTCACCCACCTTTGCCAAGAAAAGATGATGATGATGCACCGTGCCAACAAGCACCAGTCTCACGATTCCAACAGGCATCAGAGGGTCCCTGTTATGTGACGTTCCTGGACGTGTCATCAGAAGATGAGTCTTCAAGCCAAGAGGTAACTAATCTTGAAACCAAACCCGAAACGGCTCTAATCCCATTTCAACATCTCAAGGAGCAACCTAAGTCTCCACCAAGAGAAGAAGTTGGTTCTAGTGGGACATCGGATGAGGACACCACTCCCTTGAAGGAGTCGGATCTGTATCCAGAAGTAGTCCGTGGGACCTTCATCCGTGAAGTAAAAGGTGAAAGACAGTTAACTTTTATGGATGCAGATGGCACTGAACGCCACTTGAAGGTGGGTAGCAGCCTACCAGAGGAGGAGTTGTCAACTTTGTACAACTTGTTGAAAGAGAATTTGGACGTGTTTGCATGGTCCTACAAAGACCTAAAGGGGATTGATCCCACAATATGTCAGCATCATATTGACTTGGAGCCTGATGGCAAGCCAGTACGGCAACAACAGAGGCGAATGAATCCAAATTATTCCACATTGGTGAAAGTAGAGCTGCTGAAGCTTCTGGAAGCCGAGTTCATCTATCCAGTGGCAAATAGTGAATGGGTTTCACCCATCGTGGTTGTACCCAAGAAGAATGGCAAGCTTCGTATATGTGTGGATTTCCGCAAGTTGAATTCCAAGACGAAGAAGGATCACTTTCCTATCCCTTTCACAGACCAACTGTTGGACACAATGGCAGGACATGAGCTTTATTCCCTTCTGCTATCTGCACTTGGATACGACCAAGTGCAGATAGCAGAAGAAGACCAATCCAAAACAACCTTCACCACAGAATGGGGGACCTACGCTTATCGAGTGATGCCATTCTGCTACTTTGCAGCGAGTCATGATGGCCACATTCCAAAATCATCTGCATGACTTTATTGAGGTATATTTGGATGACTTCTGTGTCTATAGTTTGATCCGGGAACACTGGGGACACCTAGAACAATGCTTTGATCGATGCCGGGAGTATGGGATTTTCCTCAACCCCGACAAAGGCATCTTTGGGGTCTCTTCTGGAGTTTTGTTGGGCCACATTGTCTCTGCACAAGGGATATCAACAGACCTTGCAAAGATCGAAAAGATCGCAGCTCTGACAGCACCCACCAACCTCAAACAGTTAAGGGGATTCCTAGGCCATGTAGGTTACTACAGAAGGTTCATAGCCCATTTTGCAACAAAGGAAACCTCCTTGCACAAGCTTCTGAGGAAGGATGCAGAGTTTATTTGGACGGAAGAATGTGACAAAGCCTTCAACACTCTGAAGCAGTGTCTGATTGAGTCACTCATTCTGCAGCCTCCTGATTGGACGAAGGAGTTCCATGTGTACACTGATGCATCTATTGAAGGCTTAGGCGCAATTCTCTGCCAGAAGGGTTCCTCGAAGCTGGATCAACCCATCTATTACGCAAGCCGAAAAGTCACTGATAGGGAACGGAACTATATAGTGACAGAGCTTAAGTGCTTGGCAATGGTGTTTGCCCTAGAGAAGTTTCGCCACTACCTCCTATCTACCCACTTTAAATTTTATGTGGATCATGAGGCCCTGTCCTTCCTGATGAACAAAGCGGATGTGAAAGGACGAATGATGAGATGGCTCCTCTTATTTCAGGAGTTCGACTTTGAGGTAATTACCAAACCTGGTCGTTCCCATGTTCTGGCTGATCATCTGTCGCGTATCCCACAGACTGCAGACGAGGAGCAGGATGATCCAGACCTCCCTGATGCTTCCCTATTCCTGGTAGAAACTGTAACTCCCTGGTATGCAGACATTGCCAATCTGCTGGCAACCCAACAGTACCCTCCTGGTATTTCTAGTCGGGAAAGGAAGAAGCTTATATTAGAATCAGCCCCCTACACCCTGCTAGGCGGCGCACTGTACAAGAAAGGCAAAGATGAAGTGCTCAGAAGATGTGTTGCAGGAGATGAGATTGGGATTGTTCTGAAGGCTTGCCATGACGAGCCATGTGGAGGACACTTTGCAGGAGAAGCCACAGCCAGGAAGGCTCTGCTAGCAGGATACTGGTGGCCGACCATCCACAAGGATGCTTATGATTACTATAAAAGATGTGATGCTTGTCAAAGAATGGGGAAACTAACCAAGCCATGCCACTGCAACCTATCCTTCCTTTGAAGCCGTTTGAGAAGTGGGGCTTGACTTCGTAGGCTCGATCGATCCTCCCACTAGAAGGAAGCAGAACAGATACATCTTGGTATGTATGGATTATGCCACAAAGTGGTGTGAAGCTAAAGCCCTAAAGCGGAACGATGGTAACAGCGTAGCCCTGTTCATGTACGAGAATATCATCACCCGTTTTGGCAGTCCCTTAGAGCTGGTCAGTGCACTCATTTCATTAATAAAGTCATGGAAGAGTTGACAGAGTTGTATAAGATCCGCCATCACAAGTCCACTCCTTATTACCCCAGAGCCAATGGCCAAGTCGAAGTCACCAATCGCATCCTCTGCTCGATTCTGACAAGAACAATTGTCGCACATCGTCGTGACTGGGATGATTGACTTACAGAGGCCCTCTGGGCGTACAGAACCTCCCATAAAGCAGCAACAGGACAGACACCCTTTCAGCTAGTGTATGATACATAAGCTGTTTTCCCTGTTGAACTGGAATTACCCTCTTTGCGAGTGGCTATCAAAGAGTGTTTGGGGGACGATGATTCACTGCAACGCCATCTCCTGCACACCTGGAATGTTTGGACGAAACTCGCAGGATGCCTCTACAGTGCATGGAAGCCACGCAAGCTCGATGTAAGGCTTACCATGACAGCTTCATCAAGCACAAGGAGTTCAGAGAAGGTGATTTGGTCCTAGCCTATTATTCATGATTTGGCAAGTTTCCTGGCAAGCTTCAACAGCGGTGGATGGGCCCATATAAGTTACTTGCTGTCAACCCTAATGGCTTTGTCCAAGTCCAGACCGTTGATGCCTCTGATGATCCCTTCCTGATCAATGGATATCGCCTGAAGAAATACTTCCCTCGGGAATCTTGACAATCACGGTCACCTGATCCTTTCCCCTGTTGGCATGGCACTATCACTCTTATGATGCTACTTCTGATAGCCGTTCTTTAGCCACTCCTGATGAGGTGGATGCAACCCCCTGTCCCCTCAGTCCCATCTTCCAGCCTTGATCTCTTATCCTCTATTTTCCACCAGGGCAGTGGCGAGGTGGGTTCTGACAAGTGGTATTTCTACCATTCCCTTGCTTAATTCGAAAGAAAAAAAAAGAAAAAATATATATATACATATCGGTCATGGGAGAAAAGGACTTAGGTCCCTGTCATGCCAACCTATTCTTCGAGAAAAGATGGAGACACCCTCGGGAATAGGAGGAAAAAAAAAACAACAACAACAACAAAACAAGAAAAAAAAAGAGGAAAAAAAAAACAAAGAGAAAAAAAAAAGAACAAACAAATCTGTTATGGGAGAAAAGGAAGAAATTCCCTGTCATAGCAGGCCTTGCTCCAAGAAAAGGTGGCAAACACCCTTGGGCGGGAAGCTGGCTGTGGAAAAGGTGGCAATACCCAGCAGTCCAGAAAGTGGATTCATCAATTGATATCCCCAGGATCCAGTTTCGAAGCTACCTCCCTTGGTACGCTATGTCCTGTGTCTCTCTGCAGAGCGTCTAACTGTCCTCTAGCAGACGAAATGTCCTATGTAACACAACGTTCGATTTGATGGCTACCTCCCTGGGTATGCCTCTTCAACAACTGACGACGCGATCTTCATCGACAACCCCTTGAGTGATGTGAGCTTTCATCCTAACCGGATGGGGTTGTGAGTACGGTTGCCCTCTGTAACTATCAAACGAGAGTGAGACAGAGGGTGGGGCGAGTGACCAGTCCTTCCCTTTTAAATCAAATGAGAGGTGAGCAGTATGAATGCAATGTTGCACGCACGGGATGGGCCTCTCAATGCACAAAGCACAATTTGTTTTTGTGCACTGCACTATAAGGCTCCCTGGCCTTTCTTACCCTGATGGGGTCCCTTCCCACCCACTCGTTCATTTTTCACCCACCCTTGGGGCTGTTCCCTTGCAGTTTTCCTTCATTCCCTGATTTTGCGGTCCTGCCATGTGAACGTACCCTATGTTCACCGAAGTCCACATCCAACCTTATCGCCCTGTTCCTCCCTTTGAACTGACCATTTTTCCTTTTTACCCACCCCTGTTCCGGTGCACGGTTTTCACGTTATTAATTTTTGAAGCATTTTGTACACATTAGCCGGTTTTCCATGTGAACGCGCTTTGCTTGCTTCGGAACCGTGATCTGACATCATAGCCCTGACAACCACTTTCTCCCTGACATTTTTTCTTTTTACTCCGTGTCATTCTAATGCACGGTTTGTCCAATATTAATTTTTGCGGTTTCTCGAGACTTTTTCGTACGTCTTTTTGACATTTTTCCATGTGAACCTGCCTTGTTTGCATCGGAATTCCAATTTAATTTGATAGTCGTGTCCATCGTGCCTTCCCTCACCTTTTTCCTTTTTCCTCCACCCTCTTTTGACTTTTGAGTTTTTAATGATTAAATTTTCAATGTGTTTTCGGACGTATTTTTGGTGTTTTTTGCATGTGAACCCCTCCTACTTCTGCCGGAACTGTGTTTTGACATGACAACCCTGTACCCCCCCTTCCTGCGGACATTTTTCCTTTTTACTGCATGTCATTCCGGCAAGTGGTTCCTCCAATATTAATTTCTGATTCTATTTTCGGGTCTATTTTTTGGGTTTTTCCATGTGAACGCGTCTTTTCTTAGTCAAAACCATGTTTTGATGTGATAGGATTGTCAGGCACATCTTTCTGCACCTTTTTCCTTTTTCCTGCACCTCGTTCCGATGCACGGATCTTCCGATATTAATTTTCATTTGCGTTTTTTGATCCGTTTTTTGCGTTTTTTGCATGTGAACGCCCTGTCTTTCCCTCGGAACCCCCGTTGCGTTTTTTTCCCTGTCTTCCCCTTGCCGTCCTGCCCACTTTTTATTTTTATGACATTTCGTTTTGACGCCTGAATTGGGAGATATTTATTTTTCTTTATTTTTTTCGTGTTTTCGCGCGACTCGTCCCGCGCGTGAACGCACCTGTTTTCGATTTTACGCTTCTCAACGCGCTCGGTCGCGTCCGCGTGCCCCATACCGCCATCCCGGCACTATTTCGATCTCGTCACGGTAAATTTTTTAACCCCACCCCGCGCACGCGCGCGGGACGGGGGTCCGTATTTCTTTTAGGCGGGTACCCATTCCCTTCCATGGTCACCCCCCTATGGGTACCCCACCACCCACACCCATGGTCACCCCTTCCATGGGCACCCAACCCCTGGGCACCCATGGTCGCCCTACCCCCACCCAACTTCCCTAGACACCCCACCCCCAACCCCTAGGCACCCCCAGGCACCCTTCCCTATCCCCCCCACCCCCACCTTTCTCTCTCCCCAACCCCTTCCCCCCCAACCACCTCTCTCCATTTCCCTCCCCCTGCGTGCCATCTCCCCCCCTCCATCTCCACCTCCATCTCCCTCTCCTGCCCGCTCCCTCCTCTCCATCTCCACCTTCCTTTCCCTCCTCCTCCTCTTCTCCTCCCTCCTCTCCTCCACGGGGCCCTCCCTCTTCTCTTCGCTAGGCTGCTGGGCAGCCCCTCCCTCTGTCCCCCGCCTCCAGCCCCGTGGCCCTCTGCCCCCTCCTCGTGGGCCTCTCCTCCATGCCATTCGCCCCCTCCCTCTTCGCCCCTCTTCACGCCGTGCAGCGCCCGCCGGGTGCCCCGCCCTGTGGCCTCTGACGCCGCCCACTGGGCTTCCTACCGCACTGCGCCCTGCGCCCCTACCCCTGGTCGTGCACGCTCTCGCCGACGGCCTATAAGCCCCCCTTCCCCCCCCCCCTATAAGCCCCCCTATAAGCCCCCCTTCCCCCCCCCCCACAGTCACACAATCCCATTCCACCCCCCTGCAAGCCCCCCCGGGCCGACCAAACCCGTCCCACCTACCAAAACCCACCACACCCGTCCCACCTGCCAAAACCCACCATACCCGTCCCCAGTCCCCAATCCCACGCAGACACCCGCAGAAATCTCCTCATAAGCCCCTGTTTCCCCTCGCAGACAACCGCAGAAAACCCCCCATAAGCCCCCCTTTCACCCGCCGAAACCAGCAGCACCAGCAGAAATTCATGAACTACGTAGAAACCCGCAGGCACCTTTTCTCAGTCCCTTGACACACGAACGTGTGGTTGTGTTCGTGATTGTTCGTGTTCGTGTGCGGGAGTCTGTTAGCGGCTGTTCACGTGCGGGGACGTGCGTTAGCTGGTCCGTGAGGTGGTGTGCAACCGGCTGTTCACACGCAGCTGACACGCAGTCCATTCCTGGGTATATTCCCGGATTTTTAATTCCAATACCCGAAAACCTTCAAAATACATTGAAAATTTACAAAAAAATCATTAAAAACACTTAAAATTCAACAAAAATTACAGAAAAATCTTGAAAAATTCCCAATCTTTTTGCAGTAAATTGCCATATTTTTCTAAACTGAACATTTCAGAAAAAAACAAAATTTCGACCATTTTAAAATTAAAAATTCTTTTAAAAATACCCACAAAATGAATTGCAGAAAAATTCCTAAAGTTTCCATTAACTTTTTTACTTATTTTTGGAAGATTTTCTAAGCTGAAAATGATGTGTCATTTTATTCCATGATTATTTTATGGTAAAAATACTTCATTAAATGCTAAATTCATACAAAATCCTCTTTAATTCAAAACCCAAACTGAAATTCTAGAAAAATCCAGATACCTTCGTTCTTTTTGGATTGCTGACCTCCATTTGGGATTGAGAAGTACACCTTCATTGCATACACATACATCCACTTTCAGGTATTTTTCATTTTATATTTTTTATTTTTTTTCGCTACCCCAAAATCCACGTTTAATTTTTAACATGAACCCTAAACACCACCATGGCACGCGCGCTCGCGCTAAACACACCATTTTATAATAAAAATCAACCCGCCGTTCACTTAGCACGCGCTAAGTGCGCTTAAGAGGCACTTTAATATTTATAATAAAAATGAACCAGCCGTCACAAGAGCACGCACTGGCAAAAAAGCGCTCCACATCACCTTAATTTTTAATAAATGAATTTGCATTTAGAGACCCAGTCTGGGTATCGAAGTCTGGGATTCGGATTAATGCACCGCTCCAACCTAATAATTGGTAATTAAAATTTTAAGAAGTAACCGTTGTTTTCTTGATAAGGTTTATCACTTAATAAAAATTCACCTATTTCTTAATATTTTATTAAAATTAACCCTTCATTAAAATTAATTCCCCTTCACTGCACTTATTTCCCCTTTTTAATGAACTTGTTTTGTGGGATGGGTACGCGAAGTCTTCGGAGTTGTCTCCATGGTCAAACCTAATTACAAAGTTGTGGTCTTGATATGTGTGGGTTGTTGTTATGTTTTGGTTCAGTGTCTTTGTTACGGTTAAGGGTACGGTGTGTAGTTTTTTTTTCTTTATTGCCTGATACAGGGTTTTGGGTGTTTGCATGTTGCATAGCATGAAGCTTTCGGTCGCATATGTGTAGAGGTCATGTCGAATTTTTTCTAGGCTGTGGTTTGCTTGGGGATAGTTGGTCAAGTCACGTTTTACCACCTTGGTTGATATCTTATCCTTGGTTTTTGTCTGTTGCTTTGCAGGCATTCTCTTGGTTTGTCTGTGTTTGTGGTGTGTGTGTAACCATTTGAATGGCGCCCTCTCGTACTCTTCCTCCGATTCAGTATGTTCCTTTGGCTGTCCATGATTATTCTTTGTTACTGGATTCGGACGTTGTCACTAAAGCGGGCTTGTCCAAGTTCGTGAGCCTGTCTTTCCCCCTGGTTTCAGATGATCCTTCCATTTGTGACGAGTTTTTAACCTCTTACAGCAAGAGGTCTTGTCCAGTCCGTGGCACTTCTGTTCTTCTGACACCGAAAAGTCTAGGCAAGGCTCTTGGTCTGCCATATCGTGGGGAGTCTGTCCCTGCTGCCAGACAGTTGTTCAATGATGATATTTTGAAGTTGTTGCAGAAGCAGACTCAAGACATTCTTGATCCGAAGAAGGTCATTACCACGTCAGGAGTGGGTGTTTCCATGATTTCCAATCCCTTATGGAAAAAGATTTACCAATTCCTTTAGGACATGTTCATGCCTGCAAAATCCCCATCTCATTATCTTTCCAAGGAGTTTTTTACAGCTTCACGAATGATTTTGAAAGGTATAACCATTGACTGGAGTACCTACCTCCTCTCTAAGATGGATCACCATTTTATCCGAGCTACTCAAGGAAATGTGACTAATGTTACATTTGGGTCCTTCCTCTATGTTTTCTTGCTACATGCTGCCCTAGCAAAGGAAGTTCCTTTCTCTGGCCTTTGTACGCAAATGGAGCAGCAGACTAAGCTAGTGGATTCTCAGAAAGTTGAAATCTCTAAGTTGAAAGATGAGTTGGCAGAAGCTAGGTCTCAAGTGGTTGATGTGACAGAGGAGAGGGATAAGTTACAGAAGGAGATTCAAGAGATGAAGGAGGTGATAGCTGCCCAAGCAGAGAAGTTTAAATCCACCACAGCTATTTTAGACCAGAGCAATGCTCAAATCCAGCAACTCAAAGATCAGTTGGCTCAGTCTCGGTCTAATACACAGAGCCCTGTGTAGCCAGTTTCTCTTTTATCCCCTGCAGACTTGGTAGCTCTTCAGAGACAGGCTACCTTATGTCCCTTATTCCAGGCCAAGGTGGAAAGATTGCAATCTCGTATGGATTTGTTATGGTCTTCTTTTGAGCAGTATCAAGAATATGTTCCACCAAATCATTCCTTTTTTGTCCATTATCAACAACAGAAGTTGGCCTTCTATATAAAGCTTTCCACGATGGATTTACCTATTCCAGAGGATGGATGGAGTGGGGGCCTGGTCATCAGATTTGCTGATCGAAGTAGTGAGGATGGTTTTTGAAGATTCTGTCACTCCAGATACGATGCTTTTGTCCTACATGTATTTGAGGGGTGATTTACTGATTCCAGATGATGAAGATCTGGCTTGGTATGTTGGAGATGTGGTATTGCAAGCTTCTTTGTATGTCTGACATTTGGAGTTGAGGATTGATGAGATGTTCTAGGGGTATTCTTCAAAGGTGGTGGCTGAGTGTCCTGAGTTTTCATGGCACCCTATGGTTGATTCTGTCATTTTGAATCACCGACAGGTCAAAGCTTCAGCTCATGCTCAGAACACTAACCAATTGAGGGTGGATCTTTTAGCCTATCTTTCCAACCAACCCCCATTTGATACTTCTTTCTTTGAATCCTATCATCGTAGATCAGCTTTAGGTCCATCCTTACCATGCTTAACTCATTATCAACAAATGGCTCATAGGTATGATGCTTATATTTCCCTTTTTCAATCTAACCCAAAAGTCATTTTACCCCTTCTTTTCCAACCTCAAGGATCTCCTCAAATTCCTATTTTTATGCATTGTTCTTTTATTGAAGATTGAGTTTTTCTACCTCCTGATCCTTGTCCTTCCCCATCCCCTGATATTCTATCAACTTTTCCTGCTTATCTTTTAACACCTTTCTTAACAGAATCTCCTCAATTTTCAGCCAATCCATCTTTAATCCATTCTTCATTTTATGATTTTGCATATCCATCACTTCATCCTCTTTCATTAGTTCCCCTTCCATCTCCTAACACTTCTATTCCTAATCCTCCTCAGTTGGTTAGTGGGTATCCAGGTTTTGATCAGAAGATTCTTCGAAGAAGAGGCTGGAGTTCAAATGATTCCCTTACTGGACCTCAAATCAATTGGCCATTGATCCCAGGAGAATGGATAAGTGGTAGTCAGGCTTATCAGAATTATCTGCATTTTGCTCAGCAGTATTCTCAATCTGCAGATCCTTCTGTGCGCTTACATGCTCATTTTACTTGGTACCTGGCATATATGCGTAGGCATTCTCATAATGATTCAAAGCCTATTCCAAAGTTGTGCATGAATGTCAATGTGAGCATTGATTCCCAGCAACTAGATATATTGTACTTTCATGCCCTTTGTTTGCCTAGCAGATACCTTGTCCTATTGGAAAGGATGTGCTGTCTTCAGTTTTTTCAGAATCCTCCCAAGACATTTGTAGATGAATCCTTGTCTATGGATCGTTTTCGAAATAGGGATCATCTTCATTGATACCTTTGCAATGTGGTGGATGACTTTTAATGATAAATCTCTCTTTTTGGAGGAGTCATTCAGATGGTTGTGTTGTGTGTAGTGTTTGTGTTGTGGGTTAATTTATGTAATAAGATCGTAGTGGTTGCCTATTCGATTTACTTTCGTGCGAGCTACATTTTTGGAGAATTGTGGAGATGGTGTTGCTGGTTGGATAGTTGAAGATGCTGATGCAAAAGAAGAAGAAACCTCTTATATCCTTTATAAGTTTGTTGTGATTTCCAGTTTGATAAGAAGTGTTAATGTCTAAAGGGTTTTCCTTTCGTTGTATTCTTTATATCAGATACATGTTATTAGTTGGGGTCGTGGTTGGATGGACTGTTTCTGAAGATGTATTGAAGATCCAAGTTGAGCTCTTGAATGAACTTGTATTCCCTTTTTCCTGGGTCGCGAGGACGCTTCCTTATTAAGTGTGGGGATATGTTGACTGTTGAAATGATCTATTTTTTGGCTAATTTTTATTGTTTTTGAGAGTTGAATGGTTGATTTTATGAGATGATTGATTGGTTTGGAAGTGGTTTGAGAGTGTTTTGGATAGGTTGGAATGGTTTTATTAAGCTCATGATGTTTATTAGTAGAGATGTGAAGTTCTGATGATGTTCTGATATGTTCTGATTGGTTCTGTTGAGCTTCTGTTTTGTTCTATTTTGTTCTGTTTTCTCTCTATAAGGAGGGATGGAGTATTGATTAAAAGGGTTTGAGATTGTTTGAAAGCTTATTGAGTGATTTTTGATGGTTTGGAATGGTTTTGGTATGAGTTATGTGGTTCTGATGCTTTCTGTTAACCTTCTGTAACTCTCTGATGAACTTCTGATGAGCTCTGTAGACCTTCTGTATGCTTTTGTATGTGTTCTGATGGATGAGAGTGTAGCTTGGGAAAGTTTTCTAGCCTTGGAAAGAGGTGAATACAAGTGCAAAAGAGCTAAAAGAAGTGAAAGAAGTAGCTGCTGAAGACTCAAGTAAAGACTGGAGTGAAGTGACAGTGGTGAGCTACGAAAAGACATTGTAGTGGCTCTGGTGCCTCTTCATATCAGACACACCTCTTGGGAGGGGTATCCACGACCTAAGAAGGATTATTGTGGGTGATTATGAGAGATTGTAGAGAGGATATGATATACTATTAATAGAGAGAGAGAGAGAGAGTCAGAGATAGTCAAATCTATTAAAACATCGTGATTGTATGTAAGAGATTGAGAGAGAAGACTATGAAGATATTGAAGATAAATACTATGTGATGTATTTCCATTCAAAGATGGTATATTCCTTTGCTTTCTTTGTTCTATTGATGGATTTTGTGAAGATATTGAAGAATATGGTTGATTCTATCAAATCCGTGGGAGATCTACATGATGCTGCATGAAGATTTGTTGTGCCTGGTGTTCTTTTCTTCATTGTGATCATATAAAACCTAATAAAAAAGCTTGTTGATGTTACAAGATAGATTTTCTTGCAAGAGAATTCCCTTTTCCTTGGTGTTCCTCTTGGGGCTCCAAGGACTTAACACCAACAAAACAAGAAGGATTGGATTATATGTCATTACTATGGCAAGATTGGACATACAAGCAGTGAATGTTTCCACAAGAAAAGAACACATCAGATATAGAATGATCACCACCAGAACCAGTTCATGAATGAAGAAGAAGACGAAGAAGAATATGCTTCCGCTACCATCAACAACTCTGACAGATTGTTCTAAAGAATTTTCATCATATCTTTCATATGTTTTTTCCATAGTGGATTGCTATTTTTCCCTTAGTGGATTTTCTTTGTAAAAATCCTTGCCAAAGATGTAAAGTTTCAAGCTTCAACTTGACTAGGTTGCCTATGAGCTAGTCTCCCGGGCCATGTCACCATGTAGGGGGGGCAAAAGCCAGAAAGTATAGGGACTAATCATTTGAGGGGGGTGTTGAGAAATAGAAAAATGATGTATGCTCCAGGAAGAGATGTCCTAAATCCCATATGCACAGTGACAAGAGTGGAACAGCCCAACTTTTATAAAGCATTGTGCTTGGTTATCACTTTCATAATGATGAATACAATATCATGATGTTTTTCTCTTTCAGTTAGTGTCATTGTCAGTCCAATACACAAGATTGTCTTTATGAGTCCAAGCTTCCATCTTGGAACCTAATTCACTTGTGTAACAGTGTCTACCCATCGTCTATGTCAACATGAATTTAGCCTTCATCTTCCAACCTCCATAGCTTCTACCATGCTCTAGATCTGACATTTAAACATCTTTGATCGTCTATTTATTGAGCTTCCTAAAATCTACACAAAGCCAAATTTGATTATTTTCTTTTTCGTAAGAATTATTGACAAACACCACTCCATGTGTTGTACAAGAAATATTAGGCTAGCCTTTAATTTTTGTAGCTCCTCAAATAGTCCATCCCTTAGCTCAAAAGCCATACACCTCACTTTTTGTCATACAAGAAGGCTACCTTCCGTTAAGGGAATAGTATGCATAGCTAGACTAGGAGGAATGCCCCTCAATTCATTATAGATCTAGGTAGAAATATCACAAAATTCTTGGATCAAGGACACATAGTCCTTCCTCTTTGTCGAATTAAGTATAGATCCTAATTTAATTGGTCATGGCTCATCCAACATACCGAGATCTAACTCAATCACATATACATCTTTGATTTTTTCTTGAGCTTTTATTAGCTCATTCAGAGTCACCTTGTAGACATATTTTGTGGTGGACCCCTCTCTTGGTTCATTTGCTGGACAAAGTCTCACTGCCAGAAGGATCCTCTAATGCATCTAATTTTGTCAAAGATAAGGGTACTCTCTTGCTTTGAGGAGATTTAGGATATGCATTCACTATTATCCATCTGGCACCCTTGCCAAAAATTAGGTGACTAATGGGTATATCAACTTGCCAGTTGGATTGCAAGATGCATGGCCTTCCTAATAATACTTGATAGCTTGGCCGTCCTACAAACCTAATAACCCTAAATTCCAAAATACATTCCACATTAGCAATAGTCACATCGACTTTGGTAATGCAACCTTCCGATTGTCTTAAACTATCATCATCATGAGAATTGTGTAGGCATTCTTTTGGATTTCTAGTCCTAGCTTTTTCATCAAATTTGAACTCATAATATTGACAGAGGATCCCATATCCACAATGGCATGATCCACTAATATGTCGTCAATACATGCTGCCACCCTTGGACAATGCTTTTCAATATGTTCAAACTAGTCATCTCCCACACGGGCTATTCCCAAGGGTTTGATGATATATCTAGTGTGAAGGATCTTCTTTAGATTTTTACACACTCCTCGAGATAACTTGATTAGTTGTTGCAGGCTACTACAAGAGATTCACATCAAGCTTTACCTTGCAAAGAGAATTGGCTATGTCAAATTCATGATAATTAGCAATGGTTCTTTTCTCTCGCTAGACCATTCTTTCTCTTGGTCCTGAATAGGATTAGGTGTCTCTTTCTTGGCTTTTACCTTCTTCTTTGGCAAGTCCTTATTGGAGTTAGTTTTGCCATCAATAGCTTTTAGAGGACTAGCTTCCACATCAATGTTAAGGACTTGCATCTCCTTATCATCCTGTTTAGGGTTTGCCTCAATAAGTTTTACAGTATCCCTATTGCCTTCTTTAGTCTTCTTTCTTCTTGTAATGGCTTGTAAATTGGAAGCCTCAATGGTGTTGATATGCACAGCATTGATAAGGCTAACATCACTTCCACTATGCAACTCTTCTACGATAGCTTTTTGTCTTTATAGTATTTTCTTTGGTCCCTCATCTTGCTTAAGGTTATTCCCTTATGCTTGATGATTAATTAGACTTGACTTCCTAGTCCCTTGCTGAAGAGAGCTGATCTTACTTCAAAAAGTACTGGCTAAATGGCCAGAATTCCCACATATGTCACATTTTACATTAGGGAAGTTTCTCAAAAAATGTTGACCATCACAACCCTTACAGATAGATCTTGATGAACCACCCTCTTTAAGACGTCAAATTTCTATCAATTTTTTATGCTTCTCTAGGAAATTAACATCTATGACTATTTGTCTATACTATTTTGTTATCATATCGGTATAGTGCTTCATTATGTCTTTGACTTTTCCAATAATATTTGATGCACTAGACTCATAGCCATGATCATCCACTTGTTGTTCAATTGGCCTAACCACCTGATTAGGGATTGACCGTTGATTAGTTGGCATGACATTAGGGTTCGTCATTTGACTCCCATTATTTAGCGGAATAATTTGGCTAGCCATTGGCATAGCACCATTAGGAGGAACTAGTAGCATGGGCACATTTTGCATTATGCTTCCCCTTCCATTCGAATTAGTCACAGGTGTACTAGCCGCACCTTGACTTCCAATGATCAATGCCAAATTATTTCTAGGGCCTAGACTCAAATGTTGGTTTTCCCTAGATGCATAGGCCACTTTTAAGCGTGACTCTACCTCCTCTACTCATGTAGTAGTAGTGTTTATATCAGCAAGAGCAATAGTATTCAACTACACTTGGATATTGAAGTCTAATCCATATAAAAAGTATTGCAGTTAGGCAGTATGTGGAGTATGTGGAATAGGAATAGAGATTTGCGATTTGCAAAACACCTCTTTTAGTTTCTTGGTATATGCTTGAGCATTCTCATGGGGCTCTTGACATGTCACATTTAGAACATTAGCCAATACTAACCACCTCTCTCAGGGGCAAACTCTCTTTGGAACGTCATAAAGAATAAGTACATTGTGGTTATAGTCTCATCTTCCAAGCCATGATACTACATTACAGCCCTTTCTTTTAGGGTCATGTTGGAAAACATCATGAGATGTCCTTTGTCCTAAATTCAGCAAAATTGAATATTAATTTCTGGAACTCATTGATGTGGATTCCTCATCTTCCTTTGTTAACCCATTAGAAATGGGTAGAGGGAAACCTAGGGTTGGCAAATCTGGCATTCCTATAGGTATTGCAATGGGTTGTGCTATAACAATGACAAGATTCACTACAAGGGTACGTATCGGTTGGACTATATCCGCACTCAAAGGTGGTCCATTTTTCAAGGTAAGAGGTAAGCTAGAGCTTCCCCCTTCCCCTAATGAGCTAGCTGGGACAATAGAGTCAACAAGACCTCTCTTTCTCAAGGATATGGACTAGTATACGATCCTTAGGAGAATAACTCCTAAGGATCTAAGCTCTCCATCTAGTCCTTTTGCCTCTTTCTTGACATTGAATGTTGGCTTGACAGTGTCTATCAAGGAAATAACATATCTATTTCAATGATGTTTGGCATACACTAAACAATCGGTCTCTATTAATCAAGATTTGAAAACCACCACTTATTACCAGCTCCCAACAACAGACATGCCACTTATTGGGACCAAAAATCACCCCAACATTGGCTTTAGGGCTCTAGTGGGACTCCTATGCTTACCAAACCACCCTCATAGCCTTGCAGCCACCCAGGAGTGTCTAGAGGCTACATACAGTGATCTAGCCAAATCATGTGTTTGTATTGATTTGTAGTCCAATGAGTTTTCCCCTTCCCAACTCCAATAGAGGGAGTATCCCACATATGCAAGTGAATAGCACCTCATTATACACACATACAAAGCATCCGCTAGCTGATCGTTGTGGCTCCTACAGCTCTGTTATACCCTAGGAATTGGCCTTAGGATGATGCACTCTCTCAAACATAAAACACAATTGTAACATTGTCTCTAATTTTGATAAATAATTCCAATAAAAGATTTAATTTTTCCACTCAATTAGTCCCCAAATAAAATCATACTATCATACAACTTAGGGATTGTTATACACTCTCATTGGGTCAATAATTTTAGCAACCAATTGTAATGTATCTAGGAGACTTCCTCTTTCTTCATACCATGTATAAGAATAAAAATACAAGTTGTAATGCCATACAGTGATCAAACAGATTAACCATAACTTAGCCAATGTGTCATGTGAAAAACATTCTTTCAATGATTTTCTTTCTAACATATTGTTGTGTTGCTTAGAAACAACACCGAACTAATTCATGCTATTGTTCCTTTAAACTTAAATGAAGAGAGTCATGTATGACATGATATTCATGGAAATCAAAATTCAATTGATATTTAACTTTTCACAACCCCTTTCCCCCTACCATTTAGGTTTTGTCATTGTGCACTGCTTTAAGAGGGTGTTTCATTTTTTTCCATATAAAAATCGGTAAGCATGCACTTTCACATAAAAATAGAGGTATAATGATGTAAACCACCATGACCTATCTTCACCATATATCCACACACATATACCTAATTTATAGTAAATTTTTATTCATGAAAATTAAAAATTTTTATAAAAAAACTCATTTTTCATGATTTTTTGTCATTTATTTTACATTAATTACTGGTTCTTCTAAATTTTAGATTTATAAAGCTTATGTGGATTATGATTTAGCATTAAATTCAATATAACTCCATATGAATACCATTTGAATCATAGAAATATATGAAATTATCATTTTTCTACTAAATCTTGCATTGTGGGTTTTGTAGTTTTGATTTCCATTATATGAATTGCTCAGAATTATTGATTATTCTATACTTTCGAACATATTCAATTATATTCAACCATTTTGAATCATTTTTCATAATAATAACAAAAGATTCATCATAAAATTCAATAAAAGACTGGTTACTCTATAATCCACATATGCAACCCATCACATTTTGAAAACAAGAAGTTGTGATGCTCTTTTAGAACCATTGATGCTTCCTTTGCGCTTCCTTGTTCTAGTCCTTGCATCTCGTCACAAACCGACAGACATTCCCTCTCATCCTCTCAGCCCATATGAACAACGATTATGGCACGAGAGAAAGAGGAGAAAGAAAGACTAAAATATAAACTTTTCATAGAGTGCATCAAATCTTTTGCTATTTCTTGTGATATGGAGCGTAGAAAACTACATCTCAATCCTAGGATAAGGAGTCCTAATATCGATACTTTTTACAAATCTCTATTTTTAAAGAAAAAAATGGGGTGCAAAAATGTCCCTCTGGTCAAGTTTCATGCCTTTTGGCTTCTTCTAAGATTAACTGACTTATAACTTTAAGAAAACAAGTTTATTACTTTGTATTTACATTGTTCGAAAGTGGTTCAGGCTAAACGGAGGGGCAAACAACCTCCAATTTACGATTCAATTAGACGGTGACTTTTCTAGCATTAAAAACTATTATCCTGACATGTGTCACTTGCTTTGAGGCTTTTGGATCAGGTAGCTGCTTCATAACACCAAACCTTGCAGCCATTAAATGGGGGGTCAAATGGACTCTGATCAATAAACCGACACTTGCATTGGATTCTTGGTGTCCAAATGCACCCAAAACTCTAGCTCTTTGATTCGTAATTTACTCATTTTTTGCCAAAAATACCTCTTTTATGGATCTTGGACTATTTTTGTGTAGGATTTCCAACTCTAAATTTCAGCTCTCACAAGGGGACCGATTAATCAAGTGTATGATAGTAGTAATTGCCATAGCCCAAAAGTGATGTGGTGAGCTTTCCTAGCAAAGCATATTGCAAACTCTCTCCTGAATCGTCATGTTCATTCGTTTGGCAATACTATTCTAGGGAGAGGCGTAAGGGGAAGTCGATTGATGCTTAATATCCTGCTCATTGCAAGATTGTTCAAAAGCTTTCAAGACATGCTTACCCCTATTATTTGACCTTAGGTATTTTAGCATATATCTAGGCTAGTTCTCAATAAGAGTAAGCCAATGTTGAAAGGTAGACAACACATTCGATTTTTGCTTAATAGGGTAAGCTCAGATCTTATGTGTAATCATCAATGAATGTGACAAAGTACTTCGCACCACCAGCACTGTCAAGGCGGCATGGGACCACATACATCTAAATGAATAAGAGCCAGAGGCTCACTGATGCGGTTCATGCCAAACTTCTTATGCGTACTATATGTCTGTTTGCCATATAAACAATGATCAAAAGAGTCAAAACACTTATAGTCTAGGGACAGAAGATATTGCAAAGTGGTAAGCATTTTTATTCCTTTCAAAGTCATATACCCAAGGTGATGATGCCAAAGAGAAACATGTGGAACTGTAGCCACAACTAAAACATGGTCGATTGACCTACATACAAGCAAAGGATAGAAGGTACTAGACTTAGCACCATATGCAATAATAGGATTCCCATGGGCAATCTTCCATGAAGAATCACCAAAAGAGACAACATTACCTGCATCATCCATGGTGCATAGCAGAGATAAGTCTCTTTGTGAGAGCTAATACATGGCGTACATCATGAAAAGTAGACATGTTATTGTCTAAACCAAAATACAACTGGACCTTCAATACTGACTATCTCCAATGTTGGCTCATTACCTACCAAACTGATAGATCTAGTTATATTATGATATGAGTGAAACCACTTTCTATGAGGGGTAAAATGAAAGGAAGCCCCTGAATCTATCAGCCAATACTGAGTATATCCTAACAAAGCAGTTAACTATGAAGCATCCAAAGAAGAAGTTACCAACATAAGATCATTAGATACATCAGGCTGCACCACATTTATCTAATCAATCTTGATGCTAGACTTGATAGACACAATGTTGCAATCATTATTCTTTTCCTACACTTTACTATTTTTCTTTTCCTTGTGCTTGTCTTCATGTATTTTATAGCACTGTAGTCTATGGCCGAATATGACCTACTTTCCTACAATATTGACAAGTAAGACTAAACTTACGACCATGGGATTTGCTGTGAGACTATCCATGTGTCCTAGACTGAGACCTATTACACTCTCTACCACGGCCATTTCCATCCTGTTGGCCTCTCACAAAGAATGCATGTGACGGACGGGGAGCATCCACATTCTTTTTTTACACTTCTTTTCTCAAGAGGGATACTCTCAATATCTTGTAATTTCAACCCATCCTTAGCACAGAGAGCTATACAAAAAGTGTCCCATGACTCAGGTAGAGTACCAAGCAGAAATAAAGGATACAAAGTATCCTTGAACTCAATCTCCTACAAAGCTAAATGGCTTATGATGGAGTGAAACTCATTCAAGTGTGTATACATAGAAGTCCCTTCCTTCATGCAAAGGTCCATCAACTATTTTAGCTAATGCATTTGAGATGCAAGGCTCTACTTATCATAAAGATTCCTAATTGGTATCCAAAGTTTATATGCAATCTGATTTCCAGGCATGATATTGTATTGAGCTTTCTTAGAGAGTGATAAAATGATTGTAGGCTTGCATAGCTCATCCAATTCATCCCAATCCTCATGCCCACAATGTTTTCGAGTTTGGGAACCCCAGTTTTGAGTTGTCTAACCTGCAAATTTTGTAGTAAAAGCTACCATATTTGGATCTTCCAATAGCTATAATTAGCCCCATCAAATTCCTCAATATTGAAGATAGCATTGTCTCGAGAACCACTAGCCCTAATGAGAGTAAGAAAGTGCACAAAAGGGAAAAATGGGCCATTGTAATATCTTGCAAATCAGCCCCAAAACCATTGCTAAATCAAGTGGGAGACAAGAGTTACTGACAAAGTAATGATTTGTCCACAAAATATAGGCAAAGTCTAAGTGATTTCCCTCAAATAGAATGCATAAGACTGAAATGTCAGGCTTTTGTAAATAAACTGAAACAATGTGCCACGAACCTAACTGTGAGCAACCATGAAGAAATAATCTTGGGAAAATTTGCATTGAAGACTATCTCAACTATAGTGTGGTTAGTAACCATACATGCAATAGACATATATGTCATGCATACGGTAGATCTCAAGGGTAAATGAAGGGAACTACATAATCCACTAAGCAAAGATCAATGCATAACCTAGAAGCATATAAATACCACACTCACAACACCCTAACATGCATAAGTATGAAGTCCAAGTCAAGAGATCAAATCAGCCCATGATAGGGGAATCACATCTAGTACATATCAAGAGAATATGCACATGTCACAATGAGTCCCATTGTCTCACTATAATAAGCTCAAGCTCAAGTGCATAAACCAAATGTTGTAGTACATCTAGGTGCCAACGTGTCTCAATACATGAAGCCAAATAGCTCCCACTAAAGCAAAACTCAAATGCTAGATGAGCAAGTAAAGCTCAAAACATCATGGTGATGGCATCCATACATCCAAGATCCATATAGCATACATCTAGAAGCATAAAACCCAATATGTGCTTCAAGCCTATAACTACATAGCCCACTGAAGCAATCAAGACATATAACCATAGTCAAGATGAATGTTTCCTAGCTCAAAATCAAAGATCAAGAGCATCCAAGAGCATATTCGAGTATATAGACCAATGTTAAGTATCAATACATCACCCGAATGACATCCAAGAGCAATAGGCATTTAGTATTCCTTGAGAAAAGCTTGCTATCCACTATATTATAGCGATTAAATCTCTGTTAAAATTGAGGCAATGCAAGATCAATCAATTCCCAAAAGCATTCCAATACATGTATTAAGTAGCATCATCAATTGCCAAGCTAACATTCGGATATCAATACCAAGCCCCTGAAGCATCAAATGACAAGATGCATATGATTTTTCACATGAATGACATTCAATGCTATGATTACAACAATGAAATCTTTGAGAAAACTGAGCCAAACATGTACTCAAATTAGCTCAATAGTATCTTAAGACATTTGCCAAGCATCCCACCGATGGTTTGGACACCAATAGACATGAAGAGAAGCACAAACAAGCTTCAAATTCTGATAAAAACCTTCACAGACCTATGTTACAATAGGTATACTACAATATACAATAGAAAGAATGGTTATTGCCACTCTAGCAGGTGCCCAACCACAATAACCAAGTATTGGGATGCTTCAAGATGATTGACAAGGTTGATTTCTAAGTGCTAGAGGCCATAGGAGCTAGAGAAGTAATGTAATTAGCTAGGGAAGATGGGCAGCACAGTAGATGCAAATCATGTTGGCTATGCTGACCTTGTTGTTGGTTATCTTGCTTAATCTGGAGGCTCAAGCACTAATGAACAAAGCCTATTGTAGCCTTGGAGCGGTCCTTAAGAGGCAGGAACAAGTCGAGAGAGATGAAGCTCAATGCATACCTTGAAGGTTGAAGCTATGGCTGCCCATGATTGTGAATTGTTATAGGTATTCGAATGGAAGCTAAAGCGATACTGTGTTGGGCTCGAGCTCTCAAGGAAGATGTATTTGATACTAGTTGAAAGAAGTGATCCTGGAGTGGAAGTATACGAGCAAAAGAAAGAGCTATGGTAGAAGGAGAGAGAGAGAGAGAGAGAGAGAGAGAGAGAGAGAGAGAGAGAGAGAGAGAGAGAGAGAGAGAGAGAGAGAGAGAGAGAGAGAGAGAGAGAGAGAAGATGTGGGAACAAGTCAAGTCGAGAGAGAGAGAGAGAGAGAGAGAGAGAGAGAGAGAGAGAGAGAGAGAGAGAGAGAGAGAGAGAGAAGATGTGGGAACAAGTCAAGTTGAGAGAGATGAAGCTCAATGCATACCTTGAAGGTTGAAGCTATGGCTGCCCATGATTGTGAACTGTTATAGGTATTCGAATGGAAGCTAAAGCAATACTATGTTGGGCTCGAGCTCTCAAGGAAGATGGATTTGATACTAGTTGAAGGAAGTGATCCTGGAGTGGAAGTATGAGAGAAAAAGAAAGAGCTATGGTGGAGAGAGAGAGAGAGAGAGAGAGAGAGAGAGAGAGAGAGAGAGAGAGAGAGATGTGGGAACTCCAATAGTCACAATGCATGACTGTCCTTCCCTTTATTCAAATGTCACTGAACGAATAAAGAATGAAGTGACAATATGGGCACCACCCACCTGCGGTGTATAGATGTGGGGATATTGTCACTAGTGTAGTAATACATAGGTGATTAAGCACCATAGGTGCCTTTGCCCCTAGCAACATCAATGTGAAAGGTGCAAACATGATCTCCATCACCATAGGTGCCTTTGCCCCTAGCAACATCAATGTGAAAGGTGCAAACATGATCTCCATCACCCTCACAATCGTGCAAAGGTTGAATGTGGCTCCTTAAAGCATAGGGAATATAAGGGCTTGAAGGCTATAATAGCCTTAGCTATTAAGGATTTAAAAGATAGTTTTTTAATGTTGCTAATAGATAGAGAGAGAGAGAGAGAGGAAGATAGTTAGAAGAGAGGTAGTTAGAGAGAGAGAGGAAAGAGACAAGAGATAGTGGTATGAGAGGGGAATAGATATAAAGATAGTACGAGAGAGAGATAATAAAAAGAGAGGGAGAGATAGTGAGAGGGAAGGAGATAGAGAGAGAGAGAGATAGGAGTGAGGTAGAGGGATAGAGGGATAAAGAAGGATTAGAAGAAGAGAAGACCTTAGAAGATCATCAATTTCCAAGAATAATATTACTTGCAACAACCCATCATAACATCAATTTTTTCCCTTGGATCTCCAACATCATTACATTCCCATCTATTTATTTATCTATTCCCAAATCCACTCAAGATGAGCTGAGTCTTACCCTCAACATATGGAAGTTTCGTAATACTTTACTTCAAAGAGATATGAGTTGGGAAGTACTACAAGGGTCCAAGAAGGGATAGAGCAAAGAATGTGTTAGAAAAAGTTTCCTTGCTACAATGGCCCCAATGTGGCGAAGAGTTGGAGTGAGACAAGAAGTTGCACATGTAAATGAAGTCACATCCACACCAAGTTCTATTCAGGTGTCTTAAAGGGATTTTAATCAAGTAAATTGATTGATTTATTAGTTTATATCTAGTTGGCTATTGTTACTACTTTCAACAATGAAGGAAAAAGGGTACTTTTTGTTCGTCTATTCAAGATCCATGAATATCGTTAAATTATTATGCACTTAATAGAAAGTTACAACTTACAATGTCCTTAGAATATGGAAATGAAATGTCTATTAGGAACTAATTATGTTTACCCCTTAAAGGATGTAACCACTAGGAGTAAAGATCAATGCCTTGCTCATGCATCTTAAAGTAATACATCATTTAGCATAAAGCTTATGACATTTGAAAAAATATGAAGTGGACTTGAGAAGTATTGCACCCTAAACACTAGGGGAGATTGTCATATGCCACTCTATGTGATTTCATCCTAAGGATAAATAAGTTCTGTATTATTTCTTCTCTTCTAGGACATTCAAAGGAAAATGATTTGGTTTTCATAAAATATTTAAAGATATGCTTGGAAAACAGATGGTTTCCTAATTGGGAATAGGTTGATTGCCTTGTTTGTGAATTTTTGAAAAGAGATATGGTGCCCATATGGGTGGATTCTTGGATATGCCCTAAGCCTCTCCCAATTCTAGTGGTGAAGCCCTTCACCAAAGGGCTAGAATTCTTCACACCAGGAGTTAGGACAGACCTCAGATGTGAGAGGTCTCTCCATAGGGAATGACATAAGGTTAAGAGGCAACAAGGGTGCTAGGGGGCTCTTGCTGTAAATCCCTTGGGATGTGAAGGACCCCAACCTAACCCTTGTGAGCCTAGGATGGTCTTTCTAGAAGGCCCTAATGCTAGATAAGGGTGAATTTTTCCTATGATAGTTGGACATGGGTATCTAAGTACTTCGGATATAGATTTCGGGTTAAGGAATGGAATACCTATGTGGCATGACACATTAGAGAAAGTGCAAAATCAGTACACTGTTTGTAATTACTTTTAAAAATATTTGTTTGATATAGTGTTTGTATTTGTGCAACAAATACGTGAAGGAACGATTGTTTAATGGGTTAATTAAGGAAGCTACTTTTATATATTCAAATATAATTATGTTAGAGTAATTAAGGAAGCTATGTTTGTGTATTCAAATAGAATTGTGTTTGATTAATTAAGGAATCTACTTTTGTGTATTCAAATATAATTATGCTATATTAACTAGATAACTAAGCATACCTTCAACAAAATGGGTGCTTAGTTCTCTAATGGGTTTTTCAAATGCTAGGGTGGACTTATTTAGTTGAGAGGCTTTCATCACAATTGAAACATTAGATTAGATAAGTCTAGGAAGGGATAAATGTTGACTATCCTACCATGTCATCATTAGAACCCAACTCATGTTGTTTTAGGGGGTCACCGGAATTGAGGCTTTGCCCTATGGGTAGAGGGGTCAACAAATATTATTCCCCCAGCTATTTGCCACATCTACTAGCTGCAAAATCTCTTGTACGCCTTGCAAATCTCTACTTAAATAGGATGTGGTGTATCTTTTGGGTCTTGGATGGGTTCATTTCCTAGTAACATATATAGAAATAAAAAAAACTCGTGAAAGTATTCCATGACATGGCATTTCTAATTATATGCAAGACACTATAAATTTGCCTTCTTCATGCCCTTAGGAACCCTCAAAACAGCCCTATTGAACCTTCTTCTCAAGGGATTTTCAAAAAGTATATCATTCATATGAACATACCAAAAGTCCTAAAAATGAACTTTTCTAGTAGATATCTACTCCACAAAAGTAGCATCTTGCTCCTCTAGGTATACTCATGAGACCTTGATCCATTCTTTCATGGAGATAATAATGGAAAGCACTTGGGACACCTATGGTAGCAAATGTTCTTTTGCCCCAAATAGGCTATTGAGCCTCCTCCACATGCTGCAACTCAATAGCATCCACTTGCAAATACATACTTGCACAAGAAACTCCAATGGGTATCAGGAATGAAGGTGGACCCACACAATATGAGGGGAGGCTTGCACAACATGAGGTGGTGGGATGCAAAAATATTGAGCCCTCTCCTCACATTGTATGGGCCACCCCCCGGGGACCCACATAGTGCAAAGGGGGAGAGGAGGGGTGCAAAAATCTTGAGGTCCACCCTCATGTTATGTGAGCCACCCCTCGAGATTTTCACAACGTGAAAGGGGTGGTGCAAAAATCTTGAGGACTCCCCTTGCATTATGTGGGTCACCCCTGGGACCCACACAATGCAAAGCGAGGGCACAAAAATCTTGAGCCTCCCTGGCATTATGTAGGTCACCCCTTGGACATGCACAACACAAAGAGGGGGGTAGAAATCTCAAGGCTCCCCCATTGCATTATGTAGGCCACCACTCGAGGACCTATACAACATGAAGGGGGTGCAAAAAACTTGAGGGTCTCCATCATGTTGTGTGAGGCATACTCTGGGACTTGCACAATGTGAAGGGGGGAGGGTAGGGGGGAAAAAAACTCAATGCTCTCCCCTCACATTGTGTGGGCCAACCCCTTGGGACTAGCACAACACAAAGAGGGGGTGCAAAAATCTTGAGACCCTCTGCTCGCATTTTGCAATTCACCTCCCAAGATCCACACAATGTAAAGGGGGTGAGGGGGTGAAAAAATATCAATCCCTCCCCCCACCACCACCCCTTGCATTGTGTGGGTCATTCCCAAGGACTTGCACAGTGCAAAGTGGGGGTTACAAAAATCTCTAGGTCACCTTCATGTTGTGTGGTTCACCCCCACGACTTGCACAAACATGAAGGGGGAGGGGTGCAAAAATTAGGAGTCTTCCCCTTGTGCATGTTTTGCGGCTCAACTCTACGGCCCCAAAAATGAGAGGGGGCTAAGGACTTGCACAATGCAAGGGGGTGCCCTTCAAAAATCTGGAGCGAGTAAGCTTGTGTTGTAAGGGTCCTTATGGGGTGACCTGATGTTGAGCCAAATGTACCAACAATCGCAACTTTGGACACAGACTTCTATTGTTTCAAAAGCTGCAACTCACTTTGGTGACAATCTCTCACCTTGTCTCTCAACACTCCACTCTAACTAACCAATCATCCTTCTCTCGAACCCAAGAAAGAAAGAACACAAGACTAGCTCGAGTTGTAGTGAACTCACCTGACTTACCTTCTTGTGTTTGATGACTCCAAGGCTTGAAGATGGTTCCACGACCATGATCAACACGATCCAATGTCGTTGCTCCTTTGCATCCACCACCAAGCACACCAAGTTGAAGAGCTAGTAGAGAAGGCGAGAAAAGCAAGATGATGGTGAAGAGCTTCTCCTCCCCTTAGTCCCTCGCTCAACACACCTCTTACTCTCTCCCTCTTAGCCACTCTCAACACAATGGAAGCAAGATGATAGACAAGAAAGATTGAATAGAAAGCTTGAGTAGTCACACTGATAGAGCTTCCACAGCATGGATGTGCCAAAAAGGGTTGAATACAACCGAGACCTCCCACCCTTATTTAGGCTAAGAATTAGGGTTAGGGTTAGGGTTACAGTGTGCATTTTGTGTTTAGGGTTTGCGCCCCTTTTGCTTTTTGTGTTTAGGGTTTGCACAACTATGAATTAGGGTTTGTACCCTCTCTTGGATGTCCTACCCACGTAATGGGCTTTAGGGTTTGCGCCCCTTTTTCATTTTGTGTTTAGGGTTTGCACAACTATGAATTAGGGTTCGCACCCTCTCTTGGATGTCCTACCCACTTAATGGGCTCTAGGCCGATTATTCCTTGAAGCATGCTTCAACCTTAGCCTAAATAGATGAAGCCTATGATAATATAATCACAAATCCATGTGTGCAACCCACGCAATAGTTGCAAGTGCGACAAATACAACTACAAAAGATAAATACAATATACACATGAGTGAGTCCGGGTCTCACAAAATAATATATCCATAATCATATGATGATGTCCATGAGTACAAAATAATACAAAGTGCCCAAAACAATACACTGAAGCTCCACAAAATAATAATCCACCAAAAAATAGCGTCCGACACTTGTGCTTTTGATGCCATCTCAAAGTGCTTTTATTGCCATCTCAAAACACTGTTAAAATTATTTCCTAGTGGACGATGCCAGTGCCATGGCACTTACATGGTAGGTAGCATGTTGTAGCTTGCATCAAAGATGCATAATGCTACCAATAGTTGATGAAGGAGTAGTGGTCTTGATGGTGGAGAAATGAATGCTACGAATGAAGATTATATTCTTTCTGCCGCGATTGGTACTGATGATACTGCTGGTACTAGGCTAGATGGTGATGACGAAGGTTGTTGCTGTGACAAATCCTATACAAGTTGATATTGCTAAAGATACGGGACAGTTGGTCCTTATGATGGAGACAACTTGAAATGTCATTGGAGATGAATGGGAGATTGTAGAGGATGGGTGATGTGGTGCTGATGTAGCAATGATCACATTAGATCCTCCATGAACTGTTGTACCTACAAAGGAAAACCCCAAGTGCAATCACTTTCTAGGGGAAAGTGCTAGCTTGTTTTTCTGGTGCATAGGACATATGAAGATGTTGTTTTGGGAGATGGGTAAAGGTAAGATTAAAGTGTTGTCCCACACTTGAGGGCCCAAAATCGTGAATAGGTTATGGTGCAAATATATTGTGAGTGCATGTGCATACATATACTAATACTTAGATAGAAGGCTACTCCATGGGTTCTTCTGTTGTGATGATGGCAGATGAAGCAAGGAATCTTAATTTGATGATGATGGGAAGAATTGTCGCTCTGCTAAGGGAAAAGGGTTATTGATGAAGATGCTAGGGAGACACTATGGGGGATGGACAAGAGCAGGTGGTCAAGCCAATAAGCTCTTGAACAACATGGGCCTTTGTGGGATCAACCACACATGGTAGTTGATACAATTTTTGGATTTATGTTGAACAACCTTTTCCACCTTTATAATAAGGATTGATGAAACTAGGTGAATCAAATGAAGGGATGAAATGTGCAAGGGACTCAGGGAGACATGTCTAACCTAAGCGAGCCGAAACTCCCTATGTATGTCTTGACCTTGATGTGCGCTAAGTAAGGGTGTGGGAGAATGGGAAAAAGGGCTAGGGGGTTAGAGACGAAGCTAGCCGATCAAATCCACTGGACACATTGAACTTGAGGACCCCTAGGTGCGGTGCAATGCATGTGAATGATTTTTTTTTTGTTCTTCTTTTAATAAAAAATCATTCATTCATTTTTATTTTTTTTCTCATTGCATTTTTTTGTTTGATTTTTTGTGTTTTCTGTTTTTTGTTTTGTTGTTTCCTTCATATGGATATACAAGTGATTCACTCCTTAGGGAGCGGCTGCAAGGTGAGTGAAAGACAACCTTTTCTCAAAAGATATGGCTTAAGAAAGGTTCGAAGGTAAATGATAGTCCATAAGCACTATGTTTCCTTCTTCATCATATGAGACATATGGGTTAGTATAGCCATCATCTTCGACGAGCTCTTCAACAAAATGGATTGGGGCATCACTAGGTGGATGAGTTATGATCGTGGCTTGGGGGCCGTGGGATGCTGGATGGGTTAATGTCAGCTTGAGGAGCTGTAATTTTCTGCTTTGGGGAAGTAGGAAGAGCCATTTGATGTGGTCATGGATATGGGAGCCCGTGATTTGCATAGGGTGCAGCATAGGGAAGCCACCTAGGAGCTTTGCAAGTAGATGTCTCATGACCAAACCACCCACAATTTGTGTAGATCCTACTCTATCAAGAGCATTCGGATGGCAAGTGATCACCACCACAATGTATGCATTGCACGTTTTGTCGGTACATTCAAGTTTGCCTAAATGAGTCGATCATTTTCAAGAGCTCTTGTTGTGGTTCATCACATCAGCCCCATGAGATGCTAAGTTTGGGTGTTTCCTATCTCAAGTTTGCCTTTACGAGATTGGGATTCAGATTCTAGGTTTTTTCATTTCTTATCGCAAGTTCTTTCCTTGTGTAGGTCTTCTATTCGAATTGCTTCGTCTAATACTCCATTGAGATTTGTTTGATCGAGCATGAAATTGCTAGCCAGTGCTTCATGGATCTTTTCATCATCATGGAGACCCTTGATGAAAGCCTTTGTAACTGCTTTGATAGCTAGTTTTTTTGCTTCATGAATCTTTTCATTATCACGGATACCCTTGATGAAAGCCTTTGTAACTGCTTTGACAGCTAGTTTTTTTGCTAATGGGATTTTCTTGTATAGTCCTCTCAACCTAGACACATAGTCTCTCATGCTCTCTTCATCTTGTTGCACTATGTTCATGAGTCAAACAATTAAATTGCCCCCATAGCTTGCCTTGGTGAACCGCTTAAGGAAGAGAGTCTTAAGAGCTACGAGAAGGAAGCCTTCTCAACTTCATCCAGGCCAGTAAACCAAGTATGACCCTTTTCACCCATGAAAAGCCCAAAAGCTTAAGCATGCTTGGCATTGCCTAGAAGGTTATTCGCCTCACAAACTTGCTCAAATTGCTCTATGAAGCTGTATATATGGATCATCTCCAGCATGGTACTTGTCAATTTTCTTGGCCACGAGGAGTATTTTGTCTTTGTCTCGTTGGGTAGGTGTGTTACCCATCCCAATAAGCAATGTGAGCTCCCACAATGAGCAGAACGGTGTGATCAAAGAGCCTACGTTGAACGAGGTCTGTTAGGGGGTCAGTGGTTGATCCGGACATTCCGGCATTCAACAGCATGTTGCTTGATTCTATCTAGTTCGGATTTCATGTTCAAACGTTCTTGCTTTGTGTCCATGGTGTGTTCGAGGATCTTGCTAAAAGCGCTAGTTCCTTGGTCTTTGAGGGTCATGATTTTTTCCTTGAGGTCAATATGGGAGAGTCGAGCATGGTCAAAGCATGCACTTGGTTGATAGCTATCCAAGGACTCCCAAGCATCTCATGGAAGAGAGTCTAGGAATGTGACCTCGTCCATTATTGTGTTAGGGTGGTGTTCTAGGGCTTCTATGTTTACTAGGTCAATCACTTGATCAATGAGATCCTTGGAGGATGCACTCTTGAGGATTGACCCAATGCTAAGAGAGGATGCAGGATTGGATCTTATTTTGATTGGTTTTGGGCTATGAGTCTACTCTTGGGGAGGAGAGGGAATCTCCTTTCCATTTCACAAGCATATACAATAAAATCAATGTGAGATTTTAACTTAGGCTGTGAGGGACTGTTGGATGTTGTAGCACTTTAATGATTCCTTGAGTCTCATTCAAATTCAAAATAGATTCCTTATTATCAGTTATAACTTCAAGAAAAGAATGAGTTACGAATCAAACTTGCATTGGTTACCTTTGTTTCAAAATCCATGTGCAACTGTGTAAGCAATTCCAGAACTAAAAACAATCATTAAAAGTCAATGATGTGGCAATGCTGTCCTAATGGGGAGTGCACGGGTACTTGATGTAAGACAGAGTGCCTATTGCATGAAAAATAAAATTGAGAGTAAGTATAAAACCCTAATGCAAGAGCAAACTTAAAAGAGTGAGCTTACATACGAGAGTGAAGTGGGTATAGAGTGAAGGTGGTGGTGGACTGCACGAGAATGATTTTATGGGAACGAGCCAGCGAGAGTGAACTCCACAAGAGTCAACTCACAAGAGTGAACTCACACAGTAAACTCATGAGAGTGAATTCTAGTGAGAATGAACTTTAGTGCCTAGTGCAAGTGTATCTTAGTGCCACTAATGTGATAGTGAATCCTAATGCCTAATGCAAGAGTGAACCTCTACGTAACTTAGTGCAATGCAACATGCTAAGTGCAGGGCATGAGGAGGGTATTCTTTTTTTTAATGGGTGTGTGTGGGTAATAAGTGTGTGAGTAGGAGAAAGGGTATGGGAGTGTGTAGCGTATTGTGAGGTAAAATGGGTAAGTGTGTGTAGAAGTTAGGGTTTTATGTGTGGGATGTGTTAAAGTGAATGTGTGTGGGTGTATATGGGTGTGTTAATAGGGGAGGTGTACAATGAAGTGTGTGTGTGTAGAGGTTTGTGTGTGTCTTGAATTGTGTAGGTGTGTGTTGTGTATGTGTTAATGTGGGGTGAAGATATGCAAATGGGTGCGTGCAAAGTGTGTGTGTTTATGTGTATGTAGGTGTTGTCTGTATATGTGTGTTAGTGTGTTTATTTTGTGTGTGTGTGTGTGTGTGTGTGTGTGTGTGTGTGTGTTCATGTGTGTGTAGACAGGAAGAGAGGAAAAAAATAATAATTTGAAAAAAAAAAAAAAACTTACTTGACGTGGTCACTACCGTGTTGATCGTGGTCGCCCCATTGCAGCCTGCCGTCGCCGCTAGCCTCTTGCACCACGCCGCCGTCGCCAATCTACCGCCGCAGCCTGCATCACATCGCCGACATCAAGCTACCGCCGCCAACCTTTTCTGCGAGACCAACGTGGAGAGAGAGAGAGAGAGAGAGAGAGAGAGAGAGAGAGAGCCCAATGCAGGAAAATATGCATATATGTATATATGTGTGTGTAAAATCTTTACGTCGACCCCCTTTTTAAGAAAAATAAAAAAATACTATTCTTATTCTTCTCTACTTCTTCTTCCTTCTTCGTGATCTTCTTCTTCTCCTCTCTTCTACCTTTCCTCTTACACTTCTTTGATCACTCATTTTCCCCTATTATCTCTTCTTCTACCTCTTCTTCTCTATCTTCTATCCCCTTCCTTCCTCTTCCTCTTCTTCTAGCTCTCTTCCTCACTACCTCTTGCCCTTTCTTCTTCTCTATTTTACCTTCTTTTCTTCTATCTCTTCTTCTTCCCAACCATCTTCTATCTTCTTCTTGAACTTCTTCCCTTTCTCTTTATTCTACCTTACATGCTAAGAACTTCAAAAGACAAATAAAAGGGTAAGCAATATATTTGGTTAGATTCTTGCCGCTGCCGCCGCCATTGTTCGCGAAGGAGAGGAGGATCCTTCATTGCGAAGAGGAGCCGCCCCACAGTTGCCATATCTCATCGGTGAGTCTCCCTCTCTCCTTTGTTTGCTTGTTTAGGGTTTAAATCACTTTCTCTTTTGCTTGTTTAGGAGAGGAAATAAGAGAGAAAGAGAGGGAGAGAGAGAGGGAGGGAGAGAAAGAGAAAGAGAGAGAGAGAAAAAGAGAAAGAGAAAGAGAAAGAGAGGGAGGGGGAGGAAATGAGAGAGGGAGAGAAAGAGAGGGAGAGGGAGAGGGAGAGAGAGAGGGAGAGGGAGAGGGAGAGAGAGAGGGAGAGTGCATTCTCTCTCTCCCTCTCCCTTTTGCTTTTGGAGAGTGTTAGGATATATTGTGAGAGGGAGAGGAAATGAGAGAGAAAGAGAGGGAGAGGGAGAGAGAGGGGGAGGAAACGAGAGAGGGAGAGAAAGAGAAAGAGATGTATACTCAAATGGATAGCTTTATGGAGATGTTTACTCAAATGGATAGCTTTTGTCTACTCAAGATGTAGTCCACCTGTGTGTGTATATATTGGAACGATAACATATCCATGATTATGGTAATGGTATGCACTTTGCTTTTTTCATGGATACCATTACATCAACGACTCCTTAAGAGGGCTAAAAATTGGTCGTACACTTTATAAAGTCTAATTAGGAGATTTAAGATGCACGATAATGGACTTATCGATAATGGTATGCAATGTGCTTTACCATGGGCCACGTACATTGGTGACTCTTTAAGATGGCTTAAAATTGGTCATATCCTTCATAATGTCCAAGTAGGGGATCTAATTGTGATATGTATAATTCCTTGTTTTTGTATTAACTTTATAGGCATAACAAATTAGTAATCATGCCAACTAGTCAACGGAAGGACTAAAAGAAAATGATCCCCTAGCTAATGGTCATTATGGTACTTCATCAAAATGAACCCAAAAGTGTTGCCATAGAAGAAGAATCCCTTAAATTGAGCATAGGATATTTTCTTCAAAGGTTATGACTATGAGTATAATTGATTGGAACAAATTTTATAACTATGGTACACACACACACACCCCCACGCAGGCACAAACATTTTTACTATTTGATATTGTCTTTGACATGGTAACCTTGTATTACATTGTTGCATTTGATGTCTTCCAATCATTACAATAAAAGTTGATAAATTTCATAGATGGCATTAATTTTTATACATGGACCTAGGACAAAAAAATCACATTACTAACATGCTTTTTGTTGAGATTGGTTTATTATTAGACTAAGAGATCCTCAATGATACTCATAAATTTTCTATACCATCAATGTTGATGTTGTGCTAGAAAGAATATATGAATATATGGGTAAGTGTACATAAGCATATAGAATTTACTTGACATCTTGATATCCCATAACTAGGGTGTACGCTGACACATATCGCTACTTTATGATATTACTTCACACACGCGCACACACACACACACGCACACGCACACACACACGCACACGCACACGCACACGCACACACACACACACACACATGCATAATTAATGCATATTATGATATATATGTAACATTTGAGGGATGAGTATGAATGTTCCCTATTGTATTTCTCTTTAATAAAGGATTATTTTCTTTAGTTTATTTTATGGCCTCAATAGACCATAATAGAAACACAGAAACACTAGTTTTTCCTAAAATATTCCTACTACTGCATATAACTTCTTGAATTGATTTACATACATATTGATCATTAATTCTTTAGGACTAATATGCAGACATAAGATATACATCATAATCATTTACAAAGCACTGCTCACCTAAAAATTATGAATCAAAATACTCTCATCGTGATCATTCTTGAACAAATAACTTATTATAGATAGGACTAATTTCTAGGAAACAAGAACAGAGTAGTAGAATCAAGCATCATCGACCCTATACGGGCACTGTCCTAAAGATCTTTCATTCGTCATGATTGAAAAGATACTTATATTGATTTCATGCACCTACATGCTTACAAGTACTAAGGTAGATGATGCAATTTGAGCCCTAACACATGGCACAACCCAGTGTATCACTGGGATAGTCAGGACTCAAAACCCACTAGTATGCAATTAAGTAGTATATAGCATGAAAACTAGGTAGCATGAAGACTAACGCATAGAACATAGTTATATCTTGCTAAAGGCCTTGCATCCCTTAATAAACCACACTGAGCAAGCAACATTGAGTAGGGCCCTTCTAAGATACTCAAACGCTTTATAATTTGTCTTGATTGGAATGAGGTGTGCAACCTTGGTGAGAATGTCTACTATAACCATAATTGAGTTGTAGCCCCCTTGCATTGAGGGTAACCCAACAACAAAATCCATGTCGATAAATTCCCACTTCATTTGGGGGATGTCGAGAGGTTGCAGCTTCCCAGGCATCTTGACATGTTTCACTTTGATGTGCTGGTAAGACAAACATTCCGTGATATATTTGAGCACGTCTCCCTTAAGCCTTCCCCAGTGGTAGCTCTTTCTGACTGTGTTGAGGGTCTTAACATATCCGGGATGGCCTGAAAAGGGGGAGTCATGTACTTCCCAAAGTATTCTCTATTTGAGTTTCTTGCTCAAGGGTATGCATAATCTCGTCCTAAAATAGACAAGTCTCTCATTGACAGAGAATTCTTGATATTTGACCTTGAGTCTAGGGTTTCAGTCATTTTTCAAAATTTCCTTTATTATCTCTAGATATTCTGGATCATGGCTAGCTTCTTCCTTGGCTAGTTTAAGGATAGGGTTGCTAGGCATTGACACCATAGTTGCCAATGATTCGGCCAACCATTGAGGGTTCCTCCATGATAAGGGAGTCGAGGAACCTTGTGACTTAGGGTGTCAGTGACCACATTCTCTTTGCCGGGTCAATACCTGATCTCAAAATCATACTCCTATAGAACTTTTATCCAACAATGTTGCCTCATGTTGAGGTCGGTCTGGGTGAAGTTCCATTAAAGGCTCTTATGGTCCGTGACCAAAGAAAACTTGTTACCAAGCAAGTAATGTTGCCAAAGTTTGAGGGCATGGATCCATGCTAGTAGTTCTAGGTCATGGGTGGCATAATTCCTCTCATGGATTTTTAGCTTTTGCAAGGAATAGGCTATGGGATGACCTTCTTGCATTAGTACACAACCCAGTGCAAGTGCGCTAGCATTCATGACAACTTCAAATTCCTTGCTTAAGTCAGGAAGCTTCAGAATTGATGTTGTTACCAAGCTATGCTTGAGTTGATCAAAAGTTGCTTGTTCAGATGGCGTCCACACTCTGTCAACTTGCTTTTTCAGCAAATTTGTGAGGAATTCTACAATTAAAGCATAGTCCTTAATGAAGATCATGTACCAACCTATTAATCCAAGAAAGCTACGCACTTCTTTAATAGTAGTCGGTGGAGACCACTCTTGGATATCCTTAACCTTGGTAGGGTCTACAGAGATTCCTTTATTTGACACAATAAATCCAAGAGTGGAGACCACTCTTGGACATCCTTAACCTTGGTAGGGTCTACAGAGATTCTTTTATTTGACACAATAAATCCAAGATATTCAATCTGCCTTTTGAGGAAGGCACACTTTTTCTTCATAGCATACAGCTTATGAGTCCTCATGGTCTCAAGGATGATACGAACTTGGGATTCATGATCAGCCTCTTCCTTGGAATAAACCAAGGTGTCATCAAAGAAGACGAGTACAAAATCATCGAGGCATGGTCTAAAAATGTCCTACATTAGCATGTTAAAGGTGGTAGGGGCATTAGTCAATCCAAAAGACATTACTATGAATTCAAAATGACCATATCTGGTATTGAATGCCGTCTTTGGAATATCCTCATCCTTGACGCAGATCTGATAATACCCTGACCTCAAATCAATCTTGGAGAAGATTTTTGCTCCCTGCAATCGGTCGAGTAACTCGTCTATCCTTGGAATGGGGTACTTATTCTTGATGGTTACTTGGTTCAGGCCTCTATAATTGATGCAAGGTCGAAGTGTACCATCCTTCTTCTTTTGGAACAAGACTGGAGCTCCCCAAGGAGAATTGTTGGGGCATATGTACCCTTGGTCCAGTAGCTTGAGTTGTTCCTTTAACTCAATGGCTTCAGGAATGGACATCTTGTAGGACCTTTTCACAACTGGTGCTGCTCCTGGGATTAGCTTAATCTCATGATCCACTTCCCTAGGCGATGGTAATTTAGTCAATTCCTCTGAGAACACATCCACATATTCTTTTAGCCATGATGGTTCTTCATTGGTGTCCTTTGCTTGATCTAGTTTGTTTAGCTTGATCAGGTAGATGGGTAATCCCCTCCTTATTCCTTGAACTATTCGCGTTGCCTTAGCTAGCTGGATCTTTGGTAACTAGCTCACCCTTAGGATTCCGAAAGGAGACTCAACCCTTTCCACAATGAATGTGAGCATTATTTGGGATTAGCCAATCCATCCCGAGTAGGCTTTCATGGACACCAAGATTCATTACCCTGAACTTAACAGTTGTGGGCTCGTTTTCGAGTAGGAATTACACCTTAACAGTTTGTCTATGCAAGTGATTTCTTGCCCATTTGCTAGTCCGACAAGTAAAGTGGGTGCAGCTACAATGGTTATCCCTAACCTTCTTGCACATGTAGGTGAAATGAAAGAATGACTAGTGCCATAGTCAATCAAGGTTTTGAATTCCTTACCCTGGTAGTCTGATGGTGTTTGAATCACCAAGAATTGGTGGTTTGTTCCCTTCTTATGGAGAGCGGCATGAACGGTTGCCCTCTCAATCTCAGCTTCCTTGCACGGACCTTCTTCCTTGTCTAATCCTTTAGTGGTAATATTGGAAGTTTTTGCCCTTCCCAATGCTGCATGACCACGGCCATGGGTCGACCTAGCTTGGCCTTTGAATTTCCCTTGATGACAATCTCCGCCAAGTTTGGGACATTCCCTTTTGAAGTGCCCAGGTTCATTGTAGTGAAAACAACGCAGGCTTTGTTTACTTCTTTGAGTGGGGACAAAGTCATTGATTGCATTTGCTCTTGGCTTCTTTCGTTGGTCTTGACTCTGTCCTTGTGCCCTTTTAATTTGAGCTTTCGACATCCCTGGATTCTTGTCTCTGTAAGCCCAAGGTCTGGACTTTGGCTGGACTTCTTGGGCAATAGGTCCATCTCTTATCATGCATCCTGCAAATCCAAAGGACGCATTTATTCCAACCAAGTGTTTATTGGTGGATTCAGCCCATCACAAAACTTCGAGACCTGTTGGGGGATACTCATTGTCAAGGCGTATTTCAACAAGGAAACAAATTTTGAGTAGTATGCTTCAAAGATAGGCCCAACTGCCTCAACTTAAAGAACTCATTCAACTTCTGAGTTCTATATGCAAGTGGCATATACCTTCCATGCCCTGCTTTCTTTAGTTTTTTCCAAGTTATTGTGCTTTCAGTGAGTGCTTAGTCTTTACACCATTGCTTCCACCACAGCCTAGCTTCGCCAGTGAGCTTGAGTTTGGCAATCATGGCTTGGTTCACAAGTGCTATTCCTGCTGCACTGAAATAGTCCTCCATGGACTCAATCCATATTTCGACATCAGCTTCAACAGTCTTCCCTTTTCCGTCAAATTCTTGTGGTTTAGTTTGTTTGAGAAGAAACTTCTTCTCTTGTGCACCTATTGGGCTTAATCCAAAAACAGGATTCTGGGTCTGTGCTTGGGGTTGTATCTAGTTGCCAATTTAAACTTTCCGTGTTAGGATTGCATTTACACATCCCTAAAACAACTTAAATCAATGTGCACATATTCTCCATTACTACTAAGCAACCATTCGAATGAACATAAAATTTTTATTTAACCATAGGAAAGTGTAAGCCTCAGGTATAATTATTCGGGAATAGATAGGGTTTGGTTGAGATGATTTTCTTTTCAGGAGTTACATTAATGGGAGGTTAATAATTCTCTATTGGGCTCAGCTACAGGGACAAAAGAGTAGTATGGATTGGGGGAATGGATTCTCAGGAAGCGATAAGTCATGGG
Source organism: Lygodium microphyllum (assembly GCF_053477565.2). Classification (NCBI taxonomy): domain Eukaryota; kingdom Viridiplantae; phylum Streptophyta; class Polypodiopsida; order Schizaeales; family Lygodiaceae; genus Lygodium; species Lygodium microphyllum. The sequence continues at coordinate 88,411,038 of NC_141142.1, read as the reverse complement.
AAGTTTAGGAAATCCCTGTTTTTGATAGCCATGACGTTCATTTCGCCCCATTATTTTAATTTTGTCTGCTAGTAAAATTTTAACCACCTCTTCGTAGATATAGCGGTTCTGATCTACTTGTCGGTGTTCAATGTGTAGGGTCGAGTTCACATGAGTCTCATTGAAGATGACTAACTTTATAATCTTCAAGTCTTCCAACCACTTTAACCTCTTCAGATTGTTTTGAAGTTATGAGATCGGTTGGCGTCTATGTAGCAGTATCCCTCACTCCAAGTCCAACACCTTTCCACATACAGCAGAGAGGGGTTGTAGACCAATCCGGGATCCCCATCATGTTGGACCGTCTACAATAGCTTGAAGAGTTCATAGCTATCCTGAACATGATATGAAATACGAGGAACCTACTCCATGCCTCATAAGTCTGGAAGTGGCAGCAATCCACAAGTGAGTAAAAAGAAAAACATTTTCTAATGAAAACATTGCCTCACTCTTCTCGATTTTTTTCCTGATTGTTTTAGTTGTGGGTCGGCTCTGATACCAACTATCACATGCTCGCCTATCGGCAGTCCAAGCACGTTTCGGCGATCCATCGAGAAACGAATCTAAGCGACACAGCGCAGCACTGCCATGAAATGTTTCGGGATTTTTCACCTATGGTTTCTCGAGTCCGCCTCGCAACGGAACGTTTGCTCCCGAACCCACTAAGATCAACCTGAAACTTGAGTCCCTAGGAGTCAAGATCTCCTAATAGTATCCCAGCGTCGGATTTTGGACATCCTACTTTACATAGAGATACCCAATCCAATGCAAACCCATGCCGCACTTGGTTCAAGGAGAATGGAAAATGAGAGGGATGCGACGCTCAGCCTCTCTACCCATAGGACATATTCCCATTCTGGTCCCCTAAAATGGCATGAATCGGGTTCTAACCTAGCACTATCTAAGGGTCAAATGATGGTAAAACCTTATGAGAAGCCTCCTAGTTCTCTAGGACCACCGTGCCGTAGGACAGACCCATCGGGGGTTCCGCCCATCCGCTTCCCTCAATAGGCGTACTTTAGTTATCTAATTAGCCCTATCACATTTATGTGAGACATGTAAAAGTAGTTTCCTTAATTAAGCCTTTTATGGAACAAGGTTCGTTCACGTAATCTTATGGCACTGACACGAAAATAAATTCAAAAAGGTTCCTTGGAAGTAAACTTAATATTAGCATTTTAATAAAGATACAAGTCATGTTCAAAAGGAATGACATCCGCAATTTGTAAGGATGCACTTTATTTCCACCAAGTTTCCGCCTTGCGCTAGTAACAAGGGGCCCTCAAGAATCTAACTCCAGACACACAGATCATTTGAGTAGGGCCCGCAAGAGGCAAGGATTTTATAGCCAGAGACCCCCTGGCATCCAAGCGTCCTCCTACAATCAAACCAACCCACGGTGAGACCTCTTGTGGCGGGTTCAGTCCACGTTCCCGTAACGGCTATTTGGAACCCCCTTGGCTAGGGTTGGCGGCTAGCTCTGGGGGTGGTTTGGTGCGCCCTCCAAAAGTTCAACCTGATTCATTATTCCCATTTCTTTTATGAGTTTGAGGTCACGCAATCCTTTTTATAAGCAATGTTCCTAAATTTACAAGCACAAACAAGGGTGCAGGTGAGTGCTCGAGACATCTGCTAAGGTGGGGTCCCTCCCTTGATGCTTAGCATTTGTCCTTCTTGCCTTAGTAGCAATTTCCAATATCCTCCAAGGGTTAGGGAATACCTTCTTTCTGACCTCGCTCTTGTGCGATAGGAGCGAGCAATTATGCAATTGGATCTATATCCGATAGTTCTTGGATGGTAGTTGTCCTAGCTTGCTAGTCTTTGGTCTAGGGTTCTGGCCTTGGAAAACGACACCCGAATTTTTCTTGTATTAACATTGAGTTGTGTCATGGTTAAGGGTGATATCATCAAGGTTGTTTTGACTTTGTCGAGGCTAGATGTAGGACGGAGACCAAAGAGTGTTTTACTTGTCTCAGGGTCCTCCTAGTAGTTTGGTTCACTTACTTTTAAACCCCTAATAAGTTGAGTTAAGCCCTATCCTTGCGTATATAGGGTTCATTTTATTGAACGGCCCTGAGAAATTTTATCATTTCATATGCATGACTTACGGTTATCTTTAAGATGAATCCCTAGCAGCACAACTGTAACTGACCATGATGCCACACAATCTAGATACGTGTCCTTCCTAAGACAATGATGCAATGCAGGGATTTTGCTTTTAGGAATTCATTTCAACGGACTTATGCAAAACATAAATAGAGACTTGTATTTTTCTTTTGAGTGGGGGACATGAAGTTATCAGGCCTTATGCAAAAGCGAATGACTTCCCTCTGAAGGTTTATAGGAGCGTAATACCCGGCTTAGTATTGCAATAACCAAAATATACTTAACCGTTATCGTACCAACTCACAATCCTCACGTACTTAATTCAATCATTTACTCCTATCTTTCCAATTTCACAAATTTTGCGATGCAAAAAAAGTACGATTTTCACTTAGTGATAAATATGTGTAAGCGTCCTAACAACCCATTTTTCAGTACCTTCAAGCATGCCAATGCTAGTGCATAATCTAAAGCACTATGAACACAATCAATAACATCCTTGATTTTTTTAGTGTGAATGAATGCAAAATTTTTTGTGCAATTTATTCATTCAAAACATGCCAAAGTGCAATAAAACACAATTTCCAACATGATAGAATGATGCAACCTAAATGGTGGTTAGTTATCATAGACTTTTGCCGAATACTTCTCCCTTCCTAATGAAGTCGGTCTGGTTGTTAAGGGCTCCCATCAAGGTAGGATTTATGGGACACACCTGGCTACCAAGTATCGCGGTTCCTTGACCTGCAACTCCATCAGTTGAAGCGGGATTGGCACTCCATTGGCCCTTACTTTTCTTGGGAGGCATCGTATAATTTGGCTTTTGCTTCGCAGCTATGCACCTAGGCTTCAGGAGAGTTGATTCCTTGCAAGAAGAAATTGTTCGTGGGATTCCTCTCAGAGGGGGAAATAAGAAGGGTAAGCTTGGAGGCCTTCAAAGGGGAAAATTTCCCTCTTTCTCTCTCCCTCTCTCTCTATCTTTTCTCTTACTCTCTCTTTTCTCACACACACACTCTCTTTTTTTTTCTCTTACTCTCTCTCTCTCTTTTCTCTCACACACTCTCTCTCCCTTTTCTCTTACTCTCTCATCATCAGTCGGACAGCAGCGATCCTCTCCCTCTCCTTTCAATGCCCAAGGGCCCTTTTTATAGAGGGGGGAAGTTTTGGTAAGGTATGGAGGCCCCCCCCTCTACTCCCAACAAGGCGGCTAGCTAGATGGCTGCTGGCATGCAGAGAATGGGAGAGGGGAAGAGGGAGTATTCATTACCCCCCTCCTACCCATGTCATCCCGAAGCTTCCCCCTGTTGCACATCATCAATGGCAGCCCCCTCCTCCGACAACACGCAGCAGCCCCCCATTGACACACGACAACCCCCAGTTGCATCCGCCAATTGGCTGCATGGGTAAGGGGGGAATGTATTCTCTTTTTTTCAATTAAATTTTTTTTCTTAATTAGGGGGGTCATATGGCGGGAGGGAGGGGAAATGTTACACATTCTGGCAGTCTACTTTGTCCTAGCCATCTATACGAAAAAGTGAAAAATAGTATTAGAACTCCAAACAATGAAAAGGGGGTCATTGAAATTTTGGATCCCCTTACCCTCGCATTGTGCAATAATACTTCATCCTTGAACTTGAACAATGCAGAGGGAGTCCTTGAGATTTTAGAGTCCCCTCCATGAGCATTGTGCAATACTGATAAAAAAGAGAGAGAGAAAGACGCGCAACTGAGAGTGAACAGCATGGGATATGGAGGCTCAACCATTTTTCATTCTCATCTTCTTCAATATTCTCCCACACTTCTCTAAAAGACAGTCCACTCACTAAAGTGGTATCCTCAAAAGATAGATGCCCCCAAACTTAAGGACACTTTACATACAACGATATGATAAGGCTTAGACTATACCTTAGACTTTTGGCTTATTTCTCAACACTCCCCCTCAAGCTTAGAATGAGCTTGCACACATAAGACTCCAAGTGCACTCCTGAAGTACTCAAACTTATCTTTACTTAATGCTTTGGTAAAGATATCAGCAATTTGATCATTGGTCTTCACATGGACCAAGTCAAACTCTCCATCAATGACTTTTTCTCTAATGAAATGATAGTGCACTTCTATATGTTTTGTCCTTGCATGATAGACTGGGTTCTTTGCCAACATAATGCTGCTAACATTGTCACAATACATAACAACTCCACCATCAATCTCTATTCCCATGTCATATAGGATCAATCTCAGCCATGTCTGCTCACATGCTACCAATGCAATGCCTCTATATTCTGCTTCAGTGCTTGATAAAGCAACTATAGGTTGCTTCTTGCTGCTCCAACTTACCATGGCTGATCCAAATGAGAATGCATAGCCACTAGTAGATCTTCTATCCATAGAACTACCTGCCCAGTCTGCATCTGAGTATCCAAACAGTGTAGGCTTGATTCCTTTTCCATAAAACAACCCAAATCCAGCTGTCTTTTTCACATATCTAAGAACTCTTCTTACTACATCCAAATGAGATTTGCATGGTTTCTGCATAAACTGACTTACCAATCCAACAACGTAACTTAAGTCTGGTCTTCTAATGGTCAAGTAGATAAGACTACCAACTATCTTTCTGAACACAGTAACATCCTCAACATAAGATCCATCATCAATCAACTTAGCATTTTGATCCAATGGTGTATCAACCGGTTTGCATCCTGTCATGCCATATTTTTCCAACATCTCCAATGCATATTGCCTTTGTATCAGCCATATACCATGAGGTGTATCAATAACCTCAATACCCAAGAAGTATCTCAACAAACCAAGATCTTTTATATCAAACTCTTTATGTAACCCATACTTGACTTCAGTAATCTCCTTCTCAAGTGTACCTGTAATAATGAGATCATCAACATAGATGACCACAACCACCATACCATCTTCTGTATGCCTCACATAAAGTGAATAATCAGCTTTGCTCTGCTGAAATCCCATACTGCATAAGAATTTGCTGATTCTATCACACCACGCTCTTGGTACTTGCTTCAGTCCATATAAAGCCTTCTTCAACTTGCATACATAATGTGGGTATTTTAGATCCACATAACCCTCTGGTTGATCCATGTACACTTCTTCTTCTAAGTTGCCATTCAAAAAAGTGTTTTTCACATCCATTTAATAAAGCCTCCAACCATAGATAGAAGCCAAAGCAATTACTGATCTTACTGTCGTCATTTTAGCTACTGGACTAAATGTTTCTTCATAGTCCAAACCATAAGTTTGTGCATATCCTTTTGCAACTAGCCTTGCTTTATACCTTTCAAGAGAACCATCTGACTTACATTTGACCTTATAAACCCATTTACATCCAATGGACTTCTTGCCATAAGGTAGTTTCACCAAATCCCAAGTCTTGTTTTTCCTTAGTGCATCCATCTCTTCATCCATTGCTTGTCTCCACTCTTTTCTCTCTACTGCTTCTTCAAAGCAAGTAGGTTCCACATATTGTACATAAGAAACCATGTATGCATAATGCATCTTCATGAACCCATTGTAAGTCAATCTATCAACTGGATACCTTACTCTTTCTGACCTTCTCAATTGAGGTGCACTACTGTGTGTCTCATCTGATCTAGCATGTGGTGGCACATACTTTCCTGCACTTCTAGTGCCAGGTGTTTTAACATGCGGAATGCCATACTCATCATCTATAGATTCATCTTCTGAACTTTCAGTCATTGGTCTCTTACCTTTTGCAACTTCTGCACTCCTTTGTGCATTTCTCAATCTACCACTCCATGGGCTGTAGCTACCACTGCTTTCCACATTCTCTTGAGGTCCTGAAGCATCTTCCACATGCTGATTTTCAGCCTTGCTGTTTGCTGAAATTTTCCTTCCATAGCCATTATCATCATTGCTTTCATAAGAATCAACATCCACTACAATTTTGGGCTTGTACCATGATTCATATTCACTGAATTTGACATCCCTGCTTATGTATACTTCCTTACTCACTGGATCATAGCATTTGTATCCCTTCTTCTCATCAGGATATCCAAGGAAAATGCATTTTATAGCCTTAGGTTCCATTTTCTTCCTCAAATCATCCGGAACATGAACATAACAGACACATCCAAAGACTCTAAAGTATACAACAGTAGGTTTCATGCCATACATTCTCTCATATGGTGACATATTATGAATCAAGGCTGTAGGTGTTCTATTCATAATGTGAACTGCAGTATGCACTGCTTCTGCCCAATATGACAATGGCATGTTCATTTGGTTCATCATTGCCCTTGCAACCTCTGCAATAATCCGATTCTTCCTTTCAGCCACACCATTTTGTTGAGGTGTATACCTGCATGTCAATTGCCTTTTGATACCATGATCTCTCAAGAAGTCACAAAACTCATATGACATGTACTCTCCACCATTATCTGACCTCAAACATTTTATGTAGCATCCAAACTGCTTTTCAGCCATAGATTTAAATTCCAAGAACTTTTCAAATGCTTCACTTTTATGCTGCATAAAGTACACCCAAGTCATCCTACTGAAATCATCAATGAAAGTGATATAGAATCTACATTTTCCGCTCATGGAAACATTCTGACATGGGCTCCAAATATCTGAGTGTATTATTTCCAAAGGATAGCTGCTTATTCTCCCCCTCTTTGGAAATGGCAATCTGGACTGCTTGCCAAATTGACAAGCCTCACATACATGATCAAAATTTACATATCCTAAACGCGGTAGACCACGGACTATCTGTTTTGATTGCATTTGCTTCAATCTTTGCAGATTAACATGACCAATCCGTCTATGCCATAATTCCACATCCTTATCTTGCCCATGTCCTCTCTCAACATACATAGAGTTTTGAATCACTGGAGTACCTGCATCCAAGGCAAACAACCTCCCTTTCTTTCTACCATGAGCGATCACCCTCCCAGTTCTCCCATTTTGGAACTCTTCAATGAAACATCCAAACTTATTGAATCGCACCTGCAATCCTTGATCTGTCATTTGACCAACCAATGCTAGGTTTTTAGTTATTGTGGGCACATAAAGTACATCACCAAGCTTGTTCTCAATCCCATCTTTAGTAACAAGTGGCACACTACCAATATGAGTAATTTTGTGTAAAGTATCATCACCAGTGGCAACATATTCATCATTTTGCACTTGTTCCTTGCTATCAAACCACTCAGCATGATGAGTCATGTGGTTTGTAGCTCCTGAATCCAAAAACCAGTCATTCTCACGAGAAGGATGAGTCATGCTCCCAAGCACATACTCCATAGCAAATAAATGACCTCTAGGCAATCCACCTCTAGATCCATAACCTGTACCACCATAAGTGCTTGCATAGTGGCCATATTGGGTCCTTCCATGACCCCTAGACATAGCATTCTGTTTTTGATAACAATCCCTCTCAAAGTGACCAAAATGCCCACAATAATGACAAGTGCCATCTCTTTGTGAAGAAGGACTAGACCGTCCTCTACCTCTAGGGAAAGATCTCCCCCTGCCTCTATGCATGAAGTCACCACGACCAAAGTTGCCTCTTCCATGAGCAAATCCATAATTACTATGACCAGGTGAAGAGCCTCTAGCTCTAGATGAGCTACCATGACCTCTCTGGTGATAGAAAACACTATCTCCACTTGCATTTTTGCCACTGCTAGATGCATTCAGTCCCAACTTGATTTCTTCTGTAAGTAGCAATCCAATAAGCTCCTCAAAGTCAGGCATAGAGCCTCCCCTAACAGAAATAGAGGTATCCAAAGATTTAAAAGCTGGTCCAAGCCCATTTAGTGTCACGGACACTAAATCATCATCATCAACAGGTGCATTAATGGATGCAAGGTCTTCTGCAATTTGCTTGATTTCTGCCACATAGTCACTGATACTGTGATTGCCTCTCCATGCACCATGTAATCTCTGCTTAAGCTATATTTTACAAGCCTCTGTACATGTTCCATACATTTTTTCTATGATTTCCCATGCCTCCTTACAAGTACTTGCCTTTTTGATATGAGGAATCAATGTTTCTGAAATACATATGGAGATCTAATGCAAAACCTTCTATTCTTCCCAGTCCAATCCTTGTACGCTTTCTTTTGCTCTTCAGTTGGATGTTCGGGAACTTCTGGACATTCATCGTCACCTGTTATGAGATCCCATAGACCTCTACCCATCAAAAAATTCTCCATCCTGTAGGACCAAACACTATAGTTGTCTTTGGTCAATTTGTCCCCCATGATCTGAGTGATTTGTGCCGTGTCAGACATTATGACTGCTGAAAATTTAGAAGAATACAATAATACAATCTGTCCAGAAGTGGTATTCAGCAATATGACTGTCATACATGTGTCCAAAAATGATTATATACATCCATCCATGATGCCAACATATCATACATTCAATTCCCAACAAGAAACATCCAAATCGGACCTCAAATAGTGTCCGTATGACCCAAAATGCATCAAAACACGGGCTTAAAATTGACCATTTTTCCTGCACTTTTTCTGCAGTTTTTCATGCCAGACTGGAAGTGCATATCAAGAGGAAGCTGCAGAAATTTTCTTGGAATTTTTTAAGCAAAAAATTGGCCTTCAAATGGCCTCCCGTAAATTGCATAGAAACTGTCCTTCTCAGCTCCAAAACAACTAGTTCAAGTTCTTCTGTAGTGTAAAATCCTTTGACTGTGAACCAGTTTACCAGTTAACTGGTTCCATCTTCCTCCAGTATGAACATGGGTTCCAAAAATATCTAGTTCAATACATACAAGTGTGAACAGGGGTAATTTAAGAAGGCCTTAAGCCTTTGTAATAAGGTTAATAAGGTTTTTTTTTTTCTCAAAAAACCTTATCCATCACGCCAGGTCGCCGTCTTCAGAAAACGGCGCACGCATTGCCCAGCGAATATTCCACTTCTATGGTCCATCGTCTCGACCCTCTCATCATCGACCGTCTGCTTGGCTCCCTTGGCACTTCAACCAATTGTATTCCCATGCACAAGCAGGAGAGCCATTAACGGCTCCGTCTGGCATAAGTGGCGGACTCCCAGTGACCCTACGGCCTGTTAGAGGGCGCCGAATGAATCAAGAGCATACTCTGCTCATGCCACAGCATACTCTGCTCACGCCGCATACTCTGCTCACGCCGCATACTCTTCGATCTATGGCAAGATTGAAATTTTCTCGCTCTCCTCTTTTTTGGCTGCCCTTATCATCCTGTTCTTTTTTCATTTTCCTTTTTGTCATAACCACTTTTCTACTCTGATATGCTGTCATAACCCCCTCCCTTCGCATTATATGGTACCTCTCCCCCCTCCCCCCAAACCCAAACAACACGAGGAGGGATCCTCAAGACTTTGGACTTCCCCTTATCTGATCACATTGTACAATGCATCCCCCTTGGGATCTTAACAATGTGAGGGGGGATCATCGAGATTTTGGATCCCCTTCCCCTTGTGTTGTGCAGATTATTCCCCCAAAAGGGAACCACGCAATGTGGTAGGAAGGTTGTACCAAACAATGTTGTGGGGGGGGGGGGGGGGGGGGGGGAGTCATCAAGATTTTAGATTCTCATCCCTTCACAATGTGCAAGGCCTATACCGACAACACAAAAAGAGGGTGCTCTTTGAGCTCATGTGGGTATTATCACATTATGGGAGCTTCATGAGCAAGAAAGACTCACCATGCAAGAGCACCAAGAATCTTCAAGATAAAAAGCTATGGAGTTCCAAATACGCATGCAATGTGTGAAATAAAAAATTTAATTTTATACCTCATGTACCAAAAAGTCAAAATAAAATTTTGTGATTCAATCATATATTCACAAATAATCAATTTTTGTTGCAATTTGGACATAATCACATAGAATTCTTTTGTATTCCAATTTGACCTAAGAAGTATATGTCTTACTTTGATTTGCATCTAAACATTGATGATGTTTTCCAAACCTCCTTATCATAAAAGAAGTCCACAAAAACATATAATGGTATAAAGACTATGATCTTCACCTCTTGACTCACTATAATAGGTTGCATATATTTTTGAATATATGCATAAATATTTAATCTAAGATATTCACATGCTTTTGGGTCTAAAATTGGACACTCTATGCTATTTGGAGCTGGAAATGGAATAGGCTTAAGAGATCCATATCCTATCATGCTTGATGGTGCATTGTAAAATTTATCATAAAATAAAATATGCTCAACCAATGACTTGTTTGAGGTATTTTTGTACAAATGCTCACTAATAGAGCCATGATATGTATCAAAGATTCTAACTATGTTTTTGGAAGGTTTCCAATAGCCTATTGAAATATTTTAGTAAACTTACAGTTTGATATATAGTGTGGCATGTCAATGGGTCACTTCTGTAAAAGCGTTGTTCTGAGTGCATATATGCATGTTGTATAAGCACCTCCTTGATTTTTCTTTTCTTAGTCATTCGAGCTTGAAATACTTAACTCACTTGTTATAAGTGTTAATGATTTCATTTCCATGTATTTTCCTCTTCTTTGTCTGCAACATAACCTAAGAACCTAGAGGTGGTAGCAAGAATCCACCTATTATTATCAAGGTCAAAATTGTTGTATATTGTGATTTCTCTAATAGAAGATGAAGGACACCACGGATGTGAAGCTTCCATTGAAATAGAAGATGAAGCAGAATAGGACGTTAAATAAAAAGAGAGAATAGCAAATCCTGTGTAAAAATAAACAAAGGGTATGCACTTTGTTGAATTATTTAATATTTTCAAGAAAAAGAGAGAAGAAATATAATGGAGGGGATACATTTGGGTGGATTATTCAAGAATTTCAAGAAAATTATTGGGAAACTACAAGGTTATATGGGACTAATAAAAAATATCTCTATCTAGCATCTTTAACTGTATGAATACCTCTTCTATATTTTGCCTCCACAAATTTATGCTTCAAAAAGACCTCATAACATTTTATTTTAAAAATATTTAAATATGAGATAAAAGTCTTCAAAATTTAAAAGCCCTATTTTATCATAACGGTAGCTCTCTCCATATTAGTTGAGAGAATTTCTCTCTTTAAAACTAAAAGGCTCAAACTTGAGTCCAAATCTCCTCTAATGTTTCAAGTATCTTTTGCCTCTTGATTATTCCTATTTTGATTCATGTGATCATTGTTTTTATGGTAGATAAACTCATTATTTGCATAAGAAGCTTAGTCCTACATGTATGAGTGAGCCTTTGGCTCTTATGCATCTAGATGTTACATGCCTTGTAGTCATTGGGTGGCACAAAGTACTTTGTTATATTCATAGATGATTATTTGTATCAAGTTTGGGCCTATCATATTAAGAAAAAATATGATATTTTACCTACGTTCCAATTCTTTCTTTCTATATTGATTGAGAATTGATTTGGGTATAGGTTGAAATACCTATGGTTTGATAATGGGGGTGAATATATCTCTCTGTCTTTTGAGCAGCTTTGTGATGAGAGGGATATTAAGCATCAATTAACTGCCCCATACACCCCATCATAGAATGCTATTTTAGAGTGTATAAATAGGAATATTCAAGAAAGACTTTGTAGAATGCTTGGTTAAGCAGGCTTACCTCAATGCTTTTGGGCTAAGGTAGTTACTACTGCCATGAATCTCATTAATAGACCTCCATGCACTCCTCTTAGTGGTAGGGTTGCAATATCAAAATTCTATCAATTGCAAATTGCACTGCTCAATAATCTGCCTCATGACTCGTTCTTCGATGGCTACATCCTCTAGGTTGAAGATATGCCGGAATTTAAAATAATTGAAAGCCCTCATCTCCACTAAGAGGCCTATTCTTCTTCCAAGAAAGGCAATTTGCCAGTCTTTTCTTGGACTGCCATGATGGTTGCCTATTATGAAGCCATATTCACCATTAGTGCTTTTCAAAAGAATTACTCGCAGAAAGAAAGACTTCATGCTTTGCTGACTTGAGATGCTTAAGCACATTAGTAGACTTTTCCTTCAAGCAATTCACAAACTAATTTTTCATCTATTTTGGGAATTGACTTAGGTTTTTTAGTTTTCCTTGCACGTGCTAAGAGCTTTCAGCACATCTGTGCATGGTGCTTCACTTTCGCATGAGCCAAGCATAGAAGTTTAGATTATATTCCATTTTAGAGTAGTGGTCCATGTTGATAGGTCGAATGCCTACGCGACTGATGTAGGTAAGGACATATGTTAGGAAGTCACCAGAGTCAATTTGGCTAGCAATGTGTAACTCCTCTTTAGTTAGAATACAATCCAAAGATGGACGGGTCAGAAGGTGTTCTTCTAGGGGTCTGTTACGAATTGTTGTCAAAACCCTATAGGAGGTTAGAGCTACATAAGTGGGGTCATACTTCGAGGTTTTGATAGCACATCTCTGTTCAGCATTAGTCATGATTTGACAACCCTCAAATTCCCATTAAAGTCAAAGAGCACAACGGAGTACAACTTCTCAATTTTTATTTTAAACTTCATATCCTCAAAAGGAAGCTTCCATAGTATTAAAACTAGTCATTGCCTAGCTACTACCACTACTAAGATCTTAAAAATATATAATCTTGATTTTAATAATACTTGGTGTGAGTAGAGATTATAGAAGCATAACTCTATACCGTGTAATTTCTTACTCGTGTCATTTTTTTGTTGTAGGTTTTCATGACAACCTTTCTTGTTGAATTGATTTTTACCTCCATTTCATCCTTTGGAAGATTGCAAGGGATATTCTTGCATGCAACCTCAAAATCAGCATTTCATTTACCCTAAATCAAACAAAGAAATAAAGTTAAATTAAAGTTTATGAAATACATAAATGAAAAAATAGAATTCGGTAACTCACCACATAAACCATGTGCCCTAGGATGGATTGGGTAAGAGGATAGTACACAGTTCTACCCATACTTCCCCCAAATCCCAAGATTTTTTAATTGATGTTTTCTCTTCTTTTGTGAATCTATTGTTAAATGCTTGTTCATCACATGAACATAAGGTACTAGTATGGTACAAGTAGTCCTTTAGGTTTGTGACAATAATTGCTTCTTTGTTGAACCTACAAATTTGCAATTACATGTATCTAGTTTAATGAGAAACATAAATAAGATCAAAGTAGAATAAAACACCATACATAGTGAATAAGAAAAAAAAGAAAACATGAAGGACTTATAAGTTGAATTGTTGCAATGTTGCAATCAATATTGTAACGTGTCTAGTTCTTGTTACGTTTTAGTAGTCCATCGGGAGTTTGATCTAAAAGACGTTGCTTGGCACTCCCACAAAATATCACAGGGTTGTTGGATAGCGAATCTCGAGTCTATTCCACAATGAAGCATATCGGCCAACCCTGTTAGGATTGACCTGAATCTTTCTGGGTTTCTAACAGTCAAGTCATACTATAGTCTTCAGATGATCTACTTTGTGTAGAGCATCTAAACCGAGGTGGACTTCGCACTTGGTTCAAAGAGAATGGGAAACAAGAGGGATGCATCGCTCGACCTCTCTACCTATAGGGTAAAGTCCCATTCCAGTCCTCTAAAATGATATGAGCCAAGGTTCTACCCTACATTATCTAAGGTCAAGTTAGTCATCGTAATTTGAATGTTGAGAAGCCTCCTAGTTCTCTAGGACCACCCTGTCTCATAGGATGAACCCGTCGAAGGTTCCGTCCACCCACGCCCCTTGATAGCTTTAGTTTTCTACTTACCTAAGGGCACATTAGTGGTAACACATACAAGCAGCTTCCTTAATTAGCCCATTAGCAACATGTTCCTTTATGTAATTTTATACACCAATATGAAAATAGTTCAGACAGTTTCCTTGAAGGTAACCTTTATATTAAAATTGCAACTGAGATAAAATTATGTCCATAAGACGGTTCCCGCAATCCGTAAGGATGCGTCATATTATCCTCCAAGTTTTCACCCTTGCACTAGTAACAGGGCCTCGAGAATCCATCTCGAGTCACATAGACCGTTTGAGTAGACCCAGAGCAGTGAATTTACAGCTAGAGCTCCCCCGGTATCCGAGCATCCTCCTATGATCAAACTAATCCATGGAGAGACCTCTCGTGGGTTGGTTCTCAAAACAACTGCCAAGGTGGAGTTTCTTTTTGAACGCTTAGCATTCAGTCGTCGGATTTTTCTTGCCTTGGTGAGATTGGCCATGATGTGTTTTCATCAAATCCTCGATGTTATTGTCCATATCTCTCGTGTGACAGAGGTATCCTAGGTACAAGTTCTCTTATTCCTAGATGATTAATCCACACTTCATCCCTTGATTATCCTTGCAATAGGAATTGCAAATTGTCTTTAGTCAGTGTTACCATCCCCATTATTATCCCCACGAAACCCTACCCAATCCTCTAGGATTAGAGTTTTCATGTAAGTCAAATTAAGTCATTCTAGGCTCTATTTAAGGTCGGCCCTATTCTCCTTATCCCACTCCTTTGATTTCTTTGCAAAAAAGGCTATCAACTACCTCGTGTGTGATAAGAATAACTCTACCGTAGTTTGGTTGACCACCACTATCATGGGATTTTATTTTTCCATGATAGCAAATCCTAGTTTTACTATGAATAGTCACATGTTTGTGGGGAACTATGCTCTCACCAACGAGTGTGGAAAGAGAAATCAGTGGTCTTATGGGTCAGTCCTTAGACATTGTTTTCATCATCTTGATAGTTGTGTCATAACTATTGCCGTATGGTTTACCTCGGGGGGTTCACTATATATATATATCCTCGATATAACGTGCGTTCATGGCCTATTTATAAATATCCTAATTTGTAAATTTTTCTTGAATAAAACACAACCCTTTTCTATTCAATCTGTAAGTAACCCCTTTATATGACACCCTTTTGTATGTAAAAAATGTATAAAAATAGTATTTTAAAAACCCCCTTATTTTGAACTCACGTTATATATACATATATTCATGAGTAACCCCCCCGAGTGGTTTACCTATTGATCGAGAATCATTGGGATAACCTAAGTGAGTTGACCTTCTTACTTGGTTGGTAGTTTTTAAGAAGTCTAATTATCCATGTCATTATCTCAAGCAGTATGGAGCTTGTGTGTCTCTCGAGTATTCATTATTGTAGATACATTTTTTTCTTTGCTTCAATGAACGCAAGTAACGTAATTCATGCACATTGCAATCAAAGGGTGTAAACACAATTTTGTGAAGAAAAAGAAGAACACTTTTATCTTCTTCAATTTCTTCCTCTCTGCAAGTGAAGCGGAAATTGAATATGCTACTAATGCATGCGAATAAGAACTTAACTCTTTGCACATGCAGTGAAGTAATAATTTATTGCTTTTCATGGATTCATTTATTCCTTGCAAAAATGGATTCAAATATTTCTTTATTAACTAAGATACTTAGGATCCTACCTTGCAATCATAAGATGCAATTTCCTAGATGCAAGCCTTCTTTATGATATTTTTGATGTGAAACATCAATCATTGACAGTCTGTATCATTTTTCTACACACTCAAATGCAAACATCTATCAATTCATTTTATCTCTCATGCATCCTAATGCTAGCGCATAAAATTTAATGCTCCATGAAGAAAACCAATACAAAATCCCCTAAATTTTTGTGTGCACCAATGCGAAGTCTATTATGCAAATTGTTACATTCTATAACATGCTTTTAGTGCAATAAAATCCATACTTTTTGCTAAGGTGAATATAAGTACAATCTCCAACATGATTTTTAATGCAACATAATGGTGGCTTATTATCATGAATTTTAGCATGAATATCTTTTTTTTCTCACTTAACGTAATCAATATGTGTTTATTGTTCCTTTAAGATGATTTCTACTAGAGTAAAATTAATTGAGTGCAGCTAGTTACTAAGTATTGCGGTTCCTAGACCCGTAGCTCCATAATTTGATGCAGGATTAGAATTCGATTGAATTGTCTTTCACTTTGGAGTCATTTTTTACCTCGGGCTTTCTTCAACAGATGTGCACATGGACTATTATGGAAGCTTCCTCACAGACCTATGGCGGTCTTTGCCCCGTCACACACGTCTCTTGCAAGATAGCTGTTGGCCTGGACTGCATAAAATTTCTGCAAAGTAGTGGAGAGTCTCTAGCACTATGATGGTCCTTATGCACTTTGGGTGAGTAGCACATTATATCTATAGGCAAAATAGACTTGGAGTAATGGCATGTGAAGGTTCGCTATGATAGAGATTCTTGGAAGCTTCTAGAAGTTTCTTTCTCTCTCTCTCTTTTTGCCTAGTTTGACAAGGGGCAGAAGGTATTTTTTAATCCCAGAGGGGGGGTCCTATGGGACATGTGGAAAGGGGGGTTATTACATCCTTCCCCCCTTAAAGGATCGAAATGTCCTCATCTCGAAAGGAATTGGGGGTATTGTTGGTTAAGAGTATTCTGATCAATCCATGTGGCATCTTCTTCTGGATAGTCCTTCCACTAGATGAGGTATTCTCTGAGAGTTCTACTCCTCAATCACTTCTCTCGAATGTCCAGGATTCGATCTGGCCAGAGCTCAAGGACTCCTTGGCTTAGCATTACAACTTGTTGATCATTGAGTATATGGCTAGGATTGGATACATATTTCTTTAGTAGGCTAACATGAAATACATTGTGAACCTTTACCTTCTCGGGGAGTTGGAGTTTGTAGGCATTGGACCCTAGGCACTTGAGGATCTTGTAGGGTATGCAATACCTTGGACTTAGCTTTTTAAACTCTCCCAATGATAAGGAGCTCTTCTTGGGTCATACACTAATAAAAACCATATCTCCTTCTTTGAAGAGCCGCTCTTGTCTATTTAGATCTGCACAGACCTTCTGCCTATCATTGGCAGCTCTAATGTCTTCTCTAATGGCCTTGACTTGATCATCCATTTCCTCTAGCATTTTCTTGGAATCTTCTATCCTTAAGGTAGGATCTGAAAAATTCAATGGAGTACAACAATCATGCCCATACAATGCTTGAAAAGGTGTCATTTGAATGATTTGTTGGTAAGAACCATTATAGGCGAACTCTACGAACAATGGTAGATATTGGATCCATTTCTTGGGTTCGCGTGGCAGAAATATGCTCTGAGAATATCTTCAATGACTTGGTTGACTCTCTCCAATTGGCCATCACTTTGAGGGTGATAGGGTGTATTGAAACAGAGTTGAGTCCCAATGGCCTCAAATATCCCTCTCCAAAAGTGAGATGTGAAGAGGGAGTCGCGGTCATTAACGATCCTTTTGGGCAACCCATGGACCTTGAACTGAAGGTAACCCAACAACAAAGTCCATGCTAATAAATTCCCACTTCATTTGAGGAATGTCAAGAGGTTGCAGCTTTCCAGGCATCTTGACATACGCTGCCTTAATGCGTTGGCAATAAAAACATTGCATGACATATTTGAGTACATCTCCCTTCACTCTTTCCTAGTGATAACTCTCTCTGACCATGTTGAGGGCCTTAATATATTCAGGATGACCTGAAAAGGGGGAGTCATGTGTTTTCCAAAGTATTCTCTATTTGAGTTTCTTGCTTGAGGAAATGCATAATCTTGTCCTAAAATAGAAAATTCCCCCATTGATAGAGAATTCTTGATACTTGATCTTAAGTCTAGGGTTTTGGTCCTTCTCCAAAATCTTCTTTATCATCTTCAAATATTCTGGGTCATGGCTAGCTTCCTCCTTAGCTAATTCAAGGATAGGATTACTAGGCATTCACACCATAGTTGCTAATGATTCCTCCATTGAAGGTTCCTCCATAATAAGAGAATTGAGGAATGCCTTGCGACTTAAGGCGTCAGCGACCACATTCTCCTTACCAGGACTATACATGATCTCAAAGTATTGCCTTGCGACTTAAGGCGTCAGCGAGACCACATTCTCCTTACCAGGATTATACATGATCTCAAAGTCATATTCTTGTAGAACCTCAATCTAGCAATGTGGCCTCATATTGTGGTCAGTCTGGGTGAAGATCCATTTGAGGCTCTTGTGGTATGTGACCAACGAGAACTTGTTTCCAAGCAAATAGTGTCACCAAAGTTTGAGAGCATGAATAACTCCTAGCAACTCCAAATCATGAGTAGTATAATTCTTTTCATGGGTTTTTAGCTTCCTCGAAGAATATGCTATAGGATGGCCTTCTTGCATTAGTACACAGCCTCGTGCAAGTGAGCTAGAATCCGTGACAACTTCGAATTCCTTACTCAAGTCAGGGAGTTTTAGAATTGGTGTTTCACTAAGCTATGCTTGAATTGATCAAAACTTGATTTTTCGGTGGGAGTCCACACAATGGCAACCTACTTTTTTAATATATTTGTGAGAGGTGTTGCAATTAGCGCATAGTTTTTAATGAAGTTGTACCAACCTGTTAGTCCAAGAAAACTATGCACTTCTTTGACAATGGTTGGTGGAGGTCACTCTTGGACATCCTTAACCTTTGTAGGGTCTACAGAGATTCCTTCTTTTAACACAATAAACCCAAGATATTCAATATGTTTCTTGAGGAAGGCACGCTTTTTCTTCTTAGCATAGAGCTTGTGTGTCCTCATGGTCTCAAGGACGATGCAAACTTGGGGTTTATGATCCTCGTCTTCCTTGGAATAAACCAAGGTGTCATCAAAGAAGACAAGCACAAAATCATCGAGATATGGTCTAAAAATGTCCTGCATTAGCCTATTAAATGTGGCAAGGGAATTAATTAATCCAAATGACATTAGTGTGATTTCAAAATGATCATATCTGGTATTGAATGCCGTCTTAGGAATATCCTCATCCTTGATGCAGATCTGGTAATATCCTGATCTCAAGTCAATTTTGGAGAATATTTTGGCTCCCTGCAGAATCAATCAAGTAACTCGTTTATCCTTAGGATAGGATATTTAGTCTTGATGGCTACTTGGCTCAAGCCTCTATAATTGATGCAAAGGCGAAGTGTACCATCCTTTTTCTTTTGGAACAAGACTGGAGCCCCCCAAGGAGAACTATTGGGGCCTATACACCCTTGGTCCAATAGCTATTTGAGTTGTTCTTTTAACTCAATAGCTTCAGGAATGGACATCTTATAGGGCCTTTTTGCAACTGGTGCATCACCTGGCATCAACTTAATCTAATCATCCACTTCCCTAGGTGGTGGTAATTCTATTAGTTCTTCCGAGAATACATCCACGTACTCTTTTAACCATGACGGTTCTTCATTGGAGTCCTCTACTTATTCCATTTTGTTTAGCTTGATCAGATAGATGGATAATCCTTTCCTTATCCCTTGAGCTATTCGCATTGCCTTGGCTAGCTAGATCTTTGGTTTACCAACTTCTCCTTGAGTTGTAACTAACTCACCTTCAGGATTCCAGAAGGAGACTTGGCCCTTCCCACAATGGATGTGAGCATCATTGGGGACTAGCCAATCCATCCTGAGTAGGCACTCATGTACCCCTAGATTCATTACCCTGAACTTAACAGATATGGGCTCTTTTCTGAGCAAAAATTCCACCTTACTAGTTTGTCTAGTGCAAGTAATTTCTTGCCCATTCGCTAGTTCGACAAGCAAGGTAGGTGCAGCTATAGTGGCTATTCCTAACCTTCTTGCACAAGTTGGTGAAATGAAAGAATGAGTACTGCCTACAGTCAATCGAGGATTTGAATTTCTTACCTTGGTAATCCGATGGAGTTTGGATCATTGAAAATTGGTGGTTCCACCCGTTTTTATGGAGTGTGGCATGAACTAATGCCCTCTCAATCTCAGCTTCCATGGATGGGTCTTCCCCTTCATTGATTTTTTTGCCCCATCACGCACATCTCTTGCAAGGTAGCTACTGGCTTGGATTGCAGAATACTTCTCCAAAGTAGTGCAAAATCTCCAGCACTATGATGGTCCTTGCTAGCACTTTGGGGTGAGTAGCATATGATATCTATATGCAAAATAGACTTGGAGGATAGGTGTGTGAAGGGTCGCTATGATAGAGATTCTTGGAATCTTCCAAAAGTTTCTCTCTCTCTCTCTCTCTCTCTCTCTGCTCAGTTTGACAGGGGAACCAAAGGTATTTTTTTATCCAGAGGGGGGGGTCCTATGGGACACGTGGAAAGGGGGGTTATTACAAATACCAACTCATCCTTGGGCCTTGGAAAAATGAACCGTGATTGCACTCTCACATTTCTTGCCTTATTATTTCTGTATAGCTCATCAATGCTTTGCATCCATGCTATAGTTCTATTGTTTCCAGCAGATGATGGTGTATGGTATATAGACTCAAAGGCATCTAACCACATGACTCCTCATGGAGAGGGGTCTAACACATTGGTAGAAGGTGCTCATGGATATGTTTGCATAGGGGATGATATGTAGCATGACATTAAGCATATAGGTATCGTTCCCTTAATGATGTATGGTGACAAGAAAAAGAGTCTATATGATGTGTTACATGTACCCTCCATTACTAAAAACTTGCTTTCTGTGGGACAAATGGCTAAACAGAATCTACAAGTTAGATTCAATAGAGATGGATGCTACATTGAAGAGTATAGTCAAGGAGGCAAACTCATTGTTAAAGGCAAAAGAAATGATAGGATGTTTATATTGGATACAAAAATTCCAGCCTTGAATCCTGCTATGTATTCACATGACAATATTACAATAAGGGACATTGAGATATGGCATAAAAGGATTGGTCATGTAAATGTTCAAAAGCTAAAAAATATGCAGCATACGCAAGTTGTACTTGGACTCCCTAAGTTCAAGCATGTGGAATTGGGACATGTATGTCAATCATGTCAATTTGGGAAGCAATCAAGGCTTCCATTTATGAGGCATGTAAACGCCACTACAAGACCATTACAGATTGTACATTCTGATATATGGGGACCCTCACAGAATGCATCTCTTGGGGGATCACACTAGTACGTGTCATTCATACATGACTATAGTCAGTACACATGGTTGTATGTGCTGAAGTACAAGAGTGGTGTCATGGATACTTTTTAGGACTTCAAGAGACATGTGGAGAAAGAATTGGCTTGTTACATCTCATGCTTGAGATTTGATAGTGGTGGAGAATATGTCTCTAAAAACTTTGATCACTTCTTGGCAGCCCATGGGATAAAGAGGACATTGACATGCAGGTACACACCACAACAAAATGGTGTGGCAAAAAGGAAAAATAGGGTGATTATGGAGTCGGCTAGACCCATGTTGAAACTAAATGCATATTGGGTGAAGGCTGTAAATAACGGTTGTGTATGTCATGAATTATACACCAACATCAGGGATACATGAGGTGACTCCTCATGAGAGGCTTTATGGGATAAAGCCTGACATTAGCCATCTTAAGGTCTTTGGATGTTTGACATATTTACATGTTCCAGATGAGAATAGGAAGAAGCTTGATCCAAAGGCAGAAAATGTCATCTTTATTGGGTATGCACAAGATAGGAAGGCTTACAAATGCTACAATCCTTCTACTCATGAGACGTTAGTCTCAAGAGATGTAGTATTTGATTAGATGAATTCATGGCATGAGAAGAAGACCATCTTGATAGATGATGATGATGTTTGCCATGAGCCTTATGTACATGCAGGTACAAATGAGAGTGTAAAAATTTCTAGGCCTTCTAAAGGTGCTACTACATCGGTTAGTCCTTGGACATGTAGATTGAGGAGTTCAGCATCTTTATCCACACTGACATGGATATGTCACTAAGGGAGGAGAAAAATGGATAAAGGCAAAGGAAAACATAATGATATTACAAGTCCACTGACTTCTAGTTATGATTCACATGGCATTGACAGCTTGGATAGTGAGTTGGCATTCCATCAATTGTGACTCCTAGTGTGAGACATAGATATGTACCACCTCGTGAGAGAGGAGAGTCTCATATTGCACCTCAGTTGAGGAGATCAAAAAGAGTCAGAAAGCCTATGGATAGGCTTACATACAGTGGCTACATAGTGAGGCACTATGCATATATGTCAAAAGTCACTAGCTTCAAGGAACCCACAAAGTTTTCTGAAGCTATTTTGGATTATCATTGGTGTAAGGCAATGGATGAGGAATATTCAGCATTGGTTGAAAATGACACTTGGGGTTTGGTTAATTTTCTTGAAGGAAAAATGCCTATTGGTTGCAAATGGGTATACAAGATGAAGTGTAAATCAGATAGCACATTGGAAAGATACAAGGCAAGACTTGTGGCAAAAGGGTATGCACAAGAATATGGTCTTGACTATGAGGAGACATTCAGCCCCATTGCTAAAATGGCAACCATAAGAATAGTGATTGCATTGGCAACATCTAGAGGATGGAGTATGTATCATATGGATGTGAAGAATGCTTTCCTCAATGGTGATTTAATTGAGGAAGTATACATGGATAAGCCTGAGGGCTATGTACATCCTGATTTTCCTACACATGTGTGTAGATTGAAGAAAGCATCATATGGGTTGAAGCAAGCACCTAGAGCTTAGAATGCTAAGATAAGTGCATGCTTACAAAAGCTTGGTTTCACTATGGGAAAGGCTGATCATAGCTTATTCACAAAGAAGACAAGGCATGGCTGTGTGATATTAGTCATCTATGTGGATGTCTTGATCATTACAGGTGATGATGCCATGGGAATTGGAGAGATCAAGAAAATGTTACATGCTGAATTTTAGGTCAAAGATTTGAGGAGTGAACTGAAGTATTTCCTTGGGATTGAGGTTGTTTCGACACCTCATGGTACTTGGTTGTTGCAAAAGAAATATACACAAGACATGTTAACCAAGTATGGTATGTTAGAGTGCAAGCCTTTGAGCACTACATTGGAGCAAAATGTTAAGCTACTTGCAGTTTCTTTGAGCTTTTGTGCTTACTCACTTATAGGTATTGAAACTTCATTGGACACTTATGCTCATGGATATATTTGTGATGGGCTTGGGGTTCTCAGATGCTTTGATATATATGTCTTGAGCTTTTCTTTCTCACTTTGCATTCTCAATTTACTTCTCGTGGGATACTCTTGTACTTGTGCCAGATCTTGGCTCTTTGTTGAGACAATGGAACTCTTGATTTCTCTATATGCTCTCTTGTATACTTGATGTGATTATCTCCACTTATGGACTAATTTGATTCCATATGCTTTTGACACTTGTACTTACCTTTATTAGCATTTTTTTAGTGATGCATACATGCATACTGGTTATGTATTGAGTGCAATTGCTCTTTGCTTAATTAATTGTGCATTTGGAAAATCTCTATGATTTCTCTTGAAATTTTCTACATACATGATGTATATGCTTATGGGATGTATGATTTACTAGCACTTTGAATTCATGATGATAGTAATTAGTATTGGTGTTCTACACTCATTCACTACTACTTGCATTCTTTGACCCTGGTTGCTACCCAAATATCCTTGATAGTGGAAGTTTGATTTCTTGGCTATTTTCCCATAGTTGGATTAACATATACTATTGTCTTTATTTCAGCACTGATGTAATTATAGTTTTCAATATTCTTTTGGAGAGTAGATAGTTTGTTTTGGCACTCTTTTGATTGTAGTTTGTGGAGAGCTATATCCTCATTTGTTTCCCACCTATTTAAATCAATTTTAGGATTGTTTTGCTAATTTGCAATACCATATACTCTTGTCGTTTGCATACATTTGCATTCATTATGCCAAGTTCATCAGCTAAAAGTGTTATTTTCAACATTGAAAAGCTTGATGGAAATAACTTCTAATATTGGAAGATGCATATATAGCAAGTCTTGGTCCAAAAGAGGTACGTTAAGCCATTGAAGCTAGAGGGCATAAAGCCTAAACTTTATGATATAGAGAATTGGGAAGAACTTAATGAGCTATGCAAATCCACTATCATTCTATCATTATCAAAGTAGGTGTAATTCAATATCATTAACATTGAAGGTGGAACTTATGCATTACAGAAAAATATTTGTGATCTTTATAATAAGCAAAGCCTTTCATCTCAACTACACTGGTTGAAGAAGCTTGTGGACCTTCACACATCCATGTCTACTCATTTGAATGAGTTTTATTCCATTTTCAGCTAGCTCATCTCGTAGGACATTAACATTAAAAATAATATCAAGTCTTTTCTTGCTTATCACACTACCTACATTATAGGACACTTTTCATATTGCTATGAGTGCTCATCCCCTTGAGGGTGGTTTTATTAAATGTAGTGATGTAGAGAGTGCTCTACTGATAGAAGAGATAAACAAGAAGAACATTGATTATTAGAGACAGAAATGGTGGAAATGGAAATAACAACCATGGTAGAGAGCCATAGCCAAATAGGGTCAAGTATCAGTCTCATGGGCAATCTTGCAGTAAGTTTCACAGTAAGTCCTTGTTGACATGTCGTTATTGTGGCTAGTAGGGTGATGATAGGTTGCATCCCCATAAAATGCACAATGAGAAAGATAAGAGAAATGTACATGAAAATGCAAAGTCTGTTGATATAGTACCTAGCTCCAATGTGAAGATAGAGAAGATAAATGCATTTGAATATATTTCTTACGATTATATTATTGCAGCTTCATCTCTTCATGCCACTCAATTGGCCAATGTATCATTTGCTTACCCTCATTGTTGGCTTTTTTATACGGGGGCTTCCTTTCATGTTATCCCTCATCAACATTAATTTCACACCTATCATATTGTTACAAGTTCTATTAGATTGGGGGATGACACTACGTTGAATATTATTAGCATAGGTGATATTAGAGTTATAAATCAAGCTTCCTACTATGCGTCTGTACATAGTAGGGTCTTCCAGAAGCTCACCTGCATCTGCGCTCAGCTTCACATTCTCCTCCAAAGGAGCTGAAATAGGCTTACAGCCTGTCATCCCATATTTGGACAGCATGTCCAATCCATACTGCCTCTGCAAGAGCTGTATCCCACTTGGTGATCTAATCACCTCAATGCCCAAGAAATAACGCAGCTCTCCCAAATCCTTCATCTCAAACTTCTGCTTCAATAGCATTTTCACATGAAGGATATCTTCATCACTGTCACCTGTCATAATCAAATCATCAACATAAAGCACAAGTAGCATAATACATTTCTCTGTTTTTCTCACATAAAGTGAGAAATTTACCTTGGAAATCTGAAACCCAATAGTGACAAGATATTGTCCTATCTTGTCAGACCATGCTCTAGGTGCTTGCTTCAAGCCATACAAGGCTTTCTTCAACCTGCAAACAAACTCAGGATGAACAGCATGCACATAACCTGGTGGCTGCTCCATATAGACCTCTTCTTGCAAAACACCATGCAAGAAGGCATTCTTTACATCCATCTGATGTAAAGACCATCCCTTTGATGCAGCCATAGCAATGACTGCTCTTACGGTTGCCATCCTTGCAACCGGACTGAATGTTTCTTGATAGTCAATGCCATATGTTTGTGCATACCCCTTGACTACTAATCTTGCCTCGTATCTGTTCACAGAACCATCTGCATTGTGCTTCACCTTATAAACCCACTTACAGCCAATTGCATTCTTACCTTTAGGCAAAAGTACCAATTCCCATGTAGCATTTGCTTCCAGGCATCCATTTCTTCATCCATGGCTTTTTCCCATTTTTCTTTTCCCATGGCTTGCTCAAAAGAAGTGGGTTCTGGTTCCTGTATCACTTTGACCAAATATGCATAGTGAATGGCTATAAATCCATCATATTTCAGCCTATCCACAGGATACCTAGCTCTCGTAGACCTACGCAAAATAGGTTCACTCCCAGGTGCTCTCAAAATATCCCTGGTCTTCCTTACTCCAGGTGTAACAATAGAAGGAATACCCAACTCATCATCAATGATCTATTATGAGCCACTGGATTCACCATCCACATAAGAGTGACCTGCATTCACATCAAATATGGGCTGATCAACCTTCTCTTTTCCTTTTCGTGATACCTGGATACCACTATCTGCATTACTTTGAGAATATTCTCTTGATCTCAATCTGCTTGTCCATGGCAAAGAATGTGAACCAATGCTAGAGGATGCTCCAGGTCCACTAATATTTTGTGACTGCTGCTGTGAATTCTGTGCAGCATTACCATTTTGTGCATCTACATCATCAATCACATTTACTGGTTTATACTAGCTACTCATCTCATCAAAAACAACATCTCTGCTCACTGTAAACTTATGAGTAGAAGGGTTATAGCATCTATACCCTTTTTGCTGCAGAGAGTAACCAATAAAGATGCACTTCTCAGCTTTTGGATCCAACTTGGATCTCAACTCATCTGGCACATGTACATAGGCAATGCAACCAAAAATTTTCAAATGAGAAATATATGGTTTCCTACCAGTATACCTCTCCTCTGGAGTCATCCCATGTATTGCTGCAGTGGGAGTCCTGTTCATTATGTAGACTGCTGTAGAAACTGCCTCAGCCCAATAAAAATCTGGCAGGTCTTTTTCATTGAGCATGACACAAGATACCTCTCCAATATGCCTGTTTTTTCTTTCTGCAATTCCATTTTGTTGTGGGGTATGACTACATGAATATTGCTGCTTTATGCCATGCTCCTGCAAGAACCTTGCAAACTCATTTGAGAGGTACTCTCCCCCTCCATCTGACCTTAGGCATTTTTTTTGCAGGCCTGTTTTTTTTTCAACCATAGCTTTAAGAGTTTTGAAATGCCCAAAAACTTCACTTTTCTTTTTCATAAAATACACCCAAACTTTTCTGCTATAGTCATCAATAAAAGTGACAAAATAATGGCAGCCTCCAAGAGATGCAGCTTTAGTAGTCCACACATCAGAGTGGATTAATTCCAATGGCTTCTTACTCTCTTGAACATGTCTAGGAAATGGTTTCCTTGCCTGTTTTCCAAATTGACAGGCTTCATATATCTTATGCATTTCTGCAACCTTAAATTTTGGCAATCCTGCAACAATATTTTGGGCCTGCATTGATTTAAGTCGCTGTACATTAACATGACCAATGCATTTATGCCAGATATCAATATCTGTAACTACCCCGGGCCCATGTGCAAACATTGCTGCACTCAATTCAGACATGTCTGCATCCAATGTAAACATTCTGCCCTTCTTCTTTCCTTTTGCTATCAAGCGACCTTTATTTTTCATATCCTCAACAAAGCATCCATGAGGATTAAATTTGACTTGCAAGCCCTGCTCAACCATTTGACCAACAGAAACCAGATTCTTGGTGATATTCGGGACATGAAATACATCGGACAGGTATTTATTTTTCCCATCCTGCATAGACAAAGGAATTTTTCCAATCTGCACAATAGGATGTGCAGTATCATCACCAGTCTCCACAAATCCTAGTTTTTCCATTTTTCTTGCATCCTCCATCCATTCTACATGACCTGTCATGTGGTTTGATGCACCTGAGTCAACATACCATACATCGTTGCTTCCTTCTGCACTTGTCACAAAATTGTTCATGTGCTGCACCATAAACAAATGCTCATTTCTGTCATCACCCTGTCTACTAGAAGATGCATAATTCCCTTGTTGCAATTTCCCATTCATGATGTCATTCTGCTTTTTATAGCAGTCTTTAGCCATATGACCCATTTTACCACAGTAGTAGCATTCAACATTGCTGTTTGCATTTTGGCCTCTTTGCCATCCACCACGACCTCTTTGGCTCCCCCTGCCTCTAGAGTTACCACATCCTCCTCCATAGGACTGGTTTTCTTGAGTTTGCTGCATATTCTGATTTCTACCACGGCCTCCAAATCGGCCTCCTCTACCTCCGCCTCTACCTCTTCCAGCATTTGAGTAGAAGACAGCTTCTTTTGAAGTTCCTCCTGAAGAAGATGCACCACCATTTCTCTGCTCCTCAGAAATTAGAAGAGCAATTAACTCCTCAAAATCAGGAAATCTTTCACGAACTGAAATGGATGTCTGAAACTGTGCATAATCCTTTCCTAGACCATTCAAGGTCACAGAAACTAAATCATCATCTTCCACTGGCGACCCAATGGAAGCAAGTGCATCTGCAATCTTCTTCACCTTCATGTGGTAGTCATTGATGTTCATACTTTCTCTTTGCACATTATGCAACTCTTGCTTGAGCTGCATTTTCCTGGCTTGCATATTTGTGCTATACATTTTTGACAAAGTATCCCATGCCTCCTTTGGCGTACTTGCATCTTGAATATGCACAATCATAGAGTCTGAAATGCTGATAAGCAGCCAGTATATAACTTTCCTGGCTCTCTCATGCCATGCTTTAAATGCATGCATTTGCTGTTGATTGGGAACATCAGGAAGAACTGGTTCTTCTTCATTTCCTGCAACAAATTCCCAATATCCTTTTCCCATAAGGAAATTCGTCATTCTAAACTTCCATGCCTGGAAGTTGTTCTTGTCAAGCTTTTCAGTTACAATCTGTGAAAGAGAATCAGACGCCATTATAGAACACTGTAAAAAATTATGTCACTGCAAAAAACTCAGCTTCACCCTCACAAGGGCAAATCTGCAAAACTGGCGAAAGTGGTATTTGACCACACAGCCACTTCCTAGTGACGATTTTGCATAAACAGACACCAAGGATGATTCTGAAACTCCCAATGTCTCTGCGCACAAGCATACGATGCAATTTCTACAGTAACTTTTCACCGACTTGTAGAACAGTGGTCACACAGCATAAAATAGGGTCTTTTCCTGAGTGCGTGCAGAAAACTTCCGCCTCCAAAACAGGCCCCGAAATGGCCTCAAATCAAAAAAACAGGGTCGCCAAGGGCTAAAGCCCTTACCCGCAGCATATACTGCCCTCTTGCTTCACCGCGAAGGGCGTCTCAACCTGAGACAATGCACTCTTGCAATTTTCGGCTGTACTACCTGCAGAGATCTGCTCCCAAAACAGAAAATGAAAGCAACACTGCTCCTCTTACCAGAACACCGCGAGCTTGGCTTGCTTTCTTGAGCTCCTTACCACGAACAAGGCTCTGATACCATGTCAAGATTGTGGGAGAGAAGGAAGGAGTCTCACTTGTAGCTTTCTTGCTTGCACAATGGGGGAATACACACAAGGGTGGAGGCTGAAAACAGTTTTCCTCTTCTTAGTTTTTTGTGTAAGCCAAAAGAACTCTCTTACAAAGAAATAGAAGAACCCTATATATGGGTCTCAAACCAAAGACAACTAACTAAGGTGGCATACTAACTGAGCCACGAACTAGAGTAGATAAGGATAGCTGTCATCTAGCTATTATTCGTGGGCGGTGTACCAACCGCATCTACAACTGACAAGTCGGTGACATAAATACACAACGGTCACCCTAGCGTATCACGAGTGGAGCTCGATATCTCAACATGGTAGCCTCTATCCTTTGCTTGTTTTTGGGTCTACTAACCATGTATTGGTTGTGATCGATCTTTTTCATGTATCTTTATGGCATCATCGCCTTGGGCACATGTCTTCAAAAGGAATGAAACTCTTGACCAATTTTTAGTATCTCCTGCCCCTAGATTGCTCTTTTTTTGACTCCTTTGATCATTGTATTTATGGTAGGTAGACTCATAATTCACATAAGAAGTCTAGTTCTATGCATAAGGGTGAGCTTTTAGCTCTTGTGCATTTGGATGTTTGTGGCCCCATGCCCTATCAATCCTTGGGTGGTGTGAAGTATTTTGTTAGACTCATATATAATTTTTTGCATATGGTTTGGTCCTATCCCATCAAGTATAAATTGGATGTCTTGTCTATGTTTCAGTACTTTCTAGCTATGGTTGTGAACTAATTTGGGTATAGGGATGAAACACCTCTCGATTGATAATGGGGATGAATATGTATCTAAGGCTTTTGAGTAGCTACGTGATGAGAGGAGTGTTAGTATCAATTGACCACTCCATATACCCATCTTGAGAATGGTATTGCAGAGCACATGAACAAGACTATTTCTTTACTTCTTGTGCAAAATCATATGCTTGATAGTCAGTTCTCTGATCACTTGATTCAAAAAATGCTTACCCCAATCACTGATCAGATCAATAGGATAGAAAATCTGATCGTAACATTAGAATAAAAAAAACTTTGCCACACTTGCTGCTTTATTATCCTTTAATGCCTGGGCTTCTACCCACTTAGTAGCGTAATCAATGCAAACCAAAATGTATGTGTTACCTGTCCTTTTTGTAGCTGGTTTGATGGGACCAACGAAGTCAATCCCCCACTTTTGAAACGGCTCAAGTGGCAACACAAGATGATCTTGCATCCTATCCCTGTCAAGTGGTTGACCTTCCTTGAGACACTACAAACACTCTTTAGCATACTAATGAGCATCTTTCAACATAGTAGGTAGTATGCTTAGTTAGATAGGCTTACTGTAATACTTTTGGGCTAAGGCAGTTATACTATTACCATACATCTTGTTAATAGATAGGACTTAGTTTCCTTGCCTATGGGAAATGTGTATTGCCATGCAAGTGGGTTTACAAGTTGAAGAGTATCCCTAGTCACCCTACGCTAACATATAAGGCTAGATTGATTGAAAAGGATTTTAAGCAAGAGAATGGTGTTGATTTGATGAAGTCTTTTCTCCTTTAAGGTGACTACCCTCTGCTTGGTCTTGAACTTGGTTGCTTAGTTGGGTTTAGATCTTTATTAGATGGATATTAAGATGGATTTCTTACACAGGGACTTGCATAATGAGATTTATATACAACATCTTAAGGGCTTTGCAAAGAAAGGCAAGGAACACCTAGTGTTGAAGAAGATTCTCTATGTTGATAGTATGCTTATAGTTGAGAGTGAGCATGTTGAGTGTGATTCTTTAAAGACTTAGCTCAAGAAGAGCTTTGAGATGAAGCACATGGGATAGGCCTCACACATTCTTGCTATGCACATTATGCACAATCACTCTAAGGGGCTTCTCTACTTGTTCCTCCAGAAGAAGTGCATACATAAAGAACTTGAGTAGTTTCATGTGTAGGATAGCAAGTCTATTAGTTTCCCTTTACCTTCTCATATGGAGGTTAGTCAAGAAAATTACCCACAATTAGATGATGAGAGAGTTGAGATGACAAGGTTCTGTATGCATCCACAGTGAGCAATTTGATGTTTTTGCCATGATAGCCACTCTTCCTAACATAGCATTTACAATGGGAGTTGTGGCATGTCACCTAGAGATGATATTGGGATGTTGTGAAGGGTACCATAACATACCTAAAAGGCACAATGGATATGTGCATTTTCTATGGTACTAGGTGTTGAGCTTGCCCTAGGTGTTGAGATGGAAACCTTAACACATGCAGACATTGATGATGGACTATTTGGTTAGATGTGTCTGTATGCCTATACTTAGCACACTGTTGGTCATTATGATCCTCACATGGCTATTGAATGATCACTTATTATATTTGGTTTGTTGCACCTACATATAGCTGGCATAGTTATAGCACCAGTCGATTAATATAATTAGTTATGCACTACTTGACTTAGTAGGCCACTTTTCTTTGTGTTGTATCTTATCTATACTTTGTATACATTGTATTGTGTATCAAAGAGAAATAAGAAACTAGCAAGAAAACGTTTTGGCCTCTATCAAAGAGAAAGAAGAAACTAGCAAGAAAACGTTTTGGCCTCTATCTCTCTTCTTGTGTTCTTGAGTGAGCTTCATCTTATATGTATGGTACATGTCTAATGCAGCAGCTCAAGCAAGTCCCTCCATCACACAATTCTTGACCCTAGGATACAAGATTCATGGGTTACACTGACTTAGATTATGCAGGACATAGAAGACAATAAAAAGTATATATCTAGGTATGCTTTACCTATGCTAGAGGTGCTATCTCTTGGATTATCTAAGACATGCAGACAGTAGGAAGTCCACCACTAGGTTTATCTTTATCTATGTTGGAGGTGCTATCTCTTCGATGTCTGGGATGCAGAAATGCACATCCGAGGCTAAGTATATTGTAGCCACTAAGGCTTTCAAGGAGGCCCTATGGTTAGGCCATCTAGTTGTTGTTGCACAACTTGGTATGACTGTCACTTCTACATTACATTCGAATTTTATGAGTGCCATTCATTTGTCTTATAATCTAATCTTACATGCAAAAGGCAAAGCACATTAAGGTATGCTATCACTTGAATAGAGAGGTGGTAGAGGACAAATCCATTGAGCTTCTCAAGATCTCTATGGATACGAATCTTGTAGATCTACTAAGTAAAAGTCTCCCAATGGAATGATATTGTCACTTTATTCTTTGTTCTTTTAGTAACAAATAGAATAAGGGAAGGTATGTCATATATTGTGACTATTGGAATTTCCACACACTAGTCTCTCTTCTTCTTATTTGAACCTCCATAGATCTTACTCTCTTTTTACTTCTATTTTGCTTTCATCTTCCTCTCACCTTTGTGGCTATGATGCATTACATGGATTTGAGCACCAAGTCTTGAGAGATGCTGGTAGATGTGAGGCTTTCCTGGAAGTCCAATAGGGATTTGGAGGTTGTCATGATTTGTGTAGAGGGAAATACACCATCAATCATGGTGGTACTATTGCATCTCTAGAAGCTTGAGAAGCACTACCACATTGACACCACAACACAAGCACAAGCATGTACATGATTGCACTAGGCCATGCAAACAAGTGCAACCTTGCCCTCTTCTCCCCTCTAATCCCTGATAATAGCTAGGCCTTAATCATAGTTTCACTACCAAAACTGTGTGATTGAGGACTTTATCTCGATCATTGAGAAGTGAGTTAGCATTTTTTAAATATTTCTCAATCATAGTTTTGCCTTCCTAAAATTATGATTGAGGGCTTTATCTCAAACACAAAGGAGTGCCTCATATGGGACATGACAATGTTCGTGATGTGGCTCCAGATGGCATTGGTGATGGCATTATAACTCACTTTGGCATTGGCAATGGCATTCAATTGCAAAATCACTATGGCTCGTCAACTTTGGCACTATGAGATCACTGCCTCCATTCCATCTCATATGGTATCACTATTGTTAGCTACTACTGCTTCTTGGGTGCTCTCCATTGACTCTCTTGAAAAAGATAAAAACATGTCCTCTCTATGGCCCCTCAATGACCAAGACCTTTCTTTAACTAGGACCATGTTGTTTTTTCAAGTTCCACCCTTGTACTGTAGAGATAGGAACCAAATGAAGGGAGCTAAGTTGGCACTACACTAGGAGTTAGAGGCATCATATTTCATATTGGACATCACTCTTAGTATTTGACTTATATTCATTGATTGGAAGTTAAAACACCGAGAGAGAGAGAGAGAGAGAGAGAGAGAGAGAGAGAGAGAGAGAGAGAGAGAGAGAGAGAGAGAGAGAGAACCTTCATCGTGCTACATGTCACATGTTATCATAAAGGCTTTTGAAATTCTCAATCCATGTTATCAAAGGTTGACAAGATGCATCATGTGTTATCCATGTGTGTGGGCTTTTAGAGAAGGAGAGAGAAAGTAGAGAGAGGGGGAGGGAGAGAGAGAGTGTGTGTGTGTGGGGAGGGATGGAGGAAGAGAGAGAGAGAGAGAGAGAGTGTGTGTGTGTGTGTGTGTGTGTGTGTGTGTGAATACCAAGAGAAAAAGAGGGAGAGGAAGAAAGTGAACACTTAATGAAGAAGGGAGGGATGGAGAGAGGATCGCTAGTAAAAATATAAATAAGAAATAAAGATATATTAACGTCTATAAAATGCCAAATGTCCTATGAGACAAAAACCAATATATCTATATCTAATGCCATCTCATCAAAATAAAGCTGAAGTAAAGTTACATGAAATACATTTATCCTAATATTATGACGCTAAGATATATTAAGATAAAAATGGTTTTCAAACTAAAGATTGTGTGTGTGTGTGTGTGTGTGTGTGTGTGTGTGTGTGTGTGTGTGTGTGTGTGTGTGTGTGTGTGTGTGTGTGTGTGTGTGTGTGTGTGTGTGTGTGATATCTATCTGGAGTGGTCCCTCTCTAGTTATTAAGATTAGGACAAAATCTCCATCCTGAAATGGTCCAAGGTTATGGGAGCTTTCACTCAACTGCCAAGACCCACGGACTGCTTATTGCTTCAAGCATTCCAAGCGAGCTCTCATGGCTATCTCTCAACTAGCCAATGCGTCATCGATCCTCTCGGGGTGTAGTGAGCTTACCTTGATGCTGAAACGAGTTGCCTCCTCCCTCACACAAGTTGGTAGCCCCATGATCCTACATGCTAGCTCAAGCATCCTCAAGCCTCCTCCATCTCCAAGCTCCATTCTCCATAGCCACGTGCAAGGTAAGAGAAGGGAAGGAAAGAGAGAGGAAAAGAGAAGAGGAGATGGTGAAGAGCTTCACCCTCTTGATCTCTCACTTCCACACACTCACTCACTCCCTCACACTCTCACACTCCCTCCCTCAAAAGCACACACACTAGCAAGAAAAAGAGAAGAAGAGAAGAAGGGAGGACTCTAGTTAGCCACACACTAAAGAATGAGCTTTCATTCACTTTTTGAACTTTATATATACAAACCCTAAAACCCCCATGGGCGCCCATCCCTTGTTACATGATCGGCCATTGTGGCAAGGTCCCTTTTCCTAATTCCCTCTTCTTGTTTCATGCCTATACCCGTTTATTCCTTTACAAGTGGCATAGGAGGGAGCCTGGCGCTCTTTTACAAGAGTTTTTAGAGTTTTTTGAGGCACCTTTCCTTTAAAATTGCTCTTTTTGCCTCAGTTTAGTTTTCGAGGCCGCCTGTACGCCTTTGCTCTCTTTCTGTTCTTTTTGCACTTTTTCCTTTATTTTTTCGCCATTCTGATTTGAGGTTAACATTACCCCCCTCCGAGACGGGTGCCAGTCCCATGGAACGTCGAGCTATTTGTTGGGGAAGGGCAGGCGGTTGGCAAGTTGTTGGTCAAGCGATGGTAGGGACATAGGTGGGTTGGGCTGCCGTGGGAGCATAGCCAATATTGTCGAGTGGGTGATGGAGCCTCCGACCTTGATGGTTTGGCACATCTTGCAGGCTGTGAGGAGAAAGTGCAGTGCTCTTACCTAAGGGGAGTGTCTTCTTTATTGTGGGGTGCCCTATGCGCGTGTTGTGCAATGGAGAGCTGGGTCTAACCAAGGCCTGGGTGATGTCCCACACTTGAGGACCCCATTCGTGCGGTAGGGAGGTGCGATGAGTGTAGCATAGGGTGACAGGTCTAACCATAGGCGAGTGTTAACTCCCTAGGTGTGTCATACCGTTGGTGTGCCCAAGGCGTGAAGTGGGGGCAAAAAAGGGCTAGGGGGTTAGGAGCAAGGTTGGCCAACCGTGGTCACCAATGCACCTAACTTAAGGACCCCTAGGTGGAGGGATTGTGAGTAGTGCTACTCTGCCTTTTGCTAGGATTTTCTCTTTCTCCGCCAAAGCTAGGCGATGTGCCAAGGTCTTCACCCTTTGATCATTCTGGTATGCCCACACTTCAGCCCTTTTATTCATCTCTTCCATGCCTTCTCCCTATCTTTGCACCAAGGCTATAAGCCTCCACTGCTGATCTTCCAACTCTCTGCCCATTTGCTCCTATTCTTCTCTTTCGAGGCTCAGCCTTTTAGTCATTGTTTCCATTTCTCAGTGGTGATGCTCCTCTTCTTGTTTCCTCCCTTCCTCCCCTGCGGTAAACTCCTTCATGCCTTGCTCGATCCGCCCTATTTTCGCTACTAGATCCTCGTATTGCATGATCAACAGGTCATATTCTTTTTGCATCTTCTCGAGCTCTTGATTTTCATCTATGAGCTATTGCAGCCAGCTTTGCTCCTTTTCTTCCTTGGTCTTCAATTCCCTCTTCAGGTTGAGAATTTCCTTTTGTTGCGCAGCCATTTGCTTTGTTTTTTCGAGTTGGAAGGCCGCTATCACTTCCCTTTTTGCCTCCTGCTCAGCCACTACGACCATCGAAAAATCAAAAAAAATTGAAATTGATTTGTAAAAAGACCAAAAGTTCAAATCCTTCTCCTCCTTTCCTCCCTTGCCCTTTCTAACTGCAAGAATAGTTCATTGATGTATTCGTCATGATTTTCGTGTGGCGTCATGGTGGTGAGGACTGGGGTGGTTGAGGCTTCCATTTTTTGGCTTTTTGGCTCTTGCCTGGATTCGGCATCTGTAGTTGGCCTTTTGTGCCTGGTGGTTGTGGCCTCCCTGCTCCTTCCTTGTGCTAGTTCCTTATTAATAAAGTATTGTATCCATGCCACAAAGCTATCCATGTCGGTGCTGATCGGGATGCTGGGGATGGCAGTGGTGGCTTCGCTGTCGAGTACCAAGGGGGTCGGGATGGGATGGAGGGGGGCCTTACCCTTGCCCTCGATGACCGTGGATGGCATGGCTTTAGGTAGTTGTGCGCTTGAGCCGGGTCTATCTTCCCTACACAGAATTAAGGTCCCTAGGCCATCGAGTCGACTCTATTGTTCTATGACTGGCGAATTGCTTCGGCCATGTCTTCTTCCTCTTGTCTTCTCAACTCTGCCTCCTCTTCCCTAGCTCTTTTTTCTCTCTTTTCTTCTATTTTCCTTGCCTCCTCAGCCAATCTTTCAGCTTCTTCCTTCTCCTTCTTTTTCCACTCTGTCGCCTCTCTCAGGGGTTCCTTTTTTGCTCTTTCCAGATCTTCTTCTTTCTTTTTCCTACCTGCCTTTTGTTTCTTCCTCTAAGTTGCCTTCCCAGTGAACTCCTTTGTTTTTCTTCATTCGGATTGAGCCTCCCGCTCCTCCTTCTCTGTTTTGGTTTATGTCCAGTCGCTCAATTGCTCCTTTTTTTTATGGGTCAGTGACCTGTCTGGGGTCTCATTTGCTCCTTTGCTTCCCTGTTGGGCCTCTTTCACAACCTCCTCGATAATGGTCGTTAGTATGCTTCCATACCCGATGAAGGAGGTTTTCGAGGAGGGTTTCTTCCTCTCTGTATTCTTAGATGAGGGGGATTCTCCACTTGCCTGTTTGTTGCCCAAGGCTAGTGCTTTGGCTGCTTGGTCTATTGTTTTGCGCACATAGCCATTCCAATCCACCTCATCCAGGGTGCGGGCCGCCACATTCTCCAGCACAGGTATACTGATCCGATGAATAAGAAAATTATAGCATTGGCTGGAGAAAAGGGCATGCACAAACTTTTCCTGTAGGCGAATCTCAGCATCGGGGATGTCTTGCAAGCTAATGATGTCATTTGTCAAGACTTCTTTCCTATTCATCTTCAGCAGGGCATACACATCCCTTTTACGTTTTTTTCTCCACCTTAGGTTCCAACCCCAGTGCTTTCTCCACCAAGGCCTGGGTTAGCGATACTTGCACTTGCTGGGCATTGTCCCTCCTTCCCACCATCACCATTCCACACTCTCGATCGAGGTTGTACATTCTCAAGAACTCCACACACTTCATGTGGTTAGGTTCCTATGCAAACTTCTCTAGGTACTTATGGAGGTGGCACTATTCCACTATCCTCCTTGCGGCCTACTCCTTGGCCACCATCTTCTCAAGGTTGTGAATGATGCGGAATTTCAGATGACTGTAAGCTTGATTTTCTAGGCTGATGCCGTACTGCGCTCTCTCTTCTTCTGTGAAGGGGAGTCAGTGGGCCTAATCTTGTTGCGACATGTCTCGTTCCTGTCATGAACCATACTTCCCATTAGTGCTATAATTATTATACATACAAGAATTTGCTGAAAAGAAGGATTTCATGTTTGTTGAAGGACAGCATTAAACTCCAATACAAATTCTCCTCTTCAAACTTAGTTCGTGACATCCCTCCTACGTCACCCATTTCTTAGGTGTTTATTGTGTTTACCTGATCTTGGGTGAAACATGGGTGCATCCTAGGGCATGTGGTGTCAAAGAATAGCATTGCCACTGACTTCTCGAAAGTCAGGGTTATTGTTGATCTTCTGCCCCTAGTTAACTATAAGGGAGTTCAATGCTTCCTAGGCCATATGGGTTACTATAGACAATTTATATTGAACTATGCATTAGTTTCCAGACTTTTATACAAGCTATTGATTGTTTTTGAATGGACTGAAGCATGTCAACGAGTGTATGAGGAATTGAAAAAGGCTCTGACTATCTGCACTGATCTTACGAGCCCCAGATTTGACCGTCACCTTCCACGTACATATTGATGCTTCGAAATTCGCCATGGGGGTAGTACTGTGCCAACCCGGCGAACACAACCTTGACTATCCACTGAGCTTTGATAGCAAACAACTCACTGAGACCGAAATGAACTACTCGACGACTGAGAGAGAAGGCTTAGCCATGGTATTTGCAGTAAAAAAGTTTCGGCATTACCTTTTGGCTACGTCTTTTACTTTCTTTGTGGACCATCAAGCCTTGATGTATCTAGTGAACAAACCATGCGCTATAGGATGCATAGCTCGGTGGCTCCTTCTGCTTTTAGAATTTGACTTCTCCATGGTGGTACGAAAGGCAAAGCAGCACTACATGGCTGACCACATGTCACGCATTCCCATAGGAGAGGCCATTGGACAAGGCATTGCCGATGAATTGCCAAACACCCATCTGTTCAACCTTTCTACGAAAGAGATTTATTCAAGGCTGATCTAACACCATATTGGGCAGATGAAATCGTCCACGTAAACTGGAGCACGGACTGCCTGAGCGGCCAATAGAAAAGGCCCACCTTAGGTGACTCATCCTCAAAATCCAGCCCTATCAGTTGCTAGCAGGCCAACTATATAGGTTAGGGCAAGACGGGTTATTGCGTAGATGCATATGTGAGCATAAAATGCACGATGTGCTCACAGAGGCACATAGAGGAATTGCTGGAGGACACTTTAGCAGAGACATAACAGCCCGCAAGGTGCTGCAGTCTTAATTGTGGTGGCCCACACTTTTTCGCGACACAGTGCGATTCATTAAGCATTGTGATGAGTGTCAACGGACAAAGATACCAATTCACAAGGACCAAATGGAGTTAACCCCAATCATTGCACGACAACCCTTCGAAAAGTGGGGAATCAACTTCGTAGGATCCATTAGTCCTGCGGCACAGTATTCGCAAGCCAAATATATCATTGTGGCCACGGACTACCTAACAAAATGGGCGGAAGCGAGAACAACATGCAAAAATGACACTATAACGATTGCCAAGTTATTATGGGAACATGTGATCTCACGGTTCGGCTGCCCCATCAAACTAGTCAGTGACCAAGGCATGCACTTCATCAATGAAGTGATAGCGCATCTTCTATTCACCTTTCTCATCATCCATTGAAATCCGTCTCAATACTACCCTCAGGCAAACGGACAAGCAGAATCTAGAAATAAGATCCTTATAAATGTCCTGACCAAAGTAGTCTCTGCTTCGCGCAGCAGTGACTGGGATAACAAGCTGATGGCAGCCTTGTGGGCTTACCGTACAGCTTATAAAATGGCTGTCGACTAGACCCCCTTTAGGTTAACCTATGGGACTGAGGCAATTCTACCTGTAGATTTCTTCGCCCCTGGCCTGAGAATAGCACTTCAAGAACGGTGGGAAGGGAAGAATACATGGACACAATGCCTTGTAGAGCTTGAACGCCTCTCGGAAACATGCCTTCTAGCCACTCATGCGCTCATATGCGAGAAGGCATGATGCAAGAGCTGGTTTGACAAGCATGTCAAACAGCATGACTTTGAACAAGCTGATGTAGTGCTCCTGTACTCAGTCAAAGGACACAAGCAAAAAATGAAGTTTAGAGGTATTGGCCCTTTCAAGGTTCATGCAATCAGCCGAACCAGCAACGTTGAGCTCGAGACTCTAAACAGCGAAGCCATTGGCTTCTTTAATGGCAGTCGCATTAAGAAGTACTACCCTCCCGCGCATCCGTTGCATGATCCACCAATGTTGGAAACCCCTGTCACAATAAGAGTCGCCACAATTACGGAAGTTGGGAATGAGGACGAGAAAGCCGTAGAACCCACATACCTCCACATCATGGTCACTGGCCAACAAACATGCGGTTTCAATGCCTTGATCGATGAGGGAGCAGACTTCAATGTCTTAACTCACGATCATTAGACCCAACTTGATAAACCACCACTACATCCCACTAATGCCCAATTAAACCCATATGGGGGCCACTCATACGCACTCCTCGGCAAGTGCGGGACCACTGTTGCTATCGAGTCTGAGACTATACCAATGATCTTTTACATGTTGCCAAACACTAAAAATGCGGGCACAGAGTCGCTGTTAGGGTGAACCTTCAAGAAGCAAACTCATTGCAATGTCGATTATGAGTCGCAACGCATCCACCTCACCATAGGCAACATCCATATTGATACAACCTTTGGCAAGGGCTACATGATTCCGTTAAAGTCTG
The DNA here is from genome assembly GCF_053477565.2 of Lygodium microphyllum. Taxonomy (NCBI): domain Eukaryota; kingdom Viridiplantae; phylum Streptophyta; class Polypodiopsida; order Schizaeales; family Lygodiaceae; genus Lygodium; species Lygodium microphyllum. The sequence continues at coordinate 88,370,636 of NC_141142.1, read as the reverse complement.
CAAGGCCACCGGTAGAAATACTCGCAGCCAAGTCTACGGAGGGGGATAGGGCTCAACCACCATGCACCAAGCCTCATGGGCCGTTGCACACAACGGCAAAAGCTAAGGCCCAACAACCCAAGTTTCAATGGAGGCCTAAAGAATCAGGACCCCCCACCTAGGAGTAGACGCCCATGTCCTCGTAGCTCAAGAGACTCTAAGCCTAGAAGGTTGAGATGTAGTTACAAAGATCAAAGCATGATTAAGCCAAGATGGGTTCCTAAAGCCCTCTTGCACGTACAAGGATACTATGAGGGGAATGCATGGCTGTGGATCCCTAAGGCCAAAGTGGCCCTCGGCATCACTCAAATGCCACCCTCTTGTTTAATCAACCCGAGCCCCATGGAACCTTGGAACCAGAAGCCACAGCGTTACCAACTCACCCATGCATGAGCTCTGAGGAGTTGAGCAAGACTATCGGCCCAAACCCCAAATAACGTTACCCCCTTCAACCCCTACTAATGATGATAAGACTTGCCAAGCCCAATCCGAGTGTAACAGCCCATCTGTAGTAGCAGCCACTACTCTGACGCTTATCCAGGGGACTCAACAACCGCATCATGGGCAACTACCACCATCTACCACCGTGCTTACTAGCCCCATCAAACCCCAGCCAATTGCGTGCCTTAAACCATCTTATGAGAGGAAATCGTGCTTAACTCTAGCCCCGCAGACCTAGCTGAAGACATAGGGGATGGCATTATTGCTTGTCTTAGATGCTTGGATGCCACGTTCATGTCACTAGCTCTAAGTTATGACTGCTTGGACATGGGCCTACTGCAAGAGCCCTTAATGACGGAAGTTCGCACGATGCCTTGTTCCTGGGAAACATTCAAATTCGCCTTTGTCAAAACACCCCACTCAACTGCTAAGTTGCTACACACTGAGATATCAAGTGACCAAGCCATCAAAAAATGCATCATTACGTCTTACGATAAGCGTGTGACTTCCTCCATCTCACTGACAAAGAAGTCAAGGGGTTGAAAGAGTTAACTGATACCGACTCCCCATTTTTACGAAACTGGTACACTCTACAATTGCAATGGGAACTCGAAGGATGCCAAATCATGACCAATGCTGAGCAGCGCCGTGCAATCAAGACATCGAAGTACGACCCAACCTATGTCGCACCCACCTCATATAGAGTGTTAACCACTCTTTGTGGTCGACCCATGGAAGACCACGTCAAGGGACACCCATATCTTGATCACCTCTTGACTGAGGAGGAGCTCCACGTCACTAGCCACGTCAATTCACAGCGATTTCCTAACCGATGTCCTCACTTACATCACACATGTAAGTGCTCAACCCTTCGCTCTGGACCCTAAGGCTCAGTTGCAATACAACCCAGAATTCTATACTTGGCTCATGCGCAAGTAAGCCTTATGCCCGAACGCTGAATACCTTGGATCTCCTAACCTTAGATCCTAGGAAGGATTCTTCTCAATGTGGAAGGGGAGAGGGTACGAGGGTAGCATGAAGGTGAATAGGGTGAAGGTGAATCAAATTAAAACCAATACTGGCACTTTAAGGGGTTCATGGAGAGATGATATAGGTGACACCACTCAAAGACTGCTCGAAGTTTGCCTAAGTGTTCTCACTAGGTTGAGTGAACACACAAGTCGTCCACGAAGACCTCCAATTCCTTGTGAAGCATGTCTTTAAATATGGTGCACATGAGGCATTGAAAGGTGGTTGGGGTATTAGTCAACCCGAAGGGCATGACTATGTAAGCAAAGATGGTTCACCTTCTTGTAATTGATGCACACTCTAATCTTTCCATTCTTCTTCATTACTATGACTATGGGCGACACCCAATCTATGTGCTTGATTTCGTAGATGAATCCTGCTTTCATCAGCTTGTCAATCTCTTTTTTGACTACATGAGCATGTTTTGGGTTCATTAGGTATGGTCGCTGCTTGATCGGTGTTGCGTCTGGTGTCATGGGTATGTTATGGGTCACTACACTCGAATCCACCCCCTTAAGCTCCTCCAGGGACCAAGCGAACACGTCTACATACTCTTGCAAGAGAGAAACAAGGCTTGTCTCCTCTTCCCAAGTCAAATCATCGGCAATTATTAAGACTGGTTGGGGTGCCTCCCCTTTGTGTGCTAGGTTCACCTCCTTGACCTTGGTTGGTCCCTCAATGGGTTCACTCGTTTGCCCTTGGCGTTTGGCACCCAATAGGATCACTATCCTGTCACCCTTCTTGAACTTCGTAAATCTCCTCGGGAGATCCTCCGGTTTCCTTTGCTCCTCCTTTTGTGTGTCCCTAGGCAGTTTTGCTCTATCTTTCTTCAACCATTTGCGCCTTAGGTGGATGGGTAGGTCCCCCTTGGTGCGTCTGGTCTTGGATGGTCGAGGTATCTCCGGGTTGCTATCTAAGCTCACTTCCGACTCAGAATCGAACTCACCTTTTTTGCTAGAAGAGGTGGTTTCTCCTCACAGTCGTAGTTCAAAGGGCGACTCTGCTCTAAGCACTGGTGTCATACCTGGTCGGGTTAGGCCTACTCATTTGAAATCTATGGCTCTTGTGTGTTCCAACCACGCACAGTCACATTCCATGCGCATGACCCCTCGTTCCATCCTAAAGGCACCCTTTCTCTGTGGCCTGGAGTCCACTCGTATCTATTCTATTTCTCGTCCCTCAGTGTCGTATTCCACCGTGTCTATTTTGCCCTTACTTTTTTCACTGAAGGAATGACAATCTTCGTACTCATCTGTGGAATCATCTTTGTCCGACTGCTCATCATCCGCTAGGTTTTGGCATAACTCTTGTCTTTGGTCAGAGACCAGAGCCCAATTGTACATGAGGTTTAAGTCATGTACCTTGGTCCATTGCCATCTAGGTCCATCTAACAGATCCTAGAGTGGCTTGAAGTTTGTTGTTGGATTGCCAACTAGCATGCTAGTCAAATACTCTAATCTCTTGGAGTTCCTTCTTGTTAATTGGCACTTGGAATGTGACAGGCTTAGGTCGCCCACAAAGGGTTCCTGCCATCATATAGATTGGTGTGGAGGGTGTGTTTGTTGTCCTACCAACTGTCTGGATGGCTTGTTCGTATGCCTCATGATCTTAGAATGGCACATCAATCGTAGCAAGGATACGCATCCAGTCTTGCTCATCCTCCGAGCATGGGATATACGTGGTCAAGGGCCCATAGGGCTTCTTGACTTGAGCGTTACCCTTAAGCATCGCGAAGACAGCATTCAAGTCGACTGGTGAGGTTTTCCACATGTCCATCTCTACCCTCACAACTTCCGTCCTATTTCCCAAAAAGATTAAGCCGTTACCCCAATCCTCGATGACTCTGGCATTTCGCATCTAGGGTCGTCCTAATAGGATGTCATAGTCCACTCCCTTCATGACTATAAAGTCGACTGAGAACTGGACACCTACGATCTTCACCGGCCAGTTTTTAAGTACCCCGAATGGTTTCACTTTCATACCGTGTACTAGTGTGACATTGAACCTGCCGGTCTCCACAGGCAGATTTCCCCACGTTTGAAGCACTTTGTGGCTCAGTACACCGACCCTGCTCCTGTGTCTACAATCCCCTTTTGAGTTGTGTCGCCTAGGGCTAAGACGACAGGTAGGACCACATGCGTCTCGATGCCTTCCCGGAAAGCATTAATGTGAAAGGACTTAGGCATAGAGTGCAGCATCAGGCTTGGTATTTGTGTCTCTGCATCACAATCGTGCAGGTCTACGGCAACTTGCTCTCGTGATCCTTCAACCCATTGCTTTAGGTCTTGCCATAGGGTGGAATGTGACCGAAGCAGGTCTCCCAAGCTCAACGTCATAGGGGTGGTCACCAGCGTGGTAAGGAGGTCGTTGACTGCTCACCTTTCTCCTATTCCGGATTGTGGCCGTGACTGATTGGCTAGCCTATAGCACCAAGGCTTTGCCTAGTCGGTACTGCTTGTAGCGCAGTTGCATCTCTTACATTCGGTCAAGGGGTGAGACTGGCGTGCTTATGTTGGAGAGATCTTCGATCTCGTCCTCTAGGATGGGCTCTGTATCTTTTAGGCGCTCTTGGGCCTCTCTTACCCATTCCTTCACTTTCTCAATGGCCTCTAGTTGGCGCTTAGGATGCGGGTACTCCCCTACCCTAGCACTTCCCTTTTCGGCCGTCTTAGGGACTGAGGTTTCTGCCTCCATGTTAGTAACCTTCTTTCCCACAGGCAGAGTGGTGGCAATCTCGGTTTTCAGCGTGATCTTAGCTTTGGGTTTCTTCTTTCTCCATCTAAGGCTCTTCTTCCCGATTGAGGCTACATTGAGGTTGCTCGGACTTGGCAACAATATGCCGGCCTACCTTGTTTATGCTCGGGTCATGACATGCAATGGGATAGGTGTGGCCTCCCCATCGAGATTCTCGACATTGAACAACCCCAATGGGACAGATGGCACATTGGCTGAACTTGAGGATGGTTTTCGCTTGGGACAGTCAATGAAGAGGTGAGTGATTCCGCACTCTGGGCATCTTAGGTCTGTCTTATCTCTATTTGTTACTCCCGTTCAAGGCAATGTGATGAGACATGCCTTAGATGATCGCAAGTCCAACATATGATTGGATCCTGCATCTACCCTCCTAGGCCTCTACCTCAGCCTCTTCCTAACACCATCACCGATACTGGCCGATAGTCCATAAGGATTATGTTGCCCTTGTTGTCGTGCAAGACGTATGGGTATACGTGAGTCTCTTCCTCATTTGGCTCCTCCACATAGTGGACTGGCGCGTCAATTGGTGGATGAGTCACATAGGGACAAGGCGGTCTTGGTATACCTTTAGGATTTATGTCCATTCTGGGAACAGCCAGCTTAACGTCATTAGGCACAGGAAGGGCCAATGGGGCCGCCCTTCCGAAGAATTATTGGGGTCTGCTCGCTAGGTATGGCTAGCCGTAGGGTTGTGAGTAAGGAAGTCTTCTTGATAATCTGCAATCCGCAACATCGTGACCAAATCTACTACAATTAGCGCAAGGTCGTGACCTAGGGTCTAGACACTCGATCGGCAAGTGGCTTCCGCCACAATACACGCATTGTACGTGCGGGCACGTTGGTCGTCTCAACATATCCTGCAATTTAGCTATCTCCATTTTCACCTCAGTCAAGTCTTGGTTTGTCTTAGAGACCTTCCCCTTGTCCTGGGCTATTGGACCTAATCGTTCACTAGAGGCTGACGCTCTCTCCGAACTTTGCGAGTTGGTTTCTTCTAAATTTGATCTCCTGGAGCTCCACTCTTTTAGCTGCTCATCCACTCGAATGGCCTCTTCAAACATCCTAGCTGTTGAGTCTTACTACAAGCTCGAATTACCTGCCAAGGCCTTATACAGCTCCTCGTTCCATATTCCACTGATAAATATGGTCGACACCGCTCTCTCGGTAGATCGTTCGCCCACGGGGATTCTCTTGAAGAGGCTCCTTACGTGGGTGACATAGTCACGAATGTCCTCTTTCTCCTTTTGCTTGACATTCATCAGTCTCACTAGCAGATTGTCAGAGTATCCGAGCTCAGAGAATCTCTTGATGAAGAGGTCTTTGAGGCCGTTAAAATCCGCTCGCATCTAGACTCGTGTACCAATTCCTACCCTTGGCGCCTATGTAAAGCCTGAATGCCTGAGAGTGTTGAGTCAAGTTTGTGAGGCCATTGTCATCGCATACTTGCTTGAATTGCTCTACAAAGCTGTATGGGTCATCATGGGGTTGGTACTTGTTGAGTTGCTTTGCAACGATTGGGATTCTAGACTGGCCCTTGGAGCCTTGGTTTGTTCCTAATCATGTTAGTAATGATGTCGCTAGGGCTGCAGCACTCTTCTCTCCTGCAGTGTTATCGAGCAATCGCTTCATCAGAAGCTCACTCAATGTCAAGTCTCCTTTCAAGGCTCTCTCGTGATCGGTTTGATTCCCACCTACCAGGTTCAACACCTGTTGTACCTGGCGCAATTCTGTGTTCTGTCTTAAGCTCCTAGCATGCTAGTCCTGGTTGTATTTCACTATGCCTTGCAGTGCCTTGTGGGCTAGCTTCCGTTCCTCCTCCAAGTCTGTTATGATGGCTTCTGTTGTTCTACCACGGTGCTCATATCGCGCGTACGCATCGTAGCTACTTACCACTGCTAGATTGCCTCTGGAAAAACTCCTAAGTCGAGTCCCTCGTTTGGCCTGCGATTTGAGTTTTCCTCTGACATGATCGCATTCTCGTGCTCCACCAAGCTGTCGATCAGGCTGCACAAGCTGGTGAGATCCACTTCTCTAGTGTTTCTTGCTTAGTCCTACTATACCTTGGTTGTCCATCTATGTCTTCGAATCTTCTCCTACTCGTGGGTTCCTTGAGGTGTTTATTTGAGTGAGTTTCTTAACTTATTACATCCAATCCTCAATTTACCCCTCCTCAATGTGTGTGTTCTTTCCCGTGCACTTGTGCTCAATTAGGCTTTCTGCTATCCTTAAGTGTACTTCAGATGTGAAAATTCAAGATGAGTGTAGAAAACAAGTGTCTAAACGGCTTACGTATCCTCTCGCTTCATTTTAGGCCTAGTAGCCTTGTTGCCCCGCATCTGGGCATCTTGATTGTCCTTGAGTTATTCGTCCAAGTTGTAGGGGCCAAGTGTGTCACTCGGATGGGCCGAGGACTGAGTCAAGAGGGCTGAGGGCCAAGGATCAAGGCTAATGGGCCAAGGGTTGAATGGTGTAATAGGCCGAGTGGCCGAGTTAGGTGGGCCGAGTCAAGTGGGCCGAGTTAAGTGGACCGAGGGCCGAGTGGTGAATTCGGCCGGGCCGAATGTCAACTTGTCCGAGTGGGTTGGGCTGAGTCGGCAGTCGGTTCTACCTAATGACTAGTTGGTCAATTTATCATCCTTTTATTTCTATTGTTGATTTAGAAAAGCTCCCAGCTAACCAAGACCACTCTACCATTGGACGTCGGGGGTCATGCCCACCCGCTTTCCTTTGATGACAGAATCGTCTTTAGTTTTTTAATTACCTACGGCACATTTATTGTAACATATACAACTAGCTTCCTTAATTAGTCCCTTAAATTATATGTTCATTCACGTAATTTATCTCATGGACATGCATATAATTCAAACAATCCTTGAATAAAACAAACATCCTTATTATATTGAAAGCTTATTACAATTTCCATCTTTCCAACCCTACAGAAAATACACAGAATTCCATGAGGGTATTCTGCCCACCAAGATTCTACCCATGTAACTAATATTTAGGGTTCTAGAATCCTATCTTGGGTCACGAAGGGGCTCGTCAGATTCTAGGAACAATGCAGCATTTACAATTAGAGTCCCCCCCTAGCACCCCACATTTTCTACTACTCGAGACTATCCCTATTGACAGACCTTTCACTAACGGATCTAGTCTAAGCCTCAAGAAGTGATAATCATGACCCCCTTAAAGTAGGGTCTCGAAAGCTAGCTTGGGGGTAGCCTAACGCGATCCTTCCTTTTATCCTGTTTGTTAATATTTTGAATTAGAGATCTAGATTCTAGCAAACACAAATAGTCCTTTCAAATGTATATCAAATGATTTAATGACAATCACACCATCGTGCAATTCACAACTTCCATAGCCAAGGTAGACCTTATCCTAAGGTAACCTTACATTCGAATGAGGATTCTCCTCCCCATAAAGAAGTGTTGAGTACATCTCTTACCACATGTCAAGCAAGGCATGAATTTTCCATTTGGGCTATCTTACCCAATATAAGCGAAATTCCTTAAAGAAATATATTGTGCCAATAACTTAACGAGATGGCTTACAGATCCTTTAAATAGAGTTTCACTTTTTAAGTATCGGTCAACACTTAACCTTGTCGTGTTTGATCATAACTATATCGAATGTGCATAAAGACATATATGCAATATCCTCTGGCAATTATCTCCAACATGATTCTATGATTTAGAATCTCAATTAATTTAGCTACAATTCATAGCGATTAATTGTTTATGTGTGTACTAGTACTCTCTAGCCTCATCAACATCCAACTCACCTCTACTTGTGGCAATTTTCCCAATTCATCCATACATGCAAATAACATGCTAGATGAAACTATCAATTTGTGTAAGTGTAAAATATAAAAGCTAATATTTTATGTACTTATTTTATATGGAAAAATAATAACCTAGTAATGAATAACCTGGTTTGGCATGATGACATTGGGAATTTCTTCTTTGCTCGCACTTGCTGTGGGAGCTTTCGCTCAACCGCCAAGACCCACGGACCGCTTATTGTTTCAAGCGTTCCAAGCCGAGCACTAATGGCTACCTCTCACATAACCAATGCGCCATCCATATCTATGGGTGTAGTGAGCTTACCTCCGTGCCGTTCAAGTTACCTTGTTACCATGTTTCCGACCACGTAATGTTACCGTGTTTCCGACCACGTTACCGCAGCACAGAGGAACGGAAACTGGGAAGAAGGAAAAAGAGCAAAAAAGGCACCTTGGCTGGCAACCAATCCCTGAAAAATTCAAATATTCGGACACGGCCCTCAAAAGGCTTCGGTGTGGGGCCACGGCAATAAAAGGGGAAAAGGCACACCATTAAAATATGGGAGCGTCCCCAAATCGGTGTAAAAGAGTGCCAGGCTCGCTCCTGTGCAAAGTGTATGCATTAGTGGGAATAGGGTAAATTAGAATGGTGGGAAATAGGAAAGAGGGCCTAGGCTACGGCTGGCCATGTAAAAGAGGAAAAGGGGATGACCGCCTGGAAGGGATTTAGGGTTTTGTATATAAAGTTGAAAAAATGAATGAGAAGCTCATTCTTTGGTGTGTGGCAAAAGGAGTCCTCTCCTTCTTCTCTTCTTCTCTCCTTCTTGCTTGTGTGTGTGTACTTGAGAGAGGGAGTGTGAAAGTGTGAGAGTGTGAGTGTGTGTGAGGGTGAGGGATCAAGAGGGTGAAGCTCTTCACCATCTCCTCTCCTCTTCTTCTCTTCTCTTCCCTTCTCTTCTCTTGCGCGTGCGGCTATGGAGGATGGAGCTTGGAGATGGAGGAGGCTTGAGCATGCTTGCGCTAGCATCTAGGATCATAGAGCTATCGGAGTGCGCGGGAGAGGAGGGTACTCGATCGAGCATCAAGGTAAGCTCACTGCATTCGTAGGATCAAAAGCGCGTCGGTTAGGTAAGAGATAGCCATGAGAGCTCGCTTGAAACACTTGAAAGAATAAGCGGTCCGAGGGTCTTGGCGGTTGAGCGAAAGCTCCCACATTTTGGTTCCGTTGCCGAGACCACGGATTCAAGCTTGAGCACTTGCGCGCCTCACATCGAGCATCGAAGTAGGGTATTCATCCTCGAAACGGAGCTTGAGATAGGTAGGAAGTTGGGTGCTTTTAATCTTCGGAACAAGTAAGTGTTTTGGATATTTTGGTTGTTGATTATTAGAAAGCATGGAGAATGTATTCCAGTTTTTTGTCTTTGATTTTTGTTGCATTTAGCGTAGGTTAGAGCTAGGAGATCGAACCAGAAGAGGGTAGGGTTCACTATTTCAAAACAAAGTAAAAGCAGGGAAAAAAGTCATGCAAATGCGCAAAATGCTCGCTAGTGAGGACTAAGATCGATAAGAGAGGGATTAGGGGTGTCAACACCACAGCTGGGAGGGGCATATAAGAACCGGGAGGCCAAAAGAGAACTCATTTGTGCCATTTCAGAGTGAGAGAAAGAGAGAGAGAGAGCTAGGAAGCCCCAGGCCATGTGATTCGATCGCAACACTGACGCACTCACCGACCCATTCAGGTATATCAATCCATTCCTCAAATCCCCTAGATGGTATCTAGAGGTTTGTGCTTGTAATAGTTGAGTAAATCGCAAGAACCGGGCAAGATCGGCATTGCGCGGTTTCAGTCACACCGTTTTCGGCCCGTCCAAGTTATTGCTCCTGGGCCGAGGCCCAGAATCGGCCCAGAATCGGCCTTCGGCCCCTTGCCATTCGGCCACTCGGCCAGAACCCTAGTCGGCATTCGGCCCATCTGAGTCAACCCGTCCGAGAGACTCTCTTCGGACCGTCCGAGCCATAACTTTTTGACCACGTGGCACATTCGGCCTGGTGCCGTTCGGCCCGTCTGAGCAACCCATCCGAATTCCACAATCAGAACTCGGCTACACCCGGGATTCGACCCTTGGCCAACCGCGGTTCGCGACCTGTCTGAATCTGTCAAACCCGTCATTCGGCCCGTCCGAGTGACCCACTCGGACCCTGCAATTCGGACCACTTGGTCCGAATGCAGCCTTTTGTCAAAGTTGTCAGAAATTTGACCCAACCGGGAAACGCGCATTAGCACAACTTGTCGAAACCCTTCGAGCGTTCAGAACTTGATTCTGGCACCCGGGCTAAGAGAAATTGTAGTACATAGCCGCTTAGCGGTAGGCAGTAGATAGTTGAGGGAGCCACGGACTAGAACGCAAGCCGCTGAACCACGAAGACCCGATCGATTAGAAGTGAACAAGGAAACAAACAAGGAACCCTAAACCCTGACTAAACGGCCGAAGAATGGACCCACAAGCCTATCAGGCCAGAAACGAGCGAGAGTGAGTGGGGCGCCGAGAAATTGCTTGCTGCACTCACATTGGATTCTGCACTTGAAGTACACTTAAGGAAACTGAAAGCCTGATTGGGCACAACTGCACGAGGACAACACACTCACCGAGTGGTGGTAAATTGAGAATTGTATTCAGTAATTAAGGGACCTCACTCAGATAAAGCGCTCAAGGAACCCACCAATAGGAGAAGACCCAAGACATAGACAGGCACGCAAAGCGTAGAGGAGAACCAAGCGAGGAGCACCAACAACAAGGACCTGTCACGACTAGTCAACCTGATCAACAGCGCAGCGAGGCGCAAGAATTCGACCATGGCGGAGGAGGGCTCAGACCATCGATTTACCGAGGAGCTCGACGTGAGCGCATTCCCAGATGCTATACAGCAGATGGTGAGTAGTTACGATGCGCATGCCCGGTACGAGCACCATGGCAGAACGGAAGATGCAATCATTGCAGACCTAGAGGAGGAGAGAAGGCTAGCCCGCAAGGCATTGCAAGGCATAGCCGAGTATAATAGGGATCAACAAGCCAGGAGCCTGAGGCAAAGCATGGAGCTGCATGAGGTATAGCGAGTGCTAAACTTGGCTGGCCGGAACCATACGGACTAGGAAAGAGCACTTGAGGGAGACCTGATACTGAGCGAGCTCCTCATGAAACGGCTGCTCGATAACACCGCAGTAGAGCAGAGTGCCACTGCACTAGCAACATCGCTGCTTGTAGGGTTAGGGGCAAACCAGGGCTCAAAGAGTCAGGCCAAAATACCTATTGTCGCCAAGCAACTCGACAAGTACCAGCCACATGATGATCCGTACAGCTTTGTCGAGCAGTTTGAGCAAGTTTGCGAGGCCAATGGCCTCAACGACCAGACTCAACATTCGCAAGCATTCGGACTTTGCTTGAGCGATAAAGGTAGGACATGGTATACAAGCCTGGATGCCATAGAACGGGCCAACTTCAATAACCTCAAGTATCTTTTTGTCAAGAGGTTTGCCGAGGCCGGATACTCCAACAACCTACTAGTACGCCTAATGAACGTCAAGCAGAAGGAGAAGGAGGGCATCCGCGACTATGTGACCCATGTGAGGAGCCTTTTTAAAAGAATCCCTTTAGGCGAGCGACCGACTGATAGGGCAGTATCGACTGTATTCATCAGTGGAATTCGAGATGAGGAGTTGTATAAGGCATTGGCAGGCAACTCAAGCTTGCAGCGAGAGTGGTGGCTAGGGTTTTTGAGGAAGCCATTAGAGTCGATGACCAGCTGAAAGAGCGGAGCTCCAGGAGCTCAAACCTAGAAGAAACCAACCCGCGGAGCTTAGAGAGAACACCAACCTCTAATAAGCGGTCAAACCCATCACCCCAAGATAAGGGGAAGGCCACCGAGACAGACCAAGTCTTGGCAGAGGTCAGGATGGAATTAACCAAGATACAGGACATGCTGAGATGACCAATGCGGCCACACATCCAGTGCATGTACTGTGGAGGGAACCACTTGCCGGCTAAATGTCAAGACCCTAGATCAAGACCTTGCGCCAACTGCGGGAGGTTCGGCCACGATGCCGCACAATGCAGGCTACCAAGAAGGTTTCCATACTCACAACCCTACGGCCAGCCTTATCTAGCTAACAGACCACAGCCATTCTTTGGAAGGGGAGCCCCATTGGCTCTACCCGCGCCTAACGATATGAAACCCGTCGTCCCTAGAATGGACATAAACCCCACCGGCATTCCTAGACCGCCTGGTCCTTATGTGGCCCACCCACCGAGCGACGCTCCAGTTCATTACGTGGAGGAGCCAAACGATGAAGAGACCTACATTTACCCTTACGTCTCGCATGACGATGAGGGTAATGCAGTCCTCATGGACTATCGACCCGTGCCGGTGATGGCGTTGGGAAGAGGACGGGGTAGAGGCCTAGGAGGGCAGCCACAGGATCCAGTCACTTGTTGGACTTGTGGACACCCCGGTCATGTCTCATCGCGCTGCCCTGAAAGAGAGCAGCAAAACAGGGACAAGGCGGATCAAAGGTGCGCAAAGTGTGGAATCACCCATCTTTTCGTTGATTGCCCAAAGCGGAAGCCATCCTCTAGCGCAGCTAATTTGCCATTCGTCCCATTAGGGTTGTTTGGTGTTGAAAACCCCGACGGGGAGGCCACACCTATTCCCTTGCGAGTCATGACCCGAGCCCAAACCAAGCAGGCCGTCATCTCTCTGCCAGGACCTAGCAACCTGGACGCGGCCTCAATAGGGCAGAAAAGCCGCAGGCGGAAGAAGAAGAGGTCGGACGCTAAGGTCGCATTGAAGACCGAGAGTGCTATGACTTTAACTGCTGGAAAGAAAGTCTCAGATGCAGAGGCAGAGACTTCAGCCCCTAAGACAGCCGAAAAGGGAAGCGCCAGGATAGGGGAATACCCGCACCCCAAGCGACAATTGGAGGCCATAGAAAAGGTGAAGGAATGGGTGAGGGAGGCTCAATAGCACCTCAAAGATGCGGGACCCGTCACGGAGGACGAGATCGATGATCTCTCCAGCATAAGCACGCCAAGGTCACCACCTCCACCTAGGTCGGCCAAGGCTACTGTGCCACAAACAGTGCCACTAAGACCAAGCCCGGGCGCAACAGAGCCACAGATCAGCCGTGGCCGTTGGCCCAGACAGCCTAGCTTAAGGAGGAACAAGCACTTAGCAATCTCTTGACCACACTAGTGACCACCCCCGTAACATTTGGCCTGGGAGATCTGCTTAAGCAGCACCCTGCCCTATGGCAGGACCTTAAGCAGTGGGTTGAGGGCGTAAATCCTTGCACGTCAACGCCTTTTGGGAAGGCTCTGAGATGCACGCAGTCCTGCCAGTCCTAGCCCTGGGTGACTCAACAAGGAAGGGAATTGTAGACACGGGAGCTGGGGTTAGTGTACTTAGCCACGCGGTGCTACAAACTTGGGGAAACCCGCCTGTTGAAGCTGCTAGGTTTAACGTTACGCTAGCAAATGGTATGAGAGTGAAACCATTCGGGGTCCTGAAAAATTGGCCAGTGAAGATCGCAGGAGTCCAGTTCTCCGTTGACTTTATAGTCATGAAGGGAGTGGACTACGATGTCCTATTAGGCCGACCTTGGATGTGCAACGCTAGAGTCATCAAAGATTGGGGTAATGGCTTGATCTTCCTTGGCAATAGAACTAACGCCGTACGAATAGAAATGGACACTTGGAAAACCTCACTAGTCGACCTGGACGCCATCTCAGCTATGCTCAAAGGGAATACTCAGGTCAAGAAGCCCTATGAGTCCTTGACCAAGTATATCCCCTACCCAGAGGATGAGCGGGATTGGATGCACGTCCTCGCTACAATTGACCTACCGTTCTCCGACCAGGAGGCATACGAGCAAACCATCAAAACGGTCGGCAAGGCAAACGGAACACTGCCTACGCCACTCTACATGATGGCAGCAAGCCCCCACGAAGGGCTTGAGCCTGTTACCTTCCAAGTGCCTTCCAACAAAAGGAAACTCCAGGGAATACTGGAGTACTTAACAGACCAGCTAACAGGCAACGTAGCCGCCAACTTCAAGCCGCTCCAGGACCTCTTGGAGGAGTCCAAGTGGAAGTGGACCAGGGTGCACGAGCTGAACCTCAGGTATAACTGGGCCTTGGTCCCCGACCAATGAGACGACCCAGAGCAAGCCTTGGGAGACGATGAGCAGTCGAGCGATAAAGATTCCTGTGACGAATACAAAGATTGCCAATCCTTCGGTGATGAAAGTGAGGGTGAAGTGGATACCATAGAGTACAACACTGAAGGATGAGAAATTGAGCAGATACGGGCAGACGCCAAGCCGCAGAGGAGACAGGCCCTTAGAATGGACCAAGGAGTCATGTGTACGAAATGTGATCGGGCTTGGTTGGAATGCATAGGAGCCGTAGACGTTGAGCAAGCCGGCCTTGCCCAACCAAGAACGACATCACTGCTTAGAACCGAATCGCCATCTGAACTGCGGCCACCAGGGGAGACCACCTCTACTAGTGAAAATGGGGGGTTTAACTCTGAATCGGAAGTTACTTCTGAATAGCGACCCAGAAATCCCTAGGCCACCCATGACCAGACGCACCATGGGGGACTTACCTGTCCACCTGAGGTGCAAACGGTTGCGGCAGGATGAGGCAAAGTGCCCCAAGGATGCACGATCAGAGTAACAGAGAAAGCCGCAAGACCTCCCCAAATGCTTTACCAAATTCAAAAAAGGGGATAGGGTAGTGATTCTGCTAGGTGCCAAGCACCAAGGGCAAACAAGCGAACCAATCGAACAACCAAGGTCAAGGAGGTAAACCTAGCTCGGGGAGGGGAAGTACCCCGACCGGTGTTCATTACCGAGGACTTGACTACTGAAGAGGAGTTCAGTCTTGTCGCTCTTTTGCGGGAGTACATAGACGTATTTGCTTGGTCCTTAGATGAGCTACGAGGGGTAGATCCGAGTGTTGTGACTCACAACATACCCATGACGTCAGATGCAATGCCGGTCAAGCAGCGGCTGTACCCCATGAATCCAAAGCACGCTCATGCTGTCAAGGAGAAAATCGACAAGCTGATGAGAGCTGGATTCATTTAAGAAATTGAGGACACAGATTGGGTGTCACCCATAGTGATCATGATGAAGAAAAATGACAAGATTCGAGTGTGTGTCAATTACAAGAAGGTGAACGCTGCTACAAAGAGAGACAATTACCCCTTGCCGTACACCGAGCACATGCTGGAGAGGGTGGCAGGTAAGGAAGCCTACAGTTTCCTAGATGGCTTCTCAGGGTACAACTAGGTGCAAGTGCATCCTGTAGACAGGCACAAGACCGCCTTTGCCACTGAGTGGGGCGTCTTTGCTTATGTAGTCATGCCCTTTGGGTTAACCAATGCCCCCGCCACCTTCCAACGCCTTATGTGCACCATATTCAAGGACATGCTTCGTAAGGAGTTGGAGGTCTTTGTTGACAACCTGTGTGTCCATTCGACCTGGAGTGAACATCTAGACAAACTCCGCACGGTCTTTGAACGGTGTCGCTTATATCGCCTCTCCCTGAACCCCTTGAAATGTCAGTTTTGGGTGAAGCACGGATGCATCTTAGGACACGTGGTGTCAAAAAACGGCATTGCCACGGACTTCTCGAAGGTCAGGGTTATCATTGACCTCCATCCCCAAGTAATTACAAGGGAGTTCAATGCTTCTTAGGTCACACAGGATACTATCGTCGGTTTGTACTGAACTACGCGCTGATCGCTAGGCCATTGTGCAAGCTACTAATCATCTTCGAGTGGACCGAAGCATGCCAACGGGCGTACGAACAATTGAAAAAGGCTCTAACGAAGGCACCGATTCTGCGAGCCCCGGACTGGACCACTACCTTCCACGTACACATTGACGCCTCTAAATTCACCGTAGGAGCAGTGTTGTGCCAACCAGGTGAGCATAACTTGGATTACCCAGTGAGCTTCGTTAGCAGGCAACTCACTGAGACAGAGATGAATTATTCAACAACGGAAAGGGAGGGACTAGCCATGGTGTTTTCCGTGAAGAAATTCCAGCACTATCTACTGCCCTCACCTTTCATTTTCTTTGTGGACCATCAAGCCCTGCTCTACTTGGTAAACAAACCTTGCGCTATAGGACGCATAGCTCGTTGGCTCCTCCTACTCCTAGAGTTCGATTTCTCTGTGGTGATACGAAAGGGAAAACAGCATTACATGGCTGATCACATGTCCCGTATACCCACTGGAGAAGCAGCTGGACAAGGCATCATTGACGAGTTACCTGACGCCCACCTATTCCACCTGTCCAGAGAAAGAGACCTATTTAAGGCTGATCTGACGCCACACTGGGCAGATGACATAGTCCAAGTGCTCAAGCACGGACTACCTGAGCGACCTATAGAAAAGGATGACTTAGGCATTTGATATTGAAGCTCCAGCCCTACCAGCTAATTGCAGGCCAACTCTATAGGTTGGGGCAAGACGGGTTGCTGCAAAGGTGTGTGTGTGAACATGAGATGCACGATGTGCTCTCAAAGGTGCACATCAGCATTGCAGGGGGACACTTTAGCGGAGACACAACAGCACGGAAGGTGTTGCAGTCCCAACTATGGTGGCCCACACTTTTCCGCGATGCCAAGCGATTTGTTAAGCATTGTGACGAGTGCCAGCGGGAAAAAGTTCCGATTCGTAAGGATCAAATGGAGTTAACCCCAATTGTTGCTCGCCAACCCTTTGAAAAATGGTGAATTGACTTCATAGGACCAATAAGCCCCGCAGCGTAATACTTGCAAGCCAAGTACATCGTGGTGGCCACGAATTACCTCACAAAATGGGCAGAGGCAAGAGCAACACGAAAAAACGACGCTAGGATGACTGCCAAGTTCTTATGGGAACAAGTGATCTCGCGCTTCGGTTGCCCCATCGAACTCGTTAGCGACCAAGGCACACACTTCATCAACGAAGTGATAGCACATCTCCTATCCACCTTTCTTATCATCCATCGCAAATCCTCGCCATACTACCCTCAGGCTAATGGCCAGGCAAAATCAACTAACAAGATTCTTATTAACGTCCTAACTAAGGTGGTCTCAGCCTCGAGAAGCGACTGGGACAACAAGTTGATGGCCGCCTTGTGGGCCTACCGCACAGTTCATAAAACAGCCGTCGGTCAAACCCCCCTTTAGGCTAACCTATGGGACTGAAGCGATTCTACCGGTAGAATTCTTCGTCCCTAGCCTGAGGATAGCACTCCAAGAACGATGGAAAGGGAAGGAAGCATGGATGCAATGCCTGACCGAGCTGGAACGCCTGTCAAAGACTCATCTTCTGGCCACCCACGCGCTCATCTGCGAGAATGCTCAACGAAAAATGTGGTTTGACAAGCATGTCAAGCAGCGAGACTTCGAACAAGGAGATCTTGTTCTGCTATACTCAGTGAAAGGACACAAGCAAAAAATGAAGTTCCGAGGACTAGGCCCCTTTAGAGTACGCATGATTGGTAGAACCGGGAATGTTGAGTTGGAAACACTTGACGGTGAAGGAGTGGGCTTTTTTAACGGCAGCCGCGTAAAGAAGTACTATCCTCCTCCCCATCCATTACATGAGCCACCCATGCTAGCAACCCCGTTGAACGTCTGAATGGCAATTGTAACCGATCTTACGGATCAGGACGAAGAAGCCGTAGCACCGACATGTCTAGGAATCACAGTCACAGCCGGCACGGTGTATTCTTTCGATGCCTTGATTGATGAAGGGGCCGACTACAACATCTTGACACATGACCATTGGACACGCATTGGTCAACCAACGCTACAGCCCACTAATGCCAACCTCACCCCATTTGGGGGTGCTGCCTATTCACTCCTAGGGAAGTGCAAGGCACTTGTTTCTATCGAGACTAAAAGTTTACCAGCCTTCTTTCATGTGTTGCCTAACACCAAGGAAGTTGGTAATCTATCACTATTGGGTCCCACCTTCAAGAAGCTAATGCATTGTAAGGTGGATTACAACCTAAACCGCATTCATCTTGCCATCGGCGGCACCCAAATAGTAACGACCTTCAGCAAGGCCTGTCATGATTCCTCCACCATCACGACGCCGCCGGTAGAAACCCCCAAAACCACACCCCAGACCCAGTCTAAACGTACGAAACCTGTGGCTTCATGCCACGCACTCGACCCAAAACCCAAATCCACCAAGAATGCCCACAAGGCCAACAAGCCCAGACTTATGTGGGTGCCAAAACGGTAGGAACCGCATTCGGGTACACCACCCAAACGGGACCCTAACCGCCAAAAACGTCAGCCGTTCCGGCCTAGGAGGCAATATAGACGCTATTGCCATAGCCAAACGACCATGCTGCGATGGATTCGTAAGGATCTCTTGCGGACACAAGGATACTACGAGGGCAACCCCTGGATCTGGGTGCCTAAAAATGGCCAGCTAAAAAGCTCATCTACAAGTCATATCGCCCTAGAAAGGAAGGCTTGCACATGGAATAGCCAGCACATAATCAGCACACCATTACCAGCAACGGCTAGTAAGCCTCAACTTGTCTATCGACCAAAGCAACTGCCACAAGTCTTAAACCTGCTTACTCCAGAGGGCTTGAAAAACCCTATGACTGCTCACTCAGAACCCAGCCCAACCCCCATGCCCCCAGAGCTCCCTACAGCACCTCAATGTGTTTCTGCAAACAAAGCCCAACATGTGACACCGATGAGGCAGTCACCACTATCCAGTCCAGTTGCACCAAGCCCATCAACGGGTCTTAGACCCTCGTACGCGGTAGGACCTTTCCTTTCCTTGGCTAACGACCTTGGCGCGACCTCTGGGGATGACTTAATAACCTGCATCAGGATATTGGACGACACTTTCACCACATTCGCTAGAAGCTATGAGCGGCTAGACCTAGGCCTCCTTGACAGAACCCTTGCTTCGGAGGTTAGTGCCTTACCCTGCACATGGGCGGAATACAAACTCATAACTACTAAATTCCCCAAGATAGCTGAAGAACTCGTAGCAAACAATGAAATCTCAAGGGAGCAAGCGACGCTCAGACGCCTAGTTCCTTCATATCGAAAGCCTTCCCGCTCTGTTCCTGAAAGCGAACTGCACGAGCTCATGCAGATGGCAAGCTCGCCCTCCATGTTCTTACAGCAGTGGTTTGCTCTGCGAATCCAATGGGAGAAAAAAGGTTACTGAATAATGACCAATGCTGAGCAACACAGGGCAATTAAGACCATTGAATACGATCCCACTTACGCGGCACCCATCTCGTTTAGGGTTTTGGCCATCACCCGCAATCAGCACCTAGACGACCATGTGCTCGCCCACCCCTATATTGACCAACTCCTCACCAAAGAGGAATTACATGTCGCTAGCCGTCTTAATACTGGGGATCTCTTTCATGATGTCTTGACCTACATCTCCCAAGTCTCTGTCCAACTGGCTACTCTCGATTGTCATGCGCAACTGGAATACAACCCACAATTCTATACGTGGTTTCTTCACACGTCAATTCCTACCCCAACAGCACCAACGCCACCCTTTAACTCCCAATCCTAGGAAGGATTCTTCTCTCAGCCGGAAGACAGGTGGTACGCATGTACGTGCAAAAGATATACGCATGTACGTGCAAAAACCCGATGAAAAGAAAAGTGGGAAATACGGTGGAGGAAATTAGATAGGAAATGAATAAAAAGGGGGGTATGGTAAAATAAAAAGAGTGAAAGATATAAGCATTGGTGTGGAAAAAATGGCTTCCAAAAATTCAGCTAAGAGTTTAAAAACAGCAAAGCGCTATATGGAAAACACTAACAGAAGTTATGAATTGTGGCAGGGGCAAAAAATGTCGCAGCAAGACCGAGCCCATCAGCTCCCATTCACTGACGAAGAAAGGGAGCTATATTGCATCCAATTGGAAAACCGCGCCTTCGGCCAGCTGAAGTTCCGAACCATCCACAACATCGGAGTCGTGGTGGCAAAGGAGGAGGCAGCCAGAAGAGTGGTGGAACAGTGCAACTTGACAAAATATATTGAAAAATTCTCGCAGGAGCCTGATCATTTCAAATGCGTGGAATTCCTCAGGACATATAATTCAGACCAGGAAGCGGGCACTGTAACAATAGGCCGAGGAGAGGGCGCAAAGAAGGTACCGGTCCGATTGGACCCAGCCTTGGTGGAAAAAGCTCTGGGATTGGCACCGAGGACTGAAAGGAGGCAAAAAAGGGATGTTTACGCCTTGCTAAAAATGAAGAAGGAAGAGGTACTTACAAACGACGGCATAAGCATCCAAGACATCCCCGACGCTGACACCAGACTGCAGGCAAAGTTGGTGCACGTGCTCTTCTCCAGCCAATGATACAACTCTTTAATGCATCAGATTAGTGTGCCCATGCTGGAGAATGTAGCGGTCCACACACTAGATGAGGTGGACTGGAATAGCTACGTGTGGAAGACTATCGATCAAGTGGCCAAAGCACTAGCCCTGGGAAGTGCACCAACAGGAGCAGACTCTCCTGCTTCTAAGGTAACGGAAAGGAAGAAAGCCTCCTCCAAGGCCTCTTTCATCGGCTATGGAGGAGTCTTAACTGCACTAATTCAGGAGGCAGTAAAAGCAGCACAAGAGCCGAAGGAGAGAGAAGGAGAAACGCCGGAGAAGTCGCCCCCTCGACAGGACAAAGACAGGTCCAACGACAGAATAGAAACAGAAGAAGAGGGGGAAGGACCAACTAGTAAGAGGGCAATCAGGACAACAAAGAAAAAGGCAGTGCAGAAGAAGAAAAAGGGTGATGAAGGCAGGAAGAAAGAGAGGGAGGACTTGGAAAGGGCAAAGAAGAAGTCCCTGAAAGAAGCAAAAGAGAGAGAGAGGATGAAAAAGCAGGAGGAGCAGAGGGAAAGAGAGGAGTTGCAGAAGGCCAAGGAGGCATCCAAACAAGAAGCTGAAGCAGAGAAAAGGAGGGAAAAGGAACAAAAAGGGAAAAAGCAGGAGGAGCAGAAGAAAAGACAGGAGGAAAGGAAGAAGAAAGCGGAGGAAGAAGAGGAGGAGCTGCGAAGGAAAGAGGAGGAGGACCTGGCGGAGGCCACACGACGGTCCATCGAACAACAGTGCCGGGCGGACGAACTAAGGAACCTAAGCCCATGCAGAGAGGAGGGGCCTGGATCCAGCACACAGGTGCCAGAATTCGTGCCACCCCCAGTCTCCGAAGGCAAAGGCAAGGCCCCGCTTCATCCAATCCCTACCCTCCTGGTACCTCCCACGGAACTCACCACCGTTACCCCCAGCATCCCCACTAGCGCTGATGTGTCGAATTTCGTGGCGTGGATGCAATATTTTATCAACAAAGAAATGGGCCAGGGGCAGAGCACGGAAACCATGGCCACAGGACAGAAAAGGCCAGCCGCAGATGCAGAGTCCAGGCAGGAACCCAAAAAGCAAAGAGTTGAAGCCTCCACCTCGCCTATTCACGCAACGATGATGCCACCGGCTAATTACGACGAATACATCGCTGAGCTGCTCTCCCAGTTGGAGAGAGCGAAGGAGGAACGCAAAACAGCCGTGGCGGAGTTGGCAGCCGAGAAGGAAACCATGGCCGCTTTCCAGTTGGACAAGACAAGAATGGTGGCGTTACAGCAGCACGAAATTGCAGAGCTAAAACAGGAACTGAAGGCTAGGGATGAGAGAGAGGAACATTGGAGGCAGTTACTTGAGAATGAGACGCAAGAGTTAGTGAACATGCAAAGAGGGCACAAGCTTCTCATAGGGCAGTACGAGGAG
This sequence comes from Lygodium microphyllum, assembly GCF_053477565.2. NCBI lineage: Eukaryota > Viridiplantae > Streptophyta > Polypodiopsida > Schizaeales > Lygodiaceae > Lygodium > Lygodium microphyllum. Next base: position 88,348,755 of record NC_141142.1, on the reverse strand, counting down.
CTTGCTGCAAAAGCTGCTAAGGTGGATGCACTCAGGGAGGAGCTGAATGCTAAAGACGAAGAAAGACAACAAGACATGGAGGAGCAGGAGGAGGAGCTGAAATGCCTAACAGAGCAGCTGACCTATGAATGACAAGAACAAGAGAGGCTCGTCAAGGAACTCGAGGATTATGGACAGAAAATCATGATGTTGACCTTGAGACAAGCGGAAGGCCTGGAAGTGATGAACAAGAGGGCAGAGGAGTGGGCCGCGCATAACGAGAAAGAAAGAAAGAAAGAAAGTTATATTAACGTCTTCTAAAGACCAAAATTGGCCTATGAGACAAACTGTGAGACAACTGATGAGGTCCAGCTATCCAAAATAAAAGTGCTGAATGAAAAGCTAAAAACTGGAAACTAAAAATACGGTGCTGTGAGTGTGATAAGTGTCGTGTATGTGTATGTGTGTATGTAGCTCTGGTACTCCAGATAATGGCTACAAAAGGGGAACAAATGTCGGCATTGATAGGGGAACAACTGTCGGTTGTGATAAAGTGGTGCGATGTGTATATGTAACAGATGCAGGGAGATATACTATCCTGGGATGTAGTAGCAGTCGTCGAAGTCGCTAATAGCAGGTGATCCCTTCTGGATGCAGGATGTGGTACATCGGCGGTGGAGAAAGAGCACACTGGAGGTCTGAGATCCAGTGTATCGAGTGTCGTCGGATCTCAGTCTGCTGTCGATGTAGATCAAGAATCCTCTGGATCTCCTATCGGTGTGGCTATGGGATCTGAAACCCACAGATCCTCGTGCGGCGTTGGGTACGCTGGTGCTCAGCCTGCTGTAGTGTGAGCCCGGAGGTCTGGCTGGAGACTAGTACAATAGCTCTCACTCTGTTTGTCTGAAAGAACTGTGTAATAGTCGTCTGGGTGGGCCCCTCTCTGACTGGGACCCGCTGTGTGCTCTGCTCTCTGATGTGCCATGCCTCTCCCAGAAAACGGCCAAATGATCTCTGATCCATATCAGTCATACATCCCTGAAGTGAGCTGCTCAATGTGTATCTAGATCTCAACTCTGAGTATGCCGGGCATCTGAGAACAAAATGCTCCTCACTCTCCACCTCTGATCTGCAAAGGGGGCATATCCTCTCCTCCCGTGGGATGCCACTGGCTCTGCCACTCTCAAGCTGATGTGATGATACCCTGAGCTGTCCAATAAGAACTCTCAATCGATGTGGCATATAGATCTGCATATATCTCGGAATCTCTATGAATCCTTGCTCTGATATGCTCAAGAACTGTGTATAATAATGTGCCATCTTCGATGGCAGTGGCTGTGCAGGGCTGACCCATGTCCTCTGTATATAAATATGCCATATCTCCTGTCTGATGACTTTGTTCCTCTCTGAGAGAGAGAGGGTGTAAGTGGGAGCCTGAGTATCATATAGAAGAGGTGGGAGTCTATCAATGTCCAGCCCATGTCTGTCAAACCAATCTCTAGTCTGTGCATACCATGATGTGGTATCCCCCGCTTGAGCCATCTCCTGAGATGCCATATATGCTCTGTATGCAATGCGATCTCTGTCCATATCCTGAAATCTGTGTAGGAAGCAGACTGTCTGAAATAGTGCCTCTACTAGCATGGGCGGTGTGGCAAGCTCTGCTCACACAACGTCATGTGGGACTGAGGCCTTGCTGCGAATCAATCTAGATATCATGATCACCTGAGGTCTCTCCATCAATGTCCATACATAATCGGCAAGGCCTGGCCCCCATATAGTTGCTCCATACATCAGTGCTGGAGTGACTAGAGTATCAAAGAGCCACCCCTTGGTGCGGGGCTCCTGGAAATGTGCCTGATGACATTGTTGCTCCATAAGAGCCAATGCTGAGTATCCTCTAGTGAGGCAGTCACGAGCTACCTGTGTCATCGAGAAAATCCCTGAAGCTGCTGTAAAGGTGACTCCCAAATATACATATGATCCAGTGACCTCAATACTCCCTCCTGCTGCCATGAAAATACTCTGTCTGCGTATCTGAGCTGATGTATGGAATATAAGAACCTTGGTTTTACCAAGGTTCACTGTCATGCCTCTCTGTATGCAAAAATCATCCAATGCTAATAAATGCTGCTGTAATCCCTGAGCTGAATCTGAGACCAACGCAATGTCATCTGCATAGAAAATCATTGCGGAGAGCAAGGCAGAGGCAGCCCAAGTGGCCTTCAGCTCAACAGAAGATCTTCCTCAACACCATCTTGGACGTCACCCACACAACACAAGGAGAGTCGCTGGAAGCAGTACAGAGGAAGCTTGGCATGGCGAGAAGGGCTCTACATGCAGGACTACAAATGCCACCACTGTCGGCGGAGGTGAGGCTGAGTGTGGGGGAACAGCGGGAATACCTGACGAGAGTCGGCCTGACCCCCCAAGAAATAGATGCCCTAGGGTTCTAGGAAGAAGCAGTACTCGCAGAACGGTAGGAAGAAGAAGCCGAGCTGGAAATTGATGTGAATCGCTTCAGGGAAGATGTGGTCCCGCAACCCCCCTCACCACAGGCCCAAGATCCACCACAAGTAGACTCAGCTGCAGAGAGAAAAGCCATATCTAAAGAAAGGCGGAAAAATCTGGTGGAAGAGGCCAGACAGAAGCTGAAAGCCAAACCAGCCGTGCTACCATCCGCGCCTCTCCCTCCGTGCCCAGATGATCTCCCGGCAGGATTCCATGCAGAATTGATGGTGTGGGAGGTGTAGGAACTAGCCAAAGAGCCACTCTCCTTCAATTTCCTCCTACCCAACAGTCTGCGGAGGGTCCTACCCCTCAAAGTGATGGACGAGGTGATCGCGGTCGGTGGCCGACTGGGGAAAAGATGGCTGGAAGAGCGGAAAAAGACCCCAACTTCTTGGGGCACCGAACCGGGCGACTACTGGTACGATAAAGTTTTTGAAATCCCCTACACTATACAAAACTATAGGGACCAACCCCTGTGGAGGAGGCGAGTATGCGACATAAGCATGCTCGCCTGGATGGCTTTTTGTAATACCCTGCCGTTCGAGTAGAACAACCCTACTTATATGGCATACCCTTGAAGGGTAGGCGTAGATTTTGATGCCAACCTCCACGGGCGCTATGACTTTCCTAACCCTCAAAAGGCTTCGGTGTGGGGCCACGGCAATAAAAGGGAAAAAGGCGCACCATTAAAATATGGGAGCGTCCCCAAATCGGTGTAAAAGAGTGCCAGGCTCGCTCCTGTGTAAAGTGTATGCATTAGTGGGAATAGGGTAAATTAGAATGGTGGGAAATAGGAAAGAGGGCCTAGGCTACGACTGGCCATGTAAAAGAGGAAAAGGGAATGATCACCCGGAAGGGATTTAGGGTTTTGTATATAAAGTTGAAAAAATGAATGAGAAGCTCATTCTTTGGTGTGTGGCAAAAGGAGTCCTCTTCTTCTTCTCTTCTTCTCTCCTTCTTGCTTGTGTGTGTGTACTTGAGAGAGGGAGTGTGAGAGTGTGAGAGAGTGAGTGCGTGTGAGGGTGAGGGATCAAGAGGGTGAAGCTCTTCACCATCTCCTCTCCTCTTCTTCTCTTCTCTTCCCTTCTCTTCTCTTGCGCGCGTGGCTATGGAGGATGGAGCTTGGAGATGGAGGAGGCTTGAGGATGCTTGCGCTAGCATCTAGGATCGTGGAGCTACCGGAGTGCACGGGAGAGAAGGGTACTCGATCGAGCATCAAGGTAAGCTCACTACATTCGTAGGATCGACGGCGCGTCGGCTAGGTGAGAGATAGCCATGAGAGCTCGCTTGAAATGCTTGAAAGAATAAGCGGTCCGAGGGTCTTGGCAGTTGAGCAAAAGCTCCCACATACCTCCTCTCCCGCGCACTCCGGTAGCTCCACGATCCAAGTGCAAGCTTCAAGCAAGCTCCATCCTCAAGCTCCAAGCTCCAAGCTCCATTTTCGCGAGCAAGACAAGAGAAGAGAAGAGAAGAGAAGAAGAGAGGAGAAGATGGAGAGCTTCTCCTCCTCGGTCCCTCACCCTCACACACTCACTCCCTCACACTCTCACACTCCCTCTCTCAAGCACAAGCTCAAGCAAGCAAGAACAAGAAGAAGAAGAAGAAGAAGAAAGCTACTTTTGGCCACACACAAGAATGAGCTTCTCATTCACTTTTCAACTTTATATACAAAACCCTAAATCCCTTTTGGGCGGTCATCCCCTTTTCCCCTTTTTTACATGGCCGGCCGTAGCCTAGGCCCTTTTTCCCATTGACCTTCTATCTTCCTAGCTTCCTTTGCACCGCCCGTCTACATTTACAAATTGCACGGGTGACAGCCCGGTGCTCTTTTACAATATTTCAAGGTGCGCCTTTTCCATTTTAAAATGCGCCTTTCCCCTTCGGCATTTGCCTTGGACTTTTAAGGTTGCCCTTGCGCTTTTGGTCTTTTTTCCTCTTCTTCCTTCAGTCGGGCTACCTTTTTTCCCGCCTTTTCCCTGCGTCTTTTCTGCTTTATTTTGCTTTCTTCGTGTTGGGGTTAACATTATCCCCCTCCTAGGCGAGTGCCAATCCCATGGCACTCACCGTCATAGGTAGCAGGCTGTAGCATGCACCAAAGATGTGGGTGACAAGGACGCCGGTGGTTTCCGTGGAGAAGTGTTGGTGGTGGTGTGGAAGAAGGTCATGGGGGCCTATTGGTGGCCAGGGTGGCTGGTGGACGGTTGTTGGAGTTGGTGGTAGGGCTATTCTGTGTTGGGGATTGCATTGAGGGCTAGCACAAGTGGTGGTTTGTTGGGGATTCTACACATGACGATTCTTTGCGGGCTTGTCGGATGGTAAGGGATAAGCATTCAGAGTTGGGTGTTGATGAAGAGCAAACGACACTTTCGTTGGAGTCTCCAACACCTGCAATTGAAAACCTCTCCTGTGGTCTCTTCCTAAGGGTAGTGTTAGTCTTCTCTATTGTGCACAAGATTGAGTGCAATTAGTTTGGGAGACAAGTCAAACTCTAAGCAAGCTGAGAGTATTGTCCTGCACTTGAGGACCCAAACTGTGTATATACTTCGGTGCAGATATTATGTGAGTGCTCGTGCATACTTAGATATTACGTAGTTAGAAGACTGTCGACCGGGTTCCTTGTATAGCAATGGGTTAGTGTAGCAAGGGGCTAAGTTGATGGAAAAATTTGTCGATGAAGACGAGAAAAGTACACTTGAAGATTGCTTGAGACATCATTATGGTCTTGTCAAGGCCATGTAGTATAATTGAGATCCTTGATGTCTAGCTCTTGGTAGCTAGTGACTACCTATAGTGCTTGAAAGGTATGGTGTACTTTTCCATTGTCTTTCATGCCTTGCTTACCACTGTGGATTGTAATGGCATTGAGATGAGTGCAAAAGAATTGTGCAAGTGGTTCAGGGTGACAGGTCTAACCATAGGCGAGGCGAGCTCCCTAGGTATGTCCTGCCCTTAATGTGCCCTGAACAATTGTGGGGGATGTACAAAGGGCTAGGGGATTAGAGACGGAGCCAGCCAACCAAGGTCACTAGACATACCTAATTTGAGGACCCCTAGGTGCGGTGCTGTGATCGTGTGTGCTTTTTTTTTCTTTTCTTTTCTTTTCTTTTTTCTTTGTTTCTTTCTTTCTCTTTTTTTTTTTGGTGGGAAAAATGAATACAATCAATGCCATACATTGAGGCTGTTAGCCTTTCATTTGGATTGAGAAATGTTGGGATTCAAAGGCTATGAAGAATTGATATTACAGAGATGATTGTGTCACCAGCCTTGATGCTAGAGGAACTATTGTTGAGGTGAAGAGAAACACTTGAGATTTTACAAACCTCTTTGTAACATGTGAGATATCGAACAATTGAGCTGGCACTTGGAGTGAACTGTGCATGGTCAAGGGCAGAGCATCTTGCGAATTGTATCCTGGATGATGAAGAGACGTTTGCCCTTATTGAGAGCGTGGCTCCTGCCCGAACATAGAGTCTGGCCAAGATGGAGGAGGTAATCGATGATTATGCTTTGGCCATGCTCAGTCGCAATATGTGCTTTTTCTGCAGAGGTGTCCTTGGGTTCTCATCTAGTGGCGTTTCCGTCATGGCTTTTGTTTCTTGGTATTCATGTCACTTCCTCCATAATGGTTCTTTGTGGGGTTGGTGGTCTTGTGGTGACTTGGATGTTAAATGCTTCTAGACATTGACCTGTGTCATTCTGCATCAACTTGTCACTTCGTGAGAGTACATGCTCTCTTGCATTAAGTACATCAGACCAATGCAATCATGTTAAGACATAATTTTTCAGAATGCTATGATGTCTATTGGGATGCCTATTTCATTGCATGTTAAGGTCACATACATTAACGAGAGGTAACGGGAATGTGTACAAGTGGGGATCTTGCCCCTTTACTCATCAAAAAACAAAATGTTCTGGCATGCTGACTTGTCGAGCTACTTGTACATCATAGGGGTTTAGTCGATAGGTACGAGGCGGGGTGAGTCCGGTTGGCTAGGCGACCGGGGCGGTGCTAGTGCGGGGCTTCCATGAGGCTGGGCAGGGAACATGTCGGCCGGGACATGAATGGTGTAGTCCCGGGCCGCGACCGTTTTCAAAATGTCCTTAAACAGTTCATTAAATTCTTCCCTGTCTCGGGCCACCTTTTCTGCCCTTGAGCATCTGGTGCCCGAGTGTACATTGGGGGTTTGTGCCACTGGCATTGCCACCTGCTGCGCGTTTCTTTGAGTCTCGAATTTCTTGATTCGAGGATTCTTTGGCCTTTGTCTGGGACAGTGTCGCTTAGGGCCTCGCTTCTTGGCATACCCCTTGAGGGTGGGCACATAGCGCTCCGGTGGAGGGGCGCGTGTCGCATGTTCCCGTCGGAAGCGGAGAGCGTCTTTGCAAGCCAACTGCCCTAGGCTCTCCATGTTTTCCTCGTAGGGGGACCTGTCAGGTGCGAACCAAGGGTTAGACCTTGATATAGGATACAATTGTTCGCATGGAAGGGATTTTAGTGTGGTTTATCAAGCGCATATGACAAGAAGGGGAGGGGTGAGGCATGCAGTGTTTGTTGTAGAGGGATGGCCCCCATGATGATGTTTGTTTTGCCTCCAGTCATTAGCAGATATTGGCTTATGCTAAGTTGTGTGGACTGGTTGTCATGAAGTGGGACAGGGCACATCCTCGAAAGGATAGACCAAAAAGGAAAGAAGGTGTATAGAAAGGGACTACACCCTGTCTACACCATCAGAGTTGTTGGTCAAGGCTTCCTCTGGCGGTAATGTGGGCTGCATGCCCTTCACTTCGAGGTGGGGATGGTCACACGGCTTTTAAATGCATGATGAGAGGAGGACTTGAGGAGCTTAGTTTGTCAGATCCAACTCTTCTCCCTGCGCCGCTTGACTATCATTGCTTGTGTGTGTTGACATTGTTTATACATGGTGACAAAAAAATCAGTGTTTATTTGTATACATATTTATGAACCCATGTCACTTCATGAGGATAAGAGCCAAGTGTAGAACTCGGGGTTGTACCGGAGCGTGGCGCACGCATCTAGTATTCGTGGCAGCTTAGTTAATACCGATAGATATTTTGCCACATCGAGTAGCATGGAACCTTGTCCGAGTCTACTGGCTATATGTAACTCCTCCTCAGTGAGAACCTTATCAACCAGAGTGTTTTCTTGGCTAGGTCTAGCCAAGTCCATACCCCGAATGGTAGTCAGCACACTCGAAGGGAAGTTGGTGGAACATAGGTTGGGTCTCTTTGAGACCGCCATTTGGCCAATCGCTCCTCTGAGACTGTCATGATCTGAGCCCCTAGTTCGGCCATTACAACGCGGCTTTCTCACCAACGCTGCTCAAATTGACTCTGGCCTACTGACAGTCGCTTTAGTTGCTCTATGTCTACGAGATTCGGTCGACAGAGCACTTCATTGAACGAGACGGTTAAGCGCATTTCGTCAGCCTCCTCACATCAGAGATGAGTCGCATGCGTTCATGCAAGAGCCTGTCGTAGTGCTTGTCAAGATGTTCTTGCTCTTCCCATGATAGAGGAAAGGTCACGTAATCTCCAAGCTGCTCCTTGGGGATTGTGCCCATGTCCGCAAGGACGTAGACACGTGCGACCACTTTGAGCTTAGCATCCAACTCAATTAAGCATTCTGTGACACTTCTATGTTCAACGAGGGCTTGCTCGGTTGCTATCTCATGCAAAGTTCTAAGAGTTTCCTTAGGCTTTAGCATGGCTGGGGGCTCAGGCCTAGATGAGCAAGATTGGTCAATGCTAGGATTTCTTATGTTCTTGGGGTTCTCACGTTTCTCCTGAGGTTTTGCTGCTATTTTGTCATGGTTCTTCTCGGATGTAACTGGTATAGATTTGTCACCCTGTTGTGATGACGTTGTATCCACTCTTGATTGGTCAATGCGAGTTCTATTGTCAGTGGATAGAGTGTTGCAAGCAACTATTGATGGCAACGGTTGCTTTGGTTTTTCAGAGCACATAGATGTGTCTGAGGTTTCACCGCTGTTAGGAGAGGCATCAGTGGGCTCATTGGTGGATGGACTCGATGCTTTATTCATCAACTCTCTAGCGCCCTTCGTCTCAATGTTCTTGGGGTCCACAACCACCTGCAACTGTTGTTGTTTTCTCTGCTTTCTCCTCTTTTTCTTGGTCAGTGAAGGTGCCTCTCTCAATGACTCAGGACCCTGGACTAGGTCAACAGTTGATGTGCTTGGTTGGGCCTCAGCATTCTCTCTCTCTAGTGTGTCCTTATGGGACATGGCCGTGGCCTGCTGAATAGCCTCGCTAGCTTGTGAGGATACAACTGCCTCCATTTTTGGAGAGTCTAGCTCTTCCCTTCTGTTCAACTCCTCTAGCCTAGGCTTTAGGCTCTTTGAAAGTGTTGGAGTTGTCAATGAAGTTGGTTGCGACACCCCCTCCATAGGTAAACCACTAAGGACACGTTTCGCAAGGGGCGTTGTCACGGCCAAAGATTGTGACTGATGTGGTCCCTAATTGGAAGTAGTGGTGGCTAGTTCAGTGGACTGGCTACCATTGGTAGACTGCGGTGTCAAGTCCTTAGGCAGATCAGAAGTGGTCGTGCCTTTTGTTGCCCTCAGAGCATTCACTTGCGTAGATCGAGTATCCGTTGATCTAGCCACGGTGGATTGCACAGGCACATCCTTAGGTTGAGAGCTAAGGGTGGTGTCATGTCCTGCCTCTTGGACATTTGGAAGCTTTGATGTAGGTTGAGATTGGGATTGAGTAGCCGCACTTGACTAGTGTTGTGCTTCCTGTGTCCATTTAGGGGAAGAGGGTGTAGGAGACTTGGGACTCCTACGTGGGCTTGGCACTGATTGGAGAATTTGCTCGAGGCTATTAGGCGATTGTGGCATTTGTTTTGTTGAGCCATTAGCCACCTTACAAGTAGCATGGTGCCCCTTATCCTCTTGGGGAATCAAAGGCTCTTTGGGCACTAATGGCTTTTGTGCACGCTCAATGGCTACATATGTCATCTGCTTATTAAGCATGCTAGGTTGAGGCTCTTTCTTTTGAACACTCATGTTTGCTTTCTTTCCTCGAGACCTAGAGTTTCTCTTAGATTTTCTCCTGTGCTTCGTTGCTTTTGATTCACTCTAGCCTTCAGCTGATAGAGGTGGTGTAGCAGGGGATTTTGGTACCCAAATCCATCGGTTACCTGCGTAGTACCCCTGAGCACGTAGCAACGCTTTGGATATCCATCATGGCGTTGTGCTGACCCTCCATCCATGCCTGCGTCTATAAGGCTTGGGCTTCTTTTGGGGTCTTCTACGATATGTGTAAGTCCAAAGCCCATCCTTGGCATTATCTCTTGACCTTCTTGTTTCAAGCATGGCCTCACTCACTGGTTCTCGTTGTTCGACCTATGCTTGTATCAACTCTTTCAATAACTCCTTGCTCTCATTACTAGGCTTGCTTGGTATGTCAAAATGCTCCTTGCCCTTCCCTTGAGGTTTGGCGAGGTCACCCTTGCTAAAAGTCGTGATTATCCTCACACCTTGTAGTGTTGGGTGTATCCTCTGTGCTATATAACCGGCTTCATACTTCGTTGCCTTTTTGAAGGGCCTTCCTAGGAGGATTTCCTTTCCACAATTCTCGCTATTTGGAGGAACATAGAACAGGACTGGTAAGCTTTCTGTTTCAATAGTTACAAGGATTCTGCACTTCCCTAGAAGTGCTTATGGGTGTTCCCCGTAAGGGTTAAGAGTTGCATCAGTCGGTTTGACCTAGTCGAGTCCATGCTTCGTAAGTCAAGATATTGAAATCTGCTCCTTCGTCAATGAAAGCATCAACACTATGCTCTCTTTCTGCGGTGAGTTTGACCCTAAGATAAGTAGGTGGTACTATGTCTTCATCTTCTGGGTCTTGGCTTGTAAATTTAAGCCTTCTGACAAATGCCCTTGAGTCCCCAACTGTACGACCAGATGTGGATTCTCCACTGGTGCCTTGGATCGTCAGTGTAGTGCTATTCAAGGAGCATCTATCATCAGGACTGTCATATCTAGTCATTCTCGCTATTGTAGCTTGATATTGTTGCTTTTCGCTTTGACTAGATGCAGGGCGTTTGGTTGCTCTTTTGCAAGGGAGAATCCATGCTCGTGTAGAGCCATTGCTACACTACGGTCCAATTTGGAGGACCTATCTCACAGCGCGCGTTTTCTCTCCAACCTACTTGGGGGAGGTGCGGAGGGGGCAGAGCCCCCTCTGCGGGGGTCCGGGGGGGGGCAGTCCCCCCGGCCCGCAGGGCCGTTACGGTAAACACCATGCACAATTTGGAGGATCGTTTATAGCCAAATTTTGAACTATTTGCTCTAAGTTTCAGCCCAGTGATCGATCTATGATATGGTTTCTCGGTTAATTTCATTGTCTTCAAGTTAAAATTTGAGAAAATCTAAATTCAGCCCAATAGGCCCGAATTACAGGGTCCGAATGCCCAATTCGGACCATCCGAGGGCCGAGTAGGAAGGGCCAAATGTGACTGGTCCGAATGTCAAATTCGGCCAGTCCGAGTTTGGATGTCAAAGGGCCGAGTCAGCCGGGCCGAGTGGGTCGCTCGAACGGGCCGAATGAGTTTTTTAGCCGAGTCGGCCAGGCCGAGTGGGTCGCTCGGACGGGCCAAGTCAAGTGGTCCGAGTGGTAGTGGACCGAGGGCCGATTCTGGGACTCGGCCCAGAATCGCCGTCACTCGAACACGCCGAGCGCGGCACGTTTTTTACCGACGCGATGATAAATCGCCCAAATCACACGATTCAGGTCACGGCCTGTCCTACATATCTCTAGATCAAAGCTATGGATGGAGGGGAAGAGTTGTATATGCCTGGAATAGCCAATAAACTCCAAAATGCAAATCGGCAAGCAAATCAAACCCTCTTTCCCTATTTTGACAATAGAAACCCTAATCCTGATTTTCTTTGTTTTCTCCTACTCTAATGCATCCAAATCACAAAGTAAATACCTACACTACTCCATCTCACAACATAAATCTCAAGAAAAACAACAAACCTACTTGCCAAGGAGATCGAATACCATCTTCAACCCCCTCGCTTCCTACCTATCTCAAGCACCGGTTTGGGGGAAACCCTACTCCAATGCTCGATTCGAAGCGCGTAAACGCTCAAGGCCGTTTGTCCCGGCAACGGAACCAAAATGTGGGAGCTTTCGCTCAACCGCCAAGACCCACGGACCGCTTATTGTTTCAAGCGTTCCAAGCCGAGCACTAATGGCTACCTCTCACATAACCGATGCGCCATCCATATCTACGGGTGTAGTGAGCTTACCTCCATGCCGTTCGAGTTACCTCCTCTCCCGCGCACTCCGGTAGCTCCACGATCCAAGTGCAAGCTCCAAGCTCCAAGCTCCATTTCCGCGAACAAGACAAGAGAAGAGAAGAGAAGAGAAGAAGAGAGGAGAAGATGGAGAGCTTCTCCTCCTCGGTCCCTCACGCTCACACACTCACTCCCTCACACTCTTACACTCCCTCTCTCAAGCACAAGCTCAAGCAAGCAAGAACAAGAAGAAGAAGAAGAAGAAGAAAGCTACTTTTGGCCACACACAAGAATGAGCTTCTCATTCACTTTTCAACTTTATATACAAAACCCTAAATCCCTTTTGGGCAGCCATTCCCTTTTTCCCTTTTTTACATGGCCGGCTGTAGCCTAGGCCCTTTTTCCCATTGTTCTTCTATCTTCCTAGCTTCCTTTCCACCGCCCGTCTGCATTTACAAATTGCACGGGTGAGAGCCCGGCGCTCTTTTACAATATTTCAGGGTGCGCCTTTTCCATTTTAAAATGTGCCTTTCCCCTTCGGCATTCGCCTTGGACTTTTAAGGTTGCCCTTGCGCTTTTGGTCTTTTTTCCTCTTCTTCCTTCAGTCGGGCTACCTTTTTTCCCGCCTTTGCCCTGCGTCTTTTCTGCTTTATTTTGCTTTCTTCATGTTGGGGTTAACACTTGCATTCGCCACACCCGATGTTCCATTGGTAGTGGAAACTCCGATAACCTCAGACACTCTCGTATCTCTAGCAATACCCATTCCTTGACCGATTGTGGTGGTTCCCATGGTCCTTCCACCTCGTCGCTTTGGAGCCATCCTTTGCAAGTGGATTCAAGAGATAAAGGAGGAATGAGTTTGAGATGGGAGAGCGTAAGAGAAGATGGATTAGTTGAAGATCGAGATAGGGTGGAATTGAGCTAACTCTCTCCCTCGCAGCCTCTCGGCGTAACTCTTCTCTCTCTCTCTCTCTCTCTCTCTCTCTCTCTCTCTCTCTCTCTCTCTCTCTCTCTCTCTCTCTCTCTCTCTCTCTCTCTCTCTCTCTCTCTCTCTCTCTCTCTCTCTCTCTCGCTCTCTCAAGCTTCTTCTCACAGCCTCTTGGAGGGGTATCCTTCTACCTCCCTCTCTCTACCTCTCTCTCGCAGCCTCTTAGGGTCTCCTTGTGCTTCTCTAATCGCTCCCCATGCCTCATATTTATAGCTAAACAAGAGAAGAAGGGTTGTGACTGAGAAGAAGAGCTCTTTGTGGAGGGGATCTTGGAAAAATTAGCAATCTGAAACTTCTAAGATACACTCTGATGCTTAAATCACAAATCTGATAGTTCCATTGGCTCTAAAAGGGGGATAAAACCCCAAGACACTTGATTAGGAATCTTCCAAATCACTCCTTCTTCTCCATGTTTAAAGTGTTTTCTACTACCTGTAAACTACAATCGCAATGTGCGTAATTTCACCAATCTTTTTTTTTTGTATTAAATCTCCAAAACTAGCTGAAAAACCCACTTGCTTTTTTACATGACATCCTGTTTTAGAAATTTTCATATATTTTTAGGATATTTACAATAAATAATATCTAAAATATGATAGTCTTGACCAAAAATCTAATATTTTTGGACCATCCATACTATACACATTGACACTAATGACTAATATGGCTCACAACTCTCATTCACGTGGTAACTTCCATGATTGGTAGCTATAACCCTTGTTAATTTGAAAAAGATATCGAGTTACGATCCTCGATTTTATTTATTTATTTACTTTAATGTTAGTTAGTTATTAACATTAATTAATTTTTTTACTTTAGTTAGTCTTTAGCTAGTAACCTTACTAACTTATTTATTGACTAACTAACTTTTGAACTAACTAACTAACTTTTATTGCATGGAAGTATTACACCCATATTTTAGCTCTGTATAGGAGGGTAGGGTGACTAAGGTGCCAAACAACCATAATTTGGTGCTATTGAAATGCATGGATCTAGAGCATGGGTATGGTGGATGGAACACAAATACAATGTTCATGATGGCATAGAGTAGATAGAGAAATTGTTACTCGAGTGAATTAGGTTTCAAGATGGAAGCTTGGACTCATAAACACAATCCTGAGTATGACACTAACTATGACTGAAAGGACAAAGTACAATAGTATTCCATCATTGAATGATAAGAAGGTACATCACTTTATGGGCTCATGATGGTTCCCTTTTTCTCCAATGTGCTTATGGGATTCAGGCATCTTGTGTTTCAGGCACCCTCTCTAGTAACATGTTTGAGTCTTGCCCTATTGCTCCATACAAAGAAGCTGTTACATGGGTGTGATTGTATATTTCTCAATACCCCTCCTCAGTCACAACCTGAAAGAAAGCACTAAGTGTACAGAGGCTGTCATGAGTAGAACCTTGCTAAGTGTGGGCATGCCACAAACATGGTAATCATTCCTAGAGGCTATCGCAAAAAAGGCTAAGTGTGGGTACCAAAAAACATGGCTAACATCCAGGGGCTGTTACAAGGCCTCATTAAGTGTGTAGGGGCTATTATGCATAGGCTACATGAGGAGTTTTACAAGGCGTATGTCAGGAGCATTAATAGAAAGTACATACAATAAAAATTTCTAGTGAAAAGTAGAGACAAGGACCGACATGCCCTTGTGGTTTTCTTCATCACATATGTCATGGTAGGCATAGCAAATCTTCTTTTCTTTGTCTTCTTCTTTGATATAGTCCATTTTGCTTTCTTTGATGCTCTTTTTGTCTTCATGGTCTTCTTTTCTTGATTTTTCTATTTCTGGTCTATCTAGTCTTCTTCTTCATTATGTTCTTTCTGGTCTTCTTCTTCATTGACTTTGTCTTCTTCTTTATGATCTTTCTGGTCTTCTTCTTCATTGACTTTGCTTGCATTAGTCTTCATGTCCATATCCCCCTCAAGAAAAGGTATCATCATCTTTGAGACAGAAAAAATGTCTTCAGATTCTTCAATTAAGATCATTGATTGCACTTTAGAACAAGTAAATCTATCCATCTCCGCAAGTGGAACAACTAGTTCTTTCATGTAGTATAGATGAGCAGCATGAGTCATGTTACTTTTCATGAGAAGCATCCGTTTAAAATTCTTCACGCTTAGAATTTTGTGATAGGAAATCAACTTCAAATGACTGAGAATAACCAACAACTCAGATGATCTTGAATGTGCTAAAAAACACAAGTGCCAAGAAGTACTAGATTAGTATCAAGAGATACTAGTTTTGATGTCAGCCTTGATGATGAGCTTGAATCCTTGAAATCTTCATAGATCTTCCCCTCCTTGCTAGTTTGATGGGAAAAATCTTTCTGAAAACTTATTGAATCAACTGATCAGAGTGGCAAGAACTTGGTTTAAGTGGCAAGAGTGAGAAAATGTAATGTTTTATGAGCTTCAACCCAAATGGCTATGGAGAACTGAGAGTTAGGGTTTCTAGTAGCTAACTAGTTTTTTTGAGATTACACTAGCTACAGTAGAGAATTTGGGCTTCAAATGCCCTATAGGTGCAACATTAATTGCAACATGTAGCCGTAGATCCAGTTGTATGCAATGCACAACCCACAACCAGGGCAGTGACCACGTATTTTGCCAATGCTGAGGCTGTAGACCACCAATGTCTGTGTTTAAAGTGCCAAGAGGAAGTGCCATGAGCAAAGGAAGATATCTCCAAAAGGAATCGCTAGAAGATATGGCCTGAATTGAGAGAAGAGTTTGCTGAGCTTAGTCATGCTCACCATATGGCTCTGATACCAGGTTGAAATGCATGGATCTAGAGCATGACTATGGTAGATGGAACACAAATACAATGTTCAAGATGACATAGAGTAGATAGAGAAACTGTTACTCAAGTGAATTAGGTTCCAAGATGGAAGTTTGGACTCATAAACACAATCTTGAGTATGACACTGACTATGAATGAAAGGACAAAGTACAATAGTATTCCATCATTGAATGATAAGAAGGTACATCACTTTATAGGCTCATGATGGTTCCCTTTTTCTCCACTGTGCTTATGGGATTCAAACATCTTGTGTTTTAGGCATCCTCATAGTAAACGGTTGCCCTATTGCTCTGTACAAAGAGGCTGTCACATGGGTGTGATTGCATATTTCTCAACAAGTGCAAGGTTCTTGAATTTGTGCATGAGGGCACTGACTCTCGAGGCCCTTAAGTGTTGCATAACCTCTTGCTAATCGGGCTTTAGTTGCCTCCCGTAGTGAAAATCTTGGGCCAAAAAAGGTAACTCCCAAGTATACATACTTCTTTATATGCTCCACTGCATCCCCTCCAAATGTGAGCCAATACATAGATCCGATCACCTATGCTACCGATGGATTAAATACCATCAATTTGGTTTTTCCAAGGTTCATTGTGAGATCTCTATCTCTACAAAAAGCATGCAATGCCCGCATGCAAGTGGTGTTACAAGCCCTTTGGTGAATCAAATATAAGTACAATATACTTTGCATAAAGTAGTATTGATATCAATTTAATATCAATACTCTAGTTAAGTTAGTTCTAATCCCTCCTCCCCTATCAATGCATTTAGACACCTTGTCTATATATAATCCAAATAATGTGGGTGAGAGTGGACATCCCTGTTTTACTCCTATGGTGCTATCAATTCTTTTAGACATCCCAATAGATGCACGTATAAATCTTGTCACTTTCTCATACAATGCATAGATGCTCCACCACATACCTTATGGCACACGAATTTCTTGTAATCTTTGCATGAAATAGCAAATCAATTTTGAAGCAAGAAGAAAATGCTACTTCAAGTAGAAATTGAACAATTGCATCAACTACCATGTGTGTTGATGGAGGGGAGCTACGGAGCTCTACCCCGAGACTTATGGACCGCTTATTGATCAAGTGTTTCAAGCCAAGCGGCCATGGCTACCTCTCACATAGCCGATGCGCAATGCCTACCTTACGGGTGTAGTGAGCTTACCTTGGCTATCGAGTTCCCTCCTCTCTCTTGCACTCCGGTAGCTCCACAATCCTTGCGGCAAGCTCAAGCAACCTCAAGCCCCCTCAGTCAAGCACCATTCTCCATAGCCGTGCAAGAGAAGAGAAGAGAAGAGAAGAAGAGAAGATGAAGAGAGAAGATGGGGAGCTTCTTCTCCACGATCCCTCACTCTCACACACTCACTCCCTCTCCCTCAATCCCTCACTCAAGCACAAGCAAGAAGGCAAGAAACAAGAGAAGAAGAAGAAGAAGCATTGGCTATACACAAGAATGAGCTTCTCATTCACTTTTGAACTTTATATACATGTCCCACTTTTTGGGCGGTCATCCCCACTTTTTACTTGGCCGGACATTAGCCTAGGCCATTAGCCTAGGCCCTCTTTTCCTATTTCCCACCGTTCTAACTTATCCCATTCCCAACTAATGCATACAATTTGCACAGGAGTGAGCCCGCCGGCACTCTTTTTACAAGGATTCGAGAGCGCCTTCACCTTAATGGCGCACTTTTACTCTTTTCTTTTCTCAAGGTGACACTGAAGCCTTCTGGAGAGGTCCTCATTGTCACAACTCTATAGAAACAGAATTTCTATCCTTTTTCATTAATTTGTCTATATAATGATTTATTAAATTTATTTCCTTTGCACTAATTAGATATAAAGAAAAGTGCATTGGAGCTGCCACTGATGAGTGGTCACAGGTTATGGTGGACCCACGCGGTGGGTTAGAGAAAAGATAGTTCACACTTCCACCTTCTATCACTGCTGTTTTACAGGACAGCAAGCCTGTAAATTCATTACAGCACCTCCTTCTCGAGCTCTTTCTTCCATTTTAGCAACAAGAAGCAATCCCTATCCATGTACTGCTGATCAACGATGGAGAAAGGTTGAATTCCCCTTTTTCTTCTCTCATACTGTAAAGAAATCAGTTCTTATCATTGCATAATAGATAATGCATGTGTGTTTGTACATCTTTGCATGATCTTGTGAGAGTGAGAATTACTTCTTCTCACTCTGAGCTCTTCCCTAAGGGACTTGGGTTGAGCAGAAATACATTCCTTCGGGGGGGTTGCCCATCTTCAACCCTCAATCTTGTCTCCATTACTTTTACATTTTCATGGCTGTAATTTTGTGAGTAATTTTCATTTTTAGCTTTAAGTGTTCATTCTCTTTTATATTAAATCTCGAAAACAAGCGAATATCATAATTGTTAAGCATACTACGTTGTTCAGGGCGTTTACAGTGGTATCAGAGCTTTGGCTTGGTCCTCACCCCCAACACTGGTAGTGCTTACAACTATAAGTTTGTTTGTTTTCAGCCCTTGCATTGAGTGCTTGAGCATTTTTTTTTCTTTAGTCTCAATGGATCAATCGAGTGCTATCCTTCAAGCCATTCAAAGTCTTAGAGAGGAGAATCAGCAAATTCGTGAGCAACTTCTCAAACTAGAAAAAGTTGAGAATCCCAAAGAATTCAAGGAAAGAAGCCCATCTACTTCAAGGAGACAAAGCCATACCAATGAAAGGAGCCGATCAAGAAGTCCAACTACTTCTAAGAGGCAGTCCCATTCTACTTCAAGACAAAGAAAGAGATCGCGTCGAAGCTCATCCTCTTCTTCAAAGTCATCTGGCGCCTATTCTGATGGATCCTCTTCTAGTAATGAAGAGTTACACCCTTGTCATGGAAGACCTCATCATCGTCAAAGGCGTCGACATTCTTCACCCTCGTCTCCATCTTCATCCCCATCAAGCACTTCATCATCTTCAACCTCAATATCCGAGCATGGACGAAGGCATAAGAAGAAGAAGAAGACTAAGTCACTATCTCAACTTGAAAAGAAGATCAAGTTCAGTATGTATGATGGTTCCCGAAATCCTGATCTTCTTCTAAAGTTTATTCGTCAATTTCAAATTTTGTATGGTCGTGACAAGTATAAAGAAAAAGAAAAGATTAAGTTTGCATCTTTACATTTAACCGACTTAGCCCATACTTGGTGGACGGGGTTGGAATATGATCATGCTGCCCCAAAATCATGGCGGTCCTTTGTTCGCCTGATACAAAGCCAATTTCTTCCTGTTCGTTTCAAAAGAGATGTAAAAATGGAATGGGATCGGCTTTGGCAAAGGAAAAATGAGTCACTTGGTGACTATACCAAGAGATTTTGGGAGCTACTTTTAAAGGTCCAACATTTCAAGAAGATCGGCAGTTCGGAAAAGCTTAGGAAGTTTCAAGGAGGTTTGCATTTTAAACTTCGTACTGCTCTTAATCATTATCATTGTTCTAGTCTCAGGGAACTCATTGACCATGCTGAGACATGGGAAATGGAGCACAATGGCAACAAATCATTCCAAAAGAATGATAAGAAGAGAGTAGCTGATGATGAGGAGTATTCAGCCCCAAATGAAGGACAAAAACAGTGACAAAAGCAGCCACCATCAAATCAAAAGAAGATGAAGCCCTATGCACCTCCTAATGCTCCTCAATTTCGCTCCAATCTATACCCACAAGCAAATCAATTTTCCGAAGAAGAAAAGCAACGCTTCATGAAAGAAGGGAAGTGCTTTAAATGTGGACAAACAGGCCACATAGCAAAGCAATGTCCAAACAAGGGACAAAGCAAGGTTTCTGACAACAAGCCTAAGTTGCCAGTGAAAATCAATGCTATCAGTGATGTAGTTGCAAACACAACTCACACTCCAGAGACACGCAAATTATTAAAAGCTTGGGGACAGTTGTAAGGTAAGCAAGCACTATTCTTGATAGATCTTGGGGCGAATGAAAATATTATTTCCTTGCAATTAGCTAAAGAGCTTGGATTAAAGAATGAAGAGATGGACACTCCGGCAGAAGTTCGCCAAGCTTTAAATGCTGATGAAGGTGACACAGTGAAGACTGTGATACCCTACATTGGCAAGCTCAAGTTTCAAATTCAAGGCTACAGTGACGAAGATACCTTCTGTATCGGAGACCTTGATGGTTGCAATGTGATTCTTGGCATGCCCTGGAATCATAGAGTAGATTCAACCATCTTCTCTCAGAAAAAGAAGGTAGAACTCACCAACAAAGGCAAAAAGTACGAGATCCAAGCTGGAGTTTCTGGAGACACCATACCTATGGTAAGCCATATGCAAGTCTCTAGAGCAATTAAGGATTGTGTTCAATGTTGTCTGCTTTATGTCACTGATGTAAAAGATAATATGAATGCTGAAAACCAAGAGCAACTTCAGCTCTTGGAAAAGTATAAAGATTGTTTTTCGGAAGATCTTCCTTATCAGCTTCCCCCAGAAAGGCTAGAAGACCATCATATTGATATTATCCCGGGCAGTTCTCCTCCTAATATAGCACCATACCGTGTGAGCCGTCCTCAACAAGAAGAAATCAGAAAGCAAGTCGAAGACCTACTCAACCGTGGGCTAATTAGGCCAAGTAGCTCACCATTTTGTTCACCGGTTCTTCTTGTTCAAAAGAAAGATGGCACATTCAGGATGTGCATTGATTATCGAGCCCTCAACAAAATCACCGTGAAGAATCGGTTTCCTATTCCCAGAATTGACGACATTTTGGATCGTCTAGGAGGCTCAAAGGTTTTCAGCCGCATTGATCTAAAGAGTGGTTATCATCAAATTAGGGTAATACCACAAGATGTACACAAAACTGCTTTCCGCACTTCATACGGTCTTTATGAATTCTTGATGGTTCCTTTCGGATTAACCAATGCACCAGCCACCTTTAATCGAATGATGGAGCGCATCTTTAGAGAGCATCGACAATATATCGGTACTTTCTTTGATGATATTCTTGTCTTTAGCAAGAATGAAGAGGAGCATCATCAACACTTGGAAATTGTTCTACAATTACTACAACAAAATCAACTCTTGGTAAATGGTAAAAAGAGTGAATTTTTCATGCATAAAATAAATTACCTTGGGCATGTCATCTCTTCTTAAGGGATTCAGATGGATCCTGAAAAGATCAGGATAATCCAAGAATGGCCTCATCTTTGTGATGTACATGAGGTGCGATCGTTTCTTGGCTTATGTTCTTATTACCGCCGCTTCATCAAGCATTTTGCACATATGGCTTCTCCACTTCATGACCTTACAAAGAAGAAGATCTCTTTCCAATGGAAGGAAAAAGAGAAGGTAGCCTTCACAAGGCTGAAAACAGCTCTTACTTCTGGACCTGTTCTTATCATTCCAGATCTGGTAAAACCATTTGTGGTGGAAGCAGATGCTTGCGGTGATTGTATTGGTGCAATGCTAAATCAAGAAGGCCATGCCGTAGCCTTTGAAAGCCGTCGTCTAAATGATGTGGAGAAAATGTATGACATTTATGAAAAGGAGCTCTTAGCAGTGGTTCATGCTTTAAAGATATGGAAACATTATCTTTTAGGCAATGAATTCCTTATTAAAACCGATCATCAAAGCTTGAAGTATTTCAAGACTCAAAAGCATTTGCAGGAGAAACATGCAAGATGGGAAAATTTCTTGTCTATGTTTCATTTTCAAATTATGTACACTCCAGGGAAACAAAATGTAGTTGCTGATGCACTTTCTAGAGTGCCTTGCATTGCAACTATTACAGTGGCTCATCATGAAGATTTTCAAACGATGAAGAATACTTATGATGAAGATACTGATTTTGCAGCAATTTGGTCAAATTTATAGCAAGGAGGTTCTCATCCAGATTATTCCATCAAAGACGGTTACCTTCTCATGAACAATCGCCTTTGTGTCACTCTTCCTGTTCGACAAAAGGTGCTTAAAGAAAGTCATGAACCCCCTTATGCAGGGCATAGAGGGAGGGCAGCCACTCTAAGTGCAATTGAGCGCTACTTTTATTGGCCAACATTACGAAAAGATACACATAACTTCATTGAGGCTTGTCTGGTATGCCAAAAATCCAAATATGATAGGCAAAAGATTCCAGGATTGTTGCAACCTCTTCCAGTGCCCAAAGATCCATGGGAATCTATCACAATGGATTTCATCTCAGGTATTCCAAGAACACCTCAAGGTAATGATATGATTTGGGTCATAATTGATAAATTCAGCAAACAATCACATTTTATTCCATGTCATAAAACATTGAAATCCGCACAAGCTGCAAGACTTTTCATTCAACATATCTTCAGATTACATGGTATGCCTTCTGAGATCATTTCAGATAGAGACTCCAAATTCACAAGTAACTTTTGGCGTGCTTTATTTGAGAATTTGGGAACCACTTTAAAGTTCTCCTCAGCTTTTCATCCTCAAACTGACGGCCAAACAGAGGTGATGAATCTCACTCTTTTGGATATCTTGAAAGCTTATGTTAGTGAACATAAGTCACAATGGGAGAAATATCTTCCATTATTGGAGTTTGCTTACAACAATACAGTGCACTCATCCACAGGGAAAGCTCCAAATGAAATAGTACAGGGTAAAGTGATTCCTCCTCCAATTATTCGCACTAAAGATAAGATTTTTGCTGCTGATGAGTTTGCTTCAGATTTAAAAACCGCAATGGATCAAGTTCGAGCCACTATCAAAGTTGCCCAAGAGTGACAAAAGAAGCAAGCAGATAAACGAAGAAGACCTTTGGCTTTTGAAAAAGGTCAATAAGTCTTCTAAAGTTTGATAAAAGCAGGCTCAAACAAGGTTCTAGTCAAAATTCATCTTTTCCAAAGCTCTCCAATAGATACTTTGGACCCTTCAAAGTGATTGAGAAAATAAATGAAGTTTCTTATCGACTTGAGCTTCCTACTCATTGGAAAACACACAATGCTTTTCATGTAAGTTTACTAGAACCTTACATAGGACCAGAACCAAAGGAACCCATTACTGAAGATCCCCCAGAAGTTGAAGAAACAGAGCAACTCTTGGAACCTGAAAAGATTTTGTTTCTCAAGGATCGAACCACAAGAAGTGGCCTTGTGACACGAAAATTCTTACTAAAATTCAAGAATCTACCCACAACAGATGCACAGTGGGTAGATGAAAAATTCATGAAGGATTACCCAAATATTCTACAGCAATATCAAGAAGCTTTTCAGCTGAGGACAGCTGAATAAAAGCCAGAGGGCTGTCACAACTCTATAGAAACAGAATTTGTATCCTTTTTCATTAATTTGTCTATATAATGATTTATTAAATTTATTTCATTTGCACTAATTAGATATAAAGAAAAGTGCATTGGAGCTGGCCACTGATGAGTGGTCACAGGTTATGGTGGACCCACGCGGTGGGTTAGAGAAAAGATAGTTCACACTTCCACCTATATGACCCGATTGGGCGCCTGTGACTAGAACTCACGCATATCAGGGTTAGACTCGCACACAGAAAGGATTGATGAAACAGTTACAATCAACAAGATGGCATGATCATGAAATGCTTGTATAATGTGCATGTGTGGGCTGAAAGCTTGAAATGCACATTTCTTTGCATAGGAAAGTCACATGAAGATTCGGATACCATTTTTGCGATGTACACGGAAAAAGCTTTCATATGACACCGATATTGGGGGGGTCCCTAAATTTTAGGAGATCCCTAAATTTTAGGAGGTCCCTAAAATTTAGGAGCCTCGAATTAGCCTAAAAATGCTAGTCCTAAAAAATAGGGATGTCATTCTAAAAATAGTAAGTTCTGTACTCTGACTGTGCTTACTAAATTTGGTTGTTTCTGTTCTTGACAGTATTCAACCCAAAAAGGAAGGCCATAGAGAAGAGACAAGTGTCAAGACACTTGTCACACAAGTTTCCAAGTGTCCCACCACTTGTCACATCTCATGACATGTGGCTGGACACTTGTCTTGTGCTACTCCACTTTCCCCTTTTGTACTATCTCTCCCCTCTCCTATAAATAAGAGCTCGTTTTTCTTCATTTAACATCATTTTTCTTTGCTGTAAACTCATGTACAGCACCCACAGATAGCCAGAAACTGGCCCCATCCATCCCCATCATCATCCCCCACTTCTCCATTATCAAATTCCTCCATATTCCCTCTTCTATCACTGCTGTTTTACAGGACAGCAAGCCTGTAAATTCATTACAGCACCTCCTTCTCGAGCTCTTTCTTCCATTTTAGCAACAAGAAGCAATCCCTATCCATGTACTGCTGATCAACGATGGAGAAAGGCTGAATTCCCCTTTTTCTTCTCTCATACTGTAAAGAAATCAGTTCTTATCATTGCATAATAGATAATGCATGTGTGTTTGTACATCTTTGCATGATCTTGTGAGAGTGAGAATTACTTCTTCTCACTCTGAGCTCTTCCCTAAGGGACTTGGGTTGAGCAGAAATACATTCCTTCGGGGGGGGTTACCCATCTTCAACCCTCAATCTTGTCTCCATTACTTTTACATTTTCATGGCTGTAATTTTGTGAGTAATTTTCATTTTTAGCTTTAAGTGTTCATTCTCTTTTATATTAAATCTCGAAAACAAGCGAATATCATAATTGTTAAGCATACTACGTTGTTCGGGGCGTTTACACTCATTCAAATTTTCAAGGTCTGACCTCCATCCGGGGCGCCTTTGTCCTGTGCACTTTTGGTTATCTCCTTCTTCCATTTTTTTCTGCACCTCTGCTCCATTTTTCGATCCTCTGTGCTGCGGTAAACATTACCCCCTCCTAGCTGAGTGCCAATCCCATGACACTGGGGTGGGGAGCAGTAGGGGAGTTGGGGTTGCTGCTAATGGAATTGGTGGGTAGATGACCACAATCAAAAGGTGTTGTTGTGAATGAGGGATGATGGAGTTTTGATTTCTGATGATTGGGAGAGATTCCGGCGTGCTTTGATCTTCATGAAGATACTCGGCATTTGTCACATAGTTGTAACTTCCCTTCTGCGACGGCTGTCAAAACCAGGGTTTTGGAATCATTTGAAGAATACGTGGTTTCAAGATCTATGCCAATGGTGGGTCCATCACGGAGTTTTCCATCTGCTTGATTTGGTTGAGTCATGGTAGCCATCAGGCAGATGGTCGGCCACAGCAAGCATGTTGGTCCATTTAACTGTTGGAGTATGCAAAAGCTCCTGAAGCTGCTATAGTGGTGTTTGTCTAACTTATGGAAACATTCCTAGTCATTAGTAGATGTCGTGGATGGTCCTCCTTAGTTGGGTCGTCAATCACTGAGTCATGATCATAGCCTGCAAGAGAAAGTTGTGCACTCCCTAAGGGGTGTGTCTGTCTCACGGTGTGGTGTAAGTGCATGTGCAGTGGAACTGGGAGATGGGTCTAACCTTGGGTAAGCCCTTGGTAATGTCCCACACTCAAGGACCTAGTTCGTGTGTTGTTGGAGGTGCAGTGGAGAACTTAGGGTGACAAGTCTAGAAGTCCTGCCCTTGATGTGCCCTAAGCGTGAAGTGGGGGGAGGGGCTAGGGGTGAACCCTAGGTGTAGGGAGCAAAGTGAGCCCTCATGCTGCTTTTCTTCTTCTTCTTTTTTTCTCTTTTTTTTTTTTTTGAGAATTGTATACAAAGAAGAAATTTTGGCTAATGTCTATCACCTTCAATCGGAGCACGGGGTGGTCACAAGCATTGGGATAGAAATAAGCGACTTTGTAGATATTCTTTAATAGTGGCCCGGGCCTTCAGAGGTGTGGATGACAAGAAGGGATGATTACACCTCGTGAAGCAAGTATCATTCATATTCTCTAATATTTCTAGACAAAAGGAGGGAAGCAAGGTTGCTCTCATCATTAATCTAGTCATAGCCCTACTATCTATCCCTAGGTTGATGTCAAAAAAGAGGGGAGGGAGGTGGGCTTCCTCGGATGCAGGTCTCTACATTCATAGGAATTTGATAAGCCTAAGATAATTACAGGTGGTTAGGAAGGCTGGATCAAGGCAAGAAGAAAAATCCGTGAGGAAGTAGTTGATGGACGGGAGGAGATCCTCTACTCTAAAAACTAGGCATTCCTCAGGACTCCGGGAATTTACGTTATATATTCTAGGAAAGTCAAAATCCCCATGAATGGTTCGATCATAATCAACTCCATGCCTAGGGGGGTAGGGCATGTAGATGGGGTCATTGCGTTCTTCAAGAAGTGAGCTGCAGAAGGCAATCCAGGCGTCAAAATTGGCATCCCAAACCCTCCTCCGCCACTTCTGTTGTGCCTTGTAGCCTTGGACAGTTTTGGGAACCCTATTTACCTTGTTCTGCCACAGTAATCTGCAGGCTCTTGCCTCCACCTGGTTATTATAAGGCTCCTTTCTTCTATCCATCTGTTTGCAAGATCATTGGCCAAGACCTTGATCTTGGCTAGAATTCCTAGAGGCAATGCACAGTCCAAAGAGTGTGGATAAGCAAATGAAAGCTCAAATGGTCTCGTCTGGAACTCCTGATCACGCCATATGATCAATTCCTGAGGCCAATCGATAGGGTTGGGATCCCCTCGTAGTGGCATTGGCTCTTCAGGGAATTATCTGGGCAGTGATCGTGCTCTGTGTTGTGCTTCCTCGGCCAGTTCCTACCTTCTTCTTCTGACTGCCACAATGTGCTCGGGCATGTGGGCATCTTCGGGCTCTTCCGGTGGGAGGTCTGGTAGAGGCGGACTGGGCATTTTTCGTTGTTCTTCTTCAGCATCTTGCTCCAAGTCCGGACCCTCTTCGACATTCTGCTTGGCCACTGCTGGGGCCACTTGTGGTGGTGGTGTTGGCTGCTCCTGTTCTTCGAACCCTAGTTCCTTAAGCTCAACAGTGGAGAGGCCGGCACGACGCAGGTAGTGAAATTGCTGCTCTTTCGTGATTCCTATGCCCATTGGAAGCTCCCATTCTTGAAGGCCATATCTTAGCGCTCGGGTAGTCAGTTCCAGCTTCCTTCTTACCTTCTCCACCGAATCATTGCCCTCCGCTTGGGTGACATGTAGTACTGTGCTGAGAAAGGATTGCCTTTGTGCGTTGGCATATACATCGGCTGCTTCTGCCCTTGATTCGACAAGCACTCTCTCGCACTCAGCACCGCCAAGTGTTCCGTTAATTGCCTAACCCTTTCAAAGTTGTTCTTTTTCCACTCGTGGGCTCTCTCATCCATCTTCCTTCTTCCCTCTTCCAGCTCACTTGCCAAGGTGGTTACCACCTGCTGCTGTTCATTTGTTAAGACCCAGAGTTGGTTCCACTCCCTGGATTTCCACGCCAGCTGTTCCTCAGCAATTTCTTTTGCTTGATTTGCAATGCTGAATCTCTGTTTTGCCTCAACAATCAGTTCTGACTTTTCTTGCGCTAGCTGCTCATGGCTTTGGATCTCCTCAAGGTGCGATCTTCTTTGTGTGAAGGCCAGGGCCATGAGGGCCTCTGTGTCTTCCTTGGAAATCTCCAATGCACCTTGCAGTCATTGTGCCTCCTGTTGCAGCCCTTGTTCTTCTGCTGGCGACGATTGCCAGCCTTTCCTGTGCTAGGAACTCTATCTCTCTCTCCAGTCTATCTTGTTCCTCGAGTTTATACCATAGCTTTGCTATGGTATCCTCTTGCCACTCTCTTGGCTCACCTTCTTGAGCTGCTAACTGTCCATACCTTTCTAATTTGGCAGTTCTCTGTTCCAGGTCAGCACATTGCTGCACTAGCAACTTTAAGATCTGCTACTCTGCCACCAGGTTTTGCTCTTCGTCCTCCAACCTTTGTCTCAGGCGGCTCTCATTGTCCCGGGCTTCTTTCGTTTTTGCTTCCATTTGATCTTGGAGCACTTTCACCTCCCTTTTTCGATTGGCTCCTTGCCTTGAAACTTCTAGCCTCAAGGCTGCCGAAGTTTCCTTTTCCTTCTCCAGCTCCACCAGGGCCACCTTCTTTTCTTCCTTTGCCTTGTCCAACTGTGCCAGGAGCTTAGCCACGTAAGCGTCGTAGTCTGCACCAGGTGGCATGGGAGTAGGGGCTGTGGTGGTTGATGCCTCTAGCTTTTGCCGTTTCGGATCTTTCCTAGACTCAACATATGCAGTAGCGGGTATTTTCGCTCCAATTTTTTGTACAATCTCAGCCACTTTACTGACAAGCATCTGCATCATGCTCATCAGTTGGGCCGTGTCCAGAGAGGGCGTGGGTTGTGGGGCGGTTGTGGTGTCGGTTGGCACCGGCATGAAGGAGGAAGGCAAGGGGTGCAACAAGGACTTGCCCTTGCCTACAATCACTGGGGCCGCTTCCACGCTACCACTTGCTCCTGTTGCCACGATGCTTTCCACGATGCCCTTGCCTACAATCCACCTCCTCTAGAACTCCTGCCACGATGCTTTCCAGCAACGGCACCCCAATTCTATTCATTAGTGTGTTGTATCTGTGGCCCGAGAAAAGGGCGTGGATCATCTTAGCTTGCATCCTCGTCGCGCAGGGTCTGGAATGCCAGCCAAATTGATTCCATCTATCATGTGCACATCCTCTTTTCTGACTCCCATCATGGCATACACATCTCTTTTTGGGCGCCTCTCTTTCTTGGGCACAAGCTCCAGGGCTTTCTCGACAACGTCTGCGTCAAGGGGCACTTGCACCCTTCTTTCTTGGTCACCCACCCTTACTATGACCGTGCCACAGCTCCTTCCTTCATCGAAGCTCCTTAAGAAGTTTGCGCACATGCTGTAGTCTACAGCCTATCCAACCTTTTCCACGTACCTTTGGAGGTTACATTTGTCCACCAGCTCCCTCACGGCTGGCTCTTCTAAGATGGCTTCATCTAAATTCATGGTATGCTTGAATGTGAATTGGCTAAATCCATGCGTCTCGATGCTGATTCCATACTTTTTCAGCTCCACTTCAGTGAATGGGAGTTTACTCTGTCCTGCCATGGTAGGTGCCTGTCATCACACCAAGTCAACATTAGCATTATATCTTGACTAATCACTACCAAAAACCCAAGAAAGAATGCATGTGACAATTTGTTGTGCTGATTCAGAGGAATGAAACTTGAAAATAATCCACAAACAACATCTATTTCCTCCTTGCATTCTTTCCTATTTGAATTCGGTTGATCATTTTCATCTATTATACATCTTGCTACATCACTTGGCTCATCACTAGGCTCTCATTTGCCAGCTCTCATTTGCCCCCCCCCCCCCCCCCCTTTCCTCAAGTGTTAAGAGAATCCTTCTTAGGATTAGCAAGGGGAGGAGGAAGGCTCACACGGGTTGTGTGGGGCAAGTTACTTGGCCAACAGCCAAGTGTAAAGGTTAGGGTTATATTCAAGCTGGGCATGATGATCAAGTTCACATGGTCATATGGAAGCTTGAGTGATGTAGGTCAAGACATCATGAAAGATGTCCCCGGAGTTGAGGCGACTAGCAACGTGCAACTCCTCTTCCGTGAGGGACTGGTCAATGTAAGGGTGGGCCAACACCTGGTCATCTAAGTGTATGTTGCGCATAAAGGCCAAAACCCTAAATGAAAGAGGTGCCACATAAGTAGGGTTGTGTTCAATTGTTTTGATTGCCCTCCTTTGCTCAGCATTGGTCATGATACAGCAGCCTTTTTTCTCCCATTAGAGTCGTAAGGCATACCACAGTTGTAAGAACGAAGAAGCAGAGCTGGCAAGCTGTGTGAGCTCCTCTAGTTCTTGTTCAAGTGTAGAGCGAGCAGGCTTGTGGTAAGAGGTGATTAGTCTTTTGAGAACAGCTTGCTCCTTTGAGATTTCTCCATTAGCAATTAATTCGGCGGCAATTTTGGAAAATTTGATGGTCATAAACTCGTAGTCTTCCCAAGTGCATGGCAACACACGAACATCAGAAGCAAGGGTTTTGTCAAGAAGTCCTAGGTCAAGCCTCTCATAGCTCCTAGAAAATGTGGTGAAGGTGTCATCCAACTCTGTGATGCATATCACTACGTCATTTCCCGATGTCTGAACGAGATCCTTAGCTATTGAAAGGAAAGATCATCTTTCGTACAAAGGCTTAAGACCTGCTGGTGGTGATGGTGCAATTGGGCTGGACAGTGGTGACTCCATTGCTGGCATCCCAGATGGGACTTTGCACTCTGGAGCACTTTGAGATACCGTAGTGGGCTTCAGTGGCATAGGGGGCGTGCTGTATTCTATTCGAGCCGGCATGGGGATACGCAACTCCTCTGACTTGGATGATGCTGGGGCATCCAGCGTGCGACGATAAATGTGTTGGGATTCATTAATCACATCCGGTGTTGGTTCAGCTTTCTTTGCAATTTGTGCTTTGTATGTGCCAGCATGTCTAGCTGGAGTGGGGTTGCTCAGAATTGAGCCTCTTGAATGTCCACTCTTAGGCACCCATATCCAAGGGTTGCCCTCATAGTATCCTTGTACTTGCAAGAGATCCTTGGGGACCCATCATGGCATGGTAGCGCGCCTATGTCGATAGCATCTGAGCTGTCTCTTAGATTGCGACTGATAGTTTTTGCATCTAGAAGCACGTTTCTGCAGTTTACAAGGAGGTGGCCCTTTGTCGTTTTGGCACCCATATGAGCGTGGACTCTTTGGCCTTGTGAATGGCCCGGGTGGTCTTGATTCTAGCAGTTTGAGAGTGGGGTGAGATATCCCTATCCTTCTCCTTAGGCTTGGTCATGGGCGTGGCATAGGGGTCTCTATCGGTGGCTCTGCAGTTGTAGGAGGCGCAAGATAGCCCTTGCTGAAAGTAGTCACTATGCGCACATTGCCTACAGCAAGATGGATGCGATCTAGGTTGTAGTCCACATTTCAGTTCGTCTGCTTTTTAAAAGTGCGACCTAGTAGTGACTTATTACCGGCCCCCTTTAGTGTTTGGTAACACATAAAAGAAGACTAGGACACTTTCAGACTCGATGGAGACAGCCACTTTGCATTTTCCTAAGAGTGAGTAAGTGTCGCCCCCAAATGGGCTGAGTTTAGTGTTTGTGGGCTATAATTTAGGTTGACCAATGTGTGTCCAATGGTCATGCGTCAAGATATTACAGTCGGCACCTTCGTCGATCAAGGCATCAAACGAATACGTCCGTTCTGCAGTGACCGTGATTCGTAGGTAGGCAGGTGCTACTGCTTCTTCATCTTGATCTATTAGTTTGGTAATTGTGGCCATGCAGACATTGATAGGGGCTTCAAGAATAGGTGGCTCGTGCAACGGATGGGAAGGAGGATAGTACTTTTTCATGAGACTGCCATTGAAGAAGCCTATTCCTTCCCCTTCGAGCGTCTCCAACTCGACATTGCCCGTTCTACTAATTTCACGTACCTGGAAAGGTCCCAGTCCTCGAAATTTCATTTTCTGTTTGTGACCTTTCATAGAGTATAGTAGAACGAGGTCCCCCTGATCAAAGTTGCGCTGGTTGACATGCTTGTCAAACCACATCTTTCATCGTGCCTTCTCACAAATCAGAGCATCGGTGGCTAAGAGTCGAGTCTCCGTGTGAGACGCTCTAAATCCACTAAGCGGTCGGTCCAAGCTTCTCTTCCCTCCCAGTGCTCCTGAGCTGCTATCCTTAAGCTAGGGACAAAGAACTCTAAGGGTAGAATGGCCTCCGTTCCATAAGTCAACCTAAAGGGCGTCTGTCCTACAGCCGTCTTATAAGCTGTACGATAGGCCCACAAGGCCGCCATTAATTTATTATCCCAGTCTCTTCGTGATGTGGATACTATTTTAGTAAGCACGTTAACTAGGATTTTATTCGTGGACTCTGCTTGGCCATTTGCTTGAGGGTAGTAGGGCGAGGACCTTCTATGAATGATTAGGAAGGTTGAGAGCAGGTGGGATATCACTTCATTAATGAAGTGCGTGCCCTGATCACTCACTAGTTCGATTAGACAACCAAACCGTGAAAAGACTTGCTCCCACACGAACTTCACAGTGGTTCTAGCATCTTCTTTCTAGTGGCTCTTGCCTCTGCCCACTTCGTCAGGTAATCAGTTTTGCCACAATGATGTAGTGTGCCTGGGAGTACTGTGTCGCAGAACTAATAGGTCCAATGAAGTCAATGCTCCATTTTTCGAAGGGCTATCGAGCTATTACGAGGGTCAACTCCATCTTTTCCTTGTGCATGGGCACCTTAGTCCTCTGGCACTCATCGCAGTGTTTGACAAACTTAGCAGCATCACGGAATAGGGTGGGCCACCATAGTTGGGATTGTAACACCTTACGGGCGGTCGTATCCCCACTAAAGTGTCCTCCCGCTATCCTGCCATGCGCTTCTCTCAATACATCGTGCATCTCGTGCTCGCACACACATCTATGCAACAAACTGTCTTGTCCTAACCTATAGAGTTGGCCGGTGATCAGTTGGTATGGCTGGATTTTTAAGATAAGTCTCTTTAGCTTAGCTTTCTCAATAGGTTTCTCAGGCAGACCATTCTCTAGCACTTGAACTATATCATCGGCCCAATATGGTGTCAAATCAACCCTAAACAAGTCTCCTTCGCTAGACAGGCCAAAGAGATGAGCGTCTGGTAAGTCGTCAAGTATGCCTTGTCCAGCAGCTTCTTCTGTGGGTATGCGGGACATGTGATCAGCCATGTAGTGCTGCTTTCCCTTACGTACAACCACAGAAAAATCAAACTCCAATAAGAGGAGTAACCATCTCGCTATGCGACCTGTAGCGCATGGCTTGTTCACAAGATAAAGTAAGACTTGATGGTCAATGAAAAAGATGAAGGGTGTGGCCAACAGATAATGCCTAGATTTCTTCACATCAAACACCATGGCTAACCCTTTCCTTTTTGTAGTGGAATAGTTCATCTCTGTTTCGGTAAGCTGCCTCCTGCTGGCAAAGCTCACGGGGCAATCAAGGTTATGTTCATCAGGCTGGCAGAGAACAGCTCCAATAGCAAACTTAGAGGCATCTATGTGTACATGGAATGTTATACTCCAGTCTGGGGCTCGTAAGATTGGTACAGTGGTGAGAGCCTTCTTCAATTGTTCATATGCACGCTGACATTCCTCAGTCCACTCGAATACGATCAGCAGCTTGTATAATGGTCTAGCAATCAATGCGTAATTCAGTACAAAGCGTTGATAGTATCCTGTATGGCCTAAGAAACACTGAATGCCCTTGTAGTTAATGGGTGGTGGTAGGTCGACAATGACCCTGACTTTTGAGAAGTCGGTGGCAATGCCTTTCCTTGACACTACGTGCCCTAGCATACATCCGTGCTTTACCTAGAACTGGCACTTTAAGGGGTTCAACGAGAGGTTGTATAACTAACACTGTTCAAAGACAGCTCTCAACTTTTCTAAGTGTTCGGCCCAACTAGAGTGTATGCATAAGTCGTCTACGAACACCTCTAACCCGTGTCTAAGCATATCCTTGAAGATGGTGCACATTAATTGTTGAAAGGTTGCAAGTGCATTCATTAGGCCAAAGGGCATAACAATGTAGGCGAATACACCCCACTCCGTGGCAAAGGCAGTCTTGTGCCTGTCGTCAGGGTGCACTTGCACTTGATTATAGCCAGAGAACCCATCTAGGAAGCTGTAGGCTTCTTTGCCTGCCACCCTCTCCAACATGTGCTCGGTATATGCTAAGGGGTAGTTGTCCCTCTTCATAGTGGCATTAACTTTCTTGTAATTCACGCACACTCAAATTTTACCATTATTTTTCATAACGATCACTATGGGCGATACCCAATCCATGTGTTCAATCTCATATATAAATCTCGCCTCCATGAGCTTATCGATTTCTTCCTTCATTGCATGGGCGTGTTTGGGATTCATAGGGTAAGGTCGCTGCTTTGTTGGCACCACATCTGGAACCATTGGGATATTATGGGTCACAACCCTAGGATTGACTCCTTTAAGTTCCTCCAAGGACCAGGCAAACACGTCGACATACTCCCATAGGAGAGCAACAAGTCTAGCCTCCTCATCCTTGGTCAAGTCGTCAGTGATGAACGCAGGTCGAGGCTTCTTGCCTTCCCCTGCCAGGTCAACTTCCTTGACCTTGGCGGGTCCCTCAATTGACTCACTGGCTTGCCCTTGTCTCTTTGCTCCTAGCAAAATCACCACTCTATCACCCTTCTTAAACTTCGTGAAGTGTTTGGGGAGATCCTGCGGCTTCTTTTGCCTCTCTGCTTCTGAGTCTTTAGTTTGCCTCCTGGCCTTCTCCCTTAGCCGTCTGAGCCTTAGGTGGACTGGCAAGTCCCCTTTGGTGCGTCTGACCTTAGAGGGTTGGGGTATTTCGAGATCGCTCTCTGTATTGACTTCAGACTTCGAGTTAAACTCACCTCCCTCGCTAGAGAAAGGAGTTTCGTGAGGGGGGTCGTAATTCAGTAGGTGAATCCGTCTTTAGTATTGGAACTACCAATGGCTACGCCACCCCTGCCTGCTCATAATCCATGGCTCCCATGTGCTCCAACCAGGATCTATCGCACTCCATCTGCATGACTCCTTTTTCATTCCAGCCTGCCCTTTCCCTTCTAGGCCTAGAGTCTGCCTTGATCTGTTTGATTGCTCTCCCTTCAATGTCATATTCTATCTTGTCTAACTCTTCTTCACTCTCGTCCCCGATAGAGTGACAGTCCTAGTACCTCTCATCATTAGAATCTTGCCCCTCTGTCTGCTCGTCATTCCCCAGGTTTTCCTCTCCAATCTCCTCTTCGTCAGTGACTAAAGCCCAATTGTATAACAGTTAAGATCGTGAATTTTGGTCCATTTCCACTCAGTCCTAGCCAAGAGATCACTTAGGGGTTTTAGATTAGCAGCCATGTTGCCCTTCAGTTTATCGGTCAAGCACTCTATGATTTCCTGAAGCTCGAGCTTGTTGGTGGTGATATGGAATGAGACCGGTTTCCCTGGATCACGTGAGCTTCCTGCCATCATGCACAGTGGCATGATGGGCTCCCTTGCTGGTGTGCTTAGTGATTTAGCAGCTTGCCTATATAGCTCTTCTTCATCGGAGAACAGTAGGTCAACGGTTGCCAGGACATGCATCCAATCCCACTCGTCCTCAGGGCAAGGGATGTACTTGGTCAATGACCCATAAGGTTTGCTTGCCTGTGCATCACCTTTTAGCATGGTTGAGATGGCATCGAGGTCGGCTAGGGTAGTCTTCCAGGTGTCCATCTCAACCCTCACCGCTTCTATTCTATTCCCCAAGAAGATGAAATTGTTTCCCCAATCTTCAATAACTCGCACGTTCCTCATCCAGGGTCGGCCTAGCAGTATGTCGTAGTCCACTCCCTTCATGACAATGAAGTTCACGGAAAACTGCACTCCTACGACCTTCACTGGCGAGTTCTTTAGGACCCTGAATGGTTTGACCTTCATTCCATTGGCCAATGTGACATTGAACCTAGCCGTTTCCACCAGTGGGTTTTCCCAGGCCTGTAGAACTGCGTGGCTCAAGACACTGACCCCGGCGCCTGTGTCTATGATTCCTTTTTGTGTTGCATCCACCAAAGCTAAGATAGGTAAGACTGCATGCATCTCAGTGCCTTCCCAGAAAGCATTGACGTGCAGTGATCTTGGAGGTGAGTGTAGCGTTAGGCTTGGAATCTGCATGACTGCGTCCTGCTCTTGCAAGTCAGTAGCAGTATGCTCCCCTTTTCCCTCCACCCAGTGTCTTAATTCTTGCCATAAGGGAGGGTGCTGCCGAAGCAAAACTCCTAAGCTCACAGTTACTAGACTGGCTACTAAAATGGTGAGGAGGTTGCCGGGTGGTTGCCTTCCTCCTTGGTCAACAGTCTTTGGCCATATGTCGTGGTTAGCTTGCTAGCATGCTTCTTCCTGGTCTTGCCTCTGTGGCATTTCACGTGGTGTGGGTACGTTCCTCGATTGAGGTCGTGATGGTGAAACGGGTGTACTTACACTAGAGAGGTCTTCCGTTTGGTCTTTCAGTATGGGAGCTATGTCTTTAAGGTGTTCCTAGGCGTCCTTGACCCACTCCTTGACTTTAGCTATAGCCTCGAGTTGCCATCTGGGGTGGGGGTATTCCTCTACCTTGGCACTCCCTAGTTCTGTTGTCTTAGGATCTGAGGTCTCTGCCTCTGCATAAATGACCCTCTTTCCTGTCACTAGAGTTGTGGCTTCCTCAGTCTTAAGGGTAATCTTTGTGTCTGTTCTCTGTCTCCTCCTCCTCTGGCTTTTCTTTCCCAACAAGGCTGCATCCAGGTTACTTGGCCCAAGCAATGAGATGCCTGTTTGTTTTGTCTATGCTCGCATCATGACATGCAGTGGGATGGGCGTATCCTCACTGCCAAAGGTCTCCACACCGAACAGCCCCAAGGGTACGGAGGGCACGTTGGCAGAACTAGTTGATGGCTTCCATCTAGGACAGTCAGGAAATAGGTGTGTGATTCCACACTCGGTGCATCGAAGGTCAGCTTTGTCCTTGTTTGCATGTTCCCTTTCCGGGCAGCGTGATGAAATATGGCCTGGATGACTGCAAGTCTAGCATAAGATTGGAACTTGGCTTGGTCCTCCAAAGCCTCTACCTCTTCCTCTACCTAGCGCCATTACCGGCACTGGTCGATAGTCCATCAGGACTAGATTTCCTTCCTCATCATAGGAGATATATGGGTTCACATAGGTTTTCTCTTCACTAGGTTCTTCCACATAGTGAACAAGAGCGTCACTACGTGGTTGGGTTACATAGGGCTCTGGTGGTCTGGGTATGCCCGTTGGGTTCATCTCTAGCCTAGGAATGACTGGTCTTGCATCATTTGGTGCTGAAAGCGCCAGCTAGGCTCCCCTGTCAAAGAGGTTAGGTGGCATGTTACCTAAGTATGGAGGGTCGTAGTGCTACGCATATGGGAATCTCCTTGGCAATCTGCAATGCAATGCGTCATGACCGAACCTACCGCAGTTCGAGCACGACCTAGATCTAGGATCTTGGCACTCGACTGGGGGGTGGCTTCCACCACAGTGTATACACTGCACATGCGACCGCACAAGCTTCCTCATCTATTCTTGCAATCGTGCAAGCTCCATTCTTACCTCAGCCAGCTTCTGGCCTTGGTCAACACCCTTTCCCTTATTCCGTATGCTAGAGTTCTCTCTCTCTCTCTCTCTCCTGAAGCTGCTGTCCGCTCTGGAGCTTTCTGGCTTGTACTGTCCTGAGACTGGTGTTCCTCATGCTTCGCTCCCTAAGCTAATCATCCACCCTTATTGCCTCTTCAAAAACTCTAGCTAACACGTCTCTGTGTAGAGTGGAGTTACTAGCCAAAGCCTTGTAGAGCTCCTCGCTTCGAATTCCATTTATAAACACAGTAGACACCGGCTTCTCGTTAGGTCGCTCATTGGCAGGGATCCTCTTGAACAGGCTACGCATATGAGTGACAAAGTCTCTTACGTCTTCCTTTTCCCTTTGACTGACATTCATTGACCGGACGATGAGAATTTTCGAGTACCCTGCCTCAGAGAATCTTTTGATAAAGAGGTCCTTAAGACGGGCAAAGTTCATACACTCAGCTGCATCTAGACTAGTGTACCAAATCCTCCCCTTATCACCTAAACACATCCCAAAAGCTTGAGAGCATTGTGCAAGATCCGTGAGACCATTCGCTTCGCAAACTTGTTCAAATTGCTCCATAAAGCTATATGGGTCATTGCTAGGTTTATACTTGTCTAGCTGCTTTGCTACGATAGGGATCCTAGATTGCCCCTTTGCCCCTTGCATGACCCCTAATCCTGAGAGTAATGCTGTGGCTAAGGTTGTTGTGCTCTGCTCAGCGGACGTATTGTCCATGAGCTGCCTGGCTACAAGTTCACTTAATGATAAGTCAGCCTCTGCTGCTCGCTCTCTCTCTGCATTTGGTCCTGCTTTGGCTGCACCAGCCAGGGCTAGCACACACCGGGCCTCGTACATGTCTACATCTTGTTGGAGTTTCCTAGCCTTTTGCTCGTGGTTATAGGAAATTATACTCTCTAGTGCCTTTCTAATCGCCTTTCTTTCCTCTTCTAGGTTTGCCACCACTTCCTCTACTGGCCTACCCTAAACTACCGTCCTAGTTAACAAGTCGTACTCATTGACTAACTCTTGCACTAGGACTGGGAATTCCCCCAAGTCTAGTCGGTCCTCTCCTTGTCCGCCTCGTGATCCTGACATTGCTCCCACTTCCAACTCCACAAGGTCGTCGATCAACTTGAGTAGCTCCAGCAGCGTCCGATCCTCTATGTTGTCGCCTTCTAGATCGTCGTGTCCTCTTAGGGTCCTACTGATGGGGCTCTCACGTAGCCCGCTATGTTTTGGGATCTTCTCCTAGTAGTGGGTTCCTTGATGTTATTATGTCTCCTGATGAGTTCCTTGTTATTGAAAATAGTTGTCAATCTTATTCACAAGTTGTGCTTCGTGCTTTCTAGTGCTCAGTGCGAAAACAAGCTTCTCCTTTTCTTGTAGTGCACCTTTGGTAATGAAATCAAAAAGTGGGGTGTGGATGCAAGAAATGCTCAATGCAAACTCCACTCTTCCCCTCACATTCGTAGCCTGATATGGCTCTAAGCATAGGTTCTGGCTTATCTAAGGTTTTACTGAAAGTCCTTGCTGCATTCTCTATTCTGCTTCAGGGTTGGTTGGTCGTCGAACGTCAAGTCAAATTCTAAATTTGGTCATGCTCAGTGTCTAGCTATTTCGGGTGAATCCTCGATTATCGTGTCTGGACTCTGGCTTCTAAGGGCCAAACTGGGTTCCCTGGGGGATCAGGGATGTGACCAAGGTGGCCAGGACTGTGGGACAGGCTTAAAAACCTTCTATTTAGAGTTCTGGTGAATTGGTCTAATTCTGGGAATCGGACAGGCTAGTCCGATCCTGGTAATCAGACAGGCTGGTCCGATCCTGGGAATCGGACGGCGGGCTGGTCCGATCCTAGGAATCGAATGGGCTGGTCCGAGTTTCACACTATGAACAGTGGTTAAATTCTATTTTGGTCCGATTTTCCTAGTCGAACAGGGGAGGTTCAACTACTGCAATGGGTCGAGTGGTCCAAATCCAGGACTAGGGCACGTGGTCCGACTTTGACACCGGATCCGATTATAACAGTCGAACGGAGTGGTCCAATTTTTGGGCTGGTCAGATTCTGGGACTCGGATCGGAAAAGTGGTCCAATTTTCGGAGTCAGACGGTCCGACTCCAGAAATCGAGCAGTCCTATTCTGGGACTCTGCTGGCCTGGTCTGACAGTGCGGACAACAGCCCGGGGGTTGCGTGCGATGCCTCAAGATGAACACCTACTCCACGGAATTGCGCCATACCTTCCAAATAGGTGCAAAGCAATAGAGGGAACT
The DNA here is from genome assembly GCF_053477565.2 of Lygodium microphyllum. Lineage (NCBI taxonomy): Eukaryota > Viridiplantae > Streptophyta > Polypodiopsida > Schizaeales > Lygodiaceae > Lygodium > Lygodium microphyllum. Next base: position 88,309,885 of record NC_141142.1, on the reverse strand, counting down.
GCCATGCATACCTGGATGCAATGTGGCGCTTGAATCGATCGGCGCTTCAACGATCACCCCGCAGCTCTCTCTCTCTCTCTCTCTCTCGCTCTCGCTCTCTCCCTGGCTCTCAAGCTCACTCTCTTCTCAGAAGAAGGCAGGATGTCAAATGTGGTCTTTCCTGGTTCCTTGGGCCTCTTATTGCCCCATCCCAGCCTGCCATAACCTCAAAATTTAATGCCTCATAATCTTCCAGCCAGAAATCTGAATCTGTGCCCCTATTTCCCTGTTTCAAGCAGCAGCACAACCCTTCTGTTTTTCTTCTTTTTCCTATCCTAATCTTAACCTAATGCAACCAAAATCAAAACTAGAGATGAAGATGAATGGTCCTACTCTAATATTCAACAAGAAATCAAAATACTTAATTGCTTCAAGGATCAAAACCTCCTAAATCTCCTAACTATCTCGAGCACCGGTTCAGGCTGCAAACCCTACTTCTATCCTCGATTCGATACGCGCGGCGCTCAAGGCTTGATTCCCTCGATCCCGGCAACAGAACCAAAATGGAGGGGAGCTACGGAGCTCTACCCCGAGACCTATGGACCGCTTATTGATCAAGCGTTTCAAGCCAAGCGGCCATGGCTATCTCTCACATAGCCGACGCGCAATGCCTACCTTACGGGTGTAGTGAGCTTACCTTGATGCTCGATCGAGTTTCCTCCTCTCTCTTGCACTCCGGTAGCTCCACGATCCTTGTGGCAAGCTCAAGAAACCTCAAGCCCCCTCTGTCAAGCTCCATCCTCCATAGCCGCGCAAGAGAAGAGAAGAGAAGAGAAGAAGAGAAGATGAAGAGAGAAGATGGGGAGCTTCTTCTCCACGATCCCTCACTCTCACACACTCACTCCCTCACACTCCCTCAATCCCTCACTCAAGCACAAGCAAGAAGGCAAGAAACAAGAGAAGAAGAAGAAGAAGCATTGGCCACACACAAGAATGAGATTCTCATTCACTTTTGAACTTTATATACATGCCCTACTTTTTGGGCGGTCATCCCCACTTTTTACATGGCCGGCCATTAGCCTAGGCCCTCTTTTCCTATTTCCCACCATTCTAACTTATCCCATTCCCAACTAATGCATACAATTTGCACAGGAGTGAGCCCAATACTCTTTTTACAAGGATTCGGGAGCGCCTTCACCTTGATGGCGCGCTTTTACTCTTTTCTTTTCTCGAGGCAACACTGAAGCCTTCTGGAGAGGTCATCATTCAAATTTTCAGGGTTTGACCTCCATCCGGGGCGCCTTTTCCTTCCTTTGTCCTGTGCCCTTTCGGTTATCTCCTTCTTCCATTTTTTTCGCACCTCTGCTCCATTTTTTGATCCTCTGTGCTGCAGTAAACAGTTGATCATGTGAAGAACCATGTGCTTCAAGAGCTTATTGGATTGGGCTCCACCTTTTGTCCATTTCACCACTTGTGTCTCTCCAACATCTTCATCACATCAACTCCTTTTTTACTACTTCTTCTCATGTTCAGCAATGCAACATTCTTTGCTTCCTTAGCCATCATCAACAAAAGAATCCATGGACCAATGTTTTAACTAAGTATTAGCCTATATATGCATGCAAACTCACATTGTACTTGCAGTATAATCCATACCTAGTTCTAGATCCTCAAGTTTAGGATAACACTTTAGGTTTTCTTAAAGTTCGGCCCATCTCCCAGCCCATCTCCCAAACCAAAAATATTATATGTCATATGCACGATCAAAAGACTAGCACTCTCCTCTAGGAAGTGATTACATGACATTTTACTTTATAGGTATCAAATTTTGTGGAGAACATGAACCCTCCCTTTTACTTCAATGCCGACTCATCTTTTGCAAATTTTCAATTTATTTTCCATGACCATTCAAGTTCTATATATCCAAATGACCAATAGTCAAGTGTAATTCAAATAACCACTCCATTTTCTACAAGCTATGTCACCAACAACATTGTCATCCTTGCCAACTACCATAATGCCAATCCATCATCATTAGGTAAATTAGCAAGAACATCATCATCCTCAATAATAGCTCTTTATTAGCATATATTACTCCTCTATCAAGACCACTACTTCTAAGCTTCTTCATCAATGATTCCCAGCATTCCACATCTACCTTTGATGTGAGTGCCATGGGACTGGCACTCATCTTAGAGAGGAGATAATGTTAACAATAAATGTGGAATGCTACTAAAGGCCAAGAGTCAAAGTCAAGTTAAATCATAGGTGTTGAATTTATTCGATGGTGGTTTTATTATTTTTGGAGCACTCTAGTGACTATTTTGGGCACTTCTATTATTTTTTGTACTTCATGGATATCATATTATCATGGATGTATTATTTTGTGAGAGCCAAGTTCACTACTCTTATGCACATTGTATTATCTTTTTTGCAGTTGTATTCATGATGCAACCATAATTTTTGTATGCATTATACACATGAATGTGTAGTTGCAATAGCATCATAGACTAGGCCTAGCTAGGCTTAGGACAAAGCATGCTACAAGGATTGACCAGCTTAGAGCCCATAAAGTGGGCAGAATACCCAAGAGAGGGTGCAAATCCTAATCCACAATTATGGAAAGCCTAAAACACAAAGTGGGGTGCAAACCCTAAAACGCAAACAGGGTGGAACCCTAGAGAAGTGACTTAACCCTAACCCAATCTTGGTCTATATAGGGCAAGAGGTCTTAGTTGTATCTTCCTTTGGTGTATCCATGCTATGAAGCTCTGTAAGTACAACTATTGAAGCTTTCTATTCTCTTCTTCTATCTTATCATCTTGCCTCCATTGTTGAGAGTGAGAGTGAGAGTGTATGAGAGAGAGAGAGAGAGAGAGGCATGTTGAGTGAGGGATTAAAAGAAGGTGAAGCTCTATGCTATCTTCTTTTTCTTCTCTGTTAACTTCTCTATTTATCAGTATGCTTAGCGGTGGATATGAAGGAGCGACGGCATCAAATTGTGTTGTTTGGGTCGTGGAACCATCTTTGAGCCTTCAAGTGTTTGAACTACAATGTGGAAAGGTAAGATATATGAGCTCAATACACCTCAAAACTAGTCTTGTATTCTTGCTTTCTTGGGATAGAGAGGAGGATGCATGGTTAGTTAGAGTAAAATGTTGAGAAGACAAGGTGAAAGATTGTTGCACAGAAGTGCGTTATAGCGTTTGAAACAATAAAAGTCCATCCAATGTCTTGACTATTGTGTATTTAGCCCAATAGTTGAGAGATGGACTATGAGTAGTCATGTGGTAAGTCAATGAGATTTGTAAAGTCAACATGGGAGCTAGCCTTAATTAGTGGCCATATGGATTGTGAAAGTGAGCCAGTGCTCACAATTTAAGAACTCATGGCTAGCCTGTGTCATAGATAGCCCTTGTGGGTCCGTGGAGTCGTGAGAGAGAGGCTGATGTCCTCAATTGTGAGGTGGTAACTATGTTGTGGTTAGCTCATGACTAGTTTGTGGCATGTTGACAAAGATGGGGAGATCACTATGCCCATATAGGGCCACATGGTAGGTTGACAACAACTACCACATGTTGTAAGGCACTCATATTGCTTGTGGTTAAAGTAGTTGTAATGATATGGAATGGGGTAGCTAGAGTCATAGAGTTGGTGATTTGAGTGGCTAGGAGTCATGGTAGTCCATGCAAGATACTTAGGATGCAATGAGTCATGGAGTTAGTTTGTGGCTTGTGGTAATGTGTGGTAGATCATATTGTAGAGAGTTGTCAACTATAAATAATGGCCTATGATGACAAGCATGAGCTAGACAAATAAGACCTATGGTAGTAATGGTCAAAGCAATGAGTGATGACCAATTTTGGGTACTACATGATTTTCTTTTTGTTTAATACCTCTAATTTGCCCTACTCTAGCCTACTAAATTATAATCAAACATCAAACCAATTTCTCATTGATCTGATTTCCTAATCTAGCAATGTTTGTTTCAAAGTGAGAAAGGCACACAAGTAGGAGACTGATTTCTCACTATTCCATCCCACTCAAGCACACGAGCCCTTTATTTCACCACATGGTAAGAATACAAATACCTCAATGATTTGATTCCATCCTATATGTCCAACAATGGTGTCTTCATCAAGTGCTCATCAACAACGAGACATTGGATGGAATTCTTATTCCTTCAAGAGTTTCAACTTGCTTTAGCATTGCATACTTCTAGCACTTTGACTTTAACTTCACATCCTTCTTCACTCCCTAAGATTAATACATGGACATTGATGCATGTCCACCCAATCTGGGTCTCTACAAACCAAATTCTTATCCTAACTTTCCATTTATCAATGTGTGGACCTCATTATTGTTGCATAAAGAAAGAGTCTCATGTTTGGTTGATGTAGCCTTTTGTTAATAGCCAATCATTTTGGGGTTTCATTTCACTTAAGTAAGGTCAAATATTCCATATTCATTAAGGCGGTTTATTAATAGGTTGTAATGTTGATAAGTATCATTATTATAGCATGATGAAAGTTGCTTAAAGGCGAGGGCTTGGCTTATGAAAGTTGCTTAAAGGCTAGGGCTTGGCTTCTTTACATAGAAAACTCGAGAGTTAACGAAGAAGGATAGGGAACAGTTGTGGTTCTTGCATCTCTAAATTTGATCTAAAAGATTGATATCATTAGATACTATGTATCGAAAGTCCCCCTTGGTATTTTCTCTCTTATTAAGAAACAAAGAATTTGAATTTGCTAGGAAAAGTAAAGTCTAGTAGCTTCAAAAAGGCACAACTTTCCACATTCAACCACTTTCTTTTATAATAGATGAGTTGCCTTCAATGCTTAGACTATTCGTGCAAAATGATTGTGGGGTCAAATTATTGAATTATTATGGCAAGCCTATGTTCAAGACGTCAATAGGAGCTCCAATGATAGGACATTCCAACCATTTTAGGCTTTTGTCACGTCACATCATAGGAAGATGCCTAGCATTTATGTTTGTCAAGGGCACCTTAGTATAAAGATTTTCCAGGAGGACTAAATGTCCTTATGGAATAATGCATTTTGAAGTTTGCTTTAGTAAATCTCACAAAAAGCAACCAATATCAACATAGAGTTAAAACAAGCTTTCAAGAAATAATTGTTAATCTCAAATGTACAAGAAATGTTGATTTTAGAAATGTAATCATCCTACTTGATAAAATAATATAAAAGTTTGTTTTTTAAGAGTATTGATAACCACCCTAAGATACGAAATGTGATACTGATCAAGAACAATTAACAAAACTTTACATATTTTTTTGGAATCTCTAAGTGTAACAAAGTAAAAACCTTGTCTCGTGATGATGTATGAAACACTAAATTGGCATCTAGAAGTGCACGTTTCCATTTTGCACATAAAAAATCATTTCAAGGCAAGATGTTGATAAATATATGATCAAACCAAAAGAAGACATGATCATTGTATTTTGTTAAGAAAAAAGAATAAACTTGGAAATGAGAATCGTAGAGAAAAGCCTAAAATGGATCTTGATTTATTACTCTTTATCTAGTCTATGTCTCAAAAATGTAGGTTGGGCTATGGGTCTTTCTTTTCTATTCTTTCATATGAGGGGTTGAGCTGAAAACATACAAGCTCACATGTAACTACCTTATAACTAAACAAAATATTCTACTCAAATATAATAATGTGACTCTAGAGTTTCATATTGATACTCAACCATAGATGGAGGAGTTTCATCACTTTTCACCAAAGATTAAACCACAATTAGGGTGGGAGAATATATTTCATTTCATTTAAACTAGTTGGCCTGGCTGGCATTTGTTGGCTAGGGCCACTAACTGAGATTGGTGGCATTTTAAATGTTACTAACCACTCCAATAGAGGGCTTTTTTTCCTTCCTTGTTTAAAAAGTAAGCGAGATGGAGGTTCGCCACTTTTTACCAAAAGTTAAACCACATTTAGGGTAGAAGAATATCTTCTATTCTTGTAAACATGGTAACCACTTGCATGCTTTTACGTGAGGGCTAGTGGGGAAATCAAATACTTGATGCTTGGTTTTTTGTTTTCAAGGACCTAAAAGTTTTCCCATTTTATTATAGTCAATGATCATAACTCTTGAGTTGAAGAGTTTGAGTTGGCAAGGAAAGCTAACTTTTGAGTGAATTATATTGCAATTGGACATTTGAAAGAGATCTTTACTATAGAATAGGAATGGCTCTCCCTATAGTAATGGGATAAGCCATTCCTATAGTAATGGGGTATACAAACTTCTATTTCCAAAATTTTCCTTCAGCAAAAGTTATTGTCTATGTTCATGAATTAAGGAAGGACTTTTCATACTCTCAAGTTACATATCAAATGATGTACTTATTTGACATTGTTGCTTCTTTATGGTGACTATTGCATCATGGTGGGAATAAAGGTTGCAACTTTTGTCAAGTGATCTAAAGATACTATGCTGGTATCTTCAACACACACATAGTCATAGGTATAAAAGTTATGTTTATTACGGTTAGGTGATGTCAAACAAAACATGAGCTAACAACTAGGTAATAACGTGCATCTTGGATAATTGCAATTGTTGCTTTTTCCAATGATAACATGTGTGATTTTATGTATATTTTGCTTCCATAGATAACATATGTTGAGGAATCCTTAGATGGCATCCTTGAACAACAAGCACAACATATCTAAAGGAATGCCTAGAGGGTATTCTTGAAGAATGATAAGAATAGTTATGCCCCTACTCTAGCAACCTTGATGTTAGACTTACTAATATGGTCACGAAATTATCATGACTTGATGTGCTTAGTTTTTAAAATGCGTTCTCACATGATTGAGGTACCATGCAATGCCCTCTTTGAGTAGGCTAACCTTGAGCTACCCTTAGGGCTTGAATTCAAGACCTCATGAAACTCACACACCTGGGCTGCCTTTAGCTGCCCCTAGGGCTTGAATTCAAGACCTCATGAAACTCACGCCCTTGGGTTATCAATCGCAATCGACCCACACACTCCCGGTACTTATGCTTAGTTGATGGACTTTAGCTTTACCATTAAGCTTTTAACCGTTGGCTTCCCCTCATATACTCGAAAGTTTACTTACGCTTGTATGAATTGACCCTTGTCGAAGAGCCATATATACTCAATTTCTTCTTTAGGGTGAATGATGTGCATGGGAGCGCTTGTATGAATTGACTCTTGTCGAATAGCCCAAGTAGACTCAATTTCTGCTGAAGGTCAAGTGTGTTCGTAGGCGACTGGTAAGCAAAAGGGAGAAAAGACGCGGAGTCCAGGACGGGTCGTTGTGCGCCGGCCAAAAGCGACAATGGGTATTGGGCACGCCAGCATATGTCGTAGAGCGAGAGAGAGAGAGAGAGAGAGACGGAGCTCGTGTTTGTAGTCTTAAAGCAGGGACTCTCGGCTTAGGCGAAGTCGATTGATCTGGAGTCTGCTAGCGACACGCGATAATACACAGAGAGAGAGAGAGAGAGAGAGAGAGAGAGAGAGAGAGACGCACGCATCCATATCGGCGGCCATGGGAGAGGAAGTGGCAATAGAGGTAGAGAAGGCGTGTACTGATGATGGACCTGATACAGCTGGTGGTTGTGGCGGCGGGATTAACGCGGAGGTGGTGCACGTGCTGGTGCTGACGTTCCCGATAGCGAGCCACGTGAACCCGCTGCTGCAGCTGGCCACCAAGCTGAGCGCCTTCGCGGAGAGCTACGCTGACAGGAGGCGCGAGTTCGTGTTCACATGCATCATGTCGGAGCGCGCGGCGGCCCAGCGGCTGATGATGGGGCCCGCGCAGGGCCAGGAGGGCCAGCACAGCATCCGCATTGTGGGCGTGCCCGACCCGCACCCGCACCCGCCCCCGCCCGCCCCGGACTTCCGCGCTCCGCTCGCCGCGTGTGACCGCCTGCGCCCCGCCGTGGAGCGCCTCCTGCCCTCTCTCCTCCTCCCCTCCACGTCATCGTTGTCGTCGGTGGCCGTGGCGGGCCCCGCGCCCGTCTCCTGCGTGCTCGCCGACGTGTTCGTGAGCTGGGCGCATGACGTGGCCTCCTCCTTCCGCCTCCCGCTCTTCCTCTTCTTCACTTCCAACGCCACTGCCTGCTGCGTCATGTCCCACGCCCACGCTCTCCTCGCCGCTGGCACCATCCCTTTCTCGGGTAAATTCCTATCTACTAAAATTCATCGAAAATTTAAAAATGTTCGGTTAGCAGTCCCTTTCTTTTCTGCCCAAATTTCGACCTTTTCTACGCCCTGACCCTCCTCCGCCTTTTTTTGAACGACCCTTCGGTGCAGAAACTAAAACATTAGAAAAAAAAGAATTCTGCTTTTGCATCCGCCGCGACCTGTTCATTTGGTTAAGTGGTTTGAAATTTGGTGTTCTCTTAAACCGTATTAAACGATTAAATATGAGTACTCTCATGCTTAAACTTGAAACGCGAATCCTTTTGGTCCTCCGTCAACGAAGAATTTTTAAGGTTCGGGTGTTGCTTCATGTTTTGATCATCATAACTAAATCTTTGTCTTGTGCCATTTTGCGAAGGCTTTTTCTAAAGTCTAATTTGAGCCCCAAGGATGAAACAATCTTGTCTCTTAACATTATGGCTTAGCAAGGTTGGTTATACAATAGGCAAGAGGTTTGTGGGTAGCTTTGCACATTCCACATAGGATTTAGCAACTATGTCCATCTAGTCTTGTATGAATACTAAATATAATTTTTTGTATGGCGATCGGCATAAAACAAGGCTATGTAAATAACCCACGAGTGAGGCGTCACATGTGGCTCTATTTGGGCCTAAAGAAGGCTATATTTTGGGAAGGCCCAAGGAAGGCTCTCATTATCTTCATGAAGGATGTGGTGATATGGTTTGACCTTCAGGCTTGGATTCCCTTAGAGGTAAGGAGATGGAATGGTTGATCGTTATTTTCTCCAAAATCAATTTAAGTGTAATGATGTTTGGGTGGCAAATCTAAGATTGATCCATAGGAAGCTTAATCAAGGCTTTGGCATAGTGGTCAAATCAATTTAAATGTAATGATGTTTTGGTGTCAAATCTAATATTGATCCATAGGCAGCCTAATCAAGGCTTTGGCATAGTGGTCAAATCAATTTAAATGTAATGATGTTTTGGTGTCAAATCTAACATTGATCCTTATGAAACCTAAGAAAATTGGCTGATCAAGCCTTTGGCATATTGGTCAAAGTACCACTGTACTCTTTCAACCAAGATTTAACTTTGAACACATGGAAAGCTACTCCGTTTGTGCAAGAAGAATTATTATGGTCATGTTTCCAACAAGAGATAAGAGAGGGAAGTGGGAGCGACTGGATAACCACTACCATGTATGTAAAAGGATTGAGGAGATTACTTTCCATGTCCTCTGGGCATGTAGTTGTCAGGTAGACTTGGGAAAAGGCGCAAGATTGGCTTTGCAACTGCACTTGAAAATTAGCCTTGTGATCAGAAGAGTAGGATGTCTCCAGTAATTTATGAGGTTTGGCAAGCAGTTAGGAGTGTTGTCTTGTTTACGATTTGGGAAGGAAGGAACCTTTTGTTATTCCAAGGGAAACCATGGGTCATGTTTGATCTCGCTTGTCACTTTGGCAAGTTTTGTATATGGGTACTTAGTTTACTTAAGGTCAAGGCCAAAAAGATGGGTGGAAAGATGTAATCTATAAGCCACAAAGCCCCATGATAGCTTGAACCTCTTCTATGTAAGGTTGTACATATTTATACAATACTCTAGATTTTGCATTTGGAAAGAAAAAGCTAGGTAGATTCCAAAGAGAATTTCTGATTTCAACTTGGACATGTGACCAAAAGTGAGGTAAATTCCAAAGGGAATTTATAATTTCAACTTGGGGGTCACGACTAGGACCCTTGTTTAAATGTCAACATGGGAAAAGTGGCAATTTTGTCAAGATTCCAAAAGTTTGAACTCGAACCCTCAACTATATATTTGATTGATGGACGAACCTTTTATTGCTTCAATGTCCAAATTCCCTTCTTTTTTTAATTGTGCTGCAACTTGCAAGTTCATTGATGCAAAAAACTCTGTTAACAATTGGTCGACATAGTCACAAAAAACTCGTATACCCAGCATGATGTCAACATAAGGGCGAGTCCCGAAGCAATGCAAGGTCATTGCTTTTGGTCTTCAAGGGCTCGCTACTCATAGACTACAGGAAACCTCTGTTTCATAACCCAAAATACTCAGAAAAATGGACCCTTTTTTGCCAAGGCCATGAAAAGCTTTTAACCGGAGTTGCAGTCGGCCGTCATTTTCGGTGAGGATTGGTCAAAAGCTGAACTGCGATGTTGATAGGCCCTTGTAAATTGAAACACGATTGATGTGGAGTCCTATTATTTATTAACTGCACACACACACACACGCATCATACGTGGACATATGCAATAGGCAGCGTCATATTTATTGTCTCCATGTAAAATGATATTATACAGGGGGTGCTGAATGTGACGTTTGTTTGTGCGCAGATGCGCGGAAGCGGATAACCATCCCAGGGGCGCCGCCGCTGCTGCCGCGGGAATTCCCGCCGTCGATGCAGACCAAAGACACCTCCTTCTACCGCTTCCAGTTCACGCTCAGCATCTTCCGCCACCTGGACCGCGCCGCGGGCCTCATCCTCAACTCCTGCCTGGAGCTGGAGCCCGCCGCCGTCCGCGCCCTCTCCAGCAAATGCCCCGTCTACACGGTGGGGCCCCTGCTCCTCCCCCCCAATGGCAGCCCTCCGCGTCAGCAGGAGTCCTGGCCCGCGGACCACCCCTGCAAGGCCTGGCTGGACACGCAGGCGCCGCTGTCCGTGCTCTACGTGTCGTTCGGCAGTTTGTCCACGTTTTCGGACCGCGCCCAAATGCGGGAGCTGGCCCTGGGCCTGGAGGCCGCCCAGCAGCCGTTCTTGTGGGTCGTCCGGGCGGACGCCATCGACGGCGCGCCACTGGAGGACGTCCTGCCGCCGGGCTTCCTGGACAGGACGCGGGAGCGGTGCCTCATCGTGTCGTGGGCCCCGCAGCTGTTGGTCCTGGCCCACCCGGCCCTGGGCGCGTTTCTCACCCACTGCGGGTGGAACTCGGCCCTGGAGAACATCACGCTGCGCGGCCTGCCCATGCTGTGCTGGCCGGACGTCGCCGAGCAGATGATCAATGCCAGGCTCCTCGTGGACGAGTGGAGGCTGGGCATGGAATTCCAGCGCACTCGTCATCACGGTGATGACCATCACGATGCGCATGGCCATGCTGATGATGATGCTGATGCTGGCCAGCTCATGGTGCTCCGCCATGAAGTGGAGCGTGTGATCCGCGCTGTCATGCAGGGCGATGCCGGTAAAGAGATGAGACGACGAGGCGCCCAGCTCAAGAGCCTCGTCGAGGAGGTTGTCCTACGCGGAGGCTCCTCCTTCAACAACTTGGAAAGTCTCATTACCACCATGCTCGATACCGCACCTGCTGCCGTTCCCAATGAGCGCTGCAGCCCCGGAACGAGTAGAACAGCAGCTATCTGTAGCATATAACAAAACCCGGACATCTCTTCTTCTTCTCAACGCGTAGCCAATGACACACCTAATTGTTTAGGCATACTTCCTCGCGGTACCTAGGGACCCTGACTTTCCATATTTCTCTGCACCTTGTACATAATATTTGAAGTTTCGAAAACCATTCAAATGCATGGCTCGAGAGGGTCGTTGTATTCTCGCATCTGAGCTTTAATAGGTTCAAATGTCTTGCACAAAACAAAATAGGCGAAGCAAAAGTCAAGTCATCCAAATGCACTTTACGTCTGAAGGTTTCAAACATGCGAATTTAAATGGTTAGTCAAGTGCTACTTCAATTCATGGTCCCACAACAAGGCAAGCTCACTCGAAAATGTTGGAAGTGCAAAGATTATAGTAGATAGGACAAGGAGTACATAAGGGAAGTGGCTTCCGAATGGAAGAAGTTTTACCCTCATGTATCCTTTCTAACTTGGAAAAGAAGGATCCACAAGGTCGGGAGGACAACACCTTTAGTGAGGCTTGATTTAGCCCTATTAGAACTTATACATATCAAACTCAATCCTAAATATAGAATGGTGTATACTATGGAATCAAGAATGCATTAAGCATCTTTTTTGGGACCCCATAGCAATAAGCCATTTTGGGGTGAGGCTAGAGATGATGAAAGGAGCGCGGCTACATGAGATCTCTATATAGGTAGCACTCTTTCATGACATCAACGTAAAGCTAATAAGGGCTCTTTGAAATTGTGAAATATACTAAAGCAACAATCATCAAGTTCATCTCAAGAGCCAAGAATAAGGCCTTTGTTTTGGAAAAGCATGGGAGATTGTAACCCCATGGATGTATTTCTATGTTGAGAGGAATTGTTTTGGTGGCTTTCAAAGGATTCATACGAACTCTCAAGTATATAAAAAAGGATACATGGCTTTGAGTTCCAACCTATTCTAGGTTACTTACTTTTTTGTATAAACACGTGTTTTATCTTATCTGATGGTATATGAATTTCACATCATAAAAATTGTCCCCTTGTTTCTTTTGTATAAACACATGTTTTATCTTATTTGATGGTATACATACAATTTCTTAATATGAATTTCGCATCATAAAAAGTGTCCCCTTGTTGGAGATTAAAGGTCACATGTGCTTAGCTGCCTATATTTATCTTGTACTTAGCGCTTGTACACCTGTACACTAAAGGTAGCATCTACCCATCACTATCATGTTTATTTTTAATTATTTATTATAGAATAATAAAGGAAAGGTAGGTCACACATTGTGATTGTTGGAATTCTTACATATTGGTCTTACTTTCTTGAGTTTAACTTCCATAGCCATTGCTCTCTTGCTTCTGCTTAAGCTTCTCTCTCACTCTCACTCTCACTTATATTATATTGCAAAGCTTGGCCTTTGGAGCCCATGGGATCTCTTTTTATGCCCATTGGTTTATACAGAGCTTGCCCTTACAGTCACTGACATTGTCGACTCATTCTTATTGATGTTTGGTTCTCCAATACTTCCTTTTGTCAAACAAATTGTTAGTCACATGGATACATGCTTCATTATGTTCTGAGCTTCATTGTTCATGAGTAGTGAGTCGATTGCAATTTGATAAATCTCATAGGTATTTGGAGATTTCTTATACATAGTTAGCTTATATATATGGTCACACCTTACTTGTTGGGATGCATCTATATTTGACACTTTTGGATTCTCTGTCAATATTTGATACTCGAAATTGCATGCTCTTTCTTGGATAGAGCTAGTTGCATTGTAAGTCATGTTGCTATCTGGAATTCCCTACTAGTGGGAGCACTCTATTTTGAATATTTGCATGCATTTGTCTCACTATTTGCTGCACTTTTATAGGCAATATGATTGAAATTCAGTTTTGAGCTACTCTATTGAGAGTAGACAATGTAGTGCTTTTACTTTGTGGATAGTAATATGTTGGGTCGTTCTTCCCTTGTTACGTTCATTTTTGGCTCGGTTTTGGTGATAATTAATTATTATTATGGTAGCCCATTCTCTATTTGCTTTGCATTCATAATGGTAGTGCTTTTAGAGCCTCTAGGGATATTTCCATCTTTAACATTGATAAGTTGGATGGCAATAACTTCAACTATTGGAAGACTTAGAAATTACAAGATCTGGTGCAAAAGAAGTAGGTTAGTCCATTGAAATGAAAAGGTATAAAGACCAAAAATATAGATACTAACACTTAGGAAGACCTTGATGCACTATGCCACTATCATTTTAACTATATAAATCAGTATACTTTAATGTTATTGAGATCTAGAGTGGTGGATGGCAGTTATTATGGGAGAAAATGTGTGATCTTTATGATAAGTAAAGCCTTACTTTACAATCATACTGGCTCAAAAAGCTTGTGAATGTTGAGATATTTGCAATCACACCTATTGTAGCCTCTTTGTATGAGGTAGTTTTGGGCTTAGGACATGCAGGTAGACTAAATCCCATATGCACAGAAAGGGAAAACTACTACCCATCCAGCAACTTTAAAGCATTGTACTTGACTACCACTTTTTCATATATGAAATGAATACAATGTCATGATGCTTTACCATTTCAGTTAAGTATCTTATCTTTGCCAGTCCTACACAAGATTGTGTTTATGAGTCCAAGCTTCCATCTTGGAACCTAATTCACTTGTATAATAGTTTGCCTCTATTTGCCTATGACATCGTGATCTCAATCTTTATCTTCCATCGGCCATAGCCATGTAGTAGATCTTGCACATTTCCACATGGTATCAGAGCCCCAGCCGAGCATGGCCTAGCTCGGCTCAGCTCATCTTCACTTCTGGTTAGCTCACGACTTCACTTCCAATTCCATTCTCACTCTACCTTCAGTGAAGCTTCAATGGCTGCCATAGCCAAACAGAACCGTACTCACTTGGAGTGCTTGGATCTCTCTCCAGAAGCCATATCTTTAACTTGCCTTTTTCTAGAGATCTGTTCCTCTGCTCAGGGCGCTTCAGTGTACCACATTATAGTACAACATTACTGATCCATATGTCTAGCATTTTGAAAATTTGACATCATTGTCAGATCTGCACCCTATCGTGATCGTATAGTCAGCACGATCAGCACACGCCGAGATCTATCCTGTGGTCTTAGGGCAATTGAAGCCTACCTTGTAAGCTTACTCTCCACCAAATCATTTGTGCCATAGCTGCATATACGAGCTGCATTGAATAAAAAACCAGTCGGGTCAAAACCCTAGTTGTAGAGACTCCATAGCCACAATATCAAAGCTTTATCTTTCCTTCAATTTCTCTCTCCTGCCAACCAAGCCAAAGCATAACCACCCTGGCACCGAAGTTTCTAGAAAATCCACAGATCAAGGAGGGGAACTTCTTGGAGTTCTTTGAAGTTTTTCTTTGTGAAAATTGGAAGACCTCAAGCACCAACATCAAAACTCAAGCTCCTCTTGTACTTCATCTTCTCACTATTTCTTCTCATTGGAGTTATCAGTAGTAATTTTAATCACTAAGTTACATTCCTTGGAGGTGGTTGAAGATTTGGAAAAGTTCAAGGAAGATTAGAAGGCATTTGCAAGCCGGCACAAAAGAAGCATAACCATTAAGATAGTGCTTGTTAGCACTAAGCATAGTGTGTTTTTACACTACCTTCTTGTGTCCTTTGACACATTAGGTTTCAACTCTTTTTGCTGATCAAAAAGTCAAGGATTTGAAGTTGAGTTCTAATGCCAAACATGAAGATTTTTAAGTGGGTGCTTCTCATGAAGAGTAACACCATTTACACTACATAGAAGATGTTACTCTACCTACAAGAAGACATGGAGCTGCCTATATCTAAATGCCATCAATGTATCCATTTGAAGACCTTTAAGACATGAAAGTGCAAAATTTTGAAGTCATTTTCATTGCTTAAAAAATAATGATATCTTTGCTTGAGGGAGACATGAACATGAAGATTGATGCAACTGTTGCAAGCAAAGAGGACCTAGAAGAAGAGAACCAAAAGATCAAAGTGATGGACATTGAAGCTGCAAGCAAAGTGAAGAACAAGTACAAGATCAAAAAGAGCAAGCTAGACTACATCGACAAGAAGAGCTACAATAAATTCAAGATCTATGCAAAAAGAAATGCAGAAAATTGCAAGGGCCTGACGGTCCTTAACCCAATTTACTGACTTTTTTTTTGCCTTGTATTGCCTAGCCCAAAATGTCTTTATCATAAGCTTGTAAACTCCTCATGTAGCCATGTACTACAGCCTCTGTACACTTTACAGCCTCTGGATGTCCATCATATTTGTGGTACCCACACTTAGCCTTTTCTGTGACAATCTCTGGTGTTTTTCCATGTTTATGGTGTGCCCACACTTTGCATGTGTTACTTTTACTAAAGCCTCTACACACTTTGTACTTCCTGGTTGTGATTGAGGAGGGGTGTTGAGATATTTGCAATCACACCTATAGTAGCCTCTTTGTATGAGGCAATTCTGGGCTTAGGACATGCAGGCAGACTGAATCCCATATGCACAGAAAGAAAAAATTGCTACCCATCTAGCAACTATAAAGCATTGTACTTGATTACCACTTTTTCATATATGGAATAAATACAATGTCATGATGCTTTAACATTTTAGTTAAGTATCTTGTCTTTGTCAGTCCATCCATCATAGCCATGCTCTAGATCTCACACATTTCCACAGTGAACCTTTGTATGAAGGGATTTAGTGCCATGCAATTGACTGATGGTTAGTCTTCTTTCTCTCGATGCTTGTTGCTCGATTCGAATGCTTCATTTCATGTGACCCTACATCATAATTAGTTCTATATTTTACCATACTATTTATGATTTAGTATGGCTGGGAGATAACCATGTATATGATATTGTTGGCATTGGTAATGTACATTTACAATTTTCCATTGATACTTCCTTTGTTCTCCATGATCTACATCATATATAAGCTTTGAACCAAAGTCTTATCTCTACAAGATAGTTGGATGATGCTAAGTATTGTGTTTCTTTAATGATTCTACATGGAAAATCACTCGTGGCAACCTCATCTTTTGTAGAGATTCTAGGATTTGTAGTCTCTATCATTTGCTTATCTCTAGCTCTAGCAATCGTATATTAGTTGTTACTGATCTCTGTCATGTATCTATGTGGCATTGTCACCTTAGACATATGTTCCTCAAAGGAATAAAAGTTTTAACTCGATTGTAGTATCTTTCATCCTTGGATTATTCATGTTTTGATTATTGTGATCATTGTTTATATGGCAAGTAGACATGTAATACACATAAGAAATCTGGTTCTACACATGTGGGTAAGCCCCTGGCTCTTGTCCATTCTAATGTTTATAGGCCTATATTCTATTAGTCATTGGGTATGCTAAATACTTTATCATGTTTATTGATGAGGTTTTCCTCATAAAGCATGAGTCTATTCTATAAAGAAAAAGTTAGAGGTTTTAGCCACATTTCAATGCTTTGTTGTCTTGGTTGAGAAGCAATCTATATATAGACTAAAATTCCTAAGAATTTATAGTGGGGGCATGTCTCACGTACTTTTGATCAGTTTTGTGATGAATGGGATATTAAGCATCAGTTGACTAGTCCTTACACGCCACCCCTGAATGACGTTGCAAAGTTTATAAATAGGAATATTCAAGAGAGGGTCCATACACTTAGCCATGTAGGCTTAACTCATGCATTTTGGGCTAAGATAGTTATCACTATAGTTCACTTGATTAATAGATCTCTATGCACTACTCTTGGGGTAGGGCTACTGAGGAGATATAGTCTCGTAAACCTCCCTCATAAGCACACTTGCAAATCTTTGGATGTGAGACATTCTATCACATTCCCAAAGACAAGTGTAATAAGTTAGATCCGAAGTCTATCAAATACATCTATCTTAGATATGGTGATATATGTGAGGTGGGCTATGGCCTTTGGGATCCACAAGCTTAGAAAGTTATCCATAGCCATGATGTGTTTCATAAGAAAAATATGCATAAAAAACTTGAGTAAATGATTGAGATGTGGAGGGTGATCTTTTAGTAGGACCCTCTTGTTATCATATAGCCAGCCCCCGTTAGACAACATGCAACTGCTATTGATGTTCCAATGGGCTAGAAGCAACTTATTGTGGAGGATCATGTTTATGATGGATAGAGAGGGCAGGATGTACCGGATCCAGAATCAATCGTGTGATGCTCCAACTAGAGTCTTTCATTCTCCTAATCACTATGGGCCTACTATGCATTATTTCACGGTGACAAATCTCGATGAGTCCCTTACTTATGAGGAGGCTATGCACAGAGATGACAGTTTCTCGTGGAAATTTAGGGCTATGTAGTCTGAGTTTGACTTCCTACAAAAGATTCATACTTGGGATTTGGTTTTCTTACCTATTGATAAACATGCATTGCCATGCAAGTAGGTGAATAAGCTAAAGAGCACCCCTAGTCACCCTAAGCCAGCATATAAGGCCTGATTGATCACAAAGAAAGAAGTTGCCTTTGATGAGATCTTCTCTCATGTGATCAAGTTGACTACCTTTTGCTTGGCTTTGGCCTTAGTTGCACAATTGGATCTAGACTTTACCAAATGGATGTTAAAATAGCTTTTTCTACATGGGAACCTGTGTGAGGACATCTATATGCAACAACCTAGGGGCTTTGTGACAAAGGGTAGGGAACACCTAGTATAAAGTTGAGAAAGAGTCTTTGTGGACTTAAGTATGCACCTAGGAAATGGTACCATAAGTTTGATCCCATCATCCATTCACAATCCTATACCCACAACGTATGGATTTGTATCTTTACACTAACAAGGGTCGTGATAAAAGCCTTATCATTTTGATATTATATGTTGATGATATGCTGATTATTGAGAGTGCTCATGATGAGCTAGATGCTTTAAAAACTCAACTCAAGAGGAACTTCAAGATGAAGGACATGGGATATGCTTCTCACATACTTAGTATGTGCATTGTGCGCAACCACTCTAAGAAACTCCTCTACTTGTCACAAAAGGAGTACATTCACAAGGTACTTTAGCAATTTTATATACAGGTTGGTGAGCCCATTTGCACCCTTTACCTTCCCATGTGAAAGTCAATCAGAAGCAAATTGTCCCTAGTTGGATGATAAGAGGGCTAAGATGGCCAAAATCTTATATGTATCCACAATGGGCAACTTGACATATGCCATGATAACCATTAAACCTGACATAGCATTTGCAGTGGGAATTGTTGCTCATTATATATAAAAAACTAGCATGCGATATTAGGATGTCGTAAAGGGTATCATGAGATACCTTAAGGGCACTATAGACTTATGCCTTTGTTATGACAGCTAAGATACTAGAGTCATGGGCTACACTGACTCAAATTAAGTAAAACATGCAGATTGTAGGAAGTCCAACTTTGGCTATGTTTTCACCTTTGCTAGAGGTACTATTTCTTGGATGTCTAGGGTATATAAATGCATCGCTTTGTCTACTACCAAAGCTAAGTACATTACAGCCATTGAGGCTTGCAAGTTAGATTGCATGGTTAGAGATCTTGGTATCACTTCTATGACTCCTACACTACATTTAAATTCTATGAGTGCTATCCAGTTGGCACGTAATCCAATCTTTCATGCAAAGACCAGTCACATTGAGGTCCGTTATCACTTCATCAAAGAGATGATTGAGGACATGCAAATAGAGCTTGTCAAGCTCTCTACACATGAGAATCATGTTGATCTACTTACTAAAAGTCTCCTAATGGAACATTATGCCTTCTTTAGGAGGATGATGGGCATGGGATGAGATTATGTATTTCCTCATCTAGTTGTTTTAGTATGTACATTTTATATTTTCTTCTCCTCAGTCTTGGCACGTTCACATTTAAGTGGGAGGTTGTTGGTTGTTAAAGGCCACTTGTGATTAGCCACCTATATTTATCTTGCACTTAGTGCATGTACACCTGTACATTGTAGGTGGTGACTGCCCATCACTTTTATGTTTAGTTTTTATTCTTTAACATGGAATAATAAAGGAAAGGCAAGGCACACATTGTAACTATTGAAGTCCCCACATATTGGTCTTGCTCTCTTGAGTTCACATCTCCATAGCCATTGCTCTCTTTCTTCCGCTTGAGCTTCTCTCTTACTCTCACTCCTACTCACCTTTCACCCCTCCCCATTTTACTTTAGGATGCCAACCTGTTAAAGAACTTCACAAGCTATCTCCCTTCTCCAAGGCACTTAATGTGACCATACTAATTTTTCCTTAACTATACAAAAGCTATCTCATGAGCATGCTTTTTATACCAATAGTTTGTCTAACAACATAAGAGGATTCCACTCTAATTAACATGATATTTTTGAAAAATCTTGAATGAAACAAAGTATTTAAAGGTGTCCAAATGCATTTGATATATGAAGGTTCTACTTTCTTAATCCCCTTGACCAGTGCCTCGGCATCCCCCCAAAAGTTTCAATTTAAGGTGTCCCTTTCATAAAATGTAAGCTATGTCATTAATTGGTTTATGGCATATATGTTTTGTATTTTAAAAAAATTAGAACTAAAACTAGGGAAATGGGGCTAGTTCCATCATAGTTTTTAGGCTTCATTTAGGATTAGTTGGCAAAGTAGCTTAATACCTCTTGACCCTCACAATTGTGTCATGGCATTGTGGCATTGGCTTACCATGATTTGCCATTATGGCACATATTTGCTACATATACTCAATTCCCATTTTCATTCAATAATAAGGCAACAACATTTGAAACTATAGCCATTTATACACTTGAGATATAAAAATATTCTATTAGGACTATTGTAATTTGCTCTCCACATGCGGATGACTACATGGATTTATACCACACATGATAAAAGAGGCAATGGTGTGCAATAAAAGAAAGGCTTCACAAAATTAGCCCCTTTACTCTAAGTAAGGTCCCATTACATTTGATCATCAAAGAAAAAGTTTGATCAATTGTCACATTTCGAAAAATTGATAGTTCCATTCCAATGGGCAATTTTCTAAAGGTGAGCTTCATTGACCCACGTTGTAAGTCATGTGATGTGGTTCTTATTTGATGTTATGTATGCATGCATCAATTATTACGTAGAAGTGGACCCTTCTAGTACTTGGTGCTTGCAAAAGGTGTCTATGTTTCCCCTTTCTTTTGTGGCATCATTAAGTGTGCCATGTTATTAGTGGCACCAAAAGTGAGATGTTATTACATGTCTCCGTATCTAAGCTTTTAATGCAAAGAAGTAGCTATAATGTATTCAAATATTTACAACATCATACAGATGGGATTTGCATTAGTAGCCTTTTTTTAAAACAGTCTTGAAGTGCTATATCATAATGTCACTTTCTTATTGTGTTTCCTATTTAAGTATGCCCTAATGCTAGTGTTGCTAAAAGTGAGATGTCATTTCATGTCTTTTCGTCTAAGTTTTAATTGCAAAGAAGTAGTTCTATTATATTCATATATTTACAGCATCCTATAGATGCAATCAACTTTAGTAGCATTTTTTAGATAGCCTTGAAGGAGCTAGGTAAGCTTTAATAGCAATATAATATCAATTGGAAGCAAATCATCTTGGGGGATAGGGGGAGTTTAAATGATGAACCGATGAAGGTTTGGATGATCATTAGAGTTGCTATGTGTAGAGCCATCTAGCTAACTAGGAACAGTATTCTTTGGGAAAATCAAGAAGCTTTGGTCTTGTAGAAGTCACTCTTAGCTTTGTGCTAGAAGAGTTGACTATGATTTTTGGCTTCTTGTGAAATAAATCTAGTTCCCATCTAAGTTATATGCATATATAGTCATACAAAACATGAGATGTTACCACTAACTTGAATGTGCCAATTAGTGTCACACTAATAAATTTTAACACATGTAATTGTATGCATGTACATTGTTGTTGAAGGAGCACCCAACTTTAGAAGTCTATACACAAGGAAAAATGGATGCAATGTTTTTCTAAGTTAAAATGGAATGTGGTTTACATAGAAGGTTATGATTGGTGTCGTCATACATGATCCATGTTAGAAAAACTAGTAGTTTTTATTCTTACACAAAATGAGCTCAAAATTTAAACTTTCGAGGGTATACAATTGGGAAAAGCATGTGTATTAAATGCATAAACATTGGTAGATATACCATAGAATATTTAGTATATTAACTCATAATCAATGAAGTCTGTTGTGTTTTCAATTCGTATTTGAAGTAAGCATGTTTTAGCATTATCTATGGTGTCTATGGTCTTTTACAAGAGGATATCTAATTTATCTATAGCTAATGATCAACTCTACTATTTTACTACAAGGTTTTTTAATGACATCATGTTGTGAAAGGTACTCAATGTAAATTTCCCACAAATCAATAAAAGAGTATGTAATTCAATATAGTAATGTGCGAGGATATTGTTATAGTGGATAAATCCACTGATAAACCAAACACAAAGGATGAATTCACATAGATCTCTCTAAGAAAAATAAAAATAAAATAAAATACAAGGTGAATATCATTATAGAAGATTTGGTGCAATCTCCCCCATGTTAAAAGGTAAATACTTACAAATTTGCATGGTGGAATGCACATAAGAAAAACATTTTGTAGGATACATGCATTAATACATATAATTACCGACACTTACTTGAAATTGATAATATTAATTCTTGAACATCAAAATAAATTTCCTAAAAGAACTTCCAAGTGGAATCCAACTAAATCCACATCTTAGCTCATGCCTTATATATAAGCTATGTATATTCATACGTTAACAATAGCATAAAAATTGATCATATTTAAATTATTCTAAACATACTAGAACATACTTTTGAATTAGAAAACAACTAGTCATAACACAAACACTTCAAGGATCCTCCAAGTGTACATTGACTAGAGTGTGTATAAAGACTTTTAAATCACATAAATGCCTCAATTGGTTTATGTGCATTATTATGGAACCATCCACTAGTGGTATCACCCACATACATATAAATGAGTGTCAACTCTTGAGAAGGATATGCATAGTCTTTGCTCAAGGGTGAACTATCTAAGGTCATCATTCACTTCAAAACATATCCTAACATGAAGGAAGAATCATTTAAGGTCATCATTCCCTTGATGAGACATAATAGAGTCATGTAAGGTCATCCTCCTCCCCTAGATATAGGGATAGCAATGGTCCTCAACTTATATAGGCTAGATATGGAGATGGTAAGGTAAGATATGAGTGCAAAGCATAGGTTATCATCCATTGAGCTTTCTCAAGAAGTTGATCCTTGCACCTAACAACGTAATGAGGATAGGCATCCCCAAATGAGTAGTCATATGATCAATATGTATGCTAGCTTCTAGTTCTAAAAATCTTAATTTCTTCCTCTAAGAAATTTGCTCAATCATGGATGGAATGAAAAAGTAAAATACCCTTTACAGGTGTTAAAATACTTATTGTCTCTTATCAACATTAAACCTTGCTAAAACATCAATATTAAATTCTATAGATTTATGCTTTTTAGTGGCTTATCCAATATATGATTGTTGGGCCTTAGCAATCATACCCTCAACTTACTTTAGAATAGACAAATGTTATTGTATTATTGCATCAAAATTGGAACATTAACTGGAAAATGAAAGGCTAGAGTGGAGATTCTCTAGTCGTACTTTATTTAATTGGGAACCTTATTAGTGGTAGTGTGTGGAGTATTCTTATATGCAAATTGTAACACATGAAGGTGAATGTATCTGATATAGAAGAGATGTTTATTGGCAAGAAACTTGATTTCTCACATGTTAAAGTGTTTGGATGCATTGCACATGTATATATGCCTAGTGAGGCAAGAAATAAGTTGTATCCAAAGGTTAAAATGTGTGTGTTTGTTAAAAGGGCTTTGACGATATAACCCCATTAGCATTTGATGAGATCTCTAGTGGGTATACTATTGAAAAACATGTTGGTGCTGATTGCGTAAAAAAAGTTGGTTGCAAAAAATGCAAGCCCACAATTGCAAGCATTGATTGGGTCAATGGAGTCCTCTTCTAGTAGGTCTATTGAGAGACCATGCAACAATAGGTTGCATGCAAATAGTAATCCTACCAATGTAGAGAAGAAATAGGATAAGAAGGTAAAAGCTCAAAGATAGTGAAACTAAAATTTATTTTGGCACCAAGACTAAAAAAGAGACCCACCCAAAGTAAATGACAAAAATGAGAGTCATGATAAGAGACAATGACTTTTAGTAAATTTTGATTAACAAACACTAACTTGAGAGACATAAACATAGCTTGGGAAACATTTAAGGTTTTCTTACAATGAATAAATTAAGCTCACTTAATTAAAGTAATCTATAATGGTCCAAACATGTATGTTGCAAAGAGGTAGTAGGTAAGCCAATAATATAGTCCATAAAAATTGCTTCCCACAAAAAGACAACAAATAAATTAAGCTTACTTAATTAAAGTAATCTATAATGGTCCAAACATGTTACGTTGCAAAGAGGTAGTAGGTAAGCCAATAATATAGTCCATAGAAACTGATTCCGATAAAAGAGTAGGATAGTAAGAGAGGCAAATAAATCATATAGTCAAAACTATAGACAAACAAAAAATATAATCCATAGAAATTGGTTCCCACAAAAGGTTAGGATAGTAAGAGAGGTAAATAAATCACATTATTTCCATGGCTTCTTTTTTTACATTGATAGAGCTCATGCTCATATACAAACTGTGTTCACATCTCATCCCATTCTAAATTTTCAAATTAGTTGTGAAGGCTAGAAATTGTAGGAAGAATGGTAAACTCCTTGCTCGGTGTGTGTGTGTGTGGGGGGGGGGGGGGGGGGGGGAGGGTTGTGTAAGGGCATGGGCTTGGTAGCTACACCATGGCATAGGAACCAGAAACACCTATATATAGGGAGTAGTTATGACTCTAAGCTCAACTTGATTTCCACTGTATGTGTGATTCCCTATACTTAGTGGGGAACCCTCATATGTGTGGTATCATGAGTCCTGAGATGTGCCTCAATGTTGTATCTTTTGATATCATGAATACAAAGATTCCTTATTAATATATTTGTGTGCCATTCTGCTATGCCTTTTTGTGCCTCATGACAGGTTTTACCATGAAGTCTCGTGAAGGTTAGTAACACTTGGTATCAGAGCAACCCTAGCGCAGATCCTACTAGGTCGAAAGGGGAGGAGGCTCACAGATGTGGAGGAGATCCTACCATAACATGTCACGCAACATGACGCAATGACCTTGCCATGACCCTGACACGACACGACATGACACGACATGGCGTAATGCCCCATGTCAGACGCCCTCCCGGGCAAGTTTCCTACTGAAAATTGGAAGAGAACCTAATGTACCAACAAAGTTGAGAGGGATCTATGTGGCATGATAGGAACACGTGGCATACCATTCAAAAATGTCTTGGAAAGAGCTGAGGCTGTGGGAGGACACTTTCTTTGAAGAGGAAGATGAGCTATGTCACTGGCTCAAAATCACATACAAGAAGAAAGATCTACGGCTCAAAATGATCAAGCAAACAGGGAAAACCATCAAGATGCTAAGGAAGACCCAACAAGGAGCAGATGTGCTGGATGATCTGGAAGAGAAGGTTGAAGAGCTGGATGAAGACCTGGAAGAGGTTGACTACCAGTTGATCATGGTGCGAGAGAGCCAGACTATGGCAAAAGTGAAGACGGCCTGAGACCTTGACACGGAGTTACAAGAGAAAATCGTACTGAGGTGGGATTGGGAAACTACATGTGGATCTGAAGAAGCCAAAGAGAAGGTTGAACCATACTTGAAGTAGATGCAGGCTGAAAGAGTCCAAGAACTGAAGAATGGAGTGAAGCCAACCAAAGAATAACCAAAGAGCCAAGAGAGACAGAAACAAGTGAAAGATGACGAAGAAATATGATTAGATGAAGATGAAGATGAAGACAAGGGGGAGGATGAGCTTGACGTTGATCCTGGAACACCTCACCCCTAAGAAGAAGCTGACGGCTACTACCCTGACTATTACCTGGAACACTACTACCCAGAAGGCTACCTTGAAGATCAATACTTCAACAACGAATACCCTCCTGAAGGAGATGGATACTGCTACCCTGAAGATGTTCCCATCGACTACCACCCGGAAGGAGAATACCTCTACATCGACTACCCCTATCCCGAAGAATGCCAAACCGAAGAAGTTCCAACAAAAAAGGAAGAAATCATAGAATATTATGTGAAGGGAGAAGGAAGGAAAATGGATGTGAGTTCAAAGGCAGAAAATATTATGATGGAGTTAGGATACAGAAAAGAAGAGGAAGCAAGGTGGACATGTCAAAGGGATGAACCATTGCACCCACAAGTGGTAGCCTAATTGGTTGAAGAACCAGAGAAAGGGGAGGATGAGCTCGATCCTGATATTGGAACACCTCTACCCATTGAGATTGAGGGTGAGGCCAAGTTGGCACCCCCTTGTGAGGCACGGGATGCTTTTGATGAAGAAGAAGATGAAGAAGTAGATGAAGAAATACAATTAGAAGATGAGAATGGAAGAGCGAAAGCATTAGGGCCAGGCATTCATTACATGGAACCAACACTTCTACTTTCGATGATGATATAGGTGAAGAAAAAGAAAAGAGAGAGGAGTTAGAAGAGAAGAAAGAAGAAGAGGGGGAGAAATGAGCTCAGCCCAAATCTTGGAACACCTCGACCCCAACAACCCCAACAACAAGAATCAACCAAACCCTCACAGTTCAATGCTGATAGGCTAGAAAAAGAGTTGAAGGAAAGAATCATGAAAATATGGGATGAGATAGAAGAAGATGATAGGAAAGAAGGAGAAAAATATTTCTTAGCTGGAGCCATAGAGAAGATCAAGAAAAAGATGACACAAGAAAATAGAAGAGCAAGTAGAATTAGCTAGGAAGAAGCTAGAAGAAGAAGAAAAGCAAGACCATGATAGGAGAAAACAAGTAGAAGAAAACAAGAAGAAGAAAGTTAGGAAAAAGATTGAGCAAGAAGAAAAAGACGAAGAAAGCCAGTTGAAAGAACAAGTATGGAGAGCTAGGAAGCCAAAGGAAGAAGATAGTCTAGAGTAAGAAAAGATAGATCAAGGCAAGAAGGCCAAAGAAGAAAAGATAGAAAACAAGAAGGATGAAGAAGAGCAAGGGATAGAGAAGGAAAAGAAGGAGAATGAGACGAAGAAGAAGGCGAAACCAAACGCCAAGAAATGGAGGTAGGCCACTAGAGCCAAGATGAGAGATGAGAATGAAGATGCCTCCAAAACCCCCCAAACTCAACTCGTGGCTAAGGATGAAGCAACCCCAGCTTTTGATCCAAGGCCACATCCCATCCCAGCCAAATCAGATCAAAGTAGGAATCAAGTATACTTCACCAATGGAGTCATTGGCTATGCCTTTGAGCCCAAAGAGGCAAACCCTTAAGAGCTTGGATAGAATGAGTCAGAGGACAAAGCATCAAAGAAGGGAGAGCATGAGGGAGTGCTCGCAATATGGTCCAATCAAGGTAACTTAGTGCCATGGAAGGGATCCTTGCTAGTTGAGCCTTGGAGAACTCTCCAACTCGCTCTTAAGGTGAATGTCTTTGGTCTATGGAACTCGTTGGGGCCATACTCAATGGTAACAAAGATTGAGATATTAGCATTCAGGCCGCAAGTAGTACAAGGGGTTGTCATCCCAATCCTATGGATCCGTGACACACCAAGCACCACACAGATGGGCATCACCCCTAGAGCTTCAGTGATACCTCTACTTCCGCAGACCAAAATCTAGTCTAAGTGTGATGACTTAGTCCATTCCCCGCCAAGAACCTCAACTCTAAATGAGGTTAAGAAGAGCCAAAGAGGTGCCATTCACCAAGACCGCACCTTCCGTGTGAGAAGGCAAGTTGAACCAACCAACTTGTCTAAGTACAAAACAAGCAAGAAAGATCTAGCAAAGAGGCCAAAGAAAACAACCCAAGTACTTGACTTGGCAATGAGGGCGAAGCATCTTGGCAAACGAACCAAGATACCCAAGTCCCCAAGGCCCAAGGCGATGACACAAAGAAAGGGAGGCCTGACGCAAGGAGCAACTCAATGTTTTCCTCCCTTAAGGCATGGCACAACATGGCAACAATCACGCCACCACACCTTGACCCCAATAGCGTGACAACTTGGGATCGCACCTACAAAGCTTGGCATCCAAAGCCATAAGCACCAAGCCACCTCAAGTTGGGACTATGAAGCCTCCACTCCTCAAATGCAATTGAGTCGAGGGTGGACTGGAATGCAAAAACAATAAACAAAACTAAGACTAGATGGGAAAACCTTGGCGAGCTTGATAGCATAAGCTATGTTAAGACCCCCAAGTCGTAGTGCAACAGACACTGACTAGCTTGATAGAAAAGGCTACTTTAAGATCCCACTAAGGAGTTAGTCATCCTAGACCGGTAAACACTGACCAGCTTGATAGCATTAGCTGTGTTAAGACCCTAGAACGAGTTAAGAAACCACCCTCAATTGTTGAGGACTCATTAAGATATATAGAGAGTAGTTGTGATTCTAAGCTCAACTTGGTTTTCACTCTACGTGTGATTCTCTATACTCAATGGTGAACCCTCATATGTGCGGCGTTACGAGGGTGTAGTCCTGAGATATGCCTCAATGTTGTATCTTTCGATATCATGAATACAAAGATTCCTTATTGATATATCTTGTGTGCCATTTTGCTATGCCTTTTTGTGCCTCATGACAAATTTTACCATGAAGTCCCGTGAAGGTTCGTAACAGGGGGATTACTCATAAATATGTAAGCATATCACAAGTTTTTAAAATACTATTTTCACACTTTTTTTACATATAGAAGGATGCCATATAAATGGGTTATTTATAGATTGAATAGAAAAGGGATGTGTTTTATTTAGGGAAAATTCACATATAAGAGTTTTTTTAATAGGTCTTGAATACACATGATATAGATGATTTAGATGTACTGAACTCTACGAAACTTCCTGCAAAACAAAATGTCAAAATGATAAGATACACAATCACATTTTGAAAATAAAAAATTGTCACAATCAAAGAATAGGAATCAATGGATTCAAAAAAAATTAAGAAAATTAAGGCATTAGTTTTACGAAAATTAGAATCATGAAAATATGCATCTTTCATTGAATGTGAAGTTATACAAGAAAGCATAGATATTGTCTATACTTGGCCTTTGGTTAAAGGCGCATTAGTAAACATGACATTTTCTTACTAAGGCTGGTATTGAATTAGAAAGTAGAAAAAATGGATGAATGAAGCTAAATGAATATGTTGGTTAGAAATTTGTGTTGTTTTAAGAGATGTTTCAAACTTCTTTTGTTTGTTTTTCATCATAAGCTTCGATCCCATTAAGTATTGCTTCTAAGTTTTAAGGCAAGCAAAACTACTAAAAGCTAATTATCATAGGTAGTATATTTAATTAAGTAGGATTCAATTTATAGCTATGGTTTGTGATAGGATGTGTAACTTTTATAATATAATCTTGGTGGTAGACCCTCTTGCCTTGGTTTTTTTTTTTAAACAATGGGTTATTACAATTGGGTGGCTGTAAAATAGGTGCATGGGTGAGTATATCCTTTAATATATCTAACAATTTTTTTCAACTTTCCCCCAATTAAAAACAAGTACTTTACACAGACTTCCTTAGTACCCTTATATCTCATGTCTAAGTATACATATTTAATTTTGTGATTAGAAGGCACGGTATATAAGTGCAAATACATTATTTCTTCATCATATACTTAGCAATATAACTTTAACAAAGCATGAATAGTTTACTATCAATAGTATGGGTTGAAGGTCATTGCCTTTCCAAGAATTTGGATTTCTTGGCCAAGGTCTTTGCTGAATTACAAAAACCTTGGAAAAGGGTTACCTAGTTATTGTGGTAGTAGTCAATCCTTTTTGTTCTTGCTTTCTCCATTAGAGGGCCAACAAGGTGTCATCGAATGTGACTAGCATAAACATATTCACTTTAGAGAGCAATAAAAGAGGGATTGATGCTGGACATTTAAAAAAATTGAATAGTATTTTGTGAAACAAGGTCCATCGTCCTTACTTACAATAAAGTATTCTATTATTCTTCTTTTATATTAGCGAATAGATACATCGTCACATTTTGTTGAGGTATGCCATGCTTGTTGGATATATCAATTGAATTGTGATGGTAGAAAACATTCAAGGACCTTCTTTTGAAAGGTGTCCCAAGTAAGAGGTTTGTTAATGCACTTACATGTAAGATTCCACCAAAGAGACATATTAGTTGTTTAGAGTTTTTTTTAATCAATAAAAGTGCAATCAAATCTACTATGCCATGAAAGACATTTTCCTGCAGCTATACTAAAAGTGTGTGTGTTTATCTTTGAACCCTTTTGGAAGGATTGAGCATCTAGGGTTAGATTCATAATCTGAAGGACTAGATTTTTTAATTCTTCATTTTGGCTTGTTTTATGTACTCAATAGGATTGAGATGTTGAAGGTCCATGTGCTAGTCCATCTATTGATTCATAGTTGGTGCAAGCAGAGGAGATTCATCACACAAATTTCTTGCATGTAAACAAATTCTTCTAGTTTATGCCTTGTTAAAAATTGATACATGATCCCTAATTTGATAGATTTGTTGCTTAGAATAGGGAGAAATCGCCAAATTCTAACTGTCTATGAAGAAAATAAGAAGCACCAAAATTGCTAAAATGGATGGTTTCATGGGTTTAGTGCACATGAATGCAACTATAAAGATGATTTTTCGAAAGGAATACATAGCAAAATCAATACAAGAGAAGTAGTGGATAAGGTTGTTGTGCATGTAGGTAGGGTCTATGAGAAGCCTATGAGTGTAGCCAAAGCTTTCATACTAGTGCTACATGGAGTTCATCGATAGATTTGGTGTAGAGGATTAAATCATAGAGATTTTATTCCTCTCTCTCTCTCTCTCTCTCTCTCTCTCTCTCTCTCTCTCTCTCTCTCTCTCTCTCTCTCTCTCTCTCTCTCTCTCTCTCTCTCTCTCTCTCTCTCTCTCTCTCTCTCTCCCCCCAATAATAAATACAATCTAAATTAGACTCAAAGATAAATGCCCCGATATAAGATTGGGCGTAATCTTACCCATGCTAAGAGTGGGCTCTCCTTTGGCATGCATGTTTGGAAATCCCAAAAAGAAAGGATTGCAACCCCATGTATGGCTTCTCATTTTGCCACCATGGTACATTTTAGTGATGGTAGCCATTCAATGCTACTTTACCTTAGTATGAGCCATGTTTTCCTTCTCATTAAAAATAAAGGCTTCTCACATTAGTAATAGAAAATATTTTTTTGAGAGAGGGGGAACATTTAGCAAGGGTGATAGACACTAACAAAGTCAACTCCACCTTCACCATATCTAGCTGATCCCTACCACTTTACATTACACTTTCCCAAAGTAAGAAGTACCATATATGTTGAATACAAATAACATATAACACCTACTTTCTCCACCATAACTTGTATTGCCTATTTTTGCTCACAATATTACACCTTCTCCTTCTACGCTTTCTTAACAAAAAACCCTTCTCTATTGACATTAGATGCTTGCAGTGCCTATTTTTAATCTAGACATTGTTGCAAGCTCTAGGCAACCATCAGCTCAATGCACTGGCATTTTCTTGTTTGAGTCTACATGTAGGGATCAACACCATGTGACTCATTAATGTGCAAGAATTGGGTGGGATCCACCAAGGTACATAGCCAGGATTAAAAAGTAATGTGATGTATATATCAAGGAGAACAATAATGTGCATAATCAGCTAAATGCCCATAGATATAAAGAGGATTAGATAGATACAAAAAATAAATAGGAGATTAGAGATGCATATAGTGAGGCTAGCTAAATAAACCCTTTGACTGTGTGCTTTTATATTAGGGATTTTTTAATTCTCTCTGACTCCTCAAGAACATGTTTGAGAGAGAGAGAGAGAGAGAGAGAGAGAGAGAGAGAGAGAGAGAGAGAGAGAGAGAGAGAGAGAGAGAGAGAGAGAGAGAGTGTGTGTGTGTGTGTGTGTGTGTGTGTGTGTGAAAGATAGAGAGGTTAACATTAGGGCCAAAAGTAAGGTTAAATAGAGTATTGAGATTTTGATTAATTTTTAAATCACATCCTAGCTAGATTAATGAAGGGGAGAAATCTCATGCCATTAATTACTCATTTTCCTCTAACTTTAGAATCACATTATCATCAAACAATGTTGAAGCCTCTGTTTTTTCTCTCTTTTCTCTTTCCTTTCATTTTTAGCACTCATATTTTTTAAAGTTTTGATTAGGATTGTGAAGAGTAAGATTTTTGAGTTTTAATTTTCATCATTTTGTAGATTGAGCTTTTCCAATGTTTTTATTCATATCCTTTTCACATACTCATTTAGTCCTTCTTGTTTATTCTTCTTTCTTCTTATTACTCTTCTCTCTCTTCCCACTCTTTTTCTTTCTTTGGGCATTCATGTATGACATTGAAGATGCCTTTGATATCGTTTGATTTATATAAAGCGGGAAACTCTTCAAGGTGATTGCAATACTAAGAACACTCTTTTTCCTTTGTATTTGCACGTTTGGTAGTGTTAAAATTCTTAATAAACTTATATTTGATTATTACATGCCTTATATACACACACACATGCGCATGCATGTACACATAGGTTTTCAAGTGCTTAGATATGCCATAAGAGATACTTGAAGTTGTTATCTAAATTGAATGTAGGTAAGTATTGTTTAAAAAGAACTTTTCGTTTACATTTTGAACCCTCCATTTCTATTTCTAAATTTTCTATTTGTAATATGTTTTATATGTGTTGAATAATGTTGTTTTTGCATGCATTTGTCTCCCTACTTAAAGACATGGATCAAGCGCCAACAAAAAGGATTAGTCATATTCAAATAGTGATGGATGATTTATACTCCACATAGAGAGGAAGCAACCACAAGGTTTTTAATGACTAAGTTAAATCCAAAAGTTTGAGAAATGAAGGAAAAAATCATATTATTCTCTAGGTACATGGGGCACTTTGCTTCCGAGAATCAACTCCCATGGTGGACAGCAGCTGGGACTATTTGAAACAGTTTGGGGTAGCCATGGATTCTCCTAACTGAAGCTTCCTCTGACTTGGAGAGCTCAACCCCACAACCCCTTCAGCCCGTAAAGGATTCCTCTTGCCAGGATGAAGCCATTGAGCTCAGCATGCACGGGAGCTTTGCGGGCAGCCATGAAAGCTTCACTTGAAGCTTCCCATTCTTGAAGTTCAAGCTCGGGGATAAGCTTTGGAGCCTCCTTCATCAGCAAGAGCACTCAAAGGCTGAATCATGAAAGGGAGCGACGGATCAAAGGTTGGACTCGAGAGCTATGGCAGGAGAGCAAGAGCAAGAAAGGGAGAGACTAGAAATGGGAACTCCAACAGTCACAATGTGTGACCGGGCCTTCCTTTATTCAAACTGTCACTAAAAGAATAAAGAATAAAGTGACAGTGATGAGCGTCCACCACCTGCAGTGTGCAGTAGTAGTGACTGTCAGTGTAGTAATACAGGGGCGGCTAGGCAGAGGCGCCTTTACCCCCAACAAACTCCCACTTAAAGGCGATTTTGCCCTAGTGAGGAGTGAAAAGAAAAAGAAAAAGGATAGTACAACATGTACACATGTACAAGAGGATGAGGAAAGACGTCATCTCATCGCACGCCCATCAACCTCATGAGGAAGGTAAAGCTCTCTGTAGAGAGGCTTTTTGTGAGCAGATCTGTAGGATTCTGGTCAGTCAAGATCTTGACAAGATCAACAGACTTGTCCTCAACGACCCCACGTATGAAGTGATACCTCACCTCAATGTGTTTCGTCTTCGCATGGAAGACCGGATTCTTGGCTAACTGAATAGCACTCATAGAATCTGAATGCAATGTAGGAATAGCATCAATACCAAGGTCAACACCTAAACGACCCAACCAAATGGCCTCCTTGCAAGCCTCAGTGGGGCTGTAACATACTCGGCCTCTGTAGTAGAAAGGGCCGTGCATTTCTACACCCTGGACATCCAAGAAACAGCACCTCCAGCATAGGTGAATACATAGCCGGAAGTGGACTTCCTACTATCTACATGTCATGCATAATCAGAGTCAGTGTACCCCACGACTCCTGTATCCTGGCTTCCATAGCATATTAGCATATCTGCAGTGCACTTCAGGTACCTCATGATACCCTTCACGGCATCCCGATGCTTCTTGCCAGGTGTAGCCATATAGCGTGCCACAACACAAACTGCAAAGGCAATATCTAGACGAGTGGCTATCATGGTATATATAAGACTGCCCACTGCGGATGTATAGGGAATCTTGGCCATCTCGGCCTTCTGCTCTTCTGTCTGCAAACAATCAGCATGTGATACCTTCACATAAGAAGGCAATGGACAGCCAATAGGCTTTACGTCCTGCATGTGGAAGCGCTCAAGGACTTTATGAATGTACTCCCTCTATGACAAGTAGAGGAGTCCCTGATGCCTGTCACGTGTAATGCGCATACCAAGTATGTGAGCGGCTTATCCCAAATCTTTCATCTCAAAGCTCTTCTTAAGCTGAGCCTTAAGAGCATCTAGCTCATCATGAGCTTTCCCTGATATCAGCATATCATCCACATAGAGTACCAAAATCAATAAAGAACCATCATGGGCTTTCCTTGTGTAAAGACACAGATCCATAGCACTCCGACTGTAGCCCTGTGACTGCATAAAGGCATCAAACTTATGATACCACTCCCTAGATGCATGTTTCAAGCCATAAAGACTTTTCTTCAATTTGCACACTAGGTGCTGCCTGCCAGGTTCTACAAAGCTCTTAGGCTACTCCATATAAATCTCATCATGCAAGTCCCCATGTAAGAAAGTCATCTTGACATCCATCTGGTATAAATCCAAGTCAAGCTGAGCAACCAAAGCCAAGACTAAGCGCAAGGTGGTCATCTTAACCACAGGAGAAAATACCTCATCAAAGTCCACACCATGCTCCTGCTTAAAACCCTTTGCTACCAATCTAGCCTTGTATGCCGGCTTGGGGTGTCTAGGGGTACTTTTTAGCTTGTACATCCACTTGCATGGCAAAGCCTTCTTGCCCGTAGGCAAGGAAACCAAATCCCAAGTGTCATCCTTATGCAGGGAGTCTATATCAGACTACATAGCCCTCTCCTAGGAGTGACTGTCACCCCTGCACATAACCTCATCGTAAGTGAACGGCTCTCCTGCATCTGTAACCAAGACATAATGCATCGAGGGCTAAAATCTATTAGGTGGACGTCTGTCTCTAGTAGACCGTCTCACGGCAGGCTCTGCTGCCTGCCCAACTGTCTGTCCAACACCCTGACCATGAGCATCTGCCAGGTGTAGGCTGTCCAACTGGCTATGTGAGAGCTCTTGGCTCCTCCTGAAATATGAGCCTGCGGATCTCAACAATTATCTCAGGCTGCCTATGCATCTTGTCTTCATGGAAGACTACATCATGACTGCGGATGACTTTCCGCGCCTGCGGATCCCAGAGACGGTAACCCGTCTCGCCTGCATCCCCATAACCAAGGAAAACGCATTTGACACTCTTGGGATCCAGCTTACTTCTTTTGTCCTTGGGCACATGGCAAAATGCCTCACATCCAAAGACACGGAGATGCGCATAAGAGGGGGGTTTTCCAGTCCATACCTCCTCTGCAACCTAGAAATCCAAACCACTAGAAGGTGATTTGTTTATGACATGCATAACTATACTAACTGCCTCAGCCCAAAAGCTCTGTGGTAGGCTTGCATGGCTAAGCATACTGTGTACATGCTCCTAGATGGTTCTATTCATCCGCTCAGCCAAACCATTCTGGGGGGGATGTAGGGGGCGGTCAACTAACGCTTAATACCCCTCTCATCACATAATTGCTCAAAAGCACGTGAGACATACCCACCCCCATTATCTATCCTTAGGCATTTTAGCCTATACCCAGACTGGTTCTCAACCAATGCAAGCCATCTCTAAAACACAGCCAAGACATTGGATTTCAACTTAATGGGATAAGCCCAAACTTTTCGTGAAAAATCATCTATGAACGTAACAAAATACTTTGCACCATCCATAGACTGACAAGGCATGGGCCCACAAACATCCGAATGTACCAATGCCAAGGGCTCACTCATGTGTGGCCTACCAGACTTCTTATGTGTAGACCTAGTCTGCCTACCATAAAGACAATGCTCACATGAATCAAAACATGCATAATCAAGGGACGGTAAGTACTGCAAACCAGAAAGCATTTTCATTCCCTTCAAAGATATATGGCCCAAAACAGGCATGCCAAAGAGATACATGTGGGATAGAACCCACAGACAAAACATGATCAAGGGAACAAGTTGATATAATCAAGGGGTAGAGACTGCCAGCCTTGGCACCTCTCGCAATCACAATTCTGCCACGAGTGATCTTCCACGCAGTCTCCAAAATATACATGATATCCTGCGTCATCAAGCTATCCAGTTGACATGAGACTACGTGTCAAAGCAGGTACATGACGTACATCCTGCATAACAAATTGTTGCCAGAAGGAAACTGCTGCCTAACATCACCAATGCCCACAATATCAAGAGAGCTATCATTACCCAAGCACACAGAACCTGAAACAATACGGTATGAATGAAACCACTCTTGGCAAGGTGTCACATGAAAGGACGCACCTGAGTCCAAAAGCCAACACTGTGCATATATAGAGTGTATCTCTGTCATCTGCAAAGCACTAGAAGAAGCTGCTAGGATATAATCATCATCATCAACATTCTCAGGCTGCATAACATTGATCTCTTCAATTTTAACACTGGACTTTGCAGGTACTATGCTGCGATCAGAAGACTTATCCTGCACTTTGTCTTTTCCCTTATCTTTGCGCCTTTCATTGTGCAATTCATGGCATTGTGGTCTAATATGGCCCTTTTTCCCACATTGGTGACAAGTAACATCTGCATTCCTGCCACTGGATTTGCTACGTGACTTTCCACAAGACTTGGACCGAGATTTTTGAGAATCTTGTCCACGGCCACTGTCACTGCCATGCTTTCCATATCCATCATTCGTGCCTCTAACTGTCATAGCATGCGACACATGAGAGGCATCCAAATTCTTACGGTTAACCTCTTCCTGTAGAAGAGCACTCTCAACATCAGATAATTTCAAGGTAGCAGTAGAGGCACATAATGCAGTGCGGAATACATCCCATGACTCATTAAGAGTACCAAGCAAGAAAAGAGGAGTGACATCCTCTGCAAAAGTGATGTCCTGCGAAGTCAAGTTCTTGAGTATAGTATGGAACTGACTCAAGTGAGCAGACATAGTCACATTCTCCTTCATGCGTAGATCCATAAGCTACCTCAGCCAATACATCTAACTCGCTAGACTTTTCTTGTCATAGAGATTTTTGATCTTTTCCCACAACTGCCATGCACTCTGTTCTTCCTCAAAGACATCATAGTGAACATGTTCTGTGAGAGACAATACAACAGTGGACTTGCATAACTCATCAAGTTCAAGCCATTCCTCATCTGGCATAGTTGCAAGCGGATGCCCGCTTAACCTCAAAGGTTTGATCTGCGATTTCTGCACCGACACCTGCCAAATCTGGCTCTTCCAATAAGAGTAATTCGTACCATCAAGCTTAGTGATGTTGAAAATATCATGATCAGTGGACGAACTCGCCATAATGCAGGCTGGAAGACTGTAGACAGCTCAAAACTGCTTGCTGCTTACTATAGAAAATGACCAAAAAATCACCAAAATCGAGAAAAAATGGCGAAGAAAGTGGGACCAAAGCTGCTGCCCACCAAGTACTAGTAAAAGTGCATCATTTCAGAGTGTTTCAGCATAAAAAATCCATGTTCGTCCATACATATATGCTTGCTATAATAAATTTCAGATTTCAGTAAAAGAGAGCTAACAGTGTCAAAATCAGATCCCAAGGCAATCAAATACTGCCAAGACCAAAGCCGGCATCATGCGGGCGTAACATAAGCATATGACCGTCGATAAGCATGAATCCAACACCCAACTATGTCATACAAACATCTGCCAGTGATGAGTAGGCACATCCCCCAGTCAACGGGGCAAAGTGTTCCTGCCACTACCAAAACTTGACACAAGTAGGTGTCAGTTCACAAAGATATGGATCCAAAACTGAGACTTAGCTCATAAGCATACAGCGAACCAAGACATATGATGTATCATCCCAAGGTAAGAAGTCTCAAAGTCTCAAGTGTCTGTAACTGCTCAATGGCATGTAACGGCTCAATGCATAAAAGTACCGCCTGCTCAATGTCTAATAAGCATTCAAGAATGCTCTCACTGGCACAAAATCCGTATGTACGAGCTCAAGAGCTCAAGCCAAGGCAAGACACAGTGCCAATGACATAAGTCCAAGACAATACATCAATAGTACATCCCGAACATGTAGGCGGTAGAGCATCCGTATGTAGCATCCGTAAGCATGTAAGACATCAAATACATCCCAATCCAAACTCTGACAAGCCAAGTAATATCCAAGACTACTCCAGATAATCCAAAATGCATCCAAGGTGGAGCTTCAATGAGCACTCAAGCTCAACGTATGCATAGGGTAATCAACCGTGACATGAGCATCAAGCCGTAGGCAACGGGTATGCATAAACCCAAGAAGCATCACTGTCAAAGCATATACCAATGTCAATAAGTACGGGCTGAAATAAGCTCAAGCTTCCAAAAGCATCCGGATTCAATGACAAGCTCAAAGTCGTCCCTCGATGGATCAATACATCATAGCATAACCCAAGACATACATCCGAAACCAATAGACATATGTCAAAGCATGAAAGATAGCTTCAGCCTAAGAGTATTCAGCATGCATTTACTGTTGTAAACTGTGTATTTCCAGCCCCAAAATCAGGCCAAAATCATAGCGTTACATGTAGCTTCAATCCCCCAATC
Organism: Lygodium microphyllum; assembly: GCF_053477565.2. NCBI lineage: Eukaryota > Viridiplantae > Streptophyta > Polypodiopsida > Schizaeales > Lygodiaceae > Lygodium > Lygodium microphyllum. The sequence continues at coordinate 88,271,358 of NC_141142.1, read as the reverse complement.
AATCGGAATGCAATAGGCATCAAACCGGTTATGTAGTCATGCTCAAACAAGCATAGGCATACAAATACATGCTATCTCAGACTTGAAATCTATTATAGAAGATTTTGTCATCAGAATTTGGAAAATCTGACATCACCATCGCATCCAGAGCATGCCAAAACCCCAACTTAGACTCTTACCTTGCCTGAATCGGGTTCCGAATGCCCAAGATATGACAAAAAGAGTGATTTTTGGGCCAGATTTTGAAACAAGCGCAAAAAAAACGTGAGCTGGCTGGGGGGGTCTACTGTCCCACGTATCAACAATGGGGCCCAAAGGGGGCACAAATGAGGGCCAAAGAAGGTCTACACCAAGCCTCGCAAGCCTTGATAGGCTGGAAGCAAGATCCAGGTGAAGGAAGCTCCAAGAGGTGTGAGCTGCAAGATCTAGGTGAAGGAAGCTCTAAGAGTGTGAGCTATGGCTGCCCACAACTTGTTTACAACCTATGAGACCTAAGAACTAAAGTAAACCCTGAAGAAAATGATCAAATACCTCTGATGTAATGCCCTGAAGGTGCCCAACAATGCCGGGAAGGTGCTCGGGAAGCCGGGGAGTGGCTGGAGCTCGAAAGAGTCAAATATGGCTGCCGCGGGAAGGAGACCCAATGCGAGTGGGGAGTCGATGGGAAGCTGAGAATGCCACGAACCAAGCTCAAGAGTCGGAAAGCAAAGCTCTGATACCATTTGAAAGGGAGTGATGGATCGAAGGTTGGACTCGAGAGCTATGGCGGGAGAGCAAGAGCAAGAAAGGGAGAGACTAGAAATGGGAACTCCAACACTCACAATGTGTGACCGGGCCTTCCTTTATTCAAACTGTCACTAAAAGAATATAGAATAAAGTGACGGTGACGAGCGCCCACCACCTGCAGTGTGCAGTGGCGGTGATTGTCAGTGTAGTAATACATGGGCGGCTAGGCAGAGGCGCCTTTACCCCCAACAAAGCACTCTTCCACGGATGCCCAACCAACAACTGGACTTGATCAATGGAGCAAGCAGCATCATGACGATTCGGGCTTCAATGGTCTATCACAAGCATTAAAAAGGTATGCCATTCTGATCTTAATCTCTCAATTTAGCCACTTGCTGAGCTTAATCCATTGTTGGAGAGATTCAAGATTGCATACAAGCATCATACCTCTTCCCTAATTTCATTGTAATGACTAACATTAACCCCTACTTTGTCTTATGATCTTGGAAGAATATTAGCCATTGTAAATTGGGTAAGTAGCAGCCAGTGAGTCACTGGATTGCCAAGGAAACCCCTACCCCAACCCTCATCATTCCTTGCATCTCATGAAAAGGCCCAATGTCTTCTTTCCAATGCATCTCATGCTAACTACTAATTAAAAATATATGCCATGTATACTCCGGCTGAGGAAAAAGGCCGATGCCAAGCGAGGTGGTAAGACAAAAGACAGTGACCCTTCCTTACCACTTAAGACCCTGAAGGGGTACACAACCTGGCCCAGGGAAAACTTTGCCCACCCCTCGGTGATCCGAAGCCCAATACTTGTTTGCATGTGCAGGTACTTCCATAAGCCCCACTTCCCTACCCCAATGATCCCTCTTGAATACCTCGCAATGATAATGGCACCCATGTATGCCACTTGAGGTACATGCAGTCAATGGAGATGTATGGCAATGAATGTACTTATGCATGAATAGCAGAGTTGATGTGTATGAAATGATGCTCGGGATTATGATCAGTATACTCAAGATGCTATTGAGGTGTCAGATCGGGCCCCTTGATCTATGCTCTATCCATGTCAGAGATGGGCACTAAGGGATAGACAATGTTTTTTGTCACAGTCCTACAAGACTGTCACAAAGATCCAATTGCAAAAAATTCTGTCCTGAATCTGGGGATAAATCTATAGCTCATCTCGAAGAGGGCTTTGTCCCCTTTGGTTTGAATAAAAAATCTCCCCAATCGGAGTTACGATGTGAAAGTTATGTCCATTTTTGTGCACTAGGGTCACTGTGGACAGGTTGCAGACCGCTCCAGGACAGGCATTGTAAAACCCCTACAGAAAGTTCTGATCATTTTCTATCATAAAGATTAAAAGCTCATCTCAAAGAGGCCATTGTCCCCTCCGACTTGAGCCCAAATTCTCATCAATTGGAGTTTCCTACTAAGAGTTACACCCTTTTTACTAACAACAGGTCCTGTGGACTGCATCCAGATGGCTGGCCAAAAAGGCAAAAGCAAGGCCCAAGAGGAACTCCAAAGGGAGATCAAAGACTCCCGGACCTCCATGAATGAGGAACCAAGCTTAGCGCAAGATTACCATGGTGACATACAAGAGGAAATGCTTGAAACGGACCTGTATGCCCTTCATAGTCACACCCTTTGTAAACATGAGCTCCGTCATATGGAACGCCACAATGATATGGTCACCAACCATCGCCAGATGATGTCTAAATTTGATGAAGCGATCAAGCACATGGCTATCTCAAACTCAAAGACCCAATAGACCTTGGAACAACTCACTGCTCTTGTTGCTCAGTTAGCGACCGCTTCATCCCAAGAGAAGACCAATGACTCTAGACATGAGTCTAGACGCCCTCCACATCAGAAACTGTCGCATGGACCATAGGGTATACTTGGCGCTAAGGGAATTTCCCCTTCTACTTATGAGATCGGGGAACCCTCTCATGTGCATGATGAGCCCCTATTGAGTTCCCCTATTTACCATGCCGACAACATTCACTTGAGGCCTTCCACCACCTTGGGTCGAATTTCACTTGCTCTACCTAGGAGCTCCCATGCACAACATATGAATCAGCCCCATCAAGGACAATATGGTACAAATGGCCAGCCTGGCAATCATGGACAGCATGGCTATAATGGACAACATGGGCTAAATACACCACAAGGGATGTATGGACAGCAGGGCATGTATGGCCACCACGGGATGCATGGACAACAAGGATTTCATGGGCAGCATGGCCCCTATGATTTGCATGACAAGGTCATTCTCACAAAGTACAATGGGCAATCCCCCTCACCATCTGACCTAGAAGAATGGACGTCCAAGTTGGAGTCCTACTTCAACATCTACCCCCACACTGATGAACAGAAAATACTTTTTGCTTCTCTCCACTTAAAAGGTTTTGCCCACACTTGGTGGCGCTATATCAATCGGGAGAATCAACAGTTCATTGATTGGGAAGATTTCAAAATGCATATGGTCCAACTTTTTGTGTCCCATGTGGAAAAAGAACGGTTGGCAAGAAGACGGTACACTCTTGACCAACGTAACCTCACTGTACGTGACTACACCAATCAATTCATGAACTTGACCATGTATGTGGAAAGCATCAGTGATGATGCTAAATTGCACAAGTACATCTATGGGTTGGAACTGAGTCTATCAATTGATATCATGGCCCAAAAACCCATTATACTGTTTGATGCAATCAAACTGGCTAAGAGATATGCAAGAAAGTACCATAAGAATGAGCATTTTCAGCAAGATGTTGGACCTCCCCACATCCCTTCACGATCAGCCCCATATGGAGGTGGTTTTTGAGGCTCTTCTATGCCTAAGAACAACCCAAAGTACCCACTTACCCCGCCTTCCATGCTGAAAGAAAAATGGGCACTTTTGGGACAGCATCGGGCTCTATTACTGAAAATCGGTATGCTGAAAATAAACAGTCCACTGCATCACCTTCCCATGGATCTAGTAGTCAACAGTTCATCTCCCCAAATGTTGTCAAGGAATGGAAAGAAAAGAGCCTATGCTTTAAATGTGGAGATAAGTACACTGCTGATCATGCCTCCAAATGCCCGTATAAGATAGCTAAGGTCAAAGTTCATAGCATGTATGTCATGGAAGATTGGCACAATGAGGAGGATGACCTGGCTATTGACCAGACTGAGCCCACGGAGGATGTTGATCATGAGCAGTTCTATGACCTGGAGGATGGATTTCCCTTTGACCCAGGCGGTGCGCCCTCACAGATACTTGATTTAACATCCCACCCACCTCCCACTTCCCTTTGCTCGATCTCCTTGGATGCTTGGACAGGTTTGCGTAGCCCCAGTACCCTTTGCATTCAAGGCAGTATCAATGGGAAGCATATTTTTATCCTTGTGGATAGTGGAAGCACTCACAGTTTTGTCAATAACTCATCCATTGACCGGTTGAAATGTATTCATATGGCATTACACCACCCCTAGAAGGTCCAAGTAGCAAACGGAGAAGAAGAAATCAGCACACATGTATGTCCTGCAGTTCCCTTATGCTTGGCTGAAAATTATGTGGCACTGGTTGATCTGATTGCCCTTGATATGGGCCCCATTGATGTTGTCTTGGGCTCTGATTGGGTGAAACAATTGGGAAAATTTGCTATGGACTTCTCTCAGCCTTACATGGAGTTTATGATGCATGGACAGCCTATCCACCTAGAGGGAGTTTGAGATCATGCCAATTCTCAACTCATTACAGCAAAGCAACTCAAACACGAGTTTAAGAAATGCTCACAGATCTTTGTTTTGCAATTAAATAAGGTCAATTTTGATCAGCCCTCCACAGTATCATATGACTCTGCCTTGCAGTCCTTACTTGAGGAATACAAGGACTTATTTCAGATGCCTACATCCCTCCCTCCCAAGAGACAAGTGGACCACCCACTTGACCTAGAGCCCCATTCCAAGCCAATGAACAAACCCCCCCAAGTGTGAGCATGAAGAGGTTGCAAAGCAAATCAAGGAGTTGTTGGAGATGGGTTTCATCGAACCGAGTTCTTCCCCCTATGCATCCCCTGTCCTCTTAGTCAAAAAGAAAGATGGCTCCTTTCGCATGTGTATTGACTACAGAGATTTGAACAGTATTACAATGAAGAACCGCTACCCCATCCCATGGATTGATGATTTGCTAGATGAGTTAAAAGGGGCATGCTTTTTCACTAAGATCAACTTGCGCTCTGGCTACCATCAGATTCGTATGCGGGTAGGAGATGAGGTCAAAACGGCCTTCAAGACTGATCGTGGACTTTACCATTTTCTTATAATGCCTTTTGGGTTGACTAATGCCCCTGCCACCTTTCAAAGCCTCATGAACAAAATCCTACAGCCCTTTTTGTTCAAGTTTGTGCTTGTTTTCTTTGATGACATCCTCAATTACAGCAAGTCATCTATGGAGCACTTGACACACCTTCGGAGGGTGTTTGATATATTGAGAGAGCATCGACTCTTTATTAAGGAGAGCAAATGTATATTCATGCAGACATCTGTGGAGTACTTGGGACACATTGTGAGCAAAAATGGTATACAGGCTGACCCCAAAAAGGTGCAATGTGTTAAGGATTGGCCCACTTCTTCCACCACCACCTCCTTGCATAGCTTCCTTGGTCTCTCTTCATTCTATAGACGCTTCATTAAGCATTATGCCACCATTGCAACACCTTTGATTGATCGCTTGAAAAAAGAGTCATTTTTTTGGGATGCCACTGCAAATCATAGCTTCAAACAGTTAAAGGACGCACTTACTTCGACCCCCATCCTTGTTTGCCCTGACTACTCTAAGCTCTTTACCATTCATTGTGATGCCAGTGGCCGGGGTATTGGTGCAGTATTGTTGCAAGATCATGGTGTGATTGCATTTGAAAGCTGCAAGCTTGATGAGAAGGAGATACAAATGAATGTATACGACCAAGAGATGTTGGCCATCCTCCATGCCATCAAGAAATGGCACCACTATTTGTATGGCAGCCGCTTCCAAGTGAAAAGCGATCACCGAGTCCTCCAATACTTCTTGACTCAGTCTACTTTGACTCCTAAGCAAAGGCGATGGGTGGCAACCTTACAGAACTATGACTTTGACATTTCACACATGCGGGGCAAGGATAATATCGTGGCTAATTCTCTCTCTCGAATGTGGGCATGCAGAGTGTCATCTATTTTAAAATTGCACAGTGATTGGGTTGAAGAGCTCCAGGAGGCTTACTTGTTAGATGATCATTTCAGCCACATATTTTAGAAATTACAACATGGGGTTATGGCTGAAAACTCCCAATATCAGCTCAAGCATGGCCTTATTTGGTCCCATGGCAAGATTTTCATCCCACACACTTCCCCCTTCACGCAGAAGATCATGGAAGAGATGCATTCTTGCCCCACTGCCGGTCACTTGGGTGTTTTCAAAACATATGACAGGATTGCCAAGAGCTTTCATTGGAAAGGCTTATGGAAGGATGTCAAGGACTTTGTGACCAAATGTGTTCCATACCAACAGAACAAGGATAGTACACTCAGGCCCGCTAGCCTCTTGTAGCCTCTCCTTATCCCTGAAGGAAGATGGACTCGCATCACAATGGACTTTATCACCAGCCTTCCCGTGACTAAGAAAGGATGGAACAGTATCTATGTGGTAGTTGATTGCCTCACCAAAGCTGCCCACTTTATCCCCACTAAGGTCCAATATACTGCCTCTCAGGTGGCCACTCACTTTAGGGAACATGTCTTCAAGTTGCATGGCTTACCACAAGTCATAGTACGTGATCGGGATGCAAAGTTTATGAGCAACTTCTGGCAGACAGTTTTCACCTCCATGGGGACCAAGCTTGCTCCATCCACTGCATACCACCCTCAGACTGATGGCCGAACTAAGAGAGTGAACAAATGGCTTGAGACATACTTGAGGCACTTTTGCCATGATGTATAGCACAGTTGGGATACGTGGCTTCACTTGGCTAAGTTTGCATATAATAACTCCACACACTCTAGCATTGGAGTTTCCCCTTTTGAGGCCTTATATGGGTATAAGGTTTCCCTTCCTACAGTCTTGTTTACTGATAAGATCAATCCTCAAAGTCAAGCTGAATTGGATCGTATGCAAGCTTTACTTCAGGAATGCAAAATGAATCTTCAGAAGGCCCAAATACACATGAAAATCTATGCTAATGAAAGACGCAGGCATTTGGGATTCCAAGAAGGGGAATTGGTCCTTTTGAAAGTGCCTAAGTCCTGCTACTCCACTCTCAAAGAGGGCAACAGTAACAAGCTAGCCCACCGCTTCTATGGCCCATACTGCATCCTAAAGAGAGTTGGCAACTTGGCCTACCGCTTAGAACTCCCCCCCACCACCAAAAAACACAATGTGTTTCATGTCACTCAGTTGAAACCCTTTGTAGTCTCCTTAGTGGACTATGTGGAAGAACTCCCTCCCATCAATGAAGAGGGCATCACTCAATATGTTCCTAAAGCAATCATTGGTCAGTGAGATAAGCACTTACAATCCCGATCCATCAAAGAATACCTCATCAAATGGCAACATCTACCCTTGGAAGAAGCCTCTTGGCGCCCAACAACCATCCTCGATGAATTTCCTTACCTCCGTGAAACCCAATGGCTGGAAGACTAGCCGGTTATGCCCCAAATTGCCCACTTCCTGCCCACAGGCTACACATTGTTTTAGAACAATTTTGTACTTACTCAAATCACATGCATGTGCATTCTACATAAGCTGAAATTACTCATCATAAGCTTCGTTTTGACATATAGTACGCCCTCCGTTTTGTACTTACTCAAATCACATGCATGTGCATTCTACATAGGCTGAAATTACTCGTCATAAGCTCCGTTTCGACACATAGTACGCCCCATTTTGAGCCACCTATCAAAAGTTATGACCAGTTTCCTTTAGCCGACTGGTTCAGGACTGCATGCTGTCCCTAGTCTCTCCACACCTATTCTTCATTGTCAAAGGGCTCTGAGTAGTACTCTGCAACCCTCCCTTACCCCACCCATCACTCCCCTCTGTTTCTCATTGTTTTTTAGGGCAAAGACCTTTCGAGTGGGGATGGATTGTAACAAGTGGGATACATACCGACTAGGGTTTAGACACCCCGTCACACAGACTAGGGTATTTAAGGCTTAAAAGCCCCAGATTAGGGCAATCGGTTATTCTCAAGATCACACTCTTCACCTTCATCTCCAGCTTCCATGGCTTCTTTCTCCTTTCTCTCCTCTTTTCTCTCTTTCTCTCTCCTCTTCTAGTCTTCTTCCTTCTTCTTCTTGTTCTCTTTCTCTCTCCTCAGCTCTCCTTCTCTCTCCCCTCAACTTCTTTCATTACACAAAGAAGGCTGAGTGGTCTGAAGCTGAATTCAAAAGGATTAAAAGAAAAGCTTATGAGTTTTTCTTGAAAGACGGATATTTATGGAAGCATGTAAAGAAAAAGAGAGGAGCTTTAGTACATGTATTGGGAGATAGGGCTTCTCAACAACAGGTGATGCAGGAGTTTCATGAAAGCTTATGGGCTGGACATAGAGGAGTTTGGGGCACATTTTCCAATATCAAAGAGAAGTATTGGTGGCAAATGGGTAGTTGATTTGGTTACTATGCCTATAGGTTTACTAAATATGAGATATCTTGTGCTTGCACAAGAAGACTTGACAAATCAAGTGGAAGGTCGAGCTCTTAGTACAAAGACTACTCAAGCAGTTTGCAAGTTCTTATTGGAAGAAGTCTTTTGCAAGTATGGTTGTGTTGATAAAGTGGTTGCTGATAGAGGAGAATTGGATGCAGATGAGGCTCGTGACTTCTTTTCACGATTGGGTATCAAACTAGCTTTAACTTCAGCCTATAATCTTGAAGCAAATGGCAAAAGTGAAAGGGGTCATCAACCTATCATTAAGGCATTAGCAAAGTTATGCAAGGACAGGATGAAAGAGTGGCCAAGAATGTTACCCTTTGCTTTGTGGGCTAATAGGACCACTTATAGTGCAGTTACAGGGTATATGCGTGCTGAATTAATGTATGGACAACAGCCAATGATGCCTATTGAGGAGACTATTGCTACTTGGAGTGTTCTACCCTAGGAAGAGGGTTTGAATAGAGAAGAGTTGTTGGTCCTACACATTAGACAGTTAGAAAGAAGGCGTGAAGACATTGAGACAACCATGAAAAAGCTGAAAACTAAAAGGATCAAGAACAAGAAGAGGTTTGGCAAGTGACATAGAATTCGACCACGAGCTATACAAGAAGGGGACTAGGTGTTGGTTTATGACAATAGCTTGGAAAATCGGCATAGTGCCAGTCAAAATCTGGCAAAGCGATGGTTATCCTAATGTGAAAGTTACTATTGGGGATGTTCAAGATTAATAAGATTTCACTATGTAAGATTCCTCTTCATATATTGTGATCCTTGGGTAGCTATAAATGACAACAATTCACATGGAAACCAAAGTTTTAGATGATGATTCAACATACACTAGAATTAGAAGCTATGTTAGAAAGTCAGCTCTGGAATTTCTTATTGTTTGTGTCAATCATCAAGAAATCGTAATAATTTGAGAGACTATCCTTTGCCTCTTAATGCTAAAGAATTCAAGGATCTGATTCTCATGAGACAATGTGTTTTTAGTAGTAGGTACCATCATAAAGCAAGACTATGATGTTGCAAGATGGAAAAGGCTCTCACCTCTTATAGTATGCTGGCTTAAGTGATTTTTCTGTAGATTTTGTTGAATTTTTAGTAGATAGTACAATATGTTTTTAGAAGTTTGAAAGCATGCATAGTGTTGCAAAATAGTATATTCGCAAGACAAAGGAAGATATGAGGAGACATGGATTGCTTGAAGCTAAAGAATGTATATAGGAGTGTATGATTAGTTGTTCTATGCTAATATTATGGATGAGATTTCAACTATGTTATTCTAGGCTAAAAATTGAAAATAACATGGTTAAAGTATGCTCATTGGATATGCATCACGGATGAGCTATCAATTATGTTATTTTGGGCTGAAAATTGAAAATACCATGGATGAGCTTTCAACTATGTTATTCTGGGTTGAAATTTGAAAATAACATGGTTAAAGTATGTTCCTTGGATATGTATCATGTGATTAAAGAGATTCTAAAACAAGAATGTATATGTTCAAATGAAAGAGCTAAGTAAAGGTTGATATAAAGGATAAAATTGTGGCAAAAAAGGTTAAGCCTATCGCACTACCATTGCCTTCTAATAGCAAGGAGAAGATTGAATTGGCTTCAAAAAATATTGGGCATCGTTCTAGCATTAGCTAAATTTGAGAGACTCGAAAAAGATTAGGTGTCGATTTATAATAGACTCTCTAAAAGAATTATAGATTGGTTTCGAGGATTTTCTTATAGTTACTATAGAGAGATAGTGCTTTATGGATATGGTGTCTAGACATGGTAGAGCATTCGCATTGCAATCACATGAAATTGGTTGTGTTGATCCAAGTATTGTAGCACCCTATGGTTATTTTTACCATGCTTCATGTACCTTGGAATTTGTAGTCGATTCCAATGCCTAAAGCTCATCTATCCAAGCTGATTGACTTGTTGAATGAGAACATTAGAATGATAATTCTAGAGTGTTTAGGAGGGAAGGGTGGATAGGTTTAGAATATTAGAGTATCTAAAGGAAAGCATATGGATATTTCTTAAAGAATGGTTTTCTATGGAAACACCCAAAGCATAGAAGAGGTACCCCACTATGAGTAGAATGCAATAGAGATACTCAGTTGTAGACTATGAAGGAGTTTCATGAGAGCTTATGGGTAGCTCATTGAGGTGTTTGGGCAATATTTGAGAAGATAAAAGAGAGATGTTGGTGGAAAGGTATGTATAGGGATGCCTTGCAGTGTTGTAGAGACTTGTAGTACTTGTTAGATGTATTTCTTCTATAAGACACTATGATGGTTTACATCTTCCTTGCCCATTCTCTATACATTATAAGGGGGTTGTGGACTTAGTGACCATGCTTGTAGGTTTGTGGCACATGACATAAATGGTACTTGCACAGGAAGATCTCACAAACCAAGTTGAAGGCCGAGCCTTGAGGACAGAGCCTACTAGTGCTATATGCAAGTCCTTGTTGTCAGATATGATATGTTGCCTATGGATATATGGGAAGTATCCCAATTGATAGAGGATAAATGGATGGTGATGAAGCTAGAGGATTCTTCTCTAGAATGGAAATTAATCTTGCTCTCAGATTAGCACACCATCTTCAAGGAAATGGGAAGTGTGAAAGAGGACACCTACTAATTGTTAAGGCCTTGACAAAAGTATGCAGAGGGAAGATACAAGAGTGACCAAGGCTACTTCCTTACGCTTTGTGGATTGATTATACTACTCATAGTGCCACTATAGGTTACATGACTAAAGAGTTTATGTATGGACAATCGCCTATTGTGCTAATAGAGAAAGTTGTAGCTACATAGAATGCACTATCTTGGAAAGAAGGAATGAGAAAAGAAGAGCCTTTTGCCCTACAAATTTAACAGTTGGAGAGAAGACTTGAGGATATAGAGGTTTTAGTGATGAGTTGAAGGAAGCTAGGTTAAAGAGTAAATATAGGTTTGATAAAAAGCATATGCTTCATTCAAGAGTTGTGGAAGAAGGAGATTGGGTGCTCCTATATGATAGTAGCTTGGATAATCATCATAACACCATCATGAAGGTTTTGAAGAGATGGTTTGGTCCTTAGATTATGAATCATGTATATCATAATGCTACCTATCCTCTCTACGACCTTGATGGGATGGAGTTGAAGATTCCTATAGCTGAAAAGAGGATCAAGTTGTTCAAAAGAAAGGATTCTACCACCTATGAAGTGAATGGGCTCATGACGTTGAGACTACTCACGATAGCATATAAGAGAATCAAAATGAAGATGATCTTGAACCTATTAAAGATTAAGAGATGTGGCACAATGGAGGATGTGTAGGTTTAGGGGGTGGATATTGTGTGATCATAGGTCCATTGGAGGAAAGTAATGAAAAGGTCCATGTACACTAGTGTTTCACTTTGTATATGTGTAAGACACTAGTTGTCTGTGTGGATTAAGTGTTAAGCCAATTAGATGACCTCTTAGAAACTCTTTATTGTGTTTAGCATGCCAAAAAAACATGAAGTCTTTTACATGCCTCAAATCTTAGTTGGTGGAAATAAAACCATGAGTCTCTAATTAGATGAAAGAGGGGGGACTAAACTTGAGGTCATGCTTTTTGTGTGGATAAATTGTGTCGAAGAAGAAGAAGGAAGATGGCTATAATTCACATAGTTTGTGACTATTTTCTAGGCAAAAACCATGGATCTAGAGAGGGGATATTGCATGGAGAGGGTTGCTCTTGGCTAAGAAGAAGAATTCTTCAAGGCTAAAATACAAGTACACTATACGACATACATAACATGAATGAAGCCAAGCATTATGCTATATTTCAAGGCTAAATAGAGGATGCTTTTGGCATGTTATATGAAGATTCATTATTGTAATACACCATTGCATACACAAGGAAATAGAGTAGCACTATTGTTATCCATGTTCTCTTATAGTTACATGCTCGTGAATGCCTTGTTTGAGAAAACTAAGTGGATTGTTTTGAAGTCTTTTTGTATGTATATTGAAGACAAAAGTAAGGATTTAGAAAATTTTATGGGTTGATCATTCTCTCGTGCAAGGATTTTTGAATGTATATGGTCTATTATAAAGCAAGACTATTCTAATGACTTGAAGCATAAAAGCATTGCATGCTATCTACTTAGAATCATAATGACGTATATGGCTTTTGATTGATATTGGCCATGTCCATGATGAAATATGGACCCCATAACTAAAATATATGTAGTTATGATTTAGATTTATGAATCTTGGATGATTTTATGAAATACAATTCAATTTTTAGCCCTACTTCTTGGACCCTTGTCTTATAACTATCACCTCTCTTTTTTTAAAGTTAATCTGAAACTTGTTTCTCCCTGTTCTTAGCTCTACTTACTTGAGCCCCTATGACTTTTGGCCATCCATGGAAAACCCATGAATACTAGCTTAACATCATATTAGTAGCTCACTACAATATTATGAAGATAAAGGACAAAGAATACTGCTGTAACAGAGCTTAGAGATGAGATAAGAATATGGTGCAAATCATCAAATCTTATTTTTATTATTAAAATCCTACCATCATTCACTTTGGAGATAGCCATCAAAACCAAAGATATACATATGTAATGATGGAATAAACAAAAACCAATGATAATCATTTCCGAAACACTTCATGAGCTAGAATGCTCATGCATACTATGAGAATTTGAAACCAAACCTACATGAGGTTGATTATCCTCGTGTGGCCCATGAACAACCAAAGATACAATATCCATTTCATGTATTTTGTCAAGAGCAAGTTCCCTTATATTTACGATGTCGAAGCATTTGGGGCTGAAAGTCTACCACGGGGGTAAGAGAAAGTAGGGTGAAGGGAGATTCAGGGAGAGCAATTGATGAAAGAGAAGGGGTTAGAAGAAATAGAAGATGTAGAAGAATACTCATAGAGGTGAAGCCTGTCAATTTATTTCTGCATCCTGAGAAGATAAATCCCTTGTAGACCAAAAACATGCATCAAACAGTAGCTTCTTCTTTGTTGCTCAAAACTGCCCATCTGCTACTTTCATTGGCTTCGAAAGGGGGGTAAAATACCATGACACTTGGTCAGAATTCTCCCAGATCACTCCTTCTTCTTCTCCCAGTTCAGAGTGTTGTTTGCTGCTTGTAAACTGCTGCAATCACACAATTTTGCCAATCCTTCTTTTTGCATAAAATCCCCCCAAAATGACTGAGAGCCACTTGCTTTTTTTACACGTCATCCTATTCTAGAAGTTGTTCATAAAATTTGGATATTTACAAGAAATAATATCCAAAATAGGCTAAACTTGTTCAAAAATCTAGTATTTTTGAACCATCCACACTATGGACTTTGACAATAATGACTAATATGGCATTGACTCTCTGGATCAATAAGAAAGCTGAATGATGATGCACTCTAGAGTTTTTCATGTTGTGTCCATGTAGCGACACGACGTCCACCCCCTCTTAACCTACACATCCTTCAGCATGTGCCAAAGTCTTATGGATCTGTAGTGTCAGAAGAAGTATTCTCTGCCATGTCAATGTCTTCATCTTCTACCTCTTCTTCTTCCATATTCTCATGTTCATGCTTAGTATACGTCGACTCCTTCAACTCACATACTGAAGACTCCCTACGTTCACATATACGCTCAATCAAAGCAACACAAGGCACCTCAAGATCTCCCACTTTTACTAGCATCTCAATGGTTGCTCTAGCCCAATGATTTCATGTATAGCAACTTCTAAGTATAACGCCTACTTCACTGAAATGCAACAATCTCATCTTCACTGAAATGCATTTGACATCCTCCTCTTAAGGTATGGCTACAAAAAACCACTATATTTTCTACATCAAGAATTGCATTTTTTGCATTAGCACTTGCATTTAAAACATAATGAATTACATTTTTAGCATCCTCACCATCTTCATGTGTTGATTGTATACCTTGCAAACCTAATGAATTGCATTTTTAGCAACCTCATCATCTTCGTGCACTGATTGTATACCTTACAAACCTAATTCTTTTTCATCTTGAAGAGTAGCATGTGTTGGATCCCTAATCTCATCATGAAATTCTTGCTTGGAAATACCAAGAATTTCACCCAAAGTGAATGCCACTATTTAAAATCCACTCTTCTAGAACCTTCTTCAAGTTGCCTCAATATCAGATGGTAATTCATAACTTGGCTGCTTGCCTTTCAGTTTACCATGATCCTGCAACTTTTCTTTTGATACATCTTCTATATATTGCTTAGGCAAAGGCCTAACAAGATGTAAAGGCTAATCAAACTCAGGCCTACCACTCCCTTTTGCTGCCCTATTTGATGTCCCTAGATTCCCATCATCATGCTTCCTCTTTTTCTCTACAATAACCTTGATATTTTAGGTTTTGATTAAATATGGATACACAAAGAAAGAATCAATTGGAGCACCCCATCTTGTTATTTCCCAAATAAAATTCCCTGTTTTGTTCAATTAATCTCTAGGAAACTTCCCTTTCTCTCCAGTATGGATTACATGTGGCCAAGGTTTTGTTTTCTTGCCAAACATAGTCTTGCATTTGGAATCCTTCCTAGAAATATTCTCAAGCCAAAGGTTGCAACCTCTAGTGCAGCTTATGCTTATTAATAGCGATTTCATCTATCAATTTTGCATACCACCCTTTCCAAAGTTCAATTGAGTGGTAATCTAGTTCCACCTAGATAGTTTTTTCCATGTCCGAAGAAAAGTAGATTTTTATCTAAAATATCATTATATGTCTTGTAGTCTCTACCTTAATGCTCTATACTACACAAAATACATTTGTGTACAAAGCCTTCATGAGTCTAAGACTTTGGTCTTATAGACCACCATTTTTCTTCCAATTTTGTAAATTTCAATTGTAAGTGTCTCATACGCTTTTCACCAAATCATCCATCATCTCATCCTTCATAGGAATCATAGGAGTGACTAACTATTTGTCAAGATTGTGGGAGAGAAGGAAGGAGTCTCACTTGTAGCTTTCTTGCTTGCACAATGGGGGAATACACACAAAGGTGGAGGCTGAAAACATTTTTCCTCTTCTTAGTTGTGTAAGCCAAAAAGAACTCTAGTACATAGAAATAGAAGAACCCTATATATGGGTCTCAAACCAAACTCAACTAACTAAGGTGGCATACTAACTGAGCCACGAACTAGAGTAGATAAGGATAGCTTTATCTAGCTATTATTCATGGGCGGTGTACCCACCGCATCTGCAACTGACAAGTCGGTGACATAAATGCACAACGGTCACCCTAGCATATCACGAGTGGAGCTCGATATCTCAACACTCCCCTTCGAGCTCAATCCCAATTCCTGCACACCAAGCAGGTCTCTGAACTTGCGCAGCTTCTCTGCGCGCCCAATGCCTTCGTGAATATGTCAGCTACCTGATCCTCTGTGCTGACATAAACTAGATCAATAAGACCTAGTAAAACCCTCTCCCGCACACAGTGATAATGCACCTCAATGTGCTTTGTTCTAGCATGATAGACTGGGTTATTTGCCAAGTGTATACTACTCATGTTGTCACAATAAATGGCAAACTGACCCATCTGTAGGCTGATGCATATCATAAAATAGCTTATGCAACCAAGCTACCTCACATGCAGCCATTGCTGCACCCCTGTCAGCCTCTGTGCTCGACAAGGCAACTATAGGCTGTTTCTTGCTGCTCCAAGTGACTGCAGCACTCCCAAAAGAGAACACATATCCACTGGTAGATCGTCTATCAGAAATACTACCAGCCCAATCAGCATCAGTGTATCCATGTAACTGTATCTGAATCCCAGTCTCATAAAATATTTCATACTGCAATGTGAACTTCACATATCTGAGTATGCGTCTAGCCGCATCCAAATGTGGTTTCCTTGGAGCCTGCATAAACTGACTTACCAATCCAACAGCATAGCTCAAATCTGGCCTGGTAATAGTCATATAAATCAAACTTCCTACTATGCGTTTGTACATAGTAGGGTCTTCGAGAAGCTCACCTGCATCTGTGCTCAACTTCACATTCTGCTCCAAAGGAACTGAAATAGGCTTACAGCCTGTCATCCCATATTTGGACAGCATGTCCAATCCATACTGCCTCTGCAAGAGCCATATCCCACTTGGTGATCTAATCACCTCAATGCCCAAGAAATAACGCAGCTCTCCCAAATCCTTCATCTCAAACTTTTGCTTCAATAGCATTTTCACATGAAGGATATCTTCATCACTGTCACCTGTCATAATCAAATCATCAACATAAATGACAAGTAGCATAATACCTTTCTCTGTTTTTCTCACATAAAGTGAGAAATCTGCCTTGGAAATCTGAAAGCCAATAGTGACAAGATACTGCCCTATCTTGTTAGACCATGCTCTAGGTGCTTGCTTCAAGCCATACAAGGCTTTCTTCAACCTACAAACAAACTTAGGATGAACAACATGCACATAACCTGGTGGCTGCTCCATATAGACCTCTTCTTGCAAATCACCATGCAAGAAGGCATTCTTTACATCCATCTGATGTAAAGACCATCCCTTTGATGCAGCCATAGCAATGACTGCTCTTACGGTTGCCATCCTTGCAACTAGACTGAATGTTTCTTCATAGTCAATGCCATATGTTTGTGCATACCCCTTGACTACTAATCTTGCCTTGTATCTGTTCACAGAACCACCTGCGTTGTGCTTCACCTTATAAACCCACTTACAGCCAATTGCATTCTTATCTTTAGGCAAAGGTACCAACTCCCATGTAGCATTTGCTTCCAAGGCATCCATTTCTTCATCCATAGCTTTCTCCCATTTTTCTTTTTCCATGGCTTGCTCAAAAGAAGTGGGTTCTAGTTCATGTATCACTTTGACTATATATGCATAGTGAATGGTTGTAAATCCATCATATTTCAACCTATCCACAGGATACCTAGCTCTGGTAGACCTACGCAAAGTAGGCTCACTTCTAGGTGCTCTCAAAATATCCTTGGTCTTCCTTACTCCAGGTGTAACAATAGAAGGAATACCCAACTCATCATCAATGCTCTGTTCTGAGCCACTGGATTCACCATCCACATAAGAGTGACTTGCATTCACATCAAACATGGGCTGATCTACCTTCTCTTTTCCTTTTCGTGATATCTGCATACCACTATCTGCATTGCTTTGAGAAGATTCTCCTGATCTCAATCTGCCTGTCCATGGCGAAGAATGAGAACCACTGCTAGAGGATGCTCCAGGTCCACTAATATCTTGTGACTGCTGCTGTGAATTTTGTGCAGCATTACCATTTTGTGCATCTACATTATCAATCACATTTACTGGTTTATACCAGCTACTCATCTCATCAAAAACAACATCTCTGCTCACTGTAAACTTACAAGTAGAAGGGTTATAACATCTATACCCTTTCTGCTGCAAAGAGTAACCAATAAAGATGCACTTCTCAGCTTTTGGATCCAACTTGGATCTCAACTCATCTGGCACATGAACATAGGCAATGCAACCAAAAATCTTCAAATGAGAAATATCTGGTTTCCTACCAGTATACCTCTCCTCTGGAGTCATCCCATGTATTGCTGCAGTGGGAGTCCTGTTCATTATGTAGACTGCTATAGCAACTGCTTCAACCGAGTAAAAATCTGGCAAGTCTTTTTCATTGAGCATGGCACGAGATACCTCTCCAATATTCCTGTTTTTCCTTTCTGCAATTCCATTTTGTTGTGGGGTATGACTACATGAATATTGCTGCTTTATGCCATGCTCCTGCAAGAACCTTGCAAACTCATTTGAGAGGTACTCTCCCCCTCCATCTAACCTTAGGAATTTTATTTGCAGGCCTATTTCTTTTTCAATCATAGCTTTAAGAGTTTTGAAATGCCCAAAAACTTCACTTTTTTTTTTCATAGAATACACCCAAACTTTTCTGCTATAGTCATCAATAAAAGTAACAAAATAATGACAGCCTCCAAGAGATACAGCTTTAGTAGTCCACACATCAGAGTGGATTAATTCCAATGGCTTCTTACTCTCTTGAACATGTCTAGGAAATGGTTTCCTTGCATGTTTTCCAAACTGACAGGCTTCACATACCTTATGCATTTCTGCAACCTTGAATTTAGGCAATCCTGCAACAATATTTTGGGCCTGCATTGATTTAAGTCGCTGTACATTAACATGACCAATGCGTTTATGCCAGATATCAATATCTGCAACTACACCGGTCCCATGTGCAAACATTGCTGCACTAAATTCAGGCATGTTTGCATCCAATGTAAACATTCTGCCCTTCTTCTTTCCTTTTGCTATCAAGCGACCTTTATTTTTCATATCCTCAACAAAGCATCCATGAGGATTAAATCTGACCTGCAAGCCCTGCTCAACCATTTGACCAACAGAAACCAGATTCTTGGTGATATTCGGGACATGAAATACATCTGACAGGTATTTCTTTTTCCCATCCTGCATAGACAAATGAATTTTTCCAATCTGCACAATAGGATGTGCAATATCATCACCAATCTCCACAAATCCTGGTTTTTCCATTTTTCTTGCATCCTGCATCCATTCTGCATGACTTGTCATGTGGTTTGATGCACCTGAGTCAACATACCACACTTCGTTGCTTTCTTCTACACTTGTCACAGAATTGTTCATGTGCTGCACCATAAACAAATGCTCATTTCTGTCATCACCCTGTCTACTAGAAGATGCATAATTTCCTTGTTGCAATTTCCCATTCATGATGTCATTCTGCTTTTTATAGCAGTCTTTAACCATATGACCCATTTTACCATAGTAGTAGCATTCAACATTGCTATTTGCATTTTGGCCTCTTTGCCATCCATCACGACCTCTTTGGCTCCCCCTGCCTCTAGAGTTACCACGTCCTCCTCCATAGGACCGATTTTCTTGAGTCTGCTGCATATTCTGATTTCTACCACAGCCTCCAAATCGGCCTCCTCTACCTCTGCCTCTACCTCTTCCAGGATTTGAGTAGAAGACAGTTTCTTTTGAAGTTCCTCCTGAAGAAGATGCACCATCATTTCTTTGCTCCTTAGAAATTAGAAGAGCAATCAACTCCTCAAAATCAGGAAATCTTTCACGAACTGAAATGGATGTCCGAAACTGTGCATAATCCTTTCCTAGACCATTCAAGGTCACAGAAACTAAATCATCATCTTCCACTGGCGACTCAATGGAAGCAAGTGCATCTACAATCTTCTTCACCTTCATGTGGTAGTCATTGATGCTCATACTTTCTCTTTGCACATTATGCAACTCTTGTTTGAGCTGCATTTTCTTGGCTTGCGTATTTGTGCTATACATTTTTGACAAAGTATCCCATGCCTCCTTTGGCGTACTTGCATCCTGAATATGCACAATCATAGAGTCTGAAATACTGATAGACAGCCAGTACATAACTTTCCTAGCTCTCTCATGCCATGCTTTGAATGCCTGCATTTGCTGTTGATTGGGAACATCAGGAAGAACTGGTTCTTCTTCATTTCCTGCAATAAATTCCCAATATCCTTTTCCCATAAGGAAATTCGTCATTCTAAACTTCCATGCTTGGAAGTTGTTCTTGTCAAGCTTTTTAGTTATTACAATCTGTGAAAGAGAATTAGACGCCATTACAAAATACTGCAAAAAATTCTGTCACTGCAAAAAACACAACTTCACCCTCACAAGGGCAAATCTACAAAATTGGCGAAAGTGGTATTTGACCACATAGTCACTTCCTAGTGACGATTTTGCATAAACAGGAAACAAGGATGATTCTGTAACTCCCAATGTCTCTGCACACAAGCATACGATGCAATTTCTGTGGTAACTTTTCACCAACCTGTAGAACAGTGGTCGCACAGCATAAAACAAGGCCTTTTCTTGAGTGCGTGCAGAAAACTTCCGCCTCCAAAACAGGCCCCGAAATGGCCTCAAATCAAAAAAACAGGGTCACCTAGGGCTAAAGCCCTGTCCCACAGCATATACTACCCTCTTGCTTCACCACGAAGGGCATCTCAACCTGAGACAATGCACTCTTGCAATTTCCGGTTGTGCTACCTGCAGAGATCTGCTCCCAAAACAGAAAATGAAAGTAACACTGCTCCTCTTACCAGAACACCGCGAGCTTGGCTTGCTTTCTTGAGCTCCTTACCACGAACAAGGCTCTGATACCATGCCAAGATTGTGGGAGAGAAGGAAGGAGTCTCACTTATAGCTTTCTTGCTTGCACAATGGGGGAAATACACACAAAGGTGGAGGCTGAAAACAGTTTTCCTCTTCTTAGTTGTGTAAGCCAAAAAGAACTCTAGTACATAGAAATAGAAGAACCCTATATATGGGTCTCAAACCAAACTCAACTAACTAAGGTGGCATACTAACTGAGCCACGAACTAGAGTAGATAAGGATAGTTGTCATCTAGCTATTATTCATGGGCGGTGTACCAACCGTATCTGCAACAACTGACAAGTCGGTGACATAAATGCACAACGGTCACCCTGGCATATCACGAGTGGAGCTCGATATCTCAACACTATTTATCTATTTGCTCAATTACCTTATTTATAGGTGAAGGAATACTACCTATATGCTACTTTGCCCTTCTTCTTTGTTGCTTTATCATCATAGACATAGAATCTTTTACATCTTTCTAGTCTAAATTGAATCCTTACTCTATGGTTTCATCCTCCAAAAATAGCTCAAGACTTGATTTTAGTGTAGAATTCGTTGATTGAATAAACAACTCTATCTTTTTGGATTCGAGAGATTAGTGCATCATGTTATCCAAGTGGGAATATCTCTATTCAAATTCATGAAGCAACTCTGCTATAACCAACCCTTTGTTGTGCTTCACAAACCATTCCAATAAGGTTCTCTTTGTGATTACCCCTATATCTTCTATAAAGTATTTTTCATTTATTGCTTTTTTAAAATCACCCCATGTGGTTCCCTGAAGTGAAAAACTTTTTTTATTGCATGGCTTGGATTCATGAGACACAATCTACATAAAATTTCAGCCCATCTTGTTCATACAAATCCCAAAAAAGTTTGATTTTTATGCATTGACCTTGAAGTACTTTGATACATTTCCAAATTCTTGCTTTTATCTTGAAGACAGACATATAAGAAGACTTCAAAACAATCCACTTGATGTTCTTAAAGCAAGGCATTCACGAGCATGTAACTACAAGAGAACATGCATAATAGTAGTGCTACCCTATTTCTATGTGTACACAAAAGTGTACTATAGCATTGAATCTTCATATAATAGGCCAAATGCATCCCCTATTCAACCCTAAAATGTAGCATAATGCTTAGCTTGATACATATCATGTATGCTATGTAGTATACTTGTATTTTAGCCTTGAAGAATGCTTCTTCCATTAGTCCTGGCCAAGAGAAGCCCTCTCCATGCAATCTCCCTCCTCCAAACCCATGCCTATTGCCTAGAAAATAGGCACAAACTGTGTTGAATCAACATCCCTCTTCCTTTCTCTTCGACACGATTTGCCCACACAAAAAACATGTCCTTTTTCAAGTATAGTCCCCCTTTTTCATCTAATTACAAGCTCATGATTTATTTCCACCAACTAAGATTTGAGGCATGTAAAAGACTTCATGTTTTCTTGTCATGTTGGGACAGTTGGCAAAGAGTCTCTGATATGTCATCAGATTGGATTAACATGATTCATCTCATTTTGCGAATGGTCTATATCAATGTTCATCATATCTTGGATGAAAAATAAATGCTCATTTTTATTATCATATTAGCTACATGATGATGCATAATCCCTTATTGTAATTTACCACTTTTGATGTCATCTTTCTTATTTAAAAAATGGGTAGCAATATTATGTGTTCTCCCATAGTAATGACACATGATACTTGAATTACTAAAACATGTATTCTATCACCACCTAGATGTAACTAACCAAACATAAGTGATGAGTTAGTGGCTATGTGAGGGTCATAGTGATCATCCTCATCCTAAGTGTAGACGTGCTAACCCATCCAACTAGGTAATCTGTAAATGCTCACATGTGTTGAGCCTGCTATCTCAATATTGTTCACTTAGTAGAATTTGTTGGAGGTAAATGCACATGTGCCTATGCTGCCTTGTATTTACTTCACACACAGTGATCGCACACCTATACACTGTAGGTGGTGGGCACCCATCAAACTATCACTTTATTCTTTATTCTGTATTCTTTTAGTGACTATTGAATAAGGGAAGACTAGTCACACATTGTAACATTAGAGTTCCCACATACGGTGTCAGAGGGGTTTTCAAGAATTAGAGAGAGAATGAAGTAGAGAATAGGAGATAGAAGAGGGAAAAACAATAGACAAGAGATACACAAGATAAAGACAAAGCTCAATGAATCAAAGCACTATGTATTGATAGAACCTGAGAAGATAAACAAAATCCTTATCTGGGACTACCCAGAAGCGATCTCCAAGCATTAGATCTCCCGAAGCTCCTTAATAGACTAAAAACATGCATCAAACACTAGCTTCTTCTATGTCATGCAAACAGCAAATCCGATGGTTCTGTTGGCTCCAAAAGAGGGGTAAAACTTCAAGACATCTACTCAGAATTTCCCAGATCACTCCTTCTTCTTCTCCTTGTTTGGAGTGTTATTTGCTGCCTAAAAACTGCAATCGCACACCATGCAAATTCACAAGTCCTTTTTTGCATGAGATCTCCCAAAAATGGTTGAAAAGAAACTTTCTTTTTGCATGTCACCCTATTCTAGAATTTTCTACACTTTTTAAAGGATATTTACTAGAAATACTATCCAAAATATAAAAAATAGGCTAAACTTATCCAACAATCCCATATTTGGAACTATCCATACTACGGACACTAATGCTAATGACTAATATGGCATTAACTCTCTAGATTAATAAGAAAGTTTGATGATAATGCACTCCAAATTTTTTCACACTATGTCTGCATAGCGACACGACAACGGTGTCTCTCTCTCTTGCTCTCTTGCTCCATCTACCATAGCCCTTGCTTCTACTTGTGTGCTTCCTCTTGGGCTCTACCTTTCAACTACTATTAGAGCGGACATTTGAGGGGCTTCTTTATCCCTTGCTTCAACCCAGATTCAAAGCTTTGGTTCAAGGTTTCATGGCAGCCATTGTTTCTTTCTCCTGAGGTATGCATTGAGTCTTCCCTTCTCCTAGCTTGCTCTCGACTTATTGAAAAGCTTCCCAAGGCTTTGCCGAGCCTTGTTGAGTGCTTATTGAGATAATGAGAAGCCATTCTATCCAATTTGAGTGGATATAGAGCATGCTACAAAAGTCATGGATAACTATAGCAGCTTGACATCACTTTTGTATTTTAGCCATAACTTTTACATACGATATTTGATTTAGGTGTTATAACTCTAAAAACGAAGAGCACAATGAAAGCTACAAAGTAGAGCACTAATAGAGTTGATTTTTTAATGTTTTCAAATTTTTTTTCACACATAATGGAACAGTTCTAGTTTGGATAGCAAACAGTCAGCTTCATTATGCATGTTTAATGCCTCAATGATTCTATTTTGGTGCCCGAATGTCATGATTATGCTTTGAGATGTTATTTGGATTATTTAGAGATTGATTAGCTTAAATTTTTAGAGTTTCAATGCTATAATAATAGTTTGGGCATCAAGCTATTAACAATAACTTTATGGCTATTGAGGCTTGTTGTTATTCAGGCATGCCACTTACATGCATTGATATCTAGCATTGATACTTGGACCTAGATATGATTATGGATAGCTTTATCACCCACATTTGAGATACATTGGATGTTTTGGAGCTTTGGATTTATGCTTTAGTTGCTTTAGTCATTGACATTATAGGTTTGAAGATTTACTTAGGTTTCATACTCCCATATGTATCTTGGATTCTAGATGGCCATGTACTTGATGTCTTGAGCTTGTGTTGCTCATTTGAAATCAAAATTTGCTTTAGTGGAAGATACTTGCTATTGGCATTAGAGATTTGGACTCTTTATGTAGTTATGCTTGGTTTTTTGAGATAGCAGGACTCTTTGTTCATGTATATGCTCTATTGTGTGCTATTGGATGCAGTTATGCTTACTTATGGGCTGATTTGATTTCATCTACTTTGGGCAACGGCACTTACCTCTGTTAGTAATTTATTAGTGATGTACATGCTTATAGGATGTATGGTTTACTAACAATTTGAGTTTTTGATAGTCTTTGATACCACTGGTATATGCTTAGTCATTGCTAGTTGCATTCTTTGTATCTTGGTTGCTACTTGAATATCCCTAGCAATCAAAGCTTTCTTTCTTGGCTATTTTCCCACAATTGGATTGATACGTACTACTATCTTTATTTTAATATTGATGTAATTACAGTTTTTAGAATTATCTTGGAGAATAGACATTCTACTTTGGCGATCTATTGCTTGCAATTGGTGGACAGCTCTATACTTTGGTATTCCCTCCCATTTTTCCCTTGTTTTGGTTGAGTTTTGGGGGCTGATTTACAATCAATTACAATAGCCCATTCTCTTGGATTTTACATTGGTATACTATCATTATGGATGTTTCTTCAAATGATAGTGCTATTTTCAATATTGAGAAAATCTTGATGGCACAAATTTCACCTATTGGAAGACACAGATATTGCATGTACTAGTTCAAAGAAAGTAGGTTAGCCCTTTGAAAACCAAGAGTGGGATGAGTTGGATGAGCTGTGTAAATCCACTCTTATATTGTCATTATCTAAACAAGTTTATTTCAATGTTGTGGCACATGAGGCTAATGTTTGGTAGTTGTGGGAAAATATATGCAATATTTATGACAAGCAAAGTCCTACTTCATAGATGTATTGGTTGAAATAGCTCATGGACCTTCACATGAAGGAAGGGACTAGTGTATACGTGCATTTGAATGAGTTTCACTTGATTTTCAACCGATTGACTTCCCATGGCGTTGAGTTTAAGGATAAACTTCCTCCCTTGTTCTTGCTTGTGACACTTTGTGAGTCATGGGATACTTTCTATACTATCATGTGTGCTAATATACCCAAGGATGATTTGAAACTCCAAGATGTTGAGGGTGTCCTACTCACAAAGGAGATAAATAAATAAAATGTGGACATAGCCCATACTTCTCATTCATTGACTATTAGGTATAAACATGATAGTAAGAGTAATAATGACCATTGTGGTAGAGACTCATAGAGGTCTCAATCTTGCAGGTAGTCTCACAGTAAGTGCCATGGCCATAAGACCTCTCTTACATGTCATTATTGTGGGAAGGAGATCATATTCATCCACAATGCCATAAGATGCACCATGACAGGCACAAGGAGAATAGCAAGGGTAAAGTGTAGAATATGTCTAATGATCGAAGCATTGTTTGTATTATGTCTAGCATGAAATTTGAGAAGACAAATGCATTGGAGTTTGAGTTTGATGATGATTACATCTTGGCAACTTCTTCTCTTGATATAGTCAATTGGTTGATGCCTTGTCCACTTGGTCTCAATGTTGGCTTCTTGATTTGGGGGCTTCCTTCCATGTTATCCTACAATTGGTTTCATTCCTTTTGTAGCATGACAAGTTTTGTAAGACTAGAAAATGACTTGGCATTGGATATTATTGGTATTGGTGATGTTAGACTATAGTTTAATTTAGCTAGCACTTTTGTTTTGCATGATATACACCATATTCCGACTTTGACCAAAAGCCTACTCTATGGTGGATAGTTGGATGATGTAGATTACATATGGGAATCTTGTCTTACTTGAGGTGCCAGGCTTGCACCTCTATCTATTGCTTATATTTGGTTCTATTGACCATGTTTTGGCTTTGGCTAACATATCACATGTATCTCTATGGCAACATCACCTTGGACACATGTCTTTAAAGGGAATGAAAATGCTTACTTATTTATAGTATCTTCTGTCTTTTGATTAAAAATGTTTTGATTCTTGTGACCATTTTCTTTATGGTAGGAAGACATATACTTCTCATAAGAAGTCTAGCATTATGCGCATGGGTGAGCCTCTATCCCTTGTGCATTGTGAAGCATCTGGTCTTATGAGCCTTGTCAATCATTGGGTGGCGCAAAGTGCTTTATTACATTCATTGATGATTTTTCACATAAAGTTAGGGCATATCCTATTAGTATAACTCAGATGTCTTATCTACCTTTTAACATTGGCTTGCTCTTGTTGAGAATCAATCTAGGTATAGGCTGAAATGCCTAGGCTAGTCACACATTGTGACCATTGGAGTTCCCAGATACAATATATATATCTCTTTCTCTTGCTTTCTTGCTCCATCCACCATAGCTCTTGCTTTGCTCTTGCTTTTGCCTACGCACTTCCACTTGGGCTCTACCTTCCAAAAACAAAATGAAAATAAAAGGTTGGTTTGGAAGGCTTCATAAGAGTATATTAGGATTAGGAAACCAATGTATGCTTTTGTATTCATATTTTCAAACTGTTATTTTATTATTTCTCTTTTTATTTACTTAATCATTATTATTTTATTTTCTTAATTGCTTGTGTTTTTAAATATATTTGTCTTGTAGCAATTTGAAGCTAAGATACACTAGATGTATCTCTTATTAGTGGATATACACAATGTTTTGATAAAATATATTGCACAATTGATTTAACATTTCCTAATTGAAGTGATGAGACACTCAAATGAGGCCTACATGACTTTGACGGATTGGTTGACATGGTAAATGGTCATGCATCAAAACCAAATTTATTGTTGCAAGAACCTTGGGCTTTATTGTTGTAAAGGATGGAGAGATGGTCTAAAGGGAATACTAGCAAGAAAGAAAGCATATCTAGAAATATAAGTTCTATGTTCTTCATTGATATTTTCACTGTACCCCTTTTCTTTATTTCCTTTCATGTGAGAAGCTTGCAAAAATAATAACTTGCATAGCTTGATCATTTATATATACATATTGGCTAGCAAAGAAGCATACCACAAGCATCAATACTAAGATTCCTTTAATTTGATGCTATGTAAGAGCAACTATGCTTGAAGAGTCAATGTTGGTGTATGGACAAATGGCTCATGTCCTCCCATGGTTACTAATCAAAGTCTACATTAGCCTCTTCTTTTTTAGTCCATACCTTGCTTGTCTAAGGAGCAGTCAACAAAAGGTAAGAGGGAGTTGGAATCATACATGCCTAAGTCACAACTCATTCTATTGACCTAAGAGATTGTGTGTTCATAAAGGCATTGCCACCACTTCTTACAATGGTCTCAATAGGCCTAAAAACAACCAAGGACTCATTTCACCTTCAACTCAAACTTGATTGGCTCTTTTAGTACACATGCCACTACATGTAAATACTTCATAGTAGGATCTAGATCAAAGCAAGTAAGGAGGGGTGATGATAAATAAGGAAAGAGACAATGTAGTGTATTTCTAACTCTCTTCCTAGCTTAAGGGAACGAAAGATGACACAAAGAATCCTTATCTAGCCTCATAGCAAGGGTTCGAAGTGAGAAGTCAAAGAAGATGGCTCTACATGCCTTCCAAAATCCTCAAGGAGAGTAGTTGAGGTATCATTACCAAGCCCCAATATATTATGCAAAAGGATACAAATTCAAAGGCTAGGAATTTGTCCTCTTCTCCTACCTAAGTCACGATTGTCACCTTCTAAGTTTTATAGAAGTTATTTTTCTTCACTTGTAGAGAAGGCACGAATGAGTCTTTTGAAACAACCTCAGATGATGTGAGATGAAAGCCTACTAAGACAACATAGCTTTTATTTAGCCCAAGTAGTTGAGAAACCTTTGAAAGCTAACAACAACTCTTTACACGATAATGCATGGGCCTAGTGCAACTAGGTTAAGGGGGCCAATTAACTAATGCACCCCATTACAATTTTATCTTATTGGCATGTTATTTGCACAAATTGCTTTAGAGGTGTCCTTGGAATATTGTGGCTGATTTGGATTTGTAAAGACACGTGTAAAAACCATCACACGACTAGCTCTCTTGTACAAAAATCTAGAGGGAGGTGTACATTTCTATCGTACCCCTATTTCTTTAAATGGGCTCATTCTTGGATGCCTCAATACCACCAAACTTACCATCATGAGATGCAACATCTATTTTCTACCTTCATCCATATGGTATACTATTATTCATGTCTAGGGTAAGCACAACAAGAAAGCTATGACTAAGATTGTTTCATACTTGTTTGAATGGGTCACCCTATTCTTGGAGAAAGGGGTCCATAACCTTTTACATACCCTATATGTAGCTTCAAAAAACTTTGGAGCTTTTGCCAACACCATGTACGAATGGCTAAATGGTAGACCGTGCATGCTCTATGCAACAAGCAACTGAGTTTATTAATCAACTAACACAATAGTTGGGTTTTTGTGGGTATGGCTTATATGGGTGCAAGATTCTAGTTGATCAAGATTTTGAACATTCGGAAACCTCTATGGTTAGCAACTTAGCTCGACATGCCTGCATGATCATTAAGTGTGGGTGGAGTCCCTTTGCTCTAGGATTAGATTGAAAAGGTCATATTCATAATTCATCCTAGCCATTGGTAGGAGAAGATGCAAGAAGGTAACACTCATCTTAGCCATGGAGGTAAAAAGAAGGTGACACTCATCGTAGGCATTTGAGCAGATCGGTGAGGTGACACACACATCCTAGCCAAAGCCAGTTCGTCGTCAACTGCGAAGGGTGGTGCGCTGGATCGGAAGCCTGCAATTTCTGCTTGATCGCACGCATATCTCATCGCTTCTTCTGCGCACCATCGTCGACGCCGCCGCCGCCGCCGCCGTCATCATCATCACCATCATCGAGCAACAACAATGAGCGGGGCAGGAGGGCATTCGCTGGCGTTCAGGGTGATGCGGCTGTGCAAGCCTTCCTTCCAGGTGGATCTGCCCTTGCGCGTGGACGCCGTCGATCTCATGGTCGGGGAGGACTTCTTGGAGGACCCTCAATCCGCCAGGGACCTCGCCTCCCTTCTCTCCAAGGACCTTGCCCGCGAAGAAGGCTACTGGAAGCGGTTCGAACTGGAGGATCCTTCCGATGCCATGGGCTTATCTGGTCTCCTTGTCCTCCCCCAGACTTTCGGGTAAATGCTTCGTCAGTCCTGATTTTTAGTGCTTTTTTCTGACAAGAAGTATGGTGATTAATGCACCTTCATTTTTGATATCCGTGTAATTGCAAGCCAGTAATCAAGCCCTATGGTGACATGCCGCCTTCATTGAAGATTTTCCCTCTGAATGCCAGTCATTTATCAAGGGCCTGTCCCATTTCTAGTGGATGCTTAATGTTAACAGTTTAAAAACAAATACAGATTCAATGGTGACAAACCATGATGTACAAAGACAAAAACAACCTAATTGTGAAACTATATGGGGATTCATCATGTATGAATTTGCGGATTATTTGGGATTATTGGAGTTTTGCAGCTTTAGATAGGGAGGTGCAAATTTGCATAAATCTGCTCTGACTTGTTTTCAGGCTGCTCAATACTAAGTATATAGGTGCTAGTGTCCCTGCACAGTCAATTCTGAGTAATTCATTGAATCTTTGCAATGCTATTCACAATTCAGAAGCCTCTTTCATCCTTTCTAAAGAGAGAGTGGACAACATCATATAGCACCAATGGTTTGTGCAACATAGACCTATGCCGTTTTGATTGCTGGTAATGATCTTTGAGGTGGCATTGAGAGAAGGAGAAGGCTGTATACAAGAAGGATGCGGACCTCTTGAAAAGTGTAATGTTGACTCTCCATTATGTGGTACATAAGTTGTAGATTACTTCCTTAAAAGGAAGTGAATTGAGTGCTTGATTGTTAAACATTGCTCATGCGTCTCCTTTCACATTGCAAATCTAATGTGACCAAATCTTTCGCCCCAAAGTTTACTTGTGCCCATATATGAGTGGCACCTTCTTTATCTTTTGCTAATAACTTTGCTAGCACTATCGAGAATTTATGCACATGTCTTGGTGAACCTCACTTCATGGTCAAGATAAGTTATGGAAGCATCTGATAAGATATTTCTCTTGATCTTTGGAATATATAACACATTTGAAAGCTTTTTGACTTTACCATTTGCAGCAACAAAGGAAATAGTATGTGTGCCCTCAAGAGGGCATTTTGTATTGTTTTCAACCATCACAATGATGGATTCTTATAGAGGCTCACAAAATTGTATAGACCTTTCTTATTAGTCATGTGACAAGAGGCACCACTATCCAATATCCATGAGACCATGGTAGATACTTTTTACGTTGAGGAACACACTTTCTTAATGGTCTCCATGAGTAACTCTAGCTTTGCTCTTGTATTCCTTTTTTAGTGGTTGGAGGGATTCATACCACATTTATGAGGCAATAGGCATTTATTATTGGTGACTACATTATTTTATCATTTATGGCAGTTTGGCCAGATTTTGACCATGCTTGATTAGTAGTTGGCTAGTTTTTTCCTTATTTGGCTTTATATAGCCATTAGTTGTTTGTTGGTCATCATTCTTTTGTAAATCTTTAGCACACTTCAACATTCAGGACTCTCCTTTGTCTTCGAGTGTCGCCATTTGTCATCAATCTGATCTGGTGTCCTCATCACGCTTGAAGGGAGAAGCCTTGAGTAGAAGCATGTGAGCGGAAGCAAGAGCTATGGTAAAAGAAGCAAGAAAGCAAGATTAAGAGACATAGGATGTGGAAACTCCAACAATCACAATGTGTGACTGGCCTTCTCTTATTCAAATGTTACTGAAAGAATAAAGAATAAAGTGATAGTGATGGGCGTCCGCTACCTATAGTGTATAGGTGTGTGGATAGTGTTAGTGTAATGAATACACGGGTAGTTAGGCATAGACGCCTTTACCCCCAACCACCTCCCACTTAAAGGTGAATGTGTTCCTAGTGAGGAGAGAACAAGAAAAAAGTGACAAAGTATAAATGTACATAAAGTACAATAGGATGAGGAAATACACCATGTCATCCAACACTCTTCCTAAACAAGGCAAAACGCTCTGTTGAGAGACTTTTAGTGAGTGGATCTGTAGGATTTTGGTCAGTTAAGATCTTGATAAGCTCGATGGACTTGTCCTTAACGACCTCTCTGATAAAGTGATAATGCATCTTAATGTGCTTGGTCTTCGCATGGAAGACTGGATTCTTGGCTAATTGAATAGTACTTATAGAATCCGAATGCAGTGTAGGGACTGCATCAATAATACCAAGGTTTGCAACGAGACGGTCTTATCAAAGAGCCTCCTTGCAAGACTTAGTGGCTGCAACATACTCTGCCTCTGTAGTGGATAGGACTGTGTATTTTTGTACCTTGGACATCCAAGAAACAACACCTCCAGCAAAGGTGAAGACATAGCTAGAGGTGGACTTTCACTGTCTGTATGTCCTACATAATCAGAGTTAGTGTATCTTATGACTCTTGTATCTTGGCCACCATAACATATGCACATATTTGTAGTGCCCTTAAGGTATCTTATAATACTCTTCACGGCATTCCAGTGCCGCCTGCTAGGTCAAAACTCTCACTATAAATGCTATGTCAAGACGAGTGGCTATTATAACATACATCTAATTGAGTGGGTGTATAAGGGATCTTGGCCATCTTTGCCTTTTGCTAATCAGATTGCGGACAATCGACCGGACTAAACTTCATATGAGAATGTAAAGGATAGCCAATACTCTTAACATTCTGCATATGAAACCGCTCAAGGACCTTTTGGATATACTCCTTCTGTTAGTCTTAACATTCTGCATATGAAACTGCTCAAGGACCTTTTGGATATACTCCTTCTGTGACAAGTAAAGGAGTCCTTTAGAGCAATCGTGCATGATGGGCATCCCAAGAATATGCGAGCTTGTCCCATGTCTTTAATCTCAAAGCTCTTATTGAGTTGACTTTTCAAGGCATCTAGCTCATCATGAGCACTCCCAACAATCAACATATCATCCATATATCGTTTTTCATGTTCGACGGACGAATTGCCCCATCCGATCCGTACTGTCTTGTATCACTCATCCTATCTTGTCCGGAGGCGTCTGATGGATTCCTTGCTCTGATCAACTATGCTAGGATTGAGGTCAAAATGACCATTCTTTGACCATTTTTAATGCTTTTTTTTACCTGTTTTCATTCAACAACTCTCTCTTCTTTACCATCTACTCTCCTCTAATAGCTCTCTTCTCTTCTCCCTCACACCTTAAGTCTCTCTCTCTCTCTCTCTCTCTCTCTCTCTCTCTACATACAGAATGCACCACCCACTCTCTCTTATTTACACATTCAAATTTGAAATCTCTCTCTCTCTCTCTCTCTCTCTCTCCAACTCTAAATTTTAAAGCTCTTCCTCTCTATAAAAATCTCTTTAGACTTTCCCTCCCCCATCTTGTTTATCCCTTCTAGTATCTACTCATTTTAGCTTCACACACTCTCTACTCCTTTCTAGTATCTGCTCATTTGAGCTTTCCACACTCTCTACTCTAAAAGATTTCAAGTCTAAAGTAATGGAAGAATGTTATTCTATAGGGGAAGCATCCTTTGAGATCATATATAGTAAACCACTCGTACTATCTATTCTCAAAACAAAGGAGGAGATGTTCTATGCTAATTAGTTTGTGCGTAACATGGATACAACTTTTGCCCAATTCATATCAGGTCCATGGAGCTTGTCATCAGTGGATGTGCATGGAGGAGCCATCTATAGAGGATTTGGAAGAGAAGTAGAGAAAAGAAGATATTTGGAGAGGGAACACAGCCAAAACACAAGTACAGACTACAAAAACAAGAGTTCACATACAGTTAACCCAAAATCTGACCAAAAGAAGACAAAAGTTGCTGCAAAAAGTCAAAAAATTAGTCAAAAACTGCCAAAAACAGCAAAAACGGCCCGAAGATAGAGTCGCCCAGCTAGGAAGGAGTTAGGAACACCAAAATGCAGACTGAGTACTACCACAAATAGGCTGGAAAATTGTCGAAGCAGCCTGAAAACTGAAAACGCAGGCAATAGAGGGGTTGTAGACAGCAGGTGATGGCAAATCTGCAAAAAACGCAAGGAAAACAGGTCGCGTGTATGGAGCAGCAGTCACCTGATCAGAAAGGGTGAAAACAGTCCTGAAATCAGCAAGAAAACACAATAGGAGCACAAATCTTGAAATCTGATACCATGTCAGAAGTGGAGCAGCAATGGAAGCGTAAACATATGATGTAATAAACTGTTGAAACACAAGACAAAAGAGAAAGGGAAAGAAAGAACACAATACAGATGAGAACTTAGATGTATGCTCGGGAAATGGAATCCATACATCATAAATGAGACTGTCGCATACAACAATGAGTCACTGGCTGCATGGGCACCGGCACCGGCTCCTCTCTCCACGGGACCTCCAGGTGGTGAACTGAACTGACTGAGGAGGAGGAGCCCAGAATATATATAGGCATGAATAATGCCATAAAATATGTCAGGTCGGCCAGCATTTAATGCTGGCCGACTGGCAGCAATAAATGCCACAATAGCATAAAATGCTACACACTAAAAATGCCTGTGCCCGGCCATAATACGTGCTTAGACTCACAGATGAGCTGACATACTCTGCTAACAGATGGTTGCTGTCAAGGCAACTACTGGGCAGGCAGCTGGAGAAAAAAACACAAGAATATTTGATGAAGATCTCTTCGTGTAAGTGGCTGCAGAGAGGCAACTATTGGGCAGTCTTTCAGGAGTGAAGAAAACACAAAAATGCAGGTATCTGATGTAGCGCTAATAAAGAGTGTGTAACATGCTGTAAATGGCCTGAATCTGCTGCAAATGAAGCCTGACGATGAGTCTAGGTGAGGAGGGTTGATGCTAGATGATGTAGTAAATACTCATCTTTTTATTCAAGGGTGGTACTGTTCACATGTATAAGCTTATGCCCTTGCAGCAGTGATCCTTAGCGTTAGGCCTTCTTTGGCTTGCTTATTATGGGCACTTGAACTATGAGGCCTCTCGATAAGCCAGTCTTATGCATCTAGTTGTGGGGTTACTAGATTTTGGGATGTGCTTTTAGCACATTGTCTCAATTACATACACGGCAAGCATAGGAAAGAGCATTTCCAGCAGAAGGCATCTTACCGAGCTCCTATTTGCATTGGGCTTGTCTACATGGGTTTATGCATCCCCATGCTCACTTTCATTGGCCAAGGCTATTTACCTCATCTTGATTGTTGATGACTTCTCCAGAATCAGCCGCCTTCATCTTTAGTCAGTTCTCTATCGCCTCCATCTTGCTCTTTAGTGTTCTTGTCTTCCCTTTGGGCGTTCCTTCTTTTGCTGCCATTCTGACAGTTAAGGGGCTTGAGCATAGGAAGAGCGACATCAGTTTAGACAGCATCTTCAGCCTAACAAAGGCGAAGGTTAAAATGATCCACCTGAGTGAATAAAATTCTAATGGTATGGATGCTCCAGAATATTTAACTAAGAATTAGGCTTTGCTTTTGGGGCCATCTATGAACGTTAGCAACATATGTTTATTTAAAATCTTCTGTTTGTTAATAATTTAAAAGCGAGGGAGTCCAAATAAAATTTCTCAATGATTCTGCCTCCCACCAAATTCTCCCTGTCTGGTGGTATTAGGCTTTCTCAATATTGAATTAGGGGTCTAGCTGGAAGCACAGTTTTCCAAGTAAGGTTAGCAACTATATGTCTAATTTGATATGCAATAAATGCATTCTGTCTTCCGAAAGATCCAATGGCTGCTTTGCCTAATATGGCCATGTGTGTATTTGTGCCAATATTAAAGGAACTGCTTAGTATTCAACGGGTTGTTTGCTGTTAAGCTATCCTTTGCATCTGACCCAATTCTCTCTGCCTGGTGTTATTTAGTTGTTATGGTTGTTTCTGCTTGAGACTTCTTATTATTGAATTAGGGGTCTAGCTGGTAACACTGTTTCCAACTAAGGTCAGCAACTACATGTCTAATTTGACATGGAATGAAGATGCAATGGCTGATTTGCCTAATAAGACCATGTGTGCATTCATGCCAATATTAATATTAAAAGAACTGCTTAGTATTCAATGGGTTGTTTGGTGTTAAGCTATCCTATGCATTGGGCTGGCATCTATTTATTTCTGAGACTTCTAGAGGTTACCAAGAGTGACATAACTCTAACATGCTTTTCTGTCACAGCTCAATATATCTGGGGGAAACATTTTGCAGTTATATCAGTGTTGCAAATCAGACTCGTTTTGATGTCAGGGATGTCGTCATAAAGGTGAAAACTCTTTGACTGACATATCTAAAAGGAAAGTTTCATAAAAAAAAAAAAAAACATCCATCTGAAACATTCAAAATGTTTCTTGATACATTAATTGGTACATAAGATTTCTCTTTCATGATAAATATGATAAATATCGAACAAAAGAGGTTGAAAAATTTTTCTGAGACACTAGGCTGTATGTGGCACTAGTGCTCTTCAACATTCTTTGACATTAACATATTTTTTGTCTGCAGGCTGAGATCCAAACAGAACGCCAAAGGGTTATGCTAGCTGACAATTCAAAGCTGCCAATGGATTCTATCAAAGGAGGTGGGCGTTATGATTTTATAATTGAGCATGACATCAAAGAACTTGGACCGCATACGTAAGATATCTAGTAGACTTACTGTATTAGGACGATCTTGGTACTGTAGGAGATTTTCTGTACCTCAAGGTACATGGGATGTGTGTTGTGGATGTCATAGTAAGTGCCATAATGCATTTTGGAATCTGGCTTTGGTATTCTGTTAAAACTTGGGATTGGATTGATGCCACTGACATAATCATCTCAAAGATTCATATTGACCACAGTTTATTTCAAGGCTTGGATGACTGTTAGCTTCTCCAGGAGGTGTATTTTCATTATGAGCTTTTCTAGTCCCCTTTCGCCTTCAGTATAATGTTACAGAATTGCAGTTATTGTGAGTCTGCACGAATGATATTCACATGACCCTTTTGAAGTAAAGGATTTGATCAAACTTGGTTGGTTTTGTTAGTTTGATCATATGAGATGTTCATATTTAAGACACCTAAGTAACAGCATGCAGACCTCAATGTGAATTGCAAGCAATCTATTGAATCATTGATTGAGGTTGCTTTGACTGCTATAGATTGAATAGGGAAACCTATTTACATTTGATGTTGGAAAAAGCTAGTGATTGTTGATTGTCAAGGAAGAGATTGGTGCGGAATGAGACGATATTCACTTTCTTAGAAAGGTGTTCCCATGTCTCTTGAGGTTGGCCAAGCCATTGTAGGTGAAAATCAATCACTCAAATACATCCAATTCTTCTTGTTGATCTCATAACATATTTAACTTTGGAAATCATTGCTCTTGTATTTCACCTCATGGAGCATATTTTACTTGGGCAGCACCAGGATAAAGTAAAGGTAGAAGATTCAGCAGATGTTGAAGATGATGCAATCTGAAACTGGCCTTTGGTAAAACAAAGGATAGTGATATTTAACTCGTAAACACTTAATCTTAAAAACAGAAGTCCAGCAACAGAAAAACAAAGCAAATAGTGGAGCTAGAATTCTCCTGTATGTGGATACAGAGAAAGATTGACCCCAAAGCTTGGCACCCCTTGCGGTATTACTGGACTGCATGTAGAACTATCACTATTTAGAAAGCCTCGCTCACTGGCTTTCCATACTCAGTCCTCAGTAGGCCAATCAAAACAGTTCATGGATTTGCACTTGGACTCCAGCTGCTCTCACCAGGCAGGACCAAAATCACCAGATCTGAATCAAATTGGTTGAAATTCCACAGAGACATGAGAAGAACAATCTGCCCGATGTGATAGATCTCTCTAGTGAGCCTCGAATCTCATCAAATTTGTATAGAACAGCTCCAAAACCACCGAGATAGTTCTAGAAAAGCACTGCCTAGTTTGTAATAGCATCACGTGCATCAAAAGAACCATAGCCTACCTTACTACTGTTAATCCGGGTGTGAAGTATTGTGAGATTAATTGATAGAGAATGAAAGATAATGAGAGAGTCAATTAATGCACAGTGGTACTTGATTACAAAACAAAAGATGTTGTACTAATGAATGTTTAGGAGCACAATGCTTGAACAAACCACAATGAATAATGCTACATGTCATGTGCTGGGGTTACACCAAGTGTGTTGTTATAGAAAAACGTAACCCTAAAACGGCTTAATCATCATAAGAAAACGTAACTCTAATGTCACTAGGGTCATAGAGCACTAGGGGTAACAATTGTTTTAATGATAGTTTAAACTTTAAATACCTAAGAAGTCCAAAACATGTATTAAAGGGCATCAGTGCAAAACCCATAAGATGGCCTATAAAACCCCTCCATGGAATGGGCAGATTGATCTAGAAACAATAACAAAATCCTAGAAAATAGCAATGAGATATAAGGTCATGGTTGCCCAAATTTTTCCCAGTGGATATAGCAACCTATGACAAATACAATGTTTTAAAAGATATTAAATATAGAGATATCGGTATAGCTTAAACTGTGATGGAGGAATAGCCTTTACAACAAGATTTATCAAATGTCTTTTGAATAACCAGCCCAACCATGATCCATGACTCCATGCATAGTAAGTTAAGAAACAGCCTTGAAGAAAAAGCTTGAGTCCTTGGTGTGTTTGAAGTATATAAAGACACTTCACTACTTGCCAATGGTACGCAAAAGGGTTGTAAATGATCATGCCTGATTGGGCAGCTAAATACTCTATTGTTGGTGATGTAAGGATGCCCCCTCAATGGTGACAAATTGGGAAGTCGAAGATAGACAAGGTACACTAACATAAATGACAGCAGGTGGCTGCTGTAGGGGCTGTAAATGATCATGCTTGATTGAGCAGCTGAATACTTTATTGTTGGTGATAAGGATGCCCCTTTCAATGGTGAAAAATTGGCGAGCCAAAGGTGGATGAAGTACACCAACATAAGTGACAAAAGGTGGTGGCTATAAATAATGCTGTAATGCTCCAATTTGGACAACATTGATACCAATAATAAGCAAATCATCAATACGTAAAACAATAGTCAGAAAATTTGAAGTGTGTGTGTTGAAGGAACCAGTGCCATAAAAGGATCACTTGCTGAAGGAGCATGATCAATTGAAATTTCAGCATATTGCCAATCGTAAGAATTAGGACAATAAAGTCGTGATGTGAGAGTGCCGGTCCGCTCAGTACAATGGAACAAGGTACTCGATCATCATAAACCGCACACCAAGGGCCATCAAAGAGAACTCAATAGCTGCAAGTAGCCATGGCTGAGATGACAAGTAGGTTCTTCTTAATGCTTGGCATATAGAGGACATCTTGCAATGTCATGAAGTGCTAGGAATGGTAGTAACCTGCACATTACCAATGCCTTCAATTGCATGAGAGGCATTGTTTGAACTTTGCACATGCAACAATGCCCCCTTAGGTACACGAGAAATAGATGAGAATAATGTTCCACAAGAAGTGATGTGCTTAGAAGCACCAGTATCAAAATAACAAGTAAGAGCCACATCGGTAATAGAAAACCAATCATCATGAATAGAAGGATTATACTACATTAGATGAAGAAAGTATATTCTATGTGCTTGGCAAGGTTGGCTGCGATGATACGATTGAGAGTGGAGAGGAGAATATATAGGCCTTAGGAGTCATAATGAGACCCTAGAGAATACATACAATGGAATCCATATGATGAAGCATGAGATGTACAATACAATGCCACCTGCTAAGTTAAAAAAGGCATGCTTATATTAAAACCTTCATTAGCTCATTTTAAATGAGCCCAGAACTCAAAATGCCACAAAGTTTCCGTGTCCCATAAGCAAATCCACAAACTTCAGCTGGCGCCTGATTTCCATTGCTGTCCACACCCATCTTGGCAGACATCTCAGCTTGTGGTGTGCTGTCCAGCTCCTCTCCATCCTGGCAAACTGGTCAGCTCTGCCGTGCAGCCCATGTTTGCTGATCACAAACTGTCTACACCATCTCCAGAGCATCCAACAGCTGTCTACATCAGCTGCTGTCCACACTCATCTTGGTGGATATATCAGCTCGTGGTGCACTGTCCAGCTCCTCTTCAGCCTGGCAACCTGATCAGCCCTGCTGTACAACCTGCATTTGCTGATCACAAACTGTCTACACCATC
This sequence comes from Lygodium microphyllum, assembly GCF_053477565.2. Lineage (NCBI taxonomy): Eukaryota > Viridiplantae > Streptophyta > Polypodiopsida > Schizaeales > Lygodiaceae > Lygodium > Lygodium microphyllum. The sequence continues at coordinate 88,231,757 of NC_141142.1, read as the reverse complement.
TCCACAGCATCCAGTAGCTGTCTACATCAGCGGGAGGTGTATTTGCTGTTTGTGCAGGTTGTCAAGTAGCTGACGTTGTCATTAGTGCTGCTGCCTAGTCTGTTGGAGCGTGTTGGGAATAAAGGGCCACTATGCCTTTTATACGTGCTCGGGTGTGAATGCACCCTTAGCACTTGTACTTTACATATATCTATCTAAAAACCTAAAAGAGGTACAACTCATTGTACCCACACGTCGTGCATCTCTCTCACTCTCTCTCTACTATTGCTCACTCTCTCACTCACCCGCCCCCGCCCGCCCGGCCCCCCCCCTGCCAGTACCATTGCTGAACATTGCATCTCTACTGCACACCCGTCACTTCAAATTGGTATCAGAATTGAAGGTCATCACGAGCATGCTTCCCGAAGCCAGTAGTAGTTCCAGGTCAGCGCAGTCAGTTGCAGGCTGGCACAGGTTCGGCGGCAGTTCCCAGGCTAGGTGCAAGTTGCGCGCAGTATCCCAACAATCAACATTTTTTTTTTTCAAGCAAAAAAATCATGTTTTTTTTTCAAAGGTTTATCCTTGGTAAATTCTGGCGGGCTGTCATGTGCGTGTAAATACAATTTGACAAATCTAAGAGATTGGGTATGCATTTACTCTCGAAAATTGGGGCTTTTGGCGTATCTTCGAAGATTTTGCTCGACTAAGTAAAATTTGTTTGCACACATTCAAGTCTTAGAAATTGGGGCTTTTCATATATTTGTGGCAATTGCAGTGGGATAGGTACAATTTCTTGAAATTTTGATATGTTGGACCCCAAACAATTTGGGGCTTTTGCAAAATTTGCAAAATTTGTGTCAAATTTGGTCTTAGTATGTACTTGCAGTGTAATTTCTATGCAAATTTAGCACATTGGACCCTGGAAAAATCAAGGGCTTTTACAAAATTTGTGAAATTTTTGCAAAATTGAATTTTGGAATCTAATGGGAGTTATGTTTGATGTAATTTGAGCAGTTTGAGTAGAGGAATTTTGGGCTTTTGATTGTGTGAGTCAAATTTGTACCTGTGGATGCATTGGAGCAAAAATTGCAGCTAAAATTTGGGGCTTTCTCATGCAATTGATGTATTAGCCCATGGCATAGCTACAATTACTTGTGGTGTGTTGTAGCACACATTTTATGACTCTGAAAATTGATTTGCAGATCTGAAATCTCTGCAAATACTTGTTTTTCCATTGCTCGTTGGTACTTGCTTTGTACCTTGGTCATTTGTGTGACTTTTGAGTCACTTTTGAGTTGTAAATCATGGCTGGCAGCAGTGATAGCAGCAATCTTTTGCACATTAAGAAGCTTGAGGGTGCACATAACTTTGCTATATGGCAGAAGCAGTGCTATAATGTCTTGGTGTAGAAGAAATAGGTGAAGGCCATAAAGGCAAAAGGAGTAAAACTAGCAACCATGGATCAAGATGAGTGCAATGAGTTAGATGAGCTTGTATGTTCTGCCAAGACTTTTTAGTGTTAAACATGTTGCTCTTTAACATGGAGAAATTGAAATCTGCTTATGATACATGGCAAAGACTTGAGGAGTTATATGCTCAAAAAATACAGCAAGCAAGGTTTATTGGTTGAAAAAATTGATGGATTTTCGTATGAAGGAAGGTACAGCCATGTCTGTACATTTAAATGAATTTAACTCTATTTTCAGCCAGTTAATTGCTTTGGAATTCCACATTGATGAGGAGTTCAAGGCAACATTTTTGCTATGCACTTTGCTTGAAAGTTGGGACACTTTTAGGACAGCAATGAGTAACTCCAATGCCATGTTGTTATATTCTGATGTGGAGAGCTCTTTACTCATGGAAGAGCTAAATAGGCAAAATATTTCAGCAAACAAGTATTGCAATGCATTGCATACTAGAGGTTGATCTTAGTAGAAGGGTAATTCTGATAATAAAGTACATAGCAAGTCTTGTGGAAAAAATATAGAGTGCCATTGTGGCAAGAAAGGGCATTTCAAGCGGGATTGCTTTAAGTGGAAGAAAGAGAAGGGCAAGGGTAAAAGTACTGATGATAGCAAAGATGAGAAAAAGGATAGCCAACATGCAAAGAAGAGCAGTGTGAAGATAGAGAAAGTCAATGTAGTCAGTACAGTGATGTACTTGTTGCTTCTTCTCTAAGTGCACAGTCATTGATTGCAGATTCTGATGATGACGTGCACACTTGGATTCTTGATTCAGGTGCTTCATTCCATGTGACACCACATCGTGAGTGGTTTTTTGACTACGATGGTGGTAGACATGGCGTTATCCACTTGGGGAACAACTATGCATGTGACATTGTAGGGGTTGGCAGTGTGCAGCTAGTGGTAGCTAGATGATGAAGGCTATCGTACCACTTTTGGGAATAGCAAATGGAAAATATGTAAGGGATCTAGGATTGTTGTTAAAGGCTTTAAGAATGACACTTTGTATCCATCACATGTATTTAGTGTGCATGATTATGTTGTTGCCATAATCGAGCAACCAAGTGTGTCTTTGTGGCATAGCCAGTTGGGGCACATGAGTCAAATTGGAATGAAAGTGCTTTCTCGTTTGGGTTATTTGCCGTGTTTGAGGTATGCCGATTTTGATCATTGTGATCATTGCATATTTGGTAAGTATGCTCAAACATTATATAAAAAGTCTCTTCACCCTTAGTGCATTTAGATGTATGTGAGATGCCAAGGTTGTTTCTAGGGTGAAGTAAATATTTGTACACATAAAGTGTGGGCTTATTTGATTCGCCCTAAAACGAGGCATCAGATAAGTTTAAAACATTCTCGGCACTTGCTGAAAATACGACCAGCAAGACATTAAAGTGTCTTTGCTTTGACAATGGTGGGGACTATGTGTCAAAAGCCTTTCAAGCCTTTGGTCACATCAAAGGGATAAAGAGGGAGCTCAGCGCCCCTTGTAATCCACCCCAAAACAATGTTGTAGAGCATGTGACCTCATGGATTTTAGGCAGAGGTTGTTATGACAGCCGTACACTTCATAAATTGGTCTTTGTGGGGGAGAGTCCCTTAAGAAGTGTGGTCAGGCAAGCCATCTTCGTATGCACACTTGAGAGTGTTTTGCTACGAGGCTTTTGTGTATATATGCAAAGAAAAACACATCAAATTGGAGCCAAAGTTCTATAAATGCATTTTCCTAGGATATGGTGATGAGGGTGAAATGGGGTATAACTTATAGGATCCCAAGAAAAGGAAAATTATATGCAGCAATGATATTATCTTCCGGGAAGATCGCATGCATAAACAACTCGAAAAGACTGAGGAAGTCGAAAGGGTTGTGTTAGAAGAGATACCTGTAGGACAGCAAAGAGTGCCCATTGTGCAACAACAAGACCTACTGTAAATGACCCTATAAATGCAAAGAATGGTGCTGAAATCGATCAGCAAGAAGTTGCCTATGATATACCACAGTTTGAGCAAGAAAATGTGCCAATAGAATAGCCGAAATAGGCAGGATAGCATGTAAACACTTTGAATAGCAAGTTGTTAATGTAGATTTACAGGCTGAATAGGCAACAAACACAGATCATTGGGTCCGTAGGTCGACTAGAAATACCAAATAGCTAGATATGTTTGTTCTTGGTGCAAATTATGTTGCTGATTATGCCATGTTAACAAATTGTGGTGAACCATCATGCTTTAGGAAAGCAATGGATAGAGAGGACAATAAGAAATGACATAAAGTTATGCTGTCAGAGATGGAATCTCTGAAAAAGAACGGTACTTGGGATTTGGTGCATTTGCCCAAGGGGCAGAAAGCTCTACCATGCAAATTGGTTTACAAGATTAATGTCACTTCTTGTTCCTCGCTAAAGTACAAAGTACGACTTGTTGCAAAGGGGTACAAGCAGAAACATGGGATTTTTTTTAATGAGATAATTTCTCCTATAGTCAGGATGACTACTTTGCAAGCCATATTGGGCTTGGTTGCATGTGAGGATATGGAACTCATAGAGATGGATATAAAGACTACTTCTTTCTTACATGGTCATTTGCATGAGGACATATATATATAATAGCCAGAAGGTTTTGTGGCCAAGGGGTAGGAAAAGCTGGTATGTAAACTCAATAAAAGCTTGTACAGGTTGAAACAGGCACTATGCAAATGGTATTATTGTGAGAGTGCACAACGGAAGAAGGAACACACACACACACACACACACACACACACACACATATACAGAAGAAAGAAAGATATATTAACGTCTACATAAGGCCAATGTGGCCTATGAGACAAAATCTAGATTACATCCATGTCTAATGTCATCTCATCAGTAGGGTAAAGATAACATTACAAGTAAGTGGGTGGCCTATGAAACTATACTGAAAATTACTATACGATGGGGCTATACTAGGGTTGAACCATGTGTAGTGTTGTTCCATCGATAGAAAAGAAAAGGAAAGGAAAGGAGGACCGGATCTGATTTAGCCATGTACAAAAGTGTGGTGGAGACTACGAGTTGTAGCTGGTCTCAAGATCTGCACATGATCTCATCTATGATGCGGTCCCTAGCTGCTTCACTGATATGCTTGGTGGTGAGTCTGCAATGTCTTGTGATAATGGCTCTAATCCGACTGTGGTGTGGCCTCCTCGGATGTGGTCTTGGTAGATGGGGTGGTCATGCTCGACGAAGGGAAATGGCTCTATCCGATGTGACTCCACGGTGTGGCTTGTAAGATGTTTGGCGGGGTGGCTCTGTCTCTCCTAGGCTGGTAGTGTTAGTAGGGTCGGCTCTGTAGAAGAAGTGCCACTGCTCTCTATGTGTGTCTCTCTGGGTGACCTGGCCTCCTGTTTCGCAGTAGTGCAGTTCGGCGCCTCTCGAGCTCCAGGAGGAAGAGACCTAGGCATCTCTGGTTCTCGTACTCCATGACGCGACGAAGGGGTCCAAATCCATTCCGGAAGAGGCAGTAGTAGCGTCCTTGTATGTCATAGTATACTGTGCATCTACATATATAGTGCTCCTCCGTCTCAGGCTCTTGACCACAAAGCTGGCAAGTCCTATCCTCTGCTAGGATATTTGTCCATCTTCTTGTCTTCATCTGGAGCCTATTTGAGGAGGTGCGAATCTGTCCGATAGCAATCCGTGTCCATATATGCTGGCCGAATAGTGAAACCATCATCTCAGAGGCACAAGAAATGACTCCTGTAGAACTCCATCCTCGATCCTAGAGGGAGTGGTGGGTGGATCCATGTCCTTGCCGTCTCAATCCTCAAGACATCAGCTCTGATCACTTGGTTCAACTCTGATTGGCTGAGAGAAAGTGTAGGGCAGTTAAGGCTATAATCTAAAGGTGAAAGACGGTCAATATCCAAACCATGTAGGCTCATCCAAATAGCCATCTGTGAAAACCAACAGTTTTCGCCTCCTGTTGCTAGTTGTCTAGATGAGGTTAGTGCCAATCTAGAGTATCTATGGCATGGAAGTTCCCATAGTCTGTGCCAAAAGGTCACTGCCCTGAAGAGTGCCTCCATGACTATGGGTGTTGCCCCTAGCTCTGCTCTGACAATGGGGTGTGGGGTGGAGGGCTTACTCCTAATCATACGTGCTATTATCATGATCAATGGCCTTTCCATGCTATCCCAGCTATCATAATAATCCCTCTCTACTCCAATCTGATCAGTGAGTAAGGTGCCTATGGTACAAGTTGCAACCCCATACCTTTGCTCCATATAGTAATGTAGGTGTGACTAGGGTGTCAAACAACCAAAGTTTGGTGCGGGGCTCCTGGAACTGTATGTGAGCACATTGACTCTCAAGTGCCCCTAGTGCTGCGTATCCACGTGCCAGATGTGCCTTTGACGCCTCTCTCAATGAAAAACGTCGTCCAGAGAAAGTGACTCCCAAATAGACATATTCCCTCACATGCTCCAGTATGTCTCCCCCAAATGTGAATTGGTACATAGATCTAGTCACCCATGCTGCTGAAGTATTGAAAACCATGGTTTTGGTCTTCCCAAGGTTCACTGTGAGGTCTTTATCTCTACAAAAGATGTGCAAAGCATCTAGATGGCACTGCAAACCCTTCGGTGAATCTGAAATGAGAACAATATCATCTGCATACAGTAATATCGGTATCAGCACCCCTGCCAGGTTGGCTCCAGCTCCTCCTTCTCGGTTTATGTAATCAAACACTTCATCTATGTATAGACCAAACAATGTGGGTGAAAGTGGACATCCTTATTTCACTCCTATAGTATTGTCAATCCTCTCTGATAGCCCCCCAAGTGCTCGTACATGACCTGTCACTGCCTCATATAATGTTTAGACACCCCATCGTATACCCCCTGGTACTCCAATGTCTTGCAATCTCTGCATGATGCGTGTATGAGGCACTGTATCAAAAGCTTTGGGAAAGTCTACAAAGCAACAATAGATCCTCTTGTCTCGGGCTCGACCCTCCTCAATAATGGCTCCAAGTGTGAGAATATGGTCCAACGTGGTATATCCTCGTCTGAAACTTGCCTGTCCTTGTGCTCTCTTGCCTTGCATTTCAGCCCACTCACTGAGTTCATGCTCCAATATAGATCCATATATCTTGGCCAAAGAATGACCGATCATGATAGTCCTATAGTTGCTAGGAATTGGGGGATCACCACTTTTAAATAGTGGAATTATAGTATTGTCTAACCAACTCATAGGGAAACCTTCACATACTGCTCTATTGAACATATGTGCTAATATGGATGCTAATATGTCACCAGCATGTGAGAAGTGTTCTGCTACTAGTCCATCCTCATCTTGTGCCCTCCCATTTTGTAATCTATAGATTGCATCCCTAACCATTTTCCATGTGAAGAAAGACCAATGTGTTGGCCTACAAGCTTGTGGGGCTGCATAGGTGGCTGTCCTGGCAGGTCATACAACTGTCTCCCATAGTCAAGCCAAGCGTCTGGTGATGTAATCTGTATGGGGGGCTGTCTTTCATGAAACATCTTCCATGCGCTCTTGTTGTCCCACCCCAAAAATAGCTGATATATCTCTGCTTCTGCTTTCGTTAGGTAGTCTCGTTTCTTCTTCCGCACAAGGCGTTTGAAGAACGCCTTTGCTTGGTGATGTGTTTGAGTGCCTAGCTCCACTTTCCTCTGTAAGCGAGCTCGGGTGACTCTACACTCATCATCATACCAGCTATTTTGGGGAGCAGTAGATCGTGTGGGTCTACATCGGGGCAAGGTGTGTGGGAATGCATACATGGTTGATCCATGTATGGCCTCTGCTAAATCCCTTGTACATTCTTCCAACGATCTACTCAAGTCCAATGTATGTAAACTGGTCTGCAGAGAACCATTGTAGATGTGTGAGGTGTCTTCTGTAAAGTAGTATTTGGGATGTTTAGGGAGGCATGGGAGTCATGTGACAAGAAGCTCTACTATCAACCAGCCAAGGCGTCTCAGAAGATGAGGCAACCACTGAAGAAGGCTTCTCCAAGTCAACAATATGAAGGAACATTGACTCATGGGTAACCGCCGGAGTAGAGGTTGAAGGCTCGGATGTCTTAGGGCCATCCTTCACTCCCGGACAAAGGTGAGGGTACTTCTGCCAACGTTTCTCCTTTGGATGTGTCCCCTACCCACAATATGGGCATTTAGGCTTCTCCGAGTCGGAGTCAGAACCTGAAGAACTCTCCTGTCTTTTAGCCAGTGACTTCCCTTTCTTCTGTGTCCCTCCTCCCGAACCTGCAACAAAAGCTTTGATGGAGGTGGATCCACTGGCTACCTCTTTGGCGCGCTCATCATACTCCAAAACAAGCGGGGCAAGCTCCTCCCATAGAAGCTTCTCACGGGTCCTCGATGTAAGAAGGTTGGTGTAGAAGACATCAAAACGGGGAGATGGCAGCTGAGTTAAAAGAATCATGGCCATATCCTCGGAAGAGATCCTGCTAAGGGACGCAAGCTCATCCCTCATGTCCTCCAACCTGTTGATATGATTCTTCATGGAAGAAGAATCATCAACAGTGAGCATCCGTAATTTCTTCTCGAGAGTAATCCGATGGGCAAATGTCTTCTGATGGTACAAAGAAGGAAGCTTTGTCCACACTTCCGCTGCTTTCCGCAACCTACACACATGCACTAGGATAGAATCCTGTAAACTCATAAAGAGGAAAGATCAAGCTCTTGAGTTGAGCCGATCCCATAAGGCCGCACGATCCATCAATGATCCAACGGTGGAATCCTCCATTGGACAGGGAATAGGGTGGGTAACAAACTCCCAAAGATCAAAGGTATCAAGGATACACTCCACCTTACACGACCAAAGCGAGTAGTTAGAACACATCAAGTCGGTCTTCTTTGGGCAAAGGGAGTACAGGTACCTGTATAGAGGGTGCCATGGAAGGCATATGAAGGCCAGCAAAACGAGCCTTCTGTGAAGAGAATGGGGAATATAGGGATCTCGTACAAATGGGCTAGGTGACCTCTGGTCGTCGCGTGAACTAGCACGAAAGTCTCTCCGTCTCTCAAAGGTAGGAATAGAGACCTCATCCTCTGAATCAACAAAGAACTAGTGATAAGACATCTTCGTATATATCTGCAATCACCAAACAATCTGCAACCAACAGACAGTCAAGATGGAGCCGCCTATGTCAGAAAGGACCCAGAAGATGCTGTCGCTTGCAAGAGGAGAGAGAAAATGCTGCCGCCTGGAGAGAAAAATTGCCACCTATCCTCCAGATGATGATGCCTCCTCCTCTGCTGATGTGGACGACCTCCTGTTGGCTGCGTTTGATGCAAATGCAGGCTGCAAACACCTAGAAAATTGTCACCTACTCCTGATGCTGCAAAACAGCAAAACGCAGGTATGGAAGGCTGTGTTTCAGCCTGGACAGCACCGCCAGGGGCTGGAAAGGAGGGAAGTAGGGCTGCACTTGATGGTGTCCTCCTCTGCAATGGAAGCTCTCCTCCGTGCTCTCAGGTATGTTGTGATACCATGTGAGAGTGCGCAACGGAAGAAGGAACATGCAAAGAGAGAGAGAGAGAGAGAGAGAGAGAGAGAGAGAGAGAGAGAGAGAGAGAGAGCAGAAAATGAAGGAAGAAGTATTGTACTGATTGAAATGAATGCTGAATACAAAGCTGTGGACTGATCAGTCCTGCACGCAGCCCGGAGTGTCAGTGAGGGCACCGGATCAGGCTAATGATGATGGCAACACCGAAGATAGAGGAAGATGATGGAGTTGGAGTGTGCACCTGGCAAGGAAGGAGGGAAGATGATAATACAATTGACTGCCAAGTGGGAAATGGCTATAAATAGCAAAAAAACCCAAAAACTTGCGGACCTGAAATTTGAGCAGCAGTTAATGCTGGAAAAAATGCCAGGAATGCTCAGAAAAATCTCGGAAAGGGTGGACAATGTCCGGTAGGTGAGGCAGGCTGAAGAATGCAGAAATTGTCCTGGGAAATGCACATAAAATCACGATTGAAGGAGAAAATGCATTGAAATGCAATAAACCGAGTGCTCTAGAATGAGCTACCTTCTGCGTCAAAACAAGTGATAGACAAGTCAGAGCTCCTAAAGTCCTCGTCTGAGTCAGATTGAGGCTCACAGGCAGGAGATGACAAGGCATGACAAACATGACTGCTAACAATTGTAAGTTTGATACATTCATGCAATCACAAGGATTCAAAAAAAATCGAGTGGATCATTGCTTATATGTCAAAAAGGCAGCAGATGGTGACCTTATTATGTTGGTTTTGTATGTGGATGACATGTTGATTGGTGGTAGGGATGTTCATGCTTTGGATACATTGAAGCAGAATCCACAGAGTAGTTTTGACAGGAAGGATCTTGGCGAGGCAAATCACATTCTTGGCATGCGTATATTGAGGGATAGATCAAAAGGTATTCTTTATCTATCACAATAGGAGTATGTATCCAATATTTTGCATCATTTCAATATGGAGGGGGGGAAAGCAATTGGTATACCATTGCCTCTATATGTGAAGCTCAGTGTGCAGAGGACAACCCTACATCTAATGATGAAAAGGTTGAAATGGTCAAGATTCCATATACTTTAGCTGTGGATAGCTTGATGTATGCTATGGTTGCTACACGTCTTGACATAGTGTCTGCGGTAGGAGTGGTCAAGATTCCATATACTTTAGCTGTGGATAGCTTGATGTATACTATGGTTGCTACACGTCTTGACATAGTATTTGCGGTGGGAGTAGTTAGCAAGTACATAGCACATCCTTGTAGAAAACATTGGGAAGAAGCGAAACTTGAAGGTATAATGAGATATCTTAGGGACACAAAGGATTTGTGCATCTGCTTTGGAAAGCAGAAGGCATCTGTTGTTGGATTTATGGATGCAGTCTATGTTGGTCATGCTGACTGCAGGAAGTCTACTTCAAGGCATGTATTCACCTTCACAGGGAGAGCAGTTTCCTAGATCTCCAAGCTACAGAAGTGTATTGCATTGTCTACTATAGAGGTAGAGTATGTGGCTGCCCCTGAGGCATGCAAAGAGGCTTTATGTCTTTCATGTTTGGTGGGAGAGCTTGGCACTACAGAGACCCTTGTCCTCCATTGTGACAGTCAAAGTGCTATCATGCTAGCATGAAACCCCGTCTGTCATGCAAAGACGAAGCACATACAGGTGAAGTATTACTTTATCATGGATGTACTTGACAACAAAAGCATTGAGCTTGTTAAGATGCATACAGAGGCAGATCTTCTCACGAAGGGTCTTCTAGCAAAGTAGATTGCTCAATGCCGACAAATGATGGAAGTTGGATAGTATATGTATTTTAGCTTTGTATGTATATATATGTATATATATGTATATGTATATATATGTATATATATGTATATATGCATATATATACATATATATACATATATATACATATATATGTATATATGTATATATATGCATATATACACATATACATACATATATATATATATATATTTGAGAGTAAAATGTGGCTGATTATATTACTCAAAAAAACTGATTACAATGGAGTGCTCGTGCTCAACAGACTAGCTAGAGCTGATGAAAGTCACAAGTACATCATGTATACAAGCCTCTCAAGGCGGTCTGGGGGCAAGAAGCCATGGAGGGGGAGTGTATCACCATCTGGGGCTGCCTGCCTGTATCATGAAAAACAGGTCCTGGCTGCCCCAAGTGCGCATGAAATGACATCAGAGCTTTTGACAAGCCTTGGACTCGCCCTACACCTGATTCCATCGACCACGGAGGGAGTGGATGATGGAGGCCCAAAGCTCTGCTAAGGTCGTCTGTACTGAAAGTCTCTCTCTGCCGAAAGCCTCCTGACAACGCGCCTTCCAGATATGCCAACCAATAGGACTCCCTATGATCCCCATACCACCTCAAAGCGGTCTGCTGTGGACTCTAGAACTTGGCGGATGGATAGAGCCTCTAAACCAACCACTGCGCATGACCCTACCTCGATAATGAATACCGTGTCTTGCATCTTGGCCTCATATAGAAGGTGACCGCCCTGGCTGACCGCCTGCTAGCAAAAAGCTCCCCATGAGATACATCCAAGGCCAGGTGCTATATGGCGAAGGATGCGGCATGCTCCTCTCCATACGAGCTGCGCCACCTCACATGCCCAAAGGCAATGCTTTGGGGTTTCCAGAGGCTGTTGTGTGCAGCGCTTACAACCTCCCTTCTGCATCTGGGCAAGCCAGCTTCCCATTGCCAAGCCTCCTTGTGCCATCAGCCATAGAAAATACGATACCTTCCTCGGCCTCCAGCTATCCCATAGGCAGCGCTAGAAGGTCCACCGGGAAGGCTCCGTGATGCTGTGCTTCGCCTAGTGCCTGCTATGTGAGGACGCCCAATCCATATCCTCCTGCATCAGTACGTGTCTGCCAATCTTGGCGGTGTACTCCAGGAACCTCTGTGGCTTCTCGGTGACCGCAGTGGCCGGCCATAGCCACTCTCCTGGATCCCACTCCAGTTCATCAAGTGGCCTGCCCTCCAAGATCTAGAGGCGCCACTCCCTGAGCTCTTGCCAAAAGACAAAAGAGTCTAGCCGCCATGTCTTCCCCTGAAGGCCAATCGCCCGGATCCTCGTCCATGAAAGGATAGCTATCCCCTCATCCTGCTGCCCTCTGTCAAGAGCCAGACGCCCCCCTCCTATACGGCGAAGAAGGTCCTAGGTGGAGCGCCGCCCACTCTACTTGCCACCTGTAGGGGGATGCCTACTGGTGAGAACCTAGCGGCCCATACCTCTCCGGGCTCTATCGGCCCTCGTATCGGGGGAGCAAGCTACTCTTGAGGTATTGTTGCATCTATCTCCCTTCTCCTCAACTCCACTCCTCTCTGGCAGCCTAATACTCGCTGCAACATCTCCTCGTCCACCATCCTGTATTCCTCCCGCCATGTCCTGATGGTACGAGTTGGGCCAGCCTCCCAACCAGCCCATTGGATGTGGGGGCGCTTGCTAATCTGCGCTCCTTTCCGATCCCTAACCTGGGGGTTCCAGATCACCGGCTGACGGTCTATCTCCTCTTGGCAGCATGGGGTTCTCTAGATTAGGGCCTTACGAAGGCCTTGCCACACGCGGAGGAAGTTGCATAGGAAAGGTGATCTGGGGGGGGGTGATCTGAGCTGACGTGAAGATCCATCTCAGGGATGGCCTCCACTCACCACCAAGCCTCGGTCTACAATCCTGAAGACCCTCCTGCAATAGGACCTTCCAAGTCTGCCCTCCCAGTGTGAGGCCGGGCAACTAGCTTGCCCAGAAGGGCCATACTCTGATACTCTGGGTCTATGATCCCAAGCTCTCTCTCTGACCGATGCCGTATGATGGTCGCCCACGCCACCTTGGCCCCGGAATTCTTGGGTCCGTTTGACCCGGACCAAAGGAAGTTCCTGTCAGAAGTGGTGCAGCAATGGAAGCGTAAAGAATATGCTGAAATAAATGCTGAAACACAAGACAGAGGAAAGAAAGAAAGAATGAACACAGTAGACAGATGAGAACTCAGATGTATGCTCGGGAAATGGGATCCATATCGAACACGAGTCAGCAGCATACAACGGTGAATCACTGGCTGCGTGGGCTCCTCAGCACCGGCTCCTCTGTCCCAGAAGGATCTCCACTGATGGCTGAAGTACCGAAGACTGTGGAGGAGGAGCCCTATAAATAGCCACAAAAGTGGGGAGCATAAAATGCAGGTCGGCCAGCAATAAATGCTAAAAATACATCATAAATGGCCACAAAAATGCGCCATAAAATACTGCATAAAATGCTACATAAAAAGCCCAGCCTCTGCACACAGACTCACACCATGAGCTGACTAATATCTGCTAACACCCTCTCTCAGATCATGTGTGATCGGATACAATGAAATAGTACAATGATGGAGAATCATAAACGACACAACAAAGAAACACCAGAAGGACCCATGGATGTCCAAGCGGTGAGTGGCCAGCCCACCACCAAGATGCCTCGGAGAGTATCTGATGTCGATGTCGATCGTACCAACAACACCGGAAAATAGAGAAGACTCATAGCAGCTCTCTGTGTAATGTCACCTATGTCACTCAGGACATACAAAGCCAATCTGCCAAACATGTCTCTGAACATGTGACCATAGATTCCCCGCCTTTGGCCAAACCACCAAAGTGTCCCCTCATGTGAGCTCCAGACGAAAGCCTCTCACTCTCTGTCAAGAAGAATAGCTCATCATGAACCCAGAAATCAACACCAGTCTCTAGGATTTCACTGCCAGATACCGTCGATGCGTCAGGGACGTCCCTCTCTGGAACCTGTGCACATGTATCAAAATATAGATGAGGCACGGCAGCCTCACCAACACCCGCTCACACTCCCTCTCTGGCACAAGAGAGGCGTGAGGGATGACCTCATCACCACCACTAGAAAGCAGCCGAGGAAGGGGCCACCAAGCCCTTCCTGCGATCCGAAGAAGAGGATCCCTTCCGCGCCTTGGACTTTTCCTTGGTCGGAGGATCGGAGTCGGAGTCTGATGAAGGAGAGGAAATGGAATCCATATATCTGAACACGAGACAGTCGCATACAAAAGTGAGTCACTGGCTGCGTGGGCACTGGCACTGGCTCCTCTCTCCACAGAGTCTGCAGATGGTGAAGATGAAGTGACTGACTGAGGAGGAGCCACAGAGTATAAATAGGCTGAAAAAGTGGGGAGCAATAATGCTGGTCGGACAGCATTAAAGCTAGCCGACTGGTGCATAAAATGTCCCACTGGCATAAAATGCCACACCAGAAAAATACCTAAAATACCTAATAAAAATGCCCAGCCCAGATCAAGCTCATGGTGTGAGTCTGTGTGCAGAGGCTGGGCTTTTTATGTAGCATTTTATGCAGTATTTTATGGCGCATTTTTGTGGCCATTTATGATGTATTTTTAGCATTTATTGCTGGCCGACCAGCATTAAATGCTGGCCGACCTGCATTTTATGCTCCCCACTTTTGTGGCTATTTATAGGGCTCCTCCTCCACAGTCTTCGGTACTTCAGCCATCAGTGGAGATCCTTCTGGGAGAGAGGAGCCGGTGCTGAGGAGCCCACGCAGCCAGTGACTCACCGTTGTATGCTGCTGTCTCGTGTTCGATATGGATCCCATTTCCCGAGCATACATCTGAGTTCTCATCTGTCTACTGTGTTCATTCTTTCTTTCTTTCTTCTGTCTTGTGATTCAGCATTTATTTCAGCATATTCTTTACGCTTCCATTGCTGTTGCCAGTAGTTTGATGAAGGAAACACGGGCAGCAAAGAGTGGAACAGCAGTAAACGCAAATCTGTCCAGAAAAACGCAAAACGCAAATGCTGAAACACTGTCGCTAGCAGCAAATCAGCAGTCGCCAGCAGGAAGGACAGCTGGCTGATCAGCAAGAAGGGTGTAAATCCTGAAATCAGCAAGAAAACACAGCACAAATAGGTTGCAGCCTGAAATCTGATACCATGTCAGAAGTGGTGCAGCAATGGAAGCGTAAAGAATATGCTGAAATAAATGCTGAAACACAAGACAGAAGAAAGAAAGAAAGAATGAACACAATAGACAGATGAGAACTCAGATGTATGCTCGGGAAATGGGATCCATATCGAACACGAGACAGCAGCATACAACGGTGAATCACTGGCTGCGTGGGCTCCTCAGCACCGGCTCCTCTCTCCCAGAAGGATCTCCACTGATGGCTGAAGTACCGAAGACTGTGGAGGAGGAGCCCTATAAATAGCCACAAAAGTGGGGAGCATAAAATGCAGGTCGGCCAGCATTTAATGCTGGTCGGCCAGCAATAAATGCTAAAAATACATCATAAATGGCCACAAAAATGCGCCATAAAATACTGCATAAAATGCTACATAAAAAGCCCAGCCTCTGCACACAGACTCACACCATGAGCTGACTAATATCTGCTAACAGTTCCGCACTAGCGGTGAAGCTGCACTACGGAGGATGAGAAGCACTAACACGAGGCGATGTACCAGGCCGTTGCTAGGAGGACTTGGTTAACCACCAGGGTTCGGCCAGCTAGTGAGAGGCGAGCCATGCTCCCAGTAGGTCAGCTTCCTCCAAATAGAATCGAGGACTGGAAGAAACTGTTGGGTGGGAGTGATGTTGAGTCCCACTTGGAACCCTAGGTACCGAACGGTTTGCCCTTTGCTCACCCATCTAAATTGCAAGTGGATGCTCCACTCCGTACTAGAGTTTGGGTTTGTGAGGAAACCAACCGACTTTCGCCAGTTGATTTTCACTCCCGCTGCAGAACATAACATCTCAAGAGCCAGCCTCACTCTCTCCTGCATCAACTCATTGTCCTCTATGTAGAGTGCTATATCATCTGTATACTCTGAGTCTAACACCTTAGTCTCCTCTCTCATTGGAAGTCGGAGGTTGCGTAATCCGCTCACACTTGACCTGAGGAAGTGAGACATCACCTCTGCAAAGAGTAGGAATAGGTACGGGGCCAGAGGGCAGCCCTGTCGGACCTGAGGAAGTGAGACATCGACTCTGCAAAGAGTAGGAACAGGTACGGGGCTAGAGGACAGTCCTGTCGGACCGATCTCTCCAGCGAAACTCCTTCCCTTGCCTACCCCCTATGAGGACCCTGCTGGTGGCCGATCTGTAAAGTGCAGAGACCCCGTGAATCCAAGTCTGGGGGAAACCCAACCTCACCATGGTGCCCTCTAGGAAATCCGGTCCACCTTGTCATAAGCTTTCTCGAAATCCAATAGTATGGCAGTCTGTGCCCATTGTGCTGAGCCCACTATGTCGCCTCAAAGAAGGTGAATACATTATCTAGGATGCTCCTATCCTGGACAAAGCTTGTCTGTATGTCGTGGATGATGTCTGGAAGCACGGGGCATAGTCGCGTACCAATCATCTTTGCCAATACCTTATAGGCCACTGATAATAAGGTGATCGGTCTCCACTGTGAAAGCTCCAACCAGTCTCCCCCTTTGGGAAGAAGACTAATAAGGCCTGCCAAAAGGCTCCCTGGCATCTGTCTTGAAGTGAAAATCTCTTGGAAGGCCATTAGTAGGGGGTCCTTCACCACTTCCCAATAGGTAGTGAAGAAAACCTTAGAGAGGCCATCCCTCTCTCGGGCATTTGTGCTTGTCCTATGTGTGGAAAGCCTCCTCTAGTTCCGTCTCTGTGAAGGGGGCTAGGAGGGAGCGTCCCATCTCCTTTGTGATGAGGGACGGGATGTGATTCCAGACCTGTTGCCTACATCGCTGTCCTCTAGTTGAGGCTGTCTCCTACTGGAAAAGGTGTCTGTAGTAGTCGGTGGCAATCTCCATCACCTCATCTGGGCTAGAATGAGTCCTTCCATATTGATGTCGAAGGCTGTGTATCTGCTCTCCTGAGGTGTGAGGCTGGTGCACCTAGAAAAACTCCTTGCACATCGTGTCCCCCTTCTGCGCCTAGAAAGTTGCTGAGGTGCAGAAAGAGAACTTTGAGCGCCTGTCCTCTAGGCCAGCAATGGTTGCTCATGCGCGCACCTCCTGTGCGTGGAGGGTGGGATCCCATGGTGCCTCTTGTAGTAATCTTTGTGTGGTTGCAAGGTCCTGTCGGAGTGCTCTCTCCTTCTCCCAACTTTGCTGCCTGGCCTATATGGCTGCCTCTTGGCAGATTTTGCTTGACTCGGCTAGGTCCTCTGCAACCTCCTCTGCAATCTGGTCCCTCTTGCCCCACTCCTTGGTCCAAATCTGCTTTGTTTGTCTCGTCACCTCCTCCCTCCTATAGATCGAGTCAGGGATCTGACAGGATCGTGTGTTTAGGGCAGATGCTGGGGGATCTAGTGTTAGGAAAACCGGGCAATGATCGGACAACGTGGTGCCCGCCAACTGCCCAATTTGGCCTCCCCGAGAGCCTCCCCACTCTCCCACATAAAACTTGTCCAACCGCTCCAACAGGACTCCACCTATCCGCCTGTATCCCCAAGAGAAGTCCAGCGACCTCTCCCTCCTGTGGAAGGTAGGGTCTCTCCGAGCATCGCGTGCTCCTACTGCCAGTAGAAAGACCTTCCATGCCTCTTGCTCCTCCCCGGCCATGCCCTGGTAGTTTCTACCTCTACCCTGTTGGTCCTCCAAAGCCTCGAGGTTGTTGAAGTCTTCTCCAACGATCCAGGAGTCCACCTCTGGGAGTCTCTCTGCGATCTCCACCCAGAACTTGCTACGTGCCCTAACCTTCGTGTTGGGAATAAAGGGCCATCGTGCCCTTTATATGTACATGGGTGTGAACATACCCTTAGCACATTGTACTTTCATACATATATCTATCTAAAACCTAAAGTGGTACTCTTGTCATTGTATCGAAAAACGTGTTCACTCTCTACTCTGCTCACTCGCACTTTCTCTGTCTCTCTCACTACGCGTAAGGTCTGTCTACCTTCATCTCCGTGCCTATCCTTTCCCTACAAACTGGTATCAGAGCCACAATTGTTCGCTTAGGCCACAAGCATTAGTCGCCAATTGCAAGCCCGACAGACGAGAAGCTGTTGATCAGAGGCTATAGTTGTAGGAAGAAGTCACATACAAATAGCCAACGAACAGGTCGTGAAGAAGACCAGCGCGGGTGCTCACGATTGGGCGGCAAGTCCAGTAGGGACCAGACGACAGCTGCTGACGACAACTAGGGAACTGCAGTAGGCGCTGACGAGCGCGATTGCAAACTGGTGACGGGCGCAATAGCTGCACGGCGACAGGCGACAGCGTGGCAGGCGTGGACCAGAGGGTGCAACATCTGTAGGGAATAGCATTTGCACGACGGGCGACGGGGGCATCCAGCTGACGCGGCGCGAGGGACAGGCGAACAGGCGCCGTGTCCAGCGGGCGTTAAAGCGCACGGTTGACGGCGTTGACCCGTCAGATTTTTTTCCCCAAAAAAATCAACCTTTTTTTTTCTTTGATATTTGCTTCACTCACTGAGGGTTTCGCGCGCGTAAGCACCAAACTTTAGATCTGTGCAAAATCGGCTCAGAAATTTGGGGCTTTTCTCGAATATGGGATCTCAACACAGAATTGGACAATTTGACTCAGAACTTGCAAAGTCGGTGCACATTTGCCCAGGAATTTTGGGGCTTTTCAAATTTTAGTGAAATTCTTTCAATTTCATTGAAATTAGTGCACGCAGGACTTGGAAAATTTGGGGATTTGTCCAGATTTCATGCGAGCAAGATGCAACAGTGATATTTGTCTTAGAAATTGCAGGAATTTGTGACATTTCATCCTCGACATTTGGGGCTTTTCATGTACATGCACAAATTGGGCTGAAATTGACCCAATTTCTCGACATTGAGGCACATAAGACCCCGTGCAATTTGGGGCTTTTGCGATTTGGGCAAAATTTATGCAGCATTTGGTCATTTTATGTACATGCAGGTTGAATTCCGTGCAATTTGGACATCAACACTTGGTAAAATTTGGGTGTTTTGCTGAAATTGCTTTATTTTGGCAAAATTGGACAGTCCTATGCATGATAGAGGAAATGCAGATGCGTGTTTGACAATTTCAAGCACCCAATTTTGGGGCTTTTGACCGTTCGTGTCAAATTTTATCCCCGTGGGTACACGTACAACAGAAATTGCAGCTGAAATTTTGGGATTTCTCATGTAATGTGATGCACATGCTCTTTGGAACAGCTGTAATCAGTTGGATAATGCTGTAGCACTTGGTTTGGTGCTTCTGAAAACTGAATTACAGATCTGAAATCTGTACTTCTGCGTGGTCATTTATTGCTGATTGGTACTTGTTTGTATCTTGGCTACTTGGGTGACAATTTGGGCCTGCATTTACTGGTTTTTTGGTCACTTTTGAGCTGAAAACCATGGCTGGCAGCAATGACAGCAGTAATTTGATGCATATAAAGAAGCTTGAAGGTGCACATAATTTTGCAGTGTGGCAAAAACAGTGCTACAATATCCTGTTACAAAAGAAGCAGGCAAAGCTGATCAAAACTAAAGGGGCAAAGCCTGCGGACATGGATCAGGACGATTGGGATGAGTTGAATGAGCTTGCACGCTCAACCATAGAGCTATCGATTTCTGATGCCTTGCTCTTCAACATTGAAGGTTTGGATTCTGCATATGCTATATGGACTAGACTGGAAGAACTGTATGCACAGAAGAGCGCTGCAAGTAAAGTGTATTGGCTGAAAAAGCTTATGGATTTGCGTATGAAAGAAGGTACAGCAATGTCTATTCACTTGAGTGAGTTTAACTCCATTTTCAGCCAGCTGGTTGCCTTGAAATTTATGATTGATGAGGAATTTAAGGCTACTTTCTTGCTTTGCACTCTACTAGAGAGTTGGGATACATTCAGGACTGCTATGAGCAATTCTAATGTGATCCTTTTGTATGCTGATGTAGAGAGTGCTCTGCATATGGAAGAGATGAATCGGCAAAACAATGCATCCAGCAAGTCTTCCAGTTCTTTGCATACTAGTGGCAGATCACAGCAAAAGGGCAAATATGATGGCAAGGGATGTAGTAAATCACATGGCAAAGATGTTGAATGCCGTCATTGTGGCAAGAAGGGTCACTTTAAATGTGACTGCTACAAATGGAAGAAAGAGAAAGGAAAAGGCAAAAAGACAGATGATTGCAAGGAAGAGAAGAAGGACAGTCGGCCTAAGAAAAGCAGTGTAAAAGTTGAAGAGGTGAATGTAGTCACTCATGACAGTGACAGTGGGAGTGATGTACTCTTTGTCTCTTCACATTTTGGTGCACATGCTCTACTTGCAGATACAGATGATGACATGCATACCTGGATTTTTGATTCAGGTGCTTCTTTTCATGTCACCCCTCATCGTGAGTGGTTTTCCGCATATACAGGGGGTCGACATGGTGTTGTCCATCTTGGGGACAACTATGCATGTGAGATTGCAGGTATTGGCAGTGTGCAGTTACAGTTTCAGCATGGCTCTGTCTATACACTTCAGCATGTACGGCATGTACCTTAGCTCAAGAAGAGCTTGATCAGCACAGGGCAATGAGATGATGATGGTTTTCATACCACCTTTGGTGATGGAAAATGGAAGATCTATAAAGGATCTAGGGTTATTGCCAGAGGTTGCAAGAGTGATACTTTGTATCCACTTCATGTATCTAGTGTGCGTGACCATGTTGTTGCTGTGACCGAGCAACCAAGTGTTTCTTTGTGGCATGGCCGGTTGGGATACATGAGTCAAACAGGAATGAAAGTGCTTTCTCGTTTGGGTTACTTGCCTTGTCTTCGTTATGCTGATTTTGAGCACTGTGATCGTTGTATTTATGGCAAACATGCACAAACTTCTCACAAAAAGTCTCTTTCTTTGAAATCTTCTCCTCTAGAGTTAGCACATTCAGATGTATGTCAAATGCCAGGATTATCTTTAGGGGGAAAGAAATATTTTGTCATCTTTGTCGATGATGCTATACGGAAAGTGTGGGTTTATCCTATTCGTAGCAAGGATGAGGTGTTTGACAAGTTTAAAAAATTCTTGGCATTGGCTGAAAATTAGACAAATAAGACACTTAAGTGTCTTCGCTCTGACAATGGTGGGGAATATGTGTCCAAAGCCTTTCAGGCATTTTGTGACAGCAAAGGGATAAAGAGGGAGCTCACTGCCCCTCATAATCCATCCCAAAATGGAGTTGCAGAGCGTATGAATCGGACCATACAGGATAAGGTCCGTACGTTGCTGTCTCATGCTGCATTACCCCATGGTTTTTGGGCAGAGGCTGTTATGACAGCCGTTCACTTGATTAATCGGTCACCAAACAGGTTTTTTGGGGGGGGGGGAGTTCCCCAAGAAGCGTGGTCGGGCAAGCCACCTTCATATGCTCATTTGAAAGTGTTTGACTGTGAGGCTTTTGTGCACATTTGTAAAGAAAAACGCAGCAAACTTGAGCCAAAGTCCTGTAAATGCATTTTCCTAGGATATGGTGACGAGGGTGAAATGGGGTATAAATAGTGGGATCCCGAGAAAAGGAAAATAGTGGCAAGCAATGACGTTATCTTCCGGGAAGATCGCATGCACAAATAGCTAGAAAAGACTGAGGAGGTCTGTAGGGTTGTATTCCGGCAAGAAGTACATTTTGGACAGCAAAATGTGCCTGCTGTACAGCAGCAAATACCCTCTGTAAATGAACCTTTAAATGCAGGAGATGATGCTGGAAATGATCAGCCAGCTATTGCCCATGAAAATAAGCCATTACATGTGCAGGAATAGCCAGGACAGCAAGCTGTTAATGCTGATTTGTAGGCTGAAATGTCAGGACAGCATGCTGAAAATGGAAATTTGCAGGAACGGCCAGCAAAGAATGACCATTGGTTTAGGAGATCGTCTAGGGCTACTAGACAACTTGACAGATTTGTTCTTGGTGCAATTAATGTGGCTGAGTACGTCATGTTGACAGACTGTGGTGATCCGTCTTGCTTCAAGGAAGCAATGGACAGATAGGACAACAAGAAATGGTATAAAGCCATGCTGTCAGAGATGGAATCTCTTGAAAAAAATGGCACTTGGGAATTCGTGCAGTTGCCTAAAGGGCAGAAAACCCTTCCATGCAAATGGGTTTACAAAATGAAGGTCACTTTTGGTTGCTCACCAAAGTAAAAGCAAGATTGGTTGCAAAGAAACTTTGGATATATACTCCTGGTGAGATAGATAGAGCAAACCTTTAGATCTATCTCTGAGTATTCGCATGCCAAGAATGTGATTTGCATCACCGAGATCCTTCATGTCAAAGCTGCCATGAAGACTTTGCTTCAATGAATCCAAGGCATGAGTATCCCTGCCAGCAATCAGCATGTCATCAACATACAAAACCAAGATAATCAGCTACCATCTGCTGCCTTCTTGGGTACAAGCAATGATCCACTTGACTTCTATGAAAGCCTAGGGACTACATGAATGTATCAAACTTATGATACCATTCTCTTGGTGCTTGTTTCAGCCCATACAAAATACATTTGAGTTTACATACCATTTGTTCTTTCCCTTCAACAAACCCTTCAGGCTGCTGCATATATATATCTTCATGCAGATCACCATGTAAAAACGCAGTCTTTAAATCCATTTGTATGAGCTCCATATCCTCAACTGCAACCAAGCCCAAAATGGTTCTCAATGTAGTCATCTTGACTACAGGAGAGAAAATCTCATCAAAGTCAATTCCATGCTCCTACTTGTTTCAATATGGAGGGGGGGGGGGGAACAATTGGGGTTCCATTGCCTCCATATGTGAAACTCAGTGCAGAGGACAGCCCTACATTTGATGATGAGAAGGCTGAAATGGCCAAGATACCATATGCTTCAGCTGTTGGCAGTTTGATGTATGCTATGGTTGCTACACGTCCTGACATTGCTTTTGCAGTGGGAGTGGCTAGCAGATACATGGCAACCCCTGGTAAGAAGCATTGGGATGTAGTGAAAGGTATTATGAGATACCTCAAAGGCACAAAGGAGTTGTGCATCTGCTTTGGAAAGCAGAAGGCATTTGTTGTTGGCTTTACGGATGCAGACTATGCTGGTCATGCGGACTGCAGGAAGTGCACTTCTGGATATGTGTTTACTTTCACAGGAGGAGTGGTCTCTTGGATCTCCAGGCTACAAAAGTGTGTTGCATTGTCTACTACAGAGGCAGAGTATGTAGTTGCCACTGAGGCATGCAAGGAGGCTTTATGGCTTTCACGTCTGGTGGGAGAGCTTGGCATCACGGAGTTACCTGTTCTCCATTGTGATAGTCAGAGTGCTATCATGCTAGCACGGAATTCTGTCTTTCATGCAAAGACAAAGCACATACATGTGAAGTATCACTTCATTAGAGATGTACTTGACAGCAAGAGCATTGAGCTTGTCAAAGTGCATATAGATGATAATCCTGCAGACCTTCTCACGAAGGGTCTTCCAGCAGAGCGGTTTGCTCATTGCCGACGGATGATGGGAGTTGGATAGATATATTTATTTCAGCTTTGTACATACTTAGACTTAGCTGATTCTTTTCTCCTCTTAAGGCACATTGCCTTTAGGTGGGAGGTTGTTGGGAATAAAGGGCCGTCGTGTCTTTTATATGTGCACGGGTGTGAACACACCCTTAGCATATTGTACTTTCATACATTTATCTATCTAAAACCTAAAGTGGTACGCTCGTCATTGTACCTAAAAACGTGTTCACTCTATACTCTGCTCTCTCGCACTCTCTATCTCTCTCACTGCGCGTAAGGTCTGTCTACCTCGATCTCGGTGCCTATCCTTTCCCTACACTTCGTAGGGGCATAGACATTGAGGACTTCAAGGCAAGAGTCCCCAAATTCCAATCTGATCCATAGAACCCTCCCTGTCACTATTGTCCCGTGATCTCGTACACAGGCGGTGAGACTCAGGCCAATAGAGGTGCATACGCCTCCACTCCTGCCATGGGCACCTATGGCGTGCTCCCAGTAAGTGTGTGAGCTGCCCGGGAGTACCTTTCCTACCCATTGGGCCTGTGTGGGAGTGAGCTTGTGCTTCTGTAGAAGTACGATGTCGATTGGTCCGGCAAGGGCAGATTGCAACTCTTGCCGAACAATCAACTTTGTGGAACCATGTGCCCCACTGTAGTTGAGACTATTCACATTCGAGGATGCAAGGTGTAAGCTCATGGGGAAACCTGCGACTGACTGAACATGCATCTGTTGGGTGTGGAGGCTACTGATGAAGAGGAAAAACTATGGGGCATGCAAGTACGCTTTGCCATAGGTCTGGACAGCAAACTCCAGTCCCCCATGGTGGTCCTCGGCCAGACCATAGGGGTGATAGATGTTCTAGGTGGTACTATCCATGTATCTATTAGCCATGCTGAGAGTCGTGACTCTGTACACTGGTAGAAACGGGCCGCCTTTGCCAGGGGCCACTCAGTCACATCCTTCGAAGCTCTCCACTATGGAGGGGCTCGGAAGATAATGCTCAAGTGTGGGACCTCAGCACCAGCCCACCAATTAATGTCCATCATGCAACCAGGTCACTGCTGTGCAAACAGTGCTAGTCCGTCTTCTCCCATCCACTGGGAGATGTGGTCCGCCACTTGACTCTTCAACTCCTCCTCTATTTGTGTCATCGTCCAATCCCTTGAGTGAGAGGACTAAATAAAAAAAGTGTAGTTTGGTCCATCCGGTGGTGCTAGTAGATGGACCTTGCCCCTCCTTGACTTGCGAACCATGAAGATCCCCACCTCTAGAGGTAGTGGGAACTCTTAGTGCTCCGCAACTCTCAAGTAGGACCATGGGCCACTGCGGAAGAACTCTTGTGGCAACAGCTGTGCCTGTCTCGGGAAAGTGTGACGGGTGGCAGGGGCAGATGAGCTGGTGGCTGTGTGGGATCACTCTTCACTCCAGGGGGGTTTGTTGGGTATTTGACTCACGCCTTACTTACGCCTACGCTCATATGGGAGTGTTGGTGATCAGTAGGACACTGGGGCACTTTTTACTCTCGGTAGGAGAGGTTTTTTCCCCAGACTTATGGTCTTATTGTCGTATGTACTTATGTGCTTATGTTACACACATTTGGGCACTTAGTGTGTGTCGGGTGTGAACACCCCCTATAACCCTAAGGTTTAAGGGTTGTACTTTGTACTTTCTGGTTACACTCATTCAGTCTATTCTCTTGGATGTCGTGCTTCAACTCTGTCTCTCACTCTCACACTGTCTACTGAATCCTGGCTGCACCTCGATCCTTCCATCTCACACCCAGTTAGTGGAGGACTTTGGACGCTCTGTGGCATAGTTCTTCCGGTCTCCTTCGCGGATACAGTGACAGCTGCAGGAGTCCCAAAGATACAAGTGGCCGTAAAAGACAAAAAGGGTATACCAAAGTTCTTGGAGATTGAGGCAGGAGGTCACTCCTTTAGGCAGCTGGTCATTGTGACTGGGCAACCAGGGCACCGCCTACGCTGCCCACGACTTTGGGCATCAGGCAGCAGATTGCACGCATTTCGGAGCCAAGGCGGCTCCGTCGCCGGGCCCGCAGGTGGACACTGACGGCTTCACACGGGTCCAAAGACGATAGAGAGGGAGATGGCAGGGGGGGCCACAGCCAGCTCCTCAGACACAGCCTCGACAACAGCAGGGAGCAGGAGGGCGAGCGATGCCCCCCGATAAAGTACCCCGCAGCCCCCCCTGCCCGCCCCACCCGGCAAGACCGCAGTCCCCCACATCCACCACCCACGCCACAGACTACCTCACCTGAGATCCCACAGCCCCCACACCCACCCCCCCAACCTCCCATGCCCCCCTCACTGACCCTGGCGCACAGCCCTCCCCCTTCCAGGGCCACCAGCCCCCCTCTACACCCGCCACGTACCTCCGTCCGTCCCACCATCCCCCGATCCTCTTCCCCCCTACCACCACCCCTGCCGAGCACCTCCCCTGATCCGCACCCATTTCAGGTGATCCCCCCCAAACCAATCTCCCCCTCCCACAAGAGGTGGTGACCCACGTATGCCTACATCCTCCTCGCACCAGTAGTTTTTCACCTCAAGAGTACAAGGATCATCCGCCACCAAAGGATATCAAATTTAAAGCATCGCGAAATGCCTCAAATTTGTCACAAGGAAGAGCTTTGGTGAAGATGTCTGCCACATTACTGGTGGTAGGACAATAGACAAGGTTGATATCACCTGCATGTAGCCTCTCTCTGACAAAGTGATAGTGAATCTCAATGTGTTTCGTGCGAGCATGAAACACTGGGTTCCGTGCCACTGCAATGGCACTCTGACTGTCAGTGAACAAAGGAGTAGGCTCAGTAACAGATACATCCAAATCAGCTAGCAAGCGTCTAAGCCATACGCATTCAACTGTGGTAGTGAAAGCTGCCTTGTATTCAGCTTCACATGACGATGTGGCAACAGTGGATTGTTTCTTGCTAAGCCAAGAAATGCAAGAAGAGCCAAGAAAGAAACAATTGCCACTAGTGGAGTGACGTGTATCATAATCACCAGTCCAATCAGAATCACTGTAAGCATGTAACTGCAGTGGTCCCCCCTTGGCATAAAGCAACCCAAGAGAATGAGTACCCTGCAAGTAGCGAAAAACACGCTTGACAACTTGCCAATGTGACATACGTGGCTGATGCATATACCTGCTCAAAGCTGAAACTGCAAACTGTATGTCCGGCCTAGTATTGCATAGATAGATAAGACATCCAACTGCAGGAGCATATGTATGTATATCAAACAAATCACTGTCATCATGTAATGACAGTTTCAGTCCAGGTTCCATGGGAGTACAAACTGGCTTGCAATCCTGTAAGCCAAACTTCTCAAGAAGCTGCCCAATATACCTTGACTGTGATAGCACGATACCTCGAGCATTATGTAGGAACTGGATGCCTAAGTAGTAATGCAAAATTCCCAAGTTAGACATGTCAAAAGTTTGCTGCAAATTTTGTTTGAATGCTGAAATCTGATCAGCATGTGTTCCAGTGAGCAAAAGGTCATCAACATAAAGATATAAAATCAGCATAGATCCCCCTTCTTTACATACGTAAAGGGTAGACTCAGATGAGCTGTTTAGGAACCCCTGACCAAGCAAGAAAGCATACATTTTTTCATACCAAGCTCTAGGAGCTTGTTTCAAACCATATAGTGCCTTTTTGAGCTTGCATGCCAAATGTTCTGAGCCTTCAACTGCAAAACCAATGGGCTGCTGTACATAAACTTCCTCCTGAAGTTCCCCATGTAAAAATGCAGTCTTGATATCTAGTTGATGCACTGTCCAACCATAATGTGCAGCCAAAGCAATCATAGACCTGATGGTCGTCATACGGGAAGTAGGAGCAAATGTCTCCTCATAATCAATGCCCTTTTTCTGTGCGTAGCCTTTAGCTACCAGCCGTGCCTTGTATTTATCAATGGATCCATCTGCTTTTCTTTTCAATTTGTAGACCCATTTCGTTCCAATGGCTTTCTTCCCAAATGGCAAGGACACCAAATCCCAAGTTTGATTCTTAGTAATAGAATCTAATTCAGCTTGCATAGCTGCCATCCAATGCACATTGTGTTGTGCATCTTCATAACATTCAGGCTCTTCATTATCAAAAGTACTTGCTGCCATAATAAACTCCATGGTATGTGCTGAATCATGCAAACGAGTTTGCCTTCTAGTACGACCAGCCATGGGTGCATCCAAAGGACTATCTTGCATAGTCTGCAAATACCATCTAGGTAACTATCTAGCATCCTGACTGTGTGTAAGCTCTTGCTGAATTTCAGTTTCAGCATGATGCTGAATATTCCGATCAGCCAATGGCTGAATTTCTGCACTTTCCATAGGAGCAGCTGGCTGAACATTAGGTTCATTTTCTGAACCTCCAGCTGAATCACCAAAAGTAATGGGCAGCAGCCCTTCAAAAACATCACGGGCAGCCTGATATGTGTCCAAACCAGCCAAGGATAATTCTGATTTTTCATCAAAAACAACATCCTTGCTGACAAAAACCTTCTTTGTAACGGGATCATAGAGTCTGTAGCCTTTGCTCTCATTGCTATATCCCATAAAAATGCACTTAACAGCCTTGTTGTCCAATTTTTTTCTAAGTACCTGTGGAATATGGGCATAGGCAAGACACCCAAAGGTATGAAAGTGACCAACAGAAGGTTTACGGCTGTTCCAAGCCTCAAATGGTGTGATGGTCTTCAAGGCTTTGGTAGGGCATCTGTTCAAAATATGGCAAGCACACATGATTGCTTCCATCCAAAAACTATGAGGCAAGCTCTTTGCCTTCAGCATACATCTGGCCATCTCCATGAGTGACCGATTTTTCCTCTCTGCTACCCCATTCTGCTGTGGAGTATAAGCTGTAGTATACTGATGAACTATGCCCTTCTGCTGCAAAAAAGAATTCAGCATAGAGGACATGTATTCCCCCCCTCGGTCTGAACGGAGAGTCTTAATCTTGCATCCAGATTGGTTTTCAACAAGTGCACTGAAAGCCAAAAATGCATCATACACTTCTGACTTCTTTTTTAAACAGTAGACCCAGCAAAAACGTGTAAAGTCATCAATGAATGTCACAAAATAATAACAACCACCCAATGACATGGTCTGCATAGGCCCACAAACATCTGAATGCACCAACTGCAATCTGGTTGTTGCTCTGAAAAGCAACATCACGAGGAAATGAGAAACGATGCATCCCTCGCATAAGTGCTCAGGAGGTCTCTCCAAGAGAGGTAAGCCATCCAACATCTGAGTATGCTGCAAAAGCATCAAGCTGCCAAAGTTTACATGCCCCAAATGAGCATGCCATAACTCCGCCTGTATCATAGCAGGAGTAAGAGTGGATGTCAAGTATGCTGACTGATCTACTGAAAGAGCATCCAACTCATATAAACCATGACACAAAGATCCTGTCAAGACCAAAGTCATGCATCCTTTTTCTCTAACCATGCAACGGTTATCGTCAAAGGTGACTTGCATACCACAGCGTGCCAAAGAAGAAATAGAAAGCAAATTCTTCTTGATTCCAGGCACAAACAAAGCATCCTGCAGGCGGAGAATAGAGCCATCAATGGCTGTGAGCTGAATCTCCCGAATACCACGAACAGGGTATGATGCATTATTGGCACACTATACCGATTTCCCAACGGGAGGTGCACTGACTGAAGCAAACAAATCTCTGCGAGATGTAATATGTCTAGAAGCACCACTGTCAAAGACCAAGTATCAGCATCCTCTGTAGAGCTAAGTGCTCTATCGGCCCAAGAGATGTCATAACTGCCAAGTGTAAAAACAATAGTCCCTGTCCACAACAAAGGACGCGGACTCACTAGCAGTGGAAGGAGTAGTAGAAACAGACATTCCTGACTCCTTCTTCTTCTCTTTGGCAATGCGCTTTCTGCACTCAATGATATAGTGGCCGGGCTTCTTACAATAATGACATTTTCCTTTCTTTGCTTGCGTCCCCCCTTGTGGCTGATTCTGCGATGTGCCCGAAGTGCCAGAACTCTGTGGAGCATTTTTAACCTTGCTGTTTTTGCCTTTCTGTCTTGCCACAAAAGCCTGCTCAGAGACTATAGCATCCACACCACTATTTTTTCGTGTTTGCTCCTCCTCTAGAAGCAAACTAACCAGCTGAATAAAAGTGAGTGGGTGCTCAGCAATCCTCATGGTGAGGTTCAATGCAGTATGAAAAGACAAGTACGAAGGAGGTAAGGAATTCAAGGTGGTGGATATCAACTGTGCATCCGAAAAATACTCATCTACATTCATGAGCTGCTCCCTCAAGTCCTGAATCTTATTTAAGTGATCCTGCATAGAATCACCTTCATGCATCTTCAGAGTTTCCAACTCTTTCTTCAAGAAAGAGATCCCAGTCTCATTCTTTCCTGCAAACATATGCTCCAAAGTCAGCCATGCATCTCGTGAAGAAGATGCCGAACGGATATGAGGTATGATGGACCGCTGAACTGCCAGAGCAATCAGCGACAAGGCCTGTGCATCACGTGTATCCCAAGCTTTTTGAGCTGCAGTTCTTGGAGGAAGTGGCTGAGGTGGAGCGGGCTGAGGTCCTCGTTGTCCACGTGCGCCATGGGGAGGAGGAGTAACGGGAGCTACAACTCCCGGTCGAGTTTCCTCTCCATTGACATAATCCCATAAATTCTTGGCCACTAATACATTCTTCATCATGAATGACCAAAGGGAATAGTTGTTTCCGTCCAATCTGTCTTCCTTGGATACATACGTAAAGACATCACCTCCCTGATTTGCCATGATGACAAATTTCCAAAGACAAAATGAGCAATGTCAAAGCAGTATGAACTGGAAACCTGCAAATTTCCAGAAATTGCAGCAAATACGTTTCTGCAATTAATGTGCAAGGGCGTACTCTGTCAGAAAACTGTCTTTTAATGCACTCTTCCCAAGGTGCAAACAATGCACTGCAACACTGTTATCTCAAAATCCCCAAAATTTTTGCCAAATTTCTGTCAAAACAGTCTTTCTGTGACTGTACCAGCAGTTCAAATGCAACTGTCCACAAAATACACAAAAGCCCCAAAATTTCTGATGATCCAGTCCAGAAATTTGCATGAAATTTATCCCCCACCTGTCCTGTGCTTGCCGCGTATGAACCTCCTCTTCCAGAGCTGTGTTCTGGGCTGAAATTAAAAATTTTTTGTTTAAAAATGTACCTGACGTGGAGCAGGCCACGAGCAGAGGCAGGTCGCTGGTCAGACGTGCAAACGAAACGCAGGTTGCTGACGTGGACTCGTCATACGGCGGGAAGATTGACGCGAGCTGCAGGCGTTGAGTCGTGGAGGTGTCAAACGACGGGCAGGACAGTCGCTGTGTGGCAGGTCGTCGGGCGGGCGGGCTGCGCGTGTTGTGTGGCAGGTCGTCGGGCGGGCGGCAGTGCTGACGTGGACTGCAGCAACGAATAGCGCGCAAGCAGACGTCGGCTCCTGCTGCTGACATGACAGATGCGAGTTGATTGTGCGCTGGCGGACTGCAGCGTCAAACCCTGTGCACTGGCGGACGAGCAGGCTGATGCGAGCTGACTGGCGGGTGGAGCTGACGTTGACTCTGTCAGACGAGACTGACGTTGCGCTGGAGACAGGTTGCGTGGAGCTGTGCGTCGGCGGCTTGTAGCAGAACTGGCGTGGGCTGCAGACTATAGACTTGCACACTGCAGGCAGAAGCTGAGTTCAGAGCTGTGCTCTGATACCAAATGTGAGATGGAAGGATCGAGGTGTAGCCAGGATTCAGTAGACAGTGTGAGAGTGAGAGACAGAGTTGAAGCACGACACCCAAGAGAATAGACTGAATGAGTGTAACCAGAAAGTACAAAGTACAACCCTTAAACCTTAGGGTTGTAGGGGGTGTTCACACTTGACACACACTAAGTGCCCAAATGTGTGTAACATAAGCACATAAGTACATACAACAATAAGACCATAAGTCTGGGGGAAAAACCTCTCCTACCGAGAGTAAAAAGTGCCCCAGTGTCCTACTGATCACCGACACTCCCATATGAGCGTAGGCGTAAGTAAGGCGTGAGTCAAATACCCAACAGCTCTATCAGAACATGTGCATAGGCTATGCAACCAAACACCCAAAAGTAGTCTACTTTGGGTTTCTTGCCATGCCAAGCTTCGAACGGTGTGATTGTCTTCAGTGCCTTAGCAGGTGCACGATTCAACACATGATTTGCACATTGAAGGCCTTCTAGCCAAAATTTATGAGGTAGCCCCTTGCTTTTTAGCATACAACGAGTCATCTCCATAAGAGTCCGATTCTGACCTTTCAGCAACACCATTTTGCTGAGGAGTCATTCTAACAGTGGCTTGATGCATAATGCCATGATCAAGCAAATATGTCTCAAAAGTACGAGACATGTACTCCCCCCCTCTATCTGTGCGAAGTGTCTGCACTTTTAAGTCAGTTTCAGCTTCAAGCTTTGCAACAAGATGTTTGAAATGCATGAACACATCGGATTTTGCCTTCAGCCTATACACCCATGTATACCGAGAGTAGTCATCAATAAATGTAACAAAGTACTGATGACCTCCAAGTGCACGTGTCCTCATGGGACCACAAACATTAGAGTGAATAAGCTACATTTTCGGACAGTAGGCACTGTACCATCCTTTTTGAAGGCAAACCTATGCATCTTGCCCAAAATACATCCCTCACATGCATGAGGAGGTGGAGTCTCCACTCGAGGCAATGCATCTACCATATGACACCTCTGAAGGTCATCAAACTCCCAAAGCTCATGTGTCCAAAGCGGGCATGCCATAGCTCCGCATTTTGCATAGTGAGCGAAAGAGTAGTGACTGCTAAAGCATCACGAGATTGTCTGTCATGTGTATCCAACAAAAATAGACCCTTATGAAGGGTGCCGGACAGCCTAAGTGCATAATCCATCTCTTTGTCTCTAACAATGCATTTGTCATTCTCAAAGATGACTTGAAAGCCATGCTTATTAAAAGCAGAGATAGACAACAAGTTCTTTGTAATGCCAGCTACAAACAAGACATCTAGAAGCATGAAATCACAACCATTTGTGCAGTAATAGTGATTGTCTCAATGGCACATACATCATAACTGCTGCTGTTCGCACATGTAACACGCTTCCTAGCAGGGGCTGAATGCAATCCTTTGCCTTTGAACTTGGAAAGCATAGTCACATCACCTGAACGCAATGCTACATTTTTCCGAGTCTGTTCCTGTTGCAGCAAGAGGCCTTTCAACTCTAGAAATGTAAGGGGCTGTTGCCCCCCCCCCCCTCAAAGACAACATCAAAGAGGTGTGGAAACCAAGATATGACTTTGGAAGAGAGTTCAGTGTGATGTTTACCAATTCAGCATCCTGAATGACCTCATCAACGTTGTGTAGCTACTCACGCAAATCTTGTATGTGAGTAAGGTGCTCTGTCATGCTATCATCTTCATCCATGGTCACATTGGCCAACTCTCTATGGAGATAGAATATCCTTGCCTCATTACGTGTTGCAAACATACGCTCAAGTACATCCCATGCGGATTTTGAGGTCTTACAAGACCGAATGTGCGGAATAATTGCCCTTTTTATTGACAAGGCAATCAAAGAAAGTGCCTGTGCATCTTTTGAGTCCCATTTCCTTTGATCCTCAGTAGGAGAGAGAGGAGGGGCAACAGCAGTAGCAGCACCAATACCACCACGAGCAGCAACAGCAACCTGTCCTTGAGCGTTATGTTGAGGTGTCTGAGGTGCAAGATCTCCTAGTTGCTACAAATCACCTGTAACATAGTCCCATAAGTCCTTCGCCACAAGAAGGTTACGGACCATAAAACTCCACAACGGGTAGTTTTAGCCATCAAGTTTGTCCTCTTGAGTGAGGACACCAAGGATGTTGCTTTGATCATTATTCCCTTGACGTGCCATGCTGTCAATGATAGACAAAAATCTGCAGTCAAATACATCAATGCTGAAGTATAGAGTATACTCCTCAGAGTACCAAAATCCCCCACGGGATTAAGAAACAAGTACCAAACTGTCACTCAAATGCCAAAGTGTGCACAATGCCACCCAAATCAGCACTCAGCCAGTAAATTACAGCACTATACTGCTGTACCACACCTGCCTCGAAATGTGTGCCCACAAAAGTACAAAATACAGCAACTTAAAGAACAGCTTCTCGGGCTGCGTGTGGGACTGTGCGTTGGATTGTGTGCAGGGCTGTGCGCGGGCTGAAAACAGCAGATTTGGAGTAGATGACTGAGCTGGAAAGATCTGGAGCAAATGGACAGATTTGGAGCTGATGGTTGAACTGGACAAATCTGGAGTAGACAAGAGACAGCTCAGCTATAGCTCCTCCTCCACTTCAGCAGCACCTCATGACAGCTGAAAACTCTTCCTTGAGCTGAGAACCAAGTTGGCAGTAGTAGGACCTTGGGCGGGATGCACCGGCTGACGGTGGCTGAACGGAATCCGCACGTACGAGCTGCTCTGATACCAAATGTTGGAAAATGGCAGCCAGCTATGGAGAGAGAGAGGAGAGACAATGACAGAAAGAGAGTGAGCTGAAGCAAAAAGAGTAGAGTGTACTTGCTAGAATGAAAGATAGAGTGAAAGTACAACTTATGTTTAGGTCAAGGATTGACCTAATCAGCCTTCCACCAACTAACTAGAGTTAGGTTTATTTTGCTCTAGAGCCTAGTGTCACTACTTTAAGTTTCTAAGACACTAGGTGTACACACCTTACATTGACACTTCAAGTGTCCACACCACACAAATTACATTGGGCGCTGCTCATAGAATCGGCAAAATTCTAATAGGGTCTTCTAGCAAAGCGGTTTGCTCAAAGCTGACAGATGATGGGAGTTGGATAGTATATGTATTTTAGCTTTGTATATACTTAAAACTTAGTTGATTCTTTTCTTCAACCTTAAGATACGTTGCCTTTAGATGGCAGGTTGTTAGGAATAAAGGGCCACCATGCCTTTTATATGTGCTCGGGTGTGAATGCACCCTTAGCACTTGTACTTTACATATATTTATCTAAAAAACCTAAAAGAGGTACAAATTACTGTACCCACACATCGTGCATCTCTCACTCTCACTCTCACTCTCTACTGCTGCTCACACACACACACACATTCTCTCTCTCTCTCTCTCTCTCTCCCCCCCCCGCTAGTGCCATTTCTGAATATCACATCTCTACTGCACACCCGTCACTTCAGAGCGCTCAGCCAGCTGCCTTTGCAGCCTACCTACAGCAGCTGCCCAGCCCATTAGTCATCATTGATCAGCCTAACCCGACACTCCAGTCTGCGTTTACAGAAGCTGATTACTCTCAGAGTCTGCTTCCTGCGTTTCAGGATCTGTTGAGGCATGAATCCATATGATACACTCTCGGAGCTATCAGAGAGTCGTCTTCCAGCTTTTTGGAACAGGGAGCATTGTAACTTCTCCCTTCTTGTATTGTTAATGATGCAGGTTTTCACCTCTTTTGATGTTTCCCATCTGTAATTCTTAATAGTATGAAAATAACGAAAAGCACACTGTGGATGATCAGTGTCTTTGTGAGAAAAATTGGAATGAGAACTGTGGAAGGAGAGTTGCAGACATCCTATCCTATAGCTACAATCCCTTTAGTGGTCCCTGATGTGGCCTTTAATAAGGTGTATTCAAATCTTTATAGGCCCATTTGTAGTGAATGGGCTGCTCTACAATGTTAGTGCACTGCCAATAGGGAAACTGATTGGAGAGAGTATTCACCATAGCAATGTGTTCATTCTCTTGCAGTGCCATTAACAAAATTTGTTCCTAATAGAAGCGTAACCCACAGTTGGAAGTGTTATCCTAAGTTTCCAACAGAGTAACTTTCTCTTTCTCTTGTAGGGTCATTGCTGATTGAGTTCAAATAGCGAAGTTTATGATATCATTTCAAAATTGATACACAGGTTGAATGGTTTTTCTGAATGATCTCATAGACATTGACATCTTGCAAGTTAAAAGTGCTGTGATCGTTTGCTTTTAGGTGAATACAATCAGCACCTGTGCCATTTTGTTTCTTGTATTTGGTACACTGACAACATATATACTTCATGTTCACACATTGTGATACATTTGAACAACCCAATCGGATGCACATGTTTGCAGACTGATGTGTATGGCTGTTTACACTGATCCTGAAGGAGAACGCAAATATCTGCCTCAGTACTTCAAGTTTGTTGCTTCAAATCCACTCTCTGTTCGTACAAAGGTAGGAGATTTGTATTTGCATGTCACAATAATCATGGAAAACATGAAGTCTACTTGTTTTGTGCTGTTTTTAGTACAAACAACAGCCTTCAGCATATATTTAATTTGCTACTTTTCTGCTTGTTTGTAGGTTCGGACTGTAAAGGTAAGGGATTGCCTATGGGCTTGTACAGACATTTTAGTGCCTTTGTGAGAAGTTGGCTGATTTCTCTTATGCCATTCCTATGGTCGCACTTAGGAAAGCACTTTCTTGGAAGCTTGCATTGAAAATCATACGAAAGCACACCTCTTTATGGATGATGTGCGCTTTGAGCCTGCTGCTCCCTGGACAGTAACTGTTATACAAGTTGAAGATGAAAAATTCCCTTTAAATCTTTTTGGAAGGTATTTTGAAGGTGTACACTTTAGCTTTTCTGGTCGTTGTTGGAGTGTTAAAGAAATGTTCTGTTTGTACTAGGCTATGCAATGTATGTACATAGGTATAACTTCAGAATGCTACTGATGGACGTCATGTATGGAGACTTGCCAAATTGTGTGTGAATGACAATTTCTCAATCTCTAAATGATGAAAAAGATAGTGAGATTAGAGGAAGTGGCTCCTATTATCAATTGAGGCTGAGATGGAGGACTTCAAGCTTCAAATTATTTCATTGAGGATGGTTGAAGACGCTTTAGAAGAAAAGACTTATAGCCCCCTCTTTCAGAGACTGAGATAGAGTACATATTAAGCTGTGAGACTCCTTTAAGAGTATGATATACATGTTAAGCATGTTTGTGGTGCTTATGTTCTTGGTATGCTTGCTGCTATGTTATGGCAGGTGTAAAGACAGCAAGCCGTTTCTAGAATGGGTGAAGCTTGTGGTGGGCACCACTAAGCTGAAGTTCTTAATGTATGTTTTGCTGCAACAGCTGTCACCAGCTTGCCACGTCATCATAATTGCTGTGTTTTATTGTTTACAGCAGTCACCTATATCCTATTTATAGTTTCTGCTGCCGTGCACATTTAGAGGCTGTCTGCCACATTTCAGGATCCATACAGAGGACCTTGTTGGTGTTGTCAACCACCCTCATGGGCCTCTTTCTCTGAGACCTACTCTCAATTTTGGCAAGAGGGTTTAGCACATGTACACAACAAGCATATGTTGGTTGCATTGATTGCTATGGATGATGCTGCAGCTCAACAAGGCTTACTACAATCATTGCTAAATTTGTGCAGCAATCAGTACAGACAATCACTCCCTTATGGGCGACATTATCTATATGGGCAGCAATATGACTATGAGCAGCATTCATTTACTTCTCAGCCACATGCTTATCATGGGTATCATGGACAGCAGTGTGACTATTCTCTTGGTGATCTACATATTGATGATGTCTTTGAGTTATCTTAACCCTAATGAGTTTTTTAATTAGTCTGCACTTTGTCATATGATTATGATTGTTATCTATAGATGAGTATTTTCTTTACATTCACATGCTGCGTATCACATGCCAAATATATTTACCCCATGAAAGTTGGGGAAAATGGGCTAACCCCCTATTATTTAATGTCTTAATCAGACATATGCCATAGTCTTTTAGTTTGAGCATCAATCTCTACACACTTTTTCTCTCCAAAATGGTCAGCCATATGAATCTATTGGTGATCCAACCTTTCCAAGGTGTTTGACTACCACGAGTTAGGGCTTAGATGCAAGTTTGCTGGTAATTTGTGGGGTGACGTACACTACCACCATTTAGAGGCTTAGACATAGTTCAGCATCACTTGAAGGCTTAGACTTTGAACAAGTTGTCTATCACTACTTGAAGGCTAGACTTTGAACCAGTTGTGTATCACCACTTTAAGACTTAGACTCAATATTCCACTGTATAGGTCAAAACACTTTTAAGGCTTCCGTCACATTGACTAAGGCAATCCACCACAAAGGATTTGTTGAATTATGAATGAAGATCTTTAGATTCATTTTTCACAATCACGACTTATTGTCCAGTGCATACATATTTGAGATGAGGGTGTCTACTTGGGTACCCAAGGTTGTGCACAAAATAAGAAGAAACTCAGCCTGTCAAGTGAGAAGAGCTCTTTATATATTTGTACTTCTACCTCATGTTGTGAAGACCACAAAAGAGGGCCTTCTTATTGAAGGATTCCCACACACAAAAGAGTGCCCAACATTCAACATGATACCATATCTTTGAAGTGACATATGTATGTATGAGTGAAAATCAGAGGCAACAAGAATTTGCCTATTTTATTAATTATCACCAATTATGCATAGCTGAGGAAGAAGGTTCTAAGAAGGATGTAGACTTGAAAGGAGCACAAGTTTCTTGTATCCAATTTTGGGCTCCTAAATGTTCCTACATTACGGTAGATCTTGGATGATCTTATTTAAGCTTATTAATGGAAATTCATGTGGTGTTCCTAGATCTTATCTTGATAGATAGGTATACCATTTGCTAAATGTGATGGTCTTTCATACAACCAACCTGGTGGGAATATCTTCTCCAGATCTGTTTGAAGTTGGGTTGATTTGGGTTTGCT
Organism: Lygodium microphyllum; assembly: GCF_053477565.2. Classification (NCBI taxonomy): domain Eukaryota; kingdom Viridiplantae; phylum Streptophyta; class Polypodiopsida; order Schizaeales; family Lygodiaceae; genus Lygodium; species Lygodium microphyllum. The sequence continues at coordinate 88,193,522 of NC_141142.1, read as the reverse complement.
GATCAGTTGTAGGTATTCAGTTGCCTATGCATGTGATAGACAGAAGTGGACAAAGTTCTGCACTATTTTTTCTTAAAAAGGGCTGATATTCATCAACCTCATGCTCAGAACATTACAAAGGTTTCCTACCCCCAGAGTGGAACTAGAACAAGAGCATCAAAAGGCTCCGTCTCAGACCTCTTGCAATGCAAGTTGCTAGACAATTCCAGAGTCCTTCAAATCAGCATAGTGCTAGCAAGTAACCTATTAAGTGGCCAGGTCTTGGCCTAGGCACTAAAGAGCAATCCAAAATCCATGTAGTTGTGAACTAGCCTGAGAAGTATAGAGCAGGTGGTGCTTCTTACAGTTTTGCTGAACGATTCAAACAAACGTACAAGGCCAACAACCCGGTATCTTGGGATAAGAAAGCATATGAGCTGAGTAAGTCTCTGGCTATTTGTTGAGCATCAGTAGGGAGCTCACATATGACCAGGGCAAATGCGCTATTACATTTCTCATCATGCTGATTACATTTGTGTATATTAGTTTTGAAGTGGAGATTCAAAGCTGTTTGAAAAGGGGGGAGGGAGGGAAGCAGGGCCAGAAGAATTTTGGAACATTATATAAATGTTTGCAGTGAACCTACCAAGCAATCACATCTCATCAGAGCTAATGGAGGGGTTCGCAATTATTTGTACCAGTTGAAGCAGCCTGTGAATGAACCAAGTTCTTTAAGGCTTGAAGGTAGCAATACACTTGGAAAGCTGGAAATAGCATGGCGAACGACCCTAGGTGAACCTGGACGCCTCCAAACTCAACAGATTTTGGGAAGTGTAAGTGCTACTACGCTGCTGTTTCATCTTGATAATCTTTTGTATCTACAAAATTATTAAAAAAAAAAGAATGCAGCAAGGGTTGATTTTAGTGGCTAAAACATACTGTGTGTGCTTATAGGAGAGAATCATGTATTTGAAATCTACCAGCAACAAAGAAGTTAAATATGCAAGGATAAGGTTTTTGATGTGTTTTCAAATCTTTCACAGGATACAGGCTTATTCAAATAATATTTTGTAGTCACATTGCAGTCCTAGATGTCCATATAAGCTCTCTAAAGTTTTATATATCTTCCTTTATCCATGCTTCTACTAGTTCCGCGTGGAAACTATTAGGGTTTTCAGTCTCACATAGAAGACCTTATCCAGTCCCTCCACCATTGTCAACAATCAAGCATCTTCATTAGATATCTTCAGTTTTTGGAGCATGGCTAGCATGAAGACCTTACAATGTTGTTCTCAAGTGTGAGAGAGGATGAGGATTGTTTCGTGTAGTCAGAGGAGGTTTTACCCTCTACTCAGCAGCTCAATGGAGGGTGATGTTGAAAATCTCTGTAGAGCAGCGACTGAGTTTTTTTAAATTTTTTCAAATAAGTAAATAAATCAAAGGCATTCATTTATGACATTGGTTTTGTGGAATGTGGATTCTGGAGACCACTTGATGAATGTCATTAACAATAAGATATTGGCTGTTATGTGGGCATAGGTCCCCTCTTGAGTATGAGGAAATTGCTTCAGTAGAACAGCAAAACTCTTTTGGCATGAAATCATTGGATGTGAACTGGGTTCTTTTGTTCACGTATGTACCAAATTGTGTGTCAAACCAAGTTAATTCTTGACTAGGAGATGGGAGGCCAGCCAGGCCCACTTATCGTTAGTGATTGTTCAGTCCAGGCAGACCGGTCTTGTTATTCCATATTTAGAGCACAACAGTTCTAGGAAAACTCATTGTCCAATAGCTTCTTAAAGAGTGCAGGACTTCTTGCTGCTGTAACCATCCTCCATAAACACTAGGTGGATCTAACCAAAGATGAGAGCTAGTGGCCTTTTTTCTTCAACAAGGACAGTCTTGTAGTGACCATCATTAGAGCTTGAAATGCTATTTTGAACCTCCCTTACTTGAGGATAAAAAGTATGATGCAGCTTTGGTTTAAGCTTTTGGGTCATCCTCTCCTTTGGCCAAATGGTAGGTTCTAGACTGTATATCTTTCGGAATCCCTTTGAGGGCTAATCCATTGGATATGATTAGCATGGCCCAAATAATAGACATGATGAGAGGGGATATTGATATGGTCCCCCCCTTGATGGATGCCAACAACCAGGATAAAAGATTCTTCAGAGATAAGCCGTTTTGGAGCCTCCACTGGACAGGAGGTTTTGCATACAGTTTTTCTGCAGATAGGGAAGAAGTGTGTTGAGGAAAACAGACAGATTAAGAGAAGGACCAAAGGTTCATGAGTTGCAAGTGTGTGGTCATTGCACAATGTACTAGACAATTCTCACCCATTAATAAATAACATGTTTGCTCTTGAGCCTTAGTGATGTTTGTCTAGGAGCATGTGTCTTTTGCTTTATCTTTTTCTATTTGCATAAGTGTGTGTCATGAGGATGTGAAAATTTATTGCTTTGCTTAGCATTTGGTCATTGCACAATTAGTAGACAATTCTCACCCATTAATATGTAACATGTAGGATCTTGAGCCATAGTGGTGTTTATTTGGGAGCATGTCTTTTGGTTTATCTTTTTCTATTTGCATAAGGGTGTGTCACGAGGACGTGAAATTTTATAGCTTTGCTTAGCATTTGATTAAAAGTTAATTGAATGCGCAAATGTGACTTGCACATGTGAGGTGCAAGTTATTTATTTCACAATGTGGAACCCAAGACCCAAAAATATTAGCTGCTAAAGGCAAAAGTTATAATAAGTAACGTCGTGGTACCTGGTGTTAGATTTTGGCCTAGACCAATTTATTGGCTACTAATGTTAGTGGTGACATTACAGACTAAGCATTAATTAATTAACTAATATTGGCCTTAAGGGATAATAATTGCTTAAGGATACTTAGAATATAAATGGTCCTAGCCAATTTAATTATCGGTTAGTGGAATCATTTTTTTGGGTACTAGAATAATTATTAAATAAGTTGGAGAATGTGGAAAAAGAGGATTAAAAGGTTGCTACTTGACAAAGAGGGAAAAACGTTTTGGGGGCTCGTGGAAGTCTATTTCAACCATTGTGAGAGAGGCATAGGCTGTTAGAGAGCAAGAAGATGTTGCTGATGTGATTTATAGCTATCAGGGATCATTTCTATAACAAGTGACAGTAGTTTGGAGCCCTCCAGGTGCAGATGATAGCAGTCGAAGGTCCTTCTAGTATAGGTGACAGCATATAGGAGGATGTAGTAACCTTTCAAGTGGTTCTAACACTGTAGGTGACAACTGCCATGGCTGTTTGAGCAAGGCAACAATAGTTTTTCAACCTTTCTCGCGATAATACTCTGAAATTCCTCTATAGCATTCTCTCATTTTTCAACCATTTCTCAACTCCCCTTAGCAAAATCTAGAAAGGAGTAAGGTGAAAGCCAAATCCACTAGCAAACCAGTTTGAAGGCTAACTGGTCAATTTTGATACCAAGAGGTACTTGGATTAGTGGAGGAGATCAGAGAATCTCAAATTTACTCTATCCATTTGCAATAAAAGCTAAAGAAATATCGCAATGGGCGTGAGCTTTGGGACCAATAGGCTGTCCATTGTCCAAGATTAAAGTGGTAAAATGTGCATTTTCAGTTTATGTGAATTTTATGCTTGTTAATTAGTATTAAACTAAGTTATTACCACTCACTATGAGGAGGAAGGCTGGTTTCAAGGTTTGTTTGCCGGGATACCATCAACTCCCTTGAATTGGTGGGTTCGAGGCACTTGATTGAAGGTCAAAACCTTTGCTTTAATGCTGAAATTGAAATGCAGTGCCTGATCTTGGACAAGGCATGTATCATGGATAGTAAGCTGATAATGTTGGTTTAGACCAAAATGTGAGTCTTTCTAGGCCTACAGAGGTTAATGACCAATAAGAGGAAGAGGAATTTGATGACTAGTGTAAAGATCAGCTGAGGATAGCAGTTGAATTGTTTATGCAATTAGCAAATAATCCTTAGTTCATGTACTTTTTGTATTTCTTAAAAGAGGAAAGCAAAGGCAAGAAGAGGCAGTTAGAGCCAATTTTGGATCAAGCTCTTTCAGGCTTAGCAGAGTATAGAAGGTCGAGAGTATTGTTTGATGCCTAATGGAGAGGTTTCATCTTTTCTTTCCTAGTGATGGACAGCTTGGCTATGTAGTGGATCGGTACATTAATTTATTTTACAATGTGGGACCCAAGACCTCAAAATATTAGTTGCTAAAGGCAAAATTTGTAATAAGTTATATTTGACAAGTACTAGGTAGTACTAGGTAGTACTTGGAGTCAGATTTTGGTCTAGAACAATTTTTATTGGCTACTAATGTTAGTGGTGACATTAGAGACAAGGCATTAATTAATTAATTAATGTTATTCTAAGGACTAATAATTGCTCAAGGATACTTGGAAGATAGATTGACTTAGTCAATTTAATTATTGGTTGTGGAAATATTTTGTTGGACACTAAAATAATTATTAAATTAATTTTTAGAATATGATTTGCTATTAACGAGGACATGAAGTTTTATTGCTTTGCTTAGCATTTGATTAAAAGTTAATCAAATGTGCTGATGTGACTTACATATGTAAGGTATAAGTTAATTATTTTACAGTTTTGGACCTAGGATCTTGAAATATCAGTTGCCAAAGGCAAAAGTTGTAATAAGTTATGTTTGAGAGGTAGTAGGTGGTACACGATGTCAGATTTTGGCCTAGACCAAATTTTCGGCCACTAACGTCAGTGGTGACATTAGAGACTTGACATTAGTTAATTAATGCTAGTCTAAGGGCTAATAATTTCTCAAGGATACTTGGACGACGAATTGGCCTAGCCAATTTAATTATTGGTTAGTGGAGTTATGTTTCTGGGGATTAGAATACTTATTAAATTAATTTTTTAGAATTGAAAATTAATTTAATAAGCTGAATAATGTTAGAAAATGGGATTAGAAGGCTATCACTTGGCAAAACTTACCTATGTAAGTGGAAAAAACGTTTTTAAGGGCTAGTGGAAGTCTATTTCAACCATTGTGGGAGAGGAGGAGATTGTTAGAGAGCAAGGAGATGTTGGTGATGTGATTTGCAGCCACCAAGGAAAGCACCAATCTCAGTTTTACTCCATCGATTTGCAACAAAAGCTAAAGAAATACTGCAAGGGGAGCGAGCTTTGGGGCTTGTTTATTGTCGAAGAGTAAAGTCGTAAAGTGTGGATTTTTAGTTTATGTGAATTTTATACTTGCTGTAATTAGTGTTAAATCAGGTTATTAACACCCTCTTCGAGAAGGAAGGCTGGTTTGAGTGTGTCATTGTAACCCCCTAGGCTTTTAGACTGATAGAAGGATCCCTTTCATTTGGGGAAATAAGAATTTTGTTTATTCTTAACTGCTTATCTTGTGTTTGGATCCTGCTTCTGAGACATGCTAAGGACCCATGGTATGGTGATCTCCTTGTCAAAGTGCAGCGATGCAGAAGCGTGGGACCAAGACTGAGAGAGAGAGAGTGAACACAGAGAGGAGAGAGAGAGAGAGAGAGAGAGAGAGAGAGAGAGAGACAGTGGAAGATGAAGATCTGCTGTATAAGGTATGCTGTATACAAAGATATGCAGATATGTACACGGGCACAGTGCGTGTGACTGCGTGTCTCCACCTCGATGATGCAACCTGCTGTCCACCTCGAAGTACGCTGCAATCTGCCCGATCTCCTGCTGGAATCTGCAATCGCAAGTGTGTAACAATGTGCTGGCTGACGGCTATAAATAGCCTGAGAAAATGCGATAAAATATGACAGGTCGGCTGCATTAAATGCAGCCGACTAGTACAGATCTGGCCGACCTGCACTAGACTGCCACGTGGCAGCTGACGTGGCATTGCTGACGTGGCTGCTGTCGTGGCACTGCTCACGTGGCTGCTGATGTGGCACTGGTCTGCTCCGTCCGACCCTGACGGACCCGTCAACTGATCCGTCAACCTGCTCCGCACATTGTAAACCTCTCGGGTGGCTGTCCGGCTGGAAAAACACATTGTATACTGCTGTACAAACCCTAACTGTGCAGAAACCCTAACTGTGCCTGTCCAGGGGATGACAATCTCTAACACTCCTTTGTTGGCTTTGACTAATGTGCAAATGTTGGGTCAATGTTACCAGCAAATCAATGAATTTGGGGCATTTTCCATCTCCATCAAAGCAAGTAAAGGTCAATTGACTACCCGAATCAAGGGGCAAATCAGATTGAAGACTTGTTGGTATTTTTGGGCAGCAAGGGGAGTTGGAATACCAAAAGGTATTGGGAGAATCCGATTGTACATCAACTTCTTTTTCAATTGAGTTAAAGAAATACAGACATGGGCGCTAGTTTTGGGGCCAACAGGGTGTCTATTGCCCAAGATTGTAAGTTAATTTACATTTCTCAGTTTTGTAATAAATGTTGCTGTTGTAACTAACTTGTAATCAAGGAATTACCCCTTGGGTATTCACAGAAGGAAGACTGGCTACAACTATGGTCACTCGTGGATTATTAGCACCAACTCCTCGCCCCACACCTAATCAGCTAAGATGACAAGGAAGGATGATTAGGCATATGCCTTAATTGTACTATTACGCAAAAATCAAATTATTCTGCATATATGGTCAAGCACTATGGCAAAACAAGCATGGGAGAAGCTTGCTTCTCTCTATTCTGTATTTAATGAGACGTGTTGCTTGCTTCCCTAAGCAGTTGGTGTCAGGAATAAAGGCCCTTGTTTAATGTGCTTGGGTGCGAACACACCCTTAGCACTTGTACTTACACATATATATCTATCTAAAGACCTTAAGTCGTACACTCGTCATTGTACCCAAAAAATCGTGCACACTCTCTGCTCTCACTCACTCTTTGTCTCGCTACTGCTAGCAACCACTGACTGTCTCGATCTTCGTGCCTTCCGGTCACTACAAACTGGTATTAGAGCGGGCAAGAGACAACTTAGGTGTTGCAGGAGTCTCAGGTGGACTCGACGAGCAACAGTCGATAGTCGACAGGTCGTGTAGGCAGCCATTGAATAGGTCGTCAGGCAAAAGGCCTGTGCAGCTTAGGTCGTGCAAAAAAAAACGAATTGGTGTGTGTGGTGGTTGGGCAATGGGGTCCAACTGACTAGGGAACCAATGTCACGTTGAAGACCAGCAGGCAGCGACCAGACCAGGGAGCAGGCGTGGTAGTGTGGTAGCGCTAACGACAGACGTGACACGGTCGAGAGGTGTGATGGACCAGCGGGGCTCACGGATGGCTTCAGCAGGCAACCAGCGGACGGGACGATTTCATTGGGCGACCAGCGGGCAGCAATTTGGCAGGCGCCACGTTGCTTGATAGGTCACGGACCTGAATGGCCGTTGACTTGCCATTTTTTCTTATTTTCAAAAATATTTGAGATTGTTTTTGCCTCCTGGTGTTCGCGCGCGCAAGCACAATGCACAAATGTGTGTAGGTTCAGGCCCTGAAACTTAGGACTTTTCTCGGATTTGGGGACCTTAATGCAAAACTGGACAATCTGACTCAGAAATTGCAAAATTAGTGCACATTTGCCCTGGAATTTTGGGGCTTTTCACATTTTAGTGAAATTTTTTCAATTTCACTGAAATTAGTGTACACCAGACTTGAGAAATTTGGGGATTTGTCCAGATTTGGTGCAAGCAAGACACAACAGTGATATTTGTCTCAGAAATTGCAGGAATTTGTGACATTTTGTCTCCGACATTTGGGGTTTTTCATGTACATGCAAAATTGGGCTGAAATTTACCCAATTTCTTGACACTGATGCACATTGGATCCAGTGCAATTTGGGGCTTTTGCAGTTTGGGCAAAATTTGTGTGCCATTTGGTCATTTTATGTACATGCGGGCTTAATTCCATGCAATTTGGACATCTAACACTTGGAAAAAATTGGGGGCTTTGCTGAATTTGCTCTATTTTGCCAAAATTGGCTTGTTCTATGCATGACAGAGAAAATGCAGATGTGTGGTTAATGCTTTGAGCACAAAAATTTTGGGGCTTTTTATTGTGCGTGTCAAATTTTATGCCCGTGGGTATATGTACAACAGAAATTGCAGCTAAAATTTGGAATTTCTCATGTAATGTGATGCATTTGCCCCTAGAACAGCTGTAATCAGTTGTGGAATGCTGTAGCACATGGTTTAGTGCTTCTGAAAATTTAATTACAGATCTGAAATCTTTGCTTCTACGTTGTCATTTATTGCTGGTTGGTACTTGTTTGTACCTTGGTCACTTGTGTGACAGTTTGGGCCTGCGTTTGCTAATTTTTTGGTCACATTTGGGCTGAAAATCATGGCTGGCAGTAGTGACAGCAGTAATCTCATGCACATAAAGAAGCTTGAAGGAGCTCATAACTTTGCAGTTTGGCAAAAACAGTGCTACAATATCCTATTGCAAAAGAAGTAGGCAAAGCTGATTAAGACCAAAGGGGCAAAGCTTGTAGATATGGAACAGGATGATTGGGATGAGTTAAATGAGGTTGCACGCTCAACCATTGAGCTATTGATTTCTGATGCCTTGTTGTTCAACATTGAAGGTTTGGATTCTGCATATGCTGTTTGGACTTGACTGGAAGAACTGTATGCATAGAAGAATGCCGCAAGCAAAGTGTATTGGCTGAAAAAGCTTATGGATTTGTGTATGAAAGAGGATACAGCAATGTCTACTCACTTGAGTGAGTTTAACTCCATTTTCAGCCAGCTAGTTGCCTTGAAGTTCTTGATTGATGAAGAATTTAAGGCTATGTTCTTGCTTTGCACTCTTCCAAGTTGGGATACATTCAGGACTGCTATGAGCAATTCCAATGCGATTCTTTTGTATGCTGATGTAGAGAGTGCTCTACTGATGGAATAAGTGAATCGGCAGAACAATACATCCAGTAAGTCTTCTAGTGCTTTGCATACTAGGGGTAGATCACAGCAGAAAAGCAAATCTGATAGCAAGGGATGCAGTAAATCATGTTGAAAAGATGTTGAATGCCATCATTGTGGCAAGAAGGGTCACTTTAAACGTGATTGCTACAAATGGAAGAAAGAGAAAGGAAAGGGCAAGAAGACAGATGATAGCAAGGAAGAGAAGAAAGAGGGTCAACCCAGGAAGAGCAGTGTCAAAATTAAAGAGGTGAATGTAGTCACTCATAGCAGTGACAGTGGGAATGACGTACTTTTGATCTCTTCACACTTTGGTGCATATGCTTTACTTGCAGATACAGATGATGACATGCATACTTGGATTCTCGATTTAGGTGCCTCCTTTCATGTCACCCCTCATCGAGAGTGGTTCTCTGCCTATATAGAGGGTCGACATGGTGTTGTCCATCTTGGGGACAACTATATATGTGACATTGCAGGTATTGGCAGTGTGCAATTGCAGTTTCAGCATGGTTCTGTGTTCACACCTCAGCATGTACAGCATGTACCTCAGCTCAAGAAAAGCTTGATTAGCAATGGGTAGCTAGATGATGATGGATTTCATACCACCTTTGGTGATGGGAAATGGAAGATCTGTAAGGAATCTAGAGTGATTGCCAGAGGTTGTAAAAGTGATACCTTGTATCCTCTCCATGTATCTAGTGTGAGTGATCATGTTGTTGCCATGACTCAGCAGCCAAGTGTTTCTTTGTGGCATGGCCGGTTGGGACACGAGTCAAACAAGAATGAAAGTGCTTTCTCGTTTGGGTTACATGCCTTGTCTTCGTTATGCTGATTTTGAGCATTGTGATCATTGTGTTTATGGTAAACATGCACAGACGTCTCATAAAAAGTCTATTTCGCTGAAATCTTCTCCTCTAGAATTAGTACATTCAGACGTATGTCAAATGCCAGGATTATCTTTAGGGGGAAATAAATATTTTGTTACCTTTGTCGATGATGCTACACGGAAGGTCTGGGTTTATCCTATTCGTAGCAAGGATGAAGGGCTTGATAAGTTTAAAAAATTCTTGGCATTGGCTGAAAATCAGACTGATAAGACACTTAAGTGTCTTCGCTCTGACAATGGTGGGGAATATGTGTCCAAGGCCTTTCAGGCATTTTGTGACAGCAAAGGGATAAAGGGAGCTCACTGCCCCTCATAATCCACCCCAAAATGGAGTTACAGAGCGTATGAATCGAACCATACAGGATAAGGTCCGTATGATGCTGTCTCATGCTGCATTACCCCATGGTTTTTGGGCAGAGGCTGTTATGACAGCCGTACACTTGATAAATCGGTCACCAAACAGGTCTTTGGGGGGGGGGAGTTTCCCAAGAAGTGTGGGCAAGCAAGCCATCTTCATATGCTCACCTAAAAGTGTTTGGCTGCGAGGCTTCTGTGCACATTCGTAAAGAAAAACGCAGCAAACTTGAGCCAAAGTTTTGTAAATGCATTTTCCTAGGATATGGTGACAAGGGTGAAATGGGGTATAGATTGTGGGATCCCTAGAAAAGGAATGTGTACGCAGTAAGGATGTTATCTTCCGGGAAGATCGTATGCTTAAACAACCCGAAAAAATTGAGGAGGTCCGTAGGTTGTATTCCGAGAAGAAATACCTTTTGGACAGCAAAATGTGCCCGTTGTACAACATCAAATACCTGCTGTAAATTAACCTGTAAATGCAGAAAACAATGCTGGAAATGATCAGCCAGCTATTGCCCATGATAATGAGCGACTACATGTGCAGGAACAGCCAGGACAATAAGCTGTAAATGCTGATTTGCAGGTTGAAATGCCAGGACAACATGCTGAAAATGAAAATTTGTAGGAACAGCCTGCAAAAAATGATCATTGGGTTAGGAGATCATCTAGGGCTACTAGACAACCTGATAGATTTGTTCCTAGTGCAAACAATATGGCTGATTATGTCATGTTGACAGATTGTGGTGAACCGACTTGCTTCAAGGAAGCAATGGACAAGATAGTAAGAAATGGTATAAAGCCATGTTGTCAGAAATGGAATCTCTTGAAAAAAATGGCACTTGGGATTTGGTGCAGTTGCCTAAAGGGCAGAAAACACTTCAATGCAAATGGGTTTACAAGATGAAGGTCACTTCTGGTTCCTCACCAAAGTACAAAGCAAGATTGGTTGCGAAGGGGCACAAGCAGGAACATGGAATCGACTTTGATGAGATCTTCTCTCATGTAGTCAAAATGACCACATTGAGAACCATTTTGGGCTTGGTTGTAGTTGAAGATATGGAGCTCATACAGATGGATGTAAAGATTGCATTCTTACGTGGTGATCTGTATGAAGATATATATATGCAGCAGCTTGAAGGGTTTGTGGAAAAAGGGAAAGAGAAGATGGTATGTAAACTCAAAAGGAGTTTCTATGGGCTGAAACAAGCACTAATAATGGTATCATAAGTTTGATACATTTATGTAGTTTCAAGGTTTCCATAGAAGTCAAGTGGATCACTGCTTGTACACTAAGAAGGCAGCAGATGGCAGCCTGATTATCTTGGTTCTGTATGTAGATGACATGTTGATTGCTGGCAGGGATACTCATGCCTTGGACTCATTGAAGCAAAGTCTTCATGGCAGCTTTGACATGAAGGATCTTGGTGATGCAAATCACATTCTTGGCATGCGAATACTCAGAGATGGGTCAAAAGGATTACTCTATCTATCTCAGCAGGAGTATATATCTCCAAGGTTTTGAAGCGTTTCAATATGGAGGGGGGAAAAGCAATTGGCGTTCCATTGCCTCCATATGTGAAACTCAGTGTAGAGGACAACCCTACATCTGATGATGAGAAGGCTGAAATGGCCAAGATACTATATATTTCAGTTGTTGGCAGTTTGATGTATGCTATGGTTGCTACACGTCCTGACATTGCCTTTGTAGTGGGAGTGGTTAGCAGATACATGGCAAACCCCAGCAAAAAGCATTGAGAAGCAGTGAAAGGTATTATGAGATACCTCAAAGGCATAAAGGAGTTGTGCATCTGCTTTGGAAAGCAGAAGGCATTTGTTGTTGGCTTTACAGATGCAGACTATGCTGGTCATGCAGATTGTAGAAAGTCTACTTTTGGGTGTGTGTTTACTTTAACAGGAGGGGGTCTCTTGGATCTCCAGGGTACAAAAGCGTGTTGCATTGTCTACTACAGAGGCAGAGTATGTGGCTGCCACTGAGGCATGCAAGGAGGCTTTATGGCTTTCACGTGTGGTGGGAGAGCTTGGCGTTACAGAGTTACCTGTTCTCCATTGTGATAGTCAAAGTGCTATCATGCTAGCACGGAATCTTGTCTTTCATGCAAAGACAAAGCACATACAGGTAAAGTATCACTTCATTAGAGATGTACTTGACAACAAGAGTATTGAGCTTGTCAAAGTGCATACAGATGATAACCCTGCAGACCTTCTCACGAAGGTCTTCTAGTAGAGCGGTTTGCTTATTGCCGACAGATGATGGGAGTTGGTCTTCTAGTAGAGCGGTTTGCTCATTGCCGACAGATGATGGGATTTGGATAGATATGTGTAGTTCAGCTTTGTACATACCTAGACTTACCTGATTCTTTTCTCATGTTAAGACACATTGCCTTTAGGTGGGAGGTTGTTGGGAATAAAGGTCCTCGTGCCTTTTAATGTGCTTGGCTGTGAATACACCCTTAGCACTTGTACTTACACATATATATCTATCTAAAAACCTAAAGTGGTACACTTGTCATTGTACCCAAAAATCGTGCATACTCTTTGCTCTCACTCACTCTCTGTCTCGCTGGTGCTAGCAACCACTGACTGTCTCGGTCTTCGTGACTCCCGGTCACTATAGTTGGAGATTGACCACATGATTAAAGGTGACTTGGTTGATGCTTACTTTAGTTGTACCAAAGATCTCAATAAACAGCTTCCTAATTTTGATGAGATTATTCTTAATGCATCGCTTGTGTCCATTGTATTGGCTGCTTTGTCAGAGTCGTATCAAAGCTTTGCAACTACTCTTTATTTGTTGGCAAGAGATAATGCTGATTTATACACTTTTGATGGGTTGGTCTCTTTGCAAACATTTACAGCTACAGTGTAATGTGTATGGTCTAAGTCATAGAAAGAGGGAACGCTCGTTCCGAGCCTCAGGAACCGATTAACGCGTTCCGGCATGTGTCTACTAGCGAAACACCCATGGAACGTTCCTGTCCGTTCCCAACCCTGTTCCTACCCGTTCCGGGCTGTTCCAGCAGCCGTTCCTTGTTTGGAATGGCCGTTCCTTGGAATCAGACTGTCTCGCTTGCTCTCGCCTCTGTCGCCTGCCTTGGAATCAGAGTGTCTCGCTTGCTCCCGCCTCTGTCGTCTGCCTTGTCCGCCTACCTCGCCTGGGCCCTACCTGCTCCTGCCTCTCCTGCCCGCCTGGCCTGCGGCCCCCCGCCTCTCCTACCTGCCTGGCTTGACTCTCCTGCATGCCTGTTCTCTCTCTCTCTCTCTCTCTATATATATATATATATATATATATATATCTATATATATATATATATATATATATATATATATATATATATATATATATGCCATTCCCTCCGTTCCCGTTCCCTAACTTTAGACGTTCCTTCCGTTCGAGGGGGGTCTCATTCCCGTTCCTGTTCTCGTTCTTCCCCGTTCTTGGTAACTACGGTCTAAGTGCCTATTAGTTGTGTTTCACACTTGCACGAAGAACATTGAGGTGCATTATCATGATGTCAAACACATAACAATTTTGCATATGTATTTACTGAAGCTCTTTCAAGAGAAAAGTTTGAAGCCTCCCGCAAGGATTTAGGCTTACTACCATTTGGGGATTAATCTACCATTCCATATACACATTCACATCATTCACTCTATGGAGGTTTGCTAAACTTATTATGGTTCTCCATTTTTCTAGTGTAAATGCTCCCTTATCCAAAGCTACTTTTTACCTTCTAGTTGGAGAAGGGTCTTTTCACTCATGTCAACACCCACTAAAGGTGTGGTACTATCCTTAGGGATTGCACTTTCAGTCTATCATTTTCACATTAGTGGATGTGGCCTTTCAACAATCTTAAAAAAAAAAAAGGCAATTGTTCTAATCACAAAAAAAGTAAAAGATTACAAGATTATAAGATCCAAGATGAGTCTAAGCCATCGTGCATAAACTTCACTTCCAAGCAAGCTTTGATCCTTCTCACCTTTCAACTGGTATCAGAGCTCGGCTTCCCGACTTCCCGAGCTTGGTTCGTGGCATTCTTAGCTTCCATTCAAATACCTACAGCATTGGGTCTCCTTCCTGGCAGCCATAGCCGACCTTGTCGAGCTCCCGTCACTCCTCGGCTTCCCGAGCACCTTCTTGGCCTATTGAGGCACCTTTAAGGCATTGCTATAGAGGTATTGAGTGTTCTTTCAGTGCTTTCATTCAGTTCTCAGGTTGCAGTCAATCAGGGCAGCCATAGCTCAAACCCTTGGAGCTTGTATCTTACTTCCTCTTGCATTTGGACACTTGAGGCTTGTTGTGTGTCTCCCTGGGCACCCCCTGGAGCCTCTAATCATTACCATTGAGGCCACGTGGATGTACAGTAGCAGAAGCATACATCAGCAAATTTGCGCCATTTTTTTGGCTGATCTGGACAGCATAACGCAATAACACCTACTCCTCAGTGATGGCTATGTCATGCTTCTTCAGGCTTGGCAATGTACTTGGCAATGGTCTTCAACATGTGTTGAAGCCTCCTTGATCATTGGCATCGGATTTGGGTCTGATCTCTACATTCCTAGGACTGTTTACAGTAGTCCCACAGTCATGTTATATTCTTTCTACTTAACCGGTTTGGTACCTATTGATGCCCGATTGTTTGGGGGATGCAAGGCACATGGTATGCCATCATTTTGGACTGATTTGCTTGCTGAAAATGCTCAGTTTCGAATAGTAATCACTGTTGTACAACAATGGGCTTAAGCCTATTACTTCATGTTTGGTTATGCCTATTGGTTTCGAGCTATGTCTTTGGGATATGCAATGAAGTATTGACCTTTGGGGTAAGACATCGAGCTTGTCCTTGGTTCCAGATCTTCATTTGAGCTTGAGGTTGGCTTTGGAATGCATTTGATGCTTTGTCTTGGATGTACATATGGCATGTATGTTACCTATATCTGACCGGTCTTGACATGCTTGGCCTAAGCCACTACTACATGCTAGTTACATTATTTGGAGCCGATTGCTACTAGTGCCTTGTCTTGGCTTATATCTAGATTCACGGAAGTTACTTGGGATATTTCTTGGCTTTAAAGAGTTGTATTTGGGATACAGTTGATGTCTATGGATGTTTTAATTGGAGGCTACAGAGCCTATATGCTCATGATGTCTTATTGATGTCTGGTCTTGGATCTTTCGTCACTGGTGCTCTCATATGCCTTTCTTGAGCTTCTTGGCTTGATCCATACGGCTTTTGTGCAAGTGGGAGTATCTTTGGATACTTGATAGACATTGAGTGGGTGATTTATGCTATTGAGCTTTGAGTCTTCTGAGACTGGGATCTTCTTCACTTGGATGTTGCATGGTTGATATGTTGTGGTCCGCATATATGTACTTGGGCTAATTTGGGCTTTGCACTCCCTGAGCATACACCTCTTTATGTCAGGTCTTGCTAGTGTTGTGTACACTTTACTCTATTACAAAGGGGGTGTGCCGGCTTATTGACGAATTCGTTTGACATGCTTGGGTGTTTGCTTGATGTCCGTATAACTGTCATATGTTGATTTATGCCCGCTTGATGCTGGTTATGCTTTGACAGTCAGTGGTTGACTTGGTGCATTGATTTTGCCTACAGTTTGCTCTCATTGTACTTGGCTGTAATTTATTACAGCAAGTAGTTATGCATGGATTGATGTGGAATTTTCATGCTGAATCATTCTGATTTTATGTACTTTTGATGGTACTTGGTGGGCAGCATCATTAGCTATCAGTTTTGGTCATTTTGCCTTGTTTTTGGTGGTATTTTGACCGTTTACAGTAGAAAACAACAAGCAGTTTTAAACTGTCTGCACTGTTTTGGACTGCATTACGGGTTCTTCTTCCATTGACAGTGCTATCTTCAACATCATTAAGCTTGATGGTATGAATTATGCCTATTGGAAGAGGCAAGTTTGGCAGGTATTAGTGCAGAAATCGCAGATAAAGCCACTAAGGATGCATGGCGAGTAGCCTGAAACAATGACCGATTACGAATGGGATGAGCTTGATGAGTTATGCAAGTCCACCCTCATCTTGTCTCTCACTGAACATGTGCATTATAATGTGGTTGAGGAAGCACAGAGTGCTTGGCAGCTTTGGGATAAGATCAAAAACCTCTATGACAAGAAAAGTCCAGCAAGTCAGATGTATTGGTTGAAGCAACTTATGGACCTGTACATGAAGGAGAATATGATGATGTCTGCTCACTTGAGCCAGTTTCATGCTATTCTCAAGAACTTGACTTCGCAGGGTATTACCTTTAATGATGAGGTTACTCCATTGTTTTTGCTTGGGACTCTAAGTGAGCCATGGGATGTATTCCGCACTGCCTTATGTGCTCCTGCTACTCTTTTGAACTTGCCTGATGTAGAGAGTGCTCTTCTGCAGGAAGAGATCAACCGTAAGAACTTGGATGCCTCTCGTGTGTCGCATGCTTTGACTGTTAGAGGTAGAGATGGTAATGGAAAGAATGATCGTGGGTATGGACGTGGTAGAGACTTGCAGAAGTCTAGGTCCAAGTTGCGTGGTAAGTCGCGCAGTAAGTCTCGCGGGAGAAATGCTAATGTGACCATGTCATCATTGCGGCAAAAAGGGCCACATACGCCCACAGTATCATGAGTTGTGCAATGAGAAGCGCAAAGAGAAGGGGAAAGACAAAGTACAGGAAAAGTCCTCTAATCGCAGTATGGTACCTGCAAAATCCAGTGTGAAAATCGAGGAGATAAATGCCATACAGACTGATGACTCCGATGGGGAGTACATACTTGCAGCTAGTTCTTGTGATGCTATATCGTTGACCGATGTTCACTCTATGTATGCGCAGTGTTGGCTTTTAGATTCTGGTGCTTCATTTCATGTTATACCATGCCATGAGTGGTTCCACTCCTACCGCACTGTCTCTGGTTCAGTTCGCTTGGGTAATGACAGGTCACTTGCTATTGTTGGCATTAGGGATGTACGGCTGCAGTTTTCTACTGGTAGTACTTTTCTGTTACATGATACACGTCATGTACCTGCGCTTACACGCAGCCTTATGTCTACAGGGCAGCTTGATGATGCTGGATTTCATGTTTCATTTAGGGATTTTGGTTCAAAGATTACCCGTAGCAGACTTGTGCTTACTAGAGGTGCCAAGGCTGGCAGCCTCTATTCTCTTGTCGTTGATGGGTCCTCTCTTGACCATGTTTTGTCAGTCTGTTCCATTCCACATGCATCTCTTTGGCATGATCGTTTGGGCCATATGTCCTTAAAGGGAATGAAAATGCTTTTTGGTTTGTAGTACTTACCGCCCCTTGACTATGCATGTTTTGATTCATGTGAGCATTGCCTTTATGGCAGACAAACTAGGAATAGGTATAAGAAGTTTGGTAGGATACGCATGAGTGAGCCCTTGGCATTGATACATTCGGATGTCTGTGGGTCCATACCCTGTCGGTCTATGGGTAGTGCAAAGTATTTTGTGACGTTCATTGACGATTTTTCGCGTAAAGTCTGGGCTTACCCTATTAAGCTTAAGTCAAAAGTCTTGGTTGTGTTTCAGATATAGCTTGCATTGGTTGAGAACCAGGCTGGGTATAGACTGAAATGCCTTAGGACTGACAATGGGGGAGAATATGTGTTACGTGCCTTTGAGCAACTATGTGACGAGAGGGGTATTAAGCGTTAGTTGACCGCCCCCTATATCCCACCCTAGAATGGTTTGATTGAGCGGATGAATAGAACCATCCAGGAGCATGTATGCAGTATGCTTAGCCACACATGCCTACCACAAAGCTTTTGGGCTGAGGTAGTCACTACAGCTGTGCATGTCATAAATAGATCACCTTCTAGTGGTTCGGATTTCCAGGTTGCAAAGGAGGTATGGATAGGGAAACCTCCGTCTTATGCGCATCTACGTGTCTTTGGATGTGAGGCATTCTGCCATGTGCCTAGGGACAAGCGTACTAAGTTAGATCCTAAGAGTGCCAAATGCATTTTCTTTGGCTATGGAGATGTAGGCGAGATGGGTTACCGCCTCTGGGATCCGCAGGCGCAGAAAGTCATCCATAGCCATGATGTAGTTTTCCATGAAGACAAGATGCATCGACAGCTTGAGAAGGTGGTAGAGATACGCAGGGTTATATTCCAGGAGGAGCCCCGTATTTCAGTACAGTCTGCACAGCCAGATGGTCAGCCTACAGCAACAATTGGTACACATGGCCAAGGTATTGGACAGGTAGCAAAGCTTGCCGTGAGACGGTCTACTAGAGATAGACGTCCACCTGATAGATTTGAGCCCTCGATGCATTATGTCTTGGTTACAGATGCAGGAGAGTCTCTCACCTATGATGAGGCTATGTGTAGGGGTGACAGTCACTCTTGGGAGAGGGCTATGCAGTCTGAGATTGACTCCTTGCACAAGAATATGACTTGGGATTTGATTGCATTGCCTCAGGGCAAGAAGACTTTTCCATGCAAATGGGTGTACAAGTTGAAAAGTACCCTTGGACACCCCAAGCCAGCTTATAAAGCAAGACTTGTTGCTAAGGGTTTTAAATAGGAGCTTGGAGTTGACTTTGATGAAGTGTTTTCTCCTGTGGTCAAGATGACCACCCTATGCTTGGTTTTGGCCTTAGTCGCACAGCTTGACTTGGACATGCATTAGATGAATGTCAAGATTGTATTCTTGCATGGGGATTTGCATGATGAGATTTACATGGAGTAGCCTAAGGGCTTTGCAAAATCTGGCAGGGAGCACCTAGTGTGCAAATTGAAGAAAAGTCTTTATGGCTTAAAGCAGACACCTAAGGAGTGGTATCATAAGTTTGATGCCTTATGCAATCACAGGGTTATAGCAGGAGTGCTATGGATCCGTGTCTTTACATGAAGAAAGCCCGTGATGGCTCATTGCTTATTTTGGTACTTTACGTGGATGATATGCTGATAGCAGGGAAAGCTCATGATGAGTTGGATGCTCTTAAATCTCAGTTGAAGAAGAGCTTTGAGATGAAGGATTTGGGACATGCCTCTCACATTCTTGGTATGCGCATTAAGCGCGATAGGCATCAGGGACTCCTCTACCTCTCCCAGAGGGAGTACATTCATAAAGTCCTTGAGCGTTTCCGCATGCAGGACGTAAAGCCTATTGGCTGTCCCTTACCTTCTTATATGAAGGTTTCAAAGGTCGATTGTCTGCAAATAGATAAGTAGAGGGCCGAGATGGCCAAGATTCCTTATGCATTAGCCGTGGGCAGTTTGATGTATGCCATGATAGCCACTCGTCTAGATATTGCCTTTGCAATTGGTGTTGTGGCACGCTATATGGCTACACTTGGCAAGAAACATTGGGACGCCGTGAAGGGTATCATGAGATACCTAAAAGGCACAACATATATGTGTATTTGCTATGGCAGCCAGGATACTGGAGTTGTGGGGTACACAGACTCTGATTATGCAGGACATGCAGATAGTAGGAAGTCCACTTTTGGCTATCTATTCATCTATGCTGGAGGTGCTGTCTCTTGGATGTCCAGGGTTCAGAAGTGTACGGCTCTCTCTACCACTGAGGCTGAGTATGTTGTAGCCAGTGAGGCTTGCAAGGAGGCCATATGGTTGGGCCATTTGGTTCGTGACCTTGGGATTGATACTATATCTACATTGCATTCGGATTCTATGAGTGCTATTCAGCTAGCCAAGAATCTGGTCTTTCATACGAAAATGAAACACATTGAGGTGAGGTATCACTTCAAATGTGGGGTCATGGAGGACGAGTCTGTTGATCTTGTCAAGATCTCCATTGATGAAAATCTTGTAGATCTGCTCACGAAAAGCATCACTACTGAGCGCTTTGCCTTCCTCAGGAGATTGATGGGCATTGGATGAGATGACATTTTTCCTCATCCTGTTGTACATGTGTACATTGTACTGTCTTTTCTTTTTTCTTCTCACTCATGAGTGGGATAGATTCGCCTTTAAGTGGGAGGTGGTTGGGGGTAAAGGCGCCTCTGCCTAGCCGCCCGTGTATTACTACACTGACAGTACCCGCCACTACACACTGCAGGTGGCGAGCGCATGTCACCGTTATTCTTTATTCTTTTAGTGACAGTTTGAATAAATGAAGGTCCGGTCACACATTGTGACTGTTGGAGTTCCCATTTGTATCTCTCTCGTATTGCTCTTGCTCTCCGCCATAGCTCACCTCCAAGCAAGCCTCGATCCTTCTCACCTTTCACCCTGTTGACTCCAAGTCTTGGAGCCAATTTTTGGCACACATCTTGAGGTTGCTGCAAAACCCTAATTTTTGCTGTAGACTAGGGTTTACAACAGAGAAATCTGAAATTTCTCAGCCTTCGGTAATCTCAATGCTGTAATTTTCAGAGCAAGGCCCTGTCTCTCTACAGATTGTAGATGCAAAGAATTGAAGAAATCAGTCATTTATTACTGTTGCCTTGTCTCAATAGCTTGTAGATGCTGTCACTTGCTGTTGATTGGTCTTCTCCTGCTCTTGGCTACCTCAGAAGGTTCTCCAATGGTTGCAAATCAGACCAGCATCATCTTCTCTCTCTCTCTTGTAGGCTGAATGTACTACAATGCCTCTCTCCAACCTCTAAAGACGTTTTTCAGTCTTGTATGGGCATTTTTGACAAGTGACAGCCTTCCCAATTGGTTTTTCCAGCATCAGATTGGCACTAGGTACCATTAAACGACAATCCATTTCCGAGTGTCTCTGCGCCATCTTTAACCATTGGATTGGCATTAGGTATCATTAAATGCCACTTCTCTAGTATCACCAATTGACACTTATGGTCAAATGTTGGGATGTAAAGGTCCTTTATTCACCTCCGTGTATTTTACACGTGTATTGTTATGTTGTACATGTGAATGCACCCTTACGGGCCCTAAGTATAAATACATTTTATTCTTTGTGTACCAACACATTGTTGGTACACCTAAATCAGCTCGTCACTCTCACTCTCACTCACTTGCACATTTCACCTGCTGCAAATCTTCACGCTTCCGCTACCCGCGCTCTCCAACAATTGGTATCAGAGCTTCGGATAAGGTGCTCGCGCTCCTCGGAGTCCGGGTGAGACATCTCCAATGTTTCGCTCGCGCGAAATCAACAGGTCGTTTTTGACAGGTGACAACAGATTCAGTCAGGCGACAGGTCGTTTTTGACTTGGCAGGTAGGGACAGGTCGTTTTTTGACCTGGCGGCAGCAGGACAGGTCGTTTTTGACAGGCGACAGCAGATTCAGTCAGGCGACAGGTCATTTTTGACCTGGCAGGCAGGGACAGGTCGTTTTTGATCAGGCGGCAGCAGGACAGGTCGTTTTTGATCAGGCGGCAGCAGGACAGGTCATGCTTGATCAGGCGACAGCAGGCAACAGGCTGGCGACAGCTTCCGTGGCATCAGGCGGCAGTTTCCAGGTCACGACAGCAGGCGGCTGGTCAACGGCAGCAGATTCGTCACTTTTTTCAGGCATTTTTCCTTAAATTTTTTAAATTTCCTGCAAGCAGGCCCTTACTGACGGGGGTTCACGCGTGGAAGCACAGTTTTTAGATTTGTGCAAATTTGAGCCTGGAAATTTGGGGCTTTTCCCAGATTTGATGCTGTTTATGCTCGACAATGACATCTATGTCAGAAATTGCAGACATTGTGCGCATTAACCTCAATTAATTTGGGGATTTTGCCAAATTTGTTGGAATTTTGCTCATCCGAGTAAAATTTCTTGGCATTGGACCAATAAAAATTGGGGTTTTTCATGTATTGATGTAATTTTGCTCAACTGAGTCAGTTTGGCTGACATTTGCGCACATTTGGACCTGGAAATTTGGGATTTTATGCAGAATTTGATAAATTTCTGCATTATTTGTTGTGCGGCGGCTGGTTTATGTAAAAACAGCAAATGATTATTGCTGGTTGGGCAAGAACAGCAGTGTATTTGCTGGTTAAGCTTGTGCTCTTGCAGAATAGTGAACTTACACTTGTGTTTGTGATAAAAATGGCTGCAACTTCTTCCAGTTCTAACATTAAGAGTTTGATGGAAATCAAATGGTTTGATGGTCAGGGTTTTGATCTTTGGAAAGATCGTATGCAGGGCATATTGTTCTTAAAGGATTGTGAGGATACTTTGCAGAAGGATAAACCCGCACAAATGTCTGAGGCAGATTGGGCCAAAGTCAATAAAAAGGCTGTGGCTTATATAAAGATGGGTGTCACTGATGACATTTTGACAGACATTAAGGGTTTAGACACTAATCATGCAATATGGGAGAAGTTGAAGACTACCTATGAGATCACCACACCCGTTAATCAGGTGCATTTAATGCGCAAGTTGGTGAATATGCAGCTGGATGAGTCCAAGTCTGCAGCTGAGCACTTGAGTGCTTTTACTGGTATTTTAAATCAGCTCAAGGATGCTAATTTAGATTTTGATGATAAGTTGAGGGCAATCTTTTTGATCATGACATTGCTTGACTCTTGGGAGACTTTGGTTGTTTCTCTCAGTAATAACCCCAATCTCACATATGATGGTATGAGGGGTTCAATCTTGAATGAAGAAATTAGACGTAAGTCTAGTGGAGAAGGCAGCAACTCAACTTATAATGTTAGAGGCAGGGCTGAAAAGAAAAATGCAAATGCTGGACAGAGAAGCATGAGCAAGAGCAAAGGAAAAGAAAAGAGTGGTGTTACATGCTATCAGTGTGGTCGGAAGGGCCACAAGAAGCCTGATTGCAGGTATTACAAGAAGGAACAAGAGAGAAAGAAGAATGCAGGAGACAAAAAGAAGAAAGAGGAAAAGACAGATGCATTTGAGGCAGGCAAAGGCAAGGAAAAGGCCAATGTGGCCTCCAGTGTTGTCATAGAGGAGCTCTCGGATGCAGAGGCTGATGTATTATGTGCAGTCGATTATGATGCCCTTGTATGTCACATGCAGGATATGCAGATCACCAAGGCTGATGTGATTGATGCACTTTTGTCAGTTGATGATGGTGTCACTGTGACTTGGATTGTAGACTCTGGTACCTCTTTCCATGTGACTCCATGCTTGGAGTGCTTTGCTACTTTTGATGCAGGCTGTTATGGCAAGGTTTACCTTGGAAATAATCATGCTTGCAGCATTGATGGGATTGGCACCATACACTTGTCTTTGGATAATGGGCAAGAACTTGTGTTGAAAGATGTCAGATATGTGTCTGGTATCAAGAAGAGTTTACTATCTGTTGGACAGCTTGACTTGCATGGTTACACCACACTGTTTGGTGGCGGTTTGTGAAAATTAAAAAGGGGTTCCATGCTGATTGCTAAAGGAACCAAGAAGGGCACTTTGTATTGTCTGCACTGTAAAGCTTTGAATGGCAAGTTTCTTGCAGTTGCTGAAATTGGCTGTCATTTGGAGTTATGGCATAAGAGATTAGGCCATATGAGCCAGAAAGGACTTGATATAGTGTGTATAGCAAACCCAGAGAGAGAAAAGTAACACAGAAGATGATGAAAGATGAATCATGCTGATGAATGAATCTTATACAAGGGTATCGTAGCACAAAGGAACCCCTGAAGTGCAGGAAGACTGCTGAAGAAGCCTTTGAGTCTGCAAACGCAAGATGAGGAGGTCTTACTTGGAGTATGGAGACTGCTGTCCAAGGGTGAGGAGCCTCTGAATCTACAATCGTAGGGATGAAGAGTGGTACCTATGAGCAAGGAACCGATGAAGCCTCCATCTGCAAACACAAGCCTGATGAGGTAATGCCAGCCGCTGGGAGTGACGCTAGGTGGTGAGGATGAGCCAGATGCTGAAAACACAGATGAAGATCGGCTTTGGGAGTGAAACACTAGCTGTGGAGTGATGTCACACGGAAGTGAAGTAGTGAGGAACCAAACGCAAGGTGCAACTACCTCTATGAAGGTGACACTTGTTGGAGAGAGATGCCAAATGGTGAGGAACCTCCTTGGCAGCCAAATGCAAGAAGGTGGAGCCACCAGAAGGGTGAAGGATGACGCTAGATAGGGCGGATGTTGACGCGAAGAGAATGTGGACTCCAAACGCAAGGTATAGAAGCATAGAAGATGCTGTTGCCAACAATGGAGGATGAATGCTAGCTGAAGAGGAGCACACTACCACCATAAACGCAACCAATTGGAGATGAAGGTTGGTTCTAGGAGAGTGTGGAGATGGTGGTAGGAGAGAAGAGAGAGAGATGATGGAAGAGAGAGAGTGTCAGAAGATTGACGAAGAGAGAGTGGGAGTCACGGATGTAGAGCTCGGAGGTCGCGGGATCGAGACATGTAGTGACTGTTAGTAGCAGAAAGATAGAGAGTGAGAGAGTAGAGTAGTGGGGATAGAGAGAGTGAGCACGAATTGTGGGTACAATCAAGTGTGTACCTCTTTAGGTTTTTAGATATATATATATATATATATATATATATATATATATATATATATATATATATATATATATATATATATATATATATATATATATATATATATATATATATGAAAGTACAAGTGCTAAGGGTCTGTTCATATCCGAGTACATTTAAAAGGCACGAGGGCCTTTATTCCCAACACCCTCCCACCTAAAGGCAATGTGCCTTAAGAGGAGAAAACATCGGCTAAGTCTAGGTATGTACAAAGCTGAAATACATATATCTATCCAACCCCCATCATCTGTCGGCAATGAGCAAATTGCTCTGCTAGAAGACCCTTTGTGAGAAGGTCTGAAGGATTATCATTTGTATGCACTTTGACAAGCTCAATGCTCTTGCTGTCAAGTACATCTCTAATAAAGTGGTACTTCACCTGTATGTGCTTTGTCTTTGCATGAACGACGGGATTCCGTGCTGGCATGATAGCACTCTGACTATCACAATGGAGAACATGTAACTCTGTAATGCCAAGCTCTCCCACCAGACGTGAAAGCCATAAAGCCTCCTTGCATGCCTCAATGGCAGCCACATACTCTGCCTTTGTAGTAGACAATGCAACACACTTTTGTAGCCTGGAGATTCTAGAGACTGCTCCTCCTGTGAAGGTAAACACATACCCATAAGTGGACTTTTTGCAATCCGCATGACCAGCATAATCTGCATCCGTAAAGCCAATGATAGATGCCTTCTGCTTTCCAAAGCAAATGCAAAACTCCTTTGTGCCTTTGAGGTATCTCATAATACCTTTCACTACTTTCCAATGCTTTTTACCAGGGTTTGCCATGTATCTGCTAACCACTCCTACAAAGGCAATGTCAGGACGTGTAGCAACCATGGCATACATCAAACTGCCAACAACTGAAGCATATGGTATCTTGACCATTTCAGCCATCTCAGCATCAGATGTAGGGCTGTCCTCTGCACTGAGTTGCACATATGGAGGCAATGAAACCCAAATTGTTTTCCCCCCTTCCATATTGAAACGTTGCAAAACCTTGGAGATATACTCCTGTTGAGATAGATAGAGTAATCCTTTCGACCTATCTCTGAGTATTCGCACGCCAAGAATGTGATTTGCATCACTAAGATCCTTCATGTCAAAGTTGCCATGAAGACTTTGCTTCAGCGAGTCCAAGGCACGAGTATCCCTGTCAGCAATCAATCATGTCATCAACATACAGAACCAAGATAATGAGACTGCCATCTGCTGCCTGCTTCGTGTACAAGTAGTGATCCACTTGACTTCTATGGAAACCTTGAGACTACATAAATGTATCAAACTTATGATACCATTCTCTTGGTGCTTGTTTTAGTTCCTACAAACTCCTTTTGAGTTTACATACCATCTTCTCTTTCCCTTTTTCAACAAACCCTTTAGGTTGCTGCATATATATGTCTTCATGCAGATCACCATGTAAGAATGCAGTCTTTACATCCATCTGTATGAGCTCCATATCTTCAGCTGCAACCAAGCCCAAAATGGTTCTCAAGGTAGTCATCTTGACTACAGGAGAAAAGATCTCATTAAAGTCAATTCCATGTTCTTGCTTGTACCCTTTCGCAACCAATCTTGCTTTGTACTTTGGTGAGAAACTAGAAGTGACCTTCATCTTGTAAAGCCGTTTGCATGGAAGTGTTTTCTGCCCTTTAGGCAACTGCACCAAGTCCCAAGTGCCATTTTTCTCAAGAGATTGCATTTCTGATAACATGGCTTTATACCATTTTTTGCTGTCTTGTCTGTCCATTGATTCCTTGAAGCAAGAAGGTTCACCACAGTCTGTCAACATGACATAATCAGCCACATTGTTTGCACGAGGAATGAATCTATCAGGTTGTCTAGTAGCCCTAGATGATCTCCTAACTCAATGATCATTGTTTGCTAGCTGTTGAGCATTTTCAGCTTGCTGTCTTGGCATTTCAGCCTGCAACTCAGCATTAACAGCTTACTGTCCTAGCTGTTCTTGCACATGTAGTCGCTCATTATCATGGGCAATAACTGGCTGATCATTTCCAACATTATTTTCTGCATTTACAGGTTCATTTATAGCAGGCATTTGTTGCTGTACAGCGGGCAAATTTTACTGTCCAAAAGGTATTTCTTCCCGGAATACAACCCTACGGACCTCCTCAGTCTTTTCGGGCTGTTTATGCATGCGATCTTCCCGGAAGATAACATCATTGCTGTGTACTACTTTCCTTTTCTCGGGATCCCATAATCCATATCCCATTTCACCCTCGTCACCATATCCTAGGAAAATGCATTTACAGGACTTTGGCTCAAGTTTGCTGCGTTTTTCTTTACTACTGTACACAAAAGTCTCGCATCCAAACACTTTCAGGTGAGCATATAAAGGTGGCTTGCATGACCACACTTCTTGGGGAACTCCCCCCTCTCCCCGAAAGACTTGTTTGGTGACCGATTAATCAAGTGTATGGCTGTCACAACAGCCTTTGCCCAAAAACCATGGGGTAATGCAGCATGAGACAGCATCGTTTGGATTATGAGGAGCAATGAACTCTCTCTTGATCCATTTGCTGTCACAAAATGCCTGAAAGGCCTTGAACACATATTTCCCACCATTGTCTGAGTGAAGGCACTTAAGTGTCTTATTAGTTTGATTTTCAACCAATGCCAATAATTTTTTAAACTTGTCAAGCACTTCATCCTTGCTATGAATAGGATAAACCCATATCTTCCGTGTAGCATCATCGACAAAGGTGACAAAATATTTCTTTTTTCCTAAAGATAATCTTGGCATTTGACATACATCGGAATGTACTAACTCTAAAGGAGAAGATTTTAGCGAAAGAAACTTTTTATGAGACCAGCTTGACTCATGTGTCCCAACCGGCCATGCCACAAAGAAATACTTGGCTGCTCGGTCATAGCAACAACATGATCACTCACACTAGATACATGGAGAGGACACAAGGTATTACTTTTACAATCTTTGGCAATCACTCTAGATCCCTTACAGATCTTCCACTTCCCATCACCAAAGGTGGTGTGAAATCCATCGTCATCTAGCTAATCAAGCTCTTCTTGAGTTGAGGTACATGTCATACATGCTGAAGTGTGAAGACAAAACCATGTTGAAACTGCAAGTGCAAATTGCCAAGACTTGCAATGTCATTTGCATAGTTGTTCCCAAGATGGAAAATACCATGTCGACTCTCTGTATAGGTAGAGAACCACTCATGATGAGGGGTGACATGAAAGGAAGCACGTGAATCAAGAATCCAACTATGCATGTCATCATTTGTATCTGCAAGTTAAGCATGTGTACCAAAGTGTGAAGACAAAGAGTATGTCATTCCCACTGTCACTGTCATGAGTGACTACATTTACCTCTTTAATTTTGACACTGAGCAATTTCAGCAAACCCTCCAAATTTCACTGATCAATCTGTCACGATTGCATTAATACATGTTTCTGAAAGCATAAAACGGAAAAAATTTAGCAAAATTTCACAAGATTTTGCAAAAGCCCCAAATTTCTCGGGTCCAGATGTGCATCAATGTCAGCCAATCTGACTCAACTGAATAGAATTTCACCAATACAATAAAAGCCCCAAATTTTATGGATCCAATGCTGAGAAATTTCACTTAGATGAGCAAAATTTCAATAATTTTGATGAAATCCCCAATTCAAATGCGCACAATGTCTGTAATTTTTAACACAAATACCTCAATTTTGCATAAACAGCACTCAATCTGGAAAAGCCCCAAATTTCTAGGCCAAGATTGCACAAATTTGACCTTTTGTGCTTGCGTGAGAAAAAACCGTAGTGGAAGAGGAATTTCAAAAAATTTTAAAGGGAAAAAAAAGTAGGATGACGGGTCCGTTGATCCGTCAAGGCTGACACTGCCCATTCGTGTCACGCGGGTCCCATCAGTTGTTGCGTCGTTGCAGTCTTGTCGTGTCGCTGGTCATGCCCCGCTGGTCCCGTTGCGTGCCATGTAGTCGCCTGCTGTTAGCGCCCGTGAGGTCGTCGCCACACTGGTCAGCGTCACGTGTTGCTGCACACCTGCTCCCCCGCTCGATTGGTCGTTGACTGCCCACGCCTCCAGTCAGGTTTGCATCGCGTTGGTCCGTTTGAGAGAAGAAGCGTTCACTCCTTCTAGCTCACTTGTCAAGTCCTGCGACTTGACACTCCTTGGAAACACGAACGTTGTAACCAATGCTCTGATACCAGTTTGTAGAGCTCAGAGGGCGCGGGATCGAGATACGTAGTGATTGTTAGCTGTAGAAAGACAGAGAGTAAGAGAGCGGAGTAGTGGGGATTAGGTTTTTAGATAGATATATATATGAAAGTACAAGTGCTTAGGGTGCATTCACACCTGAGCACATTTAAAAGGCATGAGGGTCTTTATTCCCAAGAACGGACTGAAGGATCAGTCGTAAGGAATGAATGAGAGAGTGGCCTATAGATAGGCATTGTCAGTCTAGGGTGGCACCCCCTTTTTGGGGCTGCAAACCCTAAATTCAAAACATAGAAACACAAAAATGCAAACTGCGGGTGAAGGGTTTCTCAACAAGAAGGTCCTCCAATGGCTGCAAATCAGACCGGTAGCATCTCCTCTCTCTCTCTTACAGATTGAATGCACTTAAATGCCTCTCTCCATTCTCTAAAGATGTTTTTAATTCTTGCATATACATTTTTAACACGTGGCAGCCTTCTCAAATGGTTTTTCCAGTCTTATCTATAATTAAATATTAATTTTCAGTCTTTAAATATTGAAAATTAATCTAGTAATTATTTCGGTGTCGAGAAAAATAATGTGATTGGCCAATAATTAAATTGGCTAGGCAAATTGTGGAGTAGAAGCAGAAGCAGAGAGAGAGGGCATGCACATTAGTCGAGGTGCTCAATAGTATTGAATAGTAAGAGTGCGTGAGAGTGAGTTAACGGATAGGTGTGTACCAGTGTGGTATACACAAAGAATGAAATAATGTATTTATACTTAGGATACGGTACACTTACACTGCTAGGGTGAGTTCACGTGTGTGAAGTAATATATATGCGGGAGAGCGAAAAGAGCCTTTACACCTAACAACCTCCCACTTAAAGATCCAAAGCAAACCTTTAACCAACTCCCACAAGTCTAATGCAATGCTCATGTTGAGCCTTTGCAAGATTTTTAGTGAGAACATCTACAAGGTTATCCTGTGATTTGATCTTAGTTAGGGTGACTAGACCATCATCTAGAACCTATCTGATAAAATGATACCGAACATCAATACGTTTGGTACGTGCATGAAACATGGCATTCTTAGCTAGGCATACAGCACTCTGGCTATCACATCCAAGTACAAGTGTTTTGGTGGGCAGCTCAAAATCCTTGACCAAACGACCAAGCCAAACTGCTTCTTTTGAAGCTTCAGTGGCTAAAATATATTCAGCCTCAGTGGTAGAGAGTGCTACTATTTTTTGCAATCTAGAGGACCAAGAAACCGCCACACCAGTCAAGGTAAAGACGTACCCGCTAGTAGACTTGTGAGTATCCAAGTCACCTGCCATGTCTGCATCACAATACCCTTGTAGATTTAACGTACCCTTGCCATAGCAAATACATTTTCTTTGTGTGCCCTTAAGGTACCGTAAGATACATTTCACTACTTCCCAATGTGCTTTGTCAGAATTTGACATGAACCTGCTTACAACTCCCACTGCATAAGCAATGTCAGGTCTAGTGGCAACCATAACATACATGAGTGATCCACAAGCTCAAGCATAAGGAACACCCTTCACAGAACTGGCTGCCTTATCATCTTTTGGGCAATTTGCTTTGCTAAGCTTAAGATAAGGTGGAAAAGGTACACCAAGAGGCTTAGCATCAGCCCCATAGAAAAACGATCAAGTACTTTGCTGATGTACTTTTCTTGTGAGAGAAATAAGAGTTGTTGCTCTCTATCTTGTGTTATATGCATGCCCAAAATATGTTCAACTGTACCCAAATCCTTCATGGAAAAGGCT
Source organism: Lygodium microphyllum (assembly GCF_053477565.2). NCBI lineage: Eukaryota > Viridiplantae > Streptophyta > Polypodiopsida > Schizaeales > Lygodiaceae > Lygodium > Lygodium microphyllum. The sequence goes on along the minus strand of NC_141142.1, from coordinate 88,162,969 downwards.
GAATTCAACTATCTTTTCAATGCATTAATTTGGCTTTTATGCTTACGAGCAATAAGCATATCATCCACATAAAGCACAAGTATAATAAGGCTTTCATCACGAGCCTTCTTAATATATAAGCAGTGATCTGCACTACTCCTTTTAAATCCATGTGAGAGCATGAAGGCATCAAACTTTTTATACCAATGTCTAGGAGCCTGTTTCAAACTATACAAGCTTCTCCTAAGCTTACATACCAAATGCTCCTTTCCTTGTATAACAAAGCCTTCAGGTTGTTTCATGTACAACTCTTCTTCCATATCACCATGCAAGAATGCAGTTCTAACATCCATCTGATCAAGTTCAAGATCCATAGATGCTACAATGGCAAATAACACTCGAAGAGTGGTCATTTTGACATCAGGAGAAAATGCTTCCTGAAAATCAATGTCCTCCTTTTGTGTATAGCCCTTAGCCACAAGTTTGGCTTTGTATTTGGTTTGCCATCCACACATTTGATTTATAGACCTATTTGTTAGGAATGGCTTTCCTATCCTTGGGCAATGTAACCAAATCCCAAGTATCATTCTGATACAATGACTTCATTTCTTCCTGCATAGCTAGCTTCCACTTTTTCTTTAATTTAGATGATAAGGCCTCTTTATACGTAAGAGGCTAACCTTTATCTGTGAGGAAAATGCAATCCAAGGAAGGATCAAATCTTTATATAGGTCGTCTGACACATGTAGACCTTACCCAATGATGTGTGTTATCAGGTAATGGATCCACATCCAAGGGAATGCCAATGACCTCATTGTTTGGCTGCTGAACTGCATGTTCAGGTTGTTGTAATACAATTTCAAGTTGTTGTAATTCATTTTCAACATGCTGATTTTGGTGCTCAAGCTGATGTTTAACATCCTCTTGTTGCCCATTTTCTTCTGGCTCAATAATGATACGCTGATTGTCATAATCAGCATCAAAAGGAGCTGAATTTTTAGTGGCTGATGGTTGCTCAAGTGACTGATCATGCTAAAATTTAATTTTCTTTTTGTTTGAGTCATTAGATGTGACATTTTTCAGCAGCTTTGACTCATTAAATACCACATCCCGGTTGCGTAGCACCTTTTTCACACTTGGAACCCAAACTCTATAGCCCATTTCACCTTCATCTCCATAGCCCATGAAGATGCCTCAACGAGATTTCATGTCAAGTTTGGTTTTGCTATCAACAGGTACATGTACATAGAATTCACAGCCAAAGACCCTTAAGCAGTCATATGAAGCAGGTTTGCCAGACCAAACCTCTTCAGGGATGCCACTTTCAAGTGCACGATGTGGAGATCGGTTGCAAATATGCACCGCGGTTTTAAGTGCCTCTCCCCAAAACGATTGCGAGAGATTAGCTGTGGACAGCATGCAGTGAATCTTCTCACATAACGTGCGATTCATTTACTCAGCCACACCATTAGATGATGGATTGTAAGGGGATCAAAAGCTGGCAAACTTGCATCCTGTAAGTGACTCAAAATACCAGTGAAAGCATTCAAATGCTCTGAGGCAGGCTTAGACTCATCAAGCTTCAAGTTGACCAACTTCCGGACGAGATGTACCTGATTGACAGGAGTTATATTCTCATAAGTAGCCTTGAGTTTCTCCCAAACTACATAGGTAGTATCAAACCCCTTTATATCAACCAAGGTATCATCTGTGACAGCCATTTTAATGTAAGTAATGGCCTTTTTATTCATTTTAGCCCAATCATTTGTGAGAAATTTGGAATTGAGATGAGAGACATGAGAGTTTAGTGACTCTAATAGCTACAACGCTGGGAATCCCTATGGCCCAGCACTGGAATGGGGATAGTGGACCCTTCTACCACTTACCAACTTACTACTCACACTTAAAAACAGCATCCAAGCTCTTTGCCAATTTGTGTTTGCAAGGCGGACAGTTGCAAATGCTGTGTTTATATCTTTCTATATGACACAGACTTCTGAAACAACCAGCCAGCCTTCAACTGTCAACCGAACAAATAAAGTCATTTGCAGGTGTAAAATTGTCCTGAAATTTCTGTGAAAAATCTGAACTTGTACTGTGTCCCCTCCAATACTGTGTCGCAGCTGGAGGACCATCTACTCTGCCATCCTGTGGGAGCACCCAGCTCAGCAATGCAGTTTCAGTTGGTACTATAGGGGATTTTGTAGGCCTTTGGGCGTTTCAAGTAATAGCAGCATCTTGTTTTCAGAAAAGAACAGGAATCTGTATAGTTATTACAATGGGGAACATTTGTATGTACATGGTTTATTTGTAAAAATAGGTTTCTAGACCACACTAGAGTGGCAATTGCATAAGACAAGGCACTGAAAAGAACATTCACCAGCATGCATACTCACACACACCCAGAATTTGTTTTTAGTATAACATTATCATCACATATAGGTCTAGATGTCGATGGTATTGTGGTATTTGCTTCACATTTGTGAACCACCTGGTTTATACACTGCAACAATTTCTTTGTTATGTTTGGTTATAATGAATGGAGGAAAATTGGAAATACCTTTCTTACACATCAACAAACTAGAAAGGTTGTTTAAATGTTAAATTGTTTAGATTGTTTGACAACTACTGCTTTCACTTGTCTTCCACCGTATTCCAGTTTATATATTTGGATATGGATACAGAGCTGTCTATCTGTATCATCTTGACTAGGACTTGCCTTGAAGCTCCTTACTTTTGATGCAGATTTATGAGCTTATGCTGGTTTCAATTGAAAAAAACCTCTTATGCTCTTCATGCAACAGGCTCTTCCACAAAAGGAGATTGATGTAAGAGTTAGGGAATTGCCCTCACGGATAATCGTTGAGAGACCTTTCCTGGTATGTGCCTTCTTTGTTATACAGATGTGTTGAAAATGCTTGCACTTGTGTTTTTCATAGTCCTGACAGCAGTACATGAATGAATGCATATAATCTGTTGTGCTTTAGATGCTGACTGAATGTATAGATGCATGGTATGCTTTATGCTGCTATTTGAGGAGTTAATGGGACTGACGGTTTCTGATGCTTCTGTACTGCAGTTATCTTTAAATATAAGCAATCGGACAGATAGACAATTGGGTCCATTGCAGTTACAGATGTCCCGAGATGACAGTGAAGCAAAGAAATCAATTGTTGTGAATGGTCTTTGGACAATGGTCAGTCTGGCATCTTTTTTATTTGGCCTTCTTTCAGCTTGTTCCTTTATTGGATCATGGATTTTGAAAGTGGATTGTGCATATTCTAATGATCACATAACTTCTATGTTCGCTGCCACCAATAGCTATTCTGATTTTTTAATCCCCATCTCTGTCTTGCTGGATGCACTAGAAGAAGTAAAACAGAATGTGAATTAACATGTACAATTTTCAGAGCTCTAAGACACTTTTCTATACTGGAGCCAGTGGAGTTCAAGGTAATAACTGAGTCTGTTAACAGAGAGCAGATCATTTATTGCAAGGAGAGGCACAATGTTGGCTTCAAAAGTGTAGAATTGTTGCAATTATATGTCGAGACTCCAGAGTTTGTCCAGCTCCATCTTGGGTATGGCCTTATTTTGGGCAGCACACCTTTTATGGACTAACCATTTTATGTCCACCCACTCCTGTCCATTGAGTCCCACTTCGTTCTATCATACAGGGCACCCGCCATTCTTATTATACATTTTGACACCACTTACTCACTGTACATCTGACTCGTCCTTGTAATATATCATTTGTATTTCTTTCTCTATTCTCTGTCATTGGGCTTTCTTCCTCTCTTCCACTGTGCACACTCCTATAATAGTATCAGAGTTAAGGCTGCAGAGTAAATTGTGATGGTGCATTAGGATGGCATCACAATATATCTGTTTGTGATAGGCGTAAAGTCCAAGGCAGATCATAGTACCTGAACAGGCAGCAGAAGTCCAACATGGTCGACCCCTCTACAACTCCAACATAAGGTGTGATGAGTTAGAGAATGGTGCTAGTGCAGATTGTGAAGACACTGTTTAGGTGTCAAATGTGGTTGCCACTCATGATGGGTGTGATGACGGCAAATAGATCAACTATTGAAGAGGCAGGTGAAGTGAATGGAGGCAGGTGGAAAAACGCGTGACAGAGATCAAGCACTCATTGTGCAAGACAAGCAACCTAATGCTGATTTGGTGGCCTGTAAAACTTAGGGAACTTGAACCACACACCATGTGTGACAAGCTAGTATATTAGCTGACTTACAAGCTAGGGGGGAGATAGAACGATACCATGTGATTCATCACAGGGGCGAACTAGTTGTAATGAGAGGATTAGCTTGAAATGGAAACTGTTCAGAGGGATCCCATTCTTTCGTGCAACAACCCGAAGATTGACCAAGGTGACTTTTGGGACTTCTGTGGTGGCCGGTACAACTTATGTGACTTAATGCATCTGAAAGTGTACAGTTTTTGATATATGCACATTGGCAGGTTGGCCTACTTTTTTGAGGTGTTTTCCTCCCCATTTATTTTGTTCTCTAGACTGTGTGCCTTGAGGCTTTGTTTGAGGTTGGATGCTTGTTAAGTTCATGAAACTAGTAGTGAGGTTATAAGTTTATGGTCATAGTCACCATTTCTGTAGTCCCAGTTTCAGAGGCTTTACAGACTGAGCTTCTCCTGCTTGCTTGAAGTGGAGATGTCTGCTTCTTTTAACACAAAGCTTGCACATACATGCACACTGCTGAGCATTGGAGATATGTTTATCTATTCGGGCACTTGTTTTTGAGAGAGAAAATGATTCCCTGAGCTTGAGACCCAGTTGGTCATGTGTTTACTGACAACATTATTTTAAGGGGGCATGAGCTGCACATGATTATGTAGCTGCTAGTGGTAATTTACCTATGGGATCTGTTTGATTCCTTTCGAGGTTATGTTCGGATGCTTATGGTGAGTCACCTTCCAGAGGTTGATGCTATGTTCAAGGAAAGTTGAAACTGCCACTGTCGCATGTTCCTTGCTTGGTTCTAGTCCTATTTTAGTGGAGGCTGCTACTCTCCATAGTGATCATGTTTTGGAGGATGTTTCATAAAATTGTGCTATCATGTATTTAGCTGATGTTTTAGATGATTTGAAGGTTGTAATGCTCTTGGTGCAAGGATTGCAGGACTCCTCATTCTAGAGATGTTTCCTTAGGTTCAGAGGGGAACTATTCACATGACGTTGCAAGTTTATATCTCTTAATTGAAGACCAAACATTGGAGGATACTCCTGTCTGATAGAGAGACAGTGCAACTCACGAGGGAGTCCTTTTAGTCCCGAACAAGGGGCATGAAGGTTCCTGTGGGGGCCATCATGGTCCCAAAGGGGCCAGCCACATCTTCATCCTAGTTCTTGAGGTGGCTGCCTACTTCTAGGTCCTTGAGTGGGCCATCATAATCCCACGAGACTATTCCATATGTTGGTGACATCTCTGTGTTCTTTTTGCAAGTTTCAGATTTTGAGATGGATGATTTTCTGGCCATTCTGGATGATTCTTAGGTACTTTCTCTTTCCTGAGGATTTACCAGATTGTTGAGGATCTTTCAATGCTCAAGTTCAACATGATTAGGGATTCTAGTTTCAGTTTGAGTTCTTTATAGATTCAGAGTTTGAGGTTCAAGTTCCCAGGATCAGCACCAAGTTTCTTCAAGAGAGGTCAGCATTGGATGTGCTGACCACACTTTTTAAAAGCGGGGTGCGTAGCTGGTCGTTTTATATTTTGCACTACATGCGATGAGATATTGCTTCATCTTTTTGTCTATGGGAAAGATGACCTCTATGTCTACTTTGCATTCAGATTATTCCTGCCTCTTCCATTTCCTTAGATGGACAGCCCTGTGGTATATTTGGAGTACTTGGAATGCCTTTATTTTTGATTCAACATCGGGCATCCATGGTCAAGTGGCCCATGTTCGTGGTTTAGTGTTATGGCAAATCTCCTCTACGGTGTCAGCTGATTTGTTTCTTCCTGACATTGCTGCTCCGTGTCTAGATATTGTTCACTCCACACCATTTGTCCTTTCTGTGTGATATTTCTATGGTAGAGTCTTGGTAGACTTTCATTTGTGTCTGTTTTTTCTCTGCTAACCTGATGGTCTGATGTAAATATTTACTTCTTAATTCAATTATCCTCACAAAAAAAAAGGCGGGGTGCATACCCTCTCTCCTTCCATGCTCCAGTTTTGGAGTGCCTAGACAAGTTCTCAAGGAGTTTTCTCATTGACATGAGGTATGTTCTTTTTCAGAGGAGACTTTTTGTTTGGCCCTTGGTTCACTCTTGTACATCTTATTTTCCATTTTCCCTCTTAGCATGTTAGTTTCTAATTCTACTTCTCCAAAGTGTTGTCAAGAGGGGACTTGAGAGTTCATCCAGCTTCATTTATTTTGGGCCATGTGTTTTTTATAGATGGATCATTTTTGTCCACCCACTTATGCCCATTGAATTGTGCCCCACTTTTGTCCTATTTTTAGGACACCCATATTCACTTGTTCATTCACTACCGCTTGCGTACTGTACATTCTGCTCATTCATTGTACCTAGATTATTCTCGTGTTGATCCTCTCTTCCTATCTTCTGCTGTGCACAGTCCTATCAACGTAAGGCAGAAACGTGTTGTATAAGGTAGAAATAGCAAGCAAAATGTGATAAATCCCATGGACCCAAGTATGAGAGTTTGCATAGCATGAGAAAGTAGGGGAGAGCATGAGAAAAGAGCCAACATAAGACTAAGTAACACTCCCCTTGGGTGCAGTATGGTTCTTCACCTACACCTATATTGAACATGATGAGGCCTCTCCTTTTCACACTTAAATTTGATGGTCACTAAGCCTCTAACTCAATAACCTTATACGAATCCAAACTAATATCAAATGATTATTAAATAAGGTGTTACAAAGATTTCATAAATATTAATTTTCTTTCTCATGCCATTGACAAATTGGTGACCAGAAATGGATTCTGTTTTCAACAGAAGTTGCCATAATAATTAATCAGGAAACTTTTAGATACACCCATGGTTAGAATGATCATAGTTTCATAAAGGTTGCATAATTAAAATACCGCTTGATGCAGTCATGCATTCAGCTGTATTAAAAATAAAGGAGAGGGAAGGTGAGGGGAGGAGGTGGAGGGCTGCATGGGAGGGTGAATGAAGTTAGATATGTGTAGGAAGGAGAGGTTGGACATTGCAAGTGGAGGGGAACATGGTAAAGCACTACAGATTGAGGGGGAATTATCGGAAAGGGGGACTGAAACAAAGCCAAGGAAAGGGCAAAGGAGCAGCCGAGCTGATGGGTGCTTACTACTGATACGAGTGGAGAGGTGTCATGAGGACATGTATTTTGGAAACCTCACTTAACATGTGGATTAAAAATTAATCCACATGTTAAGTGAGGTTTCCAAAATACATGTCCTCATGACAGCCCTCCCCCTTGAAATCCTTGCAATCGTCCTCGATTGCACTACCAAATGCATCAAAAGCAAAGTACTACACCGGAATTTCCCTAAATGATTGATTTTCTTTAGTTCTTTGCATCTACAAGCTGTTGTGGCAGGGCAACAGCTGCATTTGACTGATGTTCAGTCATTCTTCGCGACAAAACTCTGAATTTTCTCTCTCTACAGCTTTCTCTCTCATCTCCTAGCCATTTTATAGCCTTGCTCTGAAGATTGCAACATTTGGACCCTTGGAGGTTGAGAAATTGCAAATTTCTTTGCTGCAAACCCTAACTTACAGCAGAAATTAGGGCTTAGCAATACCCTCGGGAAGTGTGGCCAAAATTGGAAGCTCCAAGACTTAGATTCAACAAGACTGAAAGTGAATTTTAGCTAAATTCAAGTAGAGGACTAGCCAGCCATTGAATTTGGGGCATTTCCATTGTCTATGAAGTGGGTGAAGGCTAATTAAGTGCCCGAATCAAGGGGCAAATCAGATTGAAGACTTGCTGGTCACTTTGGACAGCAAGGGAGTTTGGATTGTGAAGGGGATCGGGAGAATCCCATTGTAAATCAACTCCTTCTTCAAAAAAGCTAAAGAAATACCGAAAGGGGCGCCAATATTGGGGCCAATCGGGTGTGCATTGTCCAAGATCAGTAGGTAAATTTGTATTTTCAGATTTGCATTGATTGTTTGTTGCTGTAATTAAGTTGTAATCAGGGATTTCCCACCCATCCACGGAAGGAAGGCTGGTTTCAAGAGGAGAGGGAGAGGCTTGAAGGGGCAGAATGTGTGGAGAAGACAACGGGCAGCATGATGACTGCAACAGGCAGTAAACATGCTCCTTGGTCCACTGTACAACCCATGTGTCAATCAGTTCATGCTAGCATTTTTAGGACAGGGCTGAAAGTAATAGTTATTGAAGTTGTCTAATTAATATGAAGCATTAGAAACTGTGTCTGAGTGGTTGTCTCATTTGACACCATCGTTTTACTTCCATCTCAAATTAAAGGAATAAAGCAGTGAATGCTGCGTTGCGAAGGAGTTCAGGATGTACTGTAGTTTGATTTGATAAGAGAGCAGCTGAGTTATTGTATTGTGTAAATGTGAAAGATGCTTTTTTTTTGGTGGGGGGGGGGGGGTTTACTTTACACATGCAGACTCTTGGGTTTCTGCTCCAATCAACACATTTAAGAATTGCATGCACATTGATGCATATGAAGCTTTAAGGTATTGAATTTGAAAGCTGTTATGTGGTAGTTGGGTGCTAAATAATAGGCACTGAGGTGCTTTTCTTTGGTGATTTTAATGCTGCATGAGAGCAGTTGAAATTGCCTGAATGCTTTACTTCTAGCAAATTGTGTAATATTTTTGACTAAGATGTAGAGGCATTTTAAGTAACCCATTCTTCACCAAGAGGATCACTGTTCTTGAGTTTGAGAAACAACTCATATGTATGATCAAACATTTACTTCTACCTGCTTCAAAAATTTTGAATCCTGCTTGACATAGCCATGTGGATGATTACAGGTCGTTCCTATTCTGGAACCTTTCAGTACCACTGAGCTCAATCTTGTAAGCTTCTTCCCACTTTCATTTTCTTCTTCTGTCAGGTTTGATGTAGTTTCCTTTGCAAAGTCTAAGAGTAGTTCTTATAGTGGTTTGTCAAGGGAATATGCTGATAGAACTAAACCAGTGCTGTTGGAATTTTCAGTCCCTTGTTGCTACAGCTGTTGGTGTCCAAAAGATAGCTGGAATAGGGATAGTAGATGCCCAAGATGGGAAGCCGTATGACACTTTGGGAGCCATAGAGGTAGCAGAATTGTGTCATATCAATACTTTAAATTTAGAAACAGCTTGTATAAAGTGCCTATTTTCATGCTATTTGTGATTTAATACTGCTTCTGCAACTGGCTTCACCAAAGAGCTCTAGTATGTGTTGTCCCTGTTGTAAGAACTGTACTGAGGCAAAAACAATCACATAGGATGAAGACAGAGTAAACTGCTGCGCAATAAGTAGGTTTACAGATGTCCAACCTGATTGAGGGAAATCTGAGGCTGACTGTTGAATAGGTCATCATTGCCTCCATCCAGAAACTCCTGCATGGATTTTTACTGCTATTAAGCGATGGGAGATGCTTCATATCTACATCATTTGAATGTGCAATATGAAAGGAGCCTTCTAGACCTTTAGTGAAGCTTTGTTGGGATAAATATGCCATATTCGATGAGGAGACTGATAGCGGAATTACTGCAAGGGAAGTAACTGTATAGGATACACTTGAGACTTGTATGCATACGCATTTGTTATGATTTTGGGCTAGTGAATTCTATAGCACACTGTACTATCAGTCCTCAATCTGACCAGTTTGGCCAAAATAAGATAGAATCTAAAGGTTCTATATTATGTGAAGCTGTACATTGATAGTTTGTGAGGGATAGAAGCCCAGGATTATTTTGATTGTGTCATGACCTTGTCAGCACATGAAGGCTTGTTCCTTGGCAAATAGGTTCTCAATTTCAGAAAGAACATTTAATATGGCTATGCTCTTTATCAAACCAGATTTGTAAGGATGTGTCTAAACTCTCTGCAATATGTGTTTGGCATGAAACATGGTCAAGGTCATTGACAACAGACATTAAGAAAATTTGTATTGCTGTGACACTGAAGAGCAGCTTCAAAGCCTTCTTGTGTAGTAGCAACTTTGCAAGTAGTCTTAGCGAGGTTGCAGAGCTTGATCTCAATGTTCAATGTTTAGTTTCCTCAGCAAGGATGAGAAAGAACATGCGTTGTGCCAACCTTCATCTTTACGTTTGAAGTCACCAGCTAAATGGTGATTATCTATGAAAATATGTGATTGAAATTGGTCAGTAGAATCTGCACGCTAATAAATTCTGCTTTGATGAGCTATTTCAATGTCAAGGCAAAAGCACCGTCTTTGAAGTCTTTCTCAGCTTCTTTACAGGGTTTGCATTCCCCAAAACTGTTTCAGCTTCTATCTCACAAACTGTAACATCAGTACCTTCTTGAGAACTGTTCTGGATTTCCTAGCATGCGTTAGATGATTGCCTCTTTCCAGGCCCAAGCAATTTTAATATCAAGTCAGAAGCATCTCTTTTGAAGTCTTTCTCAGATAGTCCACAAGGTTGTGCATTTACCAAAACTGTTTCAGCCCCTACCTTGCAAACTGTCTGGCATGCTGTATTCTTGAGAACTATTCTAGCTTTCCCAGCATGCATCAAGTAATTGCTTGTTTCCATGCCGTAGCTGAACCATAAGAATGAGAGAGAACACAAAGCATATTTGACATGCTTACTACTTTGTTGACAGACTCTAATTTTGCTTTTGATTGAGTATGCAGGTCTTTGTGGAATCTTGTTAGCTGGGTTCTGATTCTTGAATAGTGTTGTGATACCACTAATGAGCACAAGGGGGAAGACGCAATGGAAGTGTACATGGGGGGCAGATGCAATGGGAGTGTACAAATATCCAGCTTGGTCAGATGATTCTCATTTCAATTCGAGGAACCAAGTCGATCAGGATAACTTCTCACTTCGATCATCGTTGTATGAGCCTTAATTCTTAGGAACAATAACTAATTAACCACTTCTGGAAGGTGAGGCAATGGCAGTCTGCCCTTCATTTTGAGGTATCGGGATAAATATGGTTTGAATCAAGTTTAAGCTGGCTGTGAATGATCGATTGTGTGTCAATGGCGCTTGGACCTTTAGGCGGCCACCTGTGACTTTGGATTGTGATCTGCTAAATCTTCGAAGAGAGTGTCCTTTGTAGGCAAGATTTCATTCACCCATACCACCACATGCTAAAGCCTGAATTTTTGGAAGTAAGCAGTGAAATATACAAGGAACAGAACTCGAGGACGATGCTGGAAAAGATGGTGCATGTCCTGAGCAGCACCAAGCTTTCAGTGAAGATATGATCGTATTACAATAATGACGTAATTTATGGCATGACAGCCTGCATCTCATGTTTATAAGCACAACGGAGTCACAAAACTCAAACAAGTTCACCTCGTTCTCTTAACTCTCAACAAAATTTAGCGTTTGGGATCGACTGATGATAGTATGGCTCCGTTTCAAAAATAACTGACAACGTAACTCTGTGTGTATCTCATATCTCATATTTGTAGGTAGAACGATGGAGTCACAAAACCATCTCGTTTGCTATCTCACACAATGAACATGCTGCAAATGGTTATTAGAAGACCAGAGGAAGAAATGGTCGAGTGACAACACTGGAGTCTTAAAATAACATCTCAATGAGTTCACTTAAAAAGGTGCATCCGCATTCTGCCGTAGAAGATATGGTGGCTTGGTTGTACCATTGAATATACATCTTAGATCTTTCCTCTTCCTTTTGAGTTCGAGAGAGACACGCACTGTTTTGTGGGTTTTTTACCTCTCTAGTATACATAACGTCTCTAGATGATGTACCCGAGTCTGGTTACTTAATGCCTCTAAATGCTGCTTGGAGTCGGTTTGGAGATTGGAAAAAGGTGATTAAGGCACTGGACAAACTTGGGAAGAGACTACAAGCAGCCAGTGGTCATAAAGCAAGTGGGCTCTTTGAAGAGGCCATGCAGGAACTTCAACTTTGTCGTGCCATTAATCCTATACCGTCACCACCTCCACCGCCACTAGAAGACGAGAAGAGCGCTTTAATCATTGACCTAAATGATGTTTTGATCGCAACTATGCATTAAAAATTAAGTCCCTTGTGTGTTCAATGGCATATGGAGCAAGTAAAGGTGTAAATATTACCTTTTAATATGCGTATGTTTGCAAGGGTGGAGTTGCACATAAGAGGTTCATCAAATGCTCTTCCAGTGCTCCTCAGAGATGGAAGATATTTTTGCATGTATTTGTGGCCAAAGTTTTGCAACATAATGTAGGAAGAGCAAGTTTCCAGCACTAAAAGTTGACTCATGTTCAAGGCATTGGGAAATGGTGGGTAAACAACCCATATAAGCTATTTCTCAATGAATGGGCTGAGTTTTTCATAAAGTAAAGGATCTTATAAATGAAAGTAGTTTATCTAACAAACTGATTGGTGATATGGCTATGGGGATGGCTCAATGCCCCAAATTGCCTCGGGCATGGATTTGAGAGAGAGAGACTTTCCTACACAAGGGGAGCTACGATTTGTATTGCTCTTGCTATGATAAGCTTCTCCGCCATTTAAAGCAAATCTAAAATATTCAAACTTGTACTTATAAATAGGTTAGTAGCTCTAATGTAGTTAGAGCATCATACATACCCTATTCATTTTGTATGCTCCATGAAAGTGTAAAGATCCTAGTGGAGGATGTTAACCAAATTCATGTATTGCTAGTATAACATTTGCTAAAAATAGTAAATTGCTAAAAAGTGGCAACTTCGAGACTAACAAATATGAAGAAAAATGTGAAGGCCATTCGGAGTTAAATCATGTTTTTCACAAGTTATAAATAGCAATTGTTATATACAGTAATTGCTAAATTCCAAGTCACAACTTCAGTTGGAAATAGCAAGGAGAGACTAAGGCAAGGTGGCCTAAGAAAATAACATAGTAATTTTTAGAGAGATTTATGATCTCATATTCTCTTTTAATTGCATCTCTATTTAATTACAATTGTTGAAGCTAGTCCGTTGCAAGTTAGAGTTGGTTGTTAAATTCTTGAAGCACACATATAATACTTATTGCAAATGTGAGAGTTGGGCTTACTTGTGCATATTGTGAAACTTCCTCGAGTCATAGAAACGTGTTTTTAAATTCATCCATGTGTGCACATAAGACCCACAAAATAAGGTGGATCTACGGGCAAGTTCGTTCATCTATGGAAAATAGTTTAAGCCATGTAAAAAAGAGAAGATTAAACATGAGAGTAGACATGAGAATGAATAAGCTTTGATGCTACTTGGCTAAGAAACCTTATGTATATAATGTGTAAAATGAATAGAGAGACTCATTCTCGTGTGTGCAATTTGTAAGTCCAAGCTTTGTTTTCTTCTTGTTGCTTCCACGAGAGAGAGAGAGAGAGAGAGAGAGAGAGAGAGAGAGAGAGAGAGAGAGAGATTTATGGCTCCAAAAAAGCTAATGAGATAAAAATGAGCACATTTGATCATGTTGTCTCAACTTGAGAACAATGAAAATGAGATTGAAAACAACTATGATGATTGTAAGTAAAGGCTACCACCACATATAAAATGATTTCTTGATGATCCCTTCAATTGAGTTCAAGGATCGCATTTGAATAAATATGACTCTCTATAGATGATATACCCTCCTCAAGGTAAGAATATGTGCCATGGGGTGGTCCAAGACATTGAGTCCACTTAAGGAGAGATACTCCTTTGATGGCAAGCATTGATGGCTTGAATTTGTTGAAGGTAAGGATGCTAGGCACAGTGATGGGTGTCTTGCTTTGTAGACTATAGCTACTTGGTTTGTTGTGATTCCTTGGCTCATAGGTGGTGTGTGGCTTTGTTGTAGGGATATCACTTATTGAGATCGCTCTAGAGCCAACACTAAAAGAATCTATAGAACTGGCTAGCTTAGTGGCTCTATCTTTGCCTTTGTTCTACTCCTTCAAAGCTTCTCTCTTTATGTTTGAAGTTGCAATAAGAATAATCCTAGGCATCTATGATCCTTGTGCCCCATTAGCTTATGGAGAGGCTCAACCCTCTCTCAAAAAAGGCAATGAGATCTCCCTTCGATCTCATAAAATATTGTACATTTACAATAAAGTCCTCCTTAGACTCAACCTCATGGTGGCATAATTGATAGATGCATGTATCCTCAGATGTGTGTATACCAATCTGTCTCAATCTTGAGATACTATGATGATATCCATTTCTATCTAGTAGCATTGCATATCCCATGGGAGAGGTGAACTATGTATGATGGCCTAACAAGGAAACCCTTTGTTGACACATGTAAGAGATGGCATTTATATTATGCCATCTTCATACCAAGGGGCTCTAGGGGGTCACGTGCAAGATGTGTTACTTTTGGGGGGTCTCGATTGCTACTTTTGAGGCTCAAAACCAAAATGTGGCTTCTACATCTCCACTACATGGTTGAGCATCTCAATTGCTCCTTTTGACCCTACTACATGGTTGAACATCTCAATCGCTACATTTGAGGCTCAAAACCTTGCTTTCCAATAACCCCTACCAATCCAATAGATGTCATTCAAGGTAAAATGAATATGTCTAGGACTTCAAATGAATTAGCTTAACTACTTCCAAGTCATCATCGTGATTATCTATCACTTTAAGTGACCATTCACCTTAATTGTTGCTCATCACCTCCACTGGACTTTTTCCACTACATCACATAGACTAATGGTGTATCTCACTTATATCCATTAAGTATTCCAAGTTGTTTTGATTGAATGGAAAAGAAAAAAATGTAAGTTTCTTGCTAACTCCTTTATGGAGCAAGCATTTGGGGCCGAAGCCTCACACAATAAGACAACTACCTTTAACTGATCATGATGGACCAAAAATGAAGTTTAATGATGGATGGGAGCATGTGGAGCAATCATTCGTCATGATGATATCATGTATGATACGAGCAAAGAGCTCAACCCAATAGGAGATCATCAAAGCAAACATTGTTGGGAATAAAGAGCCTTTTATACGTGCTCGGGTGTGAATCCACCCTTAGCACTTGTACTTTACATATATCTATCACAAAAACCTAAAAGAGGTACAACTTATTGAACCCACAAATCGTGCATCTCTCACACTCTCTACACTCTACTATTACTCATGTTTTTCTCTGTCTGACATTGCCATTGTTGACTACTGTATCTCCACTACACATTTGACACTACAAATTGGTATTAGAGTGAAGGTCATTGTGAGGTGCTTCTTGGAGTCATTCGAGCTATGCCAACAGTAGGTCATCTTCAATTCAGATTAGGCTCAGGTCACCAATGGTAGCTTGCACGTTACAAGTCGCAATCCATTGTAGGTTGCAGTATGCAATTAGTCGTAGGGTGCAAACGTAGGTCATGGGTTAGCTCAACTCAAGCAACAACCTTTTTGGTCAATGCAGGTCTGCATGTTAGTGCAAGTGCTTGGCAGTTAGGCATCAACACTCACGTCAGTTTCAGGTCGGCATTGGTCCTGTGCAATAGCCATCCATAGTCCATGTTTTTTTAAAAAAAGACAAAAAGCATGTTTTTTAAAAAAAGTTTCTCCTTAAACAAATTTTGGTGAGTTATTACACTCATGTAAGCACCATTTGATAAATCTTAGAGATTGTGTATGCATTACTCCCAAAATTTGGGGCTTCTGGCATATGCTTGAAGATTTTACTCGATTCAGTAAAATTTGTGAAATTTGCACACATCTAGGTCTCAAAAATTGGAGCTTTTGTGTATTTGTGGAAATTGTAATGCAATAGGTATAATTTCTTGAAATTTTGACACATTGGACCTCACATAATTTGGGGCTTTTTGCAAAATCTACAAAATTTGTGTCAAATTTGGTCTTGATATGTACTTGTAGTGCAATTTCTATACAAAAATTGAGCACATTAGATCCTTGGAAATTTTGGGGCTTTTGCAAAATTTCTAAAATTTTGAAAAACTTGGATTGTGGAAGCTACTTGGGAGTATGTTTGATGCAATTTGAGTAGAGAAATTTTGGGGCTTTTGACTATGTGAGTCAAATTTGTGCCCGTAGATACTTTTGGAGCATAAATTGCAACTAAAATTTGGGACTTTCGCATGCAATTGATGTATTAGCTCATGACACAATTGCAATTACTTGTGTTGTGCTGTAGCATACATTTTGTTACTCTAAAAATTGATTTGTAGATCTAAAATTTCTATAATTACTTGGTTTTTTCATTGCCAGTTTGGTACTTGTTTTCTACCTTGGTCATTTGTGTGAGAGTTGGGATTTTATTTGTTGACTTTTGAGTCATTTTTGGGCTATAAATCATGGCTGGCAGCAACAATCTTTTGCACATTAAGAAGCTTGAGGATGCATATAACTTTGTTATATGATAGAAGTAGTGCTATAATGTCTTGGTGTAGAAGAAATAGGTGAAGCCCATAAAGACAAAAGGGATAAAACCAACAACCATGGATGAAGATGAGTGGGATGAGTTAGATGAGCTTGCATGCTCTACCATAGAGATTTTAGTGTTAGATACTTTTCTATTTAACATAAAGAAATTAAAATATGCTTATGATATGTGACAAAGACTTGAGGAGTTATATGCTTAGAAAAGTGCGATAATAAAGGTTTATTGGTTTTAAAAATTTGATGGACCTTTGTATGAAGGAATGTATAGCCATGTCGGTACATTTGAGTGAGTTTAACTCTATTTTCAACAAGCTAATTACTTTGGAGTTTCACATTGATGATGGAGTTCAAGGTAATATTTTTTGCTATGCACTTTGCCTGAAAGTTGGAACACTTTTAGGACACCAATGAGTTCTTCCAATGCCATGTTGTTATATTCAGATAGATGTGGAGATCTCCTTACTCATGGAAAAGCTAAATAGGAAAAATAATTTAGCAAACAAGTCTTCAAATGCATTGTATACTAGAGGCAAATCCTAGTAGAAGGGTAATTCTAAAAACAAAGCACACGGTAAGTCTCGTGGAAAAAATGTAGTGTCGTCATTGTAGCAAGAAAGGGCATTTCAAGTGGGATTGCTTTAAGTGGAAGAAAGAGAAAGGCAAGGACAGAAGCACAAATGATAGCAAGAATGAGAAAAAGGATAGGCAACATGCAAAGAAGAGCAGTGTGAAAATAGAGGAAGTTAATGTAGTCAGTCATGAAACTAACAATGGCAGTAATGTACTTGTTGCTTCTTCTTTAAGTGCACAATCATTAATTGCAAATTTTGATGATGGCATGCACACTTGGATTCTTGATTCAAGTGCTTCATTCAATGCAACACCACCCCATCAGTGGTTTTCGGACTACAGTGTCATCCACTTGGGGGACAATTATGCATGTGACATTATAGGGATTGCCAGTGTGCAATGGCATTTCAATATGGTTTAATGTTCACCTTGCATGATGTGAACCATGTACCATAGCTCAAGAAAAAAGAGCTTGATAAGCACACGAGAGCTAGATGATGAAGGCTATCACACCACTTTTAGCGAATTGGAGCGAAAGTCTTGTAAATGCATTTTTCCATGATATGGTGATGAGGGTGAAATGGGGTATAGATTATGGCACTTGAAGAAAAAGAAAATTGTACATAGCATTGATGTTATCTTTCAGCAAGATTGCATGCATAAACTGCTTGAAAAGGCTAAGGAAGTCAAAAGGGTTGTGTTTTGAGAAGAGATACGTGTATGATATCAAAGAGTGCCCACTGTATATAGCAGCAATACCTACTATAAATGACCCTATAAATATGATGCTAACATCGATTAGCAAGAAGTTACCCATGATATACCTCAATTTTGACAAGAAAATGTGCCAATAGAACCACCGAAATAGGTAGGATAGCATGCTAAATTCTTTGAACAACAAGCTTTATTGCCATTTTGTAGGTTGAATAGCCAACAAACATTGATCATTGGGTACCATAGGTCAACCGAAAATACCAAACAACCAGATGGGTTTGTTCTTGATGAAAATTATGGCACTGGTTATGTCATGTTGATAAGCAATGGATAGAGAGGACAATAGAAATGGCATAAAGCTATGCTATCAAAGATGGAATCTCTAAAAAAGAATGGTATTAGGGATTTGATGCATTTTCCTGAGGGGTAGAAAGTTCTACCATGTAAATGGGTTTACAAGGTGAAGGTCACTTTTCTAGTTTCTCGCCAAAGTACAAAGCATGACTTGTTGCAAAGGTGTACAAGCAGGACCATGGGATTTTTCTTGACAAGATATTTTCTCCTGTAGTCAAGATGACTCATTTGTGAACCATATTGGGCTTGGTTACATGTGAGGATATGGAACTCATATAGATGGATGTAAAGACTGCTTTCTTACATAGTGATTTGCATAAGGATATATATATTTGCAACAACCACAAGGCTTTGTGGCCAACGGGTAAGAGAAGATAGTATCTAAACTCAACAAAAGCTTGTATGGGTGAAACAAGCACCGTGTGAATCGTATCATAAGTTTAATACATTCATATAATCTCAAGGATTCAAAAGGAGTCAAGTGGATCACTACTTATTATGTTGGTTTTGTATGTGGATGACATGTTGATTGGTGGTAGGGATATTCATGCTTTGGATACATTGAAGTAGAACCTACACAGCAGTTTTGATAGGAAGGATCTTGGAGAGGCAAATCACATTCTTGGCATGCGTATACTTGGGGACACATCATAAGGTCTTCTTTATCTGTCACATCAAGAGTATGTATCCAAGCTTTTGCAGTGCTTCAATATGGAGGGGAAGAAAGCAATTGGTGTACCATTGTCTCCATTCGTAAAACTCAATGCAGAAGATAGTCCTACATCTGATGATGAAAAGGCTGAAATGGCCAAGATTCCATATATTGTAGTTGTGGGTAGCTTGATGTATGCTATGGTTACTACACATCTTGACATACCATTTGCAGCGGAAGTGGTTAGCAAGTACATGGGACATCTTGATAGAAAGCATTGGGAAGTAGTGAAAGGTATCATGATATATCTTAAGGGCACAAAGGATTTGTGCATCTGCTTTGGAAAGAAGAAGGCATCTGTCATTGGCTTTACGGATGCAAACTATGTTGGTCAGGCTGACTACAGGAAGTCTGTTCAGGGTATGTATTCATCTTCACAAGGGGAGCAATTTATTGGATCTCTAACTTTCATGTCTGTTGGGAGAGCTTGGCATTATTGAGACCTTTGACCTCCATTGTGATAGTCAAAGTGCTATCATGCTAGCAAGAAAACCCATCTTTCATGCAAAGATGAAGCACATACATGTGAAGCATCACTTTATTAGGGATGTACTTGTTGATAGGAAAAGCATTGAGCTTGTTAAGGTGCATATAGATGATAATCCTGCAGATCTTCTCACACACAGGGTCTTCTAGTAGAGCAGCTTGCTCATTGCCAAAACAGATGATGGGAGTTGGATACTATATGTATTTTAGTTTTGTGCATACTTAGACTTAGTCGATTCTTTTCTTCAACCTTTAGGTGGGAGGTTGTTGGGAATAAAGGGCCACCGTGCCTTTTATACGTGCTTGGGTGTAAACACACCCTTAGCACTTGTACTTTACATATATCTATCACAAAAACCTAAAAGAGGTACAACTTATTAAACCCACACATCATGCATCTCTCACACTTGCTGCACGCTATTACTGCTCACCTCTCTCTCTCTCTCTCTCTCTCTCTCTCTCTCTCTCTCTCTCTCTCTCTCTCTCTCTCTCTCTCTCTCTCTCTCTCTCTCTCTCTCTCTCTCTCTCTCTCTCTCTCTCTCTCTCTCTCTCTCTCTCTCTCTCTCTCTCTCTCTCTCTCTTTGTGCCATTGCCATTTCTAACCATTGCATCTCCACTGTGAATTCGACACTTTAGACATGGGTGTGGCACCAATGGTTGTTTAGGCCTTGCTCCAAGTAGTGACTTTCTTACATGGATTATGGAAGCTACCCCAAAATAGATACCCATGACTAGTATTGGCTTCATCTAGAAAGTTAGCAATGGAGGGTGACAAACATTGTTGATATGCTCAAATGGGTATATGGATGAGTTTGCATGGTTTGCCAATTGACAAATTACCCCCTATGATTACAATTTGGATTGCCCTACACTCCAGCTTAGTTAGAACCATGTGATTAGAGTAGACATATTGAGATTGGGTTAGACCCCTTTCCTTATATGACACAAGGATGACACACTATCAAATCTATTTCCTTCATCTCTTTGAAGATGGTTTCATCACCTGACCGATCTATATGGATACTCAACTGCCACACATGTTACATACATCTATTGGGAAATTTTGCACCTCAATCCATCACTTAAGGATTAAGATAAGAAGATTATGGAGATTGAGGACCGCATGTGCCAACTTTGTGATAGAGAGCTAGAGACTAAGGAGCATTACATCTGTCAATGCATAGTATATTTTGATATTCAAGGTAGCTACCATTGTCTATTTTAAGAGCATTTTGGCTCCCTCTATGGACAACAGTGAGTTATCATTTAAATGTAATTGATTAGAATATTTTAATTATCATGGGGGTCTGTGTGAGTTATGGGAGCTATTGCAAGCTGAAATTGGACCTTTCAACCTACATCAAACAGTAAGAGGATATTTCTAGGACTAAGCACAAGTGGTACTAGTCCTTAATTTCTTTCCATTGATCATATATAGGTGTCCTACAAAGTTCCCTCAACTCCAATAGTGATCCTACAGGGTTAAATAGGATCAAAATTCAATTTACAGGTCTCCCATAGGTCTATTCAAACAGGAATGAGTCTTGGACAGTTTATGTTAGTCAACTTTGGGTTGTTATGAATTTTTATGTCCTAATCCAAATTAAGGTGTTAAGTACTCCATTCAAAGAATGAAAAGTAAGCTTCATTAAAAATAAAAAAAAGTCAATCGGAGCTCTCTCTCACAAAAGTTATGGTTGATTTAGTGACTATAGTAGGTACTACATGACTGCACTCTAAAATGGTAGGGAACCAAAGTAAAGAAAAGCCAATCAAAGATTACAAGGATCCTAATGTTGTAGCTATTCATGGTAATGATTACAAAGAGGATTCTTATGAAATGGGAGCCTATCATACCTTGAACCATACTTTATATCAACATGAGAAGGCAAAAGATATTATGAGCATTATCAATGAGATTGATTCCAGCAAGTTAGATGTTTATATGGCTGCCATAATTCGTACTTTGGTATATGCATTTATGACTTTTGATGACTCCAAGATGGTAGTAGAGATGGTAGATGTTGGTATGATAGAATAAATACTTGTCCATCAACTAATCCCTCATGTCTCTCAATTAGTATAGCAAAGTATTATGCAGGCCCTCACCAGTTTTCATGCCAACATTGTTTTCCAAGGATATATAGACAATGTGGAAGCCAAGAGAATGCTAGTTGGACTAATAACCATGGTCAATCTAGAGATTCAAGCTGATCTAATGGAATCATTGAGGCATTTTACAATAGCAATACTACTCTTTTGCAATCTTTTCAAGATCAAGATGTAGTGCATCTACTTGTATCACTACTAAAATAGTCATATCAACATAGTGACTAAAATATGTAGTGGTATTACTCTCCACTCTTATTGCTGAGTTTGATGCTAATGAGTTGGCCACGGTAACTTGCACACCTCCATTGTTACAAAGCAATCATGGGCTTCATTGAATGGGAAATTGGCATGGGAAATTGTAGATATAGGCATAAATTCATTGGTCATGCTACTTGAGAGAGGTTCCACTAAGACCAAAGAATATGTTCCTTTCATACTACTTTGTCTTTGTAATGACAATGAAGATCTTCGTGCTTGTGTGGAGATGGTAGTAAACCTTTTGCTAAAGAATGTTGAATTGAAAAAGAAAATGCTTACATTAAATGCCACTTGATGTAGTCATGAACATTAAATGCCACTTGGTGCAATCATGAACATTAAATGCCACTTAGTGTAGTCATGAGGGCAAAATTTAGCCATCTTTACAAGATGTGATCATTTTATTGGAGCATTGTGATTATGGTCACATGTCCAAATGTGAAGAGGTAGCCTATGTTGAGAATGACAAAGATTGTGGGTAGCATATACTATGTACCATGTCATGCTGGAGAGTATTACCTTAACAAACTTGGATAGCATGTTTATGGGAATCAAACAAATCCTTAGAGGGGTTTTGAGGTTGCGAAAATATCTTTTAGGATATAAAAAGAGAGTGCTCTAGACCAATGAGAGCAAAGCCTCCTTAAGTGGAAGTTCTATTTTTGAAAATGCAAAAATTGATATTGTCAATAGACATGGATATAATATTACTATGAATTCTTATTATGAATATCTATTTTTATCATCTCGTAATTGTGATTATGGCATCATTTACATTAATGATATAGGATCTTGGCCACTTTACATTAATGATATATCTGGGATTATTTGATAACAACAATTGAAACTAAATTCGAATGAATAAAAATCTTAGTGTTCACCTTTTTCCCTCCCTTGTTTTGATGTTCTCGTCTCTTTGCTTTCTTGGTGGTGTCTTGTTTCTCTCTCCCCCCTCTCTTTGCCATGGGTAGAAAAATTCAACCTTCAACAAGGCGCCCAAGCTCTGAAATCACATCCATTGTTTTGATTTTAATTCATTCCAAACAGATGGAAGATGGATTCCTATCATTATTGTCAAATGTAGTTGGATTAGCAAGTAATAAGACAAAATGAAGAAAAAAACAGAGATGTGAGAGCTCCTTCATCTCTGCTTGAAAGGGTAGGATCAAAGATTTCAAACTTGGAGTAAATAAGAAAAGCATAAAAGAGGTTTTAGTACAACATTTATTAATGCATACATTTGGAACCTGGAGTTTCAAGTCTTCCATTGCGTAAATTGAATTGTAAGTGTTTAATTATCAATGTTTTTCTTTTATTAAACTAGGTATTAGATTTTATTGTGAGAAGTTTTATTTTTATTTGTAGATGTCTATCCTTATAATCTTGAGGAATGGTAGCCCGTCAAGTCTATTATTGATATTCTTGATGCTATGCATGGTTTGATTGGAGAAGAAATGTACAAAGGCAAAAGAAAAACACAGCTCACAGAGAATGGAATATTTTTTATGACCATTCTTATACTATCCCTATATATAATGGCCAATGGGGAGCAATATATCCACTTCCTTTGCTTGATTTTACAAGCCTTGAGTGGTCTTTACCAGCCACTAATGAGAGCCATAGATGTAAAATCTTTTTGAGATACAGAAAACATTGAAACCTAATATCCTAAGTAGGCTAAGCAAGATTATTTTATTTATGCCTATTAATGTGTTTATTGATTTCTTTTCCAATATTGAGATACAAAGATCAAAGGCCATGCTATTAGTCAAAGAGACTGGTAGTATGAGGCTTTTTTTTACAGAACTTCAATTAATATTTTTACATCTCTATATAAAAAATAAGTAAAATTTAGAGTACTTACAATAGATAAAAGCTAAAATTATCAAGGAGCATTAGAAAAATTCAACTTACATCTTAGCATTTCCATGTACTCCTTTCAAATAATTAATTTAAAAACACTGCTTATCTACACAATTTATGGCTCCAACAAGATTTAAAAATAATCATAGACAAATAATTTGGTATAATAAAATATTTTAAAAATAAAAAATACAAAAAAACTTACTTTTCATGATATAGAATCATAACAAGCTCCAAGATATCAAAATTAATTCTACTGAGAAAATTATCAAATGCATTTGCTTTAAGCTCACTTAGCCTCATATAGTGGGAGATTTAAGGATCAAGATTCTCAACCTTTTGCTATATATTAAAAGGGAGTTCATGCATCATATAGCTAGTAAAAGAAATAGAGTATATGGGAAAAAAAGTATTGATAGAAAAATATCATTCTTATGAAGAAATAAATTTAGATATATTATACCTCAATCTAGTAAAAAGGATGGAACCATTTACTTTTCTCCTCTTATGCTTAAGGATCTACACACATTCTAAGACCATAAAAATAATATCATTTCTCTTGTATATGTCACCAAGCAAGAAGCACCATACACTAAAACTTGTTGGGTTGAATATCAAGCATGTCAAAAAGCTCCGTCCTCTAGAGGTCATATAGTTGCTATGCTTCTTTTTCTTCTGCTTTCTTCCTCTTATGCTCCCTCCATTTCTTTACTTGTTCCTTTGTAGCCTTTTCCTCCTTCTCTCATGTTGTCTTGTATCTCTCTCATGTGTGACCTTCTCCACTTTAGGACTTGTGTCCTCCTTTTCCTTCCTATAAGAATATTATATGTCTTCTTATTTGTAAGAGAAGATGGCTCCAAAATCTTAAAGAATCTATATCTCAATCTTCGTAGGATAATCATATCCTTATCCATAAGTGTCACTCTACGTGCATGGATAGCACATATGTATGTATCTTTAAAAATTCAATTAAAAATTCATTTGTAGCCTCTTGGATACAAATAAGAGCACTCCTTGTCCACCTAAAGCTATCGAGACTATGTCCATCACTGTTAACCCTCAGACGAACAAGGTGGAAAATCTGAAAAATCTAAAGTAGAAGACAATGCCAAGATAAAAGTGAAACGGAAGACGAAGGCGTGCCAAGAAAAATATGGAAACACAAGAAGTGCAGAAAAGTCCTAAATCAAGGAGAAGGACGCATAAGAAAAAGCACAAGTCAATACTTTTGTAAAACAAAACAAGACGCACCATGATTTATTTTAAGAGCATTGGACTCTCACCCGTGCAATTTGTAAAGGTAGATGGACGGTAGGAAGGAAGCTAGGAAGATAGAAGGGCAATGGGAAAAAGGGCCTAGCGGGTCACCATGTAAAAAAGGGGATAAGGGGATGACCACCCAAAAGGGATTTAGGGTTTTGTATATAAAGTTGAAAAGAGAATGAGAAGCTCATTCTTGTGTGTGGCCAAAATTGGCTCTTCTTCTTCTTCTTCTTCTTCTTGCTTGCTTGCTTGCTTGAGCTTGTGCTTGAGAGAGGGAGTGTGAGAGTGTGAGGGAGTGAGTGTGCGAGGGTGCGGAACCGTGGTGGAGAAGCTCTCCACCATCTCCTCTCTTCTTCTTCTTCTTCTTCTCTTCTCTTCTCTTCGCTTGCTCACGTGGCAATGGAGCTTGGAGCGTGGAGCATGAGGATCGAGCTCGCTTGAAGCTTGCACTTGGATCATGAAGCTATCAAAGTGCTCAGGAGAGGAGGCAACTCGATCAGGCATGGAGGTAAGCTCACTACACTCATAGAGAGAGATAGCGCATTGGCTATGTGAGAGGTAGCCATTAGTGCTTGGCTTGAAACACTTGAACAATAAGCGGTCTGTGGGTCTTAGCAGTTGAGCATGAGCTCCCAACATTTTGGTTCCATTGTTGGGACCAATGGATTCAAGCCTTGAGTGCTTGTGCTCTCCGAATAATCGAGCATTGAAGTAGGGTTTTCCCCAAACCAGTGCTTGAGATAAATAGGTAGAAAGCAAGGGAGTTTGAAGAGGTATTCGATCTCCTTAGCAAGAAAGTTTTTGGTTTTTTTATTTGGAAAAGCATGTTGGAGTAGTGTAGGTATTTGCTTTGTGATTTGGATGCATTAGGGTAGGAAAAAAAAAGGAAAAAAAAAAGAAAACAAGCATTGGGATTTCTGCTATCATAATAGGAGAAGAGGGTTTGATTTGTTTACCGATTTACATTTTGAAGTTTATTTGCTATTCCAGGTATATACAACTCTTCCCCTCTATCCATAGCTTTGATCTGGAGATGTGTGCGATATACCATGATCTAAATCATGTGATTCGAGTGATTTATTATTGCATTGGTCAAAATCGCGCCGCGTTTGGCTTGTCTGAGTGACAACAATTTTGGGCCGAGTCCCAAAATCAGCCCTTGACCCTCTTGTATTTGGCCATTCGGCCCGCTACTACTTGGACGCCCACCACTCACAGCCGGTCCAAATTGACCATTCGAACCAACTTGGCATTCGACTCACCTAGTTCGGCCCTCGGCCCTACCAACTTAGCCCAACCCCACTCAGACAACAGCTCAACCGAATTCACCATTCGAACCAACTTTGCATTCGGCCCACCTAACTCGGCCCTTGGTCATTCGGCCCGAACCCATTTACATGAACCACTCAGCCCTCAGCCCGATCGATTTGACCCATTACCGTTTAGCCATTCAGCCCTCGAACAACCACATTTGAACTAGTTGAATTTGACATTCACACCACTTGTAGTCGGCCCTTGATCATTAGAATGGGCCGAATTGGACATTTGGCCCCTACAATTTGGACCTGTTGGGCCGAATTTGGATTTTGTAAAAATTTTCCCTGAAACTGACCCCAAAGACTATATAGAGCCGAAAGCACATCATAGATTTATCATTAGGCTGAAATCTAGATCAAGTAGTTTAAAATTTGGCTATGAATGGCCCTCCAAATTATAGAGTACATAGCCTACTTGGGAGAGACGTACGGAGGATCCAATTTGGAGGGCCATTACTCTATATTCCTCAATGTGAGACAAACAAGGAAAATCTTGGAGCAATCAAACTAAAAGGGAAAGAACAAGGTAACTTTGTGCAGAAATGGTACTCCAACCAGAGTCTGGCAGTCAAAATTGGCCACCAACTAATGGCACTTGCTGAGCAAAGGAAAGCCCTTTGAACATCAATACATGATCCCACGTACATTGCCCCAACCTCATTAAGAGTGTTACCAATGGTTCATGAGGTCTAGCTTTTTGCCACTGTCCAAAAATATCCCTTGTACGATAAACTTCTTCTAGAAGAAGATCTACATGTGGCTAGCAGGCTAGGAGTAGGGAGCATGGTACTTGATGTTAGCGCATATGTATTTTGCCTCACTCAAGACCCTACAATCCTAGATATCTATGCTTTCCATCAATACAACCCTGACTTCTTCAGTGGCTTTGTCCAAGCCTACATGACAAGAACCCTAAATCGTCTCTTGGTTCTACACTAGAGTCACCCGAACCTCTAGAGCAAGAGAAAAACAACTCTAAACACATCCACTCTAATAAGAAGCAATGGAGGCATGTTCCAATGGGTAAGGACAAGAGTCTACAGCAAATGCCCGCGACCAGGAGCAACTGCCAATGCAATTGGATGAGGGGCTAGATGCAGGGGAATTAGCTAAAGAGCTAGACTCTCCAAGAAGAGAGGTAGTTGTACCCTCACAACCTCGCGAGGCTATTCAACAGGCTGCAGCATCCCGTGAGGATACACCAGAGAAAGAAAAGGCTAAGGCCCAACCAAGCACATCAACAGCTGACCTAGTTTAGGGTCCTGAGTCTTTAAAGGATACACTACAATTGCCCAAGAAAAAGAGGACAAAACAATGAAAACAACGGTAGTTGCAAGTGGTTGTAGACACCAAGAAGATTGAGACCAAGAGCATTGAAGAGCTGAGGAATAAAGCATCAAGTCCATCCACCAATGTACCCATTTCCATCTCTCCTAATGGCGGTGAAACCTTAGACACATCCGCGTGTTTTGAAAAATCAAAGCAACCATTACCATCAACCGTTGCTTGCAACACTCAATCCACCAGCAACAGAACTTACATTGACCAACCAAGAGTGGATACAACACTGTCACAGTAGGTTGACAAAACTACACCAATCACATTCGAGGAGAACCATGACACAATAGTAGCAAAGCCTTAGGAGAAACATGAAAACCCCAAGGATATAAGCAATCCTAGCATTGACCAATCTTGCTCATCTAGGCCTAAGCCCCCAGCTATGCTAAAGCTTGTGGAAACTCCTAGAACCTTGTATGAGATAGCAACCGAGCAAGCCTTCATAGAACATAGAAGTGTCACAGAATGCTTGATCGAGTTGGAGGCTAAACTCAAATTATTCACACATGCTTACGTCATTGCAGACATGGGCACATTTCCTAGGGAGCATCTTGAGAAATTTTTGTCATATCCGCTATCTTGGGAAGAGCAAGAATATCTTAACGAGCACTATGACAAGCTCCTATATGAACGCATGCAACTCATCCCTGACAATGAAGCCAATGAACTATGCTTAACTGTGACATTCAACGAAGCGCTTTGCCAACCAAATCTCTTAGAGATAGAGTAGCTAAAGCAACAATCAGAGGGTCAAAGTCAATTTGAAAAATGTTCGTTTGAAAACCGCGCTACAATGGCTAAACTTGGAGCCGAGATTATGACAGTCTCAAAGGAGCGGCTAGTGGCGGTCTCAAAGAGACCCAACCTATGTGGCACCAACTTCCTTTTGATTACAGACTGTCATTCGAGGTATAGACTTAGCCGAAACTAGCCAAGATAACTCTCTGGTTGATAAAATTCTCACTGAGAGGAGGAGCTACATGCTACTAGTAGACTCAAGCAAGGCACCATGCTACTTGATGTTGCAAAATATATGTTGTTATTGAGTAGGCTGCCACGATTACTAGATGCATATGCCACACTCTAGTATAATCTTGAGCTCTACAATTGGTTTTTATCCTCATGAAGTGACATGGATCAATAAACGTATACATATAAAAACAATGTGTTTTGTGATTGTGTATAGATAATACCAAAAAAAGCAAAGCTAACACACACACAAGCAATGATAATCAAGTGCAGGTGATATGCATCGAAGTCAACACCATGGGATTCAGATAAGTGATATCTCTTTGAGCTGTACCTATTCATTATGGTTGGAGTATATGACTTGTATGTACTCTCACAAGTTGCCAAGTGAATGCAGGACAACACATGTCTTTGTATGAAAGCATTCAATGTCCAAGTCACCACAAGATCACCAACCTCACAAAGAGCCATTATAGAAAAAGCAACAGAAATACCAAGAACAAAGAGCCATGACAGAAGCCCTGCTGCTAGAAGAGAAAATCACCCTTGCAGAAAGCACACATTGCATTTGAGCATGGCCTAAAGCATAGTCATTTGCTACTCTCTCTTTCTTGGGAAAACTCTACATCTAGCTCACTGCAGTTGCTACCTCAATTGTACCGATGTCTCACATGTTACAAAGAAGTTTGCAAAATCTCAAGTGTATCTCTCCATCTCTCAACAACTGTTCCTCTAGCATCGAGGTTAGTAACACAATCATCTTTGTAATATCTATTTTTCACAGCCTTTGGATCTCAACATTTCTCAACCCAAATGAAAGGTTGATAGCCTCAACGTATTACATTGATTGTCCCAAAAAAAAGAAAGAAAAGAAAAGAAAAAACGAAAAAACAAAAGGCACCCACGATCATAGCACAACACCTAGGGGTCCTCAAATTAAGTACGTCCAGTGACCTTGGTCGGCTGGCTCCGTCCCTAGTCCCCTAGCCCTTTACACATCCCCCACAATTGTTCAGTGCACATCAAGGGCAGGACATACCTAGGGAGCTCGTCTTGCCTATGGCTAGGACTGTCACCCAGAACCATTTGCATAAATCCCTTTCGCACTCCATCTCAGTACCATTGCAATCAATAGTGGTGAGCAAGGCACAAAAGACCATGGAAAGTACACCGTACTCTTCGAGCACTACAAATAGCCACCATCTACCAAAAGCTAAGGCGTCAATGAGCTCAATTATGCTACATCGTGTTGTCAAAATCACAAATGATGTCTCAAGAAGCCTTCAAGTGTACTTCTCCTCAACATCGATAATTTTTTCCACCCCATTGAACCCTTGCTTCATCCACACATTGCTACAAGAAATCGGACCAGCAGTCTTCTAACTACGTAATATCTAAGTATACACGTGCACTCACATAATATCTGCACCACAATCTATACACAGTTTGGGTCCTTAAGTACAGGACATTACTCTTAGCTCAACTTGTCTCCCAAACTAATCAAACTACGTCTTGTGTACGATAACAAGACTAGCACTAACCCCTAGGGAGAGACCGTATGAGAGATTTTCAATTGCAGGTATTGAAGAATCCAACATAAGTAGCATTAGCTCTTCATCAACACTCAACTTTGAACTCTTGTCCTTTATCATCATGCAAGCACACCAAAGAATTGTCACGTGTAGAATCCCGAAAAACCAACACTTGTGCCAGTCATCAGTGTAATTTCCAACAAAAAATAGCCCTATCACCAATTCCAACAACCCTACCACCAGCCAACTATGCCAACAACGTGCCCCCAACGGCCTTCATTCGCACCACCACCAAAACTCCTCCAAGGCAAACCACAAATGTTCCTTCCACCCACGTCTTCAGTGCATGCCAAAGTCTGCTATCTACGACGGTGAGTGCCATGGGACTAGCACTTGTCTAGGAGGGGGGTAATATTAAGAACAAGGTGGAAAATCTGGAAAATTTAAAGCAGAAGACAAGGCCAATGCGAAAGTGAAACGGAAGATAAAGGTGCGCTAAGAAAAATATGGAAACACAAGAAGTGCAGAAAAGTCCTAAATCAAGGAGAAAGGCACACAATAAAAAAACACGTCAATACTTTTATAAAAGAACACAAGGTGCACCACGATTTATTTTAAGAGCGACGAGCTCTCACTCGTGCAATTTGTAAAGATAGATGGGCAATAGGCAGGAAGCTAGGAAGATAGGAGGACAATAGGAAAAAGGGCCTAGAGGCCACGGTCGGCCATGCAAAAAAGGGGATAAGGGGATGACCACCCAAAAGGGATTTAGGGTTTTTTATATAAAGTTGAAAAGAGAATAAGAAGCTCATTCTTGTGTGTGGCCAAAAGTGGCTCTCTTATTATTATTATTATTATTATTATTATTATTATTATTATTATTATTCTTCTTCTTCTTCTTCTTCTTCTTCTTCTTCTTCTTCTTCTTGCTTGCTTGCTTGAGCTTGTGCTTGAGAGAGGGAGTGTGAGAGTATGAGGGGGTGAGTGTGTGAGGGTAAGGGACCGTGGTGGGGAAGCTCTCCACCATCTCCTCTCTTCTTCTTCTTCTTCTTCTTCTTCTTCTCTTCTCTTGCTCGCGGCAATGGAGCTTGGAGCGTGGAGCTTGAGGATTGAGCTCGCTTGAAGCTTGCACTTGGATCATGGAGCTACCGGAGTGCTCAGGAGAGGAGACAACTCGATCGGGCATGGAGGTAATCTCACTACACTTGTAGAGAGAGATAGCCTGTCGGCTATGTGAGAGGTAGCCATTGGTGCTTGGCTTGAAACACTTGAACAATAAGCGGTCTATGGGTCTTGGCGGTTGAGTGTGAGCTCTCTACAATCACATATCTCCTTGACCACTCTCTAGAATGGCGACTTTGCATACAATTGCATTATTAAGAGCTTTCATTGCCTTGTTGATTTCCCTAAGACATCTTACACCTTGTGAAAATCTCCTTTTATGCTTCTTTGGTGGCTTAGATGGCTTAGAGGACTGATGGATCTTGTCAGCAATGTTCCTAGGATCAACCTTCTACTTTCTTGTAGTACTACTTCCTTAGTTCTAGCTATACCTCAACAAAACAAACTGCAAGAACATGAAAAGAAAACCAGTTATCAACTAGCCAACTAAACACAAAATGTATGAAACATGAAAAATCCAAGTAAAGCAAAGAACTATATTACTAAATTCATGTTTCACATGATAGAGCCCAAACTAAGCACCAATGTGACTTTTTTCCCCTACCAAAGACAATGACCCAAACAGAAATGTATGATGTGTGAAAAAAGACATGTGCAAGAAAACAAATTGTAACAATATGATAAGAAAACCTATTATCAATAAGAAACTAAACAAAAAACTTATGAAACGTGAAGATAGAAAGATAAAATGGTAATCCCCATCACTAAATTTGTGTTTCACATGACAGAGCCCAATCTACGCACCAATAATCCACATTGTGATTATTTTTTCATCAAGGATAGTAACCTATAGAAGAACGTATAAAATGCGAAAGGATATAGTGAAAGCAATGAATCCAAATTAAATTCCTATTTTATATGTCAAAGCCCAAACTATGTAACTTTTCTTACCATCAAAGACAATGACCTGAAAGAAAGGCAATTGATCTCACTTTTTATACGACAATGTATATTAATGTATGCAAGTCTACTTGATTGCTAAAGATTTTACTTTGGAGCATGAATTCATTCCAAAAGAGATTGTTGAACTTGCTAGTTTGCTCTTACTGTATTTCAATAGCAATGGGGAAATAAAAATGATTCTTTACTGAAGGGGTTGGGTTTAAATTACAAGTTAGCATTGTAATTATTCATTGATGTGGTTCTTAGTAGAGCTTGGACTCATTAATCCCTTTTTTCTAGGCCTAGAAATAGTTCACATGTGCTAAAAATAGCTTTTTAAAAAGTAAAAATGTAAGCGTCTCCATTTTGAATGAGAGACATCCTTTTTGACTCAAATTTTGAGAAAAATTGCTCTATTATTAATTTCCTTTGTAGGAGCCTCTTAGAAGTAGCATCTCACAATCATCAACCATTTTTCATTCATAATCTTTTTTATCTCCATCAAATTGAAGCTAGGCTCTCCAAGGCGGCAAAGGTAAAGGCAAAGGCAACCATATACAACCAAATCAAACACTGTAAGTGGATAAACCAACTCATTTTTACTCTCATAACATATAAAATACGGATTCTTTTACCTTTTCGTGCCATTTCTTCAATTATTATTGTGTTTTATTCCATCAATAGGTTTATCAAAGTGCTTGTGAGTTTGTCGTAATGGAACATGAACTTAGCAGCTTTGCTAAACTCCTATATCTTCTAAAATTATGTTTCTTATGCTAGACTATCAGATCCTAATAAAAAGTTTGATTTCGGTCCATGTTTCATATGACAATAGCTTAGCAAGCAAAAGTTCCTATGTTTAAAGGGCATGCACACAAATTTTACATATATTCTTCTTTGATTCTAATAATCTTGTTTATGTTGAATTCTTGGTCACTAAAGCTTTAGTATCTTGGTTGTCTTTTAGCTGCATATGTATGGGCTTCAATTATTGGTTCTCCTTAGAGGTAGGGGTCGATTGATCCTCTTTATTTGTCAAAACTTATGGACTTCTTGGACTTTGGAACCTTAGTTTCTATAAACTTCAACGATCCTTGTTATTATAATAATAAACCACTCAAAAAAGATGTATTTATTCTATGATATATCTTCTTAATCTCATAACATCCAGAATGGACATGAACTCTAGGCACGTCAATGACTTACTAGGGACTCTATCACCTCGTTGACCATGTCCTCATTAGAGGTGGTTGTTACACCATAAGTACACATGTGTCTAGCTATTGTGCATCTCTATTAAGTTGGCAAGCTCGACACCTATGTACATTTATATGGACACCTATTTAGATGGTTATGCACATTGTTAATTGCACTATTCGCAAGAGAAAAGGAGTGGACAAGTTGGTCACTGTTAAATGCCATTCTACTAGGATGTTGTCATATGAAATGCGAATTAAATTGCATTGCTATCTAGTGTCTTCTACTAAACTCATATTTCACATGCCAAGGATTAGGTTTTTAGCATACAATCTAGTTATTCAAAAAATTTTACTAGTAAGGGATATGCTTTCATAATTTTTGTTTTTGATGTGTAGGGATGTCAAAGAGAAAGCTTTCCCTTAATGGAATGGAGTAAGAGGAGATTAAGAATAATTATGATGATAGGCTTTTTATTTCCTACAGACGATATGAAACTCATCCAAATGTATATACATTAGGGACATGATCAATGTCCTCTTTGATTTGCAAGAGCTATTGAGTGATCTTGATGAGAAGCTTAGGGAGTACCTATAGTTTTATTCGAGACATGCAAAGTCTCTCTTAAT
Source organism: Lygodium microphyllum (assembly GCF_053477565.2). NCBI lineage: Eukaryota > Viridiplantae > Streptophyta > Polypodiopsida > Schizaeales > Lygodiaceae > Lygodium > Lygodium microphyllum. The sequence continues at coordinate 88,129,102 of NC_141142.1, read as the reverse complement.
TGATAATTATGTGTCACAACTCTATAGAAATAGAATTTGTATCATTTTTTATTAATTTGTCTATATAATGATTTATTAAATTTATTTCCTTTGCACTAATTAGATATAAAGAAAAGTGCATTGGAGCTGGCCAACTGATGAGTGGTCACAGGTTATGGTGGACCCACGCGGTGGGTTAGAGAAAAGATAGTTCACACTTCCACCTATATGGCCCGATTGGGCACCTGTGACTAGAACTCACGCATATCAGGGTTAGACTCGCACACAGAAAGGATTGATGCCTTGAAGTGTGAGCTAGATCCACCAGAATAGTCAGTTACAATCAACAAGATGGCATGATCATGAAATGCTTGTATAATGTGCATGTGTGGGCTGAAAGCTTGAAATGCACATTTCTTTGCATAGGAAAGTCACATGAAGATTCGGATACCATTTTTGCGATGTACATGGAAAAAGCTTTCATATGACACCCATATTGGGGGGGTCCCTAAATTTTAGAAGATCTCTAAATTTTAGGAGGTCCCTAAATTTTAGGAGCCTCGAATTAGCCTAAAAATGCTAGTCCTAAAAAATAGGGATGTCATTCTAAAAATAGTAAGTTTTATACTCTGACTGTGCTTACTAAATTTGGTTGTTTCTATTCTTGACAGTATTCAACCCAAAAAGGAAGGCCATAGAGAAGAGACAAGTGTCAAGACACTTGTCACACAAGTTTTCAAGTGTCCCACCACTTGTCACATCTCATGACATGTGGTTGGACACTTGTCTTGTGCTACTCCACTTTCCCCTTTTGTACTAGCTCTCCCCTCTCCTATAAATAAGAGCTCGTTTTTCTTCATTCAACATCATTTTTCTTTGCTGTAAACTCATGTACAGCACCCACAGATAGCCAAAAATTGGCCCCATCCATCCCCATCATCATCCCCCACTTCTCCATGATCAAATTCCTCCATATTCCCTCTTCTATCACTGTTGTTTTACAGGACAGCAAGCCTGTAAATTCATTACAGCACCTCCTTCTCGAGCTCTTTCTTCCATTTTAGCAACAAGAAGCAAGCCCTATCCATGTACTGCTGATCAGCGATGGAGAAAGGTTGATTTCCCCTTTTTCTTCTCTCATACTGTAAAGAAATCAGTTCTTATCATTGCATGATCTTGTGAGAGTGAGAATTACTTCTTCTCACTCTCAGGTTGATTGTAACTGAGCTCTTCCCTAAGGGACTTGGGTTGAGCAGAAATACATTCCTTCGGGGGGGGTTGCCCATCTTCAACCCTCAATCTTGTCTCCATTACTTTTACATTTTCATGGCTGTAATTTTGTGAGTAATTTTCATTTTCAACTTTAAGTGTTCATTCTCTTTTATATTAAATCTCGAAAACAAGCGAATATCATAATTGTTAAGCATACTATGTTGTTCGGGGCGTTTACATTATGTCAATTTTAATTATGTGATCCAAGCAACCAATGCTCCTAGGACAACTTTAATTACTAGGTATTATCTTATTGATGAATAGTTTAGAAGGCATAAAATAAAGTGCATTTTCCATAGGGATAAATAGTAGTGCCTTTCGATTCACAAAGACATAGGTTTTCTTGTGTTTCTCTAATATATGGAGGATTATCCTTCAGAGAAAGGGCAAGAGAGCAAAGGTGAAGATACTGCATTTATGGATAAGGAGGTTGAAGAGAAGGTAGAGATATTTCAAGAGGATGTTGAGAACCAACTGGTGCAAGGTTTTGATCCTGTTGTATTGTTGTATTCAAGAGTCAGAACATTACAAAGATACAAGAAGAGGAGATGGAATTGAGTATAGAGAATGATGAAGGCCCCTTGGATTGTATCCGTACATTTTCTACCTACCTTATCAATAAAAAAATGTATGTATTACTCAATGACATTCAACATATTTTTTATCTTAAAGAAAATTTTTGCGTAGCCATCCTAGTAGCATGGGTCCAAATTAATAAGGATTTCATAAGTTATGAACCATGCCCACTAGTAACTCTAGATGTTGAGGGGGGAAATTTTCAAGATAGCTCCATGGCCCTACGCACATATAATAAGGATTTCATAAGTTATGAACCATGCCCACTAGTAACTCTAGATGTTGAGGGGGGAAATTTTCAAGATAGCTCCAATGAGATTGTGGAATTAGCCATCAAAGGAGAAGCCAAATAACTTAATAAATCTCTATGATGATAACATTCTTGAAGATGATGAAAATCCAAATGTATTAAAGATATTTCCAAGATCTTCCTAGGTTGAATAGTAGATATTAAAGATAAGTGACTTTAAGATTTTCATCAACTGACAAGGATTTTTTCTTTCTTTCTTATGCAAATTGAAATTGAAGATCCTAATAACTTTCTTAGAAAAGCCAAGGGCCCTAGACCATTGAAGCTTGAAAAAAGTCAAGGACTTGGCCACTATATTGGAAGCTTAAATAATCAAATTGTTGCAATTTATTACAAGAAATTCTCAAGCTCTCCAAGTTTGCCAATGATGTCTTTAAAAGCTATTTGCAAAGTCATTGGATTTGAAGCTTTCAATGGAGAAGTTGAGAAGATAATTTTGGTAGAGAAGGAAGAAGCCATAAGGATTTTTGGCTACATGCTTAGTTACAATTGGTCTAGAGCTAGATACTTTGGAGTTCCTAGCTCCTATTTACTTTCCCATATGGGAGATGCAAAAAATTTGAAGCTTCTCCCCAGCTATAGAAAGCAAGAGCTTTTGAAATGTAGAGGTCTTATTGAGTGGAATGAATCCAAGGATTCCTTTGCAACAGAGACATACTCAAAAATCCTAAAGAATCAAGGGTTTTTTAAACCCATATTTTGCCTTCTCTTTGTTTAGTTTGTAGCCATTCTAAAAATATTTGCTTTGAACAAGAGTTTTAATATTCCTCTTTCCTTTTTTATGTAACAATTTGTATGGCTTTTGCCAAAGATGATGTATTACATGATGTGATTATATCTTTAAGCTTCCAAATTTGTCTGTAAGACCATTCAAAAATCTCTAGTAAATTGTTTTCTTTGACTCTTCCTCCTTCATGTCTTGTGTACCCAAAGTATTTTGTTCTTACTTGATAATGTGACTTTTTCGTGCCTTGGGTTGACTAGATAGATAGACTTTCATACTATTTAATAAAGTATGGAGCATGGTTATATAAAATATATTGAAGAGTTAAAAAATAAAGAGAGTTAGTTAAAAATCTTATATGAGTTAGACAATGAAGACACATATCAACTTCTTACCATACAAACATAAGAACTTCTTACCATATAGTGAGTGAAGTGTTGATTATCCCAAGCTTCTATCATTGCCTTTTTGAAAAGGTTCAATTGGGATTTGAAGTCTTTGAGATGATCATCTTTTTAATCAATTTCATCGTAATAAAAGAATATTTTATCTAGTGTTTCCCAAACTTTGGCTTTTCTATTTCGAGCATATCCATTATCAATATGATCGTTATCTACATTATGTAGTAATTTCTATTGATTTTATTTAATGGTTGAACCCCCATTTCTAGAGTTAATCTTACCAAGCTTTTCATAAAAGCCTAGGAACCTTCTAGCCTTCACCCCACCTATAGATGGCTTTTTGAGGATACAATTTCCATCCTTGGATTTTTTAAGATTTGGTTCAATAACAATATTAACTCCATGCAAACCAATTGCAAATAAAACTTGCTCGATCTTTGTTATAGCATCTTGTTTAGCTGATAAGGGTATTAGCTTTCAAGCACTATCTTTTTATTTTTTTGAACTTATTCTCAAGAATATCCTTTGGCATTGTTGAGGGCAAGAGATTATAATAAAACTCAAATGCCTTTGAAGCATCTCTCTCACTTAAATTTGGTTGAAAAAGAGGCCTAAAAATGATCAACATCATAACTCAGATACTATTAGAAGCAAAGTTATATTCAACATTTCTTAGTTGAAAAGATATACATTGCTGCTTGGATTCTTTTACTACAATCACCTCCTCATTTGAGATGCTCAATATTCTTGAGAGATCTTTATTGATTTCGAAGGCCTAAACTAGTTTGCTTTCTTTGGTATGCTTTAATGTGTTTCTCCAATGAATGATTCTTATATTGACAATCATGTAGTTTTTGCAGCAACTCATCTCTATGCTTTGTTAACAAGTAATTCTCCAATTTAAAAACATCCTTCTCTCCAATAAGATTAAATGTATAGCCCAAAAACACATTATAACAATTCCAATAAACCCATTATTATAAAAATGAGTACTATCCTATGCAATCTCAATTGTAATTTGAAAAACTTAATTTGTGTTACTTGCTTATGTACGGCTATTCTATGATGCGAATGTTCCCTTTTATTTATTGATATTGTGAGGAGATCTACAAAAGGGAGGCATTTTCATTGAGTAATGAAGCTTGTAGGTTATTGAATGCCATATATGTGGCACTGTCTTATTTATCCATTTACTTATCTTATTTAATCCATTTTGAAGTGTTTTTGGCCATTGTGATTAGGTGAGCTAGAAATGGCCTAGATTATACACGAGGGTTTTGAGATATCAAGCTCAAACAATGGTGTATACATGGAGGTTGCAATGCAATGGGTCCGAGAGGTTAGGTTTGTCGAGCATGTCATGTCCTTCATGTGCATGGGAGTGGTAATGGGAGAGGGCTAGAGGGTTTGTGATGAGCTAGGCCTTAGGAATGAGCTAGGCATGTGCATTTGGAGACTTCACCTTGCAATCCTGAGAGGAAGAGCACCAAGAACGTTACTTTAAAATAGTGAAACTGAATTGGAAGTGTTTTCTGCCCAATGTAGCTTCACTATGCCCATAATTTTGGCACACTTGAGTAACTTCTTTCATGCACCCATCCCTACTAGAATGAGGACTCCAACTACTATCAGAGAACCATCGACTCACACAGATTTACCTCAAGGAAATCATCATCGGAACATGATCGAAACCTGTAAAATCATCCCAACACCCTTTACCTTAGTGCAGGGAAGGAAAATCCAACCAGCCATTAATGGGTTTCCGAGAAACATTAATGAGGGAGTAACCATCAGCAAGGAAATGCTTCTCTAATAATTCCCACCTGTCTTTTTCTTCCTTATCTTGCAGCTAATGCTTGTGGGTTTCTATCCGCAAAAGAATAGATTTTCACTATGCTTGAAAGTCTATTAACTTTATGCACGCCAACTAGATCTTACCAAGGCTGATCACTTTTGTCTGTTGTCGAACATACACTACAACCGACAGCCCCTTGCCTTATATGTAGTACATACACTTTTGTATGCAAACTAACCTGGTTACTGTGTGACCTTTTATGTGATGCTAAGGCAACATTGTGCATGCGTGCAGGGCTGAGTTCAATTCCAGGGACAAACTAGCTCCTCATCTGTATGGGGCACCTCGGCATCACCTTCCTTCTTCCTCTTCCCTCTTAACACCAATAACATTATGTAATGCATTGTACGAGCTGTGATCTTTGGGACTGACTTTTTCCATCTTTCCCTTGCAACATAATGAAGTGAAATTTTACCGGTGCAGAACAATTCCCCCCTTCGCAATTCTCCCATTACACCGATTGTTGTTAGGCATTAACATTATTTGGCTTGATATACCGGTCACAGACTCAACCCTGTTGCAAATTCTTGTACAATTCTGGAATTTATCTTCAATTACAAAAAGAATTTACAATAATCATGGGAGTGATTAACGGGAATGGCTGCTTACCCCATCATCCCACAACCTTATAGTGCAATAAAAGATTTTGAATGATATGAACAAGGGCATCAGGTGCCACATCAGATAACAACTACTTCGGATACTTTCCTCCAAGAGGGTTTCTGTTTGCTCCTGTAGTCTTGAATGGAACAATCATTGAACAGTCTGTTCAATTCCTCTTTGAACTCACTCAGAGACTTCCCAGGGGTATAGGACGATGTCACTTCAACCAGATCACCCATCTTAAGTCTCTGGTGAAGGTCCTCCACCTCTTCATGGTTTACTTTAGGTCTAGCAATGCCAATATCGGATGTGGTGTTCAAAGAGTCTTTCTTGTCAAGTTTTATAAGTAGATCAGCTAACGTAGAACATCCTGGCAACTCTTGGACCATCATCTGCTTAAACAGATAAACAGGTAGCATAAATCAGCTCTTCCCTAGCTTCCAACTTGACAGATTTAACAAACATATTCGGCTTAACTGTCTAGTAGTTATGCCAGGCAGGGGGAATAATACCTTGTCTTCTTCCAGAACAATAATGAACAAAGGGGAATCTTCAGAGTTAGGTGGCCCTATTTGGCAGAGGTCTGTGTGTTGGCAGTCTTCTCTATGGAAAGGGAACAGACATAAGGGTCTCGGTTCTCCTTGTGATTCAGAGAGCCGGAGTTTGGTGTCCATGATCTCATTCTGCCAAGATAGAACCCATCTCGCCCATTCCACCATTTGAAGAACAAAGGAAGAGTGTAGAATGTTGCCCTCTTTGTATCTCCAATGGGCAGCCACCCCATACTCTGCTTGATGATGCATCTGCATTGTCCTTATCTGAATCTCTAAAGGATGCCCATCCTCGCACCAAACAACTGTGTGAAGTGACTGGTATCTGCAATGGAAGCAGGTAAAAGGTGATCAGGTTCGTAATGATTTGCAGCGATCCTTTTACCTGGGAGTCAAGTGAAAACTTCTAGTTGTACATACCCGTTCAGTTTGGGCTGTTTAATATAGTCTTTAAATTTCCCTGGAACGCAGGGCCAAATTCGATGCACAGTTTCAACTGCAGCATAGCAATCCTCCACACTGGCAACTATCAGCCGCAAGCCCTGAAGATCATAAATCTCATCTAACCTTCTCCCTTTCCTGTAGATGAAAAGAGGGTTTTTGAGTGATTGAGCATGCAGACTAATAGAGGAACAAACTTTAAAGTAAAGAGAGATTGGTTTGTACTTGATCATTTTTTTGTAGATGCTATGTAGGTTTTTCGTCCTTCCACAAAGATCATGATAATGTAACCCTTTTGCAAGCAACCCATCATTCAGCTTTTGTATGGCCGACAGAATAGTTGCCTCTCTGAACCCTTCTGAAAGCTTCATTGCCAATTCCTGGTACTCCTGTGGCTTAAGATGCTTAAAGCACAGGTCCTCCATTTCTGCCTTCCATCTCCATATGCCTAATCTGGCAGCAAGAGGAACAAATACTTCTATAGTTTCCTTAGCAATGCGGTACCGTTTATCTGAAGGAAGGGCTGCCAAAGTCCGCATATTATGGAGCCTATCTGCAAGTTTGATAAGAACTACATGGGAATCTGTCATGGCTAAGAATGTGGTATGCAGACGATCTGCCTCAACTGAATTGTACGCAGTGCCATTGTCACGAGCCAATTTGCTAAGCTCGCTAAGCTTACTGACCTGTATTTACAATATTGAGAAATATCATGGTTAGTGCTCAGAAAGAGGACTCCTAACATGTGAAATCCGGCAAGAAGAATAAACAGTACGCACCCCTTCGACAAGTTTTTGGATCTCTGGTCCAAATAGTTCTCCAAGTTGTTCAGAATCAAGAGATGAATCATCAAGTGTGTCATGGAGCAATCCTGCAGCGACAACCAACTTGCTGGCACCTACTTCTGCTAGTGCTATAGCCGTTTCAACACAATGTACAAGATAAGGATCACCATCTGCACGGGACTGCATTTACAAGGAATTGGCATGAGCACTCGCAAAGAAGAGTAAAAGAATAACTCTGTGCTACATACAGATGAAAAAGGTTGATGAGGTTTACAAGAAACTGCACTAAAAAGAAAGCACAGGAATGGGAAAAAGCATTGGCAGTCGTAGCTTGTGTATTGAGTTGCCAGACCAGAAAATTGAGCTCTCTCATGGATAGGATGCTGAACCACAGTATATGACCTTTCGACTATCATGTCTGATAACCCAAACAAGCAATGGGATTTCCTGATGGGCACAATTTTCACAAAGTCTTCCACACTCAATATGCTAACACATTTTCAATCACTGCAAATTGTCCCCAAAGTTTTATACACTCAATATGCTAACACATGTCCAATCATTGCAATCAACTCTGTGTGGTATGATACATAACGTCTTTACACATCAATCCGAGTCCCTCCACAGCAGAAAAGTCATTGAGCTTAATTAAATGGCTAGTGATCATAATTACGCTTGCCTTACGACCTGAGCATCTACACAATCTTCCTTAAGAGAAGAAAACAAAAAGAATCATACTTGTCCATAGTGAGCTTCCTCGGCCTTGTGGAAAGCAGTGATGATAAGTGGATCTTTGAAGACCTCATGCTGGCGCTGTGCATTCCGCAGAACATCTTGGGCAGTCCGGAAAGCTTCTGGGAAAAGAGGCTTGCAGAAGAATTCTGAAAGCGATGAGCATGCTAGCTTTGAGAATCGGGGGGCTCCAGGCCGGATGTCTGATGCATCTCTGCAAATGTCTAAAGGACTCATTATGGTGGCTACTGAGGACCCTGCATTCAGATCAGCCTGTCGCATATTTCCATCCAACCATGAGTCTGCATCCTGCTCTGATGAAAATGGCATTACATTATTTGGGACTGAACATGAACCAGAAAAGGATCCCACTTTGTGGGTGAAGCAGTTTGATTGGCCCTGAGGTACAGAGATAGGGGCCGACACGCTTTTTACAGAGGATTGGCGGTCATCTGAGCCATCCAAGAGTGCACAAAGGTCACTGAAAGATGATCTTCTCGACACTGAGGTCGAAGTTCGTGGGCGGCGATCTCCTTGAAGAGCAGTCATAGCTGGAGCAGCATCCTTGATGAACTTCAAAGCTGTCGAGCAATCATCAGAGGCATCAAGAACACAGAGATCGTTGTGCGATGACCTCCTGGAGATTGGAATGCCATCCGCTGTGCTGTCGGGTGTTGAATTAGCAGAACATCGAAGGCTGGGGCTACTGCCAAACAGGGAGGACAGGCCACCTAGCACAGGTGGCCTACTGACAGGGTGATGGCGGAAAGGGAGGGCGCGGGCTTGGAATTCGACGTCGATGCTGGAGCAGGAAGAGGAGCTGCAAGGGATGCAATGAGAGGAGGCCGAGTAAGGAGAGGCAATGGAGGTGGGAGGCGAGCTTGAGTAGATTGCTGCCATGGGCATGAGCTGCGCCTCTGTTTGGAGAAGGGTGCAGCAGGAAAAGGGGTGATGGGATGGGCACCGAGAATCAAAAGGAGTTCACTGGGAGCAAATCCTCACAAGGTGCCTGGATACAAGCAAGAAGGTCTCTTTTCTGATCCCCTGCGTAGAATGGAAGCAATTCGAATGTTTGTTTAGACATTAATGTAAGCTGCAGACACAGCACAGGCACAGCAGCCGCAAGAAATACCTCTCACAGAATGAATGAGTGGCGACGTTGGGTTCCAAAGACGAGGGAGCTGCTTTTCTTTCCTTCTTTCTTTCTGTCTTCTCGTTCTTCGGTTGCAAAGAATGGATCAGTTGGAACTTGGGCGACTTTACTTTCCAACGATGAAGGAGTTTCTTCCTCTTCTTCTTCTCGTCCCCGTCCTCTTCCTCCTTCTGCTGCTGTCTTGTTTGCTTGGCTGATTTTTCACAAGCTCCACCCCCCACCCACGTCATCCATGACCAGATGTCAGTAGGTGCGAGCCTAGAAAGCTCTTCGCTTTTAATCCTCGTGATGAATCGGTCACTGGCACACGTTTCGACGGAACAACCAGCCCAGCTAGCTGGCCTACTAGACTCTAGTTACTAGTACTAGGCAAGGTCAACCACATATAAGAAGGCTGTCGTTGACAGGCTTTTAGTGTTCCACTTGCTCGCGACTCGCTCTCCTTTCAAAAGTTTCAAAAGGACGATAGATCATAGAACGCTTGCAAAGTTGCAAGCCTAGTAGTCACTATCTCACACGAAGATCGCCCCCCCCCCCAAGTGATGGGATCCCCAATGGGCAATAGAAGTGTAGGGGAGGCGAACCTTGCCCCCATTACCACTACCATCACACCCAAGGTCTCCAAATGATGTCATAGGGAGCACATGTCAACAATTTGCCATGAATGTCGGTTGGGACTTAGGCCTTGTTCAAATTTCAAACAAGTAATGGGACTCCACTTGTTGAATACATGTCCTCCTCCTCGGTTTCATGACCCCTTCATTGATAAATGCTAGCAATGCCCCTTTCCAAAGACGCTTTCTAGAAGACTCTCCTTCTACCGTCCACATGTATCAATGGGTTCCCCAAGAGCAAAAGGGTTTTAGAAAGGCTAGATGTATATTAGATGCCATCATTAGTGTGTGGGAAGGGTTGGGATATGCACAAAAAAAATAACTAGGATTTTGAGTTTCTTAAAATTGCCTTCGACAAAGCATATGATAGGAGTGAAATTTTGTCCTACATACTTTGATAGATATGTGACTGAGCAAGCGGTTTATTAAATTCGTTTCAATCTTATTTGGGAATGCTTCCACAAAGATTTCAGTGAATGGGGAGCTGACCACCCCCTTTCCACTTAGAAAATCCATACGTCAAGGTTACCCTTGCTCCCCTCATTTTTTCCAATTGATGGATTGGGCTAGTTAATTGATGTGCAAGTCAAGTTAGGAAATATTAAAGGCCTCAACTTACTTGATGGGGCCAAGGACATGATCCATAATTTGTTTACAAATGACACAAACACAACTTTAAACAATGATGCTACCTCCTTAGTGACTTTCTGGGAATGTCTAGAAGTTTTTTGCATTGCATTAGGATCTAGTGTAAATCACAACAACATGAATCAAGACCTTAATTGACAATGCTACGAAGCAGAACACGTGGCAAATCTAGCAAATCAAATATCAATCGTAACCAACTTTATGTCACACGTAATAAAACTTAGTGAAAAAAATCTAACAAATCAAACATCTCAACTATTAAATACAAACAACATTATAATACATAAGAGGATTTAAATAACTCAATATATTGAGAAAGACTCTTAAGAGAAAAACGCAAGATTGGGCCCAACCTCCCCCATGGCAAAAGCCATGGTTTGCAATCCTTAATTATATATTACAGTTTTACATGGATATTTGCATTCATATCTTACATCTAATTATAAAAAATACAAATATCAATTGAAATACAGAGTTTTAAGAGTCAAGAGGTATCATGTAGCGTGCTACAAAAAATTCTGTGCTTAGAATCTTGATGTTTTGACATCACTATTACGTCTGGAGCGTGCCAAAACTCCCAAAACTACTCTTGAAGCTCTGAATTCCGATTCCGGATGAGAGAGAAATGAAAAGACTCAGTTTTTGCCCTCTTTTCCTGTTTTGCGCGCGATCTTGTTGCTTTTATAAAGAAAGCTAGAAAAGCCTTCTAAACTTAACCACATTAAGAAAATAGTAAGGTATTCCATAAAGAAATCTTATTTCAATAAAAACATATCTTAAATCTCATATTCTAAAATAATCTATATTAAAAATAAATAAAATTAATAGTACTAAGGATAATCATCTAATTATTACTAAAGAAGTTTAAGCTTATAACTTACAAATAGAGATAATTTTAATAATATAAAATTATATAAATACATAATATTATATATTATACTTAAGATAACTAATCATAATTATAAAATTTATGCTTGGACTTACGCTAATGCCTAGTGCTACCCAAAGCCACCACTACCTGCTCTATGCATCAACTGAAGCATTCACAATTGTTTATAGATAAAATAAACAAACAATAGTGAATACTTAGCAGTCTTCAGCTACAAATCAACTTCTCACATAAGGAATCCAGCTTGTGTATGAGCCCCAGCAAATACATATAGTTTTACGGAATCCACCATGGAATATGTCTTCTGGCATCAGACAAACCCCTTGAGTGGCTGTTGGAAGCTAGGTGCCAACAAATTGAAGATGGAAAAATATTTAGATTTATGGGCATTCTAATGGGATTTGGGGTTATAATGAGGCAAAGATGGGACTGGATTCTAACTAGAATGCTGACCAAGCTTAATGGATGGAATGATCTGAAGCTCAACATGGCATCAAGGATAGTAATTCTTAACCATATAATCCTTTCCTCTTGTATTTATTTTCTGGCATGCTAGAGGCCTCCTCAAAGCAGCCCTTAAACATTTGGAAGCTATGTGTAGAAACTATATATGGGGAGGGGATTCTACACATTTTAAAGTTCCAAAAGCAACATTGCAAACTTGTATCCTTCCAAAGAAATAGGAGGATTGGGGATAATGAACATACACAACATGCTGATAAATTGGCTAGCAAATGGGTACCTAGATGTTGGTTTCACTAAGAGGAAATCTAGGCCATCCTCCTCCTACACAATCTAAGTAACTTTATAGCATTCAACTACCCAAGACTGACCCAACTCCCTATGGGAGCATCTCCTCTAATTAAATGCATTTGGAAAGCATGGTAGAAATACAAGCAATGGTTGGTACCTTTTGGGAAGCTAAAATACAAAACTTGGGTGGCCAAAGACTCAATTTGGTGTAGCACCACGATGGCTTCGATAGCTGAGGAGTCCTTTAAAAACATTGCTCGACTAAATAGGAAAGGGGTCAAAACCTGGGGGGATATTTGGGATTTTAGCAATAAATATTGGCTACAAGATAGAGAGCTAAAAGACAAAATTAGGCTTAACGCATTGGATTTGCAAGTATTGAATGATACAAAAGCATGATGGATTGAAGCTAACCCAAAAATTATCTAGTGTAACTTTAAATTTAGTACTAACCAATTTTGTTGGACAATGCAGGCAAAGCTTCTTCCCATGCCTAACCTACCCTCCACTAACTCTTATTTGACTTGTAATCTGAATAGCAAGTTGCATGTCAATGGAACGAAAGGCAATGGAATTACATATTCCAACAAATTTGGTCAAATTGTATCCAACCCAAAATCTCATCCTTGATGTGGTTCATTCTACATAAGAGTGTGTGGACCCAAGAAAAGGCATATAGGATGGGCCTCGACAATGGCCTATGCCCAATATGTGGCAAGAAAAAAAAAACAATATCCCACCTTTTTATCAAATGTACTAAGAATCAAAAGTATTTGAAGTGGTTGCATTCTATCATAATGATTTATCACCCCTACTAGCTCAACTGGAAGGAGATCCTGCTAGGGGAAGCCAATAAATTATCCCTTATGATATGGCATGCATTCAAGGGATTTACCTTTGGAATATTTGGCTATGAGATGGAAAAGTCTTCTCAAGTAAGAATAGTGACACGTTCAGGAATTTGAATACTTTTTTTTTCTTAGGGGCCTGAGGAGAGCCAAGAGCATAGTGCAAAAAGAGGTGAAAATCAAAATTGAGGGCCTTCCATGGAAGGTAAGCAAGAAGGAGACTCGGGGGGTTAACTATATATATATTCTCTATATAACGTGCGTTCATGGCCTATTTATAAATATCCTAATCTGAGAATTTTTCATGAATAAAACGCAACCCTTTTCTATTCAATTTGTAAGTAACCCCCTTTATATGACACCCTTATGTATGTAAAAAATGGTATTTTAAAAGCCTCTTATTTTAAACTCATGTTATATATACATATATTCATGAGTGACCTCCCTCCCCCCCCCCAAGGAAGGAGAAGGAGGCCATTCTCAAGCAAAAGTCAAGGAAGTCACCCTCATCCATACCTATATGAAGACCTCGCTATATATTGGCATCTCCCCATACATGATTGCAAAGGAATTGTACGGGTGGATCAAAGAGAAGTTGAAGAGGATCATTAGGAGAAATATCGACTCTCTTTTTTACCCCTTAAGGAGTGAATAAAGAAATATAGGCCTAACCAATGAGAGAGCTGGGATTCTTGATTCATGTAACATGAATCTTCTACCCATATCTTGGCCCAAATCTTTTCTTAGTAAAGAGAGCCACATATATATTGCAACTTTTTTCTATTGCTTCATGGTTATGTTTCAACTCATTTGGACAAAGCCTATGTAAGTTATATGTATTCTTTGACTTGATATTTCTTTTGTTTTTGTACTCTAGGAATTTGTCAGTGAAGGAACAATGGTCTCGTTATAAGTCAACTTCTTGTTCAACATCTCTGGGCTTCTTTGTGAAAAGAATTATAGCAACAATGTTTTTTTTTAAATTGCTCCATTTAAATTAAATTTCATTTGGAGAGAACATTTGCAAATTATACACATGCTGATAGGCAACTTTTCTATTTGGTTATCATAGATGTCTTCACGGAGGAAAAACATCAATAACATACTTGCAGTGGAGGTCTTCAATAGGAAAGATAGTGGCGGTAATTAGATTTGTGATAAGTACTATAAGTTGGATTGTATTTTGGTACACCCAAGTACTCGAGGGAATTTCAAGGTCAGGCACAGGGATGTTGCAAACCCTAGCAAACATTGGAAAGGTAGAATTTTAGAGTTCAGAAAAGTGTTTAATGGAACAAGTACAGTAACAGAAGTGTTGATCGAACATGTTTATACACACAAACAAATATCTGTACACTACATTGCAAATTATAAATAAATAGTAAGTTTTTAAATTTTATCATTGTTTATTCTTTTGCATCATAGTTGTTTTTAAAAATCTTTGTAGTGTTCTAATTCAATCTTGTTTTACTGACAGCTCTATATCCATCAACTTTGCATGAATGGCTGAATGTGGAATGCTTGAGCGGCAAGATACATGTTTTGCATGAAGACATAGGTTCTTTGATCTATGATAATAACTCTGCAAGTCAACTTGCAACTCAAAATATCTTTTTTTATAATTCATTGTATGTAGTAGAAAGCCAGAGATTGTAGCATGTCCCATTGCTGCCACAATCTAGTGGTGAATGGTTGATTGGTAGCTTGGAGTTGTCAAAAGCATGTAAGTCCAAGATAAAATTTGATATCAATAGTGCTATGAAAGCCACCATATACTCCAAAGATGTGCATCTTAGTTGGTTTATTCCATTCTCATTGTTTACACATTTGTTTGGTTCATGTGATGTTCTGAAGAAAACAAAGATTACTTATCAATGCAAGTGTCCATCCGAGGAATGGATGAGTTAGCTATTGGGTGAGTCTTGGCAAGTCAAAAGAATACATTTTGATGAGATGATTGAATGCATGGTCAACCAATTTGATCTCACATTCATGTAAATCTTTTTTACTACTTTGAATACCTTGATTTAATTGACATAGGTCTTGCTTAGATGAATTGTTGTGTTATTTGCATTTACTTATCATTAGTTTTGTTTTTATTACAGACATTTCATCTCTAGAAAAACTCTATGCATTTGCTTTTGATATAGAAGATTGCAACTTTTGCGAGGGGAGTGGATAAGCTTGGATCAAGATACGCGAGATGAGATACATATAGCTCTCATAGATGTGGTTATCTTGTGGAATGGTCATAATCCTTGTGTGGTCAGCCTAAAGAGCCATTGGCCCATTTCTTTTCTGAGACAAGAAACCCAATTAATATCCAATGAGCCCCTCTGCAACTTCTATTTCAAGTTAGATAATAGAAAAGTCACGATTCATAGTGAGTAATTTATGACATGTAAACAATGTGCTTCTCCACATATCCTTGAGATAGTGGAATCTTTGTAAATTTTTTTAAATAAAGAACGAATATAAACTTTTTTTAAACTTTTGAGTACTTTCAATTTAGATAATCTTAGTTTACTATGATCCAAGCGTGCGATAATACATTCTGTAATTGGTCAATCGTGCTGGTTAAAATCATAATTAAATTGTAGGCTAGAGTTCTATAATCTATGCAATATTGTCTTTGCATAATGATATATTGTAGCTCATCTCTTCTACTTATTTCTTCAAATTAAATATTAAATTGGATCCAAGGGATTTTAAAGGTCTTTCAGATTTCTTTTCTTAAAAAATTTCTATATTTTCTATAGTTGGACTTGAATATACTTAGCGATCCAAGTATATTCGAGAATATAATAATGTAGGATGAAGCATTTGTCTGTACAAGTAATTTTAATGTTTACTTTAAAGTATTTAAATAAAAAAACTAAGGTAAGAGTTTTAATTTCAAACTTTAGGGTTTTAAAAAAACCTTTATTTAAAACCCTAGATACATAAAAGCTATAAATCCAAACTCATTTTCACTTTCATTCTCTACTTCCCTACACTTGTGCTCTCCTTCCTTCTCTCTTTGTGTGCCATGGCTACCACTCTCGCCTTCGCCACATGGATTAGCTCCACACACTACGCACACATAGGAGACCAGATACACCCTAGGTTTTGCACGACCTTGAGTCTAGAGAGCTCGCTTTCCATCGCAGACCCTAGCTCTAGTATACTGACATCGTTTTGTGATGTGGCAAACCCTCTTACATGCTTTATTCCGGACTCTGCTCTCAGACGGGTCCCCATAGATTTCCTATATAGTTTGCGTACTGGATCAAGCCATGCAAAGGTAATAAATCGAGCCCTCGTGCATGTGGGGCAGCATCTCTGTGTCAGAGCAATGCCCACCTCATCCCAGGACCACACCACGATGGATCTCATCAAGATTGATGCATCATTTGCCATATATGTTATGTGCACTGAGGTGCAAGAGGATAGTGAGAAAGACATAAACACACCCTCTCGGCCACAACTAGAGTATTTCGAGAGGGAGCATGAAGAGATCACACTCGATCTGAGAGTAGAGGCAGCACAAAGCTTAGCCATTGTGTACCTACCTCCTTGTCCTATTGAGATGTCGACAATTTTGGAGCTAAGGGAAGAAGAGCTATATTGTATCATGGTGTGTGATGCACCTAATGATTTTATAGATTTTGATATACAAGATGCACTAGCACATGTTGATGAGGTGGCTCGATATGATGGCATGAGTGTCGATAATATCTCTGCCATTGTGAGCATCCAAGAGCAGATTGAGAATGCGGCACCACAGTATGAGATCTCAGATGAGGAGTTTGAGCGATTGCAAGAAAGCATTTTTGGACCTCAACTTGACTACGTAGTACCTTCCCAAGAGAGAGACGAGGGTGGCTTGGTTGCAGGAGAAAACCTGGATGCTCCATTATAATACTAGATAGATGATGTAGAGAAGGTAATGTTATCGGATTAATGTTATTGAATTTACATCAAAATTTACCAGTAGGGCCTCTAGAAGGGCATGGGGAGTGTGCATATCAAATTTTGCCAGGATCGAGCCCCTAGAGTTGCCCTGGCCGTCTCTAGGCCGCCGGAGGCTCGCATCTGGAGGCGGCTAGGGCAACTCTAGGGGCTCGATCCTGGCAAAATTTGCAGATTCAGGCCCGCAGACGCGAGCCTCCGGCCATGGCAACTCTAGGGGACCAAATCCCGGTAAAATTTGATGTGCATACTCCCTATGCCCTAGAGGCCCTACTAGTAAAATTTGACGCAAATCTGATGTATATATCTTTACCACACTCCATGCATAGTGATTTTGACATAGTGAGTCTGACACTGAACTTATGTGATGCAGGACATTGTCTATATAGATGAATTTTTATTTAGACAAGGTGGTCGATTTGGTAGCCAAGGAAGGGTGCAGGACTTGGCATTGAAGGAGTATATTGACCAACTTGTGAGCAACATTTTTGTATTCCATAAGATATGCTCTTTGGCTTTTTCTGAGAACTTCTTGAAGTTGAGGATACTAATGAAGGCTGGGCCCTTCAAAACCATCCCAACAAACTCTAGCTTGGAGAAATTAGTATTGCTTCAATGTTCGAAGCTCCTCTAGTTATTCTCTAGTACTAGGTCTAGGCCACTTTTTTCCATGGTGGCTCGTGGCATGGTTGCTGGTGTTGAAGATCCCAATGTCATTAGGCATGAACTACTAGGGCAAAATGTGTTGTTTCCTATGATCAAGAATAGCTCTAACTGTGGGGAGTCTAGCTCAAAGAAGCCTAGGAGAGAGTAGATGTACTTTTAGTGCCAAATGATTTCTCATCACCAATGCCATGCAATTTGTAATCTTCTCTTGAAGTAATGAAAATCGATATCTATTGGATTTGCGTGCAATGTAATTTGTCATACGCGTCATTTATTATTGTTTTTTTACTTGAATATTACGTTTATTTATCGGATTTATATGCAACACGATTCGTACCCTAAATTTAATACGTAGTGCTTTATCGAGTTTGTGCATAACATGTATTCGTTTGAACTCATGTAATGATAACTCAAAGACATAAATAAAACAAATAACAAGCAAGTAAACAAAAATAAGACACACAAAAAAATTTGTATTCATATTCATTACATTTTACATGGGATCCATTACAACCAGGGTTTTACAAAATCTATTTGGAAGCTACATTCCGTATATGTTTTGATAGTACACCCCTATCATTATTGATCTCCGCGAGGACTATCCTTCCATCGTCGGAAGAGCCTCACTATCTGCAAATTCCTATTGGTGATGGTGACTCTCCTTGCATGTACTGCTGCATAGACTGAGTCTCTGAACAAGTCGATAATGTAAGCTTTGGCAGCTTCCTATAGTGCAAGGAGGGCTTAGGTAGGCGATCAGGTTGTTGCAAGCGTGTTCCATCTGGGAAGTGCCTTTTGCTGTTCTTAATGAGTATGCCGTCCATAATCTCACACACTAGTTTCTGAAATGGAGCCTTTGGTATCAGGAGGTGCGTGGTCTTCTGGTAATGGTGGATCTCACGAAGAGCCATTGTGCATGGCTTCCATCAACGCTTGTGATGCTGGCGTGGCGGTGGTGCTGGAGTTGGGGGGGAGGTGGCCTCTGCATAGGATTTCTAGGGGGTGTCTCCGAGCCGCTTGCTTGGTGCGTGCCATGTCTTCTAGGAGAGAAAACTCAAAACTCAAAAGTGAAATGTGTAAAATGAGGTGAAACTTTCAACTTATAGCAAAACTTTCAAAAAACCCTTAAGCCAGAATTAATGTATCCAGGCTTTGGAAAAATATGACCAATGATCCAATTAACATGAAATTTTACATGTGAACTTCTCTAGGGTACATCAACTACCCAAAAAAAATTTGGTCTCATGGGGATTCAGGGCCCCAGACATGAGCGTGCGGATAGGTATCCCAGAGACTTCTAATGGGGCCAATTTTTTAATATCCATGAGTTTTTATGATGCCCAGCATGTGGGTGAAGTTTCACCAGATTTCGATTTATAAAATTGATGGTTTAATCATTTTTTGAAAATGCATTAACTGGATTATACTTCACTGATAATAGAAAAACTCACCATCGCATCGAGTGTGCGCAATTGCATATTAGATGTGTTGTTAACCAAACTATGTGAAATATTGAAAACTTAAAAATTCACAAAAAATAAGGCATGGGTCTAATGAAATATCGCATATCGAATATAGTGTTGCCAAATCGCTAAATACAGTAAAGATATAGTACATCAGCCAATGTACAACTGATCACTGATGTGTGTGTGATTGCACATTAAATTTATGCTTAACAAAACTACTTTCAAAATTAGAAACTTGAAAATATACACAATGCAAATCATGGCAAAATAGAATATCAAAGATAAGATTTGGCATTACGAAACCATGAAATACATGGTAGATAGTGCATTGCACCAAGTACAACTAGAGCAAGGCAAAATTTAGCTTCATTTTGTAAACCAATGCTATCAAATACTTGAAGGTCTACTAGAAAGATAAACCAAAACTAAGCTCCTTACAATCTACAACCAAACATGAGCTACAAACATAGATCCAATTACAAGGTAGGTTCTCAAAGCATATTGTTGACATTAAGATTAAATGCATCCTTGTTGTTGCGGATCCTACGAACAAGAACCACATCTATGGGCTTAATAGTGATACGTCAGGCATGAATGGCTAAAACTTGAGAATCACTCATTAGATCAATCAAGTAACTTTCAGCTGTTTCTTGGAGAGCAAGCAAGGCTTGCCTTGACCATTGCCCCACATTCCTTGCTTGGTTCCTTGAAAAGAACTTGTGATGATGCCCTAGCTGTAGATCTTGCAATATTTATCGCACCAACTTAGAGAGTGGTAACTTAGGGAATAATCAAGTTGGCACTCTTCTGGAATTTTCTTATCTAACGTAGCGCAGCTGTGCCTGGTCTCCATCTTCGCTTCTTATGTGTTGGAGGACGTGTATTACCAGCTGGAGCAGTAGTGGGAGGTGGAGCAACTGGAGCATGTGGACCACCATTTTTGGACAATGGCGAACCATCATTATTGACCACACTAGGGCCACCATTGTTGGACATAGTAGCACTACCATTATTAGCTGCAGTAGGGCCACCGTTATCAGCCCCACCAAGGGACCTTTGTCACTCACAATACGCTCACTAGATTTGGAAGAGTGTTGAGCTCTTGCTCTTGCAGGTGTCTTCTTGATAGGAAGCTTGGAACGTGCCACGGTTGTGATGATGAAGGATAGAAAGATGGAGTGTAGAGTGAAGAGTAATGGGAAAAAATGAAAGGAGGGACTTGACTTAAGTACGAAACTTTTAAACTTACTGTAGTGTAAACGGACTTTAAATTTAAAAAACATAGTTCAAAATAGACTTTGAAAAACATAATGACAAACCTTCCAAATTTTAAACAAAATTTGCAAGACATCTCATGTTAAAGATAGGAATATTGATGTGTCATATCCTAGGTACCTATGCTTTCTCGTGGACTCTAAATGCATCAAAAGTATTATCTTTATCTAGGTCTCCATTTCTTGCCATCTCTCTCTTGGGTTGCCAACCATTCTGTGTGGTGTTGTCTAGCTGTGTTGTTTTCATATCTTGCTTTTCTCACTTCATATATTGCCCTACTTATAAACTCTTCTTGAGAGGTTTTGGACTTCTTTTATTTTTCCTTGTTTCATATCTCTAATCTCCTACACCACAATTGTAATAATAGTCTTATAGAATTGGAATAATTGATGCCACCTCCATGATCAGTTGCCTTTTGAAAATCACAATGAGCTTGCCAATGAGATTATTCCATGCCTTGAGTTGACCATACTGCCAAACTTCCTTGATCTGCAAAGTATGGACCATGTGCTTCAAGTATATGCTGCACAAGAAGAGAGATTAGAAACACAAACTAATTCAAAATGATGATATTTTTTTGTAATGGTGACAATACTGACCATGTAGTGTGTTATACTGTTTGTAGTCCATGCCTCCACCATGGACTTATGAAATTTAGCAATTGTCTCTTTAAGTATATTGGCATCACCATCCCTAAACCTCAACTTTTGTAAGAGAGTTGCGAATCTATCTAGGTGTATCCACACTTCTGGCCTTTGCAATCCTCGTTCTTCCCCCATTGCTCCAATCTAGAATAGTAAGGTGCAACTTTTTCCATGCTTCATACTTCTCTAGTTGTTTTACAAGTATATTGCCTTCCTCATCTCAAGGTGGAGATATAAACTTCCTAACCTTGGGTCCACCAAAGCATAGTTTACGAGGGATATTTCCACTCTTTCCCGATTTTTTCTCGTCCTTTTTTATTTCTACTCGGCCCCCATGCAATCCAACTTTAGAGAGGACTCGTTTCTACCTTCTTGCATGTAGCATCAGCTTCTGACATAGGTTGCATCTTGTATGCTAAGCATATATATTCATATACTAGCTTCTCAATTATTCTAACCAAACAATGCAATGTGCAAAAGTGAACCCTTGTTAGTGGTATTTCCAAAATAGGGCACTAGTTTGGATCCATTGGAACTAGCATTCTATTTCTCATGACTTTTTGATCATGTGTTGGAGCACCTTTTTGTCCTGCCTTGGCAAGCCATTCTTTCTTTTCATCTTTCCCTTTTTTCCTAGTTCGTATGTAGTATATGCATGGAAATTTTGCATTTGCTACATTTGATAAACCAAACATAAACTTCAATGTTTTTAAATCACTTGCAAGATGCCATTCAACTTGATAGTCCCCAAATCCCTCAAAGTGTAAAATTGCTCCACTATTTTGTTGTTGAATAACATTGGGTATATTATTGAGGTTTAAAAAAACTTTAAGTACTTCATGGTCCTCCTTTGGTACTTCAAATGTTGCAAGCCACCATATTTCATTCTTTGACTGTACACTGAAGTATAAAGGATGGTTTTCATCGATGTTGGGATCCAATGCTTGATTCATAAGTGTTATACTCACACATTCAAGTTTTTGTTCCTTAATAATTTCACTCTCATCAAGTTTGAGGACAAACATAAGCTTGCCTCTACATTCTTCCATAGACATATTGTAGAACTTGACCATAGCAATCTGAACCCTGCATATATCCAATACAAAGTTGTTGGATGCATTCAATACAAATGTAACTTCTTTGGAACCATAATTCAATATGTGTATATTTTCTAGATGCGTTGGCTCACCAATTAGTTCTAAAACTTTCTCATTTAGTTGTTTTCGAGCCTTCTTCACGTGAAATGGTTTTGGAAGAGGCATTACTCTGAAGACTTGCTTAAATCATGTATCCAATTGTTGATAGAGCATACTATATGACTTAGATTTCATTCCCACCTTGTCACAAAATTCCTGAGCATTTGTAGTTGTAAACAAGTTGCTCACATCCCTAAGATGTTCACTTGTGACACCATTTACAATGTCCGTGAATTTACGATTTTTCAATGCATTTTTGACCATATCCTTGCTTAGGACTTTGGCAATAGTATCATTCTCTGCATGAGGGAATATATTTCTCATTGTAGCAGATTGAGCATATATCCGAGCATATATCCGTCTATGATATTGTCCACTTCCTTTGGTTAATTAGTGAATTGGTTTAACTAATCGGATGTGCCGACGTGCTTCTTTGGTTTTTAAAGTGGCACAATCTCCAAAGTTTTTGTGAGCTTCCTCTTTATGTTTCAATTCTCCTTCTCCAAGTCCATAACTTTAGACTGTAACTCCATATTTTACATGTGTGTAGCCTACATAGCATCTTCAATGATAGACATTGCTTGTTGTTGGCTCTAGTTCTCCCTATCCTTCTTAGCCAATAATCTATCCTTTTCCATCAAATATTGCATATTCCCTTGTAATCTTGTTTGCATATTTGTCAAGGCTTGATAAACACTTGCTAATCCTTGTGTGAGAAGTCTGCATGTATATCCATACAATCCTTCATTGCCTTCACAAACGAACTTTACAAATGATGTAAGCCCTTCAAATTGTGGTGGCCTTTGAGTGACTAGATTGGGTGGATAAATGCACCCATCAACCCAAAGGTCCACATTTTTTCCCCCTACATTTCTTTCTTGTTGCATCCTGTATCTTATTGCATCATCCCTTTCTATAGTTCTTTTGAACATTGGTGCATATTCATCCTCTAATTGAAAGTGAATATCACTCTTTCTCTTGGTACGTCCTGCACCTGCATCATGTACATAAAAATATATGCCAATTTTAACATTACACAATTACACCCCTTTGATTAATAGTAACTAAGGAGTCGATGCCAATTTTCTGATCAATAGCAAGAACGTCTAAATATCCGGGAGTTGCAGGTCAACATCGATCCATCAGCATGCAGCTATTTCTGGATTGGCTCAAATCACACAATTATACTCCTTTGATTCACTATGTCTATGTTCTTTTTTACCCAATTGGATCTTGTTTCTTTCTCTTGATTTTAGTCATGATAGACCCTGATCAACCCCTAATATGCCTGTAATCTTCGTTTTTAATCTACCTCTAATCAGCATCTAATCTTATCTTCTGTTCTATCCAAAATATTCTCTCTCTCTCTCTCTCTCTCTCTCTCTCTCTCTCTCTCTCCCCCCTCAAGAAGAATTGATCAAAGATATTTAAACACATTTATATAGAAGCTTGGCTAGTGGAGAACAATAACATCATCTTATCTTCGACCCTAATTTACTCTCTGTCACTCTATCACTTATTTTCTTAGTTCATCTCACACAGTCCTCTCTCTTCCCCCCTTCCTTCTCTCTCTCTCTCTCTCTCTCTCTCTCTCTCTCTCTATGAATTGACACTTAAGGATTAAACAACTATGAAGAAAAATAACATCATAGAGATTTAAAAAATAAAGATACCTCAATTATCACTTGATTGATTGTAGTATAGAGTGTTGAATAGGAAGATATCTTATAGCACAGTACTAACGAGGGAGATTGCCTGTAGTAGGGTAGAGAGTGTTGTAGATAGAGATTATTTGATTTCAACAAATGCTATCAAAACCACTCCTGAGATTGCTTGTAGCAGGGTAGAGAGTATTGTAGATAGCACTTAGTATTATTTCAGAAGAATTTATATAGCTTTGAGAGGGAATGAAGAAATACCCACAAATAGGCATATACTTGTCCAAAAATGATAAAAATTTACAAGGAAACTCTCGAGTCAAAAAGGTGTATCTGGGTAAAAAAATAATCTTAAAATATGATGTGTACGTCATTTTATATCGTTTTTTAACTTTCGCCCTTTTAAGAAGCAAGAATGAGAATGATTCTAATATGTTTTCATGTTGAAAAGTCATGAAGCTATTAAAGAGTCATATATTAATGATTGGCTCTATTTTTATAGAAAATAGAATTGCGTTTTTTTAGTTATGAGGATTTTGAGAAAAAGTGACATTATCCTACAGTTTGAGAATAAAATAATAGGTGAAATCTATTGAAAATACAAATATGAGATTTGCTTGATTGTAGAAGATCTCTTATTCTAATATTATTTTGGAATCTCTTTTTAGAGAGAGAGAGGTGAGAGAAACCCCTTAAGGGGCAAAAAAGAGAGTCCATATTTCTCCTAATGTCCATATCTATTAAAAACTTCAAGGTACACGAGGATTGCAAACCCGAGATGGAATGTAGAGAGGTGCCCCTTACTAGACACTAAAATAAGCACAATGTTAGCACGTTGTGTTGAACTAGCCTCGCTATTTTTTGGACTTTTGAATCAATCTAGATAAATGATTATGGTCCAATTATGTCCCCCTTGTTGAACTAGAATATACTGCTTTAAGAATGTGGCAACCCTATCCTGCTAAACCCTTTCTCTTGTAAAGACCCTCCTCTTATAAAAATCATTTCTTTTTCTTTTTCACCTTTTAATACAAGTTATCACAATTACCTTAAAATTTTTGGTTGGACCTCAAATGACCTTTTTGAGGAGCTAATCAAATAGCTTAACATTGTTAACATGAAGATAGCACATGCCATTTTTGCAGTGCTAAGAGGGAATTGAAAAATTTCACCTTAGTGATCTTCAAGGAGATCATTGCTTGGGAAAGTGAGACATGGTAGCTATTTGTCTAATTGAGTAGCCTCTCTGCCGTGCAATGGGAAGATGAGGAGTTGAAGTGGGAGGGGCATCTAGCATGTCAAGTTAGAGTGAAACCCAATTCATGGGTCTCTACATCATTGCAATCAACTTATGAAGCACCTAAATTGTCCTCCTGTGAGGCTTCATGTGCATCAAGAAAACAAGGACTTGAAGCAAGATGAAGTGTAGCTTTGATAAGTTAGAGTTGGTATCTTAAAGTGATGATGATGAATGGCCTTGTAAAATGTATCTATTTACATCATCAATGGATTATTGGTGAACATAGTAAAAGCCTTTGCAATGGCTATAGAACAATAATCCTCTCTCAAATTAAAGAGCCTTTGGATATTAGGCAATTGTAAGTACTCATTGTCTTTGATGGGAAAGGTTGATAGAGAAGGTACAATAAAGCTCAATGAGGAGTTATATACTTTGGTGATCTCTATATGGATTTCTGTTGCATTTCTTTGGTGAAAGAAGTATACAACATTCAATGCATAGATTCTATCTAGAAATAATGTTTCCACTTCTTTATAAAAAATGTCTTCTATGTAGGAGTGAACTACCAATCGGTGTTTGAATATAATCTTTTGAGTCTGTATGCATTGTAGGACCTGCTCTGCATAGTCCTTCTTGCAAAAGTCCTTGGAATAATTTACCACTTAATCCAAATCCCATTCAAAGTTGAAGATATCCCTATCAATAGGGTAAAATGACAATTGGATACCATTTTGAATAAGAGACTTCAAAAGCCTCTCTGAGGGTATGAATGTTGTAATTTGAATGCGGCCTAGGGTCCTCAAAAGGGATTTTCCTTTGCTAGGAATCCTCCTTCACATCCTTGCACTTGTTGGCTGAACATGGAGATGTGACTACAAGTACATGAGGAACTAACCCCTATGTAGCCTTAATCAATTCCTTAGATATTGTGTAGTCATCTTTCATTTCCCTTTCAAACTTAATTCTTTGGTAGAGGATATAGGCAAGGTGCATGTGTCTTCAAACATGGAAAGGAGATGATGGACCAAAAGAGAGAGAGGATGAAACACAAGAGAGGCAATGAAGCCTCCTAATCAATTGATATGATGCAAAAAGAAGGGATGGGAGAACAAGGTGGCTAGGTCACTCCATATCCATGCTAGGAAAACTCAAGTGTGAAATGAAGTGTATTTGTGAAACCAAGCAATAAGAAGTGTGAGGAAATAGAGGGTTAAAAACGAAAAGAACCCTGCAAAAAAGTTGATAGGGTGCTTTTATAGGGGTCTTTAATACATGGCCAAATTTTGACCGTTGGTAGCATGAGGTGACCATTGGATTCATATGCTGCAAATAGCTATTAGAAGCCCTAATGGCTTGGTCTAGTGGGGGGCTATGTGGCACCGACATACTTTGTGGTATACAAGGCATAATTTTTTGGTGCATGGTTCATTTTCATCTCTTCATGTTGGTGTGCTAATACTCCCTCCAGTCTCTGTTTCAACTCCTTCCTTTAATTGTCCATATAACACAAATCCACTACCTTTGGGTTCTCCATCCATCTTTCTCACATTGTATCAGCTGCCATTGCTACCTCTTAGTCCTTTCTTGTGATCTTTTTGTCTTTTTTGCTTCATATTGATGCCATTCTACTCTTAATTCGATATGACATATTCTAACCCCTTTGAGGATATATTGCAATCACTAGTCGCATCATATTGGCACCACTACTTTTCTTGTGGTCTTGCCATCTTTTTTGTTTTTTATTAGTGGCATGCTTCATCTAATCTAGTCCCTTTGTGGAGATATGATGCAATCTACACCCTTTGAGGAGGTACTGTAGTCACTAATTGTATTGTATCAGCAAGGTCAATTGACATGATCGCATTTGTAGGAGACAACTTCTTATCTCATATCTCCTTCCTTACTAATACGAAGCGAGAGAAATTTTCTTTCATGATCTAGCTATGCCTTTTTGCTTTGTATCTACAAGGTAATCCTCAACTGTCTTCTCTTTTCACAACTTTGTTGAATGGTGAGGACTAAGCAGATTATGTGTAAAATCTACCCTCAATGATTACTCGTAGTGTAGCTAGAGGCCACTATTTGCCTTATTCTCCTTGAGGGTTCTCGTGTTTCATGAACCTCCTTTAGAGCACAGTGTTGCTCAACCAACCATGTATTGAGGCAAAATCATTAAGTGATAGTAAACCTTTGACTTCTCTTAATGAACATGAACCTTCAAACTACTCCAGCTTCTCTTGATCATGGTGATCCTTCCACTATCCCAGTTGAGGAACATTTCAAAGCATCTCCAATGAAGAAAAAAAAGAAGCCAATGTGGTTTTACATGTAGAGGTGCTTTAGAGAGATTGGAAAAGCCCAAAAGGCAACCAAGCATCTCCCAAAGGCAACATTCATCATAGTACTTAAGGATATTCCAATACATTGTCCAAGGTTTCTTCTCTTGATGGCCTTCATAAAAAGTGGCAACTTTCAGTCAGTCTTGTTTACAAGAGATAGTAGAAGACTTCATCATCTATTTCACGAATGATTCTTACATTACTATTGCTCATGCACATAGGGTCACATTAATGAATAAGAACTTTAGTATGGTGAGTAGGCCAAGGTATAGGTTTGACAAAGTATTGAAAACCTTACCCTTCATTGATCATAAAGCCTTTCATATATTTTCCCCAA
Organism: Lygodium microphyllum; assembly: GCF_053477565.2. Classification (NCBI taxonomy): domain Eukaryota; kingdom Viridiplantae; phylum Streptophyta; class Polypodiopsida; order Schizaeales; family Lygodiaceae; genus Lygodium; species Lygodium microphyllum. Next base: position 88,101,196 of record NC_141142.1, on the reverse strand, counting down.
AATTATCTAGAAAAGAAAAAGAACCCATTGTTGAGGATGTTACTAACTTGTATCCTAACAAGAGGTGTAGTTGAGAGAGAGACTATTCTAGAGGAGAAAACAAAAGAGTTAATTGAAAGTGAGGATGTGATTTGCAAGAGGAAGATTGAGTCCCTTGGACTAGTGAATTATGAGAGGATGGGCCTAGTGTTTAGCTAGATGGTTGTAAATATTTCTCATGACCTATAGAAAGAGGACTACCGTAGTGTATCTCCCAAGGAAAAGAGCATGTTGGAGAATAAGGATATTCAACTATTAAATTCTGTGGTTTATGCTTTTTAGGTAAGGCCTTTTTCCTCTTTTTGTTTTTGTTAGCTTAATCAAGGATTTTTGTTTTTTAGGCAATGCCTTTTTCCTCTCACTACAAGATACATGCCTCACATCAACATTCAAAGTGATGCAAATGTTTATTAAAAAAGTTATCATCGTCATCGCTAAAAGCACCGATATAAGTGTCTCTACAAATTCGTCGTAGAGAGTGTCGCTTTTGCATCGCAATTAGTGTCGCTCTTAGCATCACAAAAGCAACACTAATAGCGATGCTAATAGCATCACAAATGGCAATACTCTCTATGATGATGATAATGACGCTAATGGTGACACGTGCAGTAAATTAGCGATGCAAATAACGACAGTTACAGAGGACAAAAAATTTGTGGTAGGACATTATCATCCACAGCACCATGTGTTGTTTACTATTTTGCAAAGCAATTACATATTGGATACACAATCGTCATTAAGATGGGCACAAAAACTACTTAAAACCACAAGACTGATAACTCATAAAATAAGTACAACACTAGTGATGACAACTCATGAAATTACATGGAATCATGGAGAGAAGAGCCAAAACAAACATGAAAATCTATTTGTAAATATCACAAAGTGCGATTTTATATAAAGGATGATAAGTACATCAAAGTAATACTACATGGGAGAGACCTGCACAGATCACAGGACCAAAAAAGAAGATGATGTGCACTCCACAAATCCAAGTGTGTGCTATAGATCCTCACCATCTGAAAGCTCATCTCGATGCAAAGAAGCATCAAACAGACTCTGCAAAATGCACAACCAAACATTAGCCCAATATACATAATGCATCATTAAAAAAACTAGTGACTATCGACAAGAAAGAAGATTGACTTACTGGGCTGCTATGCACGTACAATCTATCGATAAGTATAGTGAGACCATGTCTCTCTGCATATCGATAAGTATAGTGAGACCATGTCTCTCTGCATATCGAGTCTCCAAACCTGTGGGATCGACTTATTGGGCTGCTATGCACGTACAATCTATCGATAAGTATAGTGAGACCATGTCTCTCTGCATATCGAGTCTCCAAACCTGTGGGATCGCGATTTGTGATGGAGTGCTACAAAGAAAATAGAATAGCATTGTTAGAAACACAATTATTAGTACAAGTGATATTCCAAATAAGAAAGCAAGAAGAACCAAAAGAAAACTTACAAAGCCCTTCAAATAAGTCCTATGGCTGTCACTCCCCAGATGATGCACAACCCCTGCCTCCAATCATGCGCTCGCTACCTTCCGTTTGCTATTGCCATCGTCTTGGAGAATCTGTGGCCTCCTCCCTGAGTCTCTGCCAATCCTCTGTGTCTAGCCACTTGGCTTTGAGGCTTGATTGCCTTGCGTGCGTTTGATCATCTCTATGTGACATCATGTATGCACACATACACTCCATTATCCACCCAATGGAAAACCTCTCTGTCATCATAGGTACTAAAAACTCCTCATGCAAAGACGCCACTACATAGTCCTTGCTCCCCTCGGGTATATTCTTCCAGTGGTCCAAAATGTTGTGCCTAAATACTTGTTGGCACAACTCCCTCATGCGAGATATCACCCTCCTCCCCTCATCATTATTCATGATTACAGCACCTATCTTGTCATCTACGAGGTATTCGTACCCTACAAGGGTATGTCGAAGGTGTGTCCTCTTCCACTTGCGACCATGCTCTAGGACACCCATGTATGTCTAGCATACTTGCAGAGGTAGTATCTCTTGGAGTAGCACCCATAGGGGTACCAACTATAGACGACTACGTGAAACTCAAAATCACAAGAGTAGATGTCCCTACAGGCGATGACAAGTCATGGATATGACACGTATCCACCAAATCGACGAGACGAAGACATTGCATCGATGCCTCCACAACACCCACCTCAGCCATCCTCTTTGGAATCGGTACGAGAGTGAGGAGTAGCAACCTTCTCTGAAACCAACCGTAGGCTCATATTATCCACATCTCTGCAGCACCCCCCAAAACCACTCCCTCCATCCAGAGCTAGTCTAGAGCATCGAGCTCATCTACTAGAAATCAAAGCATCAGAGGGTATCGAAGTAGACCTCATAGAACGGCATGATGATGTCTATGATAGCTCTTGGTCTGCCATATCTCTAAATTGGGCCGTCTGATTTGGAGACGTACGTGTGAATGTCTATTGCAACTCTTCATCAGTCATCCCTCAACTCATCCTGCTCTCTGGGTATTGTTAGAGGTAACTTGCATAGATAGAAAATAACGTTAGCATAATCAATATAAAGATTTATGTAAAGCACAACAATATAACTTTTTTAAAAAAGATGCTAATTAAAATGCATCTACTAAAGTACCCTTAAAAGCGAATCATCAACGAATTGAGTAAGCGGATGCAAATACGACTTGGCCTGTTGCTCCATGTCAATCTCCTGGCACATCTTGGCATACACTGGAAGGTTTATAGATAGGTCACCACACAAAGAGGAGTCCACTTCCTTCTCAAAAAATTCATGGCCTCTTGTCTCTTTGTCTAAATGACTTGTGCATGTCTCCTCTGCACCCTCTAAGCCCTCTTCACCCTCCACCTGCATACTCTCCTCATCTACGTTGGGAACATTGCTTTCATTATATACTTGTGCACTCTGAGGAGATGTTGCACTGTAGATTTTTTACTATACAATGAAATGGTTAGATTAGTTGTTGCGTATAAAATCTAGATACAACAGTAAATAAAGCATATGGTCACCTTTAGACTACATCCCCTCGAGAATTTCGATTCCTCAATAGAGACCTTTACCCCTTCGATCATGAGAAATTGCAATCAAAGATCATAGCATCTCCTCCATGCCCTCAAGATCTCGAATCAATTGATGGCGTATACTGCATCGAAATTCCGATCGCGCTTCTTCTCGATCTTTTTTGGCCATGATGCAACATACAAAAATGATTCACTTTTTTCTCCATGGCAAAATCCTTCATTTTTTCTATTGCATTTTCGACCACTACATCTGTGATCAGTCTATCATCATCCTTCAACGACCATAGCATATTGTTGTCTGAATCCACCATCGGTAGCCACTTTGAAATATACACTAATGCCTCCGACACTAGCCACCATGCTACCTTTAGGCTGTGCTCATTGTCATAGAAAGCCCTTCAGGGTTTTCATGAAGCACTCCAAGAAGAACATCTATCGCATATGGACATGTCCTGCAATCTCCAATTCATCTACGAGATGCACTAGGAGAGGTGAGTTTGTATCGTGAACATGCTTGTGGGCACATACTTCTCAAAGAGACAGACCGGTCTCCACCACTCTTTGCCTTGCAGATTCAATAGAGGATGTCTTGATTTTCTTTTGTGAGATCCATTATTGCACTAAATTTGACAACCTGTGAATCACCTTGCGTATTTCTGGAGTGAGGCATCCCTGATCGCAATCAGTAGTACAAACTGTCATAAATGGAGAAGCATTATACAAACATCAAGTAGACACTAAATAGCAAAATATTGAGGCTACTTGCAACCAAGATCAAGACAAACCTAACATATCTTATGTCAATCATGGGATTTCAGCCCTGATAGCTAGTCGCCTTTGGAGAAAGCAGACCTGAGCAAACACATCATATCCATCAGGGTGCAGATAGACCTGATAATTTGCTTCATGATGCACTCTTCTTTAGTGGACAGGCCCAAGGAGTGCAAGGTAGTTGCAAGGACCATCACTGCACTAGATTGTGGGGCCCAAAGTGCCTCCATCTTGTCTACCTCTTTCAAATCTATTCGTGCCCCTACAATGTCTCTCTTTCTTGTGATGTGGTCCCATAATAAGCTACCCATTTTCTTGAAAATATGAATGGAATCTAAAAAATGGTTGATTTATAAGTAGGTTCAATACGGCAACTCATATAAAATTAAGAACCGTCACATTCTGCTTGGATGTAACTCCGTGTGGACCATTTTCAACTCGTATCAGCTTTGGGCATTCATTTGGTGCTGGAGGTCATCGAAGAAAACCTTCACTCAGTTCATGACCCTTCGACAAGAAAGCAACGTATCCTTGATATACCATCTTCTTCATGGTACGTGAATTTCAAGAGTCTAACTGTGGTCCACACAATGGACATGTATGATAACTTGAGGTAACCAGACCTATCACAATACCCCTATCTAGTCAACACAAACTTGAACAAGCTACGTTAGATATCACAAACTTGAACACAAACTTGAACGAGCCCACTTAATTGATCCTGGAAAGTCATGCATGGTTCACATGAGAATGGCTTGTATCTTAGCGGACCATCGACCATCGTGCTTGCTCATGTCTTCCTCCATAGCGACCCCCTTCTCCCACAAAATATTGAGCTCATCAACTAATGGACAGAGGTAGACATCCATGTTCTTAACTTTGTAGTGCCCACGAATGAGCAAGCTAAGGATTAGGTGTCCTTTCTTTATAGAAAGCCATGGTGGGATTTTGTAGTTAACAAGGATTACATGCCACACACTATAAGAAGTTGGGTGGGTGGAGACCAAATGGATTCACGCCATCTATAGCAAGACTGAGCTGAAGATTCCTTGGCTCTCGTGCAAAGCCTGGAAAGGCAAAGTTAATGTGGCTCCATGCATGTGAATCTATTGATATTCTTTGGACTCCATCTATGGATCTATTTTGTGCATGACACATTGCTGAGCTTGCTACATGCCCGACGTATGAAACATGTGATGTATATGTGGTATAAGTGAAAAGTGTTTGAGAATCTTTTGAGGAATGGTTTACCCCTGCAAGTCATGTTGATACTTGCAAGTTCTCCCTTCTTCTCCCTCTGTCCTTTTCTCTCTTCCTCTCTCTCTTTCAATGCATCTCATTACAAGGAAAAACAAAAAAAGAAAAGAGAATCTTTTGAGGAATGGTTTACCCCTGCAAGTCGTGTTGATACTTGCAAGTCCTCCCTTCTTCTCCCTCTGTCCTTTTCTCTCTTCCTCTTTCTCTTTCAATGCATCTCATTACAAAGAAAAACAAAAAAAGAAAAGGAAGAAAACACAAAAACAAAGCAAGAAGAGGCAATGTAACTACCACAAAGACTCCAAGATGAATTCTTTTCCACCTTCTCTTTGGAACATCTCTTTTTTCTCCCTTGCACACTTCTCCCTCTTCTTCGTGTACAGTGGCGGCGCGGTGAGGAGCTCTCCTTCTCTCTCTTTCCCTCTTCCTCTCCCTTTCAAGGTGACAAACTCTCTTACTCTCTCTCAAAAATGTTTGTGGCAAATGTTGTGCTCGAGTTTTTGGCTATTTTTTTCTCAGATCGGCATCACTATTTGTGTCACAATTAGCGTTGCTAAGAATTGCTATTAGCACACTATTAGTGTATCTAATTATATTCAATGATGCTAATACAGGTGTAAATAGCGATGCCACTATTTTACGTTGCAAACCAGTGTCGCTATGTCCCCATTCCATTGTCGTGTCTCTTTGTTTTCATTAACTTATTTAAGAACTATTGAGCCTCTGTTCTCTTATTCTTTCTTTCTTTTGTATATAGGGTACACACTGCTTCTCTTGGCGATGATATCACTAAGAATGTATATACTATTGATCCACATCTCTTTTTGATTATATTTTCAAAATTTGGTTCAAATGTTGTAGGGTATTTTAAAGGATTTTGACAGTATCACATATCTTTTTCATGTATTCTGAAATATATGTCACTCATATGTATCATCTTTTTGTAATTTATCTACATATTTGTTGTTGAGTAAGATTTTGCTTTATAGAGGACACTAGCACCTAATCTACATCAAGATTCTTGCTAGAGAGGTCATCCTTATGAATGTAAGATTCAAAGTTATTCAACATACATGGGGTGAATGTAAGACTTCTTATCTTTTGCTTTTAAATTGAGAATTTCAACTAACTTGTTGTGTGCTATGTTATAGTACAAAGATCACCTTGAGTCATATATGTGGTGGATAAGGGAGAGGTGTATTAAGTTAGTTTTAGACAAGGTGATTACACTAGTGAACCCTGACTCCCCTCATGCACCTAAAACTTCCAAGACAAAGGCAAGGGATATGCAACAACAAGCAAAGGAAAGCTACCAAGAAAGACTACTGCAACCTCTATAAAGAAAGGAATATCCAAGCTTTCTCCTTTAAAGTTGAATCCATCTCCTCTAAAACCTCAAGAGAAGAGGGTGCTCTTGAAATTCAACTTTTTCTAGCAACCAAAGAAACATGCTATTGTAAGGAAACTAGTGATGATTAATGATAATGATGAAGAAGCAATAGTACTAGAGAAAGAGAAAGGTCTAGAGGGAGAAAAAACTAAAGATAAGAAAGAAACTAAAGAGTAGCCTTATAATTATTCGTTTGTACATTTGTACTATAATTACATTCCCTTTGTACATTTTTACTACAATTTTGTAACCCATGATATAATGAAATCATTTCAATCTTACTCACATGAAATGAATTTTTGTTTATAGAATCATATTAATGTGTAAAGTTTATGCCAAGTATTTCTTTTCAATGCTTATGTGTATTGAATAATGTTTTTAGCAGCAATTTTTATGAGCAAGAACAAATTTAAAATTATTATATATGTATTTATGGTTCAAAACTCATAGCACTAAGAGAGAAATACCTCATACAAGAGAAAGAGCATTTATCTCTTCTTTCAATTGTAGTACCATTATTCTTAAACTTATATGTAGGAGTTGTATTGTTTAGAAACTCCAAGGTGTTTGTTACATACTTTAGATTCCAATTAGAAGTAACATTAACATCCTTTACTTCTTGTCCAATAACTTATATCTTAAGTTTTAATGGTACACAGTCAACATCAGAATCTAAAGGAACCTAAGTATCTAATGTAAGTTTGTATCTCTTATAATCAAAACCCATACCAAGAGATTGTTGAGAGATATTATGAGACAAAGCTAAGGACTAAGGGGCCATGGCATGCATTGCACCTAATAAGTCACCCTTACGATCATACTTCCTAAATTTTCAAAATAGTCCTAGAATGTTATCCAAATCCTTCTCTGAAAACTTCTTGATTAGCTATGAGACCTTTGTTCTTTGTAAATTTGTTGTTTTAAAAGCAAGCTACAAAGACATGCAAGGGTACAAACCATGATAAGCACATTCTTCTTGAGAGTGTTCTAGAAGTCATGACCTTTTGAATGTCTTGGGCTATTCTAAGTTTAAAGCTCTACATTGCTACTTCATTAGGAATCTCCCAATCCAAAGATGGAAGGCTTGGAAATGGAAACTCCTCAATATATCCATACATATCTACTCTTGAGGGAATCACATATAATTGTGCATACTATGCAAAAATTCTACCTTTATTTTAAAAACCCATGCGTTTGATTAGCATACATCACGTTTATAAAATTTTTATGAAATATAGAATGTACCACTAAGGCTCTCCACATCTTGTCACTCAAAACATGTTGATAGAAGGATATCTAAGGCCAATAATCCACTATTTAATACTCGCTTGATGAAAAATATATTTTTGTGTAAATTATTTAACTCAAAACTTATATAGTGTGTTTGTTGTGAGAAAAATGTTCATTTAGAGACAAGTGCATATCTCTCTCTATGTAAGCATGTTGCACCTAAGCAAACCATGCTTGGGATGTGATTTTAAAACCAATAGTACATCCCTTCCAGTGATATTTGATATCCTCTCATTTATTTTTTCACCTTTTGAGAGCCCTTGTAAGATGATAGTGTAGTAACCCAACCATTTATATTAAACATTTTAGGCTCCCACTTTCCATCTACACTTTCATTATAAGCGATGCAAAGGTTTATGGAATGAGGATGCCTTGTGAATACCATAAGAAAATAGAAGTGTAGTTAATGTGCAAAGAAAGAAAAAAAGAGAAAAAGGTCGATGAACTCAAAGAGAATGCCAATGAGATTAACAAAAGTCAATGGGTGCCAAAAAGAATATTGAAAGACCTCTTGATTTCCAAAACAGACAATAATTATCTTCATCCCATTTTATGATATCTTTCATTAGCTTTTATCATTTATTAGGAACTTTGAGACTGCTAAAATATGTTAGAATTTGGGGAATTCGACTAAAAAGGAGGAGAAAACCATAAAATGCACTCTACTAACTTCAAAGTAGAGAAGACAAGAATATCATAATCTTACACACATGGCAAACTCTCTTTTGCCCTTTCCTTAATCCAATCATGGTTAATAAAATGGTATTTTTGACTTTTTTGGCCCTAGTGATTTACATCGAACTAATTCTTGTACCCTTCTTCAATCACTACAATGCCTCAGAAACACATCAAAACACAATATGTTGCATCACCTTCCAAACAATAGGATGTTTATTGTGGCTCTTATTCTTCTCATTGTTGTGCTCCCTTTCAGGGCTTGAAAAGTTTCATTTTGATTGCCTCTACCCAAGCATAGGGAGAGGAGGAAAGAGAAAGAGAAGAGATGAAATTCACCCAATGTTGAGTAAGAAAGCTTGCAAGGTTTGCAAACCCAAGGGGAGATTGCATGCGCGCACGCACACGCGCGTGCGCACACACACACACACACACACACACACAATAGAAGATAGACATTTGATTATTGGTCAGCACCCATAGCCATCATCATATGGCTATGCCCTTTAAAGCTGTTACCAAGGTAGTAGTTGTTGAAGACCACATGCATATTGTTTTGTTAAAAAGTTAGCAATTGTTAAGTATTTACCACACACTACAAGCCTGGATGTTACATATTCTGAATGCCCATCAAAAGACTTCTATGGTTCCATTTTATTCTTAGCCATCTACTAATACAATGGCTTGAGTCCTTGGGGAGTCCTTATCAATTTCTTGTTCTATGTCAATGTTTTGTATCAGAATCTTAACAATTCTACTAATATCATGTCATAGGCCTAAGTAGCAGAGTTGCCCTCCACTATAACCACAAGATAAAGAGCCTTGTCTATGATCAAGAGTGTCACCTATAGCATGACTAAAAAGGTGCCAAAATGCAAGAATGTTAGGCCTATCTTGGGGCTTTTAAGTGAAACACTTGACCAGATTATCCATCAAGTGTATATGATTGTTCTTAGCGCTCATGCGTACTACCTCAGGTTCCATAGAACAATAATTCCACACTTTGAAGAGAGTGTTTAGCCATTTTGAAAGGATCACATAATAGCAAATCCTCTTTAAATGGAGTTTCCCTCTTGAAGAGAAGATCATTAGAAAAGACAACCAAGAGTTCATAAGATAGACTTGCAGGTTAGAATTGGAGCTAGAAGAATGTTAGATCCTCCAATAGTCAAGAGAAGCTCTTGTTGAGATAATGCAATAAATAATGATAAGCTGAAACTGCACCTTTGTTTTTGGTAAGGCTATTCAAGAAATAATTTCTTGCATACAAGTATGATGTACATGTGGCCTATTGGATTCAAGATGCTCTATCTTGAAAACTTTGATGGCATGAAGTTATGCATCTTACTTGTGCACCTACGTTTACATGGAAGTGATGCATAGCGCTGCTCATTCTTCCTTGAGATCTAATTAGCTATTCCCATGAAATAGACATGTCTATAAGGACATCAGAAGACTAATGAATAGCCATTGTCTAGATGATTGATGTGACAATGGTAAGCTCCAAGACTGTATATGATACTAGTGTAGGCTCAAGCAGGCTCTGTAATTAGCTTATTGACGAGTACATCCCCATGTACACAACTGCTCTCTCATACCAAATATCATATGAGTAACGACAAGCTAAGGATTGGATTCATAATAACCAATCACATTGCTTTGTGGCTAGTCTCTCACATGTATGGCCCCCATACGGAGGACAGTAAAAGCTCACGTATCCCTAGCTGTTCTCATATATCACATACTAGATCTCATTTCACAAGGAACTTTAGACACCTATGCATATAGTAAAAAAAAGAGAAAATTTTTAGATACTTATCAAAGTATCTAGAAAAGGTCTCAATTAGTAAAAGTGGAGCACTTTACAAGTTATGATATAGTAAAATATTCCTATATAGGAATTAAAAATTTATTTCTAGTTTATCGATGTAATAAAATTTTACTATACAAACAAACTAGTTAGAACAAATGATATACTATTTTTTATATATAAGAAAACTAGTTGCAATCATGTAGATAGTTTTAAGAATTCCTACTTGGTAAAAAATATAAATTAAAATAATAGAAAGAATTAAAAGATGTTACCTTCATTAATAAAGAGGTCAATTCAAGATACATATATCTTCAATACTCAAAGGTTTATTATTGTGATTTTTTGTGACATGATTTCCTCTCTATAGAGTAACCAATCCACAAGAGACTTTCTCATGGTTGGTAGTATTTGCTCATTGAGTCCTCCTAAAAAAGTAGGATCTCTCTTAATAACACCATATGTAGATTTTAATGATGTATATAGCTCATCAATGGATTGGATGTCTAAATATTTGAGGAGGATGGTTTCTTGGTCTTGCTCTTCAAAGGCATTAACAACTTGCATTTTAGAATTACAACATAGATTACTGTGCTACTATATCATAAGTTAATTAGCTACTCTATAGTCTTAATATTTAATAACATTGAGTTACTGATGAAGTTCTTGATGGCAATTCTATATTAGAAGGATCCACACTTTTTGATGGCTCAACATGGTCGAGAGCTTATAGTATAGACAAGAAAATAAAGTTAACAAAAATAAATTACGCCACATTAAGAAAAAAGAAATGCAAAGAAGTACCTTATATAGTTGCTTATTTTTGCCCTTACTCTCCTTTTGTTGTTGCTTGCTTTGTTGCATTTTCTCACTTATCTTACCACAAGAAGTTTGTAATTAGATATAATTTATTAATTGCATGTATTAAAATAAAATTTCAAGGGATGGCTAAGCATACCTTTCATACACGAAGACTTTTCCATGCAACTTCAACCTCCTCAAGATCTTGGATCGTGTCTTGAGGAAGAGAGTGTTTACTACTACATGAACCCTATAATACAAGAAAAGTAAAACTCAAAAAATGGAATATCTTTTAATTTAAAAGTATACAAAAATAAGATCATATGTATATATTCCTCATACAGATGGAATTCCTTGTAGTAGCTCCATAAAACCATGATCTAAGTTTAAATAGTCTTGAAACATAGGTTAAGTATTAGAGACAATCAAATGGAAAAAGACTACAAACCAAGTTATACTAACCATTTCATTATCTTTTTGATATTTGTCGAAAGAAGAAATTGAAACAAGAGGCATACCATCATTGTGTGATTCCAACTAGTACATGTAAGAAAATTGAAGTCAATATCAAAAACTAAAAGTTTCAATTACCAAAATATTTAAATGAGTGAATGGTGTACATACATGTGTTGTACTATTCTCGGAAAAGATACATTGATCTTCCACCATAAGTTGTGGATAATACACATCATCACTTGTATCCTAAAATTTTAGAGAAAATATAATGAAATGTAAATATAACTAAGAAACTTAAAGACAAATGATTATAATAAAAAAAAGATAATAAAAATTATACAATAGAAAAAGTAACACTTGAGATGAAAAAGTGCAAATCTTACTAGTTTTTGTTGCATATCTACTTGCTCAAAGCTAGGATTCCCCTATTAAAAAAACATAGTTGTGCCAATCAGTACCAATTTCGTATGTATATAATCTATGCTGAGAAAATTTTGATAAATAAATATGCTTACCAAAGATATATCCACCAAATATGATATTTTCCTCTTGAGTTTGTTTTTGAGATTTTGAGCAACAGAAAGATAAATAGATATACATCCTCATTTTTCCAAAGGTAAGTAGCACCAGGAAACTCAAGGAGTAAAATTTGATCATAATTTTTATCTATGATCTCTAAAATTCTATGTTTGTCATCTTTATCATTATGAGACCGCAAATCCTTGCCAATCTCATGGCTCTTAACCCAATTATATACTTTTTTGTGATTAGCACAATGCCTAACATTTTGTGTATCTTGATAGTATTTCAGTAAAAATGGTTTTCCAATTCCAAACTCATATTGGTCTTCTTGACTAATCCTTTTAGGTGGTTTGAAAATCTAGTCATATGTTGGAGTCTTCGTCAAAGACACATCCCCTATTTGTATACTCTTGATTTACTGTTGAGGTGGTAATTGGATTCTTTTACTTTGTATTGAAACTGGTTTACTCATGTTCACTATTTGTTCAGAACTATCATTCTTTGATTTTAGTTCCTCAATTGTTTTTTGTAGAGTGATGATAGTTTGCATCATTGAATCTAGAGTTTGTTGACTTGGGGAGGCCATGAGACAAGCTAAAATTAAATCAAAAAATTATGTTAATATTCAACCAATAAAAAATCATTCAATCATATAAAAGGATACAAAAATGATCACACACTCTTTTCCTCTCTCTCTCTCTCTCTCTCTAAATGATTTTTTTAAATTCAATGGGCTTTTAAGTTTTAAAGAAAAACAGCATCAATACAATATACAATTATACAAACCATGAGACAAGCTAAAATCAAATTTAAAACTTGATATGCTAGTATTCCTAAAACAAGATATTATATCCATACGTTAATCTTCTTCAAGCAAGAAATTATCTACTTTTTTATAAAAAGATATAACAATAATCACACGTGCACACCCACACCCACACACAAAGGTCCAACTACCTATACATGAGACACAACATGAGCTATATCCACGAGATACTATCCTAATATACAAACACCCATAGATAAAGCATTATGATATACACAATAGAGTGGCGATTAGATAATGATGTCCATTATGACCAATGCTACTAGCACCCATTTGGATCTCCAAGAATGCAACACACACACACTCTCTAAAGCAATCAAGTTACATCACGTGATCTCCACACTGTCAAAACATCTATAGAATCTCCAATTGATAATGTTACTCTCCTTTTCTTTATAACTTCAAAGTTTGACATTATCATATTACACAAGTTCCAATCCTTCCATATATCTTCCTCAATATCAATTCTCCATGTACCTCTATTATGATCGCACTTCAACCATGACAATTTGCACTTTTTTCTTCATAACTTACCTCTCTTATCATTGCATGAATGTACTCCGAATATCCATGTTGTCATCATGTTTTCTTGCCAACACAATATCATATTTTTCTAACCAAGGAGGTATACAACCAATTGCCCCTATTTGTAATAATCTTGTTCTTTGAATTAGATCTTTACCTCATATCATATGCAACAAGTCTATTATGTAAAGGTAAAGGAACAAACTTGTGCAATAAAGAACTCAATGGTCTTATGCAATCCCATGTAAATGGAAGTCATTGAGTTTGTAGTACACTCATTCCCATGATTGGATCTATAAGTAAGCATTCTTCATTTTCTTTTATAGCTATGCATTGCTTGTAATATTCTTCACTAAAAAAGGTGTAATACTCTCCATCCCATTGAATGGAAAAAAAAATAGTGAGTCTTGCATTCCAATGACCTATACTTTCTAATGTTCTACAAAAAGTGTTTGTTTTTACCATGACGTCATCTGTGATCTTGTATATTTCTCCATTATAAAGAATTATTCTATATGTGGTAACTAGATATCCTACTAGTGCATTCTCTTGGAGACCAAGAAATTTCGCAACATATTTTTGTTCTTCTGATGAAGGCGGCCTATGGTCTCTTCTCTTTTTTGTGATTAAAATGCATTTTTCATGCATCATTATGTTACAAGGATATTGGGAATCATCTCTTTCAAAACCTTTTCATTCTCTAATGCCAGGAGGCATATTCCATGGTGGATTCCATAAGGTTTTGCAGTGGATTCCGTAAAATTATATTTATTTGTCGAGGCTCGTACACAATGTAGATTCCTTGTGTGAAAAGTTGATGGGGACGCCTGTCCTTTTCGGGTGTCACATTAATTTAATGTGCAAGTGGGTGATTCCATAGCGGGTGATTCTGTAAAATATATATTTAAATTAATGGACATTTATGAGTTTAGAGTGCATACTCGTATTAAATTAAGGTTAGGACAGAGTTTCAACCTATTTATTTATTTTGTAGCTGAAGACTACTAGGTATTCACTTTTTTCGGTTTAGTTTTATTATTTTCTAACAATTGTGAATGCTTCAGTTGATGTGTAGAGCAGGCAGCGGTGGTGCTGGGAAGCATTGGGCGATAGCGTGTATTCAAGTTATTTAGAAGAAATTATCATTTTTGATGGGTGCGCATCTTAGGCGTGGTGCTAGTATTTATTTTGACGCGCTTATTTATTGAAGCGTTTGATATATATTTATTATTTTGTATGCGCATCGGCACACGGTTTAAATATTCATTGTTGGACATTGTATTTGGGTACTGCTCAACACTTGGGGCACCCAATCGCTTTATTCTTTATTTGGACAAAAGCAAACACAAAAGCTAAAGCATGCTAATTGTAAATTTGGGCTATTTTTTAGCTTGGAGATGAATAAAATATTAAATACATGCTATGTATTTAATATTTTATTCATCTCCAAGCTAAAATATAGCCCAAATTTACCACTTTATTCTTTATTTGGACAAAAGCAAACGCAAAAGCTAAAGCATGCTAATTGTAAATTTGGGATATTTTTTAGCTTGGAGATGAATAAAATATTAAATACATGCTAGCTTTTATGTTTGCTTTTGTCCAAATAAAGAATAAAGCGGTTGGGTGCCCCAAGAGTCGGGTGGTGGATTCTGTGGGGTTTTGCGGTGGATTCCATAAAATTATATTTATTTACCAGGGCTTGTACACAAGATGGATTCCTTGTGCGAAAAGTTGATTGGGACACCTGTCCTTTTTGGGCGCACGTCAATTTAATGTGCAAGTGGGTGATTCCAAAAAATACATATTTAAATTAATGGACGTTTATGAGTTTAGAGTGCACACTCGTATTAAATTAAGGTTAGGACATATTTTCAACCTATTTATTTATTTTGTAGCTGAAGACTGCTAGGTATTTACTTTTGTCAGTTTAATTTTATTATTTTCTAACAATTGTGAATGCTTCAGTTGATGTGTAGAGTAGGCGGCGGTGGCACTGGGAAGCGCTAGGCGATAGTATGTATTCAAGTTATTTAGAAGAAATTATCATTTTTGATGGGCGCACGTCTTAGGCATTCGCATGGTGCTAATATTTATTTTGATGCGCTTATTTATTGAAGTGCTTGATATATATTTATTATATTGTATGCGCATGGGTGCACGATTTAAATATTCATTGTTTGCCATTGTATTTGGGTACCGCCCGACTCTTGGGACACCCAACCGCTTTATTCTTTATTTGGACAAAAGCAAACACAAATGCTAAAGCATGCTAATTGTAAATTTGGGCTATTTTTGAGCTTGGAGATGAATAAAATATTAAATACATGCTTTGTGGAGTGCTCACACAAGGCATGGGGTGAGATTATACCCAATTGGTCTTTTTGCTTCATGTCTTGTAAGTCTATTCTCTTGGATTTCGAGCTTAAAGTAGAGTTCT
This sequence comes from Lygodium microphyllum, assembly GCF_053477565.2. Lineage (NCBI taxonomy): Eukaryota > Viridiplantae > Streptophyta > Polypodiopsida > Schizaeales > Lygodiaceae > Lygodium > Lygodium microphyllum. Next base: position 88,085,349 of record NC_141142.1, on the reverse strand, counting down.
TTGTTCTTGGGGATCTTCCAGAGCTCACTACGTATGCATATGACATCCGATTTGCACACCATTCTCAATTGAAGAAACCTCCACAATGCCATTCTCATGAAATGAATAACAGCACGGTGTTTGGTAACTAGTGAAAGCATAACCATCATGTAAAACAAGACAGACATGTACTTGGATAAATATTCTTTAATGTGGCAAAAGCCCATCTACTTCCATTTCTAATAACTTAAATATTGAAGTGAAGAATGTCCTCTTATAATAATTTACATAAGATATTTCGTTAAAGCGATTATTAGTCTTCACCGCTATACATAATGCTACCACCCGCTCAAAGCTCAGCTCAAAGTCACAACACCAATAGACATCATGTGAGCCGTGTCATCTAGTAGTTCTCCATTTCCTGCAACATGTTCTAAGGAAGAAGAAGTAGCACCAAAGGCTTCTTCCTTTCGAACTCTCCAAGCAGAAAATAAAGTGTATACAACACCTAAACATGCAAGACAACAAGATTTGACCATGTGGTCAAATAATAAAGGAATTAAGGATTCCCAAAGTGCATGGAAATTCCCAAATTCTCTAATATAGTGTTATGGTTTAATTAGCATAGATCATGTTTGTAAAATTTTTGTGAAATATGGAATGTACCATTGAGGCTCTCCACATGCTATCACTCAAAACGTGTTGATAGAAAGATATCTAAGGTTAATAATCCACTATTTCATACTCGCTTGATGAAAAAAATATATTTGCATAAATAATTTAACTCAAAACTTATATAGTGTGTTTGTTGTGAGAAAAATATTCATTTAGAGACAAGTACATATATCTCTCTATGTAAACATGTTGCACCTCAGCAAACCACGCTTGAGATGTGATTTTAAAACCAATAGTACATCCCTTCCAGTGATATTTGATATCATCTCATTTATTTTTTCACCTTTTGAGAGCCCTTGTAAGATGATAGTGTAGTAATCCAACCATTAATACCAAACATTTTAGGCTCCCACTTTCCATCTACACTTTCTTTATAAGCGATGCAAAGGTTTATGGAATGAGGATGCCTTGTGAACACCATAAGAAAATAGAAGTGTATTTAATGTGCAAAGAAAGAAAAAAAGAGAGAAAGGTCAATGTGAAAGGTGAGAAGGATCGAAGCTTGCACGCGAGCTATGGCGGGAGAGCAAGAGTAAGAAAGAGAGAGACAAGAAATGGGAACTCCAACAGTCATAATGTGTAACCGGGCCTTCCTTTATTCAAACTGTCACTAAAAGAATAAAGAATAAAGTGACGTGACGGGCGCCCGCCACCTGCAGTGTGCAGTGGCGGGTACTGTCAGTGTAGTAATACACGGAGCGGTACGGCGGAGGCGCCTTTACCCCCAACAACCTCCCACTTAAAGGCGAATCTGCCCCAATGAGAGAGAAAAGAAAAGAAAAAGACAGTACAACTGTACATAGGTACAAGGGATGAGGAAAGGCAACATCTCATCCAATGCCCATCAATCTCCTGAGGAAGGCAAAGCGCTCAGTAGTGAGGCTTTTCGTGAGCAGATCTGCAGGATTCTCGTCAGTGGAGATCTTGACAAGGTCAACAGACTTGTCCTCCACAACACCACGTATGAAGTGATACCTCACCTCAATGTGTTTTGTCTTCGCATGGAAGACCGGATTCTTAGCCAACTGAATGGCACTCATAGAATCCGAATGCAGTATAGGTGTAGCATCAATCCCAAGGTCAGCAACTAGACGGCCTAACCATATGGCCTCCTTGCAAGCCTCAGTGGCTGCAACATACTCGGCCTCAGTGGTAGACAAAGCCGTACACTTCTGAACCCTGGACATCCAAGAGACAGCCCCTCCAGCATAGATGAATACATAGCCAGAAGTGGATTTCCTACTATCTGCATGTCCTGCATAATCGGAGTCAGTGTATTCCACGACCCCTGTATCCTCGCTGCCATAGCAAATACACATATCTGATGTGCCCTTCAGGTACCTCATGATACCCTTCACGGCATCCCAATGTCTGCTGCCAGGTGTAGCCATATAGCGTGCCACAACACCAACTGCATGCGCAATATCTGGACGAGTGACTATCATGGCATACATCAAACTGCCCACGGCTGAAGCATAAGGGATCTTGGCCATCTCGGCCCTCTGCTCATCTGTCTGCGGACAATCGGCCTATGATACCTTCACATAAGAAGGTAATGGACAGCCAATAGGCTTTACGTCCTGCATGCGGAAGCGCTCAAGGACTTTATGAATGTACTCCCGCTGTGAGAGATACAAAAGCCCTTGATGCCTATCACGCTTAATGCGCATCCCAAGTATATGTGAGGCCTGTCCCAAATCCTTTATCTCAAAGCTATTCTTCAGTTGAGATTTAAGAGCATCTAGCTCATCATGAGCTTTCCCTGCTATCAACATATCATCAACATAGAGTACCAAGATAAACAAACTGCCATCACGGGCTTTCTTCGTGTAAAGACACGGATCCATAGCACTCTTGTTGTAGCCCTGTGACTGCATAAAGGCATCAAACTTATGATACCATTCCCTAGGTGCCTGCTTCAAGCCATACAAGCTCTTCTTCAACTTGCACACTAGGTGCTCCCTACCAGGTTCTGCAAAGCCCTTAGGCTGATCCATATAGATCTCATCATGCAAGTCCCCATGTAGAAAAGCCGTCTTGACATCCATCTGATATAGATCTAAGTCAAGCTGTGCAACCAAAGCTAAGACTAAGCGCAGGGTGGTCATCTTAACCATAGGAGAGAAGACCTCATCAAAGTCCACACCATGTTCCTGCTTAAAACCCTTTGCTACCAATCTAGCCTTGTATGCCGGCTTGGGGTGTCCAGGGGTACTTTTCAGCTTGTACACCCACTTGCATGGCAAAGCCTTCTTGCCCTTAGGCAAGGCAACCAAATCCCAAGTCTCATTCTTATGTAGGGAGTCTATCTCAGACTGCATAGCCCTCTATCAGGAGTGACTGTCACCCCTGCGCATAGCCTCATCATAAGTGAAAGGCTCTCCTGCATCTGTAACCAAAACATAATGCATAGAGGGCTGAAATTTGTCAGGTGGACGTCTGTCTCTAGCAGACCGTCTCACCGCAGGCTCTGCTGCCTGTCTAACTGCCTGTCCAACACCCTGGCCCTGTGGAGGAACTGCTGCAGGCTATACTACTGGCTGTGCTGGAGCTCTAGGCTCCTCCTGAAAGATCACTCTGCGGATCTCAACCACCTTCTCAGGCTGCCTGTGCATCTTGTCTTCATGGAAGACGACATCATGGCTGCGTACTATTTTTCGCGCCTGCGGATCCCATAGGCGATAGCCCATCTCTCCTGACTCACCATAGCCAAGGAATATGCATTTAATGCTCTTTGGATCCAATTTACTCCTCTTGTCCTTGGGCACATGGCAGAATGCCTCACATCCAAAGACACGGAGATGTGCATAAGAGGGTGGCTTACCAGCCCAAACTTCCTTTGCAACCTGGAAATCCAATCCACTGGAAGGTGATCGGTTTATGACATGCACTGCCGTACTAACTGCCTCAGCCCAAAAACTCTGGGGTAGGCCTGCATGGCTAAGCATAGAGTGCACACGCTCCTGAATAGTCCTGTTCATGCTCTCAGCCAAACCATTCTGGGGTGGGGTGTAAGGGGCGGTCAACTGACGCTTAATACCCCTGTCATCACAAAACTCCTCAAAAGCATGTGAGACATATTCTTCCCCATTGTCAGTCCTAAGGCATTTCAGCCTATACCCAGTCTGGTTCTCAACAAGAGCAAGCCAACGCTGAAAGACTGCCAAGACATCGGACTTTTGCTTTATGGGATAAGCCCACACTTTCCTAGAAAAATCATCAATGAAGGTAACAAAGTACTTCACGCCACCCATAGACATGCAAGGCATAGGCCCACAAACATCGGAATGCACCAATGCCAAGGGCTCACTCATGTGTGGCCTACCCGATTTCTTATGCGTAGACCTATTTTGCTTACCATAAAGACAATGATCACATGAGTCAAAACGTGCATAGTCCAAAGGCGGAAGATACTGCAAACCAGATAACATTTTCATTCCCTTCAAAGACATATGCCCCAAACGGGCATGCCAAAGTGATACATGTGGGATAGAGCCCACTGCCAAAACATGGTCTACAGAAGACCCAGATACAACAAGAGGATAGAGGCTGCCAGCCTTGGCACCTCTAGCAAGAACAAGTTTGCCTTTGGTAATCTTCCAGGCAGAATCCCCAAAACAGACATGAAACCCTGCATCATCCAACTGTCCTGCAGACATAAGACTGCGCGTAAGCGCAGGTACATGACGTACATCCCTAAGCAAAAATGAACTGCCAGTGGAAAACTGCAACTGAATATCACCCATGCCCACAATGTCAAGAGACCTGTCGTCTCCAAGTCTGACTGAACCAGATATAGTGCGGCAAGAGTGGAACCACTCACGGTAAGGCGTCACATGGAAGGATGCTCGTGAATCCAATAACCAGCACTGTGCATACATACTAGATGTCTCAGTCAAGTGTGAAGCATCAGAAGAACTAGCTACAAGTATAAACTCATCACCACCATCGGACTCCTCAGTCTGCGTGACATTAATTTTCTCAATCTTGATGCTGGACTTCGCAGGTACTATGCTGCGATCAGAGGACTTCTCCTGCACTTTATCTTTCCCCTTATCCTTGCACTTCTCATTGCGCAACTCATGACACTGTGGTCTAATATGGCCCTTTTTCCCACAATGATGACAAGTGACATTTGCATTGCGCCCACGCGACTTACTACGCGACTTGCCACGAGATTTAGACCGACCCTTCTGCGAGTCACGGCCTCGGCCATTACCACGGTCATACCTGTCATTCCTGTCTCTAACTATCAAAGCATGACTACCACGAGAGGCATCCAAGTTTTTGCGATTCACCTCTTCGTGAAGAAGAGCACTCTCAACATCTGGCAATTTTAGAGTAGCACTAGAGGCACAAAGAGCAGTGCGGAATACATCCCATGACTCATTCAGAGTCCCAAGCAAGAAAAGAGGAGTTACTTCCTCTCCAAAGGTGATATCCTGCGAAGTCAGGTTCTTCAGTATAGCATGGAACTGGCTCAAGTGAGCAGAGATAGTCGCATTATCCTTCATGCGCAGATCCATAAGCTGCTTCAACCAGTACATCTGACTCGCCGGACTTTTCTTATCATAAAGATTCTTGATCTTATTCCATAGATCCCATGCACTCTGTGCTTCCTCAAATACATTATAATGTACCTGTTCAGTGAGAGACAATACAATCGTGGACTTGCATAGCTCATCAAGTTCAAGCCAGTCGTCATTGTCCATAGTTTCAGGCTGCTCCCCACTCAAGCAAAGTGGCTTAATCTGAGATTTCTGCATCAAAACCTGCCATATTTGACTCTTCCAGTAAGAGTAGTTGGTACCATCCAACTTTGTAATGTTAAAGATGGCACTATCATGCGAAGATAACGCCATTATGCAGGCTAGAAATGCCCAAACAGTCCAAAACTGCTTGCTGTTTTACTGCAGAAACTGCCCAAAAATGACCAAAACGGGGTCCAAAGGGCGAGCAAAGTGTGCCAAAAGTTGCTGCCCACTTAGTACTAGGTGCGGTACACCAAATCAAGATATTTCAGCATGAAAAGTACACCTCAGTCCACCAATATCTGCTTGCTGTAATAAATTGCAGGTATGCAGTCTAGATAGCAAATTGTCCCAAAATAGGATCCAATGTCAAGCAAACAATGCTAGGTCCAAAGCCGGCATGAAACGGACATAAGCAAGGCCAATGACAGTGAAAAGAACATGAGCTCAATACCAAAGCATGTCAAAATAACATCTGCCAGTGAAAGGCACACCCCAGACACTCTAGGCAAAGTGTTCCTGTAACTGCCAAAACCTGACACAAATAGGTGTCTGTTCAAAGAGAAAGATCCAAATATGAGACTCAGCTCATAAGCATCCAGTGAACCAAGAGTACATCAATGCATATCCATAAAGATCGGAGTATGATCCCAAAGTCTCAATGCGTATGTAGCTGCTCAAGACATAAACTGCTCCAAATACATGTAAGTGCTCCAATAGCATGCAACTGTCAAAGGTCAAGCAAGCATGTAAAATGCTCCCACTGGCACAAAAGGCGTACAAAGCGAGCTCAGAAGCTCAAACAACCCAAGAGAAAGCACCAGTGATAAGTGACCCTGTCAATGCATCAAGCGCATCCAAGAGAGCATGACATACATGAAGCACCGGTCGTATTAACCATGAAGCAATACATAAGCCCAAATAAGCTCTCGGTCAACTCAATGACATCCAAATAGCAACCAAGATCAGTGATCAAGTAAGCCGGGAATGCTCAAATACATCCAAATCCAAGCTCCAAATGTCGGTATGGCATACACGAACCAAATAGCATATGTCACGAACCAAAGCATGTAATGCAAAAGCCTAACTGTCAAGCAGAGACATGAGGCATAGGCGGTCCATGAGCATGCCAAGTCGGTCCAAATGCCAATGAAGACGGAGCTAATGCGAAGCTCAAAAGCATCCCATAATCTCATACATATGCTCCAAGTCATCCCCAAATGTCAGAGACATCATGCCAAAGCTCAAAGCATACATCCGGTATCGATAGGTAAGTGCCAAAGCATGTAAAGTACCTTCAGCCCACTGTTATTCTAGCATGTATTTACTGTTCTAAACAGTAGATTTCAGCCCCGAATTCAAGCCAAAATCATGGTCAAACCAAATGCATACATCCCCAATACATCCGGGTAGGAAGTAGACCGCATATGGGCATCAAATAGCTCCAATGGAATGAGGCATAAGCAACAAATGTCAGTGTCAGGGGTGCTGCCCTGTTTCCAGCACTATTATGCAGTAAATGACAGTTTCAAAACTGACAATGATCAGCTCCCAACCTCAATGTCAAGCCGAAAATGACATCCAAAAATGGCTCAAATGCCCTCCAAATAGGCCAATGATGAGTGCTCCATGAGCAACAAAGCATTCAGCTGTAAAACGTGGAGGTCAAAGTCTGAAAATGGGCGCCATATTCAGCGTGTTGAGGCCTGGAGTGCTGCTGCCAATCATGTGGCTGAATGTTGAGTGTGGGGGGGCTCAATGATGGCCCAAGGTAGGCACATACCAAGCCATGAAGGCCCAATGCAAAGGGGAGGGAATATATGAGCTATGGAGCTCAAGAAGAGTGGCTGCCCTTTGTTCCTGCCCTGTTTCAAACTGAGAATACACTCAAATGCCTGCAAATGCTGAAGCAATACCTCAAGGGCAAGGCCCTGATGAAGCTCAAGAAGGCTGGGATGGAGCTCGGGAAGTCAGGGAGAGTCGGGAGCTCGAGAGGTCGGCTATGGCTGTCGGGATGGAGACCCAATGTGTGAAGCAAGTCGATGCGAAGGTCGGGAAGCACCGAGTCGAGCTCGAGCAAGAGAAAATGCCAATGAGATTAAGAAACGTATAATGGGTGCCAAAAAGAATATTGAAAGACCTCTTGATGTCCAAAACAGACAATAATTATCTTCGTCCCATTTTATGATATCTTTCATTAGCTTTTATCATTTATTAGGAACTTTGAGACTGATGTTAGAATTTGGGGATTTCGACTAAAAAGGAGGAGAAAACCATGAAATGCACTCTACTAACTTCAAAGCAGAGAAGATAAGAATATCATAATCTTACACACATGGCAAACTCTCTTTGGCCCTTTCCTTAATCCAATCATGGTTAATAAAATGGTATTTTTGACATTTTTGGCCCTAGTGATTTACATCGAACTAATTCTTGTACCCTTCTTCAATCACTACAATTCCTCAGAAACACATCAAAACACAATATGCTGCATCACCTTCCAAACAATAGGATGTTTATTGTGGCTCTTATTCTTCTCATTGTTGTGCTCCCTTTCAGGGCTTGAAAATTTTCATTTTGATTGCCTCTACCCAAGCATAGGGAGAGGAGGAAAGAGAAAGAGAAGAGATGACATTCACCCAATGCTGAGCAACAAAGCTTGCAAGGTTTGCAAACCCAAGGAGAGAGAAGTGCACGTGCGCACGCGCACACACGCACACATGCTCACACACACACAGAAGATAGATATTAATTAATTGATTATTGGTCAGCACCCATAGCCATCATCATATGGCTATGCCCTTTAAAGCTGTCACCAAGGTAGTAGTTGTTGAAAATCACATGCATATTGTTTTGTTAAAAGGTTAGCAATTGTTAAGTATTTACCACACACTAGAAGCCTGGATGTTACATTCTGAATGAGTCCTTATCAATGTCTTGTTCTATGTCAATGTTTTGTATAGGAATCTCAACAATTCTACTAAAATCATGTCATAGGCCTAAGTAGCAGATTTTCCCTCCACTATAACCACAAGATAAAGAGGCAATGTACCTACCACAAAGGCTCCAAGATGAATTCTTTTCCACCTTCTCTTTGGAATGTCCCTTTTTTCTCCCTTGCACACTTCTCCCTCTTCTTCGTGTATGGCAGTGGCGATGGTGAGGAGTTCTCCTTCTCTCTCTTTCCCTCTTCCTCTCCCTCCCAAGGTGACAAAATCTCTTGCTCTCTCTTAAAAATGTTTATGGAAAATGCCGCGCTCGAGCTTTTGGCTATTTTTTTCTCAAATCGACATCACTATTTGCGTCACAATTAGTGTTGCTAAGCATTGCTATTAGCGTCACAAATAGTATCACTATCAGCGTAATTAATTGTATTCAACGATGCTAATAGCAACATAGATAGTGGCACCACTATTTTGTGTCGCAAACCACTGTCGTTATGTCCCCATTCCCTTGTAGCGTCTCTTTGTTTTTGTTAACTTATTTAAGAACTATTGAGCCTCTGTTCTCTTATTCTTTCTTTCTTTTGTATATAGGGTACACACTGCTTCTCTTGGCAATGATATCACTAAGAATGTATATACTATTGATCCACATCTCTTTCTGATTATATTTTCAAAATTTGGTTCAAATGTTGTAGGGTTTTTAAAAGATTTTGATAGTATCACAAAATTTTATATCTTTTTCATGAAGGTATGTCACTTATATGTATCATCTTTTGGTAATTTATCTTCATATTTGTTGTTGAGTAAGATTACAGAGGACACTAGCGCCTAATCTGCATCAAGATTCTTGCTAGAGAGGTCATCCTTATGAATGTAAGATTCAAAGTTATTCAACATAGATGGGGTGAATGTAAGACTTCTTATCTTTTGCTTTTAAATTGAGAATTTCAACTAACTTGTTGTGTGCTATGTTATAGTACAAAGATCACCTTGAGTCATATATGTGGTGGATAAGAGAGAGGTGTATTAAGTTAGTTTTAGACAAGGTGATTACACTAGTGAACCTTGACTCCCCTCATGCACCTAAAACTTCCAAGACAAAGGCAAGGGATATGTAACAACAACGAGCAAGGGAAAGCTACCAAGAAAGACTACTGCGGCCTCTATAAAGAAAGGAATATCCAAGCTTTCTCCTTTAAAGTTGAATCCATCTCCTCTAAAACCTCAAGAGAAGAGGATGCTCTTGAAATTCAAATTTTTATAGCAACCAAATAAACATGCTATTGTAAGGAAACTAGTGATGATTAATGATAATGGTGAAGAAGCAATAGTACTAGAGAAAGAGAAAGGTCTAGAGGGAGAAAAAACTAAAGATAAGAAAGAAACTAAAGAGTAGTCTTATAATTATTCGTTTGTAAATTTGTACTATAATTACATTTCCTTTGTACATTTTTACTACAATTTTGTAACCCATAATATAATGAAATCTTTTCAATCTTACTCACATGAAATGAATTTTTGTTTATAGAATCATATTAATGTGCAAAGTTTATGCCAAGTATTTCTTTGCAATGCTTATGAGTGTGTATTGAATAATGTTTTTAGCAGCAATATCTATGAGTAATAACAAATTTAAAATTATTATATATGTATTCATGGTTCACAACTCACAGCACTAAGAGAGAAATACCTCATACAAGAGAAAGAGCAATTATCTCTTATTTCAATTGTAGTACCATTATTCTTCAACTTATACGTAGGAGTTGTATTGTTTAGAAACTCCAAGGTGTGTGTTATGTACTTTAGACTCCAATTAGAAGTAACATTAACATCCTTTGCTTCTTGTTAAATAACTTATATCTTAAGTTTTAATGGTACACAATCAACATCAGAATATAAAGGAACCTAAGTATCTAATGTAAGTTTGTATCTCTTATAATCAAAACCCATACTAAGAGATTGTCGAGAGATATTATGAGACCAAGCTAAGGACTAAGGGGCCATGGCATGCATTGCACCTAATAAGTCACCCTTATGATCATACTTCCTAAATTTTCAAAATAGTCCTAGAATGTTATCCAAATCCTTCTCTGAAAACTTTTTGATTAGCTATGAGACCTTTGTTCTTTGTAAATTTGTTGTTTTAAAGCAAGATACAAAGACATGCAAGGGTACAAACCACGATAAGCACATTCTTCTTGAGAGTGTTCTAGAAGTCATGGCCTTTTGAATGTCTTGGGCTATTCTAAGTTTAAAGCTCTACATTGTTGCTTCATTAGGAACATCCCAATCCAAAGATGGAAGGCTTGGAAATGGCAAATCCTCAATATATCCATATATATCTACTCTTGAGGCAATCACATATAATTATGCATACTATTCAAAAATCGTACCTTTATTTTAAAAACCCATGCCAGTTTGATCATCACAGATCATGTTTGTAATTTTTTATGAAATATAGAATGTACCACTCAGGCTCTCCACATGTTGTCACTCAAAACATGTTGATAGAAAGATATCTAAGGCCAATAATCCACTATTTAATACTCGCTTGATGAAAAATATATATTTGCATACATTATTTAACTCAAAACTTATATAGCATGTTTGTGGTGAGAAACATGTTCATTTAGAGACAAGTACATATCTCTCTCAGTTACACCTGAGCAAACCACGCTTGGGATGTGATTTTAAAACCAATAGTACGTCCCTTCCAGTGATATTTGATATCCTCTCATTTATTTTTTCACCTTTTGAGAGCCCTTGTAAGATGATAGTGTAGTAACCCAACCATTTATACTAAACATTTTAGGCTCCCACTTTCCATCCACACTTTCATTATAAGCGATGCAAAGGTTTATGGAATGAGGATGCCTTGTGAATACCATAAGAAAATAGAAGTGTAGTTAATGTGCAAATAAAGAAAAAAAGAGAGAAAGGTCGATGAACTCAAACTTGAGAATGCCAATGAGATTAAGAAAAGTACGATGGGTGCCAAAAAGAATATTGAAAGACCTCTTGATTTCCAAAATAGACAATAATTATCTTCATCCCATTTTTATGATATATTTCATAAGCTTTTATTATTTATTAGGAACTTTGAGATTGCCAAAATATGTTAGACTTTGGGGATTTTGGCTAAAAAGGGGGAGAAAACCATGAAATGCACTCTACTAACTTCAAAGCAGAGAAGACAAGAATACCATAATCTTACACACATGGCAAACTCTCTTTGGCCCTTTCCTTAATCCAATCATGGTTAATAAAATGGCATTTTTGACTTGTTTGGCCCCAGAGATTTACATCGAACTAATTCTTGTACCCTTCTTCAATCACAACAATGCCTTAGAAACACATCAAAACACAATATGCTACATCATCTTCCAAACAATAGGATGTTTATTGTGGCTCTTATTATTCTCATTGATGTGCTCCCTTTTAGGCTTGAAAAGTTTCATTTTGATTGGCTCTACCCAAGCATAGGGAGAGGAGGAAAGAGAAAGAGAAGAGATGACATTCACCCAATGTTGAGCAAGAAAGCTTGCAAGGTTTGCAAACCCAAGGGGAGAGAAGCATGCGCGCGCATGCACACATGCACACGCGCACGCGCGTACATGCGCGCGCGCGCACGCACACACACACACACACACACACACACACACACACACACACACACACACACACACACACACACACACACACACACACACACACACACACACACACACACACACACACACACACACACACACACACACACACACACACACACACACACACACACACACACACACACACACACACACACACACACACACACACACACACACACACACACACACACACACACACACACACACAGAAGACATACATTTGATTATTGGTCAGCACCCATAGCCATCATCATATGGCTATGCCCTTTAAAGCTGTTACCAAGGTAGTAGTTGTTGAAGACCACATGCATATTGTTTTGTCAAAAAGTTAGCAATTGTTAAGTATTTACCACACACTACAAGCCTGGATGTTACATATTCTGCATGTCCATCCAAAGACTTCTATGGTTCCATTTTATTCTTAGCCATCTACTAATACAATGGCTTGAGTCCTTGAGGAGTCCTTATCAATGTCTTGTTCTATGTCAATGTTTTGTATAGGAATCTCAACAATTGTACTAATATCATGTCATAGGCCTAAGTAGTAGAGTTGCCCTTGCCCTCCACTATAACCACAAGATAAAGAGCCTTGTCTATAATCGAGAGTGTCACCTATAGAATGACTTAAAAGGTGCCAAAATGCAAGAACATTAGGCCTGTCTTGGGGCTTTTAAGTGAAACACTTGATCAGATTATCCATTGAGTGTACATGATAGTTCTTAGCACTCATGTGTGCTACATCAAGTTCCACAACATCATACATGAATCTTCCCTTGACACTTTTGAAGAGAGTGTTCAGCGATTCCGAAAGGATCACATAATAGCAAATCATCTAATCGAGTTTCCTTGAAGAGAAGATCATTAGAAAAGACAACCAAGAGTTCATGAGTTAGATTTGTAGGTTAGAATTGGAGCTAGAAGAACGTTAGATCCTCCAATAGTCAAGAGAAGCTCTTGCTGAGATAATGCAATAAATAACGATTAGCTGAAACTCCACCTTTGTTTTTGGTAAGGCTATTCAAGAAATAATTTCTTGCATACAAGTATGATGTACATGTGGCCTATTGGATCCAATATGCTCTATCTCGAAAACTTTGATGGCATGAAGTTCTGCATCTTAGTTGTGCACTTGCATTTACATGGAAGTGATGCATAGTGCTGCTCATTCCTTGAGATCTAATTAGCTATTCCCATGAAATAGACATGTCTATAAGGACATCAGAAGACTAAGGCATAGCCATTGTCTAGATGATTGATGTGACAATGGTAACCTCTAGGACTATATATGATATTAGTGTTGGCTCAAACACGCTCTGTAATCAGTTGATTGATGAGTACATCCCCCGTACGCAACTACTCTCTCATACGAGATATCATATGAGTAATGACAAGCTAAGGATTTGATTCATAATAACCAATCACATTGCTTTGTGGCTGGTCTCTCACATGATATGGCCCCCATATGGAGGACAGTTAAAGCACACATATCCCTAGTTGTTCTCATATATCACATACTAGATCTCATTTCACAATGAAATTTAGACACCTATGCATATAGTAAAAAAAGAGAAATTTTCTAGATGCTTATCAAAGTATCTAGAAAAAGTCTCAACTAGTAAAAGTGGAACACTTTATAAGTTAGTGATATAGTAAAATATTCCTATATAGGAATTTCAAAATTTTCTAGTTTATCGATGCACTAAAATTTTACTATATAAACAAACTACTTAGAACTAATGATATAGTATTTTTTATATATAAGAAAAATCAGTTGCAATCATGTAGATAGTTTTAAGAATTCCTACTATGGTAAAAAATACAAATTAAAATAATAGAAAGAATTAAAATATGTTATCTTCATTAATAAAGAGGTTAATTCAAGATACATGTATATTCAATACTCAAAGGTTTATTGTTGTGATTTTTTGTAACATGAATTTTCTCCCCATAGAGTAACCAATCCACAAGAGACTTTCTCATGGCTAGTAGTGCTTGCTCATTGTGTCCTCCTAAAAAAGTAGGATCTCTCTTAATAACTCATCAATGGATTGGATGTCTAAATATTTGAGGAGGATGGTTTCTTGGTCTTCCTCTTCAAAGGAATTAACAACTTGCATTTTAGAATTACAACATAGATTAGTGTGCTACTACATCATAAGTTAATTAGCTACTCTATAGACTTAATTTTTAATAACATTGAGTTATTGATGAAGTTCTTGATGGCAATTCTATATTAGAAGGATCCACACTCTTTGATGGCTCAACATGGTCGAGAGCCTATAGTATATAAAAGAAAATAAAGTTAACAAAAATAAATTATGTCACATTTAGTAAAAAGAAATGCAAAGAAGTACCTTATATAGTTGCTTATTTTTGCCCTTACTCTCCTTTTGTTGTTGCTTGCTTTGTTGCATTTTCTCACTCATCTTATCACAATAAGTTTGTAATTAAATATAATTTATTAAGTGCATGTATTAAAATAAAAGATCAAGAGATGGCTAAGCATACCTTTCGTACTCGAAGACTTTTCTGTGCAACTTCAACCTCCTTAAGATCTCGGATCGTATCTTGAGGAAGAGAGTGTTTACTACTACATAAATCCTATAATACAAGAAAAGTAAAACTCAAAAAATGGAATATCTTTTCATTTAAAAGTATAAAAAAATCAAGAACATATGTATATATTCCTCATACAGATGGAATTCCTTCTAGTAGCTCCATAAAACCATGATCTAAGTTTAAATAGTCATGTAACATAGGTTAAGTGTTAGAGACAATCAAATGGAAAAAGACTACAAACCAAGTTATACTAACCATTTAATTATCTTTTTGATATAATTTGTCGAAAGCAAAAATTGAAACAAGAGAGAGACCATCATTGTGTGATTCCAACTAGTACAAGTAAGAAAATTGAAGTCAATATCAAAAACTAAAAGTTTCAATTACCAAAATATTTAAATGAGTGAACGGTGTACATACATGTGTTGTACTATTCTTAGAAAAGATACATTGATCTTCCACCATAAGTTGTGGCACTTGTATCCTAAAATTTTAGAGAAAATATAATGAAATGTAAATATAACTAAGAAAATTAAAGATAAATGATTATAATAAAAACAAAGATAATAAAAATTATATAATAGAAAAAGTAACACTTGAGATGAAAAAGTGCAAATCTTACCAGTTTTTGTTGCATATCTACTTGCTCAAAGCTAGGATTCTCCTATTAAAAAAACATAGTTGTGCCAATCAGTACCAATTTCATATGTATATAATCTATGCTGAGAAAATTTTGATAAATAAATATGCTTACCAAAGATATATCCACCAAAAATGATCTTTTCCTCTTGAGTTTCTTTATGAGATTTTGAGCAACAGAAAGATAAACAGATATACATCCTCCTTTTTCCAAAGGTAAGTAGCACCAGGAAACTCAACGGGTAAAATTTGATCATAAATTTTATCTATGATCTCTAAAATTCTATGTTTGTCATCTTTATTATTATGAAACCCCAAATCCTTGCCAATCTCATGGCTCTTGACCCAATTGTACACTTTTCTGTGATTAGCACAATACTCAACATTTTGAGTATCTCAATAGTATTTTAGTAAAAATGGTTTTCCAATTCCAAACTCATCTTGGTCTTCTCGACTGATCCTTCTAGGTGGTTTGAAAATCTAGTCATATGTAGGAGTCTTCATTAGAGACACATCCCCTATTTTTATACTCTTGATTTGCTTTTGACGTGGTAATTGGACTCTTTTACTTTATATTGAAACTGATTTACTCATGCGCACTGTTTGTTCAGAACTATCATTCTTTGATTTTAGTTTCTCAATTGTTTTTTGCAGAGTGATGATAGTTTGGATCATTGAATCTAGAGTTTGTTGACTTGGGGAGGCCATGAGACAAGCTAAAATTAAATCAAAAAATTATGTTCATATTCAATCATATAAAAGGATACAAAAATGATCACACACTCTTTTTCTCTCTCTCTCTAAATGATTTTTTTAAATTCAATGGGCTTTTAAGTTTTAAAGAAAAACACCATATAGCAATACAATATACAATTATACAAACCATGAGAAAAGCTAAAATCAAATTTAAAGCTTGATATGCTAGTATTCCTCAAACAAGAGATTATATCCATACATTAATCTTCTTCAAGCAAGAAATTATCTCATTTTTTATAAAAAGATATAACAATAATCACACACACACACACACACACACACACACACACACACACACACACACACACACACACACACACATGCACACGCACACACACACAAAGGTCCAACTACCTATACATGAGACACAACATGAGCTATATCCATGAGATACTATCCTAATATACAAACACCCATAGATAAAGCATTATGATACACACAATAGAGTGGCGATTAGATAATGATGTCCATTATGACCAATGCTACTAGCACCCATTTGGATCTCCAAGAATGCAACACACACACACACTCTCTAAAGCAATCAAGTTGCATCATGTGATCTCCACATTGTCAAAACATCTATAGAATCTCCAATTGATCATGTTACTCTCCTTCTCTTTATAACTTCAAAGTTTGACATTACCATGCTACACAAGTTCCAATCCCTCCATATATCTTCATCAATATTAATTCTCCATGTACCTCTATTATGATCGCACTTCAACCATAACAATTTGCACATTTTTTCTTCATAACTTACCTCTCTTATCATTGCATGAATGTACTCCCCAATATCCATGTCGTCATCATGTTTTCTTGCTAACGCAATATCATATTTTTCTAACAAGGAGGTATACAACCAACTGCCCCTATTTGTAATAATCTTGTTCTTTGAATTAGATCTTTTACCTCATATGCAACAAGTCTATTATCTAAAGGTAAAGAAACAAACTTATGCAATAAAGAACTCAACGGTCTTATGCAATCCCATGTAAATGGAAGTCATTGAGTTTGTAGTACACTCATTCCCATGATTGGATCTATAAGTAAGCATTCTTCATTATCTTTTATAGTTATGCATTGCTTGTAATATTCTCCACTAAAAAAGGTGTAATACTCTCCATCCCATTGAATGGAAAAAAAATTAGCGAGTCTTGCTTTCCAATGACCTATACTTTCTAACGTCCTACAAAAAGTGTTTGTTTTTACCATGACTTCATCTGTGACCTTGTATATTTCTCCATTATAAAGAATTCTTCTATATGTGCTAGATATCCTATTAGTGCATTCTCTTGGAGACCAAGAAATTACGCAACATATTTGTGTTCTTTTGATGAAGGCGGCCTACGGTCTCTTCTCTTTTTTGTGATTAAAATGCCTTTTTCACGCATCATTATGTTACAAGGATGTTGGAAATCATCTCTTTCAAAAAGTTTTCATATCTCCTTTGCCTTCTCAATTGAAGAAACCTCCACAATGCCATTCTCATGAAATGAATAACATCACAGTGTTTGGTAACCAATGAAAGCATAACCATCATGTAAAACAAGATAGGCATGTATTTGGATAAACATTCTTTCATGTGGCAAAAGCCCATCTACTTCCATTTTTAATAAATTTAATATTGAAGTGAAGAATGTCCTCTTATAATAATTTACATAAGATATTTTGTTGAAGTGATTATTACTCTTCACCGCTATATATAATGCTACCATCCGCTCAAAGCTCGGCTCAAAGTCACAACACCAGTAGACATCATGTGAGCCATGTCTCAATATGTCATCTAGTAGTTCTCCATTTCCTGCAACATGTTCTAAGGGAGAAGAAGTAGCACCAAAGGCTTCTTCCTTTTGAACTCTCCAAGCACAAAACAAAGTGCGTACAACACCTAAACATATAAGACAACAAGATTTGACCATGTGGTCAAATAATAAAGGAATTAAGGATTCCCAAAGTGCATGGGAATTCCCAAATTCCCTAATATAGTGTTATGGTTTGATAAGCATAGATCATGTTTGTAAAATTTTTGTGAAATATGGAATGTAACATTGAGGCTCTCCACATGCTGTCACTCAAAACGTGTTGATAGAAAGATATCTAAGGTCAATAATCCACTATTTAATACTCACTTGATGAAAAATATATATTTGCATACATTATTTAACTCAAAACTTATATAGTGTGTTTGTTGTGAGAAAAATGTTCATTTAAAGACAAGTACATATCTCTCTCCATGTAAACATGTTGCACCTGAGCAAACCACGCTTGGGATGTGATTTTAAAACCAATAGTACATCCCGTCCAGTGATATTTGATATCCTCTCATTTATTTTTTCACCTTTTGAGAGCCCTTGTAAGATGATAGTGTAGTAGCCCAACCATTTATACTAAACATTTTAGGCTCCCACTTTCCATCTACACTTTCATTATAAGCGATACAAAGGTTTATGGAATGAGGATGCCTTGTGAATACCATAAGAAAATAGAAGTGTAGTTAATGTGCAAATAAAGAAAAAAAGAGAAAAAGGTTGATGAACTCAAACTTGAGAATGCCAATGAGATTAAGAAAATTATGATGGGTGCCAAAAAGAATATTGAAAGACCTCTTGATTTCCAAAATAGACAATAATTATCTTCATCCCATTTTTATGATATCTTTCATAAGCTTTTATTATTTATTAGGAACTTTGAGACTGCTAAAATATGTTAGAATTTGGGGATTTTGGCTAAAAAGGAGGAGAAAACCATGAAATGCACTCTACTAACTTCAAAGCAGAGAAGACAAGAATACGATACTCTTACACACATGGCAAACTCTCTTTGCCCCTTTCCTTAATCCAATCATGGTTAATAAAATGGCATTTTTGACTTGTTTGGCCCCAGTGATTTACATCAAACTAATTCTTGTACCCTTCTTCAATCACAACAATGCCTTAGAAACACATCAAAACACAATATGCTACATCATCTTCCAAACAATAGGATGTTTATTGTGGCTCTTATTATTCTCATTGTTGTGCTCCCTTTCAGGGCTTGAAAATTTTCATTTTGATTGGCTCTACCTAAGCATAGGGAGAGGAGGAAAGAGAAAGAGAAGAGATGACATTCACCCAATGTTGAGCAAGAAAGCTTGCAAGGTTTGCAAACCCAAGGGGAGAGAAGCATGCGCGTGCGTGCACACACACACACACACACACACACACACACACACACACACACACACACACACACACACACACACACACACACACACACACACACACACACACACACACACACAGAAGACATACATTTGATTATTGGTCAGCACCCATAGCCATCATCATATGGCTATGCCCTTTAAAGCTGTTACCAAGGTAGTAGTTGTTGAAGACCACATGCATATTGTTTTGTCAAAAAGTTAGCAATTGTTAAGTATTTACCACACACTACAAGCCTGGATGTGCATATTGTTTTGTCAAAAAGTTAGCAATTGTTAAGTATTTACCACACACTACAAGCTTGGATGTTACATATTCTGAATGAGTCCTTATCAATGTCTTGTTCTATGTCAATGTTTTGTATAGGAATCTCAACAATTCTACTAACATCATGTCATAGGCCTAAGTAGCAGAGTTGCCCTTGCCCTCCACTATAACCACAAGATAAAGAACGTTGTCTATGATCAAGAGTGTCACCTATAGCATGACTAAAAATGTGCCAAAATGCAAGAACGTTAGGCCTATCTTGGGGCTTTTAAGTGAAACACTTGATTAGATTCTCCATCAAGTGTATCTGATAGTTCTTAGCACTCATGCATGCTACCTTAGGTTCCGTAGCATCATACATGAATCTTCCCGTGGAGAGAGTGTTGGGCCATTCCGAAAGGATCACATAATAGCAAATCGTCTAATGGAGTCTCCTTGAAGAGAAGATCATTAGAAAAGACAACCAAGAGTCTATGAGTTAGACTTGTAGGTTAGAATTGGAGCTAGAAGAATGTTAGATTCTCCAATAGTCAAGAGAAGCTCTTGCTGAGATAATGCAATAAATAACGATCAGCTGAAACTGCACCTTTGTTTTTGGTAAGGCCATTCAAGAAATAATTTCTTGCGTACAAGTATGATGTACATGTGGCCTATTGGATCCAAGATGCTCTATCTTGAAAACTTTGATGGCATGAAGTTTTGCATCTTACTTGTGCACCTGCGTTTACATGGAAGTGATGCATAGCGCTGCTCATTCCTTGAGATCTAATTAGCTATTCCCATGAAATAGACATGTCTATAAGGACATCGGAAGACTAAAGCATAGCCATTGTCTAGATGATTGATGTGACAATGGTAAGCTCCAGGAGTGTATATGATACTAGTTTTGGCTCAAACAGGCCCTGTAATCAGCTTATTGACGAGTACATCCCCCGTACACAACTGCTCTCTCATACCAGATATCATATGAGTAACGACAAGCTAAGGATTGGATTCACAATAACCAATCGCATTGCTCTGTGGCTGGTCTCTCACATGATATGGCCCCCATACGGAGGACGGTAAAAGCACACGTATCCCCAGCTGTTCTCATATATCACATACTAGATCTCATTTGCATAGCTCAGCGAGGGAGCTCGCTCTACCTCCCTCTCTCTCTCTCTCTCTCTCTCTCTCTCTCTCATGAGGCTTTCCAGATCAACCATGGTACAAGCGAAAACTGCAGTAAATCAACACCAAGAGTTTGCCCACATGAATGAGAGCTCTACTCAAGCAAGAAAAGGTGAACCGCCGTACTTATCCATAGCTAATTAAAATCTTACACATGTATCAGAATGCTGAATGCTGCTCCAATTGTGATTGATAAGGGAAACACAAGATCTCCCCGTGGTTATTGCAGACCTAATGGTTTCACCGATACTTCGTTGCGCCCTTAATACGTCATGTGGGGAGCTTGACAGAGAGAGAGTGTGTGTATGTGCGCGCGCGCGCGCGCGCGATCAGTGTACGTGCGCTACTGCCTTATGGACTGTGTTACACACATATGGGAGTAGTCCATATGCAGGAAGGTGATCCAAAAGCCCTCCATGGCAAAGCACTTCAACATCTTTAATAGCGGCTTAATGTGGCGGCTGGCTCTTCTTCTCTCTCTTTCACACCCTCTCTCTCTACTCCAAATAATGTGCCCTATTTGGCCCGAGAGAGAGAGAGAGAGACAGAGAGAGAGAGAGAGAGAGCAATTCATGATCTCATCAAGGTACTAACTTCTGGCATCTAGGATGTTGTCTGGATAATAAGAAGCGTAACCTATTCCTAGCAACCTAGGATACCATCAAGATTTTCTTTTTCACTTTGATTGACTAGGGATTGGTAATGTCAACATCATCAATGGCACTTCAAACAATTGCAAGGAGTGGCCATGTTGTGGATCTTGAAAGCACAACAATAAGGCTTGTTGCTTCTATTTCGTTACTATTTCAAAAGACATGGTTTCATCTTGCTACATTTTGAAGAAGGTCTAGTTTCATCCAACTATCTATCGCACGAATGATTTCTAAGTGAAAAAGTTTTATTTTTATTCTGAACTATTGAATTATATATAATTATAAAAATAATGCAAAGTGACAACTGAAACGTTACCTACATGGTACCATTGCCACCCGTCCTGGTGTGCCTGTGAGGTTCCTGTTCCCACCCCCCCTTCCCTTTTTTAGTGCCAGCCTTATCACGCAGCCATATCTTCTACGTTTCCCACATTTTCACCACCTTTCCTCTCCTTCACGCCTCGGCATCCCTCCCTTTTGATCGCCACCTTCCCCTCTACACCGCCAACAACCCCTCGCCTTTGCTTTTTCAATGCCACCATCATCAACCCTCGCCATTCTTCTGCAAAACGAGCACCATAAATAACCCTTGTTCCCACGTTTCGCTCTCATAACTTCAACTACACACAAGACATCAAATGGCTAAATCAACAGCAATATGGTGAATTGGAGTTTGGCATGACGATTTACAGTTCGACCAAAGGTTGCAATATCACGACTCTTTTTCCTCAGCCTCTTAACCCTCTACACTTATTAATTTGATTTTTTAAAAAGAAATGTAATAATTACACAATATTAATAAAAATAATGCAAAGCGACAACTGAAACGAGTAAGATTTTAAAAAATAGTCATGACAATGCTTGTAGATGTGCATGGAAGGAAAAAATAGGAACCATCCAAAGCTATAATTGATATTATAGATGTTAGATTATAGCAAGGAAACAATAAATGAAAGCTCCTTTAACCAATAGACACGACTATACTTATGCTCTTCTATGTGAGAGAGAGAGAGAGAGAGAGAGAGAGAGAGAGAGAGAGAGAGAGAGAGAGAGAGAGAGAGAGAGAGAGAGAGAATGTGTGTGTGTGTGTGTGTGTGTGTGTGTTTATTATTGTAGTTTTTTCTATTTGTCACATAATGTGTGACATATCATGCAAACATATGCATAAGGTACTAGTCGCATTATGCCTGGTAGATAAATGGAAGGATACTAACGTGCATTGTGTTGTGGTAAGCAGATAATTAGATGGAGTTAAGTAAAATTATTATTTTGGAGTACACATTTTAATGCGTAAAATTTATGTGGTTCAAAGTGTGGAAACATATTATCGAAAATATCATATTTTGTATGTGCCTATTAGCGCAAGGGCTTTATGTGTGCACATGCACAATAGAT
The DNA here is from genome assembly GCF_053477565.2 of Lygodium microphyllum. NCBI lineage: Eukaryota > Viridiplantae > Streptophyta > Polypodiopsida > Schizaeales > Lygodiaceae > Lygodium > Lygodium microphyllum. Next base: position 88,062,707 of record NC_141142.1, on the reverse strand, counting down.
TTATTTTGATGTTTTTATTACAAAAAGATATTTTTTAAAAAATAAAGCTATTAGAATAGAGTGTATTTGTACAAAAGTAAGTCGTGCAAAGTGAGGAAAAGAAAGAACTAAAAAATGATGATTTCAATGTATTTTAAGTACAAAAGCTATATCTAATATTATAAATATATGCATAGGGGAGATGCTCGCCCATGTATGGAGGAAGATTGTACCCAATCTTGTGTTGTGTACACTTTCTCTATTTCTTTTCTCTAGTTCAATTTGTGCTTCTTTAAATTTTGATTAATAATTATTTGTTGTATGGTGAAGAGCAATGTTATGGAATTATATTTCTATTATTGTAGATTGCGTCTATTTGCCACATAATTCGTGACTTATCATGTGAACATGTGCATATGGTACTGGTCACATTATGCCTCATAGATCGATGTAAGGATACTAATGTATGTTGTGTTGTGGTGAGTAGATAATTAGATGGTTAAGCTGGTTATAACGATAAAAAATATTATAAAAAATCATATTTTATATGTACATATTAGTGCAAGGGCTTTGCATGTGCATATGCATACTAGATTTATTTTAATGTATTTATTAGAGAAAACAAAATATTATTTTTGTAAAGCTATTAGAATAGAGTGTATTTGCACAAAAGTAAGTAGTGTAAGGTAAGAAAAAGAAAGAACTCAAAAAGGATACTTTCAATGTATTTTTAGCATAAAAGCTAAATCTAATAATATAAATACATACGTGTGGGGGAGGTACTCACCCATGCATGGGGGGGGGGGGGGGGGAGATTGTACTTCCAATTATTGTCTCTCATGCTATTTGTTTTCTTCTTTTTTACTTTCAATTGTTGTGTATTCTATGGTGAAGGCAAGCAACACACACACACACACACACACACACACACACACACACACACACACACACACACACACACACACACACACACACACACACACACACACACACACACACACACACACACACGTATGTGCATGTGATATTGTGGGTGGACTATATCTAGATGGGTATACCTTACATAAACCATTTGAGTTTTATTTTTATTATGAGAAAGTATTTATCCAGATGTTGTTTGGATTTTAACATTAGCTCGAAAAAATTTACTTAAGTGAATGATTTTTCTCTTGAATCGCAAACCAAGAAGTAATGTCTTTACCCAATAGACAATAGGGCAAGGGTTCATGTGATATTGATGATGATTCCAAATAAAGCTGTGATGTTGAAGCACAAACCACTCACCTTGCTCAAATACCAATGTTCCAGCCTTTCACCATACAATAACAATTATTAGCTGAAAATTGAGAACTCACAAATAATGTAATATTAAAAATAAAGTTCAATGTACACCACACAAGAATGTATATAATCTCCCCCCCATGCATGGACGAGCACCTTTCTCTTACATATATTTATGGATTTGTACGAACTTACAAATAATACAATATAAAAGATAGAGTTAAGTTTGTACCACAAGAGAATATATATAATCTCCCCCCATGCATGGGTGAGCACCTCTCCCATACATGAATTTGTAAGAACTTACAAATAATACAATATAAAAAATAGAGTTAAGTTTGTACTACAAGAGAATGCATACAATCTCCCCCCATGTATGGGTGAGCACCTCTCCCATACATGAATTTATGGATTTGGACTTCTTCGCTTTTGTGCTAAAAATTTGGGAAAAACATTGTTTTTGAACTTCTTACTTTCTTTGCATGTAAGACATGCTTTTAGTCTCATAATTTTTAAGTCCTATCTAATAAGCCTATTCTAATGGTACAAAAATAATTGTCTTGTTCATCAACAACTTATTAGAAAGGTTACAAAGAAAAAAAATTTGCACTAGCATGAATACAATCAATGCAACTCTACACTTTAGAAGCACTCGAAAATATCAATAATAATCCTTGCTTACTAAAATGCATTCCATTGAAAAATAATAATCCAAATAACTCTATCTCATAATTTGATTACCATAACATAGAACACATTAGTTTTCTACCATCTATCTATCGAGCACAAGGAGATCAATGCCATATGCAATGCTAAAGGTGTCAAGTCACTATCACGTAGCCAATAGATAAATGAAAATTCAAATATTAAAATAGTCATATTATTTTAATAGAAATGACCATAATAGGATTGACTTGCAACACTCACAAAGAATGAGAGGTGTAGTCTTGTGATTGTAAGGTAGATTAGGTAACCAACCAATTGTCTATATGTATTGACATCAATGAGTTTGGTACCATAATCTTTGACAAGCTTCAAATTGGGTTCCATGGAAGTGTGGGTTGGTTTGCAAGACACCATGTTGAACCTCTTTAAGATATATTGAACATAATTTTTTCGATGTAGAACTATTTCAATTTCACCTTTGACGCTTAAAAGTAATGAAGTTCACCAAGACAATCCATATCATACTTAGCCTTCAAGAGACATTTTATGCTTTTCATAAGGTCTAAATTAATTCATGTGAAAACTAGATTATCTATATAAAGAATCATGAGTATAATATCAGTACCTTCATGCACGACATAGGATTTGCAACATTACATAATCCATGAAAAGTGAGAAACATATTTGTCTTGTGATACCATGCTCTCGATACTTATGTTAAGACATAGAGAGCCATACTTTGTATGAATATTTTATTCAATAAAATAGGGGAATCCTAAATATGTACATTGTTTTTAATATCCATGTAATGAAGGGGCCATCCATAATGGGCTACTATGGAAATAACTAATTTGATAGTATCATCTGAACTAGGAGCTGGGTCAAAAACCTAGGATGTCCCACACTTGAGGACCCAATTTGTTTATGGGGAAAGTATGGTGAGTGTAGTTGAGGGAGATAGGTCTAACCATAGGCGTGTATGATCTCCCTAGGTGTGTCCTACCCTTGATGTGCCCTAAGCGTGAAGTGGGGGGAAAATGGCTAGGGGGTTAGGAATGGAGTCGGCCGACCAAGGCCATCGGATGTGCCTAACTTGAGGACCCCTAGGTGCAGTGATTGTGGCACTCATCAAGTGAGGTGTGTTTTCCCGCTTTCTATTTGATTTCCTTCTTTCCTTGCTCTTGTCTTTCTTTTTTCTCATCTTTCTCTTTTTCTTTTGCTAGTTTGCTTTTTCTTTCCTTTTTTTCTTTTTCTCTCTTTTGTTTGTTTTTTTTTAAAATGTGCATGAGGAACTAGTCCTTGGATTCATGGTCGTGAGAGGAGGAGGATGGGGGCTTAAGCGATTTATGAAGGAAGTTCCTATCCTACATATAGTCCTTTAGATTCATGCATACATTCAGAGGAGTTGTTGACCAAAATGGATGACTACACCTGGTGAATCGGCTACCATTCATGTCCTCTAACAAGGCCATCCAAAAGGATGGGAGGAGGGTGGCTCTCATCATGAGCCTGGCCATAGTGTATCTATCTATGCCAGTATTCAAATTAAAAAATAGGGGTGGTAGCTGGTATTCGTGAGAGGTAGGTAGTTGCTTAAGCAAAACTTGAAGTAGCCTAAGGTAGTTATAGGTTGTGATAAAATCATGATTGGGCCGGGAAGAGAATTCACTAAGGAAATGGGAGATGGAGGGTCCTAGGTAATTTTCAGAGAATATAAGGGCTTACCCCTACTTAGTAGCATTTACATTGTAGATTTTAGGGAAATCGTAACGACCATGGATGTGGGGTTAAAGTCAACCCCTACCCTTCTTGGATATGGAATGTATGTTGGATCATTCCTCTCGTAGGGTAGGGTGCTGCAAAATGATATCCATGCATCCACATTCCTGTCCCAAATTCTCCACCTCCACTTTGGCTGTGACTCGTACCCTCCTTTGACAATCTCAGGCACCTCCATGACCTTGTCTTCCCAGTAGTCCTATGCCTTTATCCCCCATAGCATTGGATTCTTCTCTTTTTCTACACTCCATCGATCCCCAAGCCTTCTGCCCATGCTTACCACTTCCTCTACCACTTTAGGGGATAATACTTGGCTCAGTGTGGATGAGTATTGGAAAGTAAATTCAAAGGGCTTGCACTTGTTTTCTCATTGTTCCCACACTGCAGGTTCCAAGTTCCAATTCACAAGAAAGCATTCCTCTTTTTGTAGGATGGGAGCTTCCAAAACTGCTAGGGGTCGTGCCCTTAGTCTTCTTCATGCTTGTTCTAGCATCCTCTCCCTCCTTTTCATGACCTTCGCTTTTCTTTCTGCAGTTGCATCCTCTGGCAACACTTCTTGTTGCTGAGCTTCTAGTCTTGGAGAGGGTGGTTGGGGGACTCGTTCCTCATCTTGTTACCTCACTTCAGATTCCTTCCCCACTTTAGGTAACAGTCATTTCTCTTCTTCTCTCACTGGCTCTTGTGGTCCCTGCTCCTCCACATATCCTAGCCTTTTCATCTCTTTGACTATTAGTCCTGCCCTTAGCAGCTACTCCCTTTGCTCTCGTCGGCTTAGGCTTGGTTCTGCTTTGCAAGTTTGGCCACATAGACCATGCCTTTATGGATCGTTACAAGTAATCTCTAGCTTCCTCTTTAAGGTTTCAATGGTCTCCTTCTCTTCTGGATGCATGACATCTAAAATTGTGCTGAGGAAGGCGCGGCCTCTGCCACCCTTCTCTCTGCCGACACTCTGTTTCCTTCAACATGGGCTAGACAACCTACCAGTTCTGTCACTCTTCCCTCACTTTTGTCAACCCATTCTTCTGCTCTTCGCTTCATCTCCTCTAGGATTTCATTCTGCCTTTGTGCTAAGGTTTCCATCCTCGGCTCCAGCTCTTTCGACCTCTGGGTTGCTTCTTCTTTCTCCTTATCCATGTGCTCAATCTCCCTCTCTAGCATTTCTTGCTCTTCTAGATTCGTTAATAATCTATACTCCATTTTGTCCATGTCTCTTTGATGCTCTTCCTCTCTTTGAGCTTTTTCTGCATTCGTTGCCTCAAGTTCCTATGTTGCCTTCTCTATTCTCTTCAACTGCTCTCTGATCTCTTCATGTTGCATGAGGATGAGCTTGTCCTCCCTTTGCAACCCTATCAGTTCATGTCATTTTTCTTCAAGCCTTCCTTGCCAATTATCTTATTCTTTCTTTCTAGCCTTGAGTTCTTCTTTCAACTCATAGATTTCTTTTTGGTATCCGGCCACAACTGGTGAGTCCTTTCCAGCTGTAATGCTTCCCTTTTGGCTTTCAATTCAGTTACTATTGTTTCCTTCTCTACCTTTTCCATGTTTCCACTTGTGCGAGAAGCTCTTTGACATACTCATCATAGCCCATGGATGGCACAGCAGTGCTGTTTTGGTATGGTCATTGTAGATGCCTCTATTCTCTGTCTCTTGGTGTCTTGCCTAGATTCAACATCTAGAGTTGTGGTCTCTTTGTCCTAGTCATCAAAGCTCTCCCACTTGATTCTGGGGCTATTTATTGCACCTTGTTCACTAGGTATTGCACCCAGGCCATGAGGTTTCTCGCATCCACTATGCTAGTGGTGCCTAGGGTTGTCGTGGGAGTTACAGGTTGGGGCACTAGAGCAGGCGGGATTGGATACAACATACCCTTGCCTTTGCCTTCTGCCATCAGTGGTGGTTCAATTTTTGGCACTTCGGTGTTGGTGCTTGGGCCTTCTTCCCTTATGGACTCATCGTGGCTACCTCCTCTTCCTTCTTTAGTATCTCTTCCACCTCTGCCTATGCTTTCCTCATTCTCTCTTCTTTAGACCTCCTCAACTCTACTTGCACTCTCTATAATGCAGCCTTTTCTTCCTTGGTTCTTTGCCCTTGCTCCCCATCCTCTCAATTGATTGCTCATGCTCATGGGGTGGCGTCCTTTCAGGTATCTCTCCCATTTCCTCTTCACCTTCACCTCTTCCATAGCCTTTTGGATTATGGCAGTCAACACCCTGCCAAACCTTATGATGGATGCTTTTGATGACGATTTCTTTCTTGCCGTCCCTACTGTGGAAGCTGGAGACTCCCCACTTGCTGGTCTTGTCCCTGTGGCTAGTGCCTTTGCCAAAGCTTTAATGGTTTTTTGCATGTAGCCATTCCAGTTCACCTCATCCCTAGGGACTTGGCTGCAAGGCTCTAGACTAGTAGAGGGGCACTCCAATTCTACTCATTAAGGCATTGTACCTTTGGCTAGAGAACAGGGTGTGGATCATCTTTGCTTGCAACCTGACTTAGGGAATCGGGATGTTAGTTAGGCTGATGTCTTCATTGGTGTGGACTAGGACTTTGTCCATCCCTAGCATGCCTTAGATGTCCCTCTTAGGTCGCTTCTCAACCTTGTTGACTAGGCCCAATGCTTTTTCCACCACTTCTGAGCTCAATTCCACCTCGACTATGTGGGGTTCTTCTCCTTGTCACACTATTATGGTGATGCTGTTCCTATTGGCATCGAAGGTCTGTAGGAACTCTATGCACATGGTATAGTCTACAATCTATCCAACTTTCTCCATGTACTTTCCTAGGTTGCACTGGTTGACAAGCCACTTCACGGCCAGTTCTTCCATGACCAAGTCATCCAAGTTCATGATGTTTCTGAACTTGAATGCGTTGAAGGCATTGATCTCCATCATTAGGCCATACTTTACATGTTCTTATTCTATGAATGGAAGCTTGCCTTTGTCTTGGCCTAGCATCGTAGGTTTATGCTATAATACCACAACTTACCAAATTAGTCTTCTTGAGATAACTCTTGCAGAAAAATAACCAGATAATGATTGTGAGCTATGGAGAGGTGAAACGCTTAAGTACAAAATAAAGACTTTGACTTCAAGAAGTCCATGCAATCCCAAAGAAATTATGACAATTTCCTCAATCATAAGTTGTTTATTCCTTTAAACATTGGTTCAGTTTTGAGACATGTTTTACTTTCCACCTTACCCCCTCCCCCCCAGGAAGCATATGAATCCTTCCTAGGATTGGAGAGCGAAGGGTTTAGGGCATTAAGCTTAGGCTTGCAAATGCTTTACTATTGCATTAGCCAGGCATAGAAATGTGGGTTATAGTCCAAGTGAGCATGACAGTCCATGTCGTGAGGTCTAATACCTACGTTTGTGATGTAGGTCAGGACATCGGTTAGAAAGTCATCGGAGTTGATCTTACTAGCAATGTGTAGCTCTTCCTCGATAAGGACTCAATCTAAATAGGGGCGGGGCCATGTTATAATCTTCTAAGGGTTGATTTGCGAGTGTTAACCAATACTCTAAAGGAGGTAGGAGCCACATAAGATCGGGTCATACTCAAAGGTTTTGATGGCGCGTCTCTACTCAACATTGGTCATAATTGGGCAGCCCTCTTGTTCCCATTGGAGATGGAGAGCGTACCATTGAAGGAGTCAGTGAGTGCCAGCCCTTTAAGTTTTTCTAGTTCTTGGTTTGTGGCAGAGACTTTGCTCTTACTATAGGAGGTGATTAGCCTTTGTCTATGAGCTTGCTCACAAGAAATCTCGGTGGCCATCAATTCCTCGACTACCATAGGGACTTTAATGAGCATGAACTCAGATTCTTTCCAAGTACATGGCATTGTGTGTACACTAGTTACTAAAGGCTCGTCTAGGAGGCCTAGGTCCAACCATTCATAGCTCTTAGCAAGCATTGTGATGAAGGTAGCATCTAAGCATCTAATGCATGTGACCAAGTCATCCCCTGTATTCACAGCTAGATCACAGGCCAACGTAAGAATAGATCTCCACTCATAAGAGGGTTTAAGGCCTGCAGGAGGTTGGGGTTTGACTGGGCTAGATGGCTTAGCAAGTGGTCTCTCCCGCTTCGATTGATCCTTAAGGTGTCGGCTAGCCACTTGTGTGAGGGGGCTGGTTTGGGGCTTAGATGTTATGCTACTTGTTGGTTTTGAAGCCATCGAGGTGCTAGCAATGTTAGGTTGGGTTAGTTTAGGGACAACTGGTTGTGGTTTTGGTTAGTAGACATGTTGAGGTTCAACGGGTTTGGGCGTTGGCTCAAGCGGTCTAGCAAGTTTAGGTGGCTCACCAGTCTTCGGAGATAGGCTAGTAGCAGATGGTTGAGGGGTGCATGTGCTACTCTTGGTCTTAGGCACCCAAATCCAATTGTTGCCCTTATAGTAGCCTTGTGCATGCAATAGGGCAGTAGGTACCCATCGCGGCTTGACTGTTCATCGGGTTCTAGAGCACCAATTGCGTCTTCTACGCTTAGGATGTGATGTTTGGAAGTTATGAGTCCTTGTGGGTTAGTTCTTGGATGGCGGTGATTGGCATTTAGGTACCCATTTTAGTTATTGTTTAGCAGTTTTAGTTGCATTTCCTTGGGGTTGCGGTCTTGGCAGGGCCCCTCCTTAGCCTTCTGCTAGACACTGCTATCGGTGGTACTGTGGGCTTGGGTGGAGCCACGCTACCCTTGTTGAAAGCCGTTATTATCCTCATAGTGCTAATGGCAATGTGAATATACTGCGAGTCATCGCCGACGTTGCAATGTGCCTACTTCTTGAAAGCGCGTCCTAGCAATGATTCCTTACTAGCAGTTTTGGTATTAGGTAGCACATAGAAAATCATGGGTAGGCTTTTAGTATTGATAGAGACCACTCCCCAAATGGGTTGAGCTTCCCATTCGTGGGCTAGAGCTAGGGCGAGCTAGGGCTAACCAATGAGAGTTCAATGCTTGTGAGTAAGGAAGTTGAAGTCAACTCTCTCGTCAATAAGTAAATCAAAGGCACATGTCATGTGACCAATGATCAATATGCGTAAGTATATAAGTGCCACTTCTTCCTCATCCTCATCCTCAATAGTAGTGATGGTGGCTACTCTTATGTTTATAGGCAAGTTCAACATTGGAGGCTCATGTGGTAGGTGTGAGCTCTTGGCCATCATGTAGAGTGGTACACTAATGGTGGGACCTTACTCTTCGGTAGTTGAGATGATGTGACTTTTGGGATTCACCGGATGCCTTGGCAGCCTGTTTATAATCCTCCTCTTCATCTGAGAATGGTAGATCAATGGTGGCTAGCACATGCATCCAATCTCACTCATTCTCAAAGCAAGGGATATACTTTGTTAATGGCCCATAGGATTTGCTGAGTGGCAAGTCTCCTTTCAACATAGCAGAGATGGCATCTAAGTTGACTAGAATAGTCATCCAAGTGTCCATCTCGACTCTTACAGCCTTCGATCTGTTGCCTAAGAATACGAGACCATTGCCCCAATCTTCTATCACTCGTGCATTCCTCATCCATGGTCTGCCTAGCAAGATATCATAATCTACCCCCTTCATAACGATGAAGTTCACTGAGAATTGGACACCTGCTATCTTCAAGGGTCAATCCTTCAACACTCTTCATAGGTTAACTTTCGTGCCATTAGCCAGCGTGACATTAAACCTTGCGGTTTCCACTAGCAGGTTACCCCAAACCTACAAAATTGCATGGCTAATAAAATGGAATCCTGATCCCATGTCTATGATCCCCTTTCTCGTGACATCTCCTAATGTTGCGACCAGTAGGATTGCATGCGTCTATGTGCCCTCCCAGAAAGCATTCACATGTAGGGATTTAAGCATTGAGTTTAATGTGAGGTTGGGTATCTACGTGGTTCCGTCGTTCTCTTGCAATTGGCTACTTCTGGCTCATTAGATCCCTCTACCCATTGCTTCAATTCTCGCCATGATGAAGGACTTTACCTAAGTAGATCCCCCATTGGCAACGTTATAGGAGCTGATAGCAATGTCGCAAGTAGGCCATTAGCCACTTGCCTTTCATCTTGCCCTATACTCTTTTGCCACTGGTCTTAAGCAGCTTCCCTACCATTGCCGTCTAAGCCACATATTCGTGGTTCTGCATGAGGTGTAGGTTCATCTCTTGAAATTGTGTGTGAGGGTGAGACGGGCGTGCTAACATTACTGGAGATTTCATTGATCTTGTCTTCCAAGATGGGCTCGGCATCCTTTCGATGCTCATGGGCTTCTCTCACCCACTCCTTAATCTTGTTGACTATTTTAAATTGGCACTCTAGATCAGGGTATTCCTCAACCTTGGCACTCCCCTTCTCTATAGTTTTAGACACTCAAGTCTCAGCCTCTACATCTACCACTTGCTAGCTGCTACTACTTCCAATCACGGATCACAACAGTCACATCCCTTGGCCATGACAATGCCCCTTGCGGAACGTGATCTTAGCCATTCACCTGTGGAGGAGGTGTCGCAACCAACATCCTTGACAACTCTAGCACTTCCAAAGCACCTAAAGCCTAGGCTTGAGGAGCTAACCAGAGGGGAATTAGCTGAAGAGCTAGACTCTCCAAAAAGAGAGATAGTTGTACCCTCACAACCTAGCAGGACTGTTTAGTAGGCTGCAGCTATGTCAAATGAGGACACACTAGAGAAAGAGAATGTTGAGGCCCAACCAAGCACATCAATGACCGACCTAGTTCAAGGTCCCTAGTCTTCCAGGGATACACCTCGATTGCCTAAGAAAGAGGAGAAAACAAAAAAAACAACAACGATAGTTGCAAGTGGTTGTAGACCCCAAGAAGATTGAGATCAAGAGTGCCGAAGAGCTAAGGAATAAAGCATCGAGTCCACCCACGACTGAACCCACTGCCATATCTCCTAATAGCGGTGAAACCTCAGACACATCCATGTGCTCTAAAAAATCAAAGCAACCATTACCATCAACGGTTGCTTGCAACACTCAATCCACTGACAACAGAACTTGCATTGATCAATCAAGAGTGTATACAACACTGTCACACCAAGATGACAAGACTATATCGGTCACATTTAAGGAGAACTATGGCACAATAGTAGCAAGGCCTCAAGAGAAACATGGGAACCCCGAGAGCATAAGAAATCCTAGTGTTGACCAATCTTGCTCATCTAGGCTTGAGTCCCCAACTATGCTAAAGCCTAGGAAAACTCCTAGAACCTTGCATGAGATAGCAATCGAGCAAGCAGAATGCTTAACTAAGTTGGATGCTCAACTCAAAGTATTTGCACGTGTCTATGTCCTTGTGGACATGGGTGCATTTCCCAAGAAGCAGCTTGGGGAATACTTGCCATTTCCCCTATCCTAGGAAGAGCAAGAACATCTTGACGAGCACTATGATAGGCTCCTATGTGAATGCATGCGAGTCATCTCTGACGAGGAAGACGACGAACTATGCTTAACTGTGAGATTCAATGATGTGCTTTGCCAACCAAATCTCTTAGAGAAAGAGCAACTAAATCAATAATCAGAAAGTCAAAGTCGATTTGAAAAATGTTGGTTTGAAAACCGTGTTACAATGGCCAAACTAGGAGCCCAGATTATGATAGTCTCAAAGGAGCGATTGGCCAAATGGCAGTCTCAAAGAGACCCAACCTATGTGGCATCAACTTCCTTTCGAGTGTGCTGACTGCCATTCAGGGTACGGACTTAGCTGGAACTAACCAAGAGAACTCTCTGGCTGAGAAGGTTCTCTCTGAGGAGGAGTTACATGTTGCCAATAGACTCGGACAAGGTACCATACTACTCAATGTTGCAAAATATCTATCGTTATTGAGTAAGCTGCCACGAGTATTGGATGCGTGTGCCATGCTGCTCCAGTACAATCCTGAGTTCTAAATTGGTTTTTATCCTCATGAAGTGGCATGGATTCATAAATATGTACATAAATAAAAAATGAGTTTTGTGACCCTATATAGATAATATCAACACACATAAGAAATGATAGTCAAGCGCAGGGAGAAGAGTTGGGTTTGACAGGCTGAGCTTCTCAAGTCCTCCTCTCACCACACATTTAGAAGTTGTGTGACCATTCTCGCCTCTAGGTGGAGGGCATGCAATACTCATTACCACCATAGGAAGCCCTGACCAACATCTCTGACGGTGTAGATGGGGCATCGTTCCCTTCTATACATCTTTTCCCTTTTCGGTCTATCCCTCTAGGGACGAGCCCTGCTCCACTCCATGACAACCAGTCCACGCAACATAGCATAAGTCAACATCTGCTAATGGTTGGAATACGCCCTGCAATCCAAGCGCGCAAGACAAACATTATCATGGGGGCCATCCCTCTACAACAAACACTGCATGCCTCACCTCGCCCCTCCTCCTCATATGCGCTTGATAATCCACTGTTTAATCTCTTTCTTGCAAATAATTCTATCTTGCCTCAAAGCCTAACCTTGGTTCACATTTTGCAGATTTTCCCATAATAGCCATCATGGAGCACACAATGTAGCTGGCATGCAAGGAAGCTCTCCTCCATAGAAGGGAGCATAAGGCACTAGCACCCCTACTAGAATGCTATGCACCTAGTCTAAAGAGGTATGCGCTAAAAAGAGGCCCCAAGAGACACTATCCAGGATGCAAGCTCAAAACTCCCCAAGCCAAGAGGACGAAGGCTCAAGGGAGCACCCGGGGTGTGGCAACACCAGCTGTGTAGTCCCCCACCAAACGCTTGGGCACCAGGTGCTCGAAAGAGGAGAAGGCAGCTAGACAAGCGGGAATTCAATGAATTGTTTAAAAGCATTCTTGAAACATCTGCAGCAGCCAGGGACTACACCATTCGGGTCCCGACTGATATCTTCCCTGCCCAACCTAATAGGAGCCCACCACCAGTACAGCCACAGTCATCTGATCACCCAAATTCACCATGCCTTATACAAATAGAATAGGCCCTATGTGTATAAGCTTCTTGACAAATGCCATTTTGTCCTTAAATGACTAAAGGGGCAGGCTCCCCAACTGTATAAACCTCCCTTACCTACTACTAATATATGTCACATCTTTAACAAGTGCCAAGGATATGCATTGGAGTCAGTACCATAGGATTTTGATAAAGGAATATCTTTTTGGGTTGCATCTGTTCATTATAACTGATGTATGTGACTTGCATATACTCTCACGAAGTGTCAAGTGGATGTAGGATGACACAGGCCTTTGTACGAAAGTGTTTAATGCCCAAGTCACCGCAAGACCACCAACCTCACAAAGAGCTGTGACAAAGCCACACCGCCAAAAGTGAAAATCACCCTTGCTGATTGCCCACATCGCATAGCCCAAAGCATGATCAGTGGGCCACTCTCTCTTTCTAGGTCAAGCTCTACACCTAGCACTCACGGCAGTTGTTACCTCAATTGTACCAACATCGCACGTGACAAAGAGGTTTTGCAAAATCTCGAGTGTATCTCCCCATCTCAACAACTATTCCTCTAGCAATGAGGCTAGGGCACAATCATCTCTATAATATACATTTCCTGAGCCTTGGAATCTCGACAATTCCCAATCCAATTGAAAGGCTGATAGCCTCAACATATTGCAATGGTTGTACTCATGTTATTCTCTTTATTTTTTTTTAAAAAAAAAGAGAAGGAAAAGAAGAAAAAAAAAAGAAGCAAGCACTCACAATCACAGCACGACACCTAGGGGTCCTCAAATTAGGTACGCCTAGTGACCTTGGTTAGCTACCTCCATCCCTAGTCCCCTAGCCCTCTACACATCTTAAACAAATGTTCAGGGCACATCAAGGGTAGGACATACCTAGGGAGCTTGTCTCGCCTATGGTTAGACCTGTCACCGCGACCCATTTGCACAATTTCTTTTTACACTGTGCCTTAGTATCATTGTAATCAATCGTGGTAAGCACCACACAAATGGCCATGAAAAGTACACCATACTCGTCGAGCAAGCCTAGTAGCTACCAACTACCAAAAATTTGGTGTCAATGTGTTCGATTATGCTATATCGTGCTATCACAACGCAAAGGATGTCTCATACACCTTCATGTGTACTTCTCCTCACCATGGCCAACTTTGCTTCATCCACATGTTGTTACAAGGAACCAGCCTGCGGTCTTCTAACTACGTAATATCTAAGTATGCACGAGCATTCACATAATATCTACACCAAAATATATCCACAGTTTGGGTCCTCAAGTGTAGTAAAATACTCTCAGCTTGCTTAGAGTTCAAACTGTCTCTCAAACTAATTGAACTACGTCTTGTGCGCACGATAATGAAGACTAGCACTACCTTGAGGGAGAGACCACCTATGAGAGGTTTCCAATTGTAGGTATTGAGACTCCCACGAAAGTGTCATTCGCCCTTCATCAACACTCAACTCTGAATTCTTATCCTTTATCATCATGCAAGCCCACCAAGAATCTTCGGCCGTAGAATCCCCAAAACATCAACACTTGTGCCAACCCATGAGTGCAACTCCCAACCCTATCACCAACAACGTGCCCCCAATGACACCACCAAAACTCATCCACATCAAATCACAAATGTCCCTTCCATCCATGTCTTTCGTGCATGCCAAAGCCTGCTACCTACGACGGTGAGTGCCATGGGACTGGCACTTGTCTAGGAGGGGGTAATGTTAACCCTCAGACGAACAAGGTGGAAAAGTTGAAAAATCTAAAGCAGAAGACAAGGCCAAGGCAAAAGTGAAATAGAAGACGAAGGCGTACCAAGAAAAATATGGAAACACAAGAAGTGCAAAAAAGTCCTAAATAAAGAAAAAATGCGCACAAGAAAAAGTGCAAGTCAATACTTTTGTAAAAGAGCGCAAGCATGTCATGATTTAATTTAAAGAGCATCGGGCTCTCACTTGTGCAATTTGTAAAGGTAGATGGATGGTAGGAAGGAAGCTAGGAAGATAGGAGGACAATGGGAAAAAGGGCCTAGTCGGCCATGTAAAAAAGGGGATAAGGGGATGACCGCCCAAAAGGGATTTAGGGTTTTGTATATAAAGTTGAAAAGTGAATGAGAAGCTCATTATTGTATGTGGCCAAAAGTGGCTCTTCTCTTCTTCTTCTTCTTCTTCTTCTTCTTCTTCTTCTTCTTGCTTGCTTGCTTGCTTGAGCTTGTGCTTGAGAGAGGGAGTGTGAGAGTGTGAGGGAGTGAGTGTGTGAGGGTGAGGGACCAAGGAGGAGAAGCTCTCCATCTTCTCCTCTCTTCTTATCTTATCTTATCTTATCTTGTCTTTCTCGTAGCGATGGAGCTTGGAGCGTGGAGCTTGAGGATGGAGCTTGCACTTGGATTGTGGAGCTATCGGAGTGTGCGGGAGGGGAGATAACTCAATCGGCATGGAGGTAAACTCACTACACTCATGGGTAGGTAGTGGGTCGGCTATGTGAGAGATAGCCATTAGTGCTCAGCTTGGAACTCTTGAAGTAATAAGGGGTCCGTGGGTCTTGGCAGTTGAGCAAAAGCTCCCACAGGCACAAACAAAGCACATTGACATTTAATTGCCAAGACCTAGCAACCTACATGTTGCCTTGATAAGGAAGAATACTTGTCAAAGAAGGAGGAAGAGGGTGGATGCCAAAGTAACATTAGAAACAGACAATGTGACCACAGTAATGATGTTAAAAGATGTAGGATCTAGAGCATGGCAGATGCGGAAGCTATGGAGGTTGGTAGAGAAAGAGTGAGTTCATGAAGACACTGATATGACTGACTGTTACACAAGTGAATTAGGTTCCAAGATGGAATCTTGGACTCATAAACACAATCTTGTGTATAGATTGACAATGACACAGAGACTTTACTAAAGGAAAAAAGTACTATGACATTGCATTAGAAAAGAGAGCAAGTACAATGCTTTATAGGAAACTGGATGGTAGCACTTCTCCTATTGTGCTTATGGGATTTTGGTCTTGATCCCTCACTGATCCTTCCAAAGAGACTGAAGTAGGTGTGATTACAAACATCTCAACACCCCTCCTCAATCACAACCAAAAGTACAAAGCATATAGAGGCTTTAGTGAAAGACATTGCATGTGAGGTCACTCATGTCTTCTAATCATTTCCTGGAGCTTTTGGCCAACTCTAGCTTTACGTCCACCAATTCTTGGCTAGGGCAATGCTCTTCCCTTTCTCTTGATTACTCTAAATAGATCTCTCGCTGAGGCTCTAGAGGCTGCACCATCTCGACTTATGGCTCTCGATCTTCTCTCCTTGAGTAGGTCGTCTACGTATATGGCTTATTCAAAGACCCTAGCTAGCAAGTCCCTTTGCAGGTTTGAGTTGCCTACCAAGGTCTTGTAGAGCTCTTCACTCCTAATTTTGCCTATGAATATGGTGGACACCGCTTGCTCACTAGGTTACTGGCTGGGATTCTCTTAAAAAGACTCCACATGTGGGTGATGTAATCTTTAATGTCCTCCTTGTCCTTAGAGTACCCCAGCTTAGAGAATCTCTTGATGAAAAGGCTCTTGAGAGTATTGAAAGTGTTACGTTCAATGTCATCTAGACTGGTGTACCATGTCAGTCTTTTATCTCCAAGACAAAGACCGAAGGCTTGCATATGTTGAGTAGGGTCCGTTAGGCTGTTTGCCTTGCACACCTACTCAAACTGCTCTACAAAGCTATACATGTTGTTGTCGTGGGCTGGTACTTGTCGAGTTGCTTGGAAACTATGGGTATCTTTGGTTGGCTCCTCAAATTTGGTATGATTCCTAGCCCTACTATCTAGCAACAAAGTTGATAAGGCCATTCCACTCTACTTTGCACAACTGTGTTGTCTATGAATCTCTTTGTGAGAAGCTCGATTAATGTGAGATTGACTTCTAGTACTCTTTCCCTTTTCTCATTGGGTCCTATCCTATTCTGATTGGTAAGTGCTAAAACTCGCTGGACCTCTTGCATTTCTATTTTCCGCCTCAACCTTTGAGCTTGCTACTCTTGGTTGTAAGCTGTTATACCCTATCACGCCTTCTTGGCCAATCTCCACTCTTCCCCAAGGTCAGCTATGATATCCTCAATTGGCCTACCATGATGCTCCATCTTGGTTTGTAAGTCATAATGATTAATCATTTTTTGGATATCAAGACTGGTATAGCTAGTCATTTTCATGATTGGAGCTTGGTTCTGACATCTTGTCAACCTCTCAGTCTACTAGGTTGTTGATCAAACTAATCAACTCAAGTAAGGTTGAGTCCCTAATTGCACTGATCTTCTTGTTCTCCAAAGGGCTTGCGTTTGGTACCCCGTGTCCTTGATTGCACATTTGAGATTTGAAGGTCTTCTCCTATTAGTGGGTTCATTCACATCGCTTATCTAAGTTCTTACATGTGAGTTCCTTGTTAGTTAGGCCAGTCCTCAAATTTAAGTGTGCTCAAGTGTTCATGGTGTGCTTCTTTTCATGCGCAGTGTGAAATCAAGCTTTCTACTTTCTAGGTGTGCTTCAAGTGATTGTTCAAGCAGTGTGTGACTATGACAAAAACAATATGATGCAATACACTTTTCTAGTTTGCATCCTCAGGTGGTCACTCTAACAGGTTTGGTGTGGTCGTTTAAGCAATTTCATATGTGTGGTCTGAGGGGCCTTGTTCGAGGTTGCTTCCTAGGCATATGAGTCGCGATCTTGAAGTCTAGAGGCTTTACGAGCCATCCAACATTGGTGAGTGAAAATGAGCGACCGAGGACATGATAATGCGTGAAGTCAAGTGGGGTAACACATGCAAATATCATTTTTTTGTCTTTCTAACACTTACCCGGGTTGATAAATGAAAATCCCAAGTGGTATCATGCATGCTCGACAAATGGTTGAGATATTTCAGTTTTGAGACATGCGCCTCATGCACGAAGAGAAGGAAATGCCTTCTTGCTTCTAATTTTGAGTACCCGAGTGGAATTTTACATGGCAAGGGGCATGTTTGCCATCTAGAAATTAAGGGAAAGCAAGGGGCAACTTGGAAAAATAAGGGAAAAAGTAAAAGCGTGAGGTTTTTGAAAAAGAAGAGAAGAGGGTTTGATACAAGAGAGAGAAAACATGAGAAAGAGAGAAAGAGAGAGAGAGGGAGAGAAGAATCTTGCAGGTTCAAGAAGGGAGAAACCTGAAGCTCAGAAGAAGAAGAACAAATTGTCAGAAGAAAGAGACCGTGAAGCTGAAGTTATTGAAGCTGTGGAGCAGTATGGCAAGGCTGCTGAAGTCAATGGGCTTATGCAAGTTCTCAGTTTTTAGATGACGGTAATAAGAGTCCTCTTTTGTCTTGTTTTCCTCTACTGCTTTGTGGGGCACAGATTTTGTAGATAAGTCTTGATGTATGGATATGAGTGAAAGACAACAGAGGGATGTTCTTCATCATGTTGAGAATGATGCTTGTTAGTTGTTGAGTAAGGCTTCCCGTCGGCATAGAAGAATGGAAGTGGAGGGTCTCTACATTTGAAACTGGGTATGTAGTAAGGAAAATGTAATATGGGTAGGTGTTGAATGCACGGACTCAAGTTACTGGAAATCTAGAAGGATTTGCAGCCTAGAAAATGATGAATCGGAGTTCATAAAGTTTGAAGCTCCCACAACTCTTCATCAATGCAAAATATGCTGAGATGTATCTGCTGGTATGCTGAAATGACAATCTGAAGTCAAAGAAAGTGTCTTCTTGTTTGCAAGATTGTGCTTTTGGAACAAAGAAGTTGTGTTTGTTGTATAGAGTATGTAGGAATTTAGGACTGTAGGCTATGCAAAGCTCTTTCAGGGCAGCGGATCAAGGAATCTGAGTTTGAGTTGATTTGAAGAGTTATAGATTGAAAAGATAGCTACAAATTTCCTCTTTGAAGCTTGGTGATCTGAGATCTAGTTAGAAAGTTATGATTTGTTTTGTGTAATGCTCCATGAGGCAATTTCTGTGCTCTATGAGGAAGCATGTAAATTCAGTAGCATCAATGTCACCAACTTGGTTTCCCATGAAAGTCATCATGATTTTCCATTGCTATATCAGTGTAAAATATGTTTTGATGCAATAATGGAATGTCTACAGTAGTGAAATGCTTGAAGTGTTGAATGGGCACAAAAATGTGTTGTATAAAGCTTTGATTACATGTGTATTTGGTTTGTATTTATGTGTGCTCTGAGGAAAGAAGAACAGAGAGGGTCTACAACTGATTTTGTACTACTTGAAGTAATCATGCTTTGTGGGGCAGTTTGCTACATGGGGTTGCCATCCCTAAAAAATAGGAATTGGGTGAATCTGAAAGCTCATGTTGTCAGATTTTGTACCATGGTTGTTTCAGCATCAAATTCTCTCTAAAAATGGTAATTTTGAGCTTGAAGGTTTAAATTGCTCACGTTGTTAAGTTGAAGTCTCAGTGAGGAGTGAGTGATCAAGAATTTTTTATCATGTGTTCAGTAATACTACTCTCTCATGGGTTTTTTTTTAGGTGAGATCCTTGGTCTTTATCTTGTGGTGTTGTCTTGGGGGTTGTTAGAGGCCAACTACCCAATTCACCTACCAACATGTCTAGATGCTACATGGGTGTTGCCTTGCTTTGGGTTGATCTACCTAGCCTGGGATATGTTGGATTGGTTAGTTTTTAGGTTCTAGTTAGTGTTTTCAATTCTCAAAGGTTCGATTCCCAGAATCGGACTGTCGGATATCCTAGGCCTGTCTGACTACAAAAATCAGACGTGGTCGGAGTCCGAGCCTAGCTGTCCGAGTTGGTTATCTAACTTAGACAATTCGAGCTTGGTTCTTCCTATCCAATTTTGGGTCTGTCTGAATCAGACGGTCGGACCGGCTAATGATGTTGGATCGAATGTAGTATTGTGGGTGTCGAATGGACTGCTGTCAGAGCGTTTAGAGTCGAAAGTCTACCACAGGGGTAAGAGATAGCAGGGTGAAGGAAGATTCGGGGAGAGGAGTAGACGGAAGAGAAGGGGTTCAAAGAAATAGAAGATGTAGAAGAATACTCACAAAAAGAAATAGAAAATGTAGAAGAATACTCACAAAGATGAAGCCTGTTAGTTTATTTTTGCATTATGAGAAGATAAAAATCTGTAGACAAAGACATGTATAAAATAATACCTTCCATTGGCTTCAAAAGGGGGTAAAATACCAACACACTTGGCCAGAATTCCACCATGTCACTCCTTCTTCATCTCCCACTTTGAAGTGTTGTTCACTGCTTGAAAACAACGATCACGCCTTGCATGATTTCACCAATCCCCCTTCTTACATAAAGTCTGAGTGTCTTGACTCTAGGAATCGAACTCTGCAATGGCAGGTGTTCAATTCGGGTGGTGCAAACAGCCTGTGAGGCATGGCTTCAATTTGTTCACTTTATGTGGTTGATGCCAAGTGCTAGGAACTTCCATGATCAATGATTAGATGTAGAGGAATATTTATGTGTATTTGGAGTAACCCAAAACCTCTGAATCTATGCACTCGATCTCTTCTTTGCCTTGGAGCTCCAACACACACACACACACACACACACACACACACACACACACTCTCTCTCTCTCTCTCTCTCTCTCTCTCTCTCTCTCTCTCTCTCTCTCTCTCTCTCTCTCTCTCTCTCTCTCTCTCTCTCTCTCTCTCTCTCTCTCTCTCTCTTTCAAGGCTTACAAACTAAAAATGAGCTCACTTCCCCCTTCCTCAGGATTTTAGACCCCCTCTCCAACACTCCTTTGATGTCTTTTCCTCTTCTTTTCTAGATTACAACCTCACTTTCCTTCTATTTGGGCCTGTTGTTGCCCAAAACCCTATTGTGGTTTTCTTCCTCTTCCCCTATATTTTCCTACCTAAATTCCAACCAATCCCCCTACAAATCACAAGAAAATGCTAATGCTAATCAAAGCAACTTATCTATACTTCAAAAATCCAAAAAATTTACTTGCATCAAAGATCAAATGCCCTTCCTTCCTACCTATCTACCTCAAGTATCGGTTTGGGGACCCCCCCCCAATTTGTGTAACATTCTGCCGCGGCACAAACCCCCCCAAATTTTAAATAAAATTAGTTTAAATTTTTTTAAAAATCTTCCCCTTGTCTTGCCATCACTGATAAGTGGAAAGGATGAAGAAGTGGATGTGGTGGGGAGAGAAGACGAGGGTGAGGGGAAGGAGGGGTGACATGTGGGGAGGGGAAAGAAGGCGGGTTGACGCCGCCAATGATGAAGTGGGAGACGACATGGTGATGATGACAACAAAGTAGAAGTGGAGTTGGAGTCGAGTAGAAGATGATAGGGGCGATGCCGATGATGTTGAAGAGGAAGTCGACGATGATGTTAATGAAGTCGATGGGGGGAAGGAGCACACATGTGCTACCCCCCCAACTATCCATTGCCCCCCCCATAATAAACCTCCCTCCCCATTATATAAACTCCCCCAATCGCTAGAGAAGGGGGGCCGGGACGTTGCAGGGAAGAGAGGGAGAGAGAGAGAGAAGAGAAGAAGAAGAGGGAGAGAGAGAGAGGAGAGAAGAAGAGAAGAAGAATAGAAGAAGAAGGAGAAGAGAGAGAGAGAGAGAGAGAGAGGTGAGAAGATAGGGAGACAAAGAAGAAGAAGAAGAAGAAGAAGAAGAAGAAGAAGAAGAGGGAGAGAGAGAGAGAAAGAAGAAGAAGAGGGAAAGAGAGAGAGAGAGAGGGAGGGAGGGAGAGAGATTCTTTCCCTTCCTCTCCGAAGAGGGTGGCCACACGCATCTCTTTTCCCTGTGGCTACAAACCTACACTTTTCTCGAGAGATTATCCACCACTCACAAATGGCCCCACTATTCAAGCACGAAGTGTGAAAGTCTTGTGCAGCTCGAAAAGATTGAGGATGGCCCCCAACCGAAAAATGATGTGCACGGATGGAAACCCCACAATGAGCAATGAAGCCTTAAGCGAGGACATCACTACCCATCCAACTGCAATACCAGCCGTAAGTAATGTATTTCCAAATTAATGAATGCTCACTTTGATTCACTTGTGAGATGCATTAGACCCGTACAAAGCCACATGGGAAGGGATTATTGAGAAGGGTAAATTCATCACAACATTCAAAAGATGGAGTTTACGAAGTGCACATATCTAGGGAAGTTAGTTACGCCTAGATGCTATGTGACAAATCCATACATAGCATGAATGGCATACAAGGTTCCAAGGTATTGTCGACTCTCCTTTCCTGGAAATTAATAGATAAAGTATCTCACCGCATTGAAAGTAGGTTGAGCTTACATGCTCGACAGATCACATGGTAAATAATCTCTCCTAGAGGAAATTCAATCTCAAAACTCTAGTGCATAGTTAACACAAACAACAACCATAAGGGATAGGACTTAGGTGCCTTGAGATCTGTTTGATAGTGACTATGTTTATCAATCTTATTTGGGGTTGGGCTAGATGCAACAAAAACCCTAGGGCAAGCGAAGAGCTCAAGGATTAGGAACCCTAAGTCAAAGGAAAGATCGATGTTTTTGCACTTGCTGAAGAAGGCTGGGTTATTGATCAATGTAAGAGATTAATATAACTTAGTCCTTGTACAATGATAAAACCCCTAACATATGCCTTAGCCAAAATAAGGGATATGATAAGTAAATTTTATGTAAAACCGCTCCTAAACCCAAGGGGGAGAGCAAATATGCGATGGAAAGGTTATTGCGACTATTCTTGCAATGTTTGGAAAAGGGTACTATTCTTTTGTTGATTGATCAAATACCATCCTAAATATTTTTTTTCATGAAACTGATTGTTGGAATGTGATCTAGATGATTATTTCAAGTGTTTGTGCTTGATGGTAAATGTATAGTAGGGGTCTATGATGAAAAGTTGCCATGGGAAATAAAGGAATGTTTCCTTGGAAGATGATATTAGGTTGATTGCCTTGATTGTGATTAATTCTTAATTGGATTAATTAAGGAAGGATATTTTGTACAGATGGATCATCTCCAAGATCACACTGTGGATTACCCTGAGAGGGCATTGCTTGATTCACGGGCCGAAGGTCGAGTGGTGAAAAGGCTAACCACGGAAGTTGTGTCTCACTCCTAGGTCCCTTGGGGTTAGTGGAGCTATGGAAACCTCTTTCCTAGATCGGAACGAAGTTGTAGGCTGCGGTAAGCCTAACATCTAGGGGATTGGAAGTTCATATTCTAGATAAAGGATGGAAATTATGATGCTATGTGATTTGGACTAGGTACTTCTGTTCGACAAAAGGGATACAAAATTTTTCCTATATGGGCAGGAGACAAAGATTAACGTGAAGATAAGTTAAGGGATTTGTTTAAACTTGTTTGTCAAAGGATTGCTTGCTTTGTATTCATGTCTATGCCATAAATTACACAAATAAACCCCGTTCTCTAAAAGGCCTAATTAAAGAAGATGATTTTGATTGTCATGCATAAATGTGATAGGGCCTAATTAGAAAAATAAAGCTATCAAGGGAAGCGGGTGAGCGGAACCCTCGACGTGTCTGTCCTACAGTAGGGTGGTCCTAAATAATTGGGATGTTTCTCACAAGGTTTTACTATCGTTTGACCTTAGGCATTGCTAGGTTAGAACCCGATTCATGCCATTTTAGGGGACCAGAATATGACTATGCTCTATGGATAGAGAGGTTGAGCGGCGCATCCCTCTCATTTTCCATTCTCTTTAAACCAAGTGCGGTATGGATTTGCTTCGGATTGGGTGTCTTTGTGTAAAGTAGAATGCCCAAAAACTGATGCTAGAATATTGTCAGGAGACCTTGACCCCTAAAAACCCAGATTTCAGGTAGATCCTAGTGGGTTCAGCCGCGAACATTCCATTGCGAGGCGGACTCGGGAAACCCTAGGCGACAAACCCCGGAACATTCCATGGGAGTGTCGAGCCGCGACGCTTAGATTCGTTTCTTGATGGACCGATAAAACGTACTTGGATAGGCACGCATGTTATAATTTCAATCCGAATGCTAATGGCTACCTCTCGCATAGCAATATGCACTCTCAAGCCTATGAGTGTAGTGAGCTTACCTCAATGCCCAATTGAGTACCCTTCTCTTTCCAGCACACTAGTAGCTCCACTATCCGAGATAGAAGCTCAAGCAAGCTCAATCCTCCACCTTCAAGCTCCATGCTCCATAGGTGCACGTTGTCGTGCCACTATGCCGACACAATGTGAAAAACTCTAGAATACATCATCATCCGACTTTCTAATTGATGTAGAGAGTCAAAGTGATCTGAGTCATTAGTGCTAGTGTGAGTGGATGGATTATCTAAATATACTAGATTTTTGGATAATTTTAGCTTTTTTAAATATTATTTATTATAAAAAATCTGAAAAAGTTAGAAAAGTTTCTAGATCAAGATGGCATGAAAAAAATAAATTGCTTTTTCAGCCAGTTATGGGATTTTCATAAAAAAGACAGATTGACAAAATCATGCGCGTTGCGATCGTTGTTGACAAGCTGAAAATTGCAGTTTAAAACTGGAAGAGGAAGAAGAAGTGATCTAGGAGATCTGTGAGCAGGCATCATGGGGTTTTACCCCCCTTCTGGAGCCAACAGAGCCATCAGATTTGGGTTCCGAGCAGCAGAGAAGGAGCTATTATTTATGATCCACGTTTTTGTTCTACAAGAGAGCTCTAGGAGATCTAATGCTTGGAGAGTGCTTTTCAGTAGTGCTAGACAAAGGATTTCAGGTTCTATCAATGCATATTGATTTGATTCATTGTGCTTTGTCATTATTGTGTTTATCTCTTGTGTATTCTTTATCTTCTCTTCCATCTCCTATATCTAATTCCTTCTACCTCTGATCCCCGGTGGATTCGACCTTTCGACAAAAACCCCTCCGACATTTGTGAGCCCAACATGAGAGGTCATCAGGAGAAGGAAATACAAGATGGAAGAACCTTCGAACACAATCTCTAGTGATGTTTTGCAACAGTTGGTGCAAAATATGAATATGCTTATGTAAGTACAACAACAACAGGTGATGCAAGCTTCTACTCAAACAGAAAGTGTTGTGATGAATGCTTTGCAAGCAATTGAGCGTGAGGTGAAGTTATTCAATGGAAAGAATGTATCTACATATGTACATACCTATGCTCAAAAGATGGAATTCTTTGGAGTGGCTCAACTCGCATGGAGCCGGTATTTTGTACGTGTTATTGTACATGAACTGAAAGCGCGAATCACTGAATTATACATGCAAAATGCTGACTGGGTAGCTTTCAAGAAGACACTCAGGGAAGAATTTTACATTGAAGCTACTAGTTTGATTACGCACAAGACATTTCAGGAGTGGGTTTTCCAACCCAATAAGGGTCTTGTGGCTACAGAATTATTAAGAGAATTTGAAAGTCAATTTGACTAGTTGGATCTTGCAGAACAGCAAGTTCTTGCAAGTCGAAAAATTGAATTGTTTCTGCAAGGCAGCTGATCCTGAGCTTTAAGAGAAGCTTGATGATTTGATGGAGGATCAAACTATAGAGACAGGTCTTAAAAAAGAGTGGAGACATGTCAAGGAAGGTGTTACTGTACTTGTGAAGAAGCATAGAAGAAGAGAAAGATTGCATGTCTCTAGCTTGCCCACTGTAATGGTGGGCAACTGTCTTGTCCACTGTAACGGGCAAGACAGTTGATGTATCCAGTAAGCCACCTACTTTTGTGGCTAACCCTATGGCTATACCTGCTATTGTTCCCTCTGTTAGGGAAGATGTCTTAGATGAATTGGTTAAAGGGATGTGGGATCTTCAATTGAAGGTTGCGAAATTGGATGAAAAAGGACAAGAGGAAAGGGGACGGGCAACAGTCCCTAAGCTAGGAAAAAGATGTATGTGGTGTGATAGTTTGTAGCATGAGAGAAAGGATTGTGCTGCCTATCAGGAGGCCTTGGCACGATAGCTTATCTTTTGGAAAGATGGCAAGATCATGCACAAGAAACATGATTACCTCTTGCTTTGAATTTTGGAAAGGGAGGTATGCAGAAGTTATTGGAAGATTTGGCTATCCGAAATGCTTATGCGATGGTACATGCTTCTACTTTTGGTCTACAATTGGATAGAATGCATGACCAAGTGATGGTTGGTCCAAAGGCTAAAATATGGACACATGCTTTACATGCAGCTAAAAAGAGAAAGGTCACTGATAGTGAAATGTCTCAAGCAAGGCAAGATATTTATGGCATAACTGGTTGGGAACCACTGGTAGATGCATATTTAGTGTATGCATATTTAGCAAAGGTACAAAACACAGATGTACTTGTGTAAGAAAAACGAAAAAGAGATGAAGATAATGTAGGGACATCTAAAAGAATGACAAGAAGAAGTGTGGATCAGCCTAAAGTTGCAAATCAGCCACCTCTCGAGCATGTTATGGAAGAGGTCAGTCAGGAGCAAAAACAGATAACAAACAAGAGGGCAAAAAGAAGGGCAAGCAACCATGATATAAATTGCAATCTGACATTGAGACAGCCACAGATCTTAAGAAGATTCTTGAAGAACGGATCTTAAACAGTCAGGTGGAATTCACCTGGGAGAGGTACTTGGCATCACCAAGCAAGAATTTCATGATGAGATCATTGACATAATTAAGAGGAAGCGTCAGTTTCTTGGTGATACCACTAGTGCATTGCTGCAATTTGAAGAGGAAACTGGTTTGTTGGGTATTTGGGCTGAATATGAGCATGAAGTAAGTACTGGATTATCTATGCAGGATGCTACTAATCAATGGATATCGTGTGAAAAAGAGAAAAAAGTGACTGAAAATGCATTGTCTTGTAACAATATGCATGGTGGAGTAAGGCAAATGCAACAATATGGGGAAGAGACTTTAGGATTTATTCCTCGAAGTCACTACACAAGAAATTTAAAAAAAAAAACTACTACTACTACTACAACAACAATAACAACAACAAACAAGAAAACTAAACAACAATAAACAAGAAAAGAAAAAAAACTACTATTACTACAACAACAACAAACAAGAAAACTACTATTACTACTACTAGTACTACTACTACAAACATGACTAGCACGACTACGACTACCACAATAACAACAAACTAGAAGAGAAGAAATTAAACAACAACTACTACTATCACTACCACTACCACTACTACTACTACAACTACCACAACAACAACAAACAAGAAAATAAGAAATTAAACAACAACT
The DNA here is from genome assembly GCF_053477565.2 of Lygodium microphyllum. Classification (NCBI taxonomy): domain Eukaryota; kingdom Viridiplantae; phylum Streptophyta; class Polypodiopsida; order Schizaeales; family Lygodiaceae; genus Lygodium; species Lygodium microphyllum. Next base: position 88,035,881 of record NC_141142.1, on the reverse strand, counting down.
ATCACTACCACTACCACTACCACTACCACTACCACTACCACTACCACTACCACTACCACTACCACTACCACTACCACTACCACTACCACTACTACCACAACCACAAAAATAACAAATAAGAAAATAAGAAATTAAACAATAACTACTGCTACCACTACCACTACCACTACCACTGCCACTACCACTGCCACTACCACTACCACAATAACAACCAACAATAAAAAAAGAAAAGAAGAAATAAAACAACAACCTCTCCCTCCTTCTCTCTCTCCCTCCCTCTCCCTCTCCCTCTCTTTCTCTCTTTCCCTATTATGTTTAATGTTTTCTCCCTCTCTCTCTCATTCCTTCTTTCCTTTTCTCTCTTCTTCTCCTTGTCTCATTTCCTCTCCCTCCCTCTCCCTCTCCCTCTCTTTCTCTTTCTCTCTTTCCCTATTATGTTTAATGTTTTCTCCCTCTCTCTCTCGTTCCTTCTTTCCTTTTCTCTCTTCCTCTCCCTCTCTCATTTCCTCTCCCTCTCTCAATACACATGATTTTTAACAAAAACAAGTAAAAGAAAAAAAGAAAACACAAAAACAAAGCAAGAAGGAACAATGCACTCACGGTAAAGGCCCAGGATGGATTCGGCGGCTCCTCTTCGCGACGGCAGCTCCTCTTTATCCTCCGTACACTTCCTCCTCTTCTTTGCGAATGGCGATGATCGCTGTGAGAAGCTTTCCTTCTTCCTCTTTCTCTCCCTCTCCCTCTCAAATGCAAGATGGAGTTTGCTTTCCCTTTTGCTCTCTCTTTCATGTACTCGCGCAAAATAACGCGCTCGGGTTTTGGTGTGCATTTTTTTCGTCTGAGCACCGTCGCTATTTGCATCACTATTTGGGTCGCTATTAGCGTCACATTTGCGACACAAATAGTGACGCTGCTATTTTGCATCAAAAAGTGCCATCGCTATGCCTCCATATCATTGTAGTGTGGGCAACCTTACATTTTTTAAGCTTGCTTGGAAGCAAAAGCTCTTGATGATGGTTCTTCCTATGCTCGAATCTAAAGCAAGGATAATGAACGAGTTTTCCAATTTCTTACGGTGTGTGTTAATCATCATTGAAATAGAGATCGACTGTGTGATCATCTTGTGCCTCCTAATGCCCGAGCATTCAAGGGCTTTCGGGCTGCACTACTATAAAAGGAGGCTATGGTAGTGCGTCATGTAAAAATATTGAACTTTCTTATGCTACAGAAACTATGTCTCTAGCAAATCTGTATGTATGTATAGCCAATAGTATGGGTTGTTATAAGTCTCTTCTAGCCATGACTAAAGTTGAAAGAAAATATTTATGTCATGTAAAAAGGGTGCTGAAAAATTATGACATGATGGCTGAAAATAAAAATATTTCAGGCTTTTTTTTTGGACTAATTACTACTAACACATTGGCTGAAATATATGTAGCTACTCATACAGAAAATCAGACTGAAAATTAGTCCATAGAAGTATGTACATTGGATTTTTATCAAACAATTCAAGAATTTATTGAGTAGGAAGACATTGGTTTACTCAACAAGGCTGAAGTGCAAGTGGAGAAAAAATACAAGACGGTGGATAAGAAAGTCAAGTCTATGGCAGTCTCACTACCTCCTGAACGTGAAGGGTTACCTGATAGGGCAACAAATCAGCCAAGTCTTCGTGATCCTTCCAACATTGGTCACAAGTTCACATCTAAAACTATAAAAGAGCTCAAAACATATGAAAATTCTTTCCTTTCGCCAGCTGAAAAACACTCTTTTATGCAAATGCTAATGAAACATGGAAAAGCTTTTGCATTTCAGCCAAGTGAAATAGGCTGTGTGGATTCAAATATTGTGGCTCCTATGGTCATTTTGACGGTCCCACATGTGCCTTGGAATCTCAAGCCCATTCTCATTCCAAGGGCGTATTTGCCCAAATTATTAGAACTTCTAAATGAGAAGATCAGAATGAAGATTTTAGAACCTTCTTCGGCACCCTACTCAAATCGATGGTTTACCGAGCCCAAGAATAATGGATCCTTACAATCCATTCAAGACCTACATCCTGTTAATCATGTCACAATCTGAAATGTTGGTTCGGGTCCAATTGTTGACGAGTTTGCTGAAGCTTTTACAGGTAGAGCAATTTATTCTATGGGCAACCTATATTTAGGATATGACCAATTTCAGCTTTCATTAGAAAGTCAAGACATTACCACAATGAAGACACATCTTGGATTGGTCCACATGTGTACTCTACCACAAGGTGTAACAAACTCTACCACAATGTGTACTCTACCACAATGAAGACACCTCTTGGATTGGTCCACATGTGTACTCTACCACAATGAAGACACCTCTTGGATTGGTCCACATGTGTACTCTACCACAAGGTGTAACAAACTCCATAGCCCATATGATGAATGCCATGCACAAAGTCCTAAGGGACTTTATTCCACAACTTACTCTTCCATTTCTTGATGATGTACATACCAAGGGATGTGAAGTCAATGAAAAGAATGAGAAGCTTGACGAAGATGGTTGCAGGACATTTGTAGTTAACCATATTCATGATTGTGATAGGATTTTGACAAGACTAGAAGAGATACATTCTACCCTGTCTGGAGCTAAGTCGATTTTTGAAGTAGAAGAAGTCCTAGTGGTTGAACATTTGTGTGGCCCCTATGGACATAAACCTTCACCAATCAAGATAGATGCCATTAGCAAAATGCAAGAAAAATGCACAAATATTTTAGAGGTGAGAAGATTTCTTGACGCATGTCTATTCTATCTCGTATGGATATCACATTTTGCTCATGTAGCTGAAAATCTCTATCAATTATTAAGAAAAGCCAAAGATTATCTTGGGGGAAAGAGCATTCTCTCACTGTACACAAACTAAAGAAGTTGTTAATTTCAGCCCCCCCACTCTCAAAAGGACTGATTATTCAAATGGTCAACCCATCATCCTTACTGTGAATACAAGTTCCATTGGGTAGCATGGGTTGTTGACGGTAACATGTATGCAATTCATTTTGGAGCAAAGGTTCTCAAATGAACGTCAAAGAATTGTGGGGAGTTGTAATAGCACTAAAGTGTGATCATGAATACTTTATAGGTGCTTCCGTAGTGGTAGAAACTAATTGTCTTCCACTCTTGGGCATGATTGCCAATTACTCTACACCCGACATTGATATGCTAAGATGGATTGTATATATTAAATCTCTCAACCCCAAATTAAAGCATATTGCAGAAAAGGTGAATCCAGTTGCTGACATGCTATCATGTACAAGATATGACAATGAAGAAGAGCTGATGGAAGAAGATGAAGCCAAAGAATCTATACTTGCTGAATTTCATTCCACGGACATGGCAGAAGATACTTCTTTTGATATTACAGATCCGTAAGACTTTGGTGCATGTCAAAGGATGTGCAAGTTAGGAGGGCGTGGATGTTATGCCACTACGTGCACATCTGTGAAAAACTCTAGAGTGTGGCTTCCTTATAGATCTAGAGAGTCAATGCCACTTTAGGCATTCGTGTTAGTGTCCATGGTTCAAAAATATTAGATTTTTGGACAAGTTTTAGCCAATTTTTGATATTTTTTATATTCTCTTGTAAAAATCCATTAAAATATAGACGAATTCTGGATTAGGATGACATGTAAAAGAAAGCATGTAGCTTTCAGCCAATTTGAGAGGATTTTATGTAAAAAGAGAGATTGAAAAAATCGCACAACCTGCGATCGCTGTTTGAGCAACACTTCTTTGTGCAATGTAATTCCTCATATGGAGTGATTTTGGGATAGCCCTATATTACATGAGTGCGTATGGAAACAGAGGCGCTTGATGATGGTTCTGCTTATGCAAGAGTCAGAAGCAAGGATGGGAAGAAAGCAATCCAATTTTTTATTGTTTGTTTTAATCATCCTAGAAATCAGGATACACTTCGAGAGTCTCCTTTGGCTCCAAATGCAAGGGAATTCAAAGACCTGGATTTTCATTAAGCACTTCTATAATGCGGGGCTACATTAGTATTGTTCAGAGGATATACTCGCCTCTTGATGGAATGAAGCATGTATTTACTATTGGTTATTCTTACTTTACAGTAAATAGTTCATGTTGGTTTAAGCCTATGGAAGCTATGTGCAAGGCTGAACACATATCTATGAAACGAGCTACTAAGGAGCTGAGAGCATTGGGATTGTTAGCTGAAAATGAAGGCATTTTAGGCATCTTTTATGGGCTGAATATTAATGACACTATGGCTGAAATTTCAGCAACTATACATATAGAAAATGAGGCTAAAAACAGAGTCTTGTCAGTATATTCTTTGGATATGTATGATGTTATAGCATTGTTTGCTCAAGAGGAAGGATTACAATAGGTTGAAGCACTTGTGGAGACAAAGTATAAGACATTGACAAAAAGGTGAAACTAATTGCTTTGCCACTTCCACCAGAGAGTGAGGGTTTGTATGAAAAAGTGTTCAAGCAGCCAAGCTTAGAGATCCTAAAGATATAAGTCAACAGTTTACATCTGAAACATTACAAGAATTGAAAGTTTGTGCAGAAGGGTTTCTTTTGCCTCTGCTGAGAGAGACTGTTTTATGCAGATGTTGCCCAGGCATGGAAAGGCATTTGCATTTCACCCAAGTGAAATAGGTTGTGTGGATCCAAATGTTGTCTCTTCTATGGTCATATCTACTGTGTGACATGTACCATGGAACTTGAGGCCTATTCTAGTGCCTAAAGCTTACTTGCCAAAGCTGATGGATTTGCTAAATGACAAGATTCCCATGAAGATCTTGGAGCCCTCTTCAGCCCCGTACTCAAATCATTGATTTACTGTGCCCAAAAAGAATGGGGCTTTGAGATTTATTCAAGACATGCAACCAGTCAATAAAGTGACCATAAGAAATGTGGGTGCAGATACTGTGGTTGATGAATTTGCAGAGGCTTTTGCAGGCAGAGTGATCTATTCTTTGGGTGATCTTTACTCGGGGTATGATCAATTTTAGCTTGCAATTGAAAGCAGGGATATCACAACCATGAAGACTTCCTTGGGTTTAGTACGGATGTGTACTCTCCCACAGGGTGCAACAAACTGAGTGCCACACATGGCAAATGCTATGAATAGGGTACTCATGGATTTTATATCACAATTGACAATGCCCTTCTTGGATGATGTTCTAATCAAAGGGTGTGCAGTGGATGAAAAGAATGAAGAGATGGATGCTCATGGATGCATATAGTTTGTTGCAGACCATATTGTGGATTGTGAGAGGATTTTGAAGCATCTAGAAGTGGTGCATTTAACTCTTTCTGGACAAAAGTCTATCTTTGGAGTTGAAGAGGTTTTGATTGTTGGGCTGTCACGTGCCACCTATCGGCTGTCCAAGCACATTTTTAGCGGTCCATCAAGAGATGAGTCTAAGCGACGCTACCCAGCATTCCCACGGAATGTCACAGGGTTTGTCGCCTAGGGTTTCTAGAGTCTGCCATGCAACAAAATGTTTGCGGCCAAACCCACTAGGATCGACCTAAAACTTGTGTCCCTAGTATTCAAGGTCTCCTGACAGAGCATTCTAGCGTCGAGTTTTGGACATCCTACTTTACGCAGAGATACCCAAGCCGAAGCAAACTCATGCCACACTTGGTTCAAAGAGAATGGAAAACAAGAGGGATGCGACGCTCAACCTCTTTGCCCATAGGCATAGTCCCATTGTGGTCCCCTAAAACGACATGAATCGGGGTTTTAACCTAACAATTGCTAAGCGTCGATCATCAGTAAAACCTTGTGAGAAGCCTCCCAGTTCTCTAGGACCACCTTGCCATAGGATAGACCCGTCGAGGGTTCCGCCCTCCCGCTTCCCTCATTTGGCATACTTTAGTTGTCTAATTAGCCCTATAACTTTTAGGTGTGACATGTAAAAACAACTTCCTTATTTAGCCTTTTTAAATGACAGGTTTCCTTCACGTAATCTTTTGGCACTTACAAAAAAAAAAAATCAAACAAGTTCCCTGGAAGTACTTAATATTAGCAATTTATCAAAGATACAAATCTTGTTTAAAATGGACAATATCCGCAATCCGTAAGGATACACTTTATTTCCACCAAGTTTCCTCCCTGCACTAGTAACAAGGGCCCCTCGAGAATCTATCCCGAGTCACGTTAAGCGTTTGAGTAGGATCCGGAGGCAGGGAATTTACAGCGAGAGCCCCCCTGGCATCCAAGCATCCTCCTACATTCAAACCAACCCACAGAGAGATCTCTCGTGGCTGGTTCGGTCCACGTTCCCATCACAGCTATTTAGAACACCCTTAGCTAGGGTTGGCAGCCAGTTGGGTGTGGTTTGGCGCGCCCTTCAAAAGTTCAACCTGATTCATTATGCTCATTTATGAGTTTTGGGTTACATAATCTTTTTTTTTATAGAAGTGTTCCTAAATTTACAAGCACAACAAAGATACAGATGAGTGCTTGAGACATCTACTAAGGTGGGGGTCCCTAACTCGACACTTAGTGTTTGACCTTCTTGCCTTGGCGAAAATTTCAATATCCTCCGAGGCTTAGGGAATACTTTCTTCCCAACCCTGCTCCTGTGTGATTGGAGCGAGCAATTATGCAATTGGATTTATATCCCGGGATGGAAGCTGTCCTAGCTTGCTAGTCTTTAAATATCCAGGGTTCTTGTCATTGGAAGAAACGACACTTGAACCTCTTGTATTAATGACAAATTGCATCATGGTTGAAGGTGATATCTTCAAGGTTGTTTGAGATTTATCCAGGCTAGATTTGGAATAAAGACCAGTGAGTGTTTTACTTGTCTCATGGTCCACTTATGAAGTAACAATAGATTGGCTCAATTACCTTTAATCCTAAATAAGTCGAGTTAAGCCCCATATAGGATTTATCTCATTGAACTACTTGAGCAATTAAGGTTAATGCTTCGTATGTGTGTCTTATAACTGTCTTTAAGATGGCTCACCAATAGTACCATTGAAACCGTCCATAATACCACGTAATCTAAATGCGAGTCTTTCTTAGGACTATGATGAAATATGAAGTTCTAGTCTTGGGAATTTCTTTTCAATGCACTTACGCAAATTATAAACAAAGGCTTGTGTTTTTCTTTTGTACGAGGAACACGAAGTCATTGGCCTAATGCAAGTGCGAGCTACATCTCTCTAAAGGATTATAAGAGCCCAAAACATGGCCTATTGTTGCAATGACCTAAACATACTTAACCCAATTATTGTAGCATTCACGACTCGCATGGACTTGATTCAAACTTTTACCCCTACCTTTCCAGTTTTACCCATTTTGCGACGCAAAAAGTACGATTCCGCTTAATGACAAATATGCGTAAGCATCCTAACAACCCATTTTTCAGTGCCTTTAAGCATGCCAATGTTAGTGCATAATCTAAAGCATTACGGGCACAATCAATAAGGACCTTGATTTTTTTAGCGTGCATGAATGCAAAACCTTTCGTGCAATTTATTCGTTCAAAACATGCCAAAGTGCAAATAAACTCAGTTTCCAACATGATAAAATGATGCAACCTAAATGGTGGCTAGTTATCATAGACCTTCGTTGAATACTTCTCCCTTCCGAATGAAGTCTACCTATGTTCTTAAGGCCTCCCATCAAGATAGGATTTATGGGACGCACCTAATTACCAAGTGACGCAGCTCCTTGACCTGCAGCTCCATCGATTGAAGTGAGTTTCGCGTTCGATTGGACTTTACTTCTCTTGGGAGGCATCATATAATTTTGATTTTTTCTTCGTGGCTACATGCCCAAGTTACGAGAGAGACAACTCCTCATGGAGGGAATCCGTCCCTGAGAATCTTATCGAAGAGGGAGGGAAAGAGAAAGATGGCAAGCTCGAAAGTCTTCAAAGAGAGAGAAATTCCCTCTCTCTCTCTTTCTTTCTCTTTTCTTTTACTCTCCTTGTTTTTCTCTTACTCTCCCTTTCTCTCTCTCTTTTTCTCTTTCTCTTACTCTCTCCCTCACTCTCTCTCTCTCTCTCTAACTTTCTTTCTCTTCCTCTTACTCTCTCCCTTACTCTCTCTCTCTCTCTCTCTCTCTCTCTCTCTCTCTCTCTCGCTTTCTTTACTAGCAGCCTGCAGACAAGAACCAGGACCACGTCCAACAACGATCCCCCCTCTCCCCTTCGTTCAACACTCACGGTCCTTATATAGAGGGAGGATCTTGGGCAAGGTATGGAGGCCTTTTCCCCTCTCAATCAGAACGTGGCAGCCCCCCTACCTTCTCCATGGCACGTGGCACCCTCCTGCCTCCTTTCAAGCATGCAGCACCCCCCACCTCTTCTCCGCCATGCGGCACCCTCCCCCGTTGACATTATGACAGCTTATATCCCCCCGCGAGCATTACCCCCCTTTTATAAAAAAAATCATTTTATTAGGGGAGGAATCCTACGACGAGAATGTTACATTCTTCCCCCCCTTAAGGGATCAAGATTTCCTCATCTCGAAAGGAATTGGGGGTATTGGTTGTTGAGAGTACTTTCGTCAATCCATGTGGCATCTTATTTTGGAAAGTCCTTCCACTGGATGAGGTACTCCTCGAGGATTCTACTCCTCAATCTCTTTTCTCGAATGTCCAGGATTCTAGCCGGCCAGAGCTCAAGGACTCCTTGGCTTGGCATTACAACTCATTGATCCCTGAGTACATGGCTAGGATTGGATACATATTTCTTTAGTAGATTAACATGAAATACATTGTGAACTTTTATGTTCTCAGGGAGTTGGAGTTTGTAGGCATTGGGCCCTAAGCATTTCAGGATCCTGTAGGGTCCACAATACCTTGGACTCAGTTTTTTAAATTCCCCCAATGATATGAAACTCCTCTTGCGCCGTACACGAATAAAAACCATGTCTCTCTCATTGAAGAGTTGCTCTTGTCTATTTAGATCTGCATAGGCTTTCTGCCTATCCTTGGCAGCTCTAATGTCTTGTCTGATGGTCTTAACCCGCTCATCCATTTCCTCGAGAATTTCCTTAGAAGCTTCTACTCTTAAAGTAGGATCTGAAAAGTTCAATGGGGAATGGCAATCATGCCCATACAATGCTTTGAAAGGTGTCATTTGAATGCTTTGTTGGTAGGAAGCATTATAGGCGAACTCTACTAATGGTAGATATTGAATCCATTTCTTGGGTTCGTGACAGCAATAAGCTCTAAGGATATCTTCAATAACTTGATTGACCCTCTCTGTTTGGCCGTCAGTTTGAGGGTGATAGGCTGTGCTGAAACAGAGTTGAGTCCCAATGGCCCCGAATAACCCTTTCTAGAAGTGAGATGTGAAGAGGAAGTCGCGGTCACTAATGATTGTTCTAGGCAACCCATGGAGCCTCAATATCTCCTTGATGAACAGTCAGGCAATATCTGAAGCTTTATAGTTTTTCTTGACTGGAATGAGGTGTGCAATCTTGGTGAGCATGTCTACTATAACCATAATTGAGTTGTAGCCCCCTTGCAGTGAGGGTAACCCAACAACAAAATCCATGCTGATAAATTCCCACTTCATTTGGGGGATGTAGAGGGGTTGCAGCTTCCCAAGCATCTTGACATGTTCTGCCTTAATGCATTGGCAAGACAAAAATTCTGTGACATATTTGAGCACGTCACCTTTAAGCCTTCCCCAATGGTATCTCTTTCTGACTGTGTTGAGGGTCTTGACATATCCGAGATGACATGAAAAGGGGGAGTCATGTGCTTCCCAAAGTATTCTCTGTTTGAGTTTCTTGCTCAAGGGTATGCATAATCTTGTCCTAAAATAGATAAGTCCCTTGTTGACGGAGGAGTTTTGATATTTGACCTTAAGTCTCGGGTTTTGGTCCTTTTCCAAAATTTCCTTTATCATCTCCAGATATTCTGGATCATGGCTAGCTTCTTCCTTAGCTAGTTCAAGGATAGGGTTGCTAGGCATTGACACTATAGTTGCCAAAGATTCGGCCATTGAGGGTTCCTCCATGATAAGAGAGTTGAGGAATGCCTTGCGACTTAGAGCATCAACAACTACATTCTCTTTGCCGGGTTGATACTTGATCTCAAAATCATACTCATGTAGAACTTCTATCCAACGACCTTGCCTCATGTTGAGGTCAATGTGGGTGAAGATCCATTTAAGGCTCTTATGGTCCGCGACCAAAGAAAACTTGTTACCAAGCAAGTAATGTTGCCAAAGTTTGAGGGCATGGATCATTGCTAGTAGTTCCAAGTCATGGGTGGCATAATTCCTCTCATGGGTTTTTAGCTTCCGCGAGCAATAAGATATGGGATGACCTTCTTGCATTAGTACACAGCCTAGTGCAAGTGTGCTAGCATCCATGACAACTTCAAATTCCTTGATTAAGTCAGGGAGCTTCAGAATTGGTGCTATCACCAAGCTATGCTTGAGTTGATCAAAACTTGCTTGTTCAAAGGGGGTCCACACTATGGCAACTTACTTTTTCAGAAAATTTGTGAGGGGTGCTACGATTAAAGCATAGTCCTTAATGAAGATCATGTACCAACCTCTTAATCCAAGAAAGCTACGCACTTCTTTAATAGTAGCCGGTGGAGATCACTCTTGAACATCCTTAAAGTTGGTAGGGTCTACAGAGATCCTTTCATTTGACACAATAAATCCAAGATATTCAATCTACCTTTTTAGAAAGGCACACTTTTTCTTCTTAGCATAGAGCTTATGAGTCCTCATGGTCTCGGACGATGCGAACTTGGGACTCATGATCAGCCTCCTTCTTCGAATAAACCAAGGTGTCATCAAAGAAGAGGAGTACGAAATCATTGAGGTGTGGTCTAAAAATGTCCTCATTAGCCTATTAAAGGTGGCGGGGGCATTAGACAATCCAAAAGACATTACTGTGAATTCAAAATGACCATATCTGGTATTGAATGTCGTCTTTGGAATGTCCTCATCCTTGATGCAGATTTGATAATACCCTGACCTCAAATCAATCTTGGAGAAGATTTTTGCTCCCTGCAATCGATCGAGTAACTCATCTACCCTTGGAATGGGGTATTTATTCTTGATGGTTACTTGGTTCAGGCCTCTATAATCAATGCAGAGTCGAAGTGTACCATCTTTCTTCTTTCGGAACAAGACTAGAGCTCCCCAAGTAGAACTGCTGGGGCATATGTACCCTTGGTCCACTTGTTGTTTGAGTTGTTCCTTTAACTCAATGGCCTCAGGAATGGACATCTTGTACGGCCTTTTCGCAACTGGAGTAGCTCCTGGGATTAGCTTAATCTCATGATCCACTTCCCTAGGCAGTGGTAATTTAGTCAATTCTTTTGGGAACACATCCACATATTCCTTTAGCCATGATGGTTCTTCATGGTTTGTTTAGTTTGATCAAGTACACGGGTAACCCCTTCCTTATTCCTTGAACTATTTGTGTTGTATTGGCTAGCTGGATCTTTAGTTCACCTGCTTCACCTTGTGTTGTGACTAGCTCACCCTCAGGATTCTGAAACCCTTTTAATATGAAATACGAGGATCCTGCTCCATGCCTCGTAAGTCTGGAAGCGGCAGCAATCCACAAGTGAGAAAAAAGAAAAAAAACATTTCCTACTGAAAACATCGCCTCACTCTTCTCGATTTTTTCCTAACTATTTTAGTCGTTGGTCGTCTCTGATACCAACTATAACATGCCGCCTATCGGCCATCCAAGCACATTTTTAGCAGTCCATCAAGAGATGAGTCTAAGAAACGCCGCCTAACATTCTCGTGGAATGTCACGGGATTTGTCGCCTAGGGTTTCTCGAGTCCGCCACGCAATGGAATGTTTGCAGTCAAACCCACTAGGATTGATCTAAAACTTGTATCCCTAGTGGTCAAGGTCTCCTGATAGCATTCTAGCGTCGAGTTTTGGACATCCTACTTTACGCAGAGATACCCAAGCCAAAGCAGACTCATACCACACTTGGTTCAAAGAGAATGGGAAACGAGAGGGATGTGGTGCTCAACCTCTCTGCCCATAGGCATAGTCCCATTCTGGTCCCCTAAAACGACATGAATCAGGGTTTTAACCTAAGATTGCTAAGCGTCGATCGTTAGTAAAACCTTGTGAGAAGCCTCACCCGTGTCAAGGGTTCCGCCCCCCCGCTTCCCTCATTTGACATACTTTAGTTGTCTAATTAGCCCTATCACTTTTAGGTGTGATATGTAAAAACAGCTTCCTTATTTAGCCTTTTTAAAGGATAGGTCTCCTTCACGTAATCTTATGGCACTGAGATGAAAACAAATTCAAACAGGTTCCCTGCAAGTGCTTAATATTAGCAATTTATCAGAGATAAAAATCTTGTTCAAAAGGGACAATATCCGCAATACGTAAGGATGCACTTTATTTCTAGCCATGCAGTAGTAGCAAGGGCCCCTCGAGAATCTATCCTAAGTCACGTTGATCGTTTGAGTAGGACGCAGAGGCAGGGAATTTACAACTAGAGCCCCCCCAACATCCAAGCATCCTCCTATGTTCAAACCAACTCGCGGAGGGACCTCTCACGTCTTTGGTCCCCAAGACTGCATCCTCTACATTCTGTAATTGTAGCCAATAACAGTAGGTATATTACCACACATAGCAGTATGAAATGTATCCATGATTCAAGCAATGTAACTAAGAGAAACAAGGGAAGAAGGGTATCCTTGAATTCAATCCCTTAAAAAGACAAATGAATAATAATGGAATGGGACTCATTTAAGTGGGCTGACAAAGAAGTGCCCTCCTTCATAGCCAATCACAGTAGGTATATTACCACACATAGCAGTATGAAATGTATCTATGATTCAATCAATGTAACTAAGAGAAACAAGGGAAGAAGGGTATCCTTGAATTCAATCCCCTACAAAGACAAATGAATAATAATGGAATGGGACTCATTTAAGTGGGCCGACATAGAAGTGCCCTCCTTGATGTGAAGGTCCATGAGTTGCTTCAACCAATACATTTGAGAAGTGGGGCTTTGCTTGTCATAGACATTGCAACTATTTTCCCAAAATTTCCATACGAACTACCCATTAGACACAACATTATAGAACACCTGCTTAGAGAGGGATAATATGATGGTGGACTTACATAGCTCATCTGGTACTAAAACTTGCCATATTTGGGCATTCCAATAGCTGTTTTTAGTGCCATCCAACTTGTCAATATTAAAGATAGCACTATCAGTCAAGCCACTAGCCATAATGAGGGCAAACACGTGCACAAATTGTCAAAGCAGGCTATCGTAATTACTACAAATAGCCCTAAAATCATTGCTAGATTAAGTTGAAAACAATGGGTACTGACCAAATAATGAATTGCCCACAAAATCAATACAAAAGAACTATCAAAGGAGGTGATTGCTTGCATAAACAGTGCAGTAAACTGCAATTATAGCATGTTAAAGGTAAAGTATATTAGTAGGAAATCAATGTAAAAGAGGGGCAGACAACACTGATATATGACAAACTGCAACTGCCAAGGAATAGCTCCAAGTAGTAGTGAGTGAATATATGACTAGCACCGAGAACTATCAAAGAGTCAGTGTGTCACATCAATATACATCCCATTAGCATTACCATCATGCATAGAGTGGGTCTCACACGGGTAACAGAAGAGACCAACTAAAGGCACAACGAACTAAGCAATGTAATGAAAGTTCAATACATAACAAAACAAGATGCATACATCATTGACAACATTGTGACAAAGATAGGTGATGGACCAAAACTAATGTTAGATCAGCCCACTATGCATCAACTACGTACATAAATCATGACAAGAGCATGTACATGTCACAAGTCCCATGGTCTCACTATAAGACCCTCAAGCTTAGCTGTGTAACCAAAAGCTCAAGGTAATCTCCAAATGTCAAGAAGTGGCTCCCACTGGAATGAAAGTAGAATGCTAGAAGAGTAGACAAAGCTCAAAACATCATGTGGAAGTCATTCATACATCCAAGATCTAAGTAACATACATCCGAGAGCATCTATGGTGGAAGGAGAGAGAGAGAGAGAGAGAGAGAGAGAGAGAGAGAGAGAGAGAGAGAGAGAGAGAGAGAGAATGTAGAAACTCCAACAATCACAATGTGTGACTAGTCTTCCCTTTATTCAAATGTCACTAAAAGAATAAAGAATGAAGTGATAGTGATGGGTGCGTGCCACCTAAAATAATCGATAAGCACATAGGAGCAACACTAGAGATATGCTTTTACTGATAAATAGGCTTCAAACTTGCTTATTATAGCAGTAAAAAACTCTATAAAATTGAACAAAAAAGTACTCAAATCAATCCCAAATCATTCCAATACATTGGCATAACATTCACAGATAATTTGGGATTAAGCTATTAGGGAATATGGCTCTAATACCCATTGAAACTATGAGCTAAAGTTTTTCTCCACAAGCTGAAGCAAGGTTGGGTTAGGGATTAAGCTATTAGGGAATATGGCTCTAATACCAGTTGAAGGGAGTGAGCCCTAAAGTGAAAGCATGGAGCAGAAGCAAGAGCTATGGTGGAAGGAGAGAGAGAGAGAGAGAGAGAGAGAAGATGTAGAAACTCCAACAATCACAATGTGCGACTAGTCTTCCCTTTATTCAAATCTCACTAAAAGAATAAAGAATGAAGTCATAGTGATGGGTGCATGCCATCTCAATGTACAGGTGTGCGGGTATGCGAGTAATGTCAATGTAACTAATACACGGGTGGTTAGCCACATGCACCTTTACCCCTAAGAGGATGCATGTGCTTACATGGGCTAATATATATGTAAAACGCAACTTCTCTAGTTTCTTCTTATTGAATGCCATCATGATAGTAAGGGTGATCTTCAATACAGGGGATAGAAAGTATTGTTTTTGTTGAAGAAAAGGGTCACAAATATTGTAAGGAGATGGAAGGTCAGACATGCAAACTTGTGAGTTAGAGATAATATAGAAGTCTCATATGTTATCACAACCACCAATTGAAATAGTAGTTGGCACATATGAATCTTCTTTGGTCGAAGTGCCTTCTATATCAACAAGGTCCTATTTTGGCACTAGAATAGTAAATGGAGTTATGGAAAGAAAGGTACAAGTGGCTCACAGATTTAGGTTTAACATTGGGCAAGCAAGAGCTTTCTAGGTATGTCCTACCCTTGATGTGCCTTGAGTAGGTATGGGGTAGAGAAGGGGGACTAAAAACTTGGAGATCAAGCTAACTAAAAAAGGCCACTAAAGATCTCTAATTTGAGAACCCCTAGGTATGGTGTAGTAAACATGAGTGCATATTTCTATTTTCTTTTCTTTTTCTCTTTTTCTTTTATTTGGGATGGCCATACAATATCATTTGATTAAGCTTGCAACCTCGTTGAAGTGATATGCTAAATTGTAAGGCTGGTGGGAGTTACATCTATGGCTCCTAATAGAATGATATGCACATGAGTGTGTACAAGATGGTACATTCCAAGATGTTCATGATGTGAAGTACGAAATTTGATTTTGATAATGTTGTCAAAGAAGATAAAAGTTCTTTAAGGATGTTATCAATCTGATGATCTATGAGCCATTTAGAGAGAATCAAGTAGCTTCTCTTGAACAAGTTGACATTCAAGGAGATGGATTCTTATGGTGCACTTTGTTTGAAGATGGGATAGATTGAAATAATGGAGTTGGAAGGCTTTTTCTTGATAAGCATAAGGATAAGGTGTTGAGGTGGATGGGCTTGCCCCCTTGTAGTTTCAGTTATTAGGGAGTTGAAAAATTAACTTACCTTTCCTTTGATCTTCGTTGGATGTCTCAAAGATCTTTCCCCCACAAAAGTGTCACCTACTCTTGGTCTTTGTAGTCACTAGATCAAACCATAAGCAAAGCATGAAATTATGAACAAAAAATTGGTATACATAAAGGACATTTTACATTTCCTCTTTGTTTCCAAAAATGTTGGGGTGTGGTAAAAATTTCTTTCTTTAACTTGAGAATTATTTATATGCATTGGAAGGAAATGTGGTTTATTCATTTACAAAAAGACTTGATCTGCATTAAAATATTACTAACCTTAAAATAAGACATTCGTAAAAGTTTCCATTGTATCAAAGAGATGTGCAACCATTAAATATATGGGGCGTAATGGTCAAGATTGAAATATAGAGAATTAAATCTAAGATCATGTCATTTTGGCATAATCAACTAGCAATTTGCAACTCTTCCTCCATTAGGAGTTTGTGAAGCAGATGATGTTGGAATGGTTGCTTAGTTAATAGAAAGTCATGCCATAATTTCTAGTACTTATAGGGAAGTAGGAGCTAATCCTAGCAAGTATTCTTGGTTGAAAATGAGCTTCAAGAGATCCTCCACAAACATTGTTGATGGGTGTAGATGTGCTAGTACTCCTCCTACATCATTGTTCCTATTAGAATTGTATAATACTTTTTAGCAAGTACCATAAACTTATCACGGTTGGCCTTGATATAGTTGGCTTTTGTTTTGCTTGAGGATTAGTAAGGTCTCCTTAACTGAAAGTAGTAATGGTCTTGATGTTCGGGATGCTAAGATGTATAGGTTACATATCAAAGTCAATGTTATACTTAAATGTCTACTTGAAACTTCTCCCAAGCAACATTTCCCTTCCAACATCTTCTTGATTTGGAAGTACAAAGAATATTACTAATACACTTTCAATTTCTACAATCATTAGAATCTCACACTTCCCTAAGAGAGTATATGGTATTCTCCCATCTAGACCAATTGTTATGTTTTTTGGCACAAGTTTAGGTTTTCCAATTTCAACCTATGCATGGTATGTAACCATATTGAAAATCAAGGCTTTGTCTCTAAGAGTATCTATGGTGTGGTCTCTTTTTGCAATTAGTTTGACCCTAAGATATGCCAATCATACAAGCTCCTCATCTTCAAGATCAATTTCAATGGTTTTCACTACTCTAATAGCTCCAATAGCAATGTTAAGGAGTGATGTTGGTGGCTCTTTCTATCTTTTTCTCAATCCCTGAGACATTGTTGTAATAGCCAGGGCCTCTTTTAGGACTTTTTTGTGTGGTATTCCCCCTAGTCTACATTACTTGCCCTTTGATGCCCATTTTATCAAGTGCACAAGTGCTCAAGAATGTGGTTGATTCTCTTTTGTAAAATCATGGATCTAGAACATGGCTTGAGGCGGAAGTTATGGACATTGGAAGAGAAAGAGTGAGTTCATGAAAACATTGACATGCCTAACTGTTACACAAGTGAATTAGGTTCCAAGATGGAAGCTTGGACTCCTAAAGACAATCTTGTGTATAGACTGACAATGACACAGAGACTTTATTGAAAGATAAAAGTACTATAACATTGCATTAGAAAAGGAAGCAAGTACAATGCTTTATAGGAAACTGGATGGTAGCACTTCTCTTATTGTGCTTATGGGAATCTAGTCTTGAGCCCTCACTGCTCCTTCCAAAGAGGCTGAAGTAGGTGTGATTGCAAACATCTCAACACCCCTCCTCAATCACAACCAGAAGTACAAAGCATGTAGAGGCTTTAGTGAAAGCAACATCTGTAAAGTGTGGGCACACCATAGACATGGCAAAACACCAGAGGCTGTTGCAAAAAAAAAAAAGGTTTTGTGGCTACCACAAACATGGTGGACATCCAGAGGCTGTAACAGGGGCCTCACAAAGTGTACAGAGGCTGTAGTACAAGGCTACATGTGGAGTTTACAAGTTTATGTCCGAACAAGCATTAGGGCTAGGCAATACAAGGCTAAAAAATTCTATCCAAATAGAAG
Organism: Lygodium microphyllum; assembly: GCF_053477565.2. Taxonomy (NCBI): domain Eukaryota; kingdom Viridiplantae; phylum Streptophyta; class Polypodiopsida; order Schizaeales; family Lygodiaceae; genus Lygodium; species Lygodium microphyllum. The sequence goes on along the minus strand of NC_141142.1, from coordinate 88,018,110 downwards.
GACTGATGAGGTTTGTCCTTCTCCTGGTGGTCTTCTTTTTCTTTTGCTCCATGTTCTTCTTCTTCTTTAACAGCAACTAGATATGACTTTTGGGACCTCTTTCTTGTGTGGCAGAACTTCTCAATGTGTCCGGTCCTTTTGCAAAAGTCACAAAAAGCTGGTCCTTCTTTCCTTTGTACTTGTTGCTAACATATAATGCTTATTCATCTCTATTGGAAGTGAAGGGTTGGCTGATAGGGCAGTAAATCAGCCAAGTCTTCGTGATCCTTCCAACATTGGTCACAAGTTCACATCTAAAAGTATAAAAAAGCTCAAAATAGGTGAAAATTCTTTCCTTTCGCCCATTGAAAAATACTATTTTATGAAAATGCTAATGAAACATGGAAAAGCTTTTGCATTTCATCCAAGTGAAATAGACTGTGTGGATCCAAATATTGTGGCTGCTATGGTCTTTTTTATAGTTCCACGTGTACCTTGGAACCTCAAACCTATTCCTGTTCCAAAGGCGCATTTGCCTAAATTACTGGAACTTCTAAATGAAAAGATTAGAATGAAGATTTTGGAACCTTCTGATGGTTTACTATGCCTAAGAAAAATGGATCTTTATGATCCATTCAAGATCTATAGCCTGTCAATCGTGTCACAATCTGAAATGTTGGTTCGGGTCCAATTGTTGATGAGTTTGCTGAAGCTTTTGTAGGTAGAGCAATTTATTCTATGCGCGACCTATATTTAGGATATGACCAATTTCATCTTTCATTAGAAAGCCGAGACATTACCACAATGAAGACACCTCTTAGATTGGTCCACATGTGCACTCTACCACAAGGTGCAACAAACTCTGTAGCCCATATGATGAATGCCATGCACAAAGTCTTAAGGGACTTTATTCCACAACTTACTCTTCCATTTCTTGATGATGTACCTATCAAGGGATGTGAAGTCAATGAAAAGAATGAGGAGCTTGACGAAGATGGTTGCAGGACATTTGTAGTCAACCATATTCATGATTGTGACAGGATTTTGACAAGGTTAGAAGATGTACATCTTACCCTCTCTAGAGCTAAGTCGATTTTTGGAGTAGAAGAAGTCCTACTGGTCAGTTATCTATGTGGCCCCTATGGACGCAAACCTTCACCAATCAAGATAGATGCCATCAGCAAAATGCAAGAAAAATGCACAAATGCTTCATAAGTAAGAAGATTTTTTAGCGCATACGTATTCTATCTCATATGGATACCACAATTTGCTCATGTAGCCGAAAAGCTTTATTAATTATTAAGAAAAGGCCAAAGATTCTCTTGGAGTAATGAGCATACTCTCACTATGTGTAAAATAAAGAAGCTGTTAGTTTCAGCCCCCACTCTCAAAAGGGCTGACTATTCAAATGGTCAACCCATCATCCTTACTGTGGATACAAGTCCCGTTAGGATAGGATTGGCTATTGGCCAAGAGGATCTTGAAAGTAACAGGTATGCAATTCGTTTTGCAGCAAAAGTTCTCAATGAACGTCAAATAAGGTATGCACAAGTAAAAAGGGAATTGTGGGGAGTTGTAACAGCATTAAATTATGATCGTGAATACTTTATAGGTGCTTTCGTAGTGGTAGAAACTGATTGTCTTCCACTCTTGGGCATGATTGCCAACTGCTCTACACCCGACATTACTATGCTAAGATGGATTGCATATATTAAATCTCTCAATCCCGAATTAAAGCATATTGCAGGAAAGGAAAATCCAGTTGTTGACATGCTATCATGTGCAAGATATGACAATGAAGAAGAGTTGATGGAAGAAGATGAAGCTGAAGAATCTATACTTGCTGAATTTCATTCCATGGCTACTGACAATACCTTTTCAGTTACAGCATATACTAGTCCAAAGCTGAAAACAATAGGGTGGTCAACTAGAAGCCAGCATGCACATTGCATTGCTCAAGTTCTAGTTCATTTCCTTGAAGAAGATTATAAAGAAGATTGGCTGAAGATCGGCCAATATTTGAGCACAATGAAGAAGAAGGAGACTTGGAATAATGAGGAGTTCAAGCATATCAAGAGGAAATATTATGGTTTTTTCTTAAAGAAGGACATCTATGGAAGCATGCAAAGAAGAAGAAAGGAGCACCTATCCGAGTTGTAGGTAACAAAAGGTTGCAACAACAGATAACGAAGGAATTTCATGAAAGCTTGTGGGCAGGACATAGAGGCATATGGAGAACCTTTATTAAAGTCAATGAAAAATATTGGTGGCAAAACATGTATCAGGACATAGCACATTTTATTGAAACATGTTATGTGTGTTAGATGTATTCTATGGTCAAGCAGCATCGAGATGGGTTACAAGTGACTTATCCCTTGTCTATACATTATAGATGGGTTATTGATCTTATAACCATGCCTATGCGATATTTAGTACTTGCAAGAGAGGATCTAACCAATCAAGTTGAGGGCAAAGCCTTGACAACCAAATCCACTCAAGCTGTTTGTCATTTTTTGCTTGAAGAAGTGTTTTGTAGATATGGTTGTGTGGGTACAGTAACTGCAGATAGAGGAGATTTGGATGCTGATGAGGCATGCAGCTTCTTTGCTCAATTGGGTATTAAGTTGATCACTATTTTCAGGCATGAACAGCACTCCGAAGTGGGAGATGAAGAAGGAGATCTGGCTGAATTTTGGCCAGGTATCTTGGTATTTAACCCCCCTTTCGGAGCTAATGGAGGCATCAAATTGGCGATCTGAGCAACATAGAGGAAGGTATTATTTTGTACACGTTTTTGTCTATTAGAGTTATATCTTCTCATAATGCTGAAAGAAATTAATAGGCTTCATCCTTGTTAGTATTCTTCTACTTTTTCTAATTCTTTTTTTGAATATTCTTCTACGTCTTCAATTTCTTCAAACCCCTGCTCTTCCATCTACTCCTCTCCCTAAATCTACCTTCACCCTGCTGTCTCTTATCTTCAAGAACTTGGCTTGAAACCTTCAACCCTTCTCTTATCTCTACCATCTCCAGAGTCTAAGCTTTTGAAACCCCATACATTCTTCTCTTGCCAAATCCCTGAGGTGACCTTCAACCCTAGGCGTTGTGACAGCGTTGCATAGGTATAATGCCTTATTTCGTATGTGTTTTTCTTATAAAATGGAAAAACCCATAAACTATGACACATAAACAAAGCCAAATTGAAGCAAAACTTCATGCCTCAGCTTTATTATATAGCCACAACCATGTATCATAATTTTCTCGATTTTTATAATGCAAAAATCCTTTTTTTTCTATTTTAGCTATTTTTTCCTATTTATTTATGCATAAAAATAGATTATTTTCTGATCTAGATTAGTGACTAATTATAACAGCTTAGAAATGGTTTTTATCAGAGTGTTATCCCATGTGCATCTCTTTTCCCCACCCAAAACCAACAAAATCTTCATTTTTACTCTAAAAAGATGCTTTTCGGGTTATAATTTAATTATTGCGACTATTTATTATTATAGTTCTATATTTCTTTTATGCACAACCCTCAATCATAATGCAAACAAGATTCAAACAAATTTTTGTTCCATATGAATTTCATTTCAACCATCAAACATAAAAAAGAAGTGAATTTCCTTTGTAAAAATGAGGCATGCCGCTTATGCACGTGTTGCAGGTTTTTTTAAATCTGATTTAGGACAGAAAAATAGTCCAACATTTAAAATCTGATTCAGGATAGCAAAACAGTCCAACATTGATGCTCAACCCTTCTCCAGTCATCCATCTTCAATCCCACTCAATTTCGAAGCAATCCGGTACACCGCCGAATGAGCATTCATCAATTAACACCATATTAGAGATTTTGAGAATTTTCCAAGTCCCACTTTTAATGAATGTCTTACCTTTGTGAATGAAAGAGAGCACTATGTTTATGTTTATCTTTAAAGGGCACTTTGTATGTTACAAATATGAGATCACACATGTTGATAGCTTAAATGATGAATGTAAGCTATGTGGCTATTAGGAGATTTGGATTTCACCTCTATCTTTTCCAGAATGCTAACAAAATATGATGTTGTATGGTGGTGGAAACATCAAGGAGTCTTAACTAGTATATACCTAGGAAATTTACAAGTTTAATGTAAGAATACAAAGATTTGATGGAGTGGAGAGAGAATTTAGAATACAAGAGCCTTAAACATTGTATGAAAATATGTTATCATGGCCAAATTTTATAATGTTATGGATTTGAAGATATTATAATATGATTTTTTTCTTTTAGATATAGCATCATTTAAAGTGACATGTATAAGTTTCATGAACTAGGGCCTTAAAAGAGTCACCGCTAACTAGGTGTGGTTTAATAACTTGATCTAATACCATATAGTAATAAGTTTGAATAACCTATGATGTGATGGATCTTTTTTTTGTGTAAACCAATAGACACAAGTATGTTAAATAATTTCTCATCCCATTTACATTTTTTGTATGTATATGCATGATATATAAATATCTTTTGTTCAAAATTTCTATCTATCTTGACAATATATGGACAAGATGGATACTGGCTTTGGCCAAAATCAACTAGCTTCACACTTTGACTAGCTAAATGAACTTTCATATCATAAAATGAAGATTTATATACCAAGCTAGAAGTTTATGAATTTTATAAGACCAGATATTTAACTTTTGACCAATGGTTTGTGTTTCCAAAGAAATAGACATAAATTTTATTATTAATTAAGACTTATTTGTTAGCTAAGACATAAAGTACAAAATTGGACTTAAACCACTTTATAAGAAATTTCAAAACAATTAACTAATGTTATTGAAAGAATAAAAAACATTAAGTAGATTCTCTCATTGATATTGGTGGCGTTTAAAAACACCAAGGTAACTACATAAAACACTTTACATTTCTAACAAGCATATATTTCATAGCCATGAAGAAGCCCTTAATGTAAGGGATATATTTACTATGGAAGTCAAAATTAGTCCATATAGAGTCACTGTCTTGTTGCATCATGTATATTGGAAAAATACAACTTTTGTAGATAGATGCACTACCATTTATGAAATGTTTGTGATATCCTAACTCATGAGCAAGTTGCATTGCTTCCATATCTTTCAAAGTAGAGATTAAAGGAGTCTGCTTCAACTTGGATAATTGTGAGTTGTTCAATGTAAGTGATAGATGACGTGAGGCATTTGTTGAGTATGTTTGTACAATAGACGGTCATTAAGTGCAAAATAGGATTTAAACCACCTTATAAGAAATTTCAACACAATTAACTAATATTATTGAAAGAATAAAAAACATCAAGTAGATTCTCTCATTGATATTGGTGGTGTTTAGAAACACCAAGGTAACTACATAAAACACTTTAAATTTCTAACAAGTATATATTTCATAGCCATGCAAAAGCCTTTAATGTAAGGGATATATTTATTATGAAAGTCAAAATTAGTCCATATAGAGTCACCACCTTGTTACATCATGTATATTGGGAAAATATAAATTTTGTAGATTTTGTATAAAACGTTTAGCTGCACTACCATTTATGAAATGTTTGTGATATCCTAACTCATGAGCAAGTTGCATTGCTTCCATATCTTTCAAAGTAGAGACTAAAGGAGTCTGCTTCAATATGGATAATTGTGAGTTGTTCAATGTAAGAGACAGATGACGTGAGGCATTTGTTGAGGATGTTTGTATAATAGATGGTCTCTTGAAGCAAGAAGTAATTGAAGGTTGAACATATATACCATCTTTATCAATCATGGTCTCGTGCAGTGCTGATGATGATGATGAAATACCATCATTCTCTACTCTAGTCCATTCATCAATGGAAACCTTGAATTGAGCATATAATTCATGTCCATTTTGAACTGGATCCTGTCCATATCAATCAAACTTGATGACTTCATGTGCATCATGGTATTTGCTTAAGCGAGTCAAGTATGGTAGAAGTTCTTTGATCAAGATAGAGTCTTCACGATCAATGTCAAATGTTTTTGGATAAATGCAATTCTCAACAGGATTTGGATATCCTTTGTAAGGACTGTCATCTATGAGAATAGTCTTGGTATGCTGACAAACATCTCTATATTGATCCCATACATACTTCAGAGGCTTGAACATTGCTTCTACTCCCGTCTTATCTGGTCTATATATAATTTTGAGTCGATGTCTATGACATTGTTCTTGGCCCCAAATCATGAAGAAAGGATACTTTCTTTTTGCATGGATCTCCAAGCACTTAATAACTGCCATGATATTCTTATGTAAAGCTGTTTACCAAACTCCTACTTGGAATCTTGCAAATAAGGCTTCAAGAAACTCCATACATCCTGGTCGAAGAACAAGCCATTGCTTTCTCATTTGAAAGCTTTGAAAGCATTTAGACTTAGCAAGGCATCGTTGTAAAAGAAGACCATCGAGACATAGTTGTGTTGCATTTCTTATCAAGGACACATCAATCACATCATCGTGCTCTACTGTTGTTAAATCTATTAGATATTCAACCATAGATGTCTTAGTTGAAGTTACAAAGAAGAAAAAGAAGCACATTAGATTCATTTACTCCCTCATCATTCTACTTAATGTTTGAGCTATAAACTGGCATAGAACACTAAAGCAATTTAACTTCACATTGACAAATACATACATAGGTACTACTTAATAAATGATGTCTTAAGAAAAGAGACATTTGACCATGTGAACAAATCTAACCAAGAGTAATATCATGAGGTGAAAAAAATATATATGATGATTCCTTTGAAGTAAAATCTATTCTAATAAAGTCATTTTTCCATACCTACTTTTTATCACTAATTATAAGTATACTTGAGATACTAATAATAGATTCTTGTAATTAGTTGCAAAAATTATATTATCATTAAAATATTAAATATACTCAATTTTAAAAAAGGCCTTCAAAATGGCATGTACAAAGAAGGTGTTTATTAGTCCTAATTATTAAAAGAGAAAATGAAATAGTGGAGAGCAGTCAAAGAAGAGGAGGGGGATAGAACCGCCAAAGATTAGGACCCCGTCGTTGGGGGCATTGCCCCTAAACCCCCATCAAGGGCACTACCCCCAAAACCCCACAAGGGGGCGCTGCCCCCCGGACCCCCCGTTGGGGGCTTTGCCCCCAAACCCCTATCAGGGACACTACCCACAACCCCCTACTAGGGGTGTTGCCCGCAAACCCCCAGCAAGGGGCGCTACCCCTCAAACCCCCCATTGGGAGAATTGCCCCCAAATCCCTACAAGGGGCACTATCCCCAAACCCCTACTGGGGGCATTGCTCCCAAACCTCCACCAAGGAGGACGTTGCCCTCAAACTCTCACTAGGGGCATTTCTCCCAGACCCGCTCCTTCCCCCTCGCCTCTCCTTAAGAACCCACCACTGGGATATTGCCCCTATTTCCACAGCTAGAGATTTTGCCTACATACTCTCTATCCTACCCTACTAGAGATTCTACTCTCAAACTATCACTAAGGTGGCTTCAAAATCCTCAATGATATTACACATTATATATTAAATACATTACATATACATAATCTTACAAAATATGATTTAACAACAAGTAGATAGTATAAGATTTATGATTATTTAACCATGATAAAAAGTATATTTCCTTCTCAAATAGCTTCTAATTGATGCTAAAATTTCCTCAATTTTTATAACTTTGTGTCATAGGAAATGAAATCTCCTATTCTTTAGACGTCATTGTGGTTTCAACATTTAAGCACGAGGTCAAATTTTCTCATAAAATATATTTATCCTTATTGTCACGTGGAATACATGAGATAAAGGTTTTGATCATTTGATCAAGTATTTTCTAATGGAGATCACAAAGATTATTTATCCTTGTTGACATACAATAAAGGCTTTGACCATTTGGCTAAATCTTATTCTATGGACATCACAAACAATTATTATCCTTGCTATCATCTAGGTTACATACAATACATGTTTTGACCATATGGCTAAATCTTTTCTTGTGGACGTCACAAAGAATTTTAATCCTAAGTCTTATGTAAAATAGTTGCAATAGAGGTTTTGGCCATCTAGCTAAATCTTTTTCCATAAAGATCACAATGAACATTTATCCTTGTTGTATGTATTTTTCTTGAGTTTTGACCATCTGGCTAAATATTTTTCTATGGAGACCACAATGAACGTTTATCCTTTTCTATCATGTGAAATAGATACAACAAAGGTTTCAATTATTTGACTATGTTTTCTCCTATGGGGATCACAAATAATTTTGACATTTGCTATGGTATAGAATACATACAATAGATTTTTGACCAAGTGGCTAAATCTTTCCCTATACACATTATAAATAATTTTAATCATTGTTCTTGTGTTGAATAGATATAGTACAAGTTTTGAACATCTGCCATATCTTTTCCCAATGAGAACACACAATGAAGTTTTTTCTTACTCAAAGAGTAGCTAATAAAATAAAGTAAAATCAAGGGCAACTAAAAATAATAGAAGAAACTTTTCTTATTTACTTTAGGGTGGCATAGTTCATGAGAAAGTTTGTTTTTGGCCATACGGTCAAATCTATCCCCTTCTTGTACGATGTTTCCATTAATACTTTCTATTATGGAAGTTGGACTCATTCTATCTAATGTTTAAGTGTTTTTTTTTTGTTTCAATGAAATTTGATACTTCATTGTATTTAGCAATTTCATCACTATTTTCTTCTTTTTAAGAGGTGACAAGATACAAATGATAAAATCTCCATTTTCTCACTTGTACATGTATCATGAATAACGAATTTTATTTTGGAGAAACTGTGAATTTGCTAGTTGATCATGAGATTGTTGCACTTAGAGAGTGCATGCAATACATCCAAATGAGACATGCCATGGAGAAACACTTGAAGATGGATATATTTCAGTGGCTATTGATAAATGTTTAAATGTAGCAGCATATTTACCATTCTCAACAATTGACGCAATGAAGATTCATGAAGTTGTAGGTGGTTTTGCAAAATGGGGAAAGAAAGATGTGGTGGTTGTTTCAAACTCAATAACAATTCATGACGGAGGAGATGATTATGAATCAAACCATGTCCTACCTTCTGAGGATATTGTTGTACTCAACATTCATGAAAGTTGGAGAGAACGTAGAGTGATGCTATGGACAGAAGGCAACACTGTGTGTGTTGGGACATGGGTTATATTATTAGCTTTTCCATATGATGTGATAAACTTTGAATTGTCAGGAGGAGAGGATGTTGGTGTGGTGGTAGATAAAGCCCTTTATCAAACCACAGGAACATACATAGATGACAACCTCCACTGTGTTACTTTGGAAAGATGTCCTATTAAACAAGTCACCTTTGATGATGGAACATCGCTCTACAACAACAATCATACATGCAATTTGTCTCTACAAATGCTTGTGCCAAAAACATGGAAGATGTCAATGAAGATTATGTTTCTGTTTTTTTTTTTTTTTATGTTCAGAAGAGATAATATTGTATAGTCAATAGAAATCCTTGAATTATTGCCCCTAAAGGTGTAAACTTGAGGACTTCTATGGACTCCATTTCACAGGTTTCCATGATTGATTGTTGCCAAGAAAAGTGTTGTCAGTTTGTTGATAGAGAAGCAATGCAACAATTACGTAAATACTTTTGGGGATTGCAATTTGAAGACCGCACAAACTATGTTTATGACAAGTTTGAATCATCATGTAGGATTGATTACTTGGGAACAAGGACGTACAACTTCATCTTCAATGGACAAGTGGTATGTGGAAGGGCATGGTATGAGATTCATGGAATCCCAAATACATCGTTTTACAGGTACAAAACACAATTTGAGCATGGCGTGAGGAGGGCAATGCATGGAAACAAGGGGGTAATAAGAGCAGCTTGGGATCACACAGAGATGGGAAGAGTCATCCTTAGAGACTTTGCTAAGAAGAATGTAGAGCAAATGCCACACAAGAATAGAACAATGCAAGATGGATCAAGGGAGACACAATTGGTCATCCCATATGTTTACAAGCAGGTAGATATATGGGCAGAAGTAAATACAACATTGAGTGGTATTGGATGTAAGCAAATGTCCTTGTCCACCTTCAATCGTATTTAGAACATAGAGTTCAAGCATGTAACCTTAGCAAAGACAAGTGAGTTCTCCAAACGTAGTATTTGCTCAGAGATCAAAGAGCAACTTGCAGCAACAAAGTGTCTTCAAGAGTGAAATGAGCTTCTAAAGAAGCATTAATGTCACATGCTACAACAACAAAGTTGTCGGAACATATACTACAGTTGGTGCTTGGCCTCAGCATTAGATCTAGATAAAAACTTGTGTATCTCCTTGCATATAAAACCGAAATTGAAGAGGTTTTGAGTGACCAACAAATGTATCTTTGGAATCACACAAGTATCCCTCAATGTATCTCTTAAAGTCAGGCACATGTGTCAATAAGAAAGGTGTAGGACTTGTCATCTGGCATGATTGAAAATGTTACATAAGATGAGGAAAAGTGAAGTTCATGCTTGTCCTTAGCTTCTTTGAAAATTTTCTGAACATTGTATCGATGTCTTCATGTGTATGACCCACCATGAGAAACCCAAGCTGGATCATCTTGAATGTTCCTCGTGCAACAAGCAATGATAGATATGCTTGTGGCAATCATTTGAAATGATGATTTTCATTCTGTGGTGTATTATCTTCCATGCATGATTTATTTTGTGCAACACCTTGATGGTGGTCTAGTGCTTTTTTCGAGTTGAGGGCATGTAGTAGCACAGAGGTTGATCTTGGCATTCCATCTACTTGTAAATCACCAATTGTATGCCTGTGTTATCACTCCAAGTTCCTAAAGCACAACGACAATGAGACAATTGTGAAGTTAGGATCATGAGGTCATAGATCGAGTGAGAAATTTCCATATCTACCTTCTCCATGTCCATGTGTAATCATGCATGTTAAAGAGACTGGTAGCTGAGTAGATCTATCAATCTCTACACTCTTCAAACTCCAAATGTCCAAGAAGATTTATTTTTCGTAGATTTTTGGCCAAGAACACAAAGTGATGTAACCAATATAGATGTAGATAATGCAGATGAATTTATTGGATTGGAAGAGTTGAATAATCACTATTGTGGTCCTCTGAGCAAATGACCCAAACATGCATTTGAACCAATAATTGATGTTAAGAAAGATAACTTTGTGCTTGTTAGACCTTCAGATCCAGTATATCCAATATGGCTTGGTGTTGGACAAAGTGAGGTCGATACAAATAGAAATTCCAAAAACTTCAAGAAGGTATGTATACAATATTGAGCACCAGTTTGTAGTCGTCAAAATGCTACATATGCGAAGGCGTATTTTAATTGTTGGGATAAATATTGGATGTGTAACAAAAAAGATCCTGAACGATGGGAAACAATAGATAGCATTGTCTTCTCTCGGATGAAGAAAGGTACAAAATCTCCCAAAAAATTTTAAATTCTCCCAAAGCTTATATTGAATGCTAAAGAAAGTCTACAATAATCCATCGACTGAAGATTTTCCTTGAATATTTTCAAGGATATTAAAACTAAGGTGTTTATTAACACCACCTTTTTGAGTTTTTTTCAATCTCTTGGAAACAACCATAAGTAATAATATGTTCCATTGCACTAAGTTTCAAATTAATGAAATTTCCAAAATTCACGAAATCCATTTTGATTTGGTTTTCCTATATTGATGGGAAATTCCCAAAATCCCGAAGATGGAGATAATTAGGCTTCTTCCACACGAATTGCCTCTTAGGGAAGAGAGAGGGAGGAGAGAGAAAGACTAAATCTGGTTCTTCTAATGCCTTCATCATCTGTTTTTTTAAAAGAAAGTACCCTCCCCCCCAATCGCATGAAAATTGGGGAGTGGGAGACCCCAAGGGTCACCCCCTTGGCCTTAGAAGTCCCTTTTACACTTTCTCTCTTTTATCCCTCAACCTCGGGCACTCCCATTCGCTCGTCTGACATCTGATTCAAGGTCTATAAATTTTTGGCAGTCCATCTTGGGGTCCCGCACTTTCTGGGAACCTCCTGGGATCCAATCCGACAGTCAAAAAACTTATGAAAAATCTGCAACCATCAGTTGGTGGGTCTTTAAAGTACTTTGGGAACTCGGCCGACTGCTTTGCTACTTAAAATCGACCCAATTGCCTATGCCACCTTCGATGAAGTTTATTTTTTCCTTGAAATTCAAATTTTTTTGGCAAATTTTAAGCACTTCTCTGGCTCAAAAATCAGCTCTCATTGGCGACCACGAGATAGGGCGACTTAGCCCATCGCATCCCATGAACATATCTGCATATCAACACAACCACAAAGAGTATCAAGCTAATATAGAAAATACTCAACAAAACACATCACAACTCTCACCCTACCCCTTAATTAAAACCAAGGCATGAAATCCACAAGGAGTAGGCCTAGCATACTCTAATAGAAAGCTTAAAGCTAGCCACTAACCAACTGTTCCAACCTAGGAAAGCTAAAAAGAACTATCAAAGAGGTCATCTTAAGTGGTGGTCTAAACTACCATCCTAACTAAGGACAACTCAACCAAGAGCTCCTCCTAGGTGAGGACTCCTATAGCTTGATTAAGAGGTATTATCCTTAAGCATATAAGGTTCCGTCTTCTTGCTCGATCACTTTGTATCCTTTGCTCCACCAGATAAGCTTCCCCTAATAATATCTTTGCTCTAGATTTGCTCTAGATATGGGTGCTCTAGATAAGGAATTAACTGCCCCATCAACCAGTTTAAGCTCTCCTACAGGTCTGAGATCAACCCTAGCATGGACCTACAATGTATTTAGTGCGTTAGTATACTTAGAAATAATAAGGTTTAATCTTATTAAGATTAGCCTTATTTTTAAATTCCACTCCCTGTAGATCAACTAATAAATCCGTGGACTTATTTTTACCTATCCTAACTACCTTGTAAGGGCCATCCCATCTAGGTTCCTGCTTCCCTAGAAATAGCTCCCTACGTGCATCCTAATACAGAACTAACTGCCTTTTTTTAAAGGTATATTACTTCACTTTTAGATCATGCAGCCATTTCATCCGATGTTTACCTATTTCCTAGTGCAACAAACTCTGCAATTTGAGCTCATCCAGGTGGACTAGAGTCATAAAATGCTCAAATAGGGCATCCTCGTCACCCAAAGAATGATTGATTGCAAAACTTATGGTCGGCAACTCAATTTCTAAGGGCAAGACACACTCCTCCCCATAAAATAATTTGAATGGGGTGTGGCCAGTGGCTCATTTAAACATCATGTTATATGCCCATACCACCACATACAATTTGGTATCCAAGTCATGTTTCTTTTTAAACACGAGTTTGGACAGGATACCTACAAGCTTCTTATTGGTGCTTTCAACTTGTCCATTTGCTTGCGGCTTACAAGGAGTCTTCTTGTTATGATTAATATTCCATGCTTCAATCATACTTTTAATCGCTTTGTTTAAAAAGTGAGTTCCACTGTCCGATACTATTTCCTTTGGTGGACCGAAACGGCAGATGATCTGCTTAAGTAGAAAACCGGTAGATGATGGGACAATAGGACCCACAAAGTCGATGCTCCACTTCTCAAATGGAAGGATAGCCATAATAGGCATTAGTGGGCGCTTCCTATTTTCTCTATTGTCATGTCTTTGACAAGTATCGCATCTCTTAACATACTAAATGAATCCTGAAAGATGGATAGCCACCAATATCCAGCTCTTAAATCCTTATGTGCCTTCAACCACCCAGCAAAGTGTCCCCCACAAGCAGAGTCATAGCACTCTTCCAAAATAAATGGAACCTCGTCAGTCATCACACATCGGCAATAGATATCATCAACCCGTGCCGATATAGTGTTCCTGTAATTAGCACAAATTTTAAAGCTTGTTGTTTAATCTCTCTCTTCTCGGATTTTGATAGGCTAGCTCCAGTCTCTCCTGTAGATAGATAGTGCGTTATAGCAGCATACTAGGAGAGGGAATAGACGTCGTATCAATCTTAAATAATGTTTCCATGTCACTTCCTTCAGTCAAGACCTCTTTTGGCTCTCCGAAATCCCCAAGACATTCTACAATGCCATGTAGCTTCGGTGGCTTGCTCTTAATCTCATAATCAAATTCCTACAAAGTGATTAACCACTTTGCTAAACGATCAAGTGGCTGTAACTTGTTGAACAAAGACAATCGAAGCCCTTCTGCCTTCGTATAAAAAACCACTTTCTCATAAAGAATGTAGTGCTTGAACTTTTTGGTTGCAAATACCATCACAAGGCATAACTTCTCCATATAAGTGTAGTTAATTTTCGATATGTCCAACTTCTGACTAGCAAAAGCAATCGGATGGTACCATTTCTCCTCCCAAATTTGGGCCAAACAGTAGCTAATACTATGCATTGTTGCTGTTGAAAATGTATAAAATATTTTGCCCCTTTTAGGTGCTTTTAAAATAGGTGCTTTGGCAAGCTCCTGCTTCACATCATCAAAATATACTTTGCAAGCATCACTCCATGCAAACATACAGTTAAAAGACAATAGCTTTGTCAGTGGCAATGTTCTTTCTGCCAAGGCATTTATAAACCTTTGATAATACCCTACTGATGTGACAGAAAGCTATGCACTTCATTTAGAGTATGCAGTGGACTCATGGCGACTATGACCTTAATCTTTTCAGGGTCAATCGCGATCTCTACTGAACTAACCACATGGCCTAATAATAGCCCATAAGGCACCCCAAAGATGCACTTCCGTGGGTTAAGAGCTATGCAAAATTGTCTACAATGCTCAAAACACTTTCGCAAAATAATCAACTGTCTTTCTCTTATGGTGGCTGCCCCCAAGTCATCAATAAATACTTTCAACTCCTCTAGGGAGATGTCACCAAAGGTCTTATCGGTTGTTTGTTGCCACGAACCAGGTACATTACATAAACTAAATGCCATCGCATGGTACGCAAAGATACCAAAGACAGTAATAAATGTCATTTTCAGCTTGTCTTGCTTAGCAATCGCCACTTGGTTATACCCTGCAAAGAAATCCATGAACAAATATATTTCCCTACCTGCTAGTTGATCCAAAATTTGGTCAATAAATGGCAATGGGTAGTAGTCTTTAACAGACTGCTTATTCATCTCTCTAAAGTCTACACAAAGCCGAATTTGATTATTTTTCTTCTTTATGATCACAACTGGTGAACACCATTCAGTATGCTAAACAAGGAAGATCAAACCCGCTTTCCACAACTTCTGTAGCTCCTCAAACACCCAAAGGCCCTTAGTTCAAAAGGCATGCGCCTTACTTTCTGACATACGGGCCAACTTCCTTCCTTTAGAGGAATGGTATGCACAGCTAGGTTGGGAGAAATGCCTCTAAGTTTGTCATAGCTCCAAGCAAAGATGTCGTCGAACTCTTGAATTAAGGACACATAGTCCTCTTTTTCTTCCAAACTGAGCATGGAACCTAATTTGATTGGCCGTTAATCATTCGGTGTACCAAGGTCTAGCTCAATTACATCTGCGTCTATTATTCGATCGTGAGGCTCTATCGGCTCATTCAATGTTATTTGTTAGATGTCTTCTGTAGTGGATCCTTCTTTAGATCCATCGCTCGATGATGCCTCACTACCAGATGGATCATCTACTGTTTCTAGTTCAGTAGAGAATAAAGGAGCTCTCTCACTCTGAGGAGACTCAGGGTAAGCATCCACTATTACAAGATTGGCACCTCTATCTAGAATCACTCGACCAATGGGTATATCAACTTGACAGTCTGTTCATAAAATCCATGGCTTGCCTAGCAAAACTCGATAGCTAGGACGTCCTGCAAACCTTATCACCCTAAAGTCCAGACAGCATTCCACGTTTGCAACGATAACGTGGACTTTAATTATACAACCTTCTGGTTTCCTTAGACTATCATCAGCCATCCTGAGAAGTATGGAGCCATCTTTTTGGATTTCTAGACCTAGCCTCTCCATCAAGTCTAAACTCATGATATTGATGGAGGATCTAGTGTCCACGATATCATGCTCCACTAATATACCATCCACATATGCTAGAACCCTAGGACAATGCTTTTCAGCATAATCAAACCAATCTTCTCCCACTCTAGCTATGCCCAAAGGTTTTACAATATACCCAATACACATGATTTTCTTGAATTCCTTGCATACTTCTAGAGACAGTTTAATCAATTGCAAAAGATTCACATCTGGTTTAACTTCGCAAAGAGAACTTACTAGATCAAAGTCATGGTAGTTAGCCAAAGTTCTCTTCTCTCGCCAAACCATTATCTCCTTTGGTAAGTGGAATTTTGCTGCCCCCTTAGGATCATCCACAGCTATTTGTCTGTAATTTTGCTGCCCCCTTAGCATTGGTAAGTGGAATAGCTTTGGACTCCCTATCAAATTCGCTGCTTCTTAAGGAAATTGACATCCACAGCTATTTGTCTGTACTTTTCGCTAATCATGTCAGTGTAGTGCTTCATCATATCCTTGACTTCACCGGATGTTTGAGGCACTTAACTCATAGCCGCGATCGTCTATATGTTGTCCCATCGGCCTAACCATTTGATTAGGAATCGGCCGCTAACCTACTGGGACAACATTCGGGTTCATTGTTTGGCATCCACCATTCAGTGGGGCTATCTGACTAGCCATAGGCATAGTCACACTGGGAGGAGCTGGTAACATAGGAAAATTTAGCATGATACTCCCTGTTCCATTCGCATTTGACATGGGATCCCCTTGACTCCCATTGGTCAGTGCCAAATTATTGCCATTCCAATTTACCCTTGCTGCATAAGCTACTTGTAAGCGCGACTCTACTCCTTCTGCTTGGGTAATAGTAATGTTCAATGTCAACCAAAGCAACACTACTCAGCTGCACCTCGATGTTAAAATCTAATCCATGTAGGAAATGTTACAACTGTGCAACCAGTGGAATGGGAATATAAGTATCAAGTTTGCAAAGAACTTGCTTTGGTTTCTTGGCATAGGCCTAGACATTCTCATTTAGCTCCTAGTGTGTTACATTCAAGACATGCAACTAATATTGTCCACCCCTCTCAAGGGCAAACTCTCTATGAAAGGCCATGAAGAATTGATCAATGCTAGTTATGGTTCTGGCTTCTAGACCGTGATACCATATTGCTACCCTTTCCTTTATTGTCATGTTGAAGAACATCATTAAATGCCCTTCATCTTGGATTCGATAGTTGAACATGAGTTTCTGAAACTCATTAATATGGAGTTCTCCATCTTCTTCTGCTAACCCATGGAAGATGGACAAAGGTGCTCCTGATGTCGGTAAATCTGGTATCCCTACTGGAATTGCAATGGGTTGTGCCATGGCTACAGCCAGATTGATAGTAGAAGTTTGTGTATGTAAAACTACACCCCCACTTGAAGTGGATTGATTGACTGGAAGAGGGAAAGTATTAGGACTTCCTCTTACACTCAAAGGGCTGCTTGTGACACTTGGGTTATTAAAACCACTGGCGCTTATGTGTATCAGGCTACTCCTTTGAGAAGAATAATGCCTTAGAATCTTAGCCCGTCATCTAGCCCTCTCAGCACATTTCTCCTTTTGTATTTCTGCTTGACGGTTCTTATCAGAGGACATAAACCAACTATTCGGCCCCTAGAGACCCTAGATTCGAAACCACCCCTTATTGATGGCTCCCAGCAAACACACCACTTGTCAAGACCTAAAATGAATCTGACACTGGCTCTCTAGTACTAGCTGGACCTCTAAGACACACAAGACACCCCGCACGGCCTCACGGCTAGGAGCGTCTACTAAGGCTCACACTACACTAAACCCTAAAATATATTTCGCATTTATAATAGGACAGAATCCAACATTTACCTTCCCTTCTCCTCAGAGGGATATCCCATAACATATAGGTATAATACCTCGTATCACATACATAGGGAAGCACCTCTCTGCTGACTACCGTGGCTCCACTGCAGCTCTCCTACATCAAAGGGGATTGGCCCCAAGATGCACTACCTAACATATAAAACATAACGCACAAACTCCACTCTTTTTTTGTTTTGTATGATCCAGGAGTATATAGATCCTCACCAAACAGTCCCAAGGAAACCGTACAACTAACCTACAGCTTAGGCTCCTTTTCACTCCACCTATAAGTCATGTCCTAGGAAAATAATTGCTATGCAGTCCAGGATTTTATATCATGTGGCATGCGTCATGCATAGTGCATATGATCCTAGTGCACAAACAATATTTATCAAATCTGCATTTTGTGATGTGAAAAAACAGCCCTTTCATGATCTTCACTAAACATATGCTTCGATGTATGGAGACTAGCACTGATTTCTCGTGCTACTAACCCCTTAAACTGAAATGTCGCAATTCTAAATGAAATGCACAGTCAAATGTTTCAAAGATTCAAACCCTCTCAGCCCTCTTTCTCTTAACATCAACCTTTCCCTCTAACATTTAGGTTATGCTGTGTTGCATAGGTATAATGCCTTATTTCGTATGTGTTTTTCTCATAAAATGGAAAAATCCATGAACTATGACACATAAACAAAGCTAAACTGAAGCAAAAATTCGTGCCTCAACTTTGTTATACAGCCACAACCATGAATCATAATTTTCTAGATTTTTATAACACGAAATTCCTTTTTTTCTATTTTTAGCTATTTTTTCCTATTTATTTATGCATAAAAATAGGTTATTTTCTTATCTATGATTAGTGACTGATCATCACATGTGAGAAATGATTTTATCATAGTTCTATCCCATGCGCATCTCTTTTCCCCACCCGAAACCAACAAAATCTTCATTTTTACTCTAAAAATACGCTTTTCAGATTATAATTTAATTATTGCGACTATTTATTATTATGGTTCTACATTTCTTTTATGCACAGCCCTCAATCATAATACAAACAAGCTCCAAACAAATTTTTGTTCCATATGAATTTCATTTCAACCATCAAACATAAAAAAGAAGAGCAAATTTCCTTTGTAAAAATGAGGCATACCGCTTATGCACGTGTTATGGGTTTTTTATAATCTGATTCGGGACAACAAAATACTCCAACATTGATGCTCATCCCTTCTCCAATCATCCATCTTCAGCCCCACTCGATTTGGAAGCAATCCGGTACACCGCCAAACGAGCATTCATCAATTGGGCTTCTTCCACATGAATTGCCCCTTAGGGGAGAGAGAGGGAGGAGAGAGAAATACTAAATCTCGTTCTTCTGATTCGAGTAGCCATTGGAGGAGCAAAGGACAGCGATGGAGAGCAAAGGAAGAATGTAGATCACTATTGTAATCAGTTTGGAGGGTTGTATTGAGGCTCCATAGCCCCCTCCATCTTCAAAAACGTTGCATGGTTCCATGGTGCCTTCATCTTCTTTTTTTCCGTAAACAAAAACAACCCCGGTTCCCCCCCCCCCCCCCAATCATGTGAAAATTGAGGGGTGGGAGACCCCAAGGGTCACCCCCTTGGCCTTACAAGTCCCTTTTACACTTTCTCTCTTTTGTCCATCCACCTCGGGCACTCCCATTCGCACGTCCGGCGTCCAATTCGAGTTCTGTAAATTTCTAGCAATTCGTCTTTGGATTCCGCATTGCCTAGAACCTCCCTGGATCCAATCTGATAGTCAAAGAAATTATGAAAAATCCGCAACCGTCAGTTGGTGGGTCTTTAAAAGCACTTTGGGAACCTGGCGGCTGCTTGCTACTTAAAATCAACCCAATTGCATATGCTACCTTCAACGAAGTTTATTTTTCCCTTGAAATGATTTCTTGGCAAATTTTAAGCACTTCACTGGCTCAAAAATCAGCTCTCAGAGTGGCTTGAGCAAAGTCATTTTTTGGTTATGATTTCTATAACCAAATGGAATCAGGCCTGCCACCATCAACAAGCATTAATTGACCTTCAACATGGATGAATTGACATTTGACATGGATGCAACACAGGTGCCATTAGGAAGATTCTTAGTCCATCATTTTTATAAGGCTATTATTTCATTTTACCTAAAGGCTTAAGTTTAAGATGTGGAACCATTAAGAACCTAAGGATGCACCGGTACTAGAAAAATTAAAGAGTTTGTAAGTGAGTTGCTATGAGTTAAGAAACACAACTAATGTACTAGTCATTACTATCTAGGCCACACAATTAACATACTAGTCACTACTAGCTCACTAATATAACTAATGAACTAATTATGATGCTAATCAATATGAGTGCAACCTACATAATCTAGTGTGACTACTATCTAGTTAGTGAGTGCTAACTATGCACAACTACAACTATTGTGACTACTAACAACTAGTTTGCAACTACTAAGTGTGCACAACTTATCTTAGAAAAGAACTACAACTAACTAAGTGTGTTCGGTTGAGAGTGTATAATATGGTGACTAATAAAGTGCACACGTGTATGACTATAACTAATTTCCTTGAGAACTTGACTTAAGGAAATTAGAGCCTTTTAAATCTATGTTTATTTTAAGGGATTAGAGTACCATGGGGAAGGCTATTAGAAGTTGTTGATATATGGTTGAAATAAGATTAAGACACTAGTGTGTGGGAGAAATTGTCCTATAAGAGTTTTAGATTATAATATTAAGACACTAGATATGTGGTTGAAATAAGATTAAGACACTAATGTGTAGGAGAAATTGTCCTATAAGAGTTTTAGATTATAATAATTATGTTCAATTAACTAGGTTCTTTATAGTTTAGATTGATAAACTAGGACTTGTATATAGATCTTAAGCAATTTAAGACGGATAAGATAGTTACAATTCTTAGGTTGTCTCATAAATTGTCACTCGTGCATAATGGCATTGGGGATCTTATATTTGTGTGTACAATGGAAGATCGTCACTTATCTTGCATTTTTGTATAAGCATATTGTTGTCATCGGATCAGTTTTTGAAGTAAATCAAAGAGAGAGAGAGAGAGAGAGAGAGAGAGAGAGAGAGAGAGAGAGAGAGAGAGAGATGCAAGAAAGTACCCACCCTATCCTCTAATTTGAGGAAGTCCTAGTAGTGGATAGGTGCCACATAGGGCCATAGGCCGGAGTCCCCCTATGCGCTCCATGGAAGAAAGTCCTTAAGTCAAAGATATTGAGCAAAATACCAAGGAAGTCTTTTGTTAAATAAGTGATCACCAATAACCATGTTTTTTTCTTTTCGAATCCATTATTGTAGAAGTATTCTATTGTCATCTTGATGTCTAACATAGCTTCCCATATTGAGTTGATAGCATATAAGCAAGAATGAATTTGTGAAAGGATGATTGTATGCGCTCAATTAGAGGATCTATTACTACATCATGAATGAACCTTATGGTCTCAAAAGGTTGTTGATTTTTCTTACTAAATCCCTTTAGTAAGTGTCCATCATTGGATATCATTAGTCCTATAGTGAGAAAGGTGGTATAGGCTAAAATATACCGACCATCTTCTTAGGAATATGAATTTGTTATTAGTGAAATCCAGTTTGATGAAGTCTTTTTGGATAAATATAGAATGGGGATTCCATATTACTTATAATTGTGTTGAAGAAGATTAAGGGGTTTGAGACATTAATAATAAGAAGATCATTGTAAAACAGAAAAGAGTGAGAGAACCATTTTAGCATGTCCCATCTTTGCTGCTTTGCAAGGCTTTGGCAAAATTTATATTCAAAGTAGAGCAAATATAAGCTACACCATAAATGTGAACAAGAGAAACCCATAGGAATGCCTCGAATGTACTTGCAAAATGTCCCTTTTAATAGGATATAAGTGTGATCTACAAGCCAACTATTGATGGAGATAACTTCTTGGAGACTAAAGGAGAAAGATTTCCTTTTGTTGCAAAATGAACCATAGGTGGGATTTGTTGGAAAGTTTGGGAATGAAATGTATAATGAGTTATCAAATTGAAAAGATCAAGAGATTATGATGCTTAAGATGGTCTTTAGGCCTTCACATCCCTCATGGGGAATGGATTCATAACATTTCTTCATATCCAATGAGCATGCACTAAAGATTTCTTAGGGAGGTCAATGACAAGATCAGTAGCTGAGTCAATGAGCCAATATGACTAGATACATAGGCCACAAAATTTAAAGAATTATCCTGCATGTGTTTAAAAGAGATGCACATAGAATAGCAATTTCAGAATAGAGGCAAGATTATGCATTTGTAAGCCGTCTAAAATCTGATTTACGTAATTTAAAATTGGCCATAAGGAATGGAAGTGACAAAGAAGTAGGAGTGAGTTCAAGATTTGAATGATCAAGTAGTTCTTGAAATGATTGATGTATGTCATCCTAATCAAGGATAATAGTGGTAAAGTTATGCCCACAAATCCTTTGTTCACCTAGTTGTAACAAGAATTTTTTACATATCAATGAAGGGTTATTTGGGGTTGTTTCCAAACCAGAAATAAAGACGTGAGATATGACAATATCAAAGCATGGTTATATATCCCTAATTTTTGTATTTCGAAATCTAATCAATATTACAAGCTTGTTGTGGAGAAATTGAGTGAATGACTCATTAAGGTTAGGAATTTGCAAGTTGATAGTCTCACAATAGGTAAAAAAAGCATTGAGTAGGGCATTCTTTGCTTCTTGAATATTAGGAGGTCTTTGTAGGGATATGATTTAGACCCAATTTTAGTAATTTTCTAAGAAGAGGATCCTTAATACTATCAAGGTTGGAAGTGATAACATGTGTGTATCAATGTGCTATGCATGTGTAGTATACTAATTGTAAGAGAAGCCCTAGTATGTATATGTGTGCTTAAATAATAATGGGACTAGTAGTATGTGTGTGTGTGCGTGTGCGTGTGCGTGTGCGTGTGCGTGTGTGTGCGTGTGCGCGTGCACGTGTGCATGCATGTGAGCATGTGTGTGTTCGTGTAAGCAAGCTTGTGTTTTATGGCAACATAATTGTGCAATTAAAACATGAGGCAAAGTAGATGTGTGTGTGTGTGCATGCACCCACAAATGCACATGCACACTCACCAATTTAACAAGCGGCCAAGTAGGAAGGTGTGTGTGAGTATGTGTGTATTGTGTGATAAGATAAAGTGTATGTCATTATAATAGGAGATCAAGTAGAGGGGGAGAGAGTGTGTGTGTGTGTGCGTGTGCGTGTTCGTGCTTGCGTGTGTGCGTGTGTGCGTGTGTGTGTGTGTGGGGGGGTAGCATGAGAGAGCATGAGGGAGGGTGAGAGATATTTGAAGATGCTTCCCTTCTTTTATTATTGCTTTCTTCTTCCCTCTCTTAGCTTGTGGCAATGGCAAATATTAGATTGAAGAGGAGGAAATAATGGCATTCAAGGAGTACATCCAAGGATTTGAGATCATTCATTACTCCAT
The DNA here is from genome assembly GCF_053477565.2 of Lygodium microphyllum. NCBI lineage: Eukaryota > Viridiplantae > Streptophyta > Polypodiopsida > Schizaeales > Lygodiaceae > Lygodium > Lygodium microphyllum. The sequence continues at coordinate 87,994,743 of NC_141142.1, read as the reverse complement.
CTTGGTATCCATGACTATAATGAAAGGGGAAAGAAGAGTGAATCAAGTACACCACCCTCTTTGAGCTTTCTTGCATGCTTCCATTGCTTGGTTGAGAGTAGAAAGTTAACTAATTGATTTAGAGCATAGAGTATAATCAAGTTAGACAAGAGCTAGTTTGAGCTGTTGAGAGTAGAGCACTTGAAGAAATAAGTGTTTTGTCGAGTCATTCATACCATGCCTTAAGCTTGTTTGAGGTGATTCATATCTTAGACTTAGATACTATACTATACTTATACCCATCTACTTGATCAGATCCTTATGTCATGCCCCTAAGATATATTCGAACAATAGAGAAGCACATAGGCAATTTGGGACCATCTTTGAGCTTCAAGAACACTCCAAAACTCACCTTTTTGCTAAATTGATTTTGCACAAGACATAGTAGAACTAGTTGAAGTCCTCATTACCATTTAACACTTGCTTTTGAGTAGCCCTCGAGGTATTCCATTCTTCCCTCTCAACATATTGAATCCCCCCCCCCAAGGTATTCTATTCTCCTCTCTTGAGGTGTTCCATCCCCCCTATCATGATATTTGAATCCCCCCTCTCAATGTATTCCATCCTCCCCTCTTGAGGTATTCCCTTTCCTTCAAGGCCAAAATTTATGTAATCAAAAACTAGTTTCATTTTTATATTTGGAGTTAAATTGGATCAATTATATACTTACTCAAATCAATCCAAGCCATGTTGGTTGGTAAGTCCACACGAGCAAAATTCCAAAACTTCATTACTAGCTTGCCAAAAGGGCACATTTATAATACATAGAGGGCATCTTGACTATGTTTTCTAAGCCCTAAAAATCATCTTCTTTTCATTTACTTGAGGCATGTGATATTATAACACCTAGCAAAAAATATTTCACTCAATAGCCACTTCCAATCTCACCTTGTAGACCAAAAATTCCCATGGGAAGATCCGAAGAGTGTCTTCTATTAGTTGCAGACCCAAAGTTTCGCATTAGATCATACGTAATCTACTGGAGATGCACTTGTACAAACACTAAGGATTTTCCTCTAGGTATTCACCGTTTCAAAGTTTTCAAAAGAGAAAAAGATCCTAGCTTTTAGACCTAAGACTACTGGCATGTAACACAAATTGACCGACTTTGATATACAATCAAAAAGTAGAAGCAAAACCCAATTAGGCCTCTCAAATAATAAAAACTAACTTACAAGCCCTATTAAGGGCTAGGCTATCCATAAGGGCTAAGAGGTATTGTGTACGAACCTAAAGTAAATTTGCATCCTAATTTTCCAAGAAATAAGCCTTCAAGGCATCTTCAGAAGGGACTAAAGAAACTCCCATCCTACAATTATTTTTTATGATATGGTACTCTATAGAAGTAGGAGACTAAAAAAAATTAGAAAAAGCAATCATATAATATAAAATTATTCATATGCAATGATGGAATCACAAGATTATTGGAGAACGTAGTCTCAAAGCTTATGCAACGAAAATTGCTAGACAACTCTATGGTCATTCAAGCCAATACATTGTTGGCTACCAATTTGCGATAGCCCAAGTAACAGAGAGAAATCAAATATCCCTATACTTGCCAAGAAACTAGACAAGCATATACCCAAAGACTATATGTATGGCCTTGTAGAGTAGTTTGAGTAGGTGTATGAGGCTAATAACCTCATGTGATGAGTCAAAAGAAGGTACAAGTTTTTGAGTTGTACCTAAGAGAAAAAGGACACACTTGGTTCACATGTCTCAATGCTAGGTTTTTCACTCTCAAGGACATGGTCATGTTCTTGAGAGTGGAGAAGACTAGCTTCTCCACTCTCAAGGACACGGTCATCAAAAGGCTCTCCAAAGCTAGCTATGCAAATAACCTTATAATCACACTCATGATCATAGGACATAAAGAGAAAAAAACCATTAGGGACTATGTGACCATTATCCATAGGCTCTACAAAAGAATACCTATAGTAGAGAAACCCACACAAAAGGTTGTTGCTATGATCTTTATCAATGGGATCATGGATGAGAAGCTATACGAGGATATAGCTAGTAGCTTGAGCTTGGATAAGTTAAACCTAAGTAGAGTTTGAGGAAGATATTAAGGTAAATTATTTACTTAAATGAAGAAGGGCAAAGACCAAAGTTCCAAGACAATTAGTTGGTAGAGCAATAAACTAAAGGAGAAAGAATCAAGCCTATCACAAGCCATAGCTCACTCCAAGTAAGAAATGATAGAAAATCTAGGCAAACCTGCAAACCATTAGGGAAGATTTGATGTCTCGAAAATACCTTATAAGAGATCCTAGAGAGAGAAAATATTATAGAAGATACTTATATTTTGATAAATAAACCTATCAAAAATCATTAAAAATTCATTATCATAATATTCTCATGGCTTGCATCAAACCTAGAAATGTAGTCTACCATAAAGAGGATAATAATTAACTTAATGAAGATCATATCTTCGATAAGACTAGAATATTTTAGATATTTTTTATTATAAATATCCTAAAAAGATATGAGAATTTCTAGAACAGGATGTCATGTGAAAAAAAGCAAGTGGTTTTTTTCAAATTGTTTTGGAGATTTAATGCAAAAAAAAGGATTGGCAAAATCATACACGTCGCAATTGCAATTTACAGGCAACAAACAGCACTTCGAACAAGGAGAAGAAGGAGTGATCTAGAAGATTTCTAAACAAGTGTCTTGGAGTTTTACCCCCCTTTCGGAGCCAACGGAACCATCAGATCTATGATCTAAGCATCAGATTGCTGATTTTGCCAAGATCCCCTTCATAAAGAACTCTTCTTCTTAGCCACAACCCTTCCTCTCTAATTTAGCTATAAGTAAGAGGCATGGGGAGCCATTGAGAGTAATCTAAGCAAGAGTGGAGAGGCCCTTCTCAGGAGTATAGAACAAGAGGGAGTGAGGCAAGAGAAGCGTGTGCACGGGAATCTCTCGTTAAGAGGATAAGCAGGATACTCCATGAGCTCTCAAATTCAATTCCTCCATCCCTTCTATCCTATTCCTTCCTATGGAATCAAGACTCTTCTCGATTTCTTGAAATCTTTGGTGATAGCTCCCCCCCCCTCCCCGGTGGTCAATCAAAATTCCATCAATCTAATTACCCCCAAGCTCCTTCACCAAATTCCCTTTTTTGCAATCCTGCGATAAAGACCATGGTCCCAAAGAGGAAAGCTATGAAGATCGTGGAGGCAAGAGCTGCCAATAATGCTGTGAACAAAATTACCACAAATGGAATGGTGAGTATAGGGATTACAAACGAAGCCACGAATACCATCAACCAAGCACCTGCCAACGGATCTTCAAGCACTAATTTTCTTAAATAAAAGCAGCTAGCAGGCCTTTATTCCATGAATAGGCAACAGAAGCTGCATGCAAAAAATAAGATATTATTCGATTCATGCTATAATTTCTTTGAAGAATTCTTAACCGCGAATTCCAAGGGTTAATTTGGGTCTGTACAAGATAAACCTATACGAGTACAAGAAAGGTATTATGTCCCTAAAAGATTTAATATTTTTTATTTTTGTGTTGATCAAATGAAATCTCTGAATCACAAATGCTAATCCTCGGTATATAAGAGACCTTGAGATGCAATTGCCAAATGATATTGTTCGTAATTAAACTAAACAAGATTTTTTTTATCATGAGCAAAGACCCACGAAACTCTAAGGGAGTTATCCTCAAGTATGAAATTCTTGCTTAAATTCAATCCGAGCTAATCCCCAAGGAAGAGGGAATCCAGGAATACTAGTGGGAGGTATTACCACTTATGTTGATTTGTCTCGAAGTTATTTTGCCACTAAGTTATTTTGCCACTTAGGCTGATTTGTCTCAAAGTTATTTTGTCACTTATAGTCATTTTGCCACTTATGCTAGATTGCCTCAATGTTATTTTTTTTGGAAAGAAAAGATTTGTCTTGGAAATAAACTTGTTAAGAGTTTATGTATAATGCATTCGAAATAAGATGATTGTGATTGTAAGCTAGGTACTGATCTTTCCTAAAATCATCAAGCTAAAAGATGGATAACTAAGTACAGATCGTCGACTGAGGCAGTATTTTGGTGAGCACAAAACGCCGACTAAGGCAGTGTTATTGTGGCGCTAGACCTCCCCAAGGCCACCAGCGTGAATAAAACCTAGTCCAAGGGGTTTTTCTTTTTTTGTTTTGTGTTAGTGACTTTAGACCAATCATGACGCAAAAGGTATTGTCGTAGGGAACTCTAGTCAACAGAAGGAGATGAGGATACCAGGGGGCTCTAGTCATAAACTCCTTAGGCTCTTACGAACTACCAACTACCCTTCAATTTCCAGACTGTGTTTGAAAGTTCTAATACTAGTTAGGGAACGGAACTTGGAGAGAATAATACTTCAAACAGAAGACATTGTAAAAGTCATTTTTCTGAAAGAAACTATTAAGAAGGAATTGCTTTACTCTATTTTTGTGTCGTAAATCAATGCGTGTAACGAATTTGTATCAGGAGATAATTCAAGGAATCTAATTTTATATGTTGAACCTAAAGTGGTAGGTAATTAAATAACTAAAAGTACTCTCTCGAGGGAAGCGGGAGGATGGACCCTTGACCAATCCAGAGCTATGGTTGGGTGGTCTCGGTAAGCCGAGAGCTTTCCTAAGAAGGAATAAAAATCGCACTTGATGAACCATTAGAAACCAGAAAAACTGACTCACATCACTTTACTAGTGGCTAATATTAATTACTCGCTAGTAATAGATTAGACCAGAAAAACGCAAGTCGATCCTCGTGGGAGTGGCCGAAACTTCCACTACGGGGTAGACTCAAGCGAGTCTAGTTAGCAAACTCTGAGGGTTTTATCAAAATCCCGGACAGTGCTTCCTAGGACATCTCTTAATGGGCTACTAAGAATGTACCGCCAAGGAATAGTGGGCGGTACGTTACAATTTGGCCCTATGTTGCTAGGATAACAATGCAATTATCTTCTCTAAGATAAAAAATATATTGAATATCATTGAGAAATACATATGTTTTTTTGTTAATAAGGTAGATAGGAAATGTAGGGATACAATCAAGAGAGCCTTCTTTAGTCTCTATACTCACTTATATCTCCCTCTTCTACCTTTGTAATGTTCTCACTCAAACACAGTACTAAAATCAAAACCTTGCACTAGCTAGTTTTTAACATCCTCTTGAAACATCTATATTCTTCTCCCTTCTTATCTTGCACTTTCTCTGAAGAAGAATCTTCCATATATTAAAGATACACAAGAAATCCTATCTTTTAGGATCAAAAAACACTATTGTTGATCCCTATGAAAAGGAAAAGTTATTTCATGCTTTTAAAATTCCTCATCAATAAGATAATACATGATAATCACACTTATCATGGGAGCATTGGTTGCTTGGATAACATTATTAAAATGAATAAAATTATCAACTATGAGACTCTCTACATATCTAGTATAATATCCCCTATACATCTCAAGTTTCTCTTTAACATCTCCCAAGAGCTCTTGAAATAAAAAAAGAAGCATTCAGTATATCCTTAATGTATATAAACTTTGAAGAGTTTTCTATCAACAATTCTTATGAAACACAAAAACAACTTAGGTACATAAAAATCGTGTTCTGTAAGCTAGTAAGCCAGGAATTGAGTTATTGAAATGATCACTTATAGGGTTTGATTCATTGATTTATGGAGCATTAGGTGATGGATGTTGTGATTTTTATTGTAATGGTGTTCATGAGGCCTTTGCTTAACTTTGATGGAGATACAAGAAGCTTGTGTCTAAAAATTAATAGCTTATATACAATCCTACCCTCAAAAGTTTTTTTTTAAGTATTTAATAATAGAGCCATTGTTTTTATAACTTGTGCCAAAAGAGATATTTTTTAACCTAAAAAGAAAGCGCTTGCTTTTTTATTTTTAAAAAGGTAATTCTTCACATGTGAGGTTATTTTTGGGATCTAAAAATAGTGTTTAATGATACCACGTGCAATTAAACACCATTGTAATTAATCATTCAACCATTATTTTTCTCAATCTGGAATAAACTCCAACATTTCAATTCAACTTCCTAGTAAAAGCTTATTTTACCCCTTCGGAGACTCATTTTAAACCTAGCAAGCTCCTCAACTCTAGTAAGAATATCCTATCAAATCTCAATCATCTAAGGCAAACACTTCAAGACACAAGGTATGGGCCAAAAAACCTAATTTTATTAGTGTTATCGCATGAAATATGATCTTAGTGTATATATCTCCTTTCCTAATATTGCATATCGTGTTTCATATGTTGATTTAGGACATCTATAACCTTGTCTAATGAAACACAAATTTTGTTGGTTGGAGTTTGTCATAAAAGCTTAGTTTCATGTCTAACTCATTTTTGAAGGAACTATGCATGTCTTCAAGTGAAATGTGAGAGTAAGTGCTTACTTTGGCTTTGTCTACTTATTTTTCATGTTTCATACATTTTGTATCAATGTTTGGATTGATGTTGTATGAAACACAATTCTTGTAAATATATATTAGTTACAAGATGTTATATCAACGTTTTATATATCATTGTAGATATAATGGATAGTTTTTTACATTTGGTGACTTAAGCTATGGCTAGAACAAAAGCTACTACAAGGAAGCAGAAGCATGACGCTAAGAATATTGCCCAAATTCATTAGTCTTCCAAGCCATCCAAACCACCAACAAAGCATCAAAGGATATTTTCACAAGCTATGATGTCTAAGAGAGATCGGCTATAAAAGCTCTTAATCATGCAATTCCAAAGTTGCCATTTCAAAGGCTAGTTAGGAAGATATGTGATAGACAGTCTCAATAGTTCTGAGTGGACAAGGAGCGCTCTCAATTACATCTAGGAGACTACATAGGAGTTCTTGATTGAGTTTTTCACTATGCATGCATTTGTGTTGCCCATGCACATATGTCAATACTTATGGATAAGAATATGATTATCTTAAAAATGTTAAGATATAAATTCTCCAAGATTTTAGAGTCAATTCCTCTTACAAATGAGAAGACATATAATATTATAAATGTGCCATCATATAGAAAGAAAAAAGAAAGCATATCTAAATTACTGGAGAATATGCAAGACAGTATGAGAAGAAAAAAAATTACGAAGGAACAACCAAAGAAATGGAGGGACCATAAGAGAAAAAAACCATAAGAAAAGGAATCATCACAACTAGGGACACTAGAGGATTAGCTTTTTTATGTGCTTGAGGAGTTTAATCCAATAGGTTCCAATGTGTATCGCTTCTTACTTGGTGACATAAGCAAGAGAAATAATGTTGTTGATTTGGACTCAGAATATGTTCAAACCCTCAAGAATAAATGAAAAGAAGTAAATTACTATTTTTCTTGCTAGATTGAGGTATAACATACCCAAATTTGTTTATTCTTAAGAAAGACTTTTTTTAGTAATATTTTTTAATATACTTACTATCTTACTACTTTTACTAGGTGTATGATGCATGAACTCCCTTTTAATATACAACAAAAAATTGAGATTCTTGATAATCCTTCAATCTTCCATTAAATGAGGTTAAGTGAGCTTATAGTGTTTCACTCCAAAGATAGTACATTACAAAATAACATTGGACCAATAATCTTTTATTTCAAATGTGTAATGTTTTTCTAACTATTAATACAATAGTAACCATATGTAATATGTATGAGCAAACCTTTTCAAGTACATAATTATCAATTACATATAAGAATAACAAGGTGATAAGAAGGGCACACACAAGGAGAACATAGAGAGTATAAAAGTAGAGAAGAAAGAAGAGATACCTTCAACAGCTAAGGCAACCAAAGCATCAAAGAAAGATAAAAGAACTCCTAAAAAATATATTTCTCACAAAAAGAAATAGCCTTTGTATATTGTCTTATAAGACCTCATATATATAGATCATGAAGAAAGCAAATATAAATTTACTACAATATCGAAACTTGTATTTATATTAAAAGTAAATATATATTTTCTTTAATATCCTTGCACTATATATTTTTCTCTCTCATATTTGATATCTGCAAAAAAATTAGGATAGATGTTTAACATTGAAGAAACGAAATCATATATACATCTACTATATATAACTTGATATACAAACTTTTCCATTTGTTATTAAGTTGGAATACAAATGAGTATAGCCTTACTTGATATAGTATATATGATAATCTAACCTTTAAAATTATAATAATGTCCTCAATAAGCCAAACATCAAGTTTTACTGTAAGATCATTGTTAAAATCATCAAAATTCAGATCCAAAGCAACTAAACTACTGCCAATGTAATGTTATCTACTATAATAAAAGCTAAGGATGAAATTTTGAGTAGCAAGCATATATTTCCAAGCAACAATATTGATATATCTTACAAGATATATTGTCCTTCTATCCTGGTATCCCACCCCACATCAATAAATTGTGAAATGTAATCATATACCAATCTCCTGACTAGCAGTGTGGCCTTTGATCTTCTTATCTCAACATTGGAAAAGAAATCTTTAATTACATTAATAAGCATAAACAAAGTGATTTTACTCGGCCTACTTGAGATACTAGGTTTTAATACTCTCTGTATCTTAAGAAACATTTTACATCCATAGCTCTCACTCATGGTTGGAGTTGGCAAGGACCACTCAAGGCTTGTAAAATTAAGCAAAGAAAAAAGAGAGATTGCTTTCCATTGACAATGCAACATAGGGATAATAGTGTTATTAAAATTTATTATATTCTATGTGAGCTATATATTTCTCCTATCTTTGTATTCTCCAATTAAACCACGTATAATATCAATAATAGACTCGATTGACTATCATTCCTCAAAATAAAGACATCTATAAAATAATAAAATTTACCATAATAAAACTTAATGCCAATTTTAATTTTTAAAAACATTAGTAACAAAATACTCACAATTCAATCTATACAATGGAATATTTGAAGGTCCGAATTTTAAATGCAAACCTTTATGTATAGATACATGTACTAAAACTTCTTATGCTATGCTTGTTTACTCCAAATCTAAAATCTTGCATCCTACCTTTCCAAGGAGAGAGAAAATAGCTCTCACATCTCTCTTTTTCTATGTTTGTGTATTGCATGGTAATCCCTCGACCTTTGCTAATAATGATAAGAAGCTACTACCTTCTATCTATTTGGAATGCATTTAATACAAATATGTATGTTCCCTACCATTAATGAGGATAAAGATCAACTTTTTAAGGAGACCCAAGAGCTTGGGTACCTTATTAAAAGTTGAATTTCTATATCTATGGCAAAGAGGGAAAAGAGAGAAACAAACTATCCTAAGAAAGGAAAGAAAAGAACAAAATAATGAAGAGAGAAAAACTAAGCTTTTGGACCATTTGAGTTTTGATTCAATTATCATTATCATACAATTCTAGATGTCATTAATGTAAAGTGGCAAATACCCTATATCATTGTTGTAAAGGATAACATAATCACAATTACAATATTATAAAACTAAATATTCATAATAATTTTGTACTCATTTTAAAATGATTTGTTACTTTTGCAAAAATAGAATTTCAATTACAAAGACTTTGTGCCCATTGATCTAGAGCTCTCTAGCTCTCTACACCCTAAAAGATATTTTCAAGACCTCAAAACTCTCCAAATGCCAATGTCCAATGTTCCCATTGTGATAGCCCTCATTTTCAATCAAAATGCTTCGATTCTAAGAATATAATATACAACAATCATGGACGGTATGGCCACTCTACAACAACCAAGCTTCAAGCTCCCAATGGATTACCCTATCCCTACTTTATGTGCCAATTATCCATATCTAGCAAATAAAGGATTCGCTTACAAACAAGATACTCCATTAGCATTACATGCACCTCTCGATCAAAGACTCTTAGCACTCACAACAATTCATCAAGAAAATATGAGTCCACCAAGCTCACTCATAAACCATCCTCCTTGTGATGCTCATGCAAACAACCTAAATGGAAGAAAAATACATACAAACTCTTACATCACTTGCAACAAATAGGGTAATGTAGTCATGATGGACTATAAACTTGTCCCAATAATGGTATTAGGGCAAAGTTCCAAAGTCTTAGTTGCAATTTTGCAAGTCCCATAAACAAAATGACACTATATACTAGACCTGCATAATTGAATAGCCCCGTGATCTTAAACAGGTCACTATATTTCTGTATATCACTTTACTTTACGCATCCTCTAGACACCTTAATATTTCTGTATAGTACTTGACTTGCACGTCCTCTACACACATTACACCCTCCATTGGATAAGTAGCCTAGCCGAGTTTAGCTTATTTATAGATAAACTGAATAAGTGGGAACAACTGAGCTTCTGGTTAAAGTGGGCAAGTTACAACTTAAATTTACACCGTACACTACACCGTATTAGCACAGGAACTGACATCTCATTTAAAGCTCTTACTGATTATCAATATAGAACAGCAAATTGCGATAATGTTGAGCCACAACGCAGGCTTTTCTATATATCCTCAGCGTAGGAGGTAAATCAGCTTTCAAGCTAACAGTTCACAGCCAACCAACAGAGATTATTAGGGAACCATATATTATGACTGCAATTTGCTGAAAAAGCTTTCTATTACATAACATAAGCAGCAGAACACATTTACACCATATTATGTGATATTCCTATGTAAGGTTAAGAAGTAAACAGCTAGCCACTCAACTAACTTATAATTACCGATCATGCATGTCCAAATCTGTGCAAACTAAACCTGTTAAACAGCAATCATAAGCAGTGATTCCCTCACCACTGTGATTTGAGTCAGGTATAGCTTTTAAGACGAAGCACATGAGTGGGATGAGGGGAGTCGTGAGTTATTTTTCTTGGGACCTCAAAAGTACACACCACCACTCTGTCCATATAAATGCACTGTACACAACACCACTCTGTTCAAATGAATGAACTGTAAATCTACAATAGACTGATATCCCTGAAAATCCACATGGAGGACTAAAATTGTAAGTTCAAATCATACACCAAAGAAGCCTCGTGCATATAACATTTTTTTAATTCAATAGTGAGAACCCCCTGATTTCCCTTGAAACTTCTGATGATCAATGATGATACCCCCCAATTTCCCTTGAAAACTCTTTCGTTCAAGCACCAGATTTTTCTCACACAAGGACTGACAGCTTGAACAACACAATCCAAAGCATACCAAAACTTTTACTTACACTAATGAATGTAATGTACAGCTGCTTTTCCACTGTAAGAGCACTAGAAAACAACCAGTAGTGAGAACGCTGTGTAGATCAGGCCACAAGCATATGCCACTAGACTTCTATGTTGATCTGTATGAGGAGCAGCCGTGAGCAGGAGGTTTGTACATGCACGCGTGCACCAAACTATCGCAAGACCAGCCACCACGACAGTGGTAGGCCCACTGCGTGGAATGAAGAGGGAAATGGCCGAGAAAATCACCATAGGAGCAAGGCAGTAACCAACATAGCTAAGGCAGCTGTACAGCTTCATGCTGCCATCAGAGCCTGCCAGCAAATTGAAAACCAAATACAAGAAAACTGAGGCAACGGCCATCCATCCCAAGATGACACCGAAGTGAAGTTTCCCTCCTAGCAGCTGAAAGAGCCCAAACAGAAGGAACAGCAAAAATGGGCCGGAGAGATCTGCATCCTCATGGAGATCCACCTTCAGCCGTAAGGGGTTTAGCACAGAGAGCGTCTTCCAAAGCATGGCTGAGGTGTTGATGCCAAGCTCCTCGAGGAGAGGCGGCTCGTCCTCGAAAAGCCCCGAGTTCGGAAAGGTGCCTGCGGCAGAGGGGGGCGGAGCAAAGGACGACCGAGTGTACGATGCTGGGTCGAAGGACAAGAAAGGGAGGGTGCCAGTGCTACCGGCTGCAGCAGATCCGCCTGCAGCGAAAGACGATGAAGATGCCTGCATCATGGAAGGAGGCCTCATCATGGGGGGCTGGATCGGTTGGAACCCTGGCTTTCTCTGCTGAGGCAGGGTGATGCCGACATGAGATCCCGAAGTTTCTCTGTAGCCATTCATCTTCTAGTGCAGGGTTAGGGTTTCCTGGAGCTCTGGTGTGGGCGTGGGGTTAGGGTTTCCTGCTGCCGGCTCCCACGAACATCCGGAGATGGAGACCGACAAAGCCAGAACGAGCAACAGGAAAGCCGATTTATCGTTAGGAATGAGAAAATACGCAGAGATAGAAAACCACCAAACCCCGGGGCATCCAACGAACGCAGCTCTGCTTCAAAGGCTCGCCGCAGGTTGGGAAAACGCCGAACCTGCCAGCACACACAACAGTATCGTCGTGTGGTATATAATTGACAAACGGAGAGTCTAGAGAGTAAGTCATTCTTGGGCTGCACGGTGCTGTGCTGCCTCGTCTTTTGGCACGCCCAACAAAGTATCCACTGCACACCACACGGATTATGGGTCTTCCTCCCTTTTCCCATGCACATGGCGATCGAACCATGGTCATCTCCGGGCGTTGCCGTGGTTTTGGTATTTGGTGACATTGGACACTCCGGGCTCCGGCCGTTACCGTGGTTTTGGTATTCTTGTGACATTGGACTCGTCACTCTCCCCATTAATTACAAGGAGATTCTGTGTTAACCCCACTCACTATGGCATCCCACATGGTAGCAGCACGAAAGACGAGTGGTAAAAAGTTGCCTCTAGTCACAACCCTAGTTGGGGATGCTGATTAGTGAGGCCATTGCATCGTTGTAGTCATATCACCTCATCGTGATCTCTCCCACAATTCCCCTTATATGCTATGTGCTCTTGAAAGTTGCAACTCCCCTTGCATGCCATCTTGCAACCTCAAATGTCGTCTCTATTGAAATTGTTCCTACAACATCATCATTGGGGCTAGCATTCCTACAATCACCTCTACCTACAAATCACATGGTCGGTCCAATTGGAGTGCACATTGTGGCCTCTTCCTCTATAGCATCCTCAGTGCCTATAACAAGATTGTTGAACACATCCTTGTGCAACAAGTCTTGGTGCCATCCAGTTAATTTAATTTCATTATTATCATAAGTTGTAGAACTTAATAGCAATTAAATCATTGGATCTAATCAATTTGCATATAAGAAGGAAGTTCCATTTGGTAATCCATCATCTAGCTCAAATATGGGCCTCCTTGGCATTATAGCTACCATTTCACTTGGCACTATCTGCAATATCTATCAATAGACACATAATGTTTTAGGAAATATCAAATAATTGTTCCTTGTGTGCAACTTACATGAAGTATATATCGACTATTTTAGCATTTATACCTAGCAAATTCTCCATTGTTCATACTAGAGCAACATAGATTTCCATGTGCAACACGTGGCTAAAAATCAATCATATACCACTTGGCTCGATGGGATTGCAAAGCCGCTAGAGGAATGAACATCTTATTTATAATCTCCAACATGGCTTTGGGTACGAATAGTCATCCGCACTAGGGCTATTTGATACATCAATGGGAATCTCTCTCTCAATGGATAACCTCCTCATCTTCGATTTGTCATTAAGAGGAAAGCAATGGTGGGATGGGGAGTTAACTACGGAATGCAAGAGCATGAAAGAGAGAGAGGGAGAGAGTTGGGGGGGGGGGGGGGGGGGGAAGAGAGCACACTATAGTTTTTAGTGGGTACTCAGTTATTCTTAGTTTCCATTATCTTCACTTATATATCATTGTATAGTGTGTACTAATCCAATCAATGCCTATTGGCTATCCTTTGCCAATTGGCCTTTACACCAACAACCTCCCACTTAAAGTATGGACCTTAATAAGCTCAATACACTTTTCTTCAAGTATCTCCCTAATGAAGTAATATTTCACCTCTATATGATTTGCCTTTGCATGAAAGACAAAATTTCGTACCAATTGGATGGCACTTAGACTATCAAAGTGCAAAGTAGGCACCTCTCCTACAATGCCCAAATCTCCCACTAGATGAGTTAAGCCATATAGCTTCCTTCCATGCCTTAGTAGCTATAGCATAGTCAATCTTAGTGGTAGATAAAGCCATACATAGTTGCAATCAAGAGGCCCATGAGGTTGCATTACCTATGAATATAAAGACAAAACCTATTGTAAACCTCCTAGAGTCTACGTTCCCTCCAAAATTAGCATCTGCATATCCAAGAATGAATATATCCTTCTTTCTAAAGCATATGCACATAGATCTACTACCATTTGAGTATCTTATGATGCTTCTCACTATTTTCCAATGCTTTTTGCCAAGGTTTGCCATATACCCACTAACCACTTCCATTGCATAGGCAACATTTGGATGAGTAGCATACATCAAATTACCAATTGTAGATACATAAGGAACCTTGGCCACTGCAGCCTTCTATTCATCTGACTTACGGCTGTCCTCTTAGAGGTAAGTTTCAAATGTGAATGAATGGAACATCAATATAGCATTTCCCATCTCCATATTGAAACACTCTAGTATTTTTTAAATGCACTCCTTTTGAGACAATTAGAGACTCTTATTGTCTCTATCCTACATAATATGCATGCTACGAATATAACCAGCATTCTCCAAGTCCTTCATGTCAAAAGTTTCATGATCTTTTCTTCAAAGTATCCACATCCATTAGAGACTTTCTAGTAATTAGCATGCCATTCACATAAAGAGTCAATATATATAGTACCTTCTTAGTTTCAATATCCCAAAGACGATAATCCATGTCACCTAAATCACCATATCCAAGAAAGATGCACTTCTTGGATTTAGGACAAAGCTTTTCTTCCTCATCCTTAAAAATATGCATGTATGCCTCATGTCCAAACACTGGCAAGTGATCATAGGAAGGTCTCTTGCAATACCACATCTCCTCTAGAATCCTTCCATCTAATGGCTTGCTAGGTGACGTGTTTTTCGAGTGAACAACTCTCTTAATAGCTTTATCCCAAAGACCATGTGTGAGATCCTCATTAGGTATACTATACTATGGATTCTCTTTTAAATTGTCATATTCAATTTTTAACCACCTTATTTTGGGCAAGATTTTCTAGAGCTATTAACTCTCTCTTCATGCCATGTATATCCAAAACTTTTGAACAATGTGAGAGATATACTCTCCACCATTATGAGTTCATAAGCATTTTGATTTCTCTCCTAATTGATTTTCAAAATAAGCCAAGAACTTTTATAAGGAATCAAACATATCACTCTTCTTATGAATGAGAAACACCCATACTTTCCTAGTGGCATCATCAATGATGGGACCTAAAATGGGTTGACACTGGCTATGGCACTAGCTGGACCTCATGCACAAAACAGACAACCCCACCACATGGCCTCACGGGCCAGGAGCATCTGTAATACACTAATGTATACTAGATAGACTTAATTATGTGTTTGTAGCTGATATGTAGTCCAACGTTTACCTTCTCTTCTCCTCAGAGGGAGATCCCATAACATATAGGCATAGTGCCTTGTCACACAAACATTAGAAAGCTCCCCTCGGTTGATTGACATGGCTCCACTGCAACTCTCCTACACCTGCGGGATTGGCCCCAAGATGCATTGCTCTAACATATAAGACATAACGCACAAACTCCACTCTTTTCTTGTTTTGTACGATCTAGGAATATATAAATCCTCACTAAACAGTCCCAAGGAAAGCGTACAATTGACCTACAACAAAGGCTCCTTTCCACTCAGCATATAAGTCATGTCCTACGAAGATAATTGCTACGCAATCCAGGACTGATACCATGCCATGTGTCATGCATAGTGCATATGATCCTAGTGCACAAACAATATTTATCCAATTAGCCTTTTGTGATGTGGAAAAAACAGCCCTTTCATGATTTTCACTAAATGTATGCTTCGATGTATGGGGAGTAGCACCGATTTCTCATGCTACTAGCCCCTTAGACTCAATTATCGCAATTCTAAATGGAATGCACAATCAAATGTTTCAAAAATTCAAACCTTCTCAGCCCTCTTTAACTCTTAACCTCACCCTTTCCCTCTAATGTTTAGGTTATGCTGCGTTGCATAGGTGTAGGGTATTATTTTGTATGTATTTTTTGCATTAAACGGAAAAAACATGAACTATAACACATAAACAAAGCCGAACTAAAGCCAAACTTCATGCCTCAGCTTTGTTATATAGTCACAACCACGAATCATAATTTTTTAGATTTTTATAATGCCAAAATCCTATTTTCTCCCATTTTTAGCTATTTTTCTCTATTTATTTGTGCATAAAAATAGGTTATTTTCTGATTTGTGATTAGTGACTGATTATGACACCTGAAAGATGTTTTTTCTCAAAATTTTATCCCATGCGCATCTCTTTTCCCCACCCGAAACCAATAAAACCTTCATTTTTATACTAAAAATGCGCTTTTCGGACCATAATTTAATTGTTAAGACTATTTATCATTACAAGTCTGCAAATTTTTTAATGCACAACCCTCAATCATAGTACAAATAAGATCCAAACAAATTTTTGTTCCATATGAATTTCATTTAGACCATCAAACATAAAAAAAGAAGTAAATTTCCTTTGTAAAAATGAGGCATACCGCTTATTTGCAGGTTGCGGGTTTTATAATTAAATTTTTTGGGTTGCCAATGGACCGAGCAGTAGCAAACCTTCAATGCTGAACATCTCGCCTCAGCCTCCTCTTGATCTTGGAGCAATCCGGGCAAGTATCCTTCAATCGGTCTTCATTCTTCTTCATGGGCATGAATTGCCCCTTAAGGGGAGAGAGAGAGGGAGGAGAGAGAAATACTGATTTTCATTCTCTCAGCATAGTACATCATTTCTTGATCAAATTGCGGTGATGGATGGCGAAGATTAGATGTAGTGTAGGTCTAGGAGGATTCCCTCTCTTCCTATTTGATAAAAAATGGCCAATCATTGCCAAAATGGGAGGCGCCGAAAAAAACACACACACCCCCCACGTCATTTCATTTTGTGGGCTTTAAGCCCAAGATTAAGCATATCTAGTTCATGGCTTTGAGCTTTCACACTTCTGGCAAGTGGTTTTTTCAGTTTTGAGGGGGCAAACGGTCTTGGAATCAAAATCTGTCTAGACGGGGACATCTTCGGGGCATCAAAATTCATCATCCTGGCCTTTGTCACACTCTTTCCGGCTTCCAAATCCAATAGCTACTTCACAACCCCAAACCTTGCGGGGATTAAATGGGGGGTTTCGCAAGGCGATGAACAACTGCTCAAGGATTTTGCTTTCTTTCCTTTTCTATTTTTATAGGGGTTAGAACCCCTTTTTACACACCTATGTATATTCATAGATTTTCTTTCGGATATTTGGGTTTTTGTTTTTTCCCCTTTCGGTTAGTTTTAGTAGGCTTCTTTAACTGCCCCACACTAACAAGACCTCCTAGAACATCCGCTTAGCAGGTCAGCAGAACAGGGTCACTAGAACTCCCGTCCAAAACAGGCCTTTCACTGCTTGACAATGCCTTTGCAGGAGACAATGACTACTCAGACCTCCCACAGACATACATAACCTAAACATGGGACTTCATGCCTTGGTTGACGGTCCCCAACAAACAGAAAGAGAGCACCCTTACATACACATGTATCATTATTTGCTTAAGGAAAAAAGACTTGGAAAGGGGACAAAACCACCTGGAATGGCCATAAGAAGCTTCTTCACAGCAAAGACTCCCACTAGCAACTTCGTCAACATGTATGGTGCAATCACTAAAACATCAAACCATTAAATGTACATGCACCAAACAGACATAGGGCCCTCTTGGCCTAAAGAAATAGCACATTTCACTCCAAAACTAACTGGCCCTCTTGGCCTAAAGAAATCAAACCTTAAACTACAAAACTGACTAGCTCTCTTGGCCTAATGAAATCAAACAAAACAACACATATAGATCCCGCCTTGGAAGAAGGCAGATATACCAAAATATGCTCTATTCCAAGGGGAAAAATTAGGGCTCGTAGGCCTAGACTAAATGCATCAAGTTGTGATCCATCCCTCCTGCATATATAGCAAGAGGCATACGCATAACATGTCGTCTGACCAACCTATGGGTCCAAGATAGTAGTGGTAGATGGGTCTCAGCTACTCTTCGCATTACCCATATCAACCATCACCTGCCATATAATGTGTGGTCTGATAAAACTCCCCACAAGCGACCAAGTCCTGTCTCATTATCAATAACAACATCCGAACTAGGACGACAGTTGAAGAAGAGGTCCTCCTCATAAGCGAAATTGGCTAATGAATCCGCAAACTGATTCCAATAACGTGGAATCAACTGAAGAGAGACGCTCTCAAATTTGTTAAGTAGGGTTATAGCAGTTCAATGATACATACAAAGGATGGGATTCCGGACTGTATATGTCCCATTTAATTGATTTACGATTAGCTGGGAATTCCCTTTTACTAACAAACGCCAAAGACCACCTTTGTTGGCAGTATTTAGTCCTATAATCAAGGCTTTATACTCTGCCATATTGTTAGTGAATCCTACCCCGAGATAAACAGCTAGTTTCATTGTAACTCTACGTCGGGGATCTCAGATAACTACTCCAACACTCCCTTTTTTATTGGGGCCCCTGGACGCTCCATCAAAGTATAATGTGTACGTCCACAATGGTTTTACACAGCTAGCCATCAAGAACTTCCCCTATTCGTAATTATGATAATCAAAATTCAACATATTTAGAGGGTGAACTGACGGCTCCATCCCACCTTCTTCATTAAACTCAATAGGGATGCTTGTCAGGATTTGTAAACAGTGATGGCAAAAAACTTTTAATGTTCACACAAAGGTACCGTCTTCTTGCTCAATCACTTTGTACCCTTTGCTCCACCAAATAAGCTTCCCTTGATGATACCTTTGCTCTAGATATGGGTGCTCCAAATAAGGGATTAACTGCCCTATCAACCATTTTAAGATCTCCGGCAGGTCTCAAATCAACCCCAGCATGGACATGCAATGCATTTAGCGCGTTAGCATGCTAAAAAATAATAAGGTTTAATCTTATTAAGATTAACCTTATTTTTAAATTCCACTCCTTGTAGATCAGCTAATAAAGCCGTGGACTTATTTTTACCTATCCTAACTATCTTGTAAGGGCCATCCCATCTAGGTTCCAACTTCCCTGGAAATAGCTCGCTACGTGCATCGTAGTATAGAACTAACTGTTCTTTCTTAAAGGTGTATTTCTTTGCTTTTAGATCATGTAACCGCTTCATCCGACACTTAGCCACTTCCTGTGCAACAGACTCTGCAATTTAAGCTCATCTAAGTGGGTTATAGTCGTAAATTGCTCGAATAGGGCATCTTCATCACCCAAATAATGATTGATTGCGAATCTTATGGTCGGCAACTCAATTTCCAAGGGCAAGACACACTCCTCCCCATAAACTATTTTAAATGGGGTGTGGCCAGTGGCTCGTTTAAACATTGTGTTATACGCCCAAACCACCATATATAATTTTGTATCCCAGTCCCATTTCTTTTTGCAGATTATCTTGGATAGGATACCCACAAGCTACCTATTGGTACTTTCAACTTGTCCGAATTATAGGGAGTCGCCTTATTGTGCTTAATTTTCCAAGTTTTAGTCAAGCTTTTAATCACCTTATTCAAAAATTGAGTTCCACGGCCCGATACTATTTCCTTTTGCAGACCAAAATGACAAATAATCTGCTTAATTAGGAAATTGACAGTCTCTTTTGCATTGTCTTGCCTCGTTACCCGTGCTTCTGACCACTTTGTAAAGTAATCAATGGCTACTATAATGTATCTCTTTTGAGTAGTAGACAACGGAGTAAGGAGACTCACAAAGTCGATGCCCCACTTCTCAAATGAAAGAATAGCCATAATAGGTGTAAGTGGTGGCTTCCTATTCTCTCTACTGTCATGTCTTTGACATATATCACATCTCTTAACATACTCAAATGAATCTTGGAAGATGGATGGCTACCAATATCTAGCTCTTAAAGCCTTATGTGCCGTCACCCGCCCATCAAAGTGCCCTCCATAAGCAGAGTCATGGCACTCCTCCAAGATAAATGGAAACTCGTCAAGCATCACACATCAGTGATAAATATCATTGACACCCTGCCAATATAGTGTTCTTGCGATTAAGGAAAATTTCAATTCTTGTTGTTTAATTTTTCTATTCTTGGATTTGGATAAAGTAGCTCCAGTCTCTCCCGTAGATAAATAGTGTGTTATAGCAGCATACCAGGAGGGAATAGACATCGTATCAATCTTGAACAAAGTTTCCATATCACTTCCTTCATCCATGACCTCTTTGGGCTCTCCGAAATCCACAAGACATTCTACAATGCCCTGTAGCGTAATCAAACTCTTGCAAAGTGATTAACCACTTTGCTAAACGATCTGATGGTTGTAATTTATTCAACAATAATTAAAGCCCTTCCGCCTTTGTATTAAAAAATACATTCTCATAGAGAATGTAGTGCCTAAACTTTTTGGTCGCAAATACCATCGCAAGGCACAACTTCTCCATATAGGTATAGTTAATTTCCAAAACTCCCAACTTTCCACTAGCAAAAGCTATTGGATGGTACCACTTTTCCTCCCAAATTTGGGATAAGTAGCAGTTGATACTATGCATAGTGGTTGCTATAAATATATAGAACATGTCGCCCCTTTTAGGTGCTTTTAAAACAGGTGCTTTGGCAAGCTCCTGCTTCACATCGTCAAAAGATACTTTGCAAGCATCATTCCATGTAAACTGACAATTGAAGGACAATCAATTGCCTTTCTCTTGTGGTGGGTGCCCCAAGTCATCAATAAATACTTTCAATTCCTCTGGAGAGATGTCACCAAAGGTCTTGTCGACTATTCTTTGCCAGGAACCAGGTGCATTACATAAACCAAATGTCATCACAGGGTACACAAAGATACCAAAGATAGTGATAAATGTCATTTTAAGCTTGTCTTGCTCAACAATTGCCATTTGATTGTACCTGCAAAGCAATCCATGAACGAATATACTCCCCTATCCGCTAATTGATTCAAAATTTGGTCAATAAAGGGCAATGGATAGTAGTCCTTGACGGTTTGCTTATTTAGCTCTCTAAAATCTACACAAAGCCGGATTTGATTATTCTTCTTCTTTCTAATCACAACTAGTGAACACCATTTAGTATGCTGAACATGGAAGATCAAACCCGCTTTTCACAACTTTTGAAGCTCCTCAAATAGCCTGTCCCTTAATTCAAAAGACATATGCCTTACTTTCTGACGTACAGGACTGGTACCTTCCTTTACAAGAATAGTATGCACAACCAAACTTGGGGGAATGCCCCTAAGTTCATCATACCTCCAAGCGAAAATGTCAAGGAACTCCTGAATCAGGGACACATAGTCCTCTCTCTCTTCCGAACTGAGCAGGGAACCTAATTTAATTGGCTGCAAATCATTAGGCACACCAAGGTCCCCAACTCAATAATGTATGTGTCTCTTATTCGATCTTGAGGCTCTATCGGCTCATTCAATGTTATCTGACAAATGTCCTCTATAGTGGACCCTTCTTTAGATCCATTGCTCGATGACGTCTCACTACCAGATGGATCATCTAATGTTTCTAGTTTAGTAGAGGATAAAGGAGCTCTCTCACTCTGAGGGGACTCAGGGTAAGCATTCACTATTACACGATTGGCACCTCTCCCTAGAATCACTCGACCAGTGGGTATATCGATTTGACAGTCTGTTCATAAGATCCATGGCCTACCTGGAAAAACTCGATAGTTATGACGTCCTGCAAACCTTATCACCCTAAAGTCCAGATAGCATTCCACGCTTGCAACTGTAACGTGGACTTTAGTGATGCAATCTTCTGGTTGTCTTAGACTGTCATCCGCCATCCTAAGAAGTGTAGAGCTATCTTTTTGAATTTTGAGACCTAGTCCTCCATCAAGTCTGAACTCATGATATTGATGGAGGATCCAGTGTCCACAATAGCATGCTCTACTAATATTCCATCCACGTATGCTGGAACCCTAGGGCAATGCTTTTCAGCATGATCGAACCAATCTTCTCCCACTCTAGCTATGCCAAAGGTTCTACAAATATTGAATATGCAGGATTTTCTTGAATTCCTCGCGTATTCCTGGAGAAAGTTTGATTAATTACAGGAGATTCATGTATGGTTTAACTTTGCAAAGAGAACTTGCTAGATCAAAGTCGTGGTAGTTAGCCAAAGTTCTCTTCTCGCGCCAAACCATTCTCTCCTTTGGTCTTTGGACCGGATTTAGTGCCTCTTTTTTAACTTTTACCTTCTATCTCGGAAATTCCTTATCCTTATCGAGATCGACTTTACTATCAACAGGTCTTAAAGGTCCACCTTCCATATTAGGATTCAGAACTTGCTTTCCCCTAGCGTCTTGCTTAGAGTTTCCCTCGCGACAGGTTTTACAGTTCCTTTGTCACCCTCTTTAATCTTTTGACCTCTTGTTACTGCTCGTAGATTAGAAGTTTCAATGTCATTGACGCATACATCCTCAATAAGGCTGACTCCACTGCCATGAGGCAACTCCTCTACGATAGCCTTTCCTCTTTGCAGTATTTGTCTTGGTCCCTCATCTTGCTGGAGATTATTCCATTGTGCACAATGGTTAACTAGACCTGGCAGTTTACTTCCTTGTTGGAGAGAACTAATCTTACTCCAACAGGTAGCAGCTAAGTGGCAAGACTTCCCACAAATATTAAATTTGACATTCGGACAATTCCTAGGGAGATGTTGGCGACCACACCACTTACAACTGAATCTTGAGGGGGCACCCTCTTCAGGGCGTCGACTCCCTATCAAATTCTGCTGCTTCTTAAGAAAATTAACATCCACAACTATTTGTTTATGTTGTTCAGAAATCATATCGGTGTAGTGCTTCATCATGTCTTTAACTTCGCCAAGGACATTAGAGGCACTCGACTCATAGCCGCGATCATCTATCTGTCGTCCCATCGACCTAACTACTTGATTAGGAATTGGCTGCGGACCTACTAGGACAACATTAGGATTCGTTATTTGGCCTCCACCATGTAGTGGCCCATTTGACTAGCCAAAGGCATAGTCATGCTATTGGGAGGAGCTGGTAACATAGGGAGATTCGGCATGATACTCCCACTGCCATTCACATTTGACATGGGGTCTCCTTGACTCCCATTGGTTAGTGCCAAATTATTACCATTCCAATTTATCCTTGCTGCATAAGCTTCTTGCAAGCGCGACTCTACTTCTTCTGCTTGCATAATAGTAGTGCCAATGTCAGCAAAAGCAACACTACTAAGCTGCACGTGGATATTGAAATCCAATCCACCATGTAGGAAATATTGCAACTGTGCAGCCGGTGGAATGGGGATATAAGTATTAAGTTTGTGAAGAACTTGCTTTAGCTTCTTGGCATAAGCCTGGACATTCTCATTTGGCTCTTGGCATGTTACATTCAAGACACATAACCAATATTGTCCACCTCTCTCAGGAGCAAACTCTCTACGGAAGGCCGTGAAGTATTGATCAATGCTAGTTATGGTTCCGGCCTCTAGATCGTGATACCATACTGCTGCCCTTCCTTTTAACGTCATGTTGAAGAACATCATTAGATGTCCTTTGTCTTGGATTCGATAGTTGAACATGAGCATTTGAAACTCCTTAATATGGATTTCTCCATGGGTTGTGCCATAGCCACAATCGGATTGACAATAGGAGTTTGTGTAGGTAAAACTACACCCCCACTTGAAGCGGGTTGATTGACTGGAAGTGGGAAAGTGCTAAGACTTCCACTTGCGCTCAAAGCTACTTATGACACTTAGGTTATTAGAACCATTGCTGCTTATGCGTAATGGGCTACTTCTTTGAGGGGAATAACACTTTACAATCTCCAACCGCTGTCTAGCCCTCTCAGCACGTTCCGCTTTTTGTATTTCGGCTTGATGGTTCTTGTCAGAGGACACAAACTAACTATTTGGTCCCTAGAAACCATAGAATCGGAACTACCACTTGTTGGCGGCTCTCGGCAAATGCACCACTGATGGGACCTATAATGGGCCGGCACTGGCTATGGCACTAGCCGGACCTCATGCACAAAACAGACAATCCCACCACACAGCCTTGCGGGCCAGGAGCATCTGTAATACAGTAATGTACACTAGATAGACTTAATTATGCATTTGTGGCCGATATGTAGTCCAATGTTTACCTTCCCTTCTCCTCAGAGGGAGATCCCATAACATATAGGCATAATGCCTCGTCACACAATCATTAGGAAACTCCCCTCGGCTGATTGACGTGGCTCCACTACGACTCTCCTACACCTCTGGGATTGGCCCCAAGATGCGTCTCTCCAACATATAAGACATAACACACGAACTCCACTTTTTTCTTGTTTTGTAGGATCCAAGAATATATAAATTCTCACTAAACAATCCCAAGGAAAGCATACAATTGACCTACAGCAAGTAAAGGCTCCTTTCCACTCAGCGTATAAGTCATGTCCTAGGAAGGCAATTGCTATGCAATCCATGACTAATACCATGCCATGAGTCATGCATAGTGCATATGGTCCTAGTGCACAAACAATATTTATCCAATCAGCCTTTTGTGATGTGGAAAAAACAGCCCTTTCATGATTTTCACTAAACATATGCTTCGATGTATGGGGACTAGCACCGATTTCTCGTGCTACTAGCCCCTTAGACTCAATTATTGCAATTCTAAATGGAATGCACAATCAAATGTTTCAGAAATTCAAGCCCTCTCAGCCTTCTTTAACTCTTAACCTCACCCTTTCCCTCTAACGTTTAGGTTATGCTGCGTTGCATAGGCGTAGGGTATTATTTTTATGTATTTTTTGCATAAAACGGAAAAAACATGAACTATAACACATAAACAAAGCCAAACTGAAGCCAAAATTCATGCCTCAGCTTTGTTATATAGCCACAACCACGAATCATAATTTTCTAGATTTTTATAATACGAAAATCCTAATTTTTTCTATTTTTAACTATTTTCTCTATTTATTTGTGCATAAAAATAGGTTATTTTTTGATTGGTGATTAGTGACTGATTATGACACCTGAAAGATATTTTGTCTCAGAATTTTATCCCATGCACATCTCTTTTCCTCACTCGAAACCAATAAAACCTTCATTTTTACACTAAAAAGGCACTTTTCGGGTCATAATTTAATTATTATGACTATTTATCATTATGGGTCTACAATTTTTTTAATGCACATCCCTCAATCATAGTACAAAAAGGATCCAAATAAATTTTTGTTCCATATTAATTTCATTTAGACCATCAAACATAAAAAAGGAGTAAATTTCCTTTGCGAAAATGAGGCATAACGCTTATTTGCGTGTTGCGCGTTTTGTAATTAGTTTTTTCAAGTTGCCAATGGACCAACCAGTAGAAAATATTCAATGTTGAACATCTCCCCTCAGCCTCCTCTTGATCTTGGAGCAATCCGTGCAAGCATCCTTCAACCGGTCTTCATTCTTCTTCATGGGCATGAACTGCCCCTTAAGGGGAGAGAGAGGGAGGAGAGAGAAATACTGCTTTTCATTCTCTCAGCATAGTACATCATTTCTTGATCAGATTGCAGCGATGGATGGTGAAGATTAGATGCAGTGTAGGTCTAGGAGGATTCCCTCTCTCCCTGTTTGATAAAAAATGGCCAATCATTGCCAAAATGGGAGGCGCAAAAAAAAAAGCACCCCCCCCCCCCACGTCATTTCATTTTGTGGGCTTTAAGCCTAAGCTTAAGCTTTTAAACCTAAATTATCTAGTTCATGGCTTTGAGCTTTCACACTTCCGGCAAGTGGTTTTTTCAGTTTTGAGGGGGCAAACGGTCTTGGAATCAAAATCCGTCTAGACAGGCGTCTTCGGGGCATCAAAATTCATAACCCTGGCCTCTGTCACGCTCTTCTCGGCTTCCAGATCCAGTAGCTGCTTCATAACCCCAAACCTTGCGGGGATTAAATGGGGTGCAAACGGGCTCAGATTGACGAACCAAGACTTGCGTTGGATTCCTAACGTCGAAATGCATATAGAAAAACTCCAGCTCGCCATCCGACACTGTTGAATTTTCCATGAAAAATCGCTCATTGATGCCTCCCAACTTTGCTACTTCAAAAAGTCTTCAAGTGCTTCAAGGAGGGCACAAAGTCGGCTCCTTAAATGTAGCTCTCAATCAATGAAAATGGCAAAGTAGGATGCTCCATCCAAGGAAACTATAGGCATAGGCCCATATACATCACTATGTATCAAGTCCAAATATTTTGATCATATAGTACCAATCTCCTTCTTAAGTGAAACTCTAGTTTGCTTGCCAAACATGAAGTGCTCACACATTCCAAGATTAGAAAAGTTAACAAATGGTAAGTATTTGCAAATCTAAATGATATATCATTCTAGTAATAGATATATAGCCTAAATGATGATGCTAAAGAGATATAGATGGTGATACCTACAATACTGTCTTTCACACCACATACAGACAAAGAATACAATGTCCTAAATTTTGGCCCTTTAGCAACTATGAAATACCTAATACATATTTACCATGCATGATTACCCAAAATAACAAAGGAAGCTTGAATGCTCAACCTCATGAAGACAAAACTTGACTTGTTGTGCTCTTAACTGCAATCACGAGTTCCCACAATTGCAAATTTGATACTAGTTAAGAGGGAAGCAATGGTGGGATATAAAGTTAAAGCTATGGAGTGCAAAGAGGGTAAAAGAGAGAGAAAAGACATAAGATAGTTTTTAGTGGGTACTCAATTATCCTTATTATATATGATTGTGTAGTGTGTATTAGTACAAGGGTGTCTACTTGGCCTTTGCTCCCAACACATGTTGGTCATGGTGTATACACTCAAATTCTGTGGAACAATAATGAGAAAGGGTTCAATTTAACCAAATGTTGTTATCTTAATTGATTCCTTTTCTTTGTCAATTTCCTATCCTTTTACCATTGCTTTGATATCACATGTGAGATGCCTCCTCTAAAATCCCAAAGGAGTCCTCTAGTAGTTGATCATTGAAACTCAAGCCCATGTCCTCACTATCTAATCTTCTCTCGGGAAATGGGAGACAGTTGGGCAAAAAAATTATAATTCTACTTCATAGTGGTAGTTTGGAATGGTCACCCCTAATAGCACTCTAATACCTACTTAAGAAGGGTCACTTCCCAACCAATCAAAGGTGAGAGTGGGTTAACACTACACATAGTTCAAAGAGGGTTGAGCTATCTTTTGAACTTCCACAACCATTAGGACCAGTAGATTCTCTGGTCCCCTAAACGATATTAAGTTGATTCTATTCTATCAACTTGGGTGGTCATGTTCTAACAACTCTATGTAGTGTGTAGCCTTGATGGGTTTCTTTTAGTTATCTAATTAAGTAAGATATGCTACCATATTATTTGGGCATATAAAAACCATCTCCATTTATTAATGTTGAGAAAGCTTCAATGGAGCTTCTGTGTAGAGATGCACATTGAGAGAGAGAGAGAAGAGATAGAGACACACGATTTGTGGTACTAAAGAGTGTACCTCAATAATGATTTTGGATAGGTATATGTACTATATACAGCCTAGCCCTTACGGGTGGACATGGGCACTGCCCTTTATCCCAACAACCTCCCCTCTAAAGGTAATGTGCCCAAAGGTAGAGGAAAAGAATTAGCTAAGTCTAAGCATGTACAAAGTTGAAGAGACCATACCTATCCAATACCCATCATCTACTGGCAATGGGAAAACCTCTCTATTGGAAGACCCTTCATGAGAAGGTCTGCACGGCTATCATTAGTGTGCACCTTGACCAGCTCAGTGCTCTTAAGTCAAGTACATCTCTGAATGAAATGATACTTCACTTGTAAGTGTTTTGTCTTTGCATGAATCTATGCTAACATGATAGCACTCTGATCTATCACAGTGGAGAACATGAACCTCAGTAATCCCAAGCTCAGCAACCAAACATGACACCCATAAGGCCTGTTTGCACGCCTCAATGGCAGCCACATACTCTGCCTCCATAGTAGATAGCACAACACCAACACACTTCTGCAGCTTGGATATCCAAGAAATAGATCCTCCTGTGAAGATAAACACATACCCTGAATGGGACTTCATGCAGTCCGCATGTCCAGCATAGTCTGCATCCATAAAGCCAATGACAAATGCCTTCTGCTTACCAAAGTAGATGCACAAATCCTTTTTGCCCTTGAGGTATCTCATAATACCTTTCACTGCTTCCCAATGCTTCTTGCCAGGGTTTGCCATATACCTGCTAACCACTCCCACTACAAAGGCAATGTCTAGACATGTAGTAACCATGACATACATCAAACTACCAATGGCTAAAGCATACGAAATCTTGGTCATTTTAGCCTTTTTATCATCAGATGTAGGGTTATCCTTTACACCGAGTTTCACATACGGAGGCAATGGAAATATGATTGCTTTCCCTCCCTCCATATTGAAATGCTACAAAATCTTGGATATGTACTCTTGCTGAGATAGATAGAGTAATCCCCTCGATCTATCTCTAAGTATCTGCATCCCAACGATGTGATTGGCATCACCAAGATCCTTCATGTCAAAGCTACCATGAAGACTTTGCTTCAATGAATCCAAAGTATGAGTATCCCTGCTAGCAATCAACATGTCATCAACATATAGAACCAACATAATCAGGCTGCCATCTGTTGCCTTCTTAGTGTACAAGCAGTGATCAACTTGACTTCTATGAAATCCCTAAGACTTCAAGAAACTATCAAACTTATGATACCATTCCCTCGGTGCCTGTTTTAGCCCATACAAACTCCGTTTCAGTTTACAGACCATTGTCTCTTCGCCTTTGTAAAAATGCGCTCTTTACATCCATTTGTATGAGCTCCATATCCTCAGCTGCAACCAAGCCCAAAATGGTTCTCAAGGTAGTCATCTTGACTATAGGAGAGAAGATCTCATCAAAGTCAATTCCATGTTCCTGCTTGTACCCCTTTACAACCAATCTTGCTTTGTACTTTGGTGAGGAGCCAGAAGTGACCTTCATCTTGTAAAACCACTTACATGGAAGAGTTTTCAACCCTTTAGGCAGCTGCACCAAGTCCCAAGTACCATTCTTATCAAGTGATTGCATTTCCGACAGCATGGCCTTGAATCACTTATTGCTATCTAGTCTAGTCATTGCTTCCTTGAAGCATGATGGCTCACCACAATCTGTCAACATGACATAATCTGCAGCATATTGCACACCAGGAACAAACTTGTCAGGTGGTCTCGATGGTCATCAACCTACGGAGTGAAGGCTCGGCATTTTCTGCCTACAAATCTACATTTACAAGTTGTTGTCTTGAAATACGGGCCTGTAATTCTGCATATACAGGTTGTTGTCTTGAAATTCCAGCATGTTTTTCTGACAGTTCAGGTTGTCCTGACTGCATGTTTTCAGGTTGAAACTGTGATGTGTCATGGGCAATACCTTGCTAGTCATTTCCAGCACCATTTCCTGCATTTTCAGGAGTATTTACAACAAGTATACGCTGATGTCCACTAAGCACAAATGACTATCTAAAAGGTGCATCCTCCTCCCTGAAAACAACCCTCTTGACTTCCTCAGTCTTCTCGGGCTACTTATACATGCAATCTTCATGGAATATGACATCATTGCTACGTACTATCTTTCTTTTATGCCCATCTCACCCTCATCATCGTATCCTAGGAATATGCATTTACTAGACTTTGGTTCCAGTTTGCTACGTTCTTCTTTCTATATGTGCACAAAAGCCTCGAAGAGCCAAACACTTGCAAATGAGCATAAGAAGGTGGTTTGCCCGACCACTCTTCCTGAGGGACTCTCCCCCCCAAAGACCTGCTTGGTGACCTGCTAATTAGATGAACAATTGTCATAAGAGCCTCTACCCAAAATCCATGGGGTAATGCAACATGAGACAACATTGTACGAACCTTATCATGTATGGTCTGATTCATGCACTCTGCAACTCCATTTTGGGGTTGATTATGAGGGGCAGTGAGCCCCCTCTTTATCCCCTTGCTGTCACAAAATGCTTGAAAGGCTTTGGACACATACTCCCCACCATTATTAGAGTGAAGACACTTAAGTGTCTTATCAGTTTGGTTCTCAACCAATGCCAAGAATTTTTGAAACCTGTCAAGCACTTCGTCCTTGCTATACAAATAGGGTAAACCCATACCTTCCGTGTAGCATCATCGACAAATGTGACAAAGTATTTCTTTGCTCCTAGAGATAACCCTGGCATCTAACATACATTGAAATGTACTAACTCTAGAGGCAAAGATTTTAGTCAAATAGACTTTTTATGAGATGTTTGCGCATTGCTTACCATAAACACAATGATCACAATGCTCAAAATCAGCATAACGAAGACAATGCAAGTAACCCAAATGAGAAAGTACTTTCATTCATGTTTGACTCATGTGTCCCAACCAGCCATGCCACAAGGAAACACTTGGTTGCTCAGTCACGGCAACAACATGGTCATGCACACTAGATACATGGAGTGGATACAAAGTATCACTCTTGTAACCTTTGGCAATAACCCTAGATCCCTTACAGATCTTCCATTTCCCATCACCAAAGGTGGTATGAAAACCATCATAATCTAGCTGACTAGTACTAATCAAGCTCTTCTTGAGCTATGGTACATGCCTTACATTCTGAAGAGTGAAGACAAAAACTGCAATTGCACACTGCCAATGCATGCAATGTCACATGCATAATTGTCCCCAAGATGGACAACACCATGTCGACCTCCTGTATAGTTTGTAAACCACTCACAATGAGGGGTGACATGAAAAGAGGCACCTAAATCCAGAGTCCAAGTGTGCATGTCATCATCCATATCGGCTATCAAAGCATGTGCATTGAAACATGAAGAGACAAAGAGTACATCATTCCCACTGTCGCTGTCATGGGTGGCTGATTACATTCACCTCTTCGATCTTTACATTGCTCTTCTTAGTGGGCTGACTCTCTTTCTTCTCTTCCTTACTGTCATTCGTCTTTTTGCCCTTCCCTTTCTCTTTCTTCCATTTATAGCAGTCACATTTGAAGTGACCCTTCTTGCCACAATAACGGCATTCAACCTCCTTACCACATGATTTACTATGTCCCTTGCTATCCAATTGCCTTTCTGCTGTGATCTGCCTCTAGTATGCAAAGCACTAGAAGACTTACTGGATGCATTATTCTACCAATTCATTTTGTCCATGAGTAGAGCACTCTCTACATCAGCATACAAAAGAATAGCATTAGAATTGCTCATAGTAGTCCTGAAGGTATCCTAGCTCTCTGGTAGAGTGCAAAGCAAGACAATAGCTTTGAACTCATCATCAATATTGAACTTCAAAGTGGCAAGCTGGCTGAAAATGCTATGCAGGATGTTAAGCCTACTGCATATCCATTACCTTCTCGTGTGAAGGTTTCATAGGCCGATTGTCCGCAAACAGATAAGCAGAGGGCCGAGATGGCCAATATTCCCCATGCATCAGTAGTGGGCAGTCTTCTATATGCCATGATAGCCACCCATCCAGATATTGCTTTTGCAGGTTGTGGCATGTTATATAGCTACACCTGGCAAGAAACATTGGGATGCCGTGAAGGGTATCATGAGGTACCTGAAGAAGGGCACAGCAAATACATGTCTTTGTTATAGAAGCCAGGATACAAGAGTCATGGGGTACACTGACTTTGATTATGCAGGACATGCAGATATTAGGAAGTCCACTTCTAGCTATGTGTTCACTTATAAGAGGGGCTATCTCTTGGATGTCCAGGGTGCAGAAGTGTACGGCTCTTTCTACTACAAAGGTCGAGTATATTGCAACCACAGAGGCTTGTAAGGAGGCTATCTGGTTAGGCTGTTTGATTGCACACCTTGGTATAACAGATGATATGCCTATACTACATTCGGATTCTATGAGTGCCATTCAGTTGGCCAAGAATCCGGTCTTCCATGCGAAGATGAAACATATTGAGGTGAGGTATCACTTCATTCGCGAGGTCGTTGAGGACATGTCTATTGACCTTGTCAAGATTCCGACTGAGCAAAATTTTGCAAACTTGCTCACGAAAAGCCTCACTACCGAGCGCTTTGCCTTCCTCAGGAGATTGATGGGCTTTGGATGAGATGATGTCTTTTTTCTCATCCTGTTGTACATGTGTACATGTTGTACTGTCTTTTCTTTTTTCTCTCATTGGGGTAGATTCGCCTTTAAGTGGGAGGTTGTTGGGGGTAAAGGCACCTCCGCCTAGCCGCCCATGTATTACTATACTAACAATACCTGCCACTGCACATTGCAGGTGGCAGGCGTCTGTCACAGTCACTTATTCTTTATTCTTTTAGTGATAGTTTGAATAAAGGAAGGCCCGGGCACACATTGTGGTTGTTGGAGTTCCCATTTCTTGTCTCTCTTTTTCTTTCTCTTGCTCTCCCACCATAGCTCTCGCATGCAAGCTTCGATCCTTCTCACCTTTCAGGAACATTGAGATGTTATTGGCCAACCTTCAAGTGGATAGTAACTCACTAAGGTGAGTAGACATTGTAGTACCCTCTTTCATACAAAAATCCATGAGGTTCTTCAGCCAGTAGACTTTTCTTGTAGCACTCTTCTAGGCATACAATTCTTCAAGTCGCTTCCAAATGTCATAAGAAGAATCCAACCCTTCAATGTTAAATAACAAGGCATCAGAAATCGATAGTTCAATGGTCGAGGGTCTTGTTCCCTTTACTTTAATCGGCTTTGCTTGTTTCTTCTACAATAAGATATTGTAGCACTGCTTTTGCCAAACTGTAAAGTTGTGTGCTCCTTCAAGCTTCTTGATATGCATAAGATGATTGCCACTACTGGTAGCCATGATTCACAGCCAAATAACTGTATGATAGTAAATGACAGCTAATGCCAAGAAATGAAAGCTCCAAAAATCCACTCAGTAGTATGTTAGGAATATCCCCAAGTATGTACATCAAGAACATACATCAATTCATTGCCCAAAATACCTCAGAAGCATTCAATGATAGTAAACATACCAATTTCCTGACAAAAATAGAGTGTAGTCTTGACAATATAGGTGGCTGTCCTACAATTCAGGAGTGCAATCCCCTAGACATTCAGGAAAAATCTATCTTGAAAATTCAAAACTAAAATATCCTCTCAGACTGTTCAGCTCCAAAGACCATGGAAAGCTGCTCAAAACATCAAATTTCCTGACAGTGAGGTATATTGTCCCAGATATGCAAGAAACTATCCTGAATGTATAGCAGTAGACTTGTAAGTAAAGTTGATCCAAAAAATTGTTAAAGATCACGGATCTAGAGCATGGCAGCTATGGAGGTTGGAAGATGAAGACTAGATTCATAGTGACATGGACAATGAATAGACCAACTGTTACACAAGTGAATTAGGTTCCAAGATGGAAGCTTGGACTCATAAACACAATCTTGTGTAAGAGACTGACAATAACAATGACACTAATTGAAAGTACAAAGCATCATGATATTGCATTACTCACATTGAAAGTGATAGTCAAGTACAATGCTTTATAGTAATTGGGTTGTTCCATTCTCCTCATTATGCATAAGGGATTCATGAGATCTCTTCCTGGAGCATATATCATTTGTCATTTCTCAACACCCCCCCTCAAATGATGAGTTCCTACACTTGCTGGCTTTTGCCCCCCCTACTTGATAACATGGCTCGGGAGACGCTCACAGGCAGCCTAGTCAAGTTAAAGCTTGAAACTTTACATATTTAGTAAGGGTTTTTTTTTACAAAGAAAATCCACTATGAGAAAGATCATTTTTTCAAAACAATCTGTTAGAGTTGTTGTTGATGGTGAAAGCATCTTCTTCTTCTTCTCTTTCATTCATGAACTGATTCTAGTGGTTACCATTCTGCATTTATCGTGCTTTTTTACGGTGGAAACATTCACTGGCTATATGGATAGTCTTACTATAATAATGACATGCCATCTGATCTTTGTCGAAGTTGAATTCTCGGCCTCTTCCTTTGGATCCAACAGCTCCTTTGGTGTATAAGAGATTTTCCCTAGATGATGGGACACTATCTTTTGCATTCTTGTTCTTCTATTTATTCTCTTCATCAAGAAGAGAGTGCTCAATATCTTTAAGTGAGAGACTTGGAACATTGCTTAGGGTGGACACAAGATTCTCATATGGAGCCTTATTTACACTTACAAGTAGTATAGCTATTGCTTCATCTTCATCAATATTCTTCTTAAGAGTTGCAAGCTGGGTTTTTAGGCTCTTGAACTTGTTAATGTGTATGGTCATGGAAGCACTGCCTTTTATATCTAGTTTTTAAAACTACATGAGTAATTTTACCTTTCAATTATTTGCTTGGGTACCAAACATGCTGTCAAGTTCCTCCCAAGCAGTTCTAGCATCTCTGATGCCAGATATATGATGTAGCACATCATCACTTAGTCCCTAGGCAATGATTCCTCGAGCCTTGTTGTTCATCTTTTTCCACTCCTTTATCTTGAGCTAGTATTCTTCAATAAACCTGTGTTCATCATCTTCCTTCTTGCTATCTGCATCATCCTTGTTAAGAATCGCGTAGTGGAGGGGGTTGCTCAAGATGTTGCGTCGAACACACACAGAATGCACAAGGAGAAGCTCACTCAAGAGACAAGAAGAGAGATGGAGGCCAAAACGTTTTTTTGCTGGTTTCTTCTTTTTCTTCCACACTCTTTACAATGTACTCAAAGTATAGATAAGATACAACATAAAAGGAAAGTGGCCTACTAAGTCAAACAATGCATAACCGACTACACTAGTTGACTGGCGCTATAACTATGCCAGCTGTAAATAGGTGTAACAACCTGAATATAATAAGTAATGAGTCAGTGGCCATGTGAGAGTCATAATGACCACCGACATGCTAAGTGTAGATGTGTGGACCCATCTAACCAGGCGGTCCATCATCCATGTCCACATGTGTTGAGCTTGCCATCTCAACACTCCCCCTCAAGCTCAACTGCATCTCTGCAACTCCAAGTAAGCTTCGAAACTTTTGAAGCTTCTCTGTACCCAATGCCTTCGTGAAGATATCAGCTATCTGATCCTGTGTGCTGACATACACCAAGTCAATCTCACCTGCTAGTACCTTCTCTCTCACAAAGTGGTAGTGTACCTCAATATGTTTTGTCCTGGCATGGAACACAGGGTTCCTAGCTAACTGTATACTGCTCATGTTGTCACAATAAATGACAACTGGACCTTCCACCTGCACATCCAAATCAGCCAGTAACTTTTGCAGCCATACTACCTCACATGCTGCAACAGCAGCACCTCTATACTCAGCCTCTGTACTCGACAAAGCAACTGTAGATTGCTTTTTGTTGCTCCAAGCAACTGCTGCACTACCAAGAGAGAACATGTATCCGCTGGTAGATCGTCTATCAGACATACTACCAGCCCAATCTGCATCTGTATATCCAAACACCTGTACGTCTGTACCTGCCTCATAGAGAAGCCCAAAATGTAATGTGGACTTCACATATCTCAATATGCGTCTCACTGCATCCAAGTGTGGCTTTCTAGGTACTTGCATAAACTGACTCACAAGACCAACAGTGTAGCTCAAGTCTGGCCTTGTAATGGTCATGTAGATCAAACTCCCCACTATCCTCCTGAACATAGTAGGGTCTTCTATCTCATCCCCAACATCAGCACTCAACTTTACATTTTGCTCCAACGGGACTGAAAGTGGTTTGCATGCTATCATACCATACTTGGACAACATATCCAAGCCATACTGTCTTTGGAACAGCCATATACCATCATCACATCTGATCACCTCAATGCCAAGGAAGTACCTTAGTTCACCTAAATCCTTCATCTCAAACTTCATCTTTAAAAAGTCCTTGACTTCAGCAATCCCACTATCACTGTCACCTGTAATAATCAAGTCATCCACATAGATGACTATGATGACCAAACCTGCATCTCCCTTTCTCACATAAAGTGAGTGATCAGCATCAGAAACATAAAAGCCAATATTGACAAGATACTCTCTGATCTTGTCAGACCATGCTCTAGGTGCTTGCTTGAGCCCATAGAGCGCATTCTTCAACCTGCACACATACATGGGATGCTCTAAATCTTCATAACCTGCTGGCTGATCCATATACACTTCTTCCTGCAAATCATCATGCAAGAAGGCATTCTTCACATCCATTTGCTGCAACCTCCAACCTTTGGCTGCTACCAAAGCAATCACACATCTGACAGTTGTCATCCTAGCAACTGGACTGAAGGTTTCATCATAATCTATGCCATATGTCTGAGCATAGCCTTTTGCAACCAGCCTAGCTTTGTACCTGCTAATAGAACCATCTGCATTGTGCTTAATCTTATAAACCCACTTACATCCAATAGCTTTCTTTCCCTTTGGCAATGATACTAGATCCCAAGTCTTATTGGCCTCTAATGCAGCCATCTCCTCATCCATTGCTGCATCCCAATGAGCATGACCAACAGCCTCCTCAAAACATGTAGGCTCAACATCCTCAATTAGTTTCACCATATAAGCATAATGGTGAGCTGCATAACCTTCAAAACCAAATCTTTTAACAGGGTATCTCACCCTGCTAGACCTGCGTACCACTGGATCACTCAATGGAGTCTTTGCATTAACGCGTGCTCTCTGCACACCTGGAGTCCTCACTGAAGGAATGCCAAGCTCATCATCCAAGCTCTCTGAGCCACTGGAGTCTCCATCAAGAACTACATCAATGCCTTCTGACACTTTACTCTTTCCTTTGTCTTTACCTGTAGTGCTACTAGATGCACCTGAAGATGTAGAGCTACTCCTTAGTCTCCCAGACCAAGGACTACCAGATGATGTCTCTGGTCCACTAAGAGTTCGTGATTCTTGCTTTTCAGCCTGCACATGAGTGTCATGATCATCATCATCATCCAATGCATCACCACTAGATGCATACCAACTGCTCATTTCATCAAAGATGACATCCCTGCTCACTCTGAACTTACATGTGACAGGGTTGTAACAGCGATACCCTTTCTGCTCTAAAGAGTATCCAATAAAGACACACTTTTCAGCCTTTGGATCCAGTTTCTTCCGCAACTCATCTGGCACATGAACATACGCAATGCAGCCAGATACTTTCAAGTGTGAAACATCAGGCTTCTTACCTGTAAAACATTCTTCGGGGGTCATACCATGAACTGCAGCTGTGGGAGTTCTGTTCATAATATAAACAGCAGTATGAACAGCCTCAGACCAAAAATGCTTAGGCATATTCTTTTCAGCCATCAAGGTGTGTGCAACTTCTGCAATATGCCTGTTTTTCCTTTCTGCAATCCCATTTTGCTGTGGGGTATACCTGCATGTGAACTGTCTCTTTATCCCATGAGACCTCAGAAAATCACTGAACTCATTGGAGAGGTACTCTCCCCCTCCATCTGACCTCAAGCACTTTACTTTCAAGCCTGTTTCTCTTTCAACTGCAGCCTTGAAAGTTCTAAAGTGCTCAAAAGCTTCACTCTTTTCCTTCATAAAATATACCCACAGCTTCCTAGAACAATCATCAATGAATGTGACAAAGTATGAACTGCCTCCAAGAGATACGTTTTGTGTAGGCCCCCAAATGTCTGTATGCACAACATCAAGGATATTTCTGCTTACATCTCTATCATGTGAAAAGGGTTGTCTTGCCTGCTTACCAAACTGACATGCTTCACATACCTTCTGAAATTCTGCAACTCTAAATGTAGGCAAACCTGTAACCAACCCTTTGGATTGCATTAATTTCAGCCTTTGTACATTTGCATGTCCAATGTGTTTGTGCCAAATTTCAATGTCTGCAACAACACCTTTTCCTTTGGCATACATAGCAGCATTCATAGTAGGAATTCCAGCATCTAGAGTGAACATACGTCCAACTCTACTTCCCTTTGCTACCAACCTGCACTTGTCATTGAAATCTTCTACAAAGCAGCCCTTTGCATTAAATCTGACTTGCAGCCCTTGCTCTACCATTTGACTGACTGACACCAAGTTCTTTGTAATAGATGGCACATGCAATACATCTGAAAGACTCTTTGTCTTACCATCATGCAAGGACAAGGGAACTTTTCCAATGTGTGAAATTGGGTGGCATGAGTCATCACCTGTCTGCACATAACCTGCATTCTGCAAATCTTGCATCTCTCCAAACCATTCTGCATGGCTGGTCATATGATTGGATGCACCTGAATCAACATACCAAACATCTTCATGTGTTTCCTTTCCTGTAACAGCATTCAGCATATGCTGCATAACGAACAAACGTTCATTTTTGTCTTCATTCTATCGTGAAGACGATGCATAGTTTCCTTGCTGCAACTTACCACTGCGGATATCATCTTTCTTAGCATAACATTGGGCTGCAATATGACCTGTTTTGCCACAGTAGTGGCACACAATACCAGAGTTGTTAAAACCTCTGTTCTGCCATCCACCTCTTCCTCTAAAGCTCCCCCTGCCTCTAAAGTTACCACGACCTCCTGAAACCTGCATATCGCCAAATTGCTGATTCAATCTGTTTTGCTGGTTGTCACTATCACGTCCTGTACCACGGCCTCTTGAAGAGAACCTGCCACGTCCCCTTCCTGAACTGGAGTAGAAAGCCTGGACCTGTTCACCACTTCTTTCAGATGTCTCACTCTGCTTGTTGATTTCTTCAGTGATCATTAGAGAGACCAACTCATCGAAATCTGGAAATGGCTTTCTGACATATACGGAAGTTACAAAAGACTTCCAAGCCTTTTCATTGTTAAGTCCACCCAAGGTAGACGACACCAAATCATCATCATCGGGCATTGCATCAATTGCTGCCAATGCATCTGCAATGCTCCTTACCTTCAATGCATACTCATTGATAGGCATCTTCCCTTTCTTCAATGTATTCAACTCTTGCTTGAGTTGAATCTTTCGTGCCTTTGTATTTACAGAAAACATACTTTCAAGTATGGTCCAAGCTGCATATGCATTCTCTGCATTTCTAATGTGTCCCAGCATATTATTGTCAATTACTGCAGACAACCAATACATGACCTTCTTGTCTTTTGCATTCCATTCCTTTCGTGCCTTTTTCTCTTCTGCAGTTGGAGGATCACTCACCTCCGACTCCTTTTCTTCACCTGAAACGAACTCGTAGAGGCCTTTTCCAATAAGGAAGTTCGTGACACGAAACTTCCATGATGGGTAGTTGTTCTTGTCAAGCTTCTCAATGATGGGGCTTCCACTGTTCTCTGCCATTATCACAAAACTAATACCAAACAGCAAGCAAATCTTCTCCAACCCTTGACCTGTAGTGCACAGCAGTACACCAGACAGCCTTTTTCACTGTCTGCTCAACAATACATGCAATCTGCAACTAGTTTGCAGATAAACCTTGTGTTTACTCACTGTAAACACCTTTGAACTTACAGATCTGAAATCTGTAACCTGCGCACCCACGTTCGTTCAATACATTCGAAGTCACAGTGTATCCCGAAACTGCTGTCCGCAACCTTGCGGCTCTAAAACGGGCCCTGAAACGGCCTCAAATGCCCAAAATAACTGCGAAAAAAAAAAGAGCATTATCTGTAGAATATACAGCGCTCTTCGCGCACACCAAATCTCACTGCAATCTGAGATTTTTGCTCTGCCCTGCTTCCGGTGCCTCCACAGGCACTATCCAAGAGAAGAAGTGGAAGAATGGGAGAGATTCTTATCCGTAGCTTGCTTGCTCGAACCTTGCTTCTTCTCCTTCACTTCAGCCTTCAAAATCAGCCTCTCTCAGTGGCGCGGCTCTGATACCATGTCAAGAATCGCGTGGTGGAGGGGGTTGCTCAAGATGCTGCACCGAACACACACAGAATGCACAAGGAGAAGCTCACTCAAGAGACAAGAAGAGAGATGGAGGCCAAAACGTTTTCTTGCTGGTTTCTTCTTTTTCTTCCACACTCTTTACAATGTACTCAAAGTATAGATAAGATACAACATAAAAGGAAAGTGGCCTACTAAGTCAAACAATGCATAATCGACTACACTAGTCGACTGGCGCTATAACTATGCCAGCTGTAAATAGGTGTAACAACCTGAATATAATAAGTAATGAGTCAGTGGCCATGTGAGAGTCATAATGACCACCGACGTGCTAAGTGTAGATGTGTGGACCCATCTAACCAGGTAGTCCATCATCCATGTCCACATGTGTTGAGCTTGCCATCTCAACAATCCTCGTTCCACAAGTTCTTTCGCATAAGGTGGTACATGGTCTTCTCCTTCCAGGCATGAAATCCTTCTCCATTGAACTTGGCTATTTGCTCAACTTCAAACATTTTGAAGGAGGTCTTGCCACGAGTGTACTTGGGCAGTGTCTATCCTTTTACAATTAGTTGTGCATTCCACATTAAAAAATCTTCATGTTTGTCATTGCAAAAACCAGCAAATGAACTGTTATTGGATGTGTCAGGAAACACAGGTGCCAAGAAGCACTAGGTTAGTATCAAGAGATATACTAGCTTGATTTCAAGCTTGATGTTTCCTGATTTCAGGTGGTTTTCTTTATCTTCACGTGGACTGCTTTTCAGGTGAGTTGCTCCAGATCTTCTTCTTGAAGTTGCACCTATTGGAATTGATCAGGTTTGAATGACAGGAACTCTACTTGACTGAGAAGGATGAAAAATTGAAGAAATTTTTGAGCTTGAAGTTCAAGGCTATGGAGTCTCTGTTTTAGGGTTGCATGCAGATCTGGTTTGACAGAGAGCTGCCTGTAAATTGCAGACTGTGGATTGTGTAATTCCAGCCATAAGCACATTTGCAAACTGAGCAAAATGATTGCCAAGATTAGCTGCAAATGACCTCAAGAAAATGCCACATGATCCCTGAGACATCCAGCATCCCACTGACATCCAATAGCCATCAAATGAGCATGATCTGTATGCACCAAACACACAAAGATATGTGCTACCATGTTTATTTCAGATATGAATATTATTTATTTCAAACCTGAAGTTGAATGTTAATCAGCCCCCCAAGTATAATACTACACTTTAATGCTCAATGCTAAGCAATAGATGCAAAGTCTGGAGCATAACCATGATGCCAAATGAAGAGGAGCAATAGCTATTGTGGGTCTTGAGCATGTTGAAAACTAGATCTGCATACCCATGCTGATGGCGCCTTTAGCCCTGAAGAGATTAGAATGCTAGTCCAAGTGTTGGAGATTATGGGGAGGGTCTCCAAATGGCCAATGATGGCTGCCAACAAGCTCAAATGAAGAGGGAATCTTCAAGCTTCAAGAAGAAGCTTCAAACCTTGCTACCCTCCTGCCTGCAAACACTTCATAGTGAACTCTTCTTCAACTCCAAGCTCTTGCACCTGAAGAAATGCCAAGCTCCTGATTGCTTGAAGCAAGCTCTGATACCAGTTTGTTGAGATAGCTGCAACGAGCTTCTGTATAGAGATGCAGGTTGAGAGAGAGAGAAGAGATAGAGACACATGAGTGTACCTCAATAATGATTTTAGATAGATATATGTACTATGTACAACCTAGCCCTTATGGGTAGACACGGGCATTGCCCTTTATCCCAACAATTAATATGTTATAAAAGATTCTTTTACATAACCTTTAAGCACATCAAAATAGTTTAGAAAATAATAATTTACATTAATTCATAAAACTTATAGAAAGCCATCCCTTTCGCAAGAATAGCAAAAATCATTCTTGTCTAGGATGAGGCATCTTAACCTTGCAAAGTTGGGCTATATAGAATCATAGGGGGTTCATCAACTTAAAGCTCTACTAAACTTCCTAGACCCTCCAAATCCGTTCTTTATAACAAGGGCACTTATCACTTGGCCCTTTTCCTTAGTAGGTGCTTGCGTGACCAAAAAGCAAAATACTTAGCTTTTGTAAGAGTGTAGAGCCATAAACCTATAAGATGAGTTTTCGGGTATCTTGCAAGATGCTAAGGCAGATTGCTGTGTGGAGATCACAAATGGCCTGAACCACCATAATCTCTTTTCTTTTTGGATATCACAAGCACAAAATTTTAGGATATAGTAACCATCACATTCAAGATGTC
This sequence comes from Lygodium microphyllum, assembly GCF_053477565.2. Classification (NCBI taxonomy): domain Eukaryota; kingdom Viridiplantae; phylum Streptophyta; class Polypodiopsida; order Schizaeales; family Lygodiaceae; genus Lygodium; species Lygodium microphyllum. The sequence goes on along the minus strand of NC_141142.1, from coordinate 87,952,552 downwards.
AAAATAAAGGCAGTGCAATCATAATAAAAAACTTTTTAACCATATTGTGCATGAAGCTACCCTTAATTTTACCTTATGTAATTTTTATGAAAACTAAATATTCAACTAGTCAATTCTCATCTAGTCCAATTTCTAAAGTCAAAATACCTATTATACATGCATTTTCAAACCATTCTTGGGTTTAAATTTATAATCCCGCTAACATGCATATGACCACTCATATAATTTAAAGAAGGAAAAATGGTAATTTTAAATAGGATTTAACCATGTTTTATTCAAACCTAGTTATCCTCATTTGCATGGGTTCCATGGCTTCCTTAGGTGTTATGATTTAACTTTGGGGTGTGCCTCAATGTCAATGACGAATTTCTTGATAGGGAGAGTATAATTGTTCTCACTGAAGGGAGTGAGTCCTAATGTGGAAGCATAGAGTGAAGGTGGAAGGAGAGAGAGAGAGAGAGAGAGAGAGAGAGAGAGAGAGAGAGAGAGAGAGAGAGAGAGAGAGAGAGAGAGAGAGAGAATGTGGGAACTTCAATAGTCACAATGTGTGATTGACCTTTCCTTTATTCAGATGTCACTGAAAGAGTAAAGAATGAAGTGATAGTGATAGGCACCCACCACACTTGCATTGTATAGGTGTGCAAGTATGTAAATATTGTCAGTGTAACTAATACACGGGTGACTAGGCACATGCGCCTTTACCCCCAAAAACCTCCCACTTAAAGTCGAATGTGCCCCTAGTGAGGAGAGAACAAAAAAATTGTAACAAAGTACAAATGTACATTAGTATAGTAGGATGAGGAAAGACACCATCTCATCCAATGCATATCTACTTCCTAAGGAAGGAAAAATGCTCGGCTAAGAGACTTTTAGTGAGTAGATTTGTAGGATTTTAGTCAATTGAGATCTTGACAAGCTCAATGGACTTGTCCTCAATGATCTCTCAAATAAAGTGGTAATGGAGCTTTGCTTTGCCTTTGCATGGAAGACAAATTGTTGGTCAACTAAATAACACTCATAGAATCCAAATGCAGTGTAGGGACCACATCTGTAATACCAAGGTTTGCTACCAGATGGCCTAACTAGAGAGCCTCCTTGCAAACCTTAGTGGCTGCAACATACTCTACCCCTGTAATAGATAGGGCCATGCATTTTTTCACCTTGGACGTCTAAGAAATAGCACCTCTAGCAAAGATGAAGATATAACCAGAGGTGGTTCCTACTATTTGCATGCCTTGCATAATCAAAGTCAGTGTATCCCATGACTCTTGTATCCTGGTCATCATTACGAGATGCACATAGTTGCTATGCCCTTTAGGTACCTCATGATACCCTTGACGACATCCTAATGCCATCTTCCAGGTGTAGCCATGTAGCATGCCACAACTCCCATTGCAAATGCTATATCAGGATGAGTTGCTATCATGGCATACATCAAATTGCCCTTTGCAGATGCATAAGGAATCTTGGCTATCTCAGCCTTCTACTAATCAATAGACTGCGGACAATCGGCATGACTAACCTTCACATGAGAAGGTAAAGGATAGCCAATAAAGCTTAATATCTTGCAGATGGAACCACTCAAGGACCTTCTAGATGTACTCCTTCTGTGTGTGATAAGTTAAAAAGCCCCTTAGAGCAATCGCACACAATGCACATCTCAAGAATATGTGAGGCTTGTCCCATGCCCTTCATCCCAAAGCTCTTCTTGAGTTGACCTTTCAAGGCATCCAGATCATGATGAGCACTCCCAACAATCAACATATCATCCACATAGAGGATCAAAATCATAAGGCTACCATCACGAGCCTCCTTTGTGTATAAACACGGATCCATATCATTGCGGGAATATCCCTCTAAATGAATAAAGGCATCAAACTTGTGATACCATACCCTAGCTTCTTGCTTAAGGCAATAAAGAATCTTCCTCAATTTGCATATTAGATGTTCCCTGGCATGTTCTACAAAGCCCTTAAGTTGCTCCATCATGCAAGTCTCCATGAAGGAAAGCCATCTTGACATCCATATGATAAAGATCCAAGTCAAGCTGAGCAACCAAAGCCAATACCAAGTGTAGAGTAGTCATCTTCACAACACGTACAAAGAATTCATCAAAGTCCACACCATGTTCCTACTTGAATCCCTTAGCAACCCATTTAGCATTGTATCCTAGCTTGGGGTGTCGAGGGATACTTTTCAGCTTATACACCCACTTGTATGGAAAAGCATGCTTGCCCCCACTAGGCAAAGGAACTAAATCCCACATATGATTTTTTTGCAATGAGTCATACTCTAATTGCATGGCCCTCTCCTAAGAGTGATTATCACCTCTGCACATGGACTTATCATAAGTAAGAGGCTCACCACCATCTATGGCCATAACATAATCCATAGAGGGCTCAAACCGCACAAGATATTTTCTATCTCTAGTAGACCACCTCAAAGTTGGCTATGGGGCATGTATATCCTATGGATCATTATAGGGATCTAGGCCACTCAGGCATCAACTTCTATTTGCAGGCTGTCTAGTTGGCTATATAATAATAGGAGGCTCCTCCTGAAATATCACCTTGTATACCTCAATGACATGCTCAAGCTACTTATGCATTTTCCTCTCATGGAAAACAACTCCATGGCTGCGGATAACCTTCTGAGCCTCCAGACCCCATAGGCAATAGCCCATCTCACATGCATCCCCATAACCAATAAAGATGCATTTCCTAGATTTAGGATCCAACTTATTATGCTTGTTTATGGGTACATGGTAGAAAGCCTCATAACAACCAAAGACATGCAAATGAACATATGAGGGAGGTTTTCTAGACCATACCTCCTTTGCAGCATGATAGTCAAGAGCAGTACATGGAGACCAATTTATCAAGTGTATGGCAATAATAACTACCTCAGTCCAAAACTTCTATGGTAAGCTTGCATGGCTAGCATATTGTAAACTCCCTCCCAAATTGTCCTATTTATGCGCTTAACCATACCATTTTGGGGTGGGTTGTATGGGGAGGTCAACTAATGCTTGTTAATCTCAGGATGAGAAAAAGCAGAAAAAGTGGAAAAGCGCAAGTTGGGAGCCAAAAGAGGTGACCCAGAAGGAAATCAGACACAACGGAAGAAGTATGGAGGAAACGGCTGAAAGCTCAAGGGCGGCCTCAAAAGCTAAGTCAAAGACAAAAGCGCATTTTTAAATGCAAGGCACCCCAAAAACTTTTGTAAAAGAGCACCAGGCTCCCTCCTGTGCAAATTGTACAGGTAGACGGGTGGTAGAAGGGAAGCTAAGAAGATAGGAGGACAATAGGAAAGAGGGCCTAGGCCATGGCCGGCCATGTAAAAAAGGGGATGACTGCCCAAAAGGTATTAGGTTTTTGTATATAAACTCAAAAAGTGAATGAGAAGCTCATTCTTTGGTGTGTGGCAAAAGTGATCTCTTCTTCTTTTGTTCTTTTCTCCTTCTTGCTTGCTTATATGTGCTTGAGAGAGGGAGTGTGAGAGTGTGAGGGAATGAGTGTGTGAGGGTGAGGGTGAGGGATCAAGGAGAAGAAGCTCTCCATTGCCTCTTCTCTTTTTCTTCTCTCTTCTCTTCTCTTGTCTCACATGCGGCTATGGAGGATGGAGCTTGAAGGTGGAGGGTTGAGGTTGCTTGAGCTCACATCTAGAATTGTGGAGCTACTGAGTTGCTTGAGGGAGGAGGCTACTCGTTTAGGCAGTAAGGTAAGCTCAGACACCCTTGTAGGATCAAAGGTGCATCGGCTAGGTGAGAGATAGCCATTTGTGCTCACTTGAAACGCTTGAAAGAATAAGTGGTCCATGGGTCTTGGCAGTTGAGCATGAGCTCCCATTACATTTTGGTTCCATTGCCCGGACCAATGGATTCAAGCTTGAGCAGTTACATGCCTCAAATAGAGCAACAAAGTAAGGGTTTCATCCCTAAATTGGAGCTTGAGATAGGTAGGAGATTTTGGGGTTTTAATCTTTGCAACAAGTAAGTATTTCGGTTTTTTTATGAGTGGACAAGTAGAAGGATTCATTTCAGTATTTGTGTTTTGATTTTTGTTGCATTTAGAGTAGGATAGGAGCAATAAATCGAATCAAAGAAACCTAGGGATTTTGTAGTAAAATAGGCCAAAGCAGGGCAAAATCAGGGACAAAATGGGCTTGCAATCCGTTGGCAAGGCATGAGTATTAATGGGGTAGCACTTGGGCATTAGGACAAGGCTTAAGACCCAAGGAAGGGGGTTGGAAGGCTCATTTTCAGTTTTTTAGTACAGACAAAGAGAGAGAGAGAGAGAGAGAGAGAGAGAGAGAGAGAGAGAGAGAGAGAGAGAGAGAGAGAGAGAGAGAGAGAGAGAGAGCTTAAGAGTGAGAGTGAGACTTCGAGCTTCTAGTAAATCAATCAGATTTCCCAGGAGTTTTCCACCTGGATCAGGTATGTAGAGACCTTCGTGTGTATCTACCCTTGGATTCTAGAGATCCTTGCTTGTGGGCATGGCCAAAATTGTTGCCATGAATCGATTCTTTGTTGCCATTGTTTGCGTGCCAGTGGAATTAGACACGGTCCACATGGGTCTGATTCCCAGAATCGGACACTTGGATGTCCGATTCCTAGAATTTGGATGATTGGACTTAGAAAAATCGAACACTCCCAAATTTGGATGGCCACTCTAGGCCAAGCCTTAGAATCAGCCCTCAGCCATTCGGCCCAGTCACATTCAGATGCTTCACTCGGACATTTGGCCCAACCAATTCGGCCCAACTACCATTCATCCCACTCGGCCCTGACCACTTAGACCACCATATTCAGCTCGACCAATTCAGATGATCAATCATTTAGCCCACCTTGCCACGTGGCATCCGGATGGCCTTACATTCGGCCTTGATACTATTTGGCCCTATGCCACTTGGACATGTCAAATCTAATACTTAGACCGTATAATTTGGACCAGCTGGGCAGAATCTATAATTTTTCATATTTGATATCTATGAACCATGACTGACCTAGACCATAGCCATACAAACCCCGAAGAGCGATACAGACAAATATAATACCTTTTTGGCGCAATAAATGCGAGAACTAGTGAATTGCAGATCTAGCAATGATGCTAGCCAATTTGCTAGCTATCCACCCTAATAAGAGCGCCAAACTGAGCCATAGACCATCAATTAGACCTTGACTAAGTGGAAGGACGCAGTGCAGACCCTAGAAACCAACAAGAGTAGCCGAGCTTAAAGTCCTAACAGACCAAGAACATAGACAGGGATGAAGCTACATTTACCATTTTGAATTGCATCCCACATTGTTTTTTGACACTTGAAGTACACGTGAAGAAAAGCTGAAAGCTTGATTTCCCATAGTGCACAGAAAAGAGCACACACACACAGAGGATGGTTAATTGAGGACTGTTTGTAAATAACAAGGAACTAACTCAGACTTAAGAAACTGAAAAAACCCACCAGTAGGAGAACACCCTGAGATGGGTGACCAAGAACCCCAAGTGGTAGGACCAAGAGGAAGAGGCAAAGCAGAAGCTAGATGAATTGAAGGTTCGGACATCATCGCTAGAGTGAATCTACCCGATTTAATCAATGTCATCGGCCCCCTGGTGGAACAAGAGACCACGGATATGGTAGATACCAACACGAATCGCAGATGCAACGAAGAGCTCAATTTGGGGGATTTTCTGGATGAAATCCAACAGATGGTGAGCAAGTATGACTTGCAAACCTGGATGGACCACCATAGTAGGCCATCCAAGGATATCATAGTGAGCCTCGAAGAGGAGAGGAGACTAGCGCGGGAAGCTTTGCAAGGCATAGTGGCCTACAATCAGGAACGACAAGCTAGAAGCTTGCGACAAAATGTAGAAATGTGGGAGATCCAGTGAGTGTTAGCCTTAGCAAATAGAAATCGATCAGGACCTGATGCGCAGAGAGAGAGAGTGCTAAAAGAAGACCTTACGTTGAGGGAGCTTCTTATGAAGCAACTATTAGACAACACATATGTAGAGTAGAGCACAGTAGCACTTGTGACCTTGTTGTTCACAAGGCTAGGAGACAACCAAGGATCAAAGAGTCAATCGAAAATCCCTATCATTGTTGCTAAGCAGTTAGACAAGTACCAGCCAAACAATGATCCCTACAGCTTCTTAGAGCAGTTCAAGAAGGTCTGTGAGGCCAATGGCCTCATCGATCTCACCCAGCACTTGTAGACCTTCGGCCTATGCTTAGGTGATAAGGGAAGGACTTGGCACACCAGCTTAGATGCCCCAGAACATAACAACTTCAACTATCTCAAGAACCTCTTCATTAAGAGATTCTCAGAGTCTGGATACTCATACAATCTGATCGTATGGCTCATGAACATGAAGTAGAGAGAAAAAGAAGACATCAGGATATGTGACCCATGTTAGGAGTCTCTTCAAGAGAATCCCGACAAACGAACGACCCACGAAAAGAGCGGTGGCCATGATCTTCATCAACAGAATACTAAGTGAGGAACTGGGAGGCAATTCAAGCTTGTAGCAAGATGCGCTAACTAGAGTCTTTGAAGAGGACATTTGAGTGGATGACCAGCTCAAGGAGAGGAGCTCCAAGAGCTCAAACCAAGACGAGGCTAGCTCTAAGACCTCAGAAAGGGCAACCAATCCAACTAACGGTCAGTCCCAAATAGCCAAGTTAAGGGAAAGAGTACTAACAAGAACCAAGAGCTAGTGGATATGAAGATGGAGATTGTAAGTCTACAAGAAATGGTGAGAAGACCAATGCACCCACATGTCCAATGAATGTATTGTGTCAGAAACCACTTGCCAGTCGAGTATTAGGACCCTAGGTCTTGACCTTGTGCCAATTGTGGTAGGTTTGGTCACGATGTAATGCATTGCAGACTACTGACATGATTCTCATACTCGCAACCTTACAACTAGCCTTACCTAGGGAGTAGGCCGCCAAATTTCTTCGAGGAGCCACATTGTCTCTCCTAGCACTTAACGATTCTAAACTAGCCATTCCTAGGATAGAGATAAATCCCAAAGGCATACCCCGGCCTCCTTGACCTTTCATAACCCATCCATCAATAGAGCGACGCTCTAGTCTACTATGTGGAGAAGCCGAATGATGACGAACCCTATGTGAACCTTTACATCTCATGCGACAAAGAGGGCAATCCAATCCTCATGGATTATCGACCAGTATCGGTGATGGTGCTAGGTAGAGGTAGAGGCAAAGGCTTAGGGGGGTAGACCCAAGAACTGATTTCTTATTGGATTTACGGTCACCCAAGACACATCTCTTCATGCTGCCCCAAATGAGAGTAAGCAAATCAAGTAAAGGTCCATCTTAGGTGCCTAGGGAGTGGAATCACTCATTGTTTGTCGAATGCCCTAGATAAAAACCACCCGCCAGTGCAGTGAATGAGCCATCAGTACCATTGTGGCTATTTGGAGTTGAGACATTTGACGAAGAGGATACACCTATCCCATTACACATCATGACTTGGGAGCAGGCCATCATATCACTGCCTAGACTCTGCAATTTAGATGCAGCCTCGATAGGGAACAAGAGCTATAGGCAAAGGAAGAAGAGGATGGAGGTCAAGGTCATGCTTAAAATGGAGAGCACTACGACACTGCCCATAGGAAAGAAAGTCATTGATGCAGAGGCAGAGACATCTACTCCAAGGACTGCTAAGAAGGGGAGTGCTAGGGTGGGGGAGTACCCAACCCAAAACACAAGCTCGAAGCCATAAAGAAGGTCAAGGAGTGGTTGAAAGAGGCCCAAGAACACCTTAAGGACATTAAGCCCATCTTGGAGGATGAGATCGATGATCTCTCAAGCATAAGCACACCATCTTTCCCTCCCAAAGTCGAAAGATGCTTCTAACCACGAGCAGTGTCGCTTAGATGGAGTTTAAATGCTATGGGCCAACAAACCAGTCAAGGAAAATGGCCAAGGAATGCAGGACTAGAAGAAGAGAAAGTAGCTAGCAATCTTCTTACAATGCTAGTGACCACCCCAGTGACTCTAAGCTTAGGAGCTCTGCTTAGGCAGCATTTGACGCTATGGCAAGAATTGAAGTAGTGGCTTGAAGGACCAATGGAGCAAGGGGCAGCTGAATTATACGATCATGATGCGGTAACTCAGATACCCAGTCTGATGTTGCACTCAGCATCCAAGTCCTTTCACGTTAATGCTTTTTGGGAGGGCACAAAGATGCATGCAGTCCTGTCAGTCCTAGCATTAGGAGATGCCACACAAAAAGGGATTGTAGACATGAGGGCAGGAGTCAGTGTGCTTAGCCATTGGGAGTGTTGAAGAACTGGCTGTTGAAGATTGCATGTGTCTAGTTTTCTGTGAACTTCATTGTCATGAAGGGAGTGGATTACGACATCCTATTAGGTTGACCCTAGATGTGCAATGCACAAGTCAAAGATTGGGGCAATAGTATGATCTTCTTAGGTAACCGAACAGAAGTGGTAAGGGTAGAGATGGATACTTGGAAGACTACACTAGTTGACTTAGATGCCATCTTAGCCATGTTGAAGGGTGATGTGCAAGTTAGAAAATCATACATGCCACTCACCAAGTATATTCCTTGTCCTGAGGATGAGTAAGATTGGATGCATGTGCTAGTTTGCATGATGGCAAGGAGCTCACATAGACAACCCAACCTTGTCAAGGTACAAGTGGCCACCATCATGGAAATTGAAGGTGAAAATGAGGAAGTGGCAGCACTTGCCTACCTACGCATATCAGTGACTGCCCATAAGACACACATCTTTGACACACTCATTGTGACGAGGGAGCTAACTATAACATCCTTACGCATGATCATTGGACCCTCATTGGTTAGTCCCAATTGTAGCCTACCCACACTAAACGCAATCCATTTGGAGGAGAGTCCTACTCACTATTGGGAAAGTGCAAAATAGCTGTCTCTATATTGAGATTAAAAGCCTATCTATGATCTTCTATGTGATGCCTAACACTAAGACCTCTTTGGTAAGGAATCGTTGCTAGGACGCACATTCAAGAAACAAGCACAATACAATGTTGACTATGACTTGTTGCAACACATTCACCTTGCCATTGGCAATGTTTGGATAGTGATGGCTTTCAACAAGGGCAGTGTAGCTCCATCAAAGACTGCAATGCCACTGATGGAGGAACCTAATGTAAGGTCTAAGGGGGTTTGTAACTTGACCCATCCTACGAAGACAAGTTGGTTGCAACCTAAAGGAGACACATCCAAGACCATTGAGCAGGAGCTCAAATGGGTGCTCAAGCAACAACTGCAACCACCTAGAAGCCTAGAAGCCAACCCTCATGATCTCTGACCATAGAATATCATGTCCTAGGCCTAGAAGGCAAAGCTGGTGCTACTGAAGTAGACGAATAGTCAAGTTGGATGGGTACCCAAAAACCTATTGCACAACGCTGAAGGCTACTTACGAAGGAAACAATTGGATTTGGTTGCCCAAGTATAGGAACCATATGTGTGCTCCTCAATCCAAGCCCTCCAACGCATCTCCAAAAGTGGTGAACCAACTAGGGATGAGAAATCCATTGCCTCAAAAAGCACCAAATCCATAGAACCTCATATAGTCTATCAACCAAAGCCGCAACTAGTCAGCCATAGGCCAACTCAACCTAACACTTCCAGTGTCCCAACTACTCCGCAGGATGAGAATACTACATCAATCGAGCCGTAGGACCAATTTATCGCACAAGTGGCCGACACACTCCCCATTGAACAATCCAGAAGACAGGCATCAGTAGTTGAGCTATCCAGCTCAACCAACCTCCCTGCAGACCTCAAACCCTCCTATAAGCATAAATCTATCCTTATGATGGCCATGGACCTATCTAAAAATACAGGGGACACTTTAGTCACCTGCATTAGATGCTTGGACACCACATTCACCATGCTATCCAGGAACTATAAATGACTGGGCTTAGGCCTCCTTGATAAGACATTAGGAATGGAAGTGTGCTCCTTGACATGCACTTGGGAGAACTATGAGTTCGTGTTCATCAAGATTCCCGAGGTAGCCAAAGAACTGATTGACAATGAGATCTCTTGAGAGCAAGCTTGCACACAACGGGGTTGATCCCATCATATCGCGGGAGCAAAGTCATTGCAACAAGCCAAGAGCTAGAAAACTTGACAAAGCTAACCAACTCTGACTCCTCTTTCTTGAGGAAATGGTATGCTCTCTGACTTCAATGGGAGCAAGAGGGCTGCCAAATCATTACCAACATTGAGCAATGATGTGCCATCAAAACCTTGGAGTATGACCCCACTTATGTAGCTCCAATCTCCTATAGGGTGTTGACCACCATTCGTAACCAACCCCTAGAAGAGCACCTATTGACCCACCTATATTTAGATCACATTTTGACTCAGGAGGAGTTACACATTGCTAGTAGTCGAATAGACTTCAGTGACTTCCTCATGGATGTTCTCAGCTACATCACTCAAGTAGGCGTCCATCCTTTCGACATGGACCACTATGCTAATCTAGAATACAATCCGAACATCTATGCATGGCTCATGTGAAAGTAAAATACTACGAGTGTGTGCCAAATGCCATTGACCTCTCAAACCTTAATCCTAGGAAGGATTCTTCTCATTTCCAAAGGGGAGGGGGCAAGGTGAATCAAACATGTAAGGTGAATAAAACTTGCAGGGAAAAAGCCTCAATCAATGTCCAAAAGCAAAAAATATTGGTTGAAAATAAACTTGTGATTGAGGAAAAAAGTTGCAAATTTTTTGGAATGAATGGATTGCTTGAAGGAAAATTTATCTTTTTGTACTTAAGCATTTTATTATTTCCATAAAAGCATAATCAATTCCTGCTTACCTTTTAGCTAGAAATTATCTTGAGGACACTCATGGTGAACTATGATATCATGGCACAAACTCAAAATGGCAACACAGCAAGATGGAGCCCCTCGGCTCCCATTCACAGAAGAATAAAGGTCAAGGTACCACATCTCCCTCGAGAACTGTGCCTATAACTAGCTAAAGTTCAGGACTATTCACAACATTGGAGAAGTCGTGACCAAGGAGATGGCTGCCAAAAGAGTTGTGGAACAGTGCAATTTTGCTAAATATATCAAAAATTTTGGGAAGGAGACCAACCACACTAAATGCGTAGAGTTCTTGAGAACCTACAATCCCGATAGAGAATGTGGCACTATGACAATCAAAAGAGGAGAAGGAGCCAAGTAGATACACATCCAGCTCAGTAAAGCCTTGGTGGAGAAAGCACTAGAATTGGAATCCAAGGTGGAAAGGAGGCCAAAAAGGGATGTTTATGCCATGCTAAACATGAGGAAAGACCAGGTTCTGACCAATGATGGTATCAGCATCCAAGACATCTCTGACCCAAAGATAAGGCTCCAAGAAAAGGTCATCCACTCCCTATTCTCTAGCCAAAGGCATAATTCACTTTTGCACAAAATCAATGTGCCCACATTAGAGAGCTTGGCAGCCCACTCACTAGATGAGATCGATTGGAATGGGTATGTGAGAAAGACAATAGACCAATTAGCCAAGGTACTAGCCCTCACAAGCAAGTTGATAGGTGGAGAATGCCCGACATCAAAAGGTGGAGCTACAAGAAAGAAACCATAAGCAAAAGCCTCGCTCATTGGGTATGGGGGAGTTCTGACGGCTCTTATCCAAGAGGCAATGGAAGAGACACAGAAGGATGAAGAGAAAGGGGTCAGTGAGACACAATAAAGGTCACCTCCCCACCATGAATGAGAGCAATCTAGTGAAAGGAAGTTGAGTGAGGAAGAAGGAGAGTGGCAAGCACAATCTAGCCAAGGAGGGACCAAGAAATCAAAGAAAAAGGCTCCACAAAAGAAGGCTAAAGAAGAGAGCATGAAGAAAGAAAAAGCAGATCTAACAAAAGCCCAAAGGGAGCCCAAAAGCGCCGAAGAAAAAAGAAAAAGGAGAGAGACGTAGGAGAAAAAAGAGTAAAAGAGGAATCCATGAAGGTTGAAGAGGAAAGGAGGAGGAAAGTAGAGTAGGAGGCTAAGGAGTTAAGGAGGAAGGAAGAAGAAGACATAGCCCTCGCCATCTGCCTCTCAATGGAGCAGTCTTTAAGGGAAGAAGAGCTGGCTGCCATGAGTCCACCCAGATGCAAAGGTCCAAGCACCAGCTCCCAAGCACCCAAAAACTTGCCACCCTAGTAATTGAGGGTAAGGTTAAGGGTCTAATCAACCACATCCCACCCGTCCTACTGTCCGCCACCCCAGTCCACTGCATCCACCCAAGGCTCTTCTACCACGGTGGATGCTAGCAATCTTATGACCTGGGTGCAATTTTTGGTCAATAAAGAGGAAACTCAAGGCGCAAGTGGAGGAACCACCATGATGGGAGAAAAAAGACAAGCAACTGCGGATGCAAAATCCAGACGAGACCCCAAAAGGCAGAAGATAAAAGCATCTACAACCATGGGTCACACCACACTGCCATTTTCTACAAACTATGATGACTATGTGTAGGAACTCCTGTCACAACTGGAGTGGGCAAAAGAAGATAAGAAAATAGCTATCACACCCACTGAGCTCGAGGCCAAGAGAGAGATGATGGCAGCCTCTCAATTAGAAAGAACCTATCAAGTGGGCATGTATCAAAAAGAGATCAATGAGCTAAAGTAGAAGCTCGAGGCCAAGGGAGGAGAAGAAGAGAGGTGGTAAGCAAAGCTTGTGGCAGAAACATAGATCCTCATGAGCCTACAATGCCATTATGATGAGCTGACAGTACTGTATCAAGACATGCAAAAGGAAATGAAAAGATCCAAAATGGCGCGGAGCAGCTAGCAGCGATAGAAGAAGAGAGAAGCCGATGGCACATAGAAAATTTGCATTAGGAAAAAAATGAACTCACAAATGGGCCTTTTAGCCCCCCCTCTCCTCCTTAAAACAAGGAAAAGAGGAGAGAAGAATAGTAAAATAATCCTCCTCTCTCTCCACTTTTGCAATCTCGTTTTGCATTTTTTATATTATCTACAAAGATATACTCAGATTCCTTCTCTCTCCTCATTCAAGAAGTCTTTTTCAACCAAATTTTATATTAAAAAAGGAGTTAGTTACGGGAGTGTGGTGCTTCGTTTTCAATGAAAAATGATTAGTAGATACGAGGTAATTGATTTTTTAATTGAGAATAAGGAAAATGAAATTTTGGAAGTTTCTTTTTGTAATGTGTCCGCTTGACTACTTGTATGCGGCCGTTCCCACTTAGGACCGACCTGAAGTTAGGGTTTCTTTCCTATCAGCCAAGTCTCTAGGAAGTAGCTAGCGTCGAGCTCCAGATGAACCACTTTGAATAGGAACAACAGAGACGAAGTAGATTTATGCTGCACTTGGTTCATAGAGAATGGGAAACGAGAGGGATGTGAAGCATAAATCGGGATTCTAACTCTACTGACTCTAGGTCTTCACAATTTTGTTATTACGTATTTTGAGAAAAGTTCCTAGCTAACCGGGACCACCCTTTCCTAGGAAGGACCCAAGTCACGTCCACCACACTTTCCTCGATAGCTTTAGTTATCTAATTAGGTCCTACCACATTTATGTGTGACATTTAAAATCGGCTTAATTAATTATGCCTTTTAGGGCATAGAGTCCGTTCACGTAATTTACAACATATACACAAAAAACAAAACAAGCAGTCCTTTTATCAAACAAGTTCCTTAACTTATCTTTAAGTTAATCTTTGTCTCCTGCCCATACAGGAGAATTATGTATCCTTTCTGTCCAATAGAAGTACCCGGTCCAAAACTCATGGCACTAAAATTTCCATCCTTTATCTAGAATAGGATCTTTCAACATCCTAGATGTTGGGCTCACGGGGATCTCCAACTCCATTCTGGACAGGCAAGGGGTGTCCAGAGCTCCACTTGACCCACAAGCGGTCTAGGAGTGAGACGCCATTTCCGTGGTTGGCCTTTTCACCACTCGACCATTGGCCCGTGAATCGAGCAGTGCCCTCTCGGGATAATCCACGATGTGATCTTGGAGATGATCCACGCGTGCAAAATATCATTCCTTAATTAATCCAATTAAAATTCAAGCACAATCAAAACAATCAGCCCTAATATCATATTGTAGAAAAACATTCCATGGCAACTTGTCATTACAAATCCCTGCCATTCATTTGCCATCAACACAAGCCTTGGAATATTTATCCAAATCACAATGCAACAATCCCTTGATTGAAAGAAAAACATTTAGGGTGTTGTTCAATCAACCAACAAAACTAATTGTATTTTTCCCAAACAATACAATAATAGATGCGGCAATAATTCCATTGCATATTCACTCTTCCCCTTGGGGCCAAAGAGTAGAATTTACTTAATATTCCCTCCTTTAGCCTAAGGCATATGCTAAAGGTTCCAATACTATACATGACGTAAGTCCTATCATTCCAATGCAAATTAATCAATCTAGCAAGAGCATTTATGCCTCTTCTCTAAGTGAAAATTATCTTTTAGCATTTTCCTACTATGCAACATTTTTTTCTTGGCTTTATCTTCCTTTCTCCTAAGGCAAGGAGTTGCATGTCATCGATGTAAAGTTTACATAATCTCTCCCATGTATGTATCATGTATATGCATTTGCAAACTTTAAACAATATTATCCTTGGTAAAGATTAATCAAAGACTCATTGATGCTCAATACTTTAGTGTCCCATATGTTGCTTATGCTATGTATGGATTCATCACATAGCAACTAGGTGAAATTTAACTCCCTTTGATACAAGCACTTCACAAACTTCATCTTTGAATATTTGAGATGTGATTTATCCTTTTCAATGACCTATTCTAGCACCACAAGGTACAGAGCCTAATGCATATCTTGTGAGCATTAAAACAAGCATCTATCAATTTGAAAATACATTATTTACTACTGGTACTGCAATTGGATTGATAGTGATGCCTTCACCCAAAGCTCTATTTGCTGGTTGTAGGATTGTCATCCACATGCGACATTCTTCGCTTGGAGGCCATCGTCCGCAAGTAGACTCAAGAGATTAAGAAGATGGAATAGATTCGAGATGGGAGAGCGAAAGAAAAGATGGTTAAATTGAGGATCAAGATAGAGGGAAATTGTGCAGCCTCTCGGGGTAACTCTTCTCTCTCTCTCTCTCTCTCTCTCTCTCTCTCTCTCTCAAGCTCTCTCTCACAATCTCTTGGAGGGGTATACTCTCTCTCTCCCTCTCTCTTGCAGGCTTTCGAGGTCTCCTTATGCCCCCTTGTGCCTCCCCATGCCTCATATTTATAATGAATTAGAGAGGAGGGGATAAGTCTGAGAAGAAGAGTGGAGGGGATCTTAGAAGACTCAGTGATCTGATGCTCAGATCATAAATCTGATGGTTGCATTGGCTCCAAAAGGGGGGTAAAACTACAAGACACTTGCCTAGAAAGCTCTTAGTTCACTCCTTATTTTCTCGGTTCGAAGTGCTATCTACTGCCTGTAGACTGCGATCGCGGTGCGAGCGATTTTGCCAGTCACTTTTCTTTATTTCTCTTTTTATAAAATCTTCAATTCCTTTTAGCAAAAAATATCTAGATAATTGCATAAATAGAAGCAATACAAAATAGGGCCAATTTACCTTATAAGCTGATCTCTGAAGATAAGATTGAATCATTGCTAATCAAAACCCATTGCAAATGATGGACATAAGAAAACATAAATCCCATCAAACATAAAAGTCACTAATTAAATGAATAAAATTTGGCACCACAAAATATGGTAGATTTACCTGTAAATTGAGCTATAGAATCTCTGCTCTACCTTGTGTTAAGTGCAGCAACAACAATTGATCCTTAAATTATAACTAGCATCAAACCCTATTGTAAAGATAGTAGAAAAGGGATAACGCAGAGAGGAAGAATGAGAGAGTGTGTGAGTACGCGCAAGAGAGAAAGAAATGAGCATCTATCCAATCTTTCCCAAATTGATCTTTGCAAAAGACAATTTTGCAAGAGTTAGTATTTACATGAAGGTATATTGAAAAAACAGTAGTTCTCATAACTTGTTGCTTGATCCATACATAACTCTTCTTGCAATTCAATATGAAAGAATGCATTCTTGATATCCATTTGTTGCAAACTCCAACCTTTGGTTGTGCTGCCAAAGCAATCATGTATCCAATAGTTGCCATCCTAGCAATTGGACTGAATATCTCTTCATAATCTATGCCATATGTTTGAGCATAGCCCTTTGCAACTAGCCTAGCCTTGTACCTACTATCAGAACCATCTACATTATGCTTGATTTTGTAAACCCACTTACATACAATAGCTTTCTTGCCCTTAGACAATGGTACCAAATCCCAAGTCTTATTGGCTTCTAATGCAACCATCTTCTCATCCATTGCTGCATCCCAATGAGCATGATCAACAACATCCTCAAAACAAGTGGGCTCAACATCCTCAACCACCCTTACCATATAAGCATAATGGTGAGCTGCATAACCTTCAAAACCAAGTATTTTAATAGGGTATCTAACCCTGCTAGACTTGTATACCACTAGATCAGTGAGTGGAGTCTTTACATTAACATATGCTCTCTGTATACCTAGTGTCTTGACTAAAGGAATACTAAGCTCATCATCCAAACTCTCGAAACCACTAGAATCTCCATCGAATCCCAAATGACTAGTAGATGCGTCATTACTATCCAACACTTTCTTCTTCTCTTTGCCTTTACCTACAACACTTGTAGATCCACCTGAAGATGTGGGGCTACTCCTTAGTCTTCCACACTAACTATGGATGTAATACTAGATGATGTTTTTGGTCCACTAAGGCTCCATTATTCTTGCTTTTCTTTCTATATATGATTATCATGATCATATTCATCATCCAATGCATCACCACTAGATGCATACCAACTGCTCATCTTATAAAAAATAACGTTCTTGATCACTCTGAACTCACTTGGGACAATGTTATAATAATGATACCCTTTCTGTTCTAAAGAGTATACAATAAAAGTATATTTTTTAGCCTTTGGATCAATATTCTTTGCACCTCATTTGGCACATGAATATATGCAATACGGCCAAACACTTTCAAGTGTGACACATCGAGCTTCTTGCTTGTAAAGTATTCTTACGGGGTCATCCCATGAACTGTAGTTGTGGAAGTTCTATTCATAATATAGAAGTAGCATGAATAGGTTGAGCTTGCCATCTCAACACTTTTGTCAAACCACTCTAAATGATTGAAGAGGCTATAGGGTGCACAAGATATACTAGCAAACATACTTTATACTATTCAAGTTACCTTTTATCAATCGTCACTCATGATGTCTAAAAGAGAAACAACTTTTGAGACTGTAATTATGTTTAATCCCCCATCATCTTATAATGATATTAAAAACCATATCTTAGATAGACATTATGCTTGGGTGAGTGGAAGAGTGTGCTACATCCCTAAGTCCATACAGAATATAATACAGGATTGCATTTTTAATGTAGATATTGCAAGAAAACTACATTATTGCTTCAAGAAATAAGAAGATAAAACAAGAACACAATTATAGAACCATGAGAGCGGGATTTTAAGCCCAGAATAGAGCCAAAAATGTGTTGAATTTTGTTAATTTGAGGTGAAAATTGAAGCTGATTGGAAGTGGCAGATGCGGATCTGAAAAATTTTAAGTAGTCGTGGAATGCAAGATTTAAAAGTGCTTCTAAACACAGACCTCGCAGCAACCATAGAATTTTAGTAATTTTTCTAGGTGCAAAAATAAAGTGGAATGAGTTCTAGGTAGTGCGGGACTCTGAGATAGTCGTGTCGGAATTTTGGGATCTCAAGAAATTTGGAGTTGTGGGTGCCGAGGTAAAAGGGGATACAAAAGTGAATGTAAAGAAGACTTTATGGGGAAGGAGTGGTGATCTTTGGGCCCTCCTCACCCCCCACTTTCTTATGCAATAGGGGGGTATTTTTTTTCAAAAAAAAACCCACGGTAGCCTTGGAAGACACTATAAAAATTTTGGGGGGGGGGGGAGCTAGATGCCAAAGAACAACCCTATTAGCAGATTACACTGGTTGATTTCTTGAATTTTTTATTTAGATTGCCACCTCTGCCTCTGTGATTGATGGTCTATTCAAGAAGATGAAAAATTAGTCTTTCTCTCTCCTCCCTCTCTCTCTCCTCTAATGGATTGTTCATATGGAAGTTATTTAGAGAAGATCGATTATCTAACTTGAACCAAATTGATGTGGGACCATGCCAACATTGAGGATTGACAATTCTTGAGATTGAAACATGAAAAATGGTAGTAAGCCTCTTTTTTAATGGAAATTTGGATTCTTTTGGACATTTCATGGTGCAAATCTTGTTCATATGTGATGAAAATTTATTTAAAGCTTGGTTGTGATGTGTTTTAGGGTTATGAATTATAAAATTTAGAACTCGTGTCTTTAAGAAAAAAATAGTTTTTGTGTCTGAAAAATTATGAAAATTTAGGATTATGTTTATGCAAGTATAATGGAAGTAAAGCATAAGAATTTGCCTCAATTTACCTCCATTTGTGTGTTTTAGTGCGTATTTATTGCTTTCATTATACAAAATCATATATCGAGACACCTTTCAATCTATCCATTCCAAGTAAAATCATAAACAATAGGGAGAGAGGGGGTTTTATGTGCTAAATAGGGTTGAAAATCTGATTTGTTTGTTGCACTTTTCATATAGGCTTTGATCTTATTTTAAGTATTAAGAGGTACAGTGGCATGGAATATTCGGGCACACTATCTTATCACTGCTACAAAGTTGTTAGTGATGGAAAATCATGGAAAGAATGGTTGAGCACATTCACAATGTTGATTTCATTTAAGTAAAATATTTGTGCACTCAAAGTCATCCACTTCACATGGCATTGTATCGACATGGTATAAAGAGAACTATCTCCTGGATATGCATAGTACTTAATTTCAAACTATTAACCCACAATAAGTGTGAGGCTCCCTATGTTGCACGTTTAGTATAACCAAATTTTCCTTGGGGACTGATTTGGTGAGAAATATACTATCTCCTACATTTAATATTGTGAATAGTCGACTTTGTGCATATGTATTATATGTTGAGATGGCGCATCTTGGGGCTAATCCCTAGGGTGTAGAAGAGCCGTGGTGGGGCCACAATAATAAGCTGGGGGTGCTCCCTTTGTTTGTGTTACAAGGTACTAGCCACCTATATGCTTTGGTTTTCCATCTTCTTGGAGTCGGAAAGGGTATCACGTTGGACTACAATTTAGAGATTATATCTATAAAAGTGTTCTTTCAATAAATATGTTCATAGTGTCTATACGCACTTGGCTCCGCAATGCCGTATGGTTGCTTAGTGAGTATAGGAGGCCCCACTGTAGAGCCCTAGAGTCAGTGTTGGGCTCATTTTTGGTCCCGACAAGTGGTTCGTTTTTTTGGGAGCTGCTAAAATAAGTGGTGGTTTTCGAATCTTGGTTAATAGGGACTAGTTAGTTAGTTTATGTCAATGAGCATTGAGATAGACCCATTATTTTCTAATAAACACTGTCAATAGTAGTTAGCTGAGATCTAAAAAATAAGAAAGAGCTAGACGATAGGTTGAAATACTTAGGAGGTGTTCCCCTCAATGTAACAACCCGATATCCCTATGAGGGAGAGGTCTTAGTGACCCTAGTGCCAAAACATAGTTCATTAGAAGGAGGAAGAAGCTCTAGTACTCCCCTTCTCCTAGTAAGTCAACCCACTTCAAGTGGGGTTGTAGTCACATCGTTACAAACTCCTATAGCAAATCCTATTATCATTATGGCGCAACCTATTGCAATTCCTATAGGAACATCGGATTCGCCAGCTTTAGGTTTCCCTCTATCCATTTTTAATGGGTTAATGGAGGAGAATGTGAAGCTTTGCATTAGCGAGTTCTAGAAACTCATGCTTAATTTCCAAATTTAGGACAAGGGACATCTAATGATGTTCTTTAACATGACCCTTAAAGGGAGGGCTACAATGTGGTATCACGGTGTCATGCCACTACATGGACACAGTGTGAAAAACTTTGGAGTACATCGTCATCCGACTTTCTTATTGATCTAGAGAGTAAATGTCATCTGATTCATTAGTGCTAGTGTATGTGGCATGGATGGTTCAAAAATACTAGATTTTTGAACAATTTTAGTCTATTTTTGATATTATTGATTGTAAATATCCTAAAAAGCTAGGAAAACTTCTAGATTAGGGTGGCCTACAAAAAGTAAGTACTTTTTAAGCCAATTTTGGGGGTTTTGATAAAAAATAAGGATGGACGAAATAGCATGCGTCGCGATCGCCATTAACAAGCAACAAATAGTACTTTGAACTAGAAGAAGAAGAAGGAGATAATTGGGAGATTCTGGAGCAAGTGTCATGGGGTTTTACCCCCCTTTCGAAGCCAACAGAGCCATTAGATTTGGGTTCCGAGTAGCAGAGAGGAAGCTATTGTTTGATCCACGTTTTTGGTCTAAAAGGAAGCTCCAGGAGATCTAATGCTTGGAGATTGCTTCTAAGTAGTGCTAGACAAGGGATTCCAGGTTCTATCAATACATATCGATTTGATTCATTGTGCTTTGTCTTTATCGTGTTTACCTCTTGCCTATTCTTTTTCTTCTCTTCCATCTCCTATCTCTACTTTCTTCTATCTTTGACCATCGATGGATACGACCTTTCGACAAAAACCCCTTCGACATTGGTGAACCTGACGTGAAAGGTCGTTAGAAGGAAAGACAAGATGGGGAAACCTTCAAACACAATTTCCAATGATGTTTTATAGTAGTTGGTACAGAATAAGAATATGCTTATGCAGGCGGTGTGAGATGAAGTTGTTCAATGGTAGGAATGTATCTGCATATGTACATACCTATGCTCAAAAGATGGAATTCTTTGGAGTGGCTCAACTTGCATGGAGCCAGTATTTTGTTCAAATCACTGTACATGAACTGAAAGCGCGAATTACTAAATTATACATGCAAGATATTGACTGGGTAGCTTTCAAGAAGACACTCAATGAAGAATTTTACATTGAAGATATTAGTTTGATTATGTGCAAGACTTTTTAGGAGTGGGTTTTACAACCCAATAAGGGTCTTTTTCTTAAGAGAATTTGAAAACAATTTGAGCAGTTAGATCTTGTAGAACAACAAGCTCTTGCAAGTCAGAAAATTGAATTGTTTCTACAAGTAGCAAATCCTAAGCTTCAAGAAAAACTTGATCATTTGCTAAAGGATTAGACTAGAGAGACATGTCTTAAAACAGATTGGAGGTATGTCAAGGAAGCTATTACTACACTTGTGAAAAATCATAGAAGAAGAGAATGATTGCATGTCTCTAGGTTGCCCACTGTTATGGGAAAAATAGTTGATGTATCCAGTAATCCACCCACTTCTGTGGCTAACCCTATGGCAGTACTTGCTATTGTTTCCACTGTTAGGGAAGATATATTAGATGAATTGGTCAAAGGCATGCAAGATCAATTGAAGGCCACAAAATTGGATGAAAAAGGATAAGAGGAAAGGGGACGGGTAGCAACCCCTAAGCCATGAAAAAGATGTATGTGGTGTGATAGTTTGCAACATGAGAGAAAGGATTGTGCTGCCTATCAGGAGGCCTTGGCATGGCAGCTCATCTTTTGGAAAGATGGCAATATCCATGCACAAGAAACAGGATTGCCTCTTGCTTTGAATTTTGGAAAGGGAGGTATGCATAAGTTGTTGGAAGACTTGGCTGTCCGAAATGATTATGCGACTGTACATGCTTCTACTTTTGGTCTACAATTGGATAGAATGCATGGCCAAGTTATGGTTGGTCCAAAGGCTGAAATATGGACACATGATTTACATGTAGCTAAAAAGAGAAAAGCTACTAATAGTGAAATGTCTCATGTAGGGCAAGACATGCATGACATAACTGGTTGGGAATCACCGGTAGATGCATATTTAGCAAAGGTACAAAACACGGATGTACTTGTGGAAGAGAAACAAAAGAGAGATGAAGATAATGCAGGGACATCTAAAAGAGTGATAAGAAGAAGTGTGGATCAGCCTAAAGCTACAAATTAGCCACCTCCCAAGCATGTTATGGAAGAGGTCAGTACAGGAGAAAAAATAGTATAGCAACTAATGATGGTTCTACTTATGCAAGAGTCAAAAGCAAGGATGGGAGGAAAGTAGTCCAATTTCTTATTTTTTGTGTTAATCATCCTAGGAATCGGGATACACTTCGAGAGTCTCCTTTGCCTCCAAATGCAAGGGAATTCAAAGACCTGGATTTTCATTAAGCACTGTTGTAATGCGGGGTTACAGTAGTACTGTTCAGAGGATGTACTCGCCTCTTGATGGAATGAAGCATGTATTTACTATTGGTTATTCTCAATTTACATCAAATAGTTCATGTTGTTTTAAGCCTATGGAAGCTATGTGCAAGGTTGAACGCATATCTATGAAACAGGCTACTAAGGAACTGAGAGCATTAGGGCTGCTAGCTAAAAATGAAGGCATTTCAAGTATTTTTAATGGGTTGAATATTAATGACATTATGGCTGAAATTTCAGCAACTATACATGCAAAAAATGAGGCTGAAAACAGAGTGTTGCTAGTATGTTCTTTGGACATGTATGATGTTATAGCATTGTTTGCTCATCAGGAAGGATTGCAATGGGCTGAAGTAATTATGGAGACAAAGTATAAGACAATTGACAAAAAGATGAAACCAATAGCTTTGTCGCTTCCACCAGAAAGTGAGGGTTTGTATGAAAAAGTGTCAAGGCATCCAAGCTTACGGGATCTTAAAGAGATAGGTCATCAGTTTATATCTAAAACATTATAGGAATTGAAAGTTGGTGCAGAAGGGTTTCTTTTGCTTGTTGAAAGAGACTATTTTATGCAGATGTTGGCTAGGCATGGAAAGGCATTTGCATTTCAGCCAACTAAAATAGATTGTGTGGATCGAAATATTGTCTCTCCTATGGTAATATTTAATGTGCCACATGTACCATATGGAACTTGAGGCCTATTCAACTGCCTAAAGCTTACTTGCCAAAGCTCATGGATTTGCTAAATGAAAAGATTTGCATGAAGATCTTGGAACCCTCTTCAGCCCCGTACTCAAATTTTTGGTGTACTGTGCCAAAAAAGAATGGGGTTTTGAGATTTATTCAAGACATGCAACCGGTCAATAAAGTAACCATAAGAAATGTGGGTGCAACACCTGTGGTTGATGAATTTGTAGAGGCTTTTGCAGGCAGAGCGATCTATTCTTTGGGTGATCTTTACCTAGGGTATGATTAGTTTCAGCTTGTAGTTGAATGCATGGATATCACAACCATGAAGACTCCCTTGGGGTTAGTACAAATGTGTACTATCCCGCAAGGTGCAACAAGCTCAGTGGCACACATGACAAATGCTATGAATAGAGTACTCATGGATTTTATACCACAATTGACAATGCCCTTCTTGGATGATATTCTAATCAAAGGGTATATGGTGGATGAAAAGAATGAAGAGATAGATGCTCATGGGTGCAGACAGTTTGTTGCAGACCATATTGTGGATTGTGAGAGGATTGCGTCTAGAAGAGGTACATTTAACTCTTTTTGTCTTTGGAGTTGAAGAGGTTTTGATTGTCGGGCATATGTGTGGGCCCTATGGGCAAAGACCATCACCAGCAAAAATAGATGGGATTAATAGAATGCAAGATGTATTCATGAATGTATTAGAGGTGCATAGATTCTTGGGAGCATGTGTGTTATATTTGAGATATGGATTCCTCGCTTAGCACATGTAGCTGATGCTCTATATTAGCTTCTAAGGAAAGGTCAGCGATTTCATTGGAAAAGGAAGCATAAAAAAGCAATGAAGAAATTGAAGCAGCTCTTGAAATTTGATCCTACATTGAGAAAGGCTGATTATGCACATGGAAAGCCTATCATTATTATTGTTGATACAAGCCCAATCGAGATTGGATGGGCAATTGGGCAAGATGATGAGGAAGGCCAAAGATATGCAATTCACTTTAGTACTAGAGTATTGATTGAACGACAGAGAAGGTATCCACAGGTAAAAGGAGAATTATGGGGGATTGTGATAGCCCTTACATGTGATAAGGAGTATTCTATGGATGCTCATGTAGTCATTGAGACATTGTTTGTCGGTATTGGGTATGATTACTAGTTGTGCTACCCCAGACATTGCTATGCTCTGGTGGATTTCATACATCAAATCTTTGAGCCTTGAATTTCAGCATATTGCAGGAAGAGATAACCCAGTGGTGGCAGACATGTTATCTCAGACACGCTATGAGAATGAAGATGGGATGATGGATGAGGAGGAAGAAGATGACTTTCTTACAACTGAAAATGATGTTGTAAGAGTGAATTTAGCAATGCAAGGAGTTGATATAGCACTAACAGAAGCTTGGACAATAAAGAGAAGACACTTTACATGTTTTGTATCTTGCGTAGAAGTGTTTCTGGAAGACAAATATGTAGGAGAATGGCTGAGAATTGGTCAATACCTCACTATATTAACAAAGAGAGACGAATGGTTAGATGAGAAGTTTAAGAAGATCAAGAGGAAAGCCTATGGGTTTTTCTTGAAAGATGGATACTTACAGAAACATGCTAAAAAGAAATAGGGTATGCCATTGCTAGTTTTGGGTGACAGAGCTTTACAAATAAATGTTATGCAAGAATTTAATGAAAGCTTATGGGCTGGCCATAAAGGTGTTTGGGATACTTTTGCAAAGATCAAAGAAAGAAATTGGTGGCAGGGTATGTATAAGGATGTTGCTGACTTTGTGGAAACATGTACGGCATGCCAAATGTATTCATGTGTGAGACATCGAGATGAATTGCAACCCACATATCCATTGTCTCTTCATTTTAAGTGGGTGGTGGATTTAGGC
The DNA here is from genome assembly GCF_053477565.2 of Lygodium microphyllum. Lineage (NCBI taxonomy): Eukaryota > Viridiplantae > Streptophyta > Polypodiopsida > Schizaeales > Lygodiaceae > Lygodium > Lygodium microphyllum. The sequence goes on along the minus strand of NC_141142.1, from coordinate 87,927,605 downwards.
ACGATGCTTACAGGTCTTTGGCAAATGAGATATCTTGTACTTGCTCGTGAAGACTTGACTAATCAAGTAGAAGGGAGAGATCTACGTACTAAGACAACAAATGCAATGTGTACTTTTCTCTTAGAAGAGATCTTCTGTCGGTATGGCTGTGTGGGAAAAATTATAGCAGATAGGGGTGAGCTGGATGCAGATGAAGCTCATGATTTCTTTGCACGGTTGGGGATAAAGCTTGTTTTAACTTCAGCTTATAACCATAAAGGAAATGGAAAAAGTGAAAAAGGTCATCCACCTATGTGAAAGCATTGGCAAAAGCAGGTGGAGAGAAGGTAAAAGAGTGGCCACAACTGCTCCCTTATGCTTTGTGGGCTGACAAAACAACTCATAGTGTTGTTATAGGATATATGCCTACTGAATTGATGTATGGTCAAAAATCTATCATGCTGATAGAAGATATGACACTCACATGGAGTGTGCTACCTTGGGAGGAGGAGTTGAATAGAGAGGATTTGTTGGCCTTGCGCATTAGACAGTTGGAAAGAAAGTCAGAAGTCATAGAGGTAGCACTTGCAAAATTGACGGCAACAAGGATACAGAACAAGAAACGGTTTGACAAAAGACATAGATTGAGACCAAGAACAATAAAAGATGGGGATTGGGTATTGGTTTATGATAGTATTTTAGACAACCAGCATACTACCATGCGTAAAGTTTCCAAAAGATGGTTTGGACCCTATGTGGTAAGACATGTGTTTGATAATGCTACTTATGCATTAAATGAGCTAGATGGGAGAGCCATAAAACTTCCGATAGTAGGGAAAAGAATCAAATTATTCAAGAGGCAGGAATTTACTGCCTATGAGTTGCCACAATTGGAAGAAAATAGTGGCCATGATATAGGGGCTAGCCAGGAAGATATGGAAGTTGAAGAAGCAAAGGATATGGTTGTAGAGGATGAGGAGGACTTAGAATTTGGTGACAACTAGGATTTTGGCACATACCAGAGGATGTGCAGATTCAGAGAGGGTGGATATCGTGCCACTACATGGACACAGTGTGAAAAACTTTGGAGTGCATCGTCATCCAACTTTCTTATTGATCTAGAGAGTCAATGCCATCTGAGTCATTAGTGCTAGTGTCTGTGGCATGGATGGTTAAAAAATACTAGATTTTTGAACAATTTTAGTCTATTTTTGATATTTTAGATATTACTGATTGTAAATATCCTAAAAAGCTAGGGAAACTTCTAGATTAGGGTGCCATGCAAAAAGCAAGTGCTTTTTTAGCCAGTTTTGGGATTTTTCATAAAAAAGAAAGATGGACAAAATCACGTGCGTTGCGATCGCCATTGATAGGAAACAAACAACACTTTGAACTAGAAGAAGAAGAAGGAGAGAACTGGGAGATTTTGGAGCAAGTGTCCTAAGGTTTTACCCCCCTTTCAAAGCCAACGGAGCCATCAGATTTGGGTTCCGAGTAGCAGAGAGGAAGCTATTGTTTGATCCACGTTTTTGGTCTACAAGGAAGCTCCAGGAGATCTAATGCTTGGAGATTGCTTCTGAGTAGTGCCAGACAAGGGATTTTGGGTTCTATCAATACATATTGTTTGATTCATTGTGCTTTGTCTTTATCGTGTTTACCTCTTGTCTATTCTTTTTCTTCTCTTCCATCTCCTATCTCTACTTCCTTCTATCTCTGATCCTTGGTGGATACGACCTTTCAACAAAAACCCCTGCGACAATGGCTTAGAAGTTGGTAATATAACCACTATTGATTTATTTTATGCAACCTTTTGAAGGAAATTTGTCCTTGAGAGAGGTGGACAATAGTGACTATGTGTGCTAAATCTGACATGTGAAGAACCCCAGGAAAATGCCCAGCATATGCCAAGAAGATGAAAGAGGTCTTTTACAAATTGTAGGCCTTTGTCCCTATCCCACTTGCTACCCAATTGCAATATTTCTTGCATGGATTGGACTTCAATATCCAAGTGCAGTTGAGTAGCGTCCCTCTAGTGGATATAGATATTACTATAACCTGAGCAAGGGAAGTAGAGTCCCGCATACAAGTGGCCCACACATCGAGGAAAAATCTAAATTCGTGCCTTAGTCTTGGAAATAATTTGGGATTGGTTAGTGGAGATCAAGGTGCGATTAGTACCCCTGTGACCAACCTAAATGGTAGAGAAAGCATGATGCAAAATGTTCCTTTGTTGCCAACTCCTCCAAATGTTGTTAAGCCAATATCTAGCCAAAGAGCTTCTTTTGTAGACCAAGGGTCAATGTAGGTAGCACCCCCTTTGCAAGTTGTGGAGCCTAGTGTCGAGTAGCTCCTGAAGCCACTAGTTATGAGTCCTTTGTATCAAACATTGTAAAGGCAGTAAAAGATATGATGAAACATTATATGGATGTTAAGTTTTTAAACCACCAACAAAATATGATGGGTACTAGAAAGCCAAGGATGGAGGCCCATCACGATTCTGTTGCTATAAGTGGTGTGGTGGACAACATTTTCCTTGTAATTTTCCTAATGTCAAATGTGATTTATGCAGGAAGTTTGGCCACTTAGACACTACTTGTTGGACTAGGGTTAGTTCTCTCCAGCAAGGTAGTATGCAACTTAGGCCTATGAACCATTGTGTGAATAATGAGAATACTGAAGGAGAGGGCCCTAAGCGAATTTTGCAAAGGGGTAAAGCCACACTCGAGGAAATGCCCATTGGGGGTAAGTTTGGTTGAAACTTTTCCAATTAGGAGAGTTTATCTCCTAACAATGCTAGGGTAGTAACTAGGGGTCACAAATAGACAAACGATAAAAAAGATAACCTTAATACAATAAAAGTTAACCCTAAACCTAGTAGGGATGATAAAAAGGTGTCGGATAGCTAGGCAGGTCCTCTTAAAAATGAGGGAATTTTAAATGAGCTTGTGGTCAAAAGAAAACGTAAATCGAAAGGAAATGAGGGTACTAAGATTATCAAGAAGCCAAAAGAGCGGCTGGTGTGTGGAAAGAGTAGCAACTTCCATGAGTTTGACTTATCAAATACACTATGTGAAGTCAGACAAGATGTGAATATGCTACAACTAATCCAATTGTCACTGAACATTTGTAAGGAGTTCAATAAAATCCTATGAATAGGTTATGTCATAAAACCTTTTGGTGTCCCACCCATCAAGTGGGTAGTGAATGGTGGGATCATGCAGAGAAGCACTATCCCCTAGGATGTAGGCATATGTCATTGGAATCCTGATAGAAAACACAGTGGGGTCCATAAATATTATGAGTATGGATTCATTAGAGAGCCTAAGTCTACCAATCCAAAAGGATGTCATGACGGCGGTTTTAAAAATGACTGGTGGCGATAGCCTAAGGCAATTGGAAGGAATGGTAACACAAGTACATGTGATGTTGCTAATATTGAGTGCTTCCTTGACTTCTGTGTTATCCACTTTGTTGGGAGGCCAAGCTATCCGTTGTTGCTTGGACATCTATGGATATTACATTCTGATTATTTGGTGGATATCCCAGTTGGTTGATTGATTTTTGGGCATGGGTTAAAGAGAGTATTTCTATGCATGCCCTGAGTGCCCATTGGATGAAAGGGAGTTATCTTCCACTACAGAATGGGAGGCACTCAAGGGAATTACCTCAACTATTGGAACCTCAAGTTCATGTGATTCTAAAGAGGATTCTATCACTGAGAAGGTTTACCAAGTGTATTTAAATGAGCCAATAGAGGCAAAGGATAGGATTCATGATATTGATGTGATAGAGCTGGATCTTGGAACTCCTAATGATCCCTGCCCCATTAAATTCCACTATGTTATATATTGATGAACATGAAAATTATGTGGCACTCCTATAGGATTTTTTGGGATATATTTACATGGAGTTATGGCAAATTGAAGAGGATCCACCTCTTTGTTGTCATGCATACAATCCCATTAAAAGAAGGTAGTAAGCTAGTGAGGTAGAAGGTTAGATATATGCCGTTTGAGTTGAGAGAGCCTCTTTTTGAGGAATTGATGCGTTTAAGGAAGGATGGTCTGATCTTTCCCATTGGACATACAGAATGGTGCTCACCAGTGTGATAATAAGAAAGAAAAAGAACAATCAAATTCACTTGTGTGTCGATTTTAAGGAGTTGAACAAGCAGATGATGAAGGACTATTATCCTCTTTCCTTTATCAATCAGATTTTAGATTAGTTGGCAAGGCAACATATATACTCTTCCATGGATTGTTTTGCGGGTTATAATCAGATGGACATAATTGAAGAGGATAAGTTAAAGACGACATTCATTAGAGTTTTTGGTACTTTTGCATGCCTGTGATGGATTTTGACCTATGTAATTCTCTTAGGTCTTGGCAAAGAATAGCTGACAAGGCATTTGTCGATATATCCCCCTTGAAGAGCTGAAGGTTTTCATACATGATTTGGGGATAGCTACCATGACCCGTTATAGATAGTTGCTCATTCTATCTGCATTCTTTGGATGATGTCGTGAGTATTGCATAGCATTGAATCCTCGAAAGTGTGTATTTGGGGTGCCTTATGGTTTGTTATTGGGTCATGTTGTGAGTGTGGTTGGTATTGCTACTGACCCTAAAAAGGTGGTTATTATTGTGGCCCTAAGCCCACCCACTTGCCCTAGGAAAGCTCACAGTTTTGTTTCATTTATGGGGTACTATCGACAATTCATTAATGCATTGGTAGAATGTTCATTACCCTTGACGAATCTTTTATCTCATAGCCATGCTTTTGAATGAGGATGTTAAAATGGAATTATCCAAAGTGTTAGTTTTAAAAGCTCCAAAAAGGGGTGAGGTTTTCTATATATTCATGGTTATGACAAGGCATAGTATTAGTTATTGCCTATCCCAAATTTGGGAGGCACAACTTTATCATCCTATTGCATTTGCAAGCTAAAAGTTTGGAATTTTAGAGTTTTGTTGTAGCTATTTGGAGAAGGTTTACTTGGCTAGGGTGTTCGCCACCAAGAAGTTCAAACACTGTATTCTTTATGAGAAGGTGGCGTTCTTCACCAAGGCATAGAGGGATTGTGCTTATTTTTACCAAACAAGCTGCAGCCCCCCTGATCGCCTAGCCAAGTGGTTGATCTCTTTGCAAGAGTTTTATTATGAGATTAGGAGCAAGCCACCAAAGTTGCAAGGTGTTGTAAGAGTGTCTAGTAGATTTTGGTGAGCCTAAGGAAGAGTGGGCTAATATTAGTGACTCTGAGGATATATGCAAAATTGATATAGCCTCTATTTTGTCATGGTATGCATCTATCACACATTATCTATTAATAGGGAATTTGACAGAAACTCTTTCTAAATCTAAGAAGAGGAAGGTTAAGCAGCAACAAGTACTTCACTTTTCAATAATAGTAGGTGCCTTATATAGGAAAAGTATGGATGAGATTTACCATCATAGTGCGGTGCCTGATGAGGTACCCTTTATTCTTGAGGAATGTCATGATTCAACATCATGTGGAGGCCATTTTACTAGATAACTCACTGCCTAGAAAGCTTTACATGCTGGCTATTGGTGGCTGACGGTTTTCCAAGTTACTTTTGCATATGTTAAGCATTGTGATGTCTATCAAAGACAAATGCTAAGAAAAATCATAAGTGACCACTTAATCCTATTCTTGTAACTTTGCCCTTTGAGAAGTGGAGCATCGATTTTGTTGGGCATGTGCATTCTTTGTCTACTATGCAAAAGTGGTATATCATTGTGGCAATGGACTATTTTACAAAATGGTCTAAAGGTTTGAGCTACAATGAAGGACAATGCCAAGAAAATAGCTAGTTTTATTATGGAACAAATTGTCTGCCATTTCGGTCCACCTAAAGAACTGGTGTTCAATGGTGGGACACGCTTTCTGAATAAGGTCATAGAAGCCTTGATTGAAGCTTTTAAAATTAAAAATAATAAAACCATTCCATATAATCCCCAAGTGAATGGACAAGTAGAGAGTACCAACAAGTAGCTTGTAGAGATTTTATCCAAAACTGTATTTGAGGGTAAGCATGACTGGGACAAGAAACTTCATGTGGATGTATAGGCTTATAATACCACGTTCAAGAGAGTAGCAAGCCACCTCCCATTTAAGTTGGTATATGGAGAAGAGTGTGTCTTGCCCTTGGATATTGAGTTACCTATTGTGAGATTTGCGTTGAACCATTCTTTGGGTAAAGAGGAAGCATTGCAAGAAACGTTGACCTCCCTACCATATCTTGATGAGATCTGATTGTAGACTTTGTTACATCATGAGGTAGGAAAGAGGAGAATGAAAGCACTTCATGGCCTTCATACTAAAAGATATAAATTTGTGAAGGGTCAGTTGGTCCTATATTATGATGTACGTCACGAGTTATTTCCTCACAAGTTAGAACCCAAATGGGATGGCCCATATAAGATCATTAGTATAGAAAAGAATGAATCTACATCCCTTTTAATAGATTTGTAAGGGCTAGAGTTTAAAAATAAAGTAAACTTTAATCATTTGAAGCCCTATTATGTGTAGGGGTTGATGTCCGGACTTGGTGCCTTTGTAGGTCTTCCAAGATCCCGCTTAAACTTAGACTAGGTACCAAGGTCGAGTGATCTGGTAGAGTAAGGGTTATCATATTATTGAGTGGAAAGATGATGGATATTTCATGTGGGATATTAAGGTCTATTGCCACCATTGTCATAGGGTTCTCATTAACATCCCTATTGAGTTTAGTGAGGAAGGAGGGATTGTACCTATCATACATCCTCTCTCTTGACTCGACTTTGACTAATCCATATGGCATGGCATGTCAATGAAGAATGGGTCTATACTTTGTATTTTGACAGAGATTTATGAGGACATGCTAAGCATGCAAGTGTTGTTATGGTTGTTAGAGACTCCCAATGTAGAGTCATTATGAAAATGGGAGTTTATTTTGGCAGAATACAAGGCCTTAATCATGGGGTTGAATATAGCTTGACATGGTGGTATCCATCATTTATTGGTGAAAGGTGACTCACAGTTAATGATCAACCAATTGAATGGGACCTATAGCATGAGGGATCCATTTCGTAGATGTATCACCATGCAGCCTTGGATACACTTCAGATTTTTTAGACATTGACTTGTCAACTGGTTCCTTGTTAGTGGAACTACTTTGCAAATTTGTTGGAAAATTATGCATTTGTTGAGGACATATTTCTCAACTGTGGTCTTGAGGGGTTATTAGAATTTCCCGATCTTATCAGCCCAAGACTATTGTGGAAACTACTTGTTGACATGTCTTGTTATGGCTGTTCATTTAGTATGGGTGATGAACTAGGTAGAAATTGACCATCTTCCTATTCTTTTATGGACACATAGGATCGTTCAATGACATATTCATCGGATACCCCTTGCCATTTAAGTAGGGGGCCTAGCTAATAATTTGTTGCATTTAGTGTAGGGCCTGAGTAGGCTACTCCCTTGGTCTAGTTTCATGCTTTAGTATAATTCATGTGGGAAGCCAAGGGTTTGTTTTTAGTAGAGTAGGATGATGAATGGTGTGCTTTATAGCTATATTCTCATTAGGCCAAGAGGGCCGTTCTTGTTGTATTTAATGTTTCATTTTGGTAGGCCAAGAGGGCCATGTGTATGTTTGGTGTGAGTGCGTTTTTTGGTTTAGTGTTGCACCAGATAGGTCTGAAGAAGTGCCTGGAGGGCCTCTTACCGTATAAAAGCTTATTGTGGCCATGTCCAAGTATTATTCTTCCTTTTCGAGCTTTTTTACCCCTTAATCTGAATGTATGTGTGTTTGTGGGAAATTTCCTTCTTTTGCGGATTGGCAAGTCAAGGCATGAAGTCCCAGGGTTTGGTTCACTATATTTGGGGGAGGTTTGAGTAGTTGTCACCTCTTGTAAAGGCATTGCCAGGCATTTAAAGATCTTTTTTGAGAGTGGTCCTTATAGTGACCCTCTCTTGCTAGCCTGCTAGGCAGTTGTTTCTAGAAATTTTTGTTAGTTGTGAGGTAGTTAGGAAAGCCTACAAAAAATAAAGATAGGAAATGATAAATATCTTGGGAAAACCTCATATATGAAGGTGTATAAAAGGGGATTCTAACCCTAAAAAAAGAAAAACAAGAAAGACAAATTCTAAGAGTAGAAGTTCATTGCCTTGCAGAGGCTTGGTAGGTTCCTAGGGACAAGTCTCGATGCCTTGTCTTCTTGGGGGGGACATTTAGCCAAAAAAGAAATAAGAATGATTAGAGAAAAAATAAAAGTGAGAGGAAGAAAAAGGATTTAGTGTCACCTTACAAGAGCTTGGTAGGTTCTTGGGTGCCAAGATACGACCTGAGACTGATGCCTTGCTCTCATTGGGTCACAGTATGTTCAACTCCCTCCTTTTTACATGCACGAGTATCGAGTCCTAAAGTATAAAATAGTGATAAATGTAAATTATTTGAAAAGAAAAGACTAGGCTATAGGAATCGTCACTTGCTAGGAGTTTTTTGTCCAGTTGTCTCATAGGTTAGGTAGGCAGGTCAACCACCACTTAGGATGACTCATTTGATAGTTCTTTTTGGCCAGCTTGTGTTGGAGCAGTTAGTTAGCAACTAGCTCCAAATCTTTATCAAACTATACTTGGCCTATCTCTTGTGGATCTTCATGTCTTGATTTTGTAAGGGGGTAGGGTGAGAGTTGGTTTGTGTTTTGTTGTGTATTCTTCTTTGTAGCAACTTGATACTCTTTATGGTTTCTATATGTGCAGAACAGTCCATGGATTCGATGGGCTGCATTGCTCTCTCTCGTGGTCACCAATGAGAGTGAGATTCTAAGCCAAAAAAAGCAAAGAATGTGCCAAATTTTGTTAATTTGAGGAAAAAATTGAAGCTTGCTAGAAGCAAGAGATGCAGATCTGATGATTTTAAGTAGCCATGGAAGACAGGATTTAAAAGCACTTCTAAAGAGACTCACAATAGTCACAGAATTTTAGTAAATTTTTCATGTTCTCAAATGAAGTAGAATGAGTTCTATGCAGTGCGATACTTTGAGGGGGTCATGTAGGAATTTTCGGATTGCAATTCGGACACCGAAAGCTAGAGTTACGGATGCCCAAGCAAAAGGGGGTTCAAAAGTGAATGTAAAGAAGACTTTATGGGGAAGGGGTGGTGATCTTTGGGCCTCCCCAACCCCCAAATTATCATGCCACATGGGAAATGCTTTTTTCTTATGAAAAAAAAAAGCCATGGCAGCCTTGCATGGTGCTATAAAAAATGAGAGGGGGAGGCTAGGTGCTAAAGAACAACCCTATTAACAGATTACACCCCTTGATTCCTCAAATTTTTTGCCTTAGATCTTTGCCTCCACCTCTGCAATTGATAGTCTAATCAAGAAAATGGAAAATAAGTATTTCTCTCTCCTCCATCTCTCTCCTCTAATGGGCTATTCATATGGGAATTATTTAGAGAAGATTGGGATGGAGATGGATTGTCCCCAGCTTGAACCAGATTGATGTGGGACCATGCCAACATTGAGGAGTGATGATAACCAATGCTATTTGGAGACCAATGTTAGGTCTTATTGTTGTCTATAAAATCAATTCTTGAGACCCAAAAGACGAAAAATGGCGGTAAGCCTCTTTTTTAATGGAAATTTAGATTCTTTTTGACATTTCATGGTGCAAATCTTGTTCATATGTAATGGAATTTTTTTTGAAGCTTGGTTGTGATGTGTTTGAGGGATGTGAATCATAAGACACAGAATTCATGTCCGGATGTGTGAGTTATAAAATTTAAAAATCCAAAATGCGTGTTTTGAGAGGAAAAATGATGTTTTTCTTGGTTTTTAAGTGATCAAATCATGTTCATAGGGGATGAGATTAATTGTGATGAAGGATTATAGTTCAAATTGATTTCTTGGAGCAAAAAAAAAGTATTTATATTTTGGTTTTGGGGAGAAGAAAATAAGAGAAAAATAGTTTTTGTGCTCAAAAAATTATGAAAAATTAGGATTATGTTTGTGCAAGTATAATGGAGGTAAAGAATAAGGATTTGCCTCAATTTACTTCCATTTGTATGTTATAGTGTGTATTTATTGCTTTCATTATATAGAAACATACATGGAAACACCTCTCAACCTATCCCCCATCACAAGCAAAACCCTAAACGGTAGGGAGAGAGGGGTTTTATGTGTTGAATAGGATTCAAAATTTGATCTTTTTTCTACACTTTTCATATAGGTTTTAATCTTATTTTAAGTATTAAGAGGTATAGTGGCATGGAATAGTCTGGCACAGCCTTATCACCATTGCAAAATTGTTAGTAAATAAAAATCATGGAAAGAATGGTTGAACACATTCACAATGATGATTTTGTTTAAGTAAAATGTTTGTGCAGTCAAACTCATTCACTTTGCACGGTATTGTATTGACATGGTATAAAGAGAACTATCTCTTGGATGAATAGTACTTGATTTCAAACTATTGACCCATGATAAGTGTGAGGCTCCCTATGCTATAGGTTTAGTATAACCATTTCCTCAACGAGTGATTTGGTGAGGAATATACTATCTCCTTGAACAAATATTGTGAAGATGGACTTTGTGTGTATGTGTTATATATTGAGAGACGACGCATCTTGGGGCTAATCCTTGGGTTGTAGGAGAGCCGTAGTGGGGGGCCACAATGATAAGCTGGCAGAGTGCTCCCTTTGTTTATGTTAAGAGGTGCTAGCCACCTATATGTTTGGATACTCCCTCTACTTGGAGTCGGGAAGGGCATCACGTTGGACTACAATCTAGAGATTATATTTATAAATGTGTTCTTTCAATAAATTAGTTAATAGTATCTGTACGCTCCTGGCCATGAGGCAATGGGGTTGTTTAGGTGAGTATAGGAGGCCCCACCAACTAAAGCCCTAGAGCCAGTTTTGGGCCCATTTTTGGTCCCAACACTGGGGTTTAGGTGAGTATAGGAGGCCCCACCAACTAGAGCCCTAGAGCCAGTGTTGGGCCCATTTTTGGTCCCGGCAAACCATAATAAGAGAATATACACTATTTATGATAGCATAGAATATAGAAAAGAGAAAGAATATTCGGAGATAGATCACACAAAAGAGGTTGCTAACTATTAGATTATTCATTTCAACAAATAGTCTCATCAAGGTACAAGTGTATGTCTCTTTAATAGGTGTGACACCTCTACTTTAATTATAAGTTACTTATGTCACTATATATTAAGTTCATTTACATATTCAACGTTATGAGTTGTAATAGACTAAGGCTAAAACATACTAGTAAGATAATATATAAAGCCTATGGCCTAACACTTAGCATAGCTTGCTAGAGCTATGGACCCAAATCCTTAGCTAAATGCCTTATCCATAATTAGACCAATCTAGAGAGTGATGGTCCCATCTGATGAAGCATTCCCCTTCAAAATGAGCCACATAGAGAAATCATGAATAGAGCCCCTCTAAGATATTCATAGCCCTCTCATGTAGTTGCATAACTAGCCCTAAATACTTTCATAAAACAAAAAGGCATAGATACATCATGATGGGAGTAAAACCATAATGATAGAAAGCCCATTCATAAGCTAGAGAGTGCTCATGAACTATGAGAGACTCAAAAATAGAAATAAATGGAGGTTGAGGTTGATATTCATGTTGTGCTTCACTAGTAGATATAAGCACCAAATGTATGTCCATGTCATCTATCTCATCCCATGTTAATTCATGGATCTTAACCTATCGGTTAATATCTAAAAGGATCTCATCAATATCCAATTTTGACATGTCCAAAGTCTGCACTACATCCTCTTGATCAACCCCTTTTGCTAATGATTAAAAAATGGTCTTAACAATCCTTTATAAAGAATGTAGTGTGTTGTAATAGATGTATTATGTGTTTGAAAACATGAGACAATCCTTTAGCATGATGCAAATAGTTTTGCAGAATTGTTGATTGAAGGACTTATTATGATATGATTGTAAGGTAGGCTTTCAATGTCACCTTGTAGGGGAGAAAAATTCTCCCCTTTTTACATCACAATTCCATAAGCCAAATTGTTGTCTTCATAAGCAAGAAGGAGATACTCTCTATGCTAGTTGAAGCTGCTATAGAGGTCCACCATCTTGGCACAAGGAAAGTCTTTGCTCAGCTGATGAATGCTCCATTGCACATATAAAGAGGTATGCTCTCAAGCTTGACGACGTAAGGGGAGGTATCCTAATGGCCTCTAGAAACTTGATCACCTCAACAAAGCCACCTATAGGCCAATTTTATTGGGAGCACCATAAAGCTTGTGACTATACGAGCATTTGCAGAAATGTGGAAGAAAGGGAGATAATTCAAATATTTCTCTGTGTTAAAAGTGCACCATGCTAGCTCTTTCAATGTCTAGACATGGAGAGGGAGAAGGAGGGATGAAGTTTACATGAGTTTTGAATGGGTCTCCCACCTTTAATCATAGATTTGGAAAAAAAAACGCCGCTTCCATGTGTTCTAATGACACTCGTTAGGGTAAAATTGAAAAATTACCCTTTCTAGGCTCTTGTCTACTACTATGAACTATGGACTCACCAAGTGAGCATTGGGTTCTAGGGTTGGACATTCTCCAAATGAAAAGTACCAAGGTAGCAAAAACAACTTTTTTTTTCATGCCATAATTGATATGCATCATTTATATCCTCATGGATACTATTGGTATCAAATCTAGAATCATGAGTAGAACTGGAAGAAGCAAAAATACATGCAAATATTGAGATGATCCCACAATCATTGTTCTAATCCAAATTTAAACTCTACATCAATATTTTCTTATTAGGAATCTTCATTTTACTAGTAAAGTCCTAGCATGCCTTGAAAAATCCTTGGAAACATGCGAAAGGCCGAGGGAAGCCAAGCCATGACTCTGGAAATGGCCACTACATGATCTTCCACTCTACTGGTTCAAGGGTAAGGGGAGAGAGAGAGAGAGAGAGAGAGAGAGAGAGAGAGAGAGAGTGTGTCTCCATGTTGTGTGTGTTCCTACGTTTGTTTGAGTGAGTGATAGTGGCTAGTGAGTGAGAGAGAATATGTTACTTCTTGGCCACCAAGTATCATCAAGCTACATATACTACTACTGGTATACTTCAATATGCTTTTGACAATCATCATCATCATGGCATTTAATTAACTCGTTCATATCAATAATAAAATTTAGATATTATTTTTACAATATTTATTCAGAGCAAAACATGGAAATATCTCACAATCACCAAAAAGGCATATTTATCATCTTTTAATGTTTTGATCTCATCCATGAGAGAGAGAGAGAGAGAGAGAGAGAGAGAGAGAGAGAGAGAGAGAGAGAGAGAGAGAGAGAGAGAGAGAGAGAGAGAGAGAGAGAGAGAGAGAGAGAGAGAGAGAGAGAGAGAGAGAGAGAGTGTGTGTGTGTGTGTGTGTGTGTGTGTGTGTGTGTGTGCGTGTGAGTGAGTGAGTGAGTGAGTGAGTGAGCGAGTGAGGGAGCGAGAGCGAGAGCGAGAGTGAGAGTGAGAGTGAGAGTGAGGGAGGGACAGAGAGAGAGATGGCTCTTTTCATCTATGATGTCTCACTTCTTTAAGGTGAGACAGATCTCTTGTTGTATCAAACTGCACCTAGATGTATGGGCATGTCGTAACTTTGTTTGAAGCACTTGTTGCATTGAGGGAGGAGATCACACTCTTCTCCATTTGTCCGAGTCTTTGAAGCCACAAAAAGTGTTGGGCTCTCCATGAGGTATATGTAGGCCATCCTACAAGGTGAATACTACCACGAAGATGCTTTCAAAATATGAGAGAGAGAGAGAGAGAGAGAGAGAGAGAGAGAGAGAGAGAGAGAGAGAGAGAGAGAGAGAGAGAGGTGCATTAAATGTTGGGAACTTGATAGGAAAAAAAAATATATTTTCAAAGTATTAAAAATATTATGTAGCTTGGGCTTGGAAGCATTATATGCATAAAATGTAGGATTGAGAGATTTATCAATTACAATGTGACATAGAATATTATAGCATAGATCGATTTGAATTCTTACTCTCAAGATGTTCGCTACAAGAATGTTAAAATATCCCTTACCTTTCTATCACTAGAGATACATTCATGGCAAGATTTGATGCGATCTTCTTTTGAAGTGTTAGAATGTTTGTACTCATGAACATATAACTCATAAGAACTTTTATAAGCCTTAGAAGATAATGTGGTAAATGTAGCAATGTATATTTCTAAAATGTATAACTATTGAGGCAAATTTAACATTTTTCATTCATTTTTTTTCACATGATTGGCAAAAGTGCATTTATAACCTTGGTACACCTTTGAAACGTGGGCAAATATGAGGTCTCAAATTTATAACTCAACCTACTTACAAAAAGGAATATATAAAAATTTAGCTAACTAGTGAATATTAGCTACCAAAATCATCCCTAACTCTTATCCATATTGAGCTTTAGGATCTCTATCACTGACTATGCTCTTTAAGATTTCATGACCTCTAAATATATATTTAATAAAGACTTGTAAAATATTAGATGACTTGTAAGTGGTATTGACTAGAATAAGAACCTTTGGTTAGAGTCTCTCTACTACTACCATGGTATTTTTGTATCCGCCAATAGTAACAAATGTGGGTAATTTGATTGCAAAGTCTACGATATTGATGGTGGTTATTGTTTTCAGAACACTTCAATGTATTATTTTTGGGCACTTGTATTCCTTATGGTACTTCATGAATATTTATTATTATGGATGTATTATTTTGTGAGAGTTGGGCTTACCTTCTATGCACATTGTATTATCTCCCATAGTTGCATTTGTTGCAAAACTGCAACTGTTATATGCATTGTAGATATTACACGATGTAGCGGCGGATAGAATCTAAGCAAGGAGTAGAGAACAAAAAAAAATATGCGAATAACAAAAACTCGTTTAATTTCAAACATACTGATACAAATATGGCTTTGTCCACCTGTGTGCTTCCATTGTGAAGCTTAGATGGCAATCCAAATAGATGATAGGTGAAGAGCTTAAGGGTAGCTTGAAGAACTCTGATAGGGTGAAAGATAAATTGATGATAGCTTTGGGGGGTCTTCCTTTTATAGCTCGAGAAGATAGTCTAGTGGGCATGTCCAAACCTTCCCTAGGCAACCAATGAATATTCCTTTTATTGTCTTTTTCGATCTAGTCACATAGACCTCATCTAACATACAAGTCAAACCCAACCATCACACATGGCTTCTCCTCATAATGGGGGCTTTACAACTTAGAGCACCATGGATCATTGGTGGCACCTTACGAGGATGGGGCATTGTGCATATCTAACATGCATTGGATACATGGATTTGTAATCAAAATAACATAGGCTAGGGCTAATTAGATTAAGGTAGAAGAAAACTTCAAGGAAGGATCACCCTAGATCCTACAAAGTGGTAGGACTTCCAAAAGAGGATGCAAACCCTATTCACAATTGTGGAAACCCTAAAATGCAAAAGAAATGTAAACACTAAAGTGCAAATAGGATGCCACCCTAGAGAAGTGACATAAACCTAACCCTAATTTTGGTCTATAAAATGGGAAGTCTTAGTTTGTACTTACCCTTTTGGTGCATCCATGTTGTAGAAGCTGCTAGTGCAACTATTGAGACTTTCTATTCACTTCTTCTATTCTATCATCTTACCTCTATTA
Source organism: Lygodium microphyllum (assembly GCF_053477565.2). NCBI lineage: Eukaryota > Viridiplantae > Streptophyta > Polypodiopsida > Schizaeales > Lygodiaceae > Lygodium > Lygodium microphyllum. The sequence continues at coordinate 87,911,934 of NC_141142.1, read as the reverse complement.
TTGAGAGTGAAAGAGAGAGAGAGTGTGAATGAGAGGTGCATTTTAGCAAGGGAATAAGAGAAGGTCAAGCTATACTTCATCTTTTTTTTTTTTCTTCTTCTTCTTCTCTATTAGCTTCTCTATTGATCGGTGTGCTTGATGGTGGATACAAAGGAGAAATGGTATTAGAACATCTTTTTTGGGCCATGGAACCATCCTCAAGCCTTCAAGATTTTGGACTAAAATGTAGAAAGGTAATTTGGTGAATTCATTACACCTTGCAGCTACTCTTGTAGTATTCTTTCTTTCTTGCACTAGAGAGAAGGATACATGGTTAGTTAGACTGGTGTCGTGACGTTGCATGCTCACTTTTGAAAAATCCTAGAAGGAGGATGTTTGTTAGAAGAATGAAGTCAGTGTTACTTCTATATTTTTGGTTTGTTTAGCATGCTAGTATCCCTGAATATAGTACATGACAGGTAGTGTTGGTCTTCTTGAGAACTTAGTTAATTGCTTGCTTTTGGACTTGTTGGAGAGGAATTATGTAAGTCAAGCAAGACAGTGGAGTCTAGGAAGTCATCTTGGTGTGGAACCTAGAATAAAGACTCGCTGAGTCACTTAAGTGACTAAGTGAGAGGTGTGAAGGGGAATGAAGTATGTGGTGTAGGAGAGGGAGGCCAACATATTTTTTAGTGCCATCTGGGGGCTGACTACACTGCTGCTATTCTTGCCTTGTTTTTGGACTGTTGCTATTCTTGCCTTGATTGCTGAAGTGTGGAGGCATGCAACTAAAGAAAGCAAGAGGGAAAAGGTGCTCTCACATCTAGGGACAGAATGAGGTATTGTGGTTCATGCATTGAGGAGGAAAGAGAGGAGTTTATGGGCTGTTTTGACTATACATAGTAGGATAAAACATGATAGTAAGCTGTTTATGAGAATTTGTCCTAGTGTACATGCCTTGTGCATTGAACCCACCATGATACATGCTATCCTAGTGCACTACATCCATGTACATCCATGTGCACTATGCACTAAAGTAGTGCACTAGTGCACCTTAACCTACATGTAGTACAAGTTGACCATTGCATTCCCTTCTTACAGCCTAGTATCCAATCCACTATTTCATTCCACCTAATCATTCACCTAGGTGCACTACATAGTATACTAGTGCACTCACTAGTATACAATGCACAATTCATAGTGCTCATGTATACAATGCATGTATATAAGTGCATGTGTACTAGTGCACATGTGCACTAGTGTAACTGTATATGAGTAACTCATTAGTGCACTTGCCTACCCCCACCCTAGTTCACCCACATCATGATATACCCACACCCTAGCTTGTTAGGACATTAGCTTCCTTGCATCACATACTTGTGCACTACCACCTCTTGGATCAGGAGAGGTATCTCATGGAGTGGAAATAAGTAGTCTACTATGGCCCTTTCTTCCATAGAGGTAGAGTATCATGCATTGTCTTCTATAGCTATGGAGGTAGCTTGGCTTTGCTTCATGTTGGCAGAGATTAGTTTTCCTTAGCCTAGACCTATGAAGCTGTGTGTGGACAACAAGAGTGCTCTAGCTCTAGTAAAGAACCTCGTGCTTCATGCTCGCATGAAGCACATTGAGGTTCAGTACCACTATGTTTGAGATTGGATCCTAGATTTTAAGTTAGTGATGGCTTATTATCCCATGGAGGACAACACAACTGATCTCTTCATGAAGCCTTTGCCTAAGGCTTCTATGCTTCATCACATGAGGTTGTTGGGTCTTAGGATACTCCCAGTATCTAAGAGGGGGTGTTAGCTTACCTATTTTAGTTATATCAGTGTGTCATCTCCTGATTGTGAGCTCTTGCTAGAGTTTGATGGAGACATAGGAGCTCTGGTAATTTATGCACATTTTCTTTATTTGTCAACTTCCTATGTGCATTTCTAGACTAGTTAATACTTTCCATAGACTACCTACACCTATTGCATATTGTTATTGTCATTTGGGATTTTTTTGCACTCACCCCTATCTTTTATGGCATTTTTCCTTTAGTGACCAACATTAAATGCTAGTCGACCGACATTTATGGCCTCTACAAGAGTAGGTTGGCCAGTCTTTAAGGAGTTTGCTACTTATAGCCAACCCCTTCCAATTGGTAGACACACACACTCTTCACTCTTCACTCTTTCCTTTGTAGGTGCACACTTTGACACTCTAGCTCTATGTGCTTGGTGCTACCATTTCCAGTAGCTTGATCTAGTGCCCTCACTGACACTTTGGGCTATGTGTAGGGATTGATGAGTCCATCATTATTGTATTAGTATTCTTCTTCAATCACTGCAATATTCTTTCTTCATCCTCTTCTCTCTCTCTCTCTCTCTCTCTCTCTCTCTCTATGTTCATTTTTTCTTCAATTGTGCACTCACATGTTAACCTTGTGATTAGTTTGTGATAGGACTACATAGTTGCAGGTTATGAGAGAGTTTCATGAGAGGTTATGGGGCAGTTATAGAGGTGTGTGGGCTATATATGAGAAGATCAAATAATGTTATTGGTGGAAAGGAATGTATAAAGATGTATCTCACTTTGTGAAGACATCAAAGGAGTGCCAGGTATATTCTTCAGTGTGGCATATGGATGAGTGTGGGAGCCTTCGCTCAACCACCAAGACCCATGGACCGCTTATTGTTTCAAGCATTCCAAGCCGAGCACTAATGGCTACCTCTCACATAACCGACGCGCCATCCATATCTACGGGTGTAGTGAGCTTATCTCCATGCCGTTCGAGTTACCCCCTCTTCCGCGCACTCCGGTAGCTCCACGATCCAAGTGTAAGCTTCAAGCAAGCTCCATCCTCAAGCTCCACGCTCCAAGCTCCATCACCGCAAGCAAGAGAAGAGAAGAGAAGAGAAGAGAAGAGAAGAGAAGAGAAGAGAAGAGAAGGGAGGAGAAGATGGAGAGCTTCTCCTCCTCGGTCCCTCACCCTCACACACTCACTCCCTCACACTCTCACACTCCCTCTCTCAAGCACAAGCTCAAGCAAGCAAGAAGAAGAAGAAGAAGAAGAAGAGGAGAGCCACTTTTTGCCACACACAAGAATGAGCTTCTCATTCACTTTTCAACTTTATATACAAAACCCTAAATCCCTTTTGGGCGGTCATCCCCTTTTTTACATGAGACCCTTTTTCCCATTGTCCTTCTATCTTCCTAGCTTCCTTTCCACCGCCCGTCTACATTTACAAATTGCACGGGTGAGAGTCCGACGCTCCTTGAATTAAACCATGATGCGCTTGCGCTCTTTTACAAAAGTTCTGACTTGCGCTTTTCCTTGCGCGCCTTTGTCTTCCGTTTCTCTTTGCCTTGGTCTTTGTCTTTGTCTTTTGTTTTAGCTTTTCGGATTTTCCACCGCTTGGCCTTCTTTTACAAGATTTCAGGGTGCGCCTTTGTATTCTAAAATGCATCTTTCCCCTTTTGCATTTGCCTTGGACTTTTTAGGTTGCCCTTACGCTTTTGGCCTTTTCTCCTCTTCTTTCTTCAGTCGAGCTACCTTGTTTTCGCCTTTGCCTTGCATCTTTTTTTATTTCCTTTTACTTTCTTTGTGTTGGGGTTAACATTACCCCCCTCCTAGATGAGTGCCAATCCCATGGCACTCACCGTCGTAGGTAGCAGGCGTTAGCATGCACCGAAGACGTGGGTGGCAAGGATGTCTGTGGTTGCCATGGCGCAGTGTTGGTAGTGGTGGGGAGGAAGGTCGTTGGGGGCACATTGGTGGGTTAAGTGGTAGGTGGGAGGGCAATGGGAGTTGGTGGTAGGGCTGTTCTTTGAGTGGGTTGCACTGATGGAGTACAAGTGGCGGTGTGTTGGGGATTCTGTACGTGATGATTCTGGGCAGGCTTACAGGGTGATAAGGAGATGAATTCAGAGTTGAGTGTTGATGAAGAGAGAACGACACCTTCGTTGGAGTCTTGAATATCTGCAATTGGAAAACCTCTCGTGTGGTCTCTCCTTAAGGGGTAGTGCTAGTCTTCTTATCGTGCACAAGACATATTTTGATTAGTTTGGGAGACAGGTCGAACTCTAAGCAAACATGGAGTATTGTCCTGTACTTGAGGACCCAAACTGTGTATAGACTTTTGTGCAGATATTATGTGAGTGTCCATGCATACGTAGATATTATGTAGGTAGAAGACTGTGGCCTGGTGGCTCATACCGTCGGGTGGATGAAGTAGAGTAGTCCATGATGGAAAGAAGTGCATGTGAAGGTGGGTGTGCCATCGTGTGGACTGTGATTGGAGACATAGCAGGATAGGGCACGGGAATAGTGTACGAGCCGTAGATGGGCGACATTGGGCCTGTGGATGAGAACGGTGTATTGTTCATGGCCATTCGTGCGGTGTGTGCCCCAATTGGTTGCCATGGTTTTAAGGCAAAGTGTGAGAGGGAATTGTGGGAATGGTGCAAGGTGACAGGTTTAACCACAGGCGAGAAAAGCTTCCTAGGGCTATCCTACTCTTGATGTGCCCTGAAGTATTGTGGGTGATGTTAGGGGGCTAGGGGACTAGAGACAGAGCCAGCCGACCAAGGTCACTGGACGCACCTAATTTGAGGACCCCTAGGTGCGGTGATGTGCACGTGGGTGTGTTTTTTATTTTCTCTTTTTTTTCTTTTTTTCTTTTTTTTTTTCCAGTGTACAACCATTGCAATATGCGGGGGCTATGAGCCTTTCAACGGGTTGGGACATGTCAAGCCTCAGAGGCGCGGGAAATGGATGTGACCGTGATGAATTCGCCCTAGCCTCGTTGTTAGGGGAGCCGTTGTTGTGATATCGGTACGATTGCAGCCCCCCCCGTTGTGAGTGCAGAGTGTGACCCAAGAAAGCCCATGACTACGCGTGGGTTCGTGTGATGTGTGCACTCACGAGGGTGATGGTTCGCGTTCAGCAGCGTGACTTTGTTGCGATTAGTGCACGGCCGTGGTTTTGCAGTGACCCAGGCATTGAACATGTTTGCACAAAGACCTATGTTATCTTGCATCCACTTGTCACATGCTTGATTTCGTTAAGTAATTCAACAGCTATAGTTATGTTAAAACATGACTTTCTGAAATACTATGTTGTTAATCGCACTACATATGCGATCGCTTGTCAAAGATGCGGGATACATTAGCTATAGGTAGCAGAAGTTGCAAGAGTGGGGAGTGTCCATTTCACCCATCAAAAGACAAAAAGTTAGGTCCTGATAACTTGTTAAGCTGCTCATACATCCTAGGGCTTAGTCCATTTCTACTAGGCGGGGTGAGTTCGATTGGTTGGGCGACTGGGTTGGTGCTGGTGCGAGATTGTCATGAGGTCGGGTAGGGCACATGTCGGTCGGGACATGGATGGTATAGTCCCAGTTCCAAAATGCTTTTAACTAGTTCGTCGAATGCTTCCCTATCCCTGGCCGCCTTTCCTGCTATTGGGCATCTGGTGCTTGAGCGCTCGTGGGGGATTTGTGCCATGGCTTGCACGCTCAGTTGAGCTTTGACTTTCATAGTCCGAGGATTTTTAGGCCTTCGTTTGGGATGGTGCCATTTAGGTCCGCGCTTCTTTGCATACCTCTTGAGAGTGGGTACATAGCGCACCAGTGGAGGGGCGCATGCCGCGTGCTCCCGTTGTCTATGAAGAGTGTCTCTGCACGCCAGCTGTCCGTGGTTCTCCATGTTTTCCTTCTGGAAGCCTGCAAGATGCAATCCAAGAGTTAGGCCTTGATACGGAATAAGATTGTTCGCATCGGAGGGATTTCAGTGTGGGTTGTCAAACACATATGACTAGAAGAGCAGGCGCGGAACATGCTATACTCATTGTAATGGTGTCCCTCTAGCCTTTAACTATGAGCAGAGCTTGACTCACACCGAGTTACATCAATTGGTGGTCCTGCGTTTGGAGGGCTCATCCTCGGAAGGATAGGCCGGGAAGGGAAAAGTGTGTAGAGAGGGATTGCGCCCTGCTTACATCATGAGGGATGTTGGTCAGGGCTTTCCATGGTGGCAATGCGGTGTGCATGCCCTTTTCTCGGAGGCGGACATGATCTAGTGAAAGGGGGACCGGCTTAGCGTAGCCTGTTGGCCCCGATTCTTCTGTCTGTGCTTGACTTTTTATTGCTTGTGTGTGTTGATAATGTCTATATAGGGTGACACAAAAACCATTCTTTATATATATATATATATATATACATTTTTTCGAATCCTTGTCACTTCACTAGGATAGAAACCAATTGTAGAACTCGGGATTGTACTGAAGCATGGCACATGCATCTAGTACACGTGGCAGCTTACTCAATACTGATAAATATTTTGCCACATCAAGTAGCATGGAACCTTGTCCGAGTCTACTGGTGACATGTAACTCCTGCTCAGGAGAACCTTATCAAGCAGAGGGTTTTCTTGGCTTGGTTCAGCCAAATCCTTGCCCCGAATGGCAGTCAGCACTCGAAGGGAAGTTGGTGCCACATAGGTTGGGTCTCTTTGGGATTGCCATTTAGCCATTGCCATTTGGCCAATCGCTCCTCAGAGACTGTCATGATCTGAGCTCCTAGTTCGGCCATTGCAACATGGCTTTCACACCAACGCTGCTCAAATCGACTTGGGCCTGCTGACAATCACTTTAATTGCTCTATGTCTATGAGATTCGATTGGTAGAGCACCTCATTGAATGTGACAGTTAAGTGCAGTTCGTCGGCTTCCTCGCCCGAGATGAGTAGCAAGCATTCATGCAGGAGCCTGCTATAGTGCTCATCAAGGTGTTCCTGCTCTTCCCAAGATAAAGGGAAGGGCAAGTAGTCTCCAAGCTACTCTTTAGGGAATGCGTCCATGTCTGCCAGGACATAGACACGTGCGAGCACCTTGAGCTTGGCATCCAAGTCAGCTAGGCATTCTGAGACACCTCTATGTTCGATGAGGGCTTGCTCGGTTGCCATCTCACGCAAGGCTCTAGGAGTTTGCCTGGGCTTTAGCGTAGCTGGGGGCTAAGGCCTAGAAGAGCAAGATCAATCAATGCTAGGAGTACTCATGCGCTTGGGATTTCCATGGTTCTCTCGAGGCTTCGTCATTGTGTCATGGTTCTCTTTGGACGTGACTGGTATGAATTTGTTGCCATGTTGTGGCAGCGTTATCTCCACTCTTGATTGGTCAATGAGAGTTCTATTGTCGGTGGATTGAGCGTTGGAAGCAACTGTTGATGGCAACGGCTGCTCTAACTTTTCAGAGCACACGGATGTGTCTGAGGTTTCATCACTATTAGGAGAGACATCAATAGGTTCAGTGGTGGATGGACATGATGCTTCATTCCCTAGCTCTCCAATGCTCTTGGTTTTAACGCTCTTGGGGTCCACGACCACCTATAGCTGCTGTTGTTTGCACTGTTTTCTCCTCTTTCTCTTGGTCAGTGGAAGGCATATCTCTCAATGGTTCAGGACCTTGGACTAGGTCAACTGTTGTTGTTCCTGGTTAGGCCTTAGCATTTCCTTTCTCTAGTTGTGTCCTCATGGAACATAGCCACGGCCCGCTGAATAGCCTTGCTAGGTTGAGTGGTTTGGTGCTTCATTCCCTAGCTCTCCAGCGCTCTTGGTTTTAACGCTCTTGGGGTCCACGACCACCTGTAGCTGTTGTTGTTTGCACTGTTTTCTCCTCTTTCTCTTGGTCAGTGAAGGCATATCTCTCAATGGTTCAGGACCTTGGACTAGGTCAACCGTTGTTGTGCCTAGTTGGGCCTTAGCATTTCCTTTCTCTAGTGTGTCCTCATGGAACATAGTCATGGCCCGCTGAATAGCCTTGTTAGGTTGAGTGGTTTGGTGCGTCATTTCCTTGGCCACACCTTTGAGGTGTTTCTCCTCGAGCCTAGGCTTCAGGTGCTTGGGACGGATGGGAGTTGTCAAGGCTAGTGGTTGCGGCACCTCCTCAGATGAAGTGTTAGGGACACGTTCCGCAAGGGGTGTGGTCACAGCAGAGGGCTGTGACTGCCGTGATCCTGGTCGGGAGCAGTGGCGTTTAGTCCAGTGGGTTGGTCACTCTTGGTGGATCGCAGTGTGGAGTCCCAGGGGCAACCGGACATGGTCGTGTATTTTGTTGTCCTCTGAACACTCACCTATGTGGATCGATCTTGAGTTGATCTAGTCACATTGGGTCGCACGGGAGTATCCTTGGGCCGAGAGCTACGGCCAGTGTCATGTTTCCCCTCTTGGGTATTTGGAAGCTTTAATGGAGACAGAGGTTAGGAGTGAGCCCCTGCCATTGAGAGCTGTCGTTGTGCCTCCGGGGTCCGTTTGGGAAGAGAGGACGTAGGGGACCTAGGACTCTTAGGCAGACCTGGCCGGCTGAATGATTTGCTTGTGATTGTTGGGGGATTCTGTCGTTAGATTTGCCAAGAAATCAGCCCTATCATGAGTGACGTTGTGCATGTGGTGCTCCTTGTCCCCTTGGGAAGTCAAAGGCTTCTTGGCCGCTAGTGGACCTCGTGCACATTCGACGGATCCCTCTGATATCTGCTTGTTAGGCACACTAGGCTAAGGATCTAGTATTTGATGGGTTATGTTCAGTTTCTTGATTTCAATCGTCTATCAGTTGGTATGGCTGAATTTTCAGGATAAGCCTCCTCAACCTGGCCTTCTCAATAGGTCGCTCAGGTAGTCCATTCTCTAGTACCCGCACTATGTCTTTGGCCCAATACAGCGTCAGATCAGCTTTAAATAATTCTTTCTTGCTAGACAGGTTAAAGAGATGAGCATCCAGCAAATCGTCAGGTATGCCTTGTCCAATGGCTTCTCCTGTGGGTATGCGAGACATGTGGTCAGCCATGTAATGCTACTTTCCTTTGCGTACAACCACAGAGAAGTCGAACTCCAGTAGTAGGAGTAACGATCTAGCTATGCATCCCGTAGTGCAAGGCTTATTCACAAGATACAGCAAGGCCTGATGGTCAACAAAGAAGACAAAGGGAGTGGCCAATAGGTAATGCCTGAATTTCTTTACCGCGAATACCATGGCCAACCCTTCCCTTTCCATCGTGGAATAGTTCATCTCGGTCTTTGTGAGCTGCCTGCTGGCAAAACTCACCGGGTAGTCTAGATTATGTTCGCCCGACTGGCATAGCACGGCTCCGATAGCAAACTTAGAGGGATGTGTACATGAAACGCTATGTTTCAGTTTGGGGCTCGTAAAATTGGTGCAGTAGTGAGAGCCTTTTTCAACTCCTCATATGCGCGCTGCCATTCCTCAGTCCACTCGAACACTATCAACAGCTTGTACAATGGTCTAGCAATTAGTGCGTAATTTAGTACAAAGCGTCGATAATATTCCATGTGTCCTAAGAAGCACTGAACTCCCTTGTAGTTATCGGGTGGTGGTAAATCCACAATGACTCTGACTTTAGAAAAGCCAGTGGCAATGCCGTTCTTTGACACTACGTGCCCTAAGATGCATTCGTGTTTCACCCAGAACTGGCACTTTAAGGGGTTCAAGGAGAGACGATATAAGCGGCACCGTTCAAAGACTGGCCGGAGTTTGTTTAAGTGGTCGATCCAGGTCGAATGGACACACATATCGTCGACAAAGACCTCTAACTCCTTGCGAAGCATGTCTTTAAAGATGGTGCACATGAGGCGTTGGAAAGTGGCAGGGTCATTGGTCAACCCGAAGGGCATGACTATGTACGCAAAGACACCCCACTCAGTGTGGCAAAGGCGGTCTTGTGCCTGTCTACAGGATGTACTTACACCTGGTTGTACCCTGAGAAGCCATCTAGGAAACTGTAGGCTTCCTTGCCTGCCACCCTCTCAAGCATGTGCTTGGTATATGGCAAGGGATAGTTGCCTCTCTTTGTAGCAGCGTTCACCTTCTTGTAATTGACGCACACTCGAATTTTGCCATTCTTCTTCATCACAATGACTATGGGTGACACCCAGTCCGTGTGCTCAATTTCGTAGATGAATCCAGCTCTCATCAGCTTGTCGATTTCCTCTTTGACAGCATGAGCGTGTTTTGGATTCATGGGGTATGGTCACTGCTTGACCGGCGTTGTGTCCGACGTTATGGGTATGTTGTGAGTCACAACACTCGGATCTACCCCCCGTAGCTCTTCTAAGGACCAGGCAAATATATCTATGTACTCCCACAAGAGAGCAACAAGACTCAACTCTTCTTTACCAGTCAAGTCATCGGCAATGAACACTGGTCGGGGTATCTCCCCTTCCAGGGCTAGGTTTACCTCCTTGACCTTGACTGGTCCTTCGATTGGTTCACACGTCTACCCTTGACGCTTTGGCACCTAGCAGAACCACTACTCTATCCCCTTTTTTGAATTTAGTGAAGTGTTTAGGGAGGTCTTGCGGCTTTCGTTGCTCTTCTGATCATGCATCTTTGGGGTACTTTACCCTATCCTGCTTTGTCCGTTTGCATCTTAGGTGGACGGGTAAGTCCCCCTTGGTGCGTCTGGTCTTGGGCAGCCTAGGGATCTCTGGGTCACTATCTGAAGTAACTTCCGATTCAGAGTCAAACCCTTCATCTTCGCTGGAAGAGGTGGTCTCCCCTAGTGGCCGCAATTCGGATGGCGATTTGGTTCTAAGTATTGATGTCGTTCCTGATTGGGCTAGGCCTGCTTGCTCAAGGTCTATGGCCCCCATACATTCCAACCACGCACGATCACATTTCATGCGCATGACTCCTTGCTCCAGTCTAAGGGCCTGCCTTCTCTGCGGCTTGGCGTCTGCTCATATCTGCTCAATTTCTCATCCCTCAGTGTCGTACTCTATGGTATCCACTTCACCCTTGCTTTCATCACTGAAGGATTGGCAGTCTTCATATTCATAGCAGGAATCCTTGTCATTTGACTGCCCATCGTCCCCTAGGGCTTGGTATGCCTCGTGTCGTTGGTCTGGAATCAGGGCCCAGTTATACATGAGGTTCAGCTCGTGCACCCTGGTCCATTGCCACTTAGGATCCTCTAAAAGATATTGGAGTGGTTTGAAGTTGGCAGCCGGGTTGCCCGCTAGCTGGTCTGCTAGGTATTCCAGTACCCCCTGGAGTTCCCTTTTGTTGGGTGGCACTTGGAAGTTAACAGGCTTAGGCCTATCATGGAAGCTTGCTGCCATCATGTAGATGGGTGTAGAGAGTGCTTCGTTTGTCTTGCCGATTGTTTTGATGGCCTGCTCATACACCTCATGGTCTAAGAATGGCAGGTCAATTATAGCGAGAACCTGCATCCAATCCCGCTCATCCTCTGGGCATGGGATGTACTTAGTCAAGGGCCCATAGGGCTTTCTGACCTGAGTGTTCCCTTTGAGCATAGCAGAGATGGCGTCTAGGTCGACTGGTGAGGTCTTCCAAGTGTCCATCTCTATTCTTATGGCGTCAGTTCTATTGCCAAGGAAGATCAAGCCGTTACCCCAATCTTCTATGACTCTAGCGTTGCGCATCCAGGGTCGGCCTAATAGGACATCGTAGTCCACTCCCTTCATGACTATAAAGTCGACAGAGAACTGGACACCTACGATCTTCACTGGCCAATTCTTCAAGACCCTGAATGGCTTCACTCTCATACCGTTTGCTAGCGTGACATTAAACCGAGTAGCTTCGACAGGCGGGTTCCCCCAAGTCTGCAGCACTGCATGGCTAAGCACACTAACCCTGGCTCCCATGTCTACAATTCCCTTCCTTGTTGTGTCACCGAGGGCTAGGACTGGTAGGACTGCGTGCATCTCAGAGCCTTTCCAAAAGGCGTTGACGTGCAAGGATTTAGGTACAGAGTGCAGCGTTAGACTTGGCAATTGCGTTTCTGCATCCTGGTCTTGAGGGTCTGCCGTGACCTGCTCTTGTGATCCCTCGACCCACTGCTTAAGGTCTTGCCAGAGGGTAGGGTGCTGCCTAAGCAGATCTCCCAGGCTAAATGTTACAGGGGTGGTCACTGGAGTGGTCAAGAGGTGGTTAGATACTCGTCTATCCTTTAGCCCTAGCTGTCTGGGCCAATGGCTGTAGCTAATCTGCAGCTTTGTTGCGTCTAGACTTGGTCTCAGAGGCACTGCTCATGGCTTAGTGGCTTCGGCAGACTTAGGTTGAGGCGGTGACATTGGCATGCTTACGCTGGAGAGGTCGTCGATCTCGTCCTCTATGATGGGTTCAGCGTCTGTGAGATGCTGTTGAGCCTCCCTCACCCACTCCCTCACCTTTTCTATGGCCTGTAATTGTCGCTTTGGATGAGGGTATTCCCCTATCTTAGCGCTTCCCTTTTCAGCTGTCTTAGGGGCTGAAGTCGCTGCCTCCGTGTCTGAGACTTTCTTTCCAGTAGGTAAAGATGTAGCACTCTCGGTCTTCAATGCAACCTTAGCTTCCGATCTCTTCTTTTTCTGCCTGTGGCTTTTCTTTCCTATTGAGGTAGCGTCAATATTGCTAGGTCCTGGCAGAGAGATGCAGGCCTGCTTCGTTTGGGCTCGGGTCATAACTCGCAAGGGAATGGGTGTGGCTTCCCCGTCGGGGTTTTCGACACCAAACAGCCCCAATGGGACGGATGGCACATTAGCTGAGCTAGAGGACGGCTTCCGCTTTGGGCAGTCTATGAAAAGATGGGTGATTCCGCACTCTACGCACTTTTGGTCAGCCTTATCCTTGTTTTGCTGCTCTCTTTCAGGGCAGCATGATGAGACGTGACCGGGGTGGCCACAAGTCCAACAAGTGACCGGATCCTGTGGCTGCCCTCCTAGGCCTCTACCCCGTCCTCGTCCTAACGCCATCACTGGCACGGGTCGATAATCCATGAGGATGCGTTGTCCTCGTCGTCATGCGAGACGTAAGGGCATATGTAGGTCTCTTCGTCACTAGGCTCCTCCACATAGTGTACTGGAGCGTCGCTCCATGGGTGGGTCACATAAGGACCAGGCGGTCTAGGAATACCGATAGGATTTATGTCCATTCTAGGGACATCTGGTTTCATATCATTAGGCGCAGGTAGAGCCAATGGGGCTCCCCTTTCGAAGAATGGCTACGGCCTGTTAGCTAGATAAGGCTGGCCCTAGAGCTGCGAGTATGGAAGTCTTCGTGGTAGTCTGCAATGTGCGGCATCGTGGCCGAACCTACTGCAGTTAGCGCAAGGTCTTGACCTAGGGTCTTGACACTCGGCTGGCAAGTGGTTTCCGCCACAGTACATGCACTGGATGTGCAGGCGCATTGGTCGTCTCAACATATCGTGTATCTTGGCTAATTCCATCTTGACCTCAGCCAAACCTTGGTCTGTCTCGGTGGCCTTCCCCTTATCTTGGGGTGATGGGTTTGACCGCTCACCCGAGGCTGACGTTCTCTCCAAGCTTCTCGGGTTATTCTCTTCTAGAGTTGAGTTCTTAGAGCTTCGCTCTTTCAGCTGGTCATCGACTCTGATGGCTTTCTCAAAAACTCTAGCCACTACGTCCCATTGCAAGCTTGAATTGCCTACCAATGCCTTATATAACTCCCCGTCTCTAATTCCACTGATGAATACAGTTGAAACTGCTTTGTCAGTCGGTTGCTCGCCTAGGGGGATTCTCTTAAAGAGACTCCTCACATGGGTCACGTAGTCATGGATGTCCTCCTTCTCTTTCTGCTTGACATTCATCAAGCGTACTAGCAGGTTATCGGAGTATTCGGGCTCGATGAACCTCTTGACGAAGAGATCCTTGAGATTATTGAAGTTGGCTCGCTCCATGGCATCTAGGCTTGTGTACCACGTCCTACCCTTGTCGCCTAAACAAATCCCGAATGCTTGCGAACGTTGAGTCTGGTCGTTGAGGCCGTTGGCTTTGCAGACTTGCTCAAACTGCTCGACAAAGCTATATGGGTCGTCATGCGGCTGGTACTTGTCGAGTTGTTTGGCCACAATCGGTATTTTGGCCTGGCTCTTTGAGCCCTGGTCTGCCCCTAATCCTGCAAGCAAAGATATCACTAGTGCGGTGGCACTCTGCTCTATTGCGGTATTATCGAGCAGTCGTTTCATGAGGAGCTCGCTCATCGTCAAGTCTCCCTCTAGTGCTCTCTCATGGTTTGTTCGGTTCCGGCCAGCCAAGTTCAGCACTCGTTGCATCTCATGCAGCTCCATGCTTTGCCTTTGGCTCCTAGCCTGTTGATCCCTATTATAATCAGCTATGCCTTGCAATGCCTTGCGTGCTAGCCTTCTCTCCTCCTCTAGGTCTGCAATGATTGCATCTGCTATCCTGCCCCGGTGCTCATACCGGACGTGCGCGTCGTAGCTGCTCACCATCTGCTGTATAGCATCTGGGAATACAGTCAAATCAAGCTCCTCATTAGACCGATGGTTTGAGCCTTCTTCCGTCATGGTCGAATTCTGGCGCCCTGCTGTGCTGTTAATTAGGTCGAATAGTCATGACGGATCCTCATTGCTGGCGCTCCTTGCTTGGTTCTACCCTGCGCCTCATGTGTTTGTCTATGTCTTGGGTCTGCTCCTATTGGTGGGTTCCTTGAGTGACTTATCTGAGTGAGTTCCTTCGATTATTGAATACAAACCTCAATTTATGGTCACTCGGTGAGTGTGTTGTTCCTCGTGCACTTGTGCCCAATCAGGCTTTCAGTTTCCTTAAGTGTACTTCAAGTGCGAAAATTCAATGTGAGTGTAGCAAGCAATTCCTCGGTGCCTCACTCACTCTCGCTCGTTTCTGGCCTGATAGGCTTGTAGGTCCATTTTCCGGCCGTTTAGTCAAGGTTTAGGGTTCCTTGTATGTTTTCTTGTTTGCTTCCGATCGATAAGGTCTTTGTGGTTCAGCAGCTCGTGTCCTAGTCCTTGGGTCCCTCAACTGTCTACTGCCCACTGCTAAGTGGCTGTGTACTACAATTTCTCTTATCCCGTGTGCCAGAATCAAGTTCTGAATGCTCGAAGGGTTTCGACAAGTTGCGTTAATGCGTGTTTGCTGGGTTGGGTCAAATTTGTGACAGATTTGACAAAAAGTTGAATTCGGACCAACTGGTCCGAATTGCAGGGTCCGAGTGGGTCACTCGAACGGGTCGAATGGCACAGGGTCAAGGGCCGAATCTCCAGATCTGGCTAGGACGATTTTTATTCGGACAGTCTAAATGGCAGGTTCGGACATGATAATTCGGACGGGTCCGCAGTTAGCCGAGGGCTGAATCCCGGGTATGGCCGAGTTTCGAATTTGGGACTCGGACGGTTCGCTCGGACGGGCCGAATAGCGCAGGGCCAAGTGTGCCACGTGGTCAAAAAGTTCTGGCTTGGACAGTCCGAGTAGGGTTACTCGGATGGGTTGACTCGGACGGTCCGAGTGCCGACTAGGATTCCGGGCCGAGTGGCCAAATGGCAAGGGCCGAGGGCTGATTCTGGGACTCGGCCCAGAAGCAACCACTCGGACGGGCCGAACGCGGCGCGACAGAGACAGCGCGATGTCGATTTCGATCGATTCTTGGGATTTACACAATCATACCAAGCACAACCCTCTAGATCCTATCTAGGGGGATTGAGGGAGGATTCATATACCTGAATGGGTCGGTGAGCGCGTCGGTGATGCGATCGAATCACACGGCCTGGGGCTCTCTAGCTCTCTCTCTCTCTCTCTCTCTCTCTCACTGAAATGGCACAAATGAGCTCTCTTTTGGCCTCCTGGCTCTTATATGCCTTTCCAGTTATGGCGTTGACGTCCCCAATCACTCTCTTGTCGATCTTAGGCCTCATTAGCGAGAATTTTGCGCATTTTGCATGATTTTTTCCCTGTTTTTGCCCTGTTTTGAAACAATGAACCCGACCCTTTTCCGGTTCGATTTCCTAACTCTAACCTACGCTAAATGCAACAAAAATCGAAGGCAAAAAAAACTGAAATAGATCCTCCATGCTTTCCAATCATCAAACAACCAAAATATCCCAAAATACTTACTTGTTCCGAAGATTAAAAGCACCCAACTTCCTACCTATCTCAAGCTCCGTTTCGGGGATGAATACCCTACTTCGATGCTCGATGTGAGGTGTGCAAGTGCTCAAGCTTGAATCCGTTGGTCCCGGCAACACGGAACCAAAATGTGGGAGCTTTCGCTCAACCGCCAAGACCCACGGACCACTTATTGTTTCAAGCGTTCCAAGCGAGCTCTAATGGCTATCTCTCACCTAGTCAACGTGCCGTCGATACTACAAGTGTTGTGAGCTTACCTTGATGCCCGATCGAGTACCCTTCTCTCTCTTGCACCCTGGTAGCTCCACGATTCTTGATGCTAGCTCAAGCATCCTCAAGCCTCCTCCATCTCCAAGATCCATCCTCCACATAGCCGCGTGCACAAGAGAAGAGAAGAGAAGAGAAGGGAAGAAGAGAAGAGGAGATGGTGAAGAGCTTCACCCTCTTGATCCCTCACTCTCACACACACTCACTCCCTCACACTCTCACACTCCCTCTCTCAAGAGCACACACAAGCAAGAAGGAGAGAAGAAGAGAGGAAGAAGAAGACTCTTTTTGCCACACACCAAAGAATGAGCTTCTCATTCACTTTTCAACTTTATATACAAAACCCTAAATCCCATTTGGGCAGTCATCCCCTTTTCCCTCTTTTACATGGCCGGCCGTAGCCTAGGCCCTTTTTCCCATTTCCCACCATTCTAATTTATCCTATTCCCACTAATGCATACACTTTGCATAGCAGCGAGCCTGGCACTCTTTTACACAGATTCGGAGGCGCTTCCGCATTTTAATGGTGCGCCTTTTCCCCTTTCATTGCCGTGGCCCGACATCGAAGCTTCTTGAGGGTCGTGTCCAAACATTTGAATTTTTCAGGGACTTGTTGCCAGTCAAGGTGCCTTTTTTGCTTTTACCTTTTTCTGCTTTTATCCTGCGCCTTTTTTGCTGTTTTCCCTTCTTCCCAGTTTCCGCTCCTTTGTGCTGCGATAACACGGTCGGAAACACGGTAACAACTAGCTTGGGGACAACACCTAGAAATAGAAGCCAAACAAAGATATTGATTGTCACAAAGCAAGATGATAAGGATATGCATTAGAGAATTTTAGTGGTCAAAAGAAGGGCAATAAGCGGAAAGAGAAGGAGTAGCACATCCAATAGGATGGAGGCCAATGTTACGTTGGATTTTCTCACAAATTACTCACAAAATAGAGATAAATACTCGAAAACCTTTTTTTAAAAAGGAGAATACCCTCTAAATGTCACTATCTACGGACAAGAAGAAGATTTGGAAAGATTCAGGAGGGAGGTTTGGGGAGGTTTTGGGATGAAGGTTTTTCAAAAACTCCCTACCTTCTCCTAGCTATCGAGACCTTCTCCTCCTTCTAGAGCTCTCTACACTCTTTCTTTGTTGTCAATCTCTAATGGCTTCCAACCCTCATCATCTAAGTTCTTGATGTTGTGCAGTGGTTGCAAACAATGCTACTCCCTTGCCTTGTAGACCTTCAAATTCTGTCTTCTCTATCATGGTTCCCATTACCCTTGATGGGAATACATGGACGGAAGTTCTCATCTCTAAGGGATCTTGGGTGCTCATGCAACCACGACGAGGAAAGCGCAAGTATGCGGGAAGTGTCTATAAATGGTCCTGGAAGGGATGTGTGGTGGACTTTAAAATTCCACAAGGCAAAACAATTGTGAAGGAGGTTCTCCTGCAACACGTCTACATGCACCATCAGATTGAAATGGCACTTGGATATGAGGCAAGGATTCCACCTCACATGCCAAACTATAGGTTTGGCTTACCCTCTTGGTTTTTATGTATCATTATTGTGATTGTTTCAGAAATTTATTGTATTATGTGTGAGAATATCGTGTGTCACTACTTCAGATATTTATCCTTCATCCTATGAGGAGTGGCAGCCCATTGAGTGCATTGTAGGAGTCATCCATGTGCTTCATGGACATGTTGGACAGTTATAGTATGATGGAAGGACTGGGGGGAGCCTTGCAGATGAAGGCCTCTTCTTTTATGATTATTTTTACCAACTTCAAGACCGGTCTCACACGAAAGGTTACCTCCAAGCACTCCCTTTAAATGCAGACAATAACAGATTGGCATGGCCAGTGCCTGATTGCTTTGGAGTAGAGTCCACAAGAAGCAAGATATACAGAGATGTGCAAGGATCATTATGGGTTACCATTCCAATGAAATTAGTGAAGATCATGCTATCTATGCCTGTCAACATTTTTGTGGAACTGTTCCAAGAAATTGATGTTAACGTTACCAAGACAATGCTAGTTTTCACGTGAATGGACAATGAATTACTGGCAAAGATAGTGTAGAGACAATAGTTCCTGAAACAAGTGGGACATGTACACTGTCGCATTGTCCTTGATACAGTTGTGGCGAAGTACATGATCACAATCCAAACTTTTATACTATTGTTCTGGTATTGTCAGGAGCACTATATTAATGGAGTGCTTGTGCCAATGGACCTGGAGGTTGCAAGCTTGCAAGCCAACCAGGTTTTAGACATTGAGGCGGTAGATGAGGCCTCATCTCTATTGACCATTATAAGCATAAGAGAGGAATGTGCTTTGGTCGAGCTTCGCAAAGACATCAATGATGAGGCACCCAATATGCTACCAGAAGACTTATACTTTGTACACAATAGAAAGCATGCACTAAAAAGCAGGGAATCATGGATTATGTGCAAGGACCTTCAAGGCAGAGTTCATGCCAAAGCTCAGTACTACCAACGTGAGCTGCTCTTATAACATGCAACCTTGTAATCCGAGCTTCTCTTGCAAGATGTACCTTGTAACAAACAACCCTTTTGTTAAGGGATCTTTTGTAACACGCCTTTTGTTATAGAATGGATCTTTTGTAACACACAAAGCCTTTGATAATTTATGGATCATTCCTATCAATTTCCTCTCTATAATTAGTTGCATTATTTTTTTGGTGTATTTTTGAGTGTAGAGATGGTGTAATTGGCATGATGTGATTGACACAACAAGTTGTATGAGAGCAGAATTTTGGTGCCGAGAAGTGCTTAAAAATAGCTAAAAATTACGAATATCAAGGGAAAAATATTCAACGTCGAAGGCGGCGGCTCGATCTAGGACGATTTTAAGCGTCAAAGTGCTTTAAAGGCGCCCGAGCGACACTTGTTGATTTTTCATAATTTTTTAGACTGTCGTGCGGGTTGAAAAGAGTTACTGGCCAATGCGGGATGTCGAGCCGGACACCCAGGATTTTTTAGAGCTCAATTCGGAGTCCGGACGGGGAAATGGCCAAGAAACCGGTCAAGATGCGAAGGGGTGGACAAAATTTGGCCAAAATGGGCAAGTGACCCTTGGGAGCCCAAAATTTAAATGTAGCATGACATTTCACATGAAGGGAGAAAGTAAAAAATGTGGGGAGGGAGATGTCAGGATGCGCCCGATTTTTGCGCCCAATCTTGGAGGAAGCAACTTGCAGCCTGTGAGCAACCATGCCAATTGATCATGGGCCTTCAATCCCCCCTGGATGCCAGTCATATCGCCGTGCTTCGCTCCTCCAGTGGCGGTCTCTATGAAGAATTCTGATTTCAGTCTTTCTCTCTTCTCCCTCTCTCTCCCCTAAAAGCAGATTCATGTGGTGAAGAAGAAGAAGAAGAATGGATGACGGATGCTTGTTGTCCAATGAAGATCGGATTGCTCTGTGGTGCAAGAGGAAGGAAGATTGCTGATTGTGGATTGTCATGAGCATTAATGGTGACTGGAAATCAGTCCCGAGATATGACAAATAAAAACCCGCAACCCGCAAAGAACGGTAATCTCATTTTTACAAAGAAAATTGATGGTTTATGCAATTTGCTTCATGAATATTTGTTCCCATGGGATGATTATGCATTATAATGTTGTTTGCAATGTCTTCCAACTGTTTATGCTCAAAAAATCAGAAAATCATAAGCGTTTGGATGAAATTAATAGTGTAAAACCTGTAAGACACGTGAAATATGGAAAAATTGGGTGTTTTTGAGATATAAATGGAAAATATAGTAAGACACACCAACTAAATTTATGGTTTTGCTGCAAATGAACCTAAGGGCCACAGCCCACAATTTATTTTGAATTTTTAGTCATTTAATATTGTGGAAAAATACAAGAAAAATAGGGAAAAACCATTGAAAATGGGTGTAACACACAACCCTTCTTAAGGGATGGGTCTTTTATAACACACAACCCTTTGTTAAGAATTGTTTCTTTGTGTCATTTTTCTTTTATTATTGGTAATGCTATTGTTTTGGTGTGTTTAATAGCACTTTCCTCTGAGGAATACAAAGATGATGTAATTCAAACATTTTCTTAAATTCACAAGATATCAAAGAAGATACATCAATATACACTTTGCAAATGTCTTTAACAATCAAAGAATAATGTGTTTCTACATTATATCATTTGACCATACATATTTAGTAGCACATCATGGAAACCAATACATATTATAGCTATGGCATCAATCAAGAGTCAGAGGCGAGGGAAGGTGAACTTGATGACAACTTCATCCTCTTTGGGGAGCACTCTCGGTCATTCTCATCTTCCACCTCCGAGATCAGCATCACCATGGAGGGGCCTTCATCAGGTTGCGGCAATGCAACCCTACATAACCTTGTTTACTTTTCCCTCATGAATCTTCTATTCCCATATGGATGTAGGTCCTCAACTTGTTTAATCCTTGCTGCAATATCTTGACCCTCATATGACAAATAATATGGCATTTGAAGTGCATGGCATCCATATCCTATACTAAAAACTCGCAAAGAAAATTGCTTTGCTACCAATATCACCCTTCTTAGCATTGGTTGCCATAGGATGGCCACCCAAATACCTCGAAACTACCTTCACTTCAAAAAGAGCTAACATCACATTGTTTGGAGAGAAATCCTTGTGAAATATTATGATCTCTCAAGAAACAAGAAAAGAAAAGATGCTTGTAAGGAAACATTGCCACATAATGTGTATGCTGATATTTATATCTCAATTGTGTATATGTACATGTGTACATATGACTTGTTACCTTTTTATGATTGAAATGTCCCACATAGTGGGCCAACCCGGAATCCTTTCTGGTGTCTTTTAAATTGGAGGAAGATGAGGATGCACTGCCTATTGACCTGCTTCCTCTAGTTCATTTAATGAACTCATCTTCGCAAACGAGAAGTTGGAAATGAAACATATCAAAATTGAAAAATGCCATAGCAATAGCAACCACTTAACACTAAGAACAAAAGGAACACACACTACTAGATGATTCTCATCGTTTTCTAGCATTCTTCTTAACCATAGCAGGATTGTCCCCCCAATGTTTGGCATTGGTTCTCTCTCTTGGATCCTGCCCATGTCCAACACTCCTAAATGCTTTGCACCTTGAGCAATCTCTACCTCTCGGGGGGAAACTAGCTCACTTGTGACTTAGCCTCTTCAAAAAGCTGGGTGAGCAATTGTTTTCATGTCCTCTAATCCCCCTCCTTGACTTCTGAGTCGACATCAATAAATATTTATCTTCTTGATCCACAACGAAACCAAAATCAGCATAACTGAATTCAGCTAATGCCACAAGACAGTAGTCCTCACGCATATTTAGTTGTTGCATAATGTCCACTAAAAGAATAAACTCTTCATTTTCCAGGTCCATCTTGAAGCTCGGCAGACATGATAAAGGAATGCCTTGAGGCTCGTCATCCATCTCTTTACCCTTCCCTAGGGCATCCACATCTAATCCCGACACCACAAGGTTGCTACCTGCCAAGGCTCGCTCTTCCTCGAAGTCGATGGGTATCTCTTCATCATAATCTTCATCCTTTGCCAGCTAAGCGCCCTTAGAGGTGGACATAGCTTGTGCTTCTGCGTCATCTCAAAGCTGAAGGTGCAAAAAACACAAAAACCCGTACTTGTACTCAACAAGTTGACATTTCTTCAAATGCAGGGGACAACTATCCATGCACACTATGCCACACGAGGGGATCTTCTCCAAATCCCTTCTAAGCTTTCTTGCACTTACTCTATCTGATGACCAAAGCCCTGGATGGACATAAGTCACTCCATCTGGCCCAACAACACTCGCCATGATTAGAGTTTTGAACTCACATTCATAGTCCTCAAAGGCATCAAATGCTAGCACTTGCTCTAATGGAAAATCTGTTGTAAACATACAAGAGAGCTCATGTGCTCCAAGCACAACACCTACTCTGTAAAAAAAATTCAAAAAGCTTGTCCTCTGGAAGCTCCTGGGCAATCTCATCATCCGAAAGAAAAACGACTTTGAATAGGGAACTTCGAGCCATCACTTGATCCCAACTCCTAAAAAAGGAACTCAAGAAAATAGGAACCAAAGATTATTAAAAGAATCAAGAAAATAGAAACCAAAGAAAAAAAGTCAAGAAAATAGATTAAAAGGAAAAAAATTTTACAAAGTGCCATGAGGAAGATCCGTGGCGGACTCTTAGTAGCAACACATACTAACCATGAACGCGGGCTCAGAACCAAGCACATAATAGGAATTTGACCCAACATGGAATGTACATAATAGGCTTAGAACCAAGCCTATTATGTACTTAGAACCAAGCACATAATAGGACGAGTTTGTAGACAAAACACAAGAAATGGACACCAAATTTTCTAATCATCTTGAAGCTGAGGATGTGGTCATGATGAACATACTTTCCCTTTCTCCTTCTAAGGAAAATCAAGGAACCCTAATGTGACAGAGGTTCAACCTAGCGTTGGCAGAGTCTATCCCAAGATTGCTATAGAATACTTTTTTTTTTCATTGAAGGCAGCAGTTCATTCCTTATTATTATTTTTTTCATTGTAGGTATGAGAAATTTAGAAAGACTGGTTTTGGGCTTGTCATTTGATGAGTGGTTTTAGATTTTTTTATTTTTATTTTTTCAAAACAATAGGCATAAGCTAAGCTACTTCTTTGTATTACTGCTCGTTCCTTGCCTCTACGTGTTCGTGTTGCTCACCTTGTTCCTCTGCCTCTTCGTGCTCGTGTTGCTTGCTTGGTCCCCTACTGCTTTCTCCCTCCATCTTCAAGTTGATTACTATTAGAACACAAAGCTTCTCATCTACCAAGGTATGTTAAGCCTCTCATCTTCCAAGCCTGGTTGTCTTCTTTGCAATAGGGTTAGTGTATCCCTTCCTCTCTTCTTGGGCCATCACAGTGAGAGAGAGGCCTCTCAATCCGTTGATTGTGCCCTCGCCCCATGATGACCTCCCCTCCTTGGGCCATCACGGCTTTATGCAAGGCCCGAGGACCTTCCTGGTTTGATCCAAGGCCCAAGGACTTACAATCATATGCTTGTGGATGCCACGATGAAAAGGCAAGCCACAACAAAGCCTCATGTCAGACCAAGGTCATGCTACGTTATAGGTTCAGTCTAGGAGACGAAGATACAATGTGAATAGGGGAGTTCTTGACGAGCTTAGGTGCATTTCGTGCCACATGTAGCCTACAATCCTGAGGCTCCCTTTCCAGAGGGTTGTCAGAGAGATCTGTGAGCATCATAGAATAGGGATGCAATGGACCACCTTTTCCCTCCTTTCCCTCCAAGAGATTTGTGAATATTTCTTGATTGAATTCATGGAGGATTCCTACACACTTGCTGCACATGCACACAGGGTTACTATGATGGCAAGAGACTTTAATACTAAAAGGAGGCTCCGCTATAGATATAGTCAGCTGCTTAAGCCTCCTCCCATCCATGACCTTGGCATGCATGGCATCCTTGCAATCCCTCATGTCCATCCAGAGCATCATAATGCAGAACCATTATCAAGTGTCCCACCCTCTTACTACAAGGTCGCAGAGAGGGCATGAATCATAGATTTTTGTTGAGGAAGTTTTGCAAGAATAACCCCAGCCCCAAGAGCCCCAGCCCATGGCCGGAGCCGGAGCCCCAACAACTAGAGTCGTAGCCCCAGGCCCATGGCTGACGAGCCGGAGCCCAAGACCCAGCCACCACAAGACTTAGGAACTGGCCCCTTTGAAGAGCACCAAGATATTAATGACAAGTGCATCATTAGCATGCTCAAGGCGGAGCTAGAGGCTGGCCTCCAAGATAAAGAGAATATGCTAACGTCCACTTCTTCTTCTTCTTTAAATTGTGGCTTTACTAGTCTGGGGGCCATAGAGGTTTTATCAAGGAACCTGCATGACATGCAATGCATGTGGCATTTTTAAGGCCGTATGACCATGGACACAGTAGAGCATGCGACAATGCTGTAAGTATTCTATTCAATTGTCTTTTCTTTAATAAGTATTTGATCAAATGATTGAGTCTTACTTGCCCAATTGTTATTACATATAGGTTCAATTTGGCGTCTCTAGCAGAGGAACATCAAAGACAAGTTTTTATTCTTAATCCTCTATTATCCATTGCATTGCGTGATGATCCACAAGCGTTCATCCGACAACTTGATTGGTTCAGGCTTGTCATGCTGGATGACACTAAAATAATCTGTATGGCCTTTAATCAAAGGTATATTGTGACTATTAAAGAATATCTTTAAGAGGCCTTAAGCGAGCATGCTGTCGATAATTATTTTTCCCTTGTTAACTTCGTGAGCATTGGAGCTTGTTGTTGTATTCAGTCAAGACGAATACAATATTTTTAGCAAATGCGGGGAGATCCAATGGATTCCATGGTCGAGTTAGACAGTGACTAACCTCAACACTATATTCAGTTATTTCATTCTATGCAAGTTCAATGCATTAGTTGTAACATCAAGGTGTCTTTGTAGAAGTGCAAAAAAATTGTGATGATGTATGAGCATCTAGTGTTGGAGGGGGGGCTGGTGGACGTGATGCAAATACATTGGGTAGTGGTGTCCATCCAGTCAGATGTGTTCTCTTGTGGATGGAGTACTGCTCTGAATGCCTCACTTTTATGTGTGTAAATTCTTGATATTCCTAATGTAAGTAGAGTGACTTATTCATGTTTATTTATATGTATGCAATGTGCATTGATAGGTAAGGTGCATGTGTTGCTTTGTTTTCAGGACGTTCCATTGCAGTGTTATAGTGACTCAGCTGTCTACCCTGGTCACTCAATAGGGTATACTGGCTGGCATTGATAGTCGATAAACCAAGGAGGTAGTGCTACAAGAAGTTAACAAGCATTAGCAAAACTGAAGCGTCTTGTACAACAAGAAGAACTAAATCGTGCCGCTGCTATAAGGCATGCAGAGGCTATGTGGTAATTTGAAATACACCAAGAAGAGGTGGAGGAGTTTATACATGTGAGAAGGGCAGCCGAGAGGGAGTGGAGAGAATAGTTGGAAAAGGGAGTATGAGATGGCATGGAGGCTGCCAGTTGACTAGAGGAAGCACCATACACGATCCCCTCCACAGCACTAGGGGAGTGTGGCAGAGGGGGAGGCAGAGTGGGAGGGAGAGAGAATCAACTCATTGATAACAAAAACAGTAAACACTAACTCCAGAACATCAAATGTATTATCGTTTCAAAAGCATGTATTATACATTGGGGTGATCATAGTTATCAAGTTTACAGTGTATCATCAATTTGAGAGGTCTCCTCTTGTATTCTAACCCAAGGATGATTGTGATAGTGTCGACCTTGCTTCCATTTTGCGAGTCCTTTAAGTGTATTTGAATTTCTGAATGCTTCGATCTTCTTGTCTTTCTTTATCCTAGCATCTTTTACTTCTTGTGCAATAGCTGATGATTTTAATTGCTCTTTTGTCTGTAGTATCTACAATATCCTTTTGTAAAGACATTTGAATAGCCCACAAAGACAGTTGGCTTTTCTACTACCACCTCCATGTTGGGTATGCTTGAAATACACATTGCATGCCATGTAATGGGACTTTTCATGCCTTGTGTGCTCCAAATACTTGGATCTCCATACTTTTCAATGAAATATGGCATATGGTTGTATATGATGTGCTACAGATAAATGGTTAGTCTTTGAACAGTGTTTAGTAGACACTGACAATTTTATACTAACATGTATGCAACCAAAGACTTGTCTTACCATATAGTGTGTGAAATTGACGTCTTCCCATGCTTTTAGGAACTCTTTCTTGAATAGATCTAGAGTAGTCTGAAATGTCTTCATGTCTGTATTTTTCCATGTCTCCTTATCCAGCATCTAGAATATGATATCCACAACATGCCACACTTCTGTCTTTGCATGTCTTGAAAGAGGTTCATGATCCTTTACTGTGTTGTGCAGCCTTCTCCATTTCTCAAATTCAATCCTACTTACGTGCTTCCTTTTTTAGTACTTTCCATGTTTGGTAAGCTTTTGTTTCCTGTTGTTGATGGGTCTGGAGAGGAATCATCTTGCCTTCACGCCTTCAAGAGAAACTTTTCTTGGTATGTGTATTTCGTTGTTTGACTTTTTTTGATCCTGCACAATTTGTATCCCTCCATGATTCTTCACATCAGCGAATAACATCTCAAGAGTGGCAATCCCCTTCTTTAGTTCTGTGTGGTTCCTGATCTTCCAAGCAAATCCAATGTACAAGTTGACAAGCTTCTCAATCACTTGAAAAAGTGCATGCATTGTATATATATGTACATTTGATGGAGGTATATAAAAGATTGGTTTGAAATCTTTGTCGAATTGTGACAATTAGGCGCTTTCTTCCACCACTTTTGATGGAGTGTTTTTGCATCCTCCATGCAATACATGCAAGGAAGTGTGACTAGGCCACTGTTACAATTATATAAGCACTTTAGAGTTTTCAAGTCTGATGCAAGATGCCAAGTAACTTGAAAGTTGCCCCTGTTTGGAACCAGTAGTGTCTTTTGTCTTTTCATTTGAGCATTAATAACATCTGGTAGTGGAGTCTTTTGAAATACCCATTCCAATGCTCTATAATTCTCTCACAAAACCAAAAATGTCCCAAGCCACCATAAATTCATTTCGGACTATACACTAAAGTAACTAGGATCATCCCTTGGCATGTTTTCCATTGCCATGTCCATCAATGTAATGGCTACCCTCTCCATCTTAATGTCTTTCAAAATTTGACACTCATCCATATTTAATGTAAAGTTCAATATGCCATTTGTCTCTGCATGTGAGATGTTGTAAAACTCAACCATTCGAACATGTAGTATCTCCAAATCCATGAAGATATTGTTGTATTCATCATAGACAACCAGACCCTGTTTTGCTTGAAACTCTCCATTGATGTGATAGGGCTTTCCAACATACTCCTCCTACTTTAAGTTAATATATTTCTGAAGTCTCCAGATTGCTGCAGTTGTGGGCAGGAGCTTTGGCTTAATACCCTGTGATTTAAATGAACTTGTAACCTCTTTTTGTAACAAAGCATAGCCATTGCGACTTATACCACTCTCATCCATGGCGCTCTGTATACCCTCCACTGAAACCGTGTTCTGGCTCACAAATCGCTAAACAACTTGCCTCTACACTACCTTAAACTTCTTCTTCTGTATGAGTTCTTCTGCAATCATTGAGCTAACAAGTGGCTTAAGTTGCTTTGCAAGGTTGACACTGGGGTTACAATTTTGCTTGTTTGGCTATAGCACATCCCTAAACAAGAGGGACAATATAAAGCAAGGAGACATAATAACAAAAAAGCATAGAATAGTAATACAAGAGATTCCTAACTTGATAGCCCTTATTTGTTTCTTCATACCTCCAGAGCCCACCTTCAAATCCTCTATGTTCTTTAGTTCTTGTTTCCTTTGTCTAGGGCCAAGCAATGTTTGCTTCTGTCTCAAAATTTGCAGTTGCTTGTTTAGCCTTTCTATCTCCTGTTGTTGGGCTTTGATCTTTTCTTCTTGGAGGTTGCATTCTGCCTTTAAGTTAGTGATGGTTCTCTTGATGTGCATCATTGCACTCTCCATGGTGCAGGTGTTGTAGAGATAGCTTTGCAATATCCAAGAAGGCCATTCTTGCCATCTCCGACAAACCTAAGAAGGGTTTGTTGGATTTGAAAGGGTGGGGTGCTAATAGTGTGAGGATCTTTGGGATAAAGAGAACCATCACACCAAAGGTCAACATGCCTTGCTCCTCCCTCACATAGTTGCGTCTTCACTATTTCTGAGATGTAATTTCCTCCCCTCCTTTTTTATAATGGGGCATAAACATTCTCTACGTCTATGTGGAGGTGATACTTGGCATTGGTGTTGAGAGGAGGTTTTTGCATATTTGTGTCCACCATTGCACCTATGTTTGGTTGATTTTGTGAGTTTGTATCCACCATTGCACCTACGTGTGGTGGATTTTGCAGCATTGCTACAAAAGTGACAAAGGCTTGAGAAGAAACTCTCACTTTTCGAAAGTTTTGAATTTGGGGCATTTAATGTTGAAAAACACGGATCTAGAGCATGGCAAGAGCTATGGAGGTTGGAAGATAGAGACCAAACTCATGGTGACATAAACAAAGAAGAGAAAATTGTTACACAAGTGAATTAGGTTCCAAGTCTGAGACTTGGACTCATAAATACATTCTTGTGTATTAGACAGACAATAACAATGACACTAATTGAAAGAGGAAAGCTTCATGATACTGTATTCATTCCATATGAAAGTGATAATCAAGTACAATACTTTATAGAAGCTAGATGGTAGCAGTTTCCCTTTCTGTGCCTATGGGATTCAATCTGCCTACATGTCCTAATCTGAGAACTGCCTCATACAAAGAGGCTATAGTGGGTGTGATTGCAAATATCTCAACACTCCTCCTCAATCACAACCAGAAAGTACAAAGTGTATAGAGGCTTTATTGAGAGAAACACATGCAAAGTGTGGGCACACCATAAACATGGCAAAACATCAGAGGAGACTGTCATAGAAAAGGCTAAGTGTACCACAAACATGGTGGATATCCAAAGGCTATAACAGGGGCCTCACAAAGTGTACAGAGGCTGTAGTACAAGGCTATATGAGGAGTTTACAAGCTCATGATAGGAGAATTTTGGGCTAGGCAACACAAGGCTAAAAAATTCAGTAAAAATTTGGGTCAAGGACCTCGAGTTCCTTGTGATTTTCAACATTTCTTTTTACATAGATCTTCAATTCATTGCACGTCTTCTTGTCGGTGTAGTCCAGCTTGCTCTTTTTGATATTGTACTTGTTCTTCACTTTGCTTTGCAGATTCAATCTTCATGTCCATGTCCCCCTCAAGCAAAGACATCTCATTCTTTGCCATGTTGAGTAGAGTGTCTGGAGCATCTTCAAGGTTTTCAAATAAGATCATTGATTGCTCTTTAGTGTAGGCAGCTCCAACATCACCTGTGCAAGTGATGCAAACAAGACTTCTATGTACTGCAAGTGAGCAACAAGAGTAATGTTGCTTTGCATCCGCATTAAGATCTTCTTGTTTGTCATTGTCATGACCAAGGATCAGGCAAATCAACTCTAGAATTCTCAAATTTTATCAATGGAAGAACAGATTACAGTGTGTCAAGAGACACAAGTAATGACAGTGTGAAAACACATTATGTAAAGACTTCTGAGTTGATGTCGAACTTGAATCTTCTTAGTTTGAGGTCGTCGATCCTTCTTCAATATTTCCACCTCCTTGATTTGATACTGGGACAATAGATTAGAGCGGCAATGGGTTGCTCCAGGTGGCAGGAGAAAGAAAATGATGAGATTTTTTAGCTTAGGTCAAAATGGCTACGGAGCCACAGTTAGGGTTTCTAATAGAGGCCTGGTTTTTTTACATTGCAGGACCTATACTTGATGATTTTTGAAAATTTTTAATGAAAATGAAGCTGACTTGATGCTCTATCAAATCCCTATGAGAATCTTGAAGATTTGTTACAGCTCGTCACGTGTAGAAGGGCGAAACATAGACATGCACATTTTTGTCAACGATCTAAAAATTCCTAATGCCATGGCCAGAGAGCAGTAATGTCAATGATTTTTGTGATGGCAAGCTAGGCCTTCAGTTGAAGAATGATCCTCTAGAAGAAAGTAAGAGGAGATATGCTTTGTATTGAGAGATCCAGGGAATCCAAGCAGGGTATGTCCTGCAGGTCACAGTTGTAAGCTATGGCAGTGACCGAGAATTTTGACAATGCTGAGCCTATGGTTGCTGATGTCAGTGATTGAGGTGACAAGAAGAAGCTTTGGAAATAGGGGAACACTTTTCTAGAAGGAATCTCTAGGAGATTTGACGTATGGAGTGAGATATAAGAGCTTCAAGCTGACAAGGTGCAGCTGGCTATGGCTGCCATGGAAGCTCAAGTGAAGGTAGAGTTGAGAGATGAAGTCATGGGCTAGAACAGAGCTGATAGAGTTGAAAAGGGACTGAGAGAAAGCAGAGAAGAGCTAAGCTGAGCTGAGCCACACTCGACTGGGCTTTGATACCATGTTGAAAAACACAAATCTAGAGCATGGCAAGAGCTATGGAGGTTGGAAGTTAGAGACAAAACTCATGGGACATAGACAAAGAAGAGACAATTGTTACACAAGTGAATTAGGTTCCAAGATTGAAACTTGGACTCATAAAGACATTGAGATATTTGCAATCACACCCAGTATGGCCTCTTTCTATGAGGCATTTCTGGGATTAGAATATGTAGGCAGACTGAATCCCATAGGCACAAAAAGGGAAATTGCTACCATCTAGCTTCTATAAAGCATTGTACTTGATTGTCACTTTCATATGGCATGAATACAATATCATGATGCTTTTCTCTTTCAATTAATGTCATTGTCATTGAATTTTCTTAGAGAGCCCTTTTTTACCAATAAAATTCTCTAATCATTAGATAATTTTAGTGGTCAAATGGAGGGAAAATAAGAGGAGAGAGAAGGAGTAGCGCGCCCAATAGGATGGAGACCAACGTTACGTTGGATTTTCTCACAAAGTACTCACAAAATAGAGAAAAATATCCAATAAAATAAAATAAAAAAGGAGAACACCCTCTAAATGTCACTATCTAGGGACAAGAAGAAGATTTGGAAAGATTCTGGAGGGAGGTTTGGGGAGGTTTTGGGATGAAGGTTTTTCAAAAACTCCCTACCTTCTCCTAGCTATCGAGACCTTCTCCTCCTTCTAGAGCTCTCTACACTCTTTCTTTGTTGTCAATCTCTAATGGCTTCTGACCCTCATCATCTAAGTTCTTGATGTTGTGCAGTGGTCACAAACAATGCTACTCCCTTGCCTCGTAGACCTTCAAATTCTATCTTCTCTATCATGGTTCCCATTACCTTGATGGGAATACATGGACGGAAGTTCTCATCTCTAAGGGATCTTGGGTGCTCATGCAACCACGATGAGGAAAGTGCAAGTATGCGGGAAGTGTCTATAAATGGGCATAGAAGGGATGTGTGGTGGAATTTAAAATTCCACAGGGCAAAACAACTGTGAAGGAGGTGCTCATGCAACACGTCTACATGCACCATCAGATTGTAATGGCACCTGGATATGAGACAAGGCTTCCACCTCACAGGCCAAACTGTAGGTTTGGCTTACCCTCTTGGTTTTTATGTATCCTTATTGTCATTTCTTCAAACATTTATTGTATTATGTGTCAGAATATCGTGTGTCACTGCTCTAGACATTTATCCTTCATCCTATGAGGACTGGTAGCCCATTGACTGCATTGTAGGAGTCATCCATGTGCTTCATGGACATGTTGGACAGTTACAATATGATGGAAGGACTGGGGGGAGCCTTGTAGAGGAAGGCCTCTTCTTTTATTATCATTTTCACCAACTTCAAGACCGGTCTCACACAAAAGGTTACCTCCAAGCACTCCCTTTAAATGCAGACAATAACAGATTGGCATGGCCAGTGCCTGATTGCTTTGGAGTAGAGCCCACAAGAAGCAAGATATACAGAGATGTGCAACGATCATTATGGGCTACCATTCCAATGAAATTAGTGAAGATCATGCTATCTATGCCTGTCAACATTTTTGTGGAACTGTTCCAAGAGTTTGATGTTAACGTTACCAAGACAATGCTAGTTTGCACATGAATGGACAATGAATTACTGGCAAAGATAGTGTAGAGACAATAGTTCCTGAAACAAGTGGGACATGTACACTGTCACATTGTCCTTGATATAGTTGTTGCAAAGTACATGATCACAATCCAAACTTTTATACTATTGTTCTGGTATTGTCAGGAGCACTATATCAATGGAGTGCTTGTGCCAATGGACTTGGAGGTTGCAAGCTTGCAAGCCAACCAGGTTTTAGACATTGATGTGGTAGATGAGGCCTCATCTCTATTGACCATTATAAGCATAAGAGAGGAATGTGCTTTGGTCGAGCTTCGCAAAGACATCAATGATGAGGCACCCAATATGCTACCAGAAGACTTATACTTTGTACATAATAGAAAGCGTGTATTGAAAAGCAGGGAATCATGGATTATGTGCAAGGACCTTCAAGGCAGAGTTCATGCCAAAGCTTAGTACTACCAACCTGAGCTGCTCTTGTAACATGCAACCTTGTAACCCGAGCTTCTCTTGCAAGATGTACCTTGTAACACAAAACCCTTCTGTTAAGGGATCTTTTGTAACACACCTTTTGTTATAGAATGGATCTTTTGTAACACACAAAGCCTTTGAGAATTTATGGATCATTCCTATCAATTTCCTCTCTACAATTAGTTGCATTATTGTTTTGGTGTATTTTTGAGTGTAGAGATGGTGTAATTGACATGATGTGATTGACACAACAAGTTGTACCTTGTAACACACAACCCTTCTTAAGGGATGGGTCTTTTATAATACACAACCCTTTTTTTAAGAATTAATTCGTTGTGTCATTTTTCTTTTAATGTTGGTAATCTATTGTTTTGGTGTGTTTAACAGCACTTGCCTTTGAGGAATACAAAGATGATGTAATTCAAACATTTTCTTAAATTCACAAGATATCAAAGAAGATATTGCACAATACACTGTCCAAATGTCTTTAACAATCAAAGAATAATGTGTTTCTACATTATATCATTCGACCATACATATTCAGTAGCACATCTTGAAAACCAATACATATTATAGCTATGGGGTAAATCAAGAGTCAAAACCAGGAGAAGGTGGACTTGATGACAACTTCATCCTCTTTGGGGAGCGCTCTCGATCATTCTCCTCTTTGGGGAGTGCTCTCGGTCATTCTCCTCTTCCACCTTTGGCATCAATATCACTGTGGAGGGGCCTTCATCAGGTTGCAGCAGTGCACCCCTGCATAGCCTTGTTTTCTTTTCCCTCATGAATCTTCTCTTCCCATATGGATGCAAGTCCTCAACTTGTGTAATCCCTGCTACAATATCTTGACCCGCATATGACAAATAATATGGCATTCGAAGAGCGTGGCATCCATACCCTATATCAAAAAATTGCAAAGTGAATTGCTTTGCTACCAATATCACCTTCTAGGAATTGGTTGCCACAAGATGGCCACCCAAATACCTTGAAACTACATTCAGTGCAAAAAGAGGTAGCATCACATTGTTTGGAGAGAAATCCTTGTGAAATATTATGATCTGTTAACAAACAATAAAAGAAAATATGCTTGTAAGGAAACATTTTCACATAATGTGCATATAGATATTTGTTTCTCAATTGTGTATATGTACATGTGTCCATATGACTTGTTACCTTTTTATGATTGAAACATCCCACATAGTGGGACAACCCAAAATCCTTTCTAGTCTCTTTTAAATTGGAGGAAGATGAGGATGCACTTCCTACAGACCTGCTTCCTCTGGCTCTTTTAATAAACTCATCTTTGCAAATGAGAAGCTAGAAATCAAACATAACAAAATTGAAAAATGCCATAGCAATAGCAACCACTTAACACCAAGAACAAGGAATACGCACTACCAGATGACTCTCATCATTTTCTAGCATTCTTCTTGACCATAGTGGGATTGCTCCCCCAATGTCTTTGGCATTGGTTCTCTCTCTTGGATCCTACCCATGTCTAGCACTCTTAAATGCTCTACAGCTTGAGTAGTCTCTATTTTGGGGGGAAACTGGCTCTCTTGTGACTTAGCCTCCTCAAAAAGCTATGTGAGCAGTTTTTTTCCTGTCCTATGATCCCCCTCCTTGACTTCTGAGTCTGCGCCAAGAAATATTTACCTTCTTCATCTGCAAAGAAACTAATATCAGCATCGTTGAATTCAGCTAATGCCGCAAGACAGTAGTCCTCATGTATATTTAGTTGCTACATAATGTCCACTAAAAGAATAAACTCTTCATTTTCCAGGCCCATCTTGAAGCTTGATAGACATGATAAAGGAAGTTCTTAAGGCTCGTCCTCCATTTCTTTACCCTTCCCTCCCTGGGGCATCCACATCGAATCCCGACACCACATGGTTGCTAATGCCAAGGCTCGATCTTCCTCTAAGTCGATGGGTATCTCTTCATCATAATCCTTATCCTTTGCTATAGCTGAGTGCCCTTAGAGGTGGACGAGGCCTATGCTTCCACATCATCTCGAAGGTGAAGGTGCAAAAAACACAAAAACCCGTACTTGTATTGAACAAGTTGTCGAATGCAGGGGACAACTGTCCAGGCACACTATGCCACACGAGGGGATCTTCTCCAAATCCCTTCTAAGATTTCTTGCACTTGTTCCATCTAATGACCAAAGCCCTGGATTAACATAAGTCACTCCATCCAGCACAACAACACTCGCCGCGGTCAAACTTTTGAACTCATGTTCATAGTCCTTAAAGGCATTGAATGCTAGCACCTGCTCTAATGGAAAATTTGGTGTAAACATACAAGAGAGCTCGTGTGCTCTAAGCATAGCACTTGCTCTCTAAAAGAATTCAATAAGCTTGTCCTCTGGAAGCTCCTGGGTAATCTCATCATCCGAAAGAAGAACGACGTTGAACAAGGAACTTCGGGCCATCACTTGATCACAACTCCTAAAAAAGGGACTCAAGAAATAAGAACCAAAGATTAGTAAAAGAATCACGAAAATAGGAACCAAAGAAAAAAATCAAGAAAATAAAAAAAAAGAACTTTGGGCCAATGGGCCAGAACGGCGCGAGTGATGCCGAAGGACCTTCCTAGGGGGGCCTCTATCGCACCGTTGTGACCCATGTTGATCGCGCTGGGCGTGTTGAAGGCCAATGGGGCAAAACGGTGCGACTGAGGCCCAAGGACTAACTAGTGCAAGGCTCAGGGACTACCAATCGGTCCCCTTATTACAAGAGAGAGTTCTCCTAGTCTGACAATGTAAATGTTTTGACCTAAAGGCGAAGAATCCCCAAATGACGTAACGAGACATAGAAAAGCAGTGAGAAGACGAGAGGTGCAAGAGGGATTGCTTTTGGTTTGTGACAGGAGAAGATGAGAGGCGGCAAGAGGGGCCATCATTGTACATCGTTGTGACCAGTAAGGGAAGATTAAGCATACCTTGTACGAGATGGAAAGGAAAGCAGGTAGAAGACAAGAGGTGCAAGATGAAAGAAAGCAGGGAGAAGACATGAGGTGCATCAAAGCCAACTGCAGGAAGAAGATGTGATGTTTGTCAAAGCCAACCGCAAGTGCTCATGAAAAACTTTGTTCCAATCCAATGGAAACAAAGAGCAGGCTAAACCCTAACCGATTTTGGGAGGGAAATAGCTAGTTTTATAACTAAAATGCTAAAAAATAGCAAGTTTTTGTCAAGATGAGCTTCAATTTCAACTGGTTTTTTAAGAATATTTCTTGGAAAAAATATGTTAAAGGATGGTTTTATGTGAGCACCGATGACAGAGGAACATGACTCATGAGACTGATTTGTTGGGAATTGTGTCCATACTATTCACATTTAACGCCACTTGAAGTGACTTGCATCAACTTTGTTACAAGCCACGGCCTCGGCGGAAGCTCATTCCTTTTTTTTTGAGAGAGAAACAGAATTTGATTAAAAGAAAAAAAAGAAATTACAAAGTGCCATGACGAAGGTCCATGGTGAGACTCTTAGTAGCAACACATACTAACCATGCACGCAAACTAAGAACCAAGCACATAATAGGAATCAGACCCAATATGGAATGTACATAATAGGCTTAGAACAAGCACATAATAGGATGAGTTTGTAGACAAAACACAAGAAATGGACACCAAATTTGCTAATCAGCTTGAAGTTGAGGATGTGGTCATGATGAACAGACTTTCCCTTTCCCCTTCTAAAGAGAATCAAGGAACCCTAATGTCATAGAGGTTCACAACCTAGCATTGGCAAAGTCTATCCCAAGATTGCTGCTGAAGACTTTTTTTTTGTTGAAGGTGGTAGCTCATTCCTTATGATTTTCTTTTGTTGCAAGTACAGGAAATTTAGAGAGTCTGGTTTTGGGTTTGTCGTTTGATGAGTGGTTTTGGATTTATTTATTTTTATTTTTTTAAAACAATAGGCACAAGGTAAGTTACTTCTTTGTATTGCTGCCCATTCCTTGCCTCTTCATGTTCGTATTGCTCACCTCATTCCCCTGCCTCTTCGTGTTCGTGTTGCTCACCTAGTCCCCTACCACTTCGTCCTTGCATCTTTGAGTTGCTCACTGTCAAAACACAAAGCTTCTCATTTACCAAGGTATGTTAAGCCTCTCATATTCCAAATCCTTCCTCTCTTCTAAGGCCATCATAGTGCAAGAGAGGCCCCTCAATCCATCGGCCGCATCCCCCTCACCCTGTGGTGGCCTCCCTTCTTGGGCCATCATGGTGCGAGAGAGGCCTCTAAATCCATCGACCGTGCCCCCCTTGCCCTATGATGAACTCCCTTCTTGGGCCATCATGGTGCGAGAGAGGCCCCTCAATTAGTTGACCACGCCCCCTTGCCCTGTGATGACCTCCCTTCTTGGGCCATGATGGTGCAAGAGAGGCCCCTCAATCCATCAACTGCGCCCCCTCGCCCTGTCATGACCTCCCCTCTTAGGCCATCACTGTGCGAGAGAGGCCCCTCAATCCATTGAACGTGCCCCCCTCGCCACATGATGACCTCCCTTTCTGGGCCATCATAGTGCGAGAGAGGCCCCTCAATCCATCGACCGTGCCCCCTCACCCCATGATGACCTCTCCTTCTTGGGCCATCACGGTTTGATGCAAGGCTCGAGGACCTTCTTGGTCTGATGCAAGGCCCAAGGACTTACTGTCATATGCTTGCAGATGCCACGACGAAAAGGCTAACCACAACAAAGCCTCCTGTAAGACCAAGGTGATGCTACGTTACAGGTTCAGTCTAAGAGATGAAGATACAATGTGCACAGGGGAGTTCTTAACAAACTTAGGTAAATTTCGCCCCACATGTAGCCTGCAATCCCGTGGCTCCCTTTCCAGAGGGTTGTCAGAGAGATCTGCGAGCATCATAGAATAGGGATGTGGTGGACCACCTCTGCCCTCCTTTCCCTCCAAGAGACTTTGCTACATGAGATCTGCGAGCATCATAGAATATGGATTGAATTCATGGAGGATTCCTACATGCTTACTGCACATGCACACATGGTTACTATGATGGCAAGTGACTTTGACAATAAAAGGAGGCTATGCTACATATATGATTAGCTGCTTCAACCTCCTCCCATCCATGACCCTGGCATGCATGACATCCTTGCAATCTCTCACGTCCATCCAAGACACCATAATGCAAAACCATATCAAGCGTCCCACCCTCTTAATACAAGGTCATAAAGAGGGCATGAATAACAAATTTTTGTTGAGGAAGTTTTCCAAGAATAACCCCAGCCCTAGGAGTACTAGCCCCAGGAGCCCCAGCCCATGACCGAAGCTGAAGCCCCAGCAGCTGGAGTCCCAACCCCAGCCCCAACCACAATTGAAGCCCCAACAGAGCCGGAGCCCCAGGCCCATGGCCGACGAGCTGGGAGCCCATAAACAGAAACAAGACTTAGGAGTTGGCCCCTTTGAAGAACACCAAGATATTAATGATAAGTGCATCATTTGCATGCTCAGGGC
Organism: Lygodium microphyllum; assembly: GCF_053477565.2. Classification (NCBI taxonomy): domain Eukaryota; kingdom Viridiplantae; phylum Streptophyta; class Polypodiopsida; order Schizaeales; family Lygodiaceae; genus Lygodium; species Lygodium microphyllum. The sequence goes on along the minus strand of NC_141142.1, from coordinate 87,874,138 downwards.
GGAGGTGGAGGCTGGCCTCCAGGATAAAGAGAATATGCTAACCTCCACTTCTTCTTCCTCTATAAATTGTGGCTTTATTGATGGACCTGCACAATGTGCAATGGATAGGGCATTTTGAAGGCCGGATGACCACATACACAGTAGGCATGTGATAATGCTGTAAGTATTCTATTCAATCATCTTCTCTTTAATAAGTATTTGATCAAATGATTGAGTCTTACTTGCCCGATTGTTATTATATATAGGTTCAATTTGGTGTCTCTAGTAGAGGAACATCAAAGACAAGTTTTTGTTCTTGACCCTTTGTTCTCCATTGCATTGTGCAATGATCCACAAGCGTTCATCTGACAGCTTGATTGGTTCAGGCCTGTGAGGCTGGATGATGCTGAAATCATCTGTATGGCCTATAATCAAAGGTATGTTGTGATTATTAAAGAATATCTTTAAGAGGCCTTAAGCGATCATGCTGCCAATAATTGTTTTTCCCTGTTAACTTCATGAGCATTGGAGCTTGTTGTTGTATTTGATCGAGATGAATACAATATTTTCATTATATGCAAGTTCAACGCATTTGTTGTAACAACAAGGTGTCTTTGTAGTTGTGCAAAAAATTTGTGATGATGTATGAGCATCTAGTGTTGGAGGGGGGCTAGCGGATGCGATGCAAATACAGGGGGTCATGGTGCCCGTCCAGCCAGACGCATTCTCTTGTGGATGGAGAGCCACTCTGAATGCCTCACTTTTATGCAGACAAATTCTTGATATTCCTAACGTAAGTAGAGTGACTTATTCATATTTATTTATATGTACGCAATGTGCATTGATAGGTAATGTGCATGTGTTGCTTTGTTTTTAGGATATTCCATTGCAATGTTATAGTGACTCGGTTGATATACCGTGGTCACTCAACATGGTATACTGGCTGGCATTGACAATCAACGAGATGAGGAGGTAGTGCTACGAGAAGGTAACAAGTGCCACCAGCAAACTGGAGTGCCTTGTACAACAAGAAGAACTAAATCGTGCCGTTGTTATAAGGCATGCATAGGCTATGCAACGATTTGAAATAGATCTAGCAGAGGTGGAGGAGTTTGTACGTAGGAGAAGGTAGGTGAGAGGGAGTGGAGAGAATAGCTGGAATAGGTAGCATGGGATGACATGGAGGCTGCCCGATGGGAGATTGACCAGAGGAAGCACCAAACCAGATCCCCTCCACGGCGTCAAGGGAGTCACCAGAGGGGGAGGCAGAGTGGGAGGGGCAGAGAATCAACTCATTGATAACAAAAGCAGTAGACACTGACTCCAGAACATCAAATGTATTATCATTAAAAAGCATGTATTATACATTGGGGTGATCATACTTATCAAGTTTACAATGTATCACCAATTTGAGAGGTCTCCTTTTGTATTCTAACCCAAGGACGATTGTGATAGTGTCAACCTTGCCTCCATTTTGTGAGTTCTTCAAGTGCGTTTGAATTTCTGAATGCTTCGATCTTCTTTTTTTTCTTTATCATAGCATCTCATACTTCTTGTGCAAAGGCTGATGATTTTAATTCCTCTTTTGTCCATAGTATCTGCAATATCCATCTGTAAAACCATTGGAATAGCTTGCAAAGACTAGTGTGATTGACCAAGGAGCGATGTATCCTCTCCACTTGATCCCATATCACCATGTGAAGACATACTTGCTATCAAATACCATAGGCCCACCATGTGAAGACATTCAAAGGATTTGATGGTATCCCGGCAATGGAATCATGTAACTAGTCTTCCTTTCGTGGATGGGTGGTAAATCCATGATTACAACTTAATTAAAATAGCAAACAATTAATGAAAATCTGAAAATACAAATTTACCTACTGATCTTGGACAATGCACACCCAATTGGCCCCAAAATTAGTGCCCCTTTCGGTATTTCTTTAGCTTTATTGAAGAAGAAGTTGATTTACAATGGGATTCTCCCATTGCATTTCTACTACCACCACCATATTGGGTATGAGTAAAATACACATTGCATGCCATGTAATGGGACTTTTCCATGCCTTGTGTGCTCCAAATACTTGGATCTCCATACTTTTCAATGAAATATGGCATATGATTGTATATGATGTGCTGCAGATAAATGGTTAGTCTCTGAAAAGTGTTTAGTAGACACTGACAATTTTATACTAACATGTATGAAACCAAAGACTTGTCTTACCATGTAGTGTGTGAAATTGATGCCTTCCCATGCTTTTAGGAACTCTTTCTTGAATAGATCTAGAGTAGTCTAAAACATCTTCTTGTCTGTATTTCTCCATGTCTCCTTATCCAGCATCTGGAATATGATATCCACAATACGCCACACTTCTGCCTTTGCATGTCTTGAAAGAGGTTCATGATCCTTTACTGTGTTGTGCAGCCTTCTCCATTGCTCAAATTCAACCCTACTTACATGCATCCTTTTGTAGTACTTTCCACGTTTAATAAGATTTTGTTGCTTGTTGTCGATGGGTCTAATCATCTTGCCTTCACGCCTCCAAGAGAAACTAGGATCATCCCTTTGCATGTTTGCCATTGCTCTATCCATCAATGTAATGGCTACCCTCTCCATCTTAACGTCTTTCAAAATTTGACACTCATCCATATTTAATGTAAAGTTCAATATGCCATTTGTCTCTACATGTGAGATGTTGTAAAACTCAACCATTTGAACCTGTAGTATCTCGAAATCCATGAAGATATTGTTGTATTCGTCATCGACAACCAGACCCTATTTTTCCTAAAACTCTCCATTGATGTGATAGGGCTTTCCAACAGACTCCTCCTGCTTTAAGTTAAGATATCTTTGAAGTCTCCAGATTGCTGCAGTTGTAACCTCTTTTTGTAACAAAGCATAGCCATTGTGACTTATACCACTCTCATCCATGGTGCTCTGTATACCCTCCACTAAAACTGTGTTTCAGCTCACAAATCGCTCAACAACTTGCCTCTACACTACCTTAAACTTCTTCTCCTTTATGAGTTCTTCTACAATCATTGAGCTAACAAGTGGCTTAAGTCACTTTGCAAGGTTGACATTGGGGTTACAATTTTTCTTGTTTGGCTATAGCACATCCCTAAACAAGAGGGACAATGTAAAGCAAGGAGACATAATAACAAAAAAGCACAGAATAGTAATACAAGAGATTCCTAACTTGATAGCCCTTATTTGTTTCTTTATACCTCCAGAGCCCACCTTCAAATCCTCTATGTTCTTTAGTTCTTGTTTTCTTTGTCGAGGGCCAAGCAATGTTTGCTTCTGTCTCAAAATTTGCAGTTGCTTGCTTAGCCTTTCTATCTCCTATTGTTGGGCTTTGATCTTTTCTTCTTGGAGGTTGCATTCTGCCTTTAAGTTAGTGATGGTTCTGCTCTTGATGTGCTTCATTGCACTCTCCATGGTGTAGGTGCTGTAGAGATAGCTTTGCAATAGCCAAGAAGGCCATTCTTGCCATCTTTGACAAACCTAAGAAGGGTTTGTTGGATTTGAAAGGGTGGGGTGCTAATAGTGTGAGGATCTTTGGGATAAAGAGAACCATCACACCAAAGGTCAACATGCCTTGCTCCTCCCTCATGCAGTTGCGTCTTCACTATTTCTGAGATGTAATTTCCTCCCCTCCTTTTTTTAACCGGGCATAAACATTCTCTACGTCTATGTGGAGGTGATACTTGGCATTGGTGTTGAGAGGAGGTGTCTGCATATTTGTGTCCACCATTGCACCTATATGTGGTTGATTTTGTGAGTTTTTATCCACCATTGCACCTACGTGTGGTGGATTTTGCACCATTGCTACAGAAGCGGGAAAGGCTTGAGAAGAAACTCTCATTTTTCGAAAGTTTTGAATTTGGGGCATTTAATTATGTTGTTTTCAAGAAGCTGATTCAGTATCTCGACCATTTGGTATAGATGGGGACAAATTTTGGCCAAAAAATGAGAAAATGTGCTATTTTTCTAGAGAGAGAAAGTTCAAGGTTGTATTTTCTTACATGGCCCATTTTTTACCACTAAAATTCTCTAATGTTAGGGGATGACTCTTATAGCTTTGTTGAATAGTTCAAACAAGTCTACGAGACAAACAACCCGATGGATTCTAAGAAGAGAGTACAAGCTTTTGGGTTGTGTCTTGGGGGGAAAAGGCCGGACGGACTTGGCTCACAAGCCTCTATGACACGAAAAAAAACAACTTTGATACTCTCAAAGGAGGCTAGGTACTCTAATAACCTAATCATCAAGCTCATGAATGTAAGATAGAAAGAGAAAGAGGAAATCCATACTATGTCACTCATGTGAAAAGTCTCTATAAGAGGATCCCAGAACTTGAGAGACCCATGGCTAGGGTGATATCAAGGTATTTATCAATGGGATAAAAAATGAAGAATTGTATAAGGCTTTGGCTAGTAAATCAAGTTTGCAAAACTGAGATGTTTTGGCTAATGTATTCAACAAATCCATAAGGGTGGACAATGTGCCAAAGGAAAGAAGCAGCAAAGCTACACAATCGATAGGAATGATCACTATCCATAGTGAAAGGTCTGCCTCAAGCTAGAGATTATCAAGCTTCAAGATGCCTTGTGAAGATCTATTATAACAAGCATTCAGTGTGTATACTGCGGTGGCAATCATTTGCTAGCAAAGTATTTTGAACCAAGATCTAGGACTTGTGCTAATTGTGGTAGGCATGGGCATGAAGCTATCCATTACTAGTCACCTCAATGCTTACCATACCAGCAACCTTATCAGCCATAGTATCTGATGAATCACCCATTCAAATTTGGTCAAGGAGCTCCATTAGTTGTCCCAGTGCCCAATGAGTAAAGGCCAGCTACACCAAGGGAAATCGTGAAAGGTGAGAAGGATAGAAGCTTGCACTCGAGAGCTATGGCGGGAGAGCAAGAGCAAGAAAGAGAAAGACAAGAAATGGGAACTCCAACAGTCACAATGTGTGACCGGGCCTTCCTTTATTCAAATTGTCACTAAAAGAATAAAGAATAAAGTGATGGTGATGAGCGCCCGCCACCTGCAGTGTGCAGTGACAGTGACTGTCAGTGTAGTAATACACGGGCAGCTAGGCGGAGGCGCCTTTACCCCCAACAACCTCCCACGTAAAGGCGAATCTGCCCTAGTGAGGAGTGGAAAGGAAAAAAGGAAAAAAGACAGTACAACATGTACACATGTACAATAGGATGAGGAAAGGCGTCATCTCATCCCACACCCATCAACCTCCTGAGGAAGGCAAAGCGGTTTGTAGAGAGACTTTTCGTGAGCAGATCTGCAGGATTCTGGTTAGTCAGTTGATCTTGACAAGATCAACAGACTTGTCCTCAATGACCCCATGTATGAAGTAATACCTCACCTCAATGTGTTTCGTCTTCGCATGGAAGATCAGATTCTTGGCTAACTGGATAGCACTCATAGAATTTGAATGTAGTGTAGGATGCAAGGAGTCTATCTCAAACTGCATAGCCCTCTCCCAAGGAGTGACTGTCACCCCTGCGCATAGCCTCATCATAGGTGAAGGGCTCTCCTATATCTATAACCAAGACATAATGCATCGAGGGCTGAAATCTATCAAGTGGACGCCTGTCTCTAGTAGACAGCTTACGGCAGGCTCTACGGCCTGCCTAGTTGCCTACTATCCAATACCCTGACCATGAGCATCTAATGCAGCTGTAGGCTATCCAACTGGTTGTGCGGGAGCTCTCGGCTCATCCTGAAATATGACCCTGCGGATCTCAACAACTCTCTCAAGTTGCCGATGCATCTTGTCTTCATGGAAGACTACATCATGTCTGCGAATGACTTTCCGCACCTGCAGATCCCAGAGATGGTAATCCATCTCGCTTGCATCCCCATAACCAAGGAAAATGCATTTGACACTCTTAGGATCCAGCTTACTTCTCTTGTCCTTGGGCACATGGCAAAATGCCTCGCATCCAAAGACACGGACATGCGCTCCAGAGGAAGGTTGACAGTCCATACCTCCTCTGCAACCTGGAAATCCAAACCACTAGAAGGGGATCTGCTTATGGCATGCATAGCTGTACTAAATGCCTTAGCCCAAAAACTCTGTGGTAGGCCTACATGGCTAAGCATACTGCGTACATGCTCCTGGATGGTTCTATTCATCTGCTCAGCCAAACCATTCTGGGGGGGTGTAGGGGGTGGTCAACTGACGCTTAATACCCCTCTCATCACATAACTACTCAAAATCACATGAGACATACTCACCCCTAGTATCTATTCTTAGGCATTTTAGCCTAAGGTTCTCAACCAATGCAAGCCATCTCTGAAACACAGCCAAGACATCGGATTTCAGCTTAATGGGATAAGCCCAAACTTTTCGTGAAAAATCATCTATAAACATAATAAAATACTTTGCACCACCCATAGACTGGCAAGGCATGGGCCCATAGACATCCGAATGTACCAATGCCAAGGGCTCACTCATGCGTGGCCTACCAGACTTCTTATGCATAGATCTAGTCCGCTTGCCATAAAGACAATGCTCACATGAATCAAAATACGCATAATCAAGGGGCAATAAGTACTGCAAACCAAAAAGCATTTTCATTCCCTTCAAAGACATATGGACCAAACAGACATGCCAAAGAGATACATGTGGGATAGAACCCACAGACAAAACATGATCAAGGGAAGAAGTGGATACAATCAAGGGATAGAGGCTGCAGCCTTGGCACCTCTCGCAATCAAAAGTCTGCCACGAGTAACCTTCCATGCAGAGTCTCCAAAAGATACATGATAACTTGCGTCATCAAGCTGTCCAACTGACAGGAGACTATGTGTCAAAGCAGATATATGACGTACATCCTGCATAACAAAACTGCTGCCAAAAGGAAATTGTAGCCTAACATCACCAATGCCCACAATATCAAGAGAGTTGTCATCACCCAAGCACACAGAACCCGAAACAATACGATATGAATGAAACCACTCTCGATAAGGTGTCACATGAAAGGACGCACCTGAGTCCAAGAGCCAACACTGTGCATACATAGAGTGTATCTCTGTCATCTGCAAAGTAGTAGAAGAAGCTACAAGGATATAATCATCATCATCAACATCCTCAGGCTGCATAACATTGATCTCTTCAATTTTAACACTGGACTTTGCAGGCACTATGCTGCGATTAGAAGACTTATCCTACACTTTGTCTTTCCCCTTATCTTTGCTCCTTTCATTGCGCAGTTTATGGCATTGTGGCCTAATATGGCCCTTTTTCCCACAATGGTGACAAGTAATATCTGCATTCCTACCATGGGGTTTGCTACGTGACTTCCCACGAGACTTGGACCGAGATTTTTGACAATCTTGTCCACAGCCACAGCCACTGCCATGCTTTCCATACCCATCATTCCTGCCTCTAACTGTCATAGCATGCGACACAGGAGAGGCATCCAAATTCTTATGATTAACCTCTTCCTCTAGAAGAGCACTCTCAACATCAGATAATTTCAAGATAGCAGTAGAGGCACATAATGCACTGCGGAATACATCCCATGACTCATTAAGAGTACCAAGAAAGAAAAGAGGACTGACATCCTCTGCAAAAGTGATGTCCTGCGAAGTCAAGTTCTTGAGTATAGCATGAAACTGGCTCAAGTGAGCAGACATAGTCACATTCTCCTTCATGCGCAGATCCATAAGCTGCTTCAACCAATACATCTGACTCGCTGGACTTTTCTTGTCATAGAGATTCTTGATTTTATCCCACAACTGCCATGCACTAAGTTCTTCCTCAAATACATTGTAATGAACCTGTTCTGTGAGAGATAATACAATAGTAGACTTGCATAACTCATAAAGCTCAAGCCATTCCTCATCTGGCATAGTTGCAGGCAGATGCCTGCTCAATCTCAATGGTCCGATCTGTGATTTTGGTCATTTTTTGGTCATTTTCTGTAGTAAACCTCCTGTTCAATGTTGGTCAAGCATAAAAGATGCTCCCACTGGCTCAAAAGGCGGATAAACGAGCTCAACAACTCAAGCAAACCAAGTCAAAGTACCAAAGATAGGTAACCAAGACAATGCCTCAATAGCATCCAAGGTCATAATGGAAAAAGCCAAGTCGTAACGGAAAAATCCAAGTCAATGTCCAACTACTCAAGGGAATACTCAAATGAATGTCGAGATGAGCTCAAACAACTGCCATTCACAGCCAAAGCATAAAGCATTCACCAAGACATCATAACCCGTACTGGGTAGCCTAGGCATAAACCATGTTATAGATGAAATGCCAATTGCAAAGAAGTGACAGTCAAACCCAAATCAAGCTCTAATCTCAACTCAAAAGCATTATGGGTAATAAACAAGACATGTGGCATAATCCAAATACATCATGACATCATACCGAGTAGCCGGGAGCACCCCGTGACCAATAGGCACAACCCAACTGTAGCATAAATAGCTTCAGCCCTGAAGTTTCCAACATCATATAACCTTTGTAAACTGAGAAAATCAGTGCTCAATCCAAGCTCAAATCCATAGGAAAACCATAGGCATACATTTCTATATGTATAGGCACCAACCGGGCATAATCGGGAATCAAATGCCAAGACCTGTAAGCATAAAATTGAAGTAACAGGTGGCTGCCGTGTTTTGGATAGATCTAGGATTGTTCAAAACAATCAATGGATGAGCTAAATCAGCTCCAAATGCATCTCACATTAAGAGGCATAACATCCACAAGTGATCCGGTATCAATAGACATCAGTAGAAGCATCACATAAGCCATAGGCATACAAATACATGCTGTCTCAGACCTGAAATCTGTTGCAAAATATTCTGTCATCAAAATTTGGCAAATTCGATATCACCATCGCGTTCGGAGCGTGCCAAAACCCTAACTTAGACTCTTACCTTTCTTGAATCGAGTTCCAAATGCCCGAGATATAACAAAAAGAGTGATTTTTGGGCCAAATTTTGAAACATGCGCAAAAAAAACGTGAGCTGGATGGGGGGTCTACTATCCCACGTGTCAACAATGGGGCCCAAAGGGGAACACAAATGGGGGCCAAAGAAGACCTACACCAAGCCTTAGCAAGCCTTGATAAGCTAGAAGCAAGATCCAGGTGAAGGAAGCTCCAAGAGGTGTGAGCTATGGCTGCCCACAACCTGTGAAAGCCCTATTTACCTAGACCTGTGGACTAAGATAAATCTATAAAATAATGAAGCAATACCTCAATGTCAATGCCCTGATGGTGCCTCAATAGGCCGAGAAGAAGCTCGAGAAGCTAGGAGCTCCTCAAGAGAATGAGCTATGGCTGCCGGGAAGGAGACCCAATGCGAATGGGGAGTCAATGGGAAGCTGAGAATACCACGAGCCAAGCTCAAGAGTCGGAAGTTGAAAGGTGAGAAGGATCGAAGCTTGCACTCGAGAGCTATGGCGGGAGAGCAAGAGCAAGAAAGAGAGAGACAAGAAATGGGAACTCCAAAAGTCACAATGTGTGACTTGGCCTTCCTTTATTCAAACTGTCACTAAAAGAATAAAGAATAAAGTGACAGTGACGGGCGCCCACACCTACAATGTGCAGTGGCGGTGATTGTCAGTGTAGTAATACACGGGCAGCTAGGCGGAGGCGCCTTTACCCCGAACAAATCGACATACCTAGACCCCAACACCAATCATCGCTTTGCCATAGAGAAATTCTCTGGCGCATTATGTAGAAGAACCACTTGAGGAGGAGCCTTATGTGTGAACCCCTACATCTCATATGATGAAGAGGGAAATTCGGTCCTTACAGACTACAAGCCCATCCCAATGATGTCATTGGGTAGAGGAAGAGGACGAGGGTTTGGAGGAATGCAATCATAAGAACTAGTGACCTACTAGATTTACAGTCATCCTCGACATATTTCCTTTCAATGCCTTGAGAAAGAGCAGACTAACAAAGAAAAAGTCGAGTTACAATGCCCTGACTCTGGCATAACACACTGATATGCAGACTGTCCTAGTAGAAGAAATGCATCAATAAGTGGCTCAAACGTGCCATCAATTCCCCTAGGACTTTTTTGAATAGAGACTCTTGATGATGATGCAATGCCCATACCACTTAATGTGATGACTGAGTGCACAAGCCAAGTAGGTCAGAATGTTAGTGCCTAGGTCTAGCAATATGGATGTTTTATCTATTGGAAAAAAGAATAAAAAGAAAAAGGAGAGCGAAAGGAAAGATTAATTTGAAGAGCGACATCGTTACAACATTAACATCAGGAAGGCAAGTACCTAATGCAGAACCCAAAACATCTGCACCAAAAACAAAAAAGAAGGGAAGTGCTAAGATAGGGGAGTATCCCAACCCAAGACATCAAATGGAGATCATGGAGAAGGTGAGGGGATGGGTTGAAGAGACTCAAGCACACATTGGACAAGCTTTACTAGATCATAAGGACAATGAGATATCTAGTATAGAGCCACCCTCCTCACCAACCTACATACGACCAACAACTAGCTAGGGGCAAAAACTTCACTTTAGCCAGATGAAACCACCTTGTTGTAGGCCGACCTAGGGATGGAAACCTAACCACCCAAGTGTTGTTGCCTTTAGGGTAATTGATGAGGTAGAATCAAGGGTTGTGCAATGCTTTTAAGGCATGGGTTGAGAGGCAAGAGAGAATTATGTCACCAAATGAAGTAGATAATGATGCTTGCATAACTAGTGTGATACCATCTCTAGTGATATGGTCACTACATATAGACCATGCTTTCTGGGAAGGAATTGAGATGCACGTTTTCCTACCTATGATAGCTTTGGGAGACAAGACACAAAAGGGCATTATAGACACTCCCACAGGAGTGAGCGATCTTAGATTCAATGTGACCTTGACCAATGGTACGAATGTTTTCTTGTTTGGAGTACTAAAGGATTGGCCAATCAAGATAGCCAATATAAAAATTTCAATAAATTTCATTGTGATAATAGGAGTGGACTATGATATCTTATTAGGAAGACCATGGATGCGAAGTGCACATGTGTAATAGAGGATTGGGGTAATGGACTAATGTTCTTTGGAAATAGAAAGGAAGTAGTTTGAGTGGAGATGGACACTTGGAAGACCTCACCATCAACATAGATGATATCTTAGCCATGCTCAAGAGAGAATCACAAAGTAGCCCTAACTACGATCCATTAACCAAATATATTCCATGTCCAGAGGATGAGCAGGATTGGATACATGTGCTTGCAACCATTGACTTACCGTTCTCTTATGATGAGGATGATTACAAGAGGGATATGGAAAAGGCAAGCACCTTCAATGAGAGGGCTAAAGTCCATGCACCAAGGGATGCCTTGCCTATAGTACCTCTATGCAAGATGACATGAAGCTTGAACAAAAAACTCTTGCATATGGCCTATCATGTTCCAACAAAAAAATTAGAGCTACATAGGGTCCTTGAGTACTTGATAAGAAAACTAGCCTACAACCATGCAGCCAACCTGAAACCTCTCAAGGATCTCATGGAAGAGACAATGTGAAAATGGACTAGAGTGTCTGATTTGAACCTATAGTATAATTGAGCTCTACTAAAGGATAATGGGAACTTGTAGGATGATGAATTGGTAGAAGAAAAGTCTTCTAAATGAGAGGATTCTGATGATGAAGAATACATGGATTGTGACTTTGGGAATGAGGATAGTGAGGAAGAAGTGGAAACCAAAGACTATGACACAAATGGGTGGACAATTGAGCAAATAATGATGGACTCTAATCCCAAAGGCACTAATTCTTTTACGATGGAAAAGGGGGATATGAAAGTGGATTGTGACCAGACTTGGCTAGAGTACCTAGATGTGGTTGACTATGAGCAATCAAGGTTAACCCTTGACCTATGTCAACCTTATATGAAATAGAATCATCATTTGGGCTTTGACCACATGGTGAGACTCCTTTCAGCAAAGTTTGTGAATTCAACTCCAATTTTGAAATAAGCTCTAATGGTGATCCTGAGATTTCAAAATCCCCTTAGGACCTAACGCACCAAGGGAGACCTTCTAGTCCACCTGAGATGCAGACGACTAAAGGAGGAAGTGAGGAAGTAAACTAAGGATTTGGATATTGAAAAGAAAAGACACCATAGGACCTACCTAAATGGTTCATGAAATTAAAAAAGGGTGATAGAATAGTAGTGCTACTAGAACCGAAACAATAAGGCCAAATTGGCATGGCCACCATCGAAGGACGTGCCAAGATTAAGGAAGTCAACTTGGCTGGTGAAGGTAAAACAACCCAACCACTATTCATAGCAGATACTAACCAAGGATGAGGAGACTAACCTCGTTAGTCTCTTAAAGGAATTCATTGTTGCATTTACATGGTCCATAGAGGAGCTAAAAGGCATTGATCCAAGCATACTAACCCACAATATCCCTATGGTCCCTAATGCAACACTAGTTAAACGAAGGTAATATGCTATCAATCCAAAGCATGCTCATGTTGTGAAAGAAGAGATTGATAAACTTTTGGGTGGAAGATTTATTTATGAAATCGAGCATACAGACATGGTATCACCCATTGTAATTGTACAAAAAAAGAATGACAAGATCAGAGTGTACGTAAACTATAAAAAAGCCAACGTAGCTACTAAGAGAGACAACTATCCATTGCGATACACCAAGCACATGCTTGAAAGAGTGGCAAGGAAGGAGGCATACAACTTCTTAGATGGGTTTTCAATCTATAATCAAGTGCAAGTCCACATGGATGACAAGTACAAAATAACATTCACCACTAAATGGGGGGGTGTTTTATATAGTCATGCCATTTGGACCTAACCAATGCCCATGCCACCTTCCAAAATCTCATGTCTTCCAAAATCTCATGTGTGTGATCGTCAAAGACGTGCTCGAAAAATTGTTAGAAGTATTCATTGATGACCTGTGTGTTCATACCAATTGGAAAGAACACTTGGAGAAAATTTGCATAGTCTTTGAAGAGTGTAAACAGTATGGTCTCTCATTGAACCCCTTGAAGTGTCAATTTTGGATAAAATATGGTTGTATCTTAGGGCACATGGTATCAAGAATGGCATTGCTATGGATTTCTCAAAAGTGAAGGTGATTGTTGATCTTCCATTGCCAACAAACTACAAGGGAGTTTGATGCTTCCTATGTCATACTGGATACTACTGATGGTTTATGTTGAACTATGCACTGATTGCAAGACCCCTATATAAGTTATTGATTATGTTTGAATAGATAGAGGAGTGCCAATAAACAAGCCAATGAATGGCTCATAGAGGCTCTAACATTAGCTCCTATCTTAAGATCTCCATATTGATCCATCACTTTCCATGTGCACATTGATGCTTTAAAAAATGCCATAGGGGCAGTGTTGTGCTAGCCTTGTGAATATAACATGGATTTCCCAATGAGCTTCGCCAACAACAAGCAGCTCACTGTGCATAGATGAACTACTCCACAATATGAGTGAGAAGGGTTGGCGATGGTGTTTGTGGTAAAAAAAGTTTAGACGTTAACTTTTGGCTACATCATTCACCTTCTTTGTTGATCATGATGCATTGCTTTATCTAGTTAACAAGCCTTGTGTAATGGGACACATTGCTAGATGGTTGCTACTATTGTTAAAATTTGATGTCTCATGGTGGTGTGAAGGGGAAAGGAGCATTATACGGCAGATCACATGTCTCACATAACCACTGGTGGAGAACCTGCTAGGAAAGACATCATGGATGATTTGTTTGATGCTCACCTTTTCAAGGTATCCAGTGAAAATGAACTTTACAAAGCAAACCTTACACCTTCTTGGGCTTATGATATAGTGTAGATTTTAGAAAATGGGATCCTTGATTGCTCGATTGAAAAAGCTAGACTAAGGCATCTCATTTTGAAGGTTCAACCTTACCATATGATTACATGACAACTTTATCAATTAAGGCAAGATAGTCTATTAAGACAATGTGTTTGTGAAAATAAGATGTATGATGTGCTCACTGAAGTGCATGGAAAAATTATGAGAGGCCATTTCAATGGAGATATCACTACATGAAAGGTCTTGTAGTCTCAATTGTGGTGGCCTATGTTGTTCCATGATGCTGATAAGCTTGTTAAGCATTGTGATGAGTGCTAGCATACAAAAGTTCCCATATGAAAGGACAAAATGGAGTTGACACCTGTGATAGCATGCCAACCTTTGAAAAATGGAGCATTGATTTCATTGGACCCATTAGTCCTACTACTTAGGACTCCTAAGCAAAATACATGATAATAGCCATAGATTACCTTACAAAGTGGGCTGAAATAAGGGCAACGAGGAGAAACAATGTAAGGACCACTGCTAAGTTTCTTTGGAAGCAAGTCATCTCCAGGTTTGTTGGCTACCCAATTGAATTAGTTAGCGATGAGGATGCACATTTCATTAGCGAGGTCATTAAGCATCAGTTGTCCACCTTTTTGGTTACCCATCGAAAGTCATTGACATACTATCCCTAGGCCAATGGTCAAGCTGAAGCAACAAACAATGTACTAACAAAAACTATATTTTCTTTGTGAAGTGATTGGGACAATAAGCTAATGGCAATCTTATGGGCGTATTGCATTGCCTACAAAATATCTACTAGACAAATGCCATTCAAGCTAACCTATAGAACAAAAGCAATTTTGTTGATTGAATTCTTTGTTTCGAACCTATGGATAGCTATGTAGGAGAGATGGGAAGACCATGAGGCTTGGATTGAACACTTAGCTAGATTGGAAAGATTATTTGAAACACAAATTATCGCCACTCATACACTCATCTATTAAAAGGCATGAAGGAAGGTCTAGTTTGATAAGCATCTTATACAATGTGAATTTGAAAAAGGTGACCTAGTGTTACTCTATTCGATCAAGGACCATAAGAAAAAAATAAAGTTCCATAGATTAGGATCATTCAAGGTCCACCATCATATTAATAGGGATAGCAATGTGGAGCTCAAAACCCTAGATGGGGAGGGCATAGGCTTCTTCAATTAAAGTTGCATTAAGAAATACTCCCCACTTGCGCACCCACTGCATGAGTCCCCTATGTTGATGCCACCCATAAACATACAAGCAGTATCAATTATTGAAGTTGACCTTGAAGATGATGAAACCATTGCACCAACCTACTTGCAGCTACATGTTACGACCCAAAAAGGCCATGTCCTTGATGCATTGATCGACGAAGGTATTGATAATGACATGGTCACATAGGATGACTGGGGATCAAGATTGGTAGCCCTAGATCTCAACCCCTTGGCCAAAATCAACCTATATGGGGGAAAGCCATACTCCCTGCTAGGAAAGTGTTGAGATATCGAGCTCCACTCGTGATATGCCAGGGTGACCGTTGTGCATTTATGTCACCGACTTGTCAGTTGTAGATGCGGTTGGTACACCGCCCATGAATAATAGCTAGATGATAGCTATCCTTATCTACTCTAGTTCGTGGCTCAATTAGTATGCCACCTTAGTTAGTTGTCTTTGGTTTGAGACCCATATATAGGGTTCTTCTATTTCTTTGTATGAGAGTTATTTTGGCTTACACAACTAAGAAAAGGAAAACTATTTTCAGCCTCCACCTGTGTGTGTATTCCCCCATTGTGCAAGCAAGAAAGCTACAAGTGAGACTCCTTCCTTCTCTCCCACAATCTTCACATGGTATCAAAGCCTTATTCGTGGTAAGGAGCTCAAGAAAGCAAGCCAAGC
Source organism: Lygodium microphyllum (assembly GCF_053477565.2). NCBI lineage: Eukaryota > Viridiplantae > Streptophyta > Polypodiopsida > Schizaeales > Lygodiaceae > Lygodium > Lygodium microphyllum. The sequence goes on along the minus strand of NC_141142.1, from coordinate 87,858,412 downwards.
GACCCTATTTTTTGGATTTGAGGCCATTTCGGGGCCTGTTTTGGAGGCGGAAGTTTTTTGCATGCACTCAGGAAAAGGCCCAGTTTTATGCTGTGTGACCACTGTTCTATAGGTCGGTGAAAAGTTACCACAGAAATTGCATCGTATGCTTGTGTGCAAAGACATTGGGAGTTACAAAATCATCCTTGGTTCCTGTTTATGCAAAATCGTCACTAGAAAGTGACTGTGTGGTCAAATACCACTTTCGCCACTTTTGCAGATTTGCCCTTGTGAGGGTGAACCTGTGTTTTTTGCAGTGGCAGACTTTTTTGCAGTGTTCTGTAATGGCATCTGATTCTCTTTCACAGATTGTCACTGAAAAGCTTGACAAGAACAACTTCCAAGCATGGAAGTTTAGAATGACGAATTTCCTTATGGGAAAAGGATATTGGGAATTTGTTGCAGGAAATGAAGAAGAACCAGTTCTTCCTGATGTTTTCAATCAACAGCAAATGCAGGCATTCAAAGCATGGCATGAGAGAGCCAGGAAAGTTATGTACTGGCTGTCTATCAGTATTTCAGACTCTATGATTGTGCATATTCAGGATGCAAGTACGCCAAAGGAGGCATGGGATACTTTGTCAAAAATGTATAGCACAAATACGCAAGCCAGGAAAATGCAGCTCAAGCAAGAATTGCATAATGTGCAAAGAGAAAGTATGAGCATCAATGACTACCACATGAAGGTGAAGAAGATTGCAGATGCACTTGCTTCCATTGGGTCGCCAGTGGAAGATGATGATTTAGTTTCTGTGACCTTGAATGGTCTAGGAAAGGATTATGCACAGTTTCGGACATCCATTTCAGTTTGTGAAAGATTTCCTGATTTTGAGGAGTTAATTGCTCTTCTAATTTCTGAGGAGCAAAGAAATGGTGGTGCATCTTCTTCAAGAGGAACTTCAAAAGAAGCTGTCTTCTACTCAAATGCTGGAAGAGGTAGAGGCAGAGGTAGAGGAGGCCGATCTGGAGGCCATGGTAGAAATCAGAATATGCAGCAAACTCAAGAAAACCAGTCCTATGGAGGAGGACGTGGTAACTCTAGAGGCAGGGGAGCCAAAGAGGTCGTGGTGGATGGCAAAGAGGCCAAAATGCAAACAGTAATGTTGAATGCTACTACTGTGGTAAAATGGGTCATATGGCTAAAGACTGCTCTAAAAAGCAAAATGACATCATGAATGGAAAATTACAACAAGGGAATTATGCATCTTCTAGTAGACAGGGTGATGACAGAAATGAGCATTTGTTCATGGTGCAGCACATGAACAATTCTGTGACAAGTGCAGAAGAAAGCAACGATGTGTGGTATGTTGACTCAGGTGCATCAAACCACATGACAGGTCATGCAGAATGGATGGAGGATGCAAGGAAAATGGAAAAACCAGGATTTGTGGAGACTGGCAATGATACTGCACATCCTATTGTGCAGATTGGAAAAATTCCTTTGTCTATGCAAGATGGGAAAAAGAAATACCTGTCCAATGTATTTCATGTCCCGAATATCACCAAGAATCTGGTTTCTGTTGGTCAAATGGTTGAGCAAGGCTTGCAGGTCAGATTTAATCCTCATGGATGCTTTGTTGAGGATATGAAAAATAAAGGTCACTTGATAGCAAAAGGAAAGAAGAAGGGAAGAATGTTTACGTTGGATGCAGACATGCCTGAATTGAGTGCAGCAATGTTTGCACATGGGACCGGTGTAGTTGCAGATATTGATATCTGGCATAAACGCATTGGTCATGTTAATGTACAGCGACTTAAATCAATGCAGGCCCAAAATATTGTTGCAGGATTGCCAAAATTCAAGGTTGCAGAAATGCATAAGATATGTGAAGCCTGTTAGTTTGGAAAACAGGCAAGGAAACCATTTCCTAGACATGTTCAAGAGAGTGAGAAGCCATTGGAATTAATCCACTCTGATGTGTGGACTACTAAAGCTGCATCTCTTGGAGGCTGTCATTATTTTGTCACTTTTATTGATGACTATAGCAGAAAAGTTTGGGTGTATTTTATGAAAAAGAAAAGTGAAGTTTTTGGGCATTTCAAAACCCTTAAAGCTATGGTTGAAAAAGAAACAGGTCTGCAAATAAAATGCCTAAGGTCAAATGGAGGGGGGAGAGTACCTCTCAAATGAGTTTACAAAGTTCTTGCACGAGCATGGCATAAAGCAGCAATATTCATGCAGTTATACCCCACAACAAAATGGAATTGCAGAAAGGAAAAACAGGCATATTGGAGAGGTATCTCGTGCCATGCTCAATGAAAAAGACTTGCCAGATTTTTATTGGGCTGAAGCAGTTGCTACAGCAGTCTACATAATGAACAGGACTCCCACTGCAGCAATACATGAAATGACTCCAGAGGAGAGGTATACTGGTAGGAAACCAGATATTTCTCATTTGAAAATTTTTGGTTGCATTGCCTATGTACATGTGCCAGATGAGCTGAGATCCAAGTTGGATCCAAAAGCTGAGAAGTGCATCTTTATTGGTTACTCTCTGCAGCAAAAAGGGTATAGATGCTATAACCCTTCTACTCGTAAGTTTACAGTGAGCAGAGATGTTGTTTTTGATGAGATGAGTAGCTGGTATAAACCAGTAAATGTGATTGATGATGTAGATGCACAAAATGGTAATGCTGCACAGAATTCACAGTAGCAGTCACAAAATATTAGTGGACCTGGAGCGTCCTCTAGTAGTGGTTCACATTCTTTGCCATGGACAGGAAGATTGACATCAGGAGAATCTTCTCAAAGCAATGCAGATAGTGGTATGCAGGTATCACGAAAAGGAAAAGAGAAGGTTGATCAGCCCATGTTTGATGTGAATGCAGATCACTCTTATGTGGATGGTCAATCCAGTGGCTCAGAACAGAGCATTGATGATGAGTTGGGTATTCCTTCTATTGTTACACCTGGAGTAAGGAAGACCAGGAATGTTTTGAGAGCACCTGGGAGTGAACCTATTTTGCACAGGTCTACGAGAGCTAGGTATCCTGTGGATAGGCTGAAATATGATGGATTTACAGCCATTCACTATGCATATATGGTCAAAGTGATATAGGAACCAGAACCCACTTCTTTTGAGCAAGCCATGGGAAAAGAAAAATGGGAGAAAGCCATGGATGAAGAAATGGATGCCTTGGAAGCAAATGCTACATGGGAGTTAGTACCTTTGCCTAAAGGTAAGAATGCAATTAGCTGTAAGTGGGTTTATAAGGTGAAGCACAATGCAGATGGTTCTGTGAATAGATACAAGGCAAGATTAGTAGTCAAGGGGTATGCACAAACATATGGCATTGACTATGAAGAAACATTCAGTCCGGTTGCAAGGATGGCAACCGTAAGAGCAGTCATTGCTATGGCTGCATCAAAGGGATGGTCTTTACATCAGATGGATGTAAAGAATGCCTTCTTACATGGTGATTTGCAAGAAGAGGTCTATATGGAGCAGCCACCAGGTTATGTGCATGCTGTTCATCCTGAGTTTGTTTGCAGGTTGAAGAAAGCCTTGTATGGCCTGAAGCAAGCACCTAGAGCATGGTCTGACAAGATAGGACAGTATCTTGTCACTATTGGCTTTCAGATTTCCAAGGCAGATTTCTCACTTTATGTGAGAAAAACAGAGAAAGGTATTATGCTACTTGTCATTTATGTTGATGATTTGATTATGACAGGTGACAGTGATAAAGATATCCTTCATGTGAAAATGCTATTGAAGCAGAAGTTTGAGATGAAGGATTTGGGAGAGCTGCATTATTTCTTGGGCATTGAGGTGATTAGATCACCAAGTGGGATACAGCTATTGCAGAGGCAGTATAGATTGGACATGCTATCCAAATATGGGATGACAGGCTGTAAGCCTATTTCAGTTCCTTTGGAGCAGAATGTGAAGCTGAGCACAGATGCATGTGAGCTTCTGGAAGACCCTACTATGTACAGACGCATAGTAGGAAGTTTGATTTATATGATTATTACCAGGCCAGATTTGAGCTATGCTGTTGGATTGGTAAGTCAGTTTATGCAGGCTCCAAGGAAACCGCATTTGGATGCGGCTAGACGCATACTCAGGTATGTGAAGTCCACATTGCAGTATGGACTATTTTATGAGACTGGGGTTTAGATACAGCTGCATGGATACACTGATGCTGATTGGGCTGGTAGTATTTCTGATAGACGATCTACCAGTGGATATGTGTTCTCTTTTGGGAGTGCTACAGTCACTTGGAGCAGCAAGAAACAGCCTACAGTTGCCTTGTCGAGCACAGAGGCTGAGTACAGGGGTGCAGCAATGGCTGCATGTGAGGTAGCTTGGTTGCATAAGCTACTTTATGATATGCATCAGTCTACAGATGGGCCAGTTGTCATTTATTGTGACAACATGAGTAGTATACACTTGGCAAATAACCCAGTCTATCATGCTAGAACAAAGCACATTGAGGTGCATTATCACTATGTGCGAGAGAGGGTTTTATTAGGTCTTATTGATCTAGTTTATGTCAGCACAGAGGATCAGGTAGCGGACATATTTACGAAGGCATTGGGCGCAGAGAAGCTGCGCAAGTTCAGAGACCTGCTTGGTGTGCAGGAATTGGGATTGAGCTCGAGGGGGAGTGTTGAGATATCGAGCTCCACTCGTGATATGCCAGGGTGACCGTTGTGCATTTATGTCACCGACTTGTCAGTTGTAGATGCGGTTGGTACACCGCCCATGAATAATAGCTAGATGACAGCTATCCTTATCTACTCTAGTTCGTGGCTCAGTTAGTATGCCACCTTAGTTAGTTGTCTTTGGTTTGAGACCCATATATAGGGTTCTTCTATTTCTTTGTATGAGAGTTCTTTTGGCTTACACAACTAAGAAGAGGAAAACTGTTTTCAGCCTCCACCTGTGTGTGTATTCCCCCATTGTGCAAGCAAGGAAAGCTACAAGTGAGACTCCTTCCTTCTCTCCCATAATCTTCACAGAAAGTACATAGACATGATCACCACATTGAGACTAAAATCCTTCATGTTATTTTTTATGTGCTTTTTGAATGTTGAGGGAGTGGGATAAGAAATAGTATTGGGATGCGAACCTTCAAGAAACAAACTAAATGCAATGTTGACTATGCGACCCAATATATCCACCTTGCTCTCGCAAATGTCAGAATAATCACATATTTTAGCAAGGGCACCCAAGCCTCAACCAAGCTTGCACCGCCACCACTGAGGTTTTCATCTGCCACCAACTCTAGTGAGAGGGGTAAATAAATATTACATGACTTGCAACAAGCTCAGATGGCCAAAAAAAAATTGGTAGGTGAGGCCAAAATGCCCACACCAAGTGTGGTTCTGACACAGAGTATTCTTCCTACAAAACTCCAATCTCAAGAAAGCCTTAGTCTCAAACCCACTCTCAAAAAACCCAACGAAGAAGTAACTTGGTGCTATGGCAAACAAACACATCTAAAGCCACGATGGATCCCCAAGGCCTTGTTCTGTGCAAAAGGGTATTATGAAGGCAACTCTTGGCTATGGCCACCACAAGAAACCCACCATGATCGCTCTCATATAGCCACATAGACCAAAGGGCATTCATTCTCACACTCCTAGTTACAATATTGTCAAACTAACCATTGTGCTTCCTTGTGGCAGCTAGCAATGCAACAATCCACCTAATCTAGTACCCAAATGGAATGATTCGATTATGTCACAGTTAAGGGCTATGTTGGGGGTAAAGGCGCCTAGTGACAGTTTGAATAAAGGAAGGCCCGGCCACACATTGTGGTTGTTGGAGTTTCCACTTTTAAGTCTCTCTCTCTCTTGGCTCTTGCTCTCCATCCGCCATAGCTCTCACCGCTAAGCTTCTTCCTCCTGGGTTCCACTTCCCTTTCAACTGGTATCAAAGCAAAGGCATTGGAGCTTGCCCGACATTCTCTTCAGCCCGAATTTGAAAAGCTTCAATGGCAGCCATGGCACCTTCATTTGCAAGTATGTTTTGATCTCTCGCCTCTTCCCCGAGATTCCGACGCCTTCAACGACTTCTTTCCGGGTTGCATCGGAGCCCCCTCGACATTGCTAAGTTCCCTCGAGGACTGTAGAAGATCCCCCAGCCCCCAAAAGTAGCTAGCACAAAATGTGGCGCATTTTTAGGGGACTGGGCTGATCCCCTCCTGGCATTTCCAGCTCCTTCCCCGGCTTCTCGGCATTGTTTGCACCCTTCCCGATCATCTTCGGACTCCCCAGCATTGGATCTTGGCTCTCGGTGCCCAATTCGAGTGCTTCCCCCTTCAACCCTTTGCTGTATACATAGTCCCAGGACTATCAAAATAGGGCGACACTTGACATTTACTGTTTAATGCTTCTTGGCATTGCCTGTTTGATGCCTATTGATGCCCGGTGATGCCCGGATGTTATGGGATGCTATGTCTATGCTTTGGGACTGATTTGGAGCAGATTTGAGCACCGTTTGAGCTTCATATAATAGTAAATTGCTTGTTGTAATACAATGGGCTGAAGCTCATTTACTTGGTGTATGCATTGGTTCATGGATACGGGGTGCTTCCTGGAGGTTTGAATGATCATACCGATGTATCTGGAGGTTGTTAAATGCTTCTTCTTGGTTTCGAAATGCTTTTGAGCTTGGATTAGGCTCTGAATTTGTCGTCATAACTGGCATTTGGCTTTAGTTGGCATGCTTTGGATTGGTTTATACCTATTGTCACTGCTTGACATTTAGGCTTCTTGCATTCATGCTTTGGTCAAATATGGATGTCACTTGGTTTGCCCATGCTTGACAGTTACTTGGAGCTTCATCTTCAGATGTGTTTGAATATTTTGGATCTACTCGGCATTACATTTGGTTGTTAGTTACATGCTCTTTGAATGCTTTCAGGCTTATGCTTTACGGATCTGAGATAGCTTGGGATTTATGCTCCAGATGTACCCTACTCGGATTTGCATGTCTGATGCTATGTATTTGATGTATTAGAGCATTGATTGCTCTCTTTGCATCTGACTTCACTTCCAGTGGGAGCCTCTTAGTATATTCGAATGTACACATAGTCCTATTTGTAGATGAGCTTGAGCTTGTGGGACAATTACATGCATTTGCTCTCTTGAGAGCTTTATGTTTGCAGTTTGTCTATAGTGGGCTAATTTGATACGCCTATTGGGGCAGGCACCTATCTCTGTCACAAGTTTGTCAATTTTGTATGTATCTTGCATGGTTATGAATTGAGCCTCTTGCTCTATTAGTTATGCTTGTGCTTGGTCTCTTATCTTACCCCGAGACCCATTACATGCATTTCTGGACCTATGAGATGTCTCTTGCTTGACAGGTTATTGGTTTGACAGTTCTTGGTACCTTCTTGCCCCTGGAAACTCACTGTTGGATGTATCTTGTTACCTGGCAGTTGCAGTGACATACGTATCAGTGATTGCTTCATTTTGGTACAGTTTTACATATTGTTGTCATTTATTACAACAAGCTAAAATCTATAGATTTTGAGCAATTCTATGAGGGTAATGCTTACTATTTGATGTTATCTTGGTCATATTTGGTGGACAGGTGCTTCTCTTGGTGAAATCCACCCTTTCAGCCAGTTTGAGTAGTGGTTTTAATGCATTTTTTGCTAATTATAGCAACCTACAATTTTACTTTTTTGCTTTGATTTGGGACAGTATGGCTGGTCATCTGAAAGACATAGCTCTCTTTAACATTGCCAAGTTGTATGGTACCAACTATGGGTATTGGAAGCCCCAAATATGGCAAGTTTTGGTACAGAAGTTGCAGATTAAACCCTTACTAATTACAGATAGCGTCAGCTGTGCTCTTGACATTCGCCCTGCACATATAAGCTCTCGTGCTCTGATCCTCCCAACGGTGGCCCAGCTCCACCTCATTCGCCCAGCTCTAATAAGCTCCACCTTGGCCTCTAGCTTTCAATGTCCAGCAACGGCCCAGCTCCAATAAGCTCCACCTCGACCTCTAGCTCCCGACGTCCAGCTTCTCCCAATGACGGCCCAGCTCCTGACGTCCTGCGGCTCTCGACTGCCCATTACGCCTCCAACCCATGCCTCCAACTCCAGCCAGGTATAACCGAACTTGACTAAGGATAATTAAAAAATATATAGTTTGAAATATTTTTTTAATATTTTTTAACTAAATTGTTTTAATGGTATGGTATTAAGGATAATAATAGGGGATAATTGTTGTGATGGGCCTTTTTGGCCCTAGGGACACGATCTTCCTATCCAAACAAGGTTTAGGGTTTCTTGTTTACTTTTTACGCTAGGTTTTCTTGAGCATAAGTTTGTTATAGCAAGCTCCCAATATCACTTGTTTGAGGAGATGTCTAATAATCAATGTATGTCCTTGCTTGGGAAATGAGCCCATCAATGTATGTCCTTGGTATTTTTTTTGTAACTCTTTTATGTAGAAACACCTCTACTAGGAGTAATAAGTACAAGCATAAGTCACGAAGCTTGAGAACCAACACCTTCAATAATGTTGAGATCAGTGCTATGTTACTCATAGATTCCATTCAATTTTGTGAAAATTTCACAATAGATATTCGTCTTGATGCATTGAATACCTTGATAATATGATTATTTAGCATGTTTCATGGAATATTAATGCACTCTACTTAAATGGATTATGCCTTCAAAAGCTAAAAGTAAAAATGGAGCTACCACTAACTCTTCTATGTTGCATGAAATCCTATGATATTTTGGAATGAGGAATACTCATGATTTTATTATAGTAAGCATCCTAAAATGACTTGTTTGAGGAGATGTCTAACCATGCTTGGGAAAGGATAACTGTTGTGATGGGTATTTTTGCCCCTAGGGACACGATCTTCCTATCCAAGTAGGGTTTTGTAATATCTCCTTTGCTTGTTTGAGGAGATGTCTAACCATGCTTTGGGAAAGGATAACTGTTGTGATGGGTCTTTTTGGCCCTAGGGACACAATCTTCCTATCCAAGTAGGGTTTTGTAATATCTCCTTTGCTTGTTTGAGGAGATGTCTAACCATGATTTGGGAAAGGATAACTGTTGTGATGGGCCTTTTTGGCCCTAGGAACATGATCTTCCTATCCAAATAGGATTTAGGGTTCTCTTTTTTACTTTTTACGCTAGGTTTTCTTGAGCATAAGTTTGTTATAGCAATCTCCCAGTATCACTTGTTTGAGGAGATGTCTAATCATCAATATATGTCTAATCACTTGTTCTATCTAAGTAGGATTTTTTAATCTCTTGTTTGAGAAGATGTTTAACCATGCTTGGAAAAGTAAGCTTGAAAACTAAAATTGTTAAGAGATTATATAAAGTTTTAATTGAATGGTATTCTTGTGGCACAGATGGCAAGTTCCTCAAGTGATATGAGAAGATGCTCATGGTTATACAAGTGCTCAAAAACTAATCAAGGATGGCAGATGGTTAGTAGAAGTACTTTCTACCATCATAGCCGCCAAGATTTACTTGGTAATATGCATAGGAGGACTGGTTTAGAAAATCCAAACTTGATTATGGCCCAAGATGAGGAACAATTAACTGAAACTCTAAATGGATCCACAGAGAGGAGACAAGTTTGGTGCAATTGCATTTTATATTGTCATGGTGGAAGATATGTGGTTCCTTCTACCTTTGCTATTCATCAACAATTGAGGTTGAAATATCAAGACTTGGGACTCGAGATAGGATTGACACCACAATGCAATGACAACAATAGTACTTTCAATGCCTATGGTGACAGGTCTCCAAGTATGATAAATCATCTTGATGATATAATAAATGATGTTCATGATCATGGAGATCATGCATATAGTGACCCAGATCAACATTGTGAGGATAATGCTAACAATGTTGATCACTTGGAAGAACATGATGAGCATATGGATATACATGAAGACGTTGATCCAAGTAGTGCAAATGTGGATGGTACAGAGTCCTTACTATGCATCCAGATACTTGAGAAGGTAATTGAGTTACAAGCTCTTTGGGATAAACATAGAATATCTATTACAGCTCAGGATGAAATGCTTCAACTTTTGTTTGGTGATATGGGTGGCCAGAGAGCTGAAAAATGAGATAATGAGCCTTTGAAACCAAGCTTGAGTAAGCTCTTAGTTCAATTTCCTAAGACATGGGATGGGACCTTAGATGGAGTAAGGATTCCTTCATGTTGGGAGCAATTGATTACAATGTACAACGGACTTGGAATGATTCAATCTCAACACTATAAGATTTGTGGAGGTACACATAATAATCCTCATGAGATAGAGCTTTTTGAGCCTAGTAGAGAAGATCTATATGTGGGAAATGTTGAAAAGTGTTCTTGTCCAAGAAATAGAAGACAAAGCATCTTGAAACGTGATTGCTTGATTTGTTCTTCCAAGTGTCCAAGGTGTCAAAAGCCACGAAAGGATATGCTTTCATTTGACTATTTACCTATTAAGAATCAACTACAAATTTTAGTAAAAAGTCAAAGCCTTTGCCATGGATTTTTACAAATGTGGTGCCACAAGGAGAGATGGCTTGGATAGGCTGTTTCTATGCATCCAAACTCATCATTTCAATTTTGGGATGGATCAAAATGTCGTGAGGTCCAAGATTTCTAGAATCCAAATGCTGAGTACAAGTTACCTGTCATCTGCCAAAACTCAAGGTGTAATACTGTGTTTTTCACATTTCCAAGAAAATCAGAAACACTTCAGCATGGATGGAGTGAATCTACCAAGGAGTATATATTTATATGCAATAAGTGTCGTACTTTGAATAAACACCATCAGCAGTTATGCAAGGTACATATTTCACTAGTTATCTTTTCAAAATATGTGTACCAAATCTAGTTGTGAATACATAGAATCATACTAGTTATTGCTCTATGCGTATTTGTACTAAATTAATTTTTTATGTAGGGAGAGCCTCGAAACTTTGCTCTACTTCTACATTGGGATGGGTTCCAAGCTTCTTGAACAACTCAAAAAGATTGTGGTGCAGTAGAAATTATGATTTTAAACCGCGGCAAAAGGTCTAGGGTTGGGATTCTTCCTGTATTATTTTTGCCAGTAAGTAGCAAGAAGTTGATTCGCAATTCAAGCTTTGCATTCGGGGGGATCATTTTGAGACCATTAATAAAAGAGCTTGAAGAGTTATTCATTGAGGGAGTAAATGTGTTTTATAATTATCCAATTGAACGTATCTTTGATGATTCCACTCAACAAACACAAATTTTCAAGATACGTGCAATGTTAATGATGGTCACAGGTGATCATCTAGCCCAATGCAAACTTGGAATGTTTAAAGATGGAAGACAATCCTTTTGTCGAAAGGGACAAAGCTCAGGCTACCTTGGATAGTAATAACTCATCATTTCAAGGTCGCTATATTTATGATGAAAATAGATATCAAGCTCGGTATCATCCAGAAAAACGTACCATAGAAGGAATGAAAGAAGCACTTTTACAATCCAAAAATGCATTCACACAGATTGAATGAGAATGTATACTCAAGGAAGCATGATTATCAAAAGAGTCTATAATGTGGAGATGTAACGTGTCCACCTGTTCCCTTCAGGACACGTACTCCCATGGAATGTTACGGGGTTTGTGATCTAGGACTTCCCGCATCTGCCACATAGCGGAAGTATTCTAGCCATTCCCACTTAGGACCAACCTGAATCAGGGTTTTCCCTAATGGTCATTTCCTAAACGGCAACTAGCGTCGAACCCCGAGCGAACTACTTTACGCAGAAACGCCAGGGCCGAAGCGGATTCACACTGCACTTGGTTCAAAGAGAATGGGAAACGAGAGGGATGCAAGGCTCGACCTCTCTGCAATAAGGCGTAGTCCCATTCCATTCCCCTAAAATAGCGTAAGCTAGGATTATTGTAACTTAGACTCTAGGTCAGTGCCCTTGATGTTTGTGTCCTTTGAAACGATCTTCTTGCTGTCCATCATGATTGAGAAAAGTTCCTGGCCAATCGGGACCACCCATCCGTAGGACAGACCCATGGCCACATCCACCGCACTTTCCTCAGGTTGTTTTAGTTATCTAATTACCTACCACATTTAGTTGGACATGCATCAATCAGCTTCCTTAATTAGCCCATTAGGCACCGATTCTTTCACGTAATCATAGCACTTGACATAGAAAAGCAGTGTCAAACAAGTTCCTTGTCAACTGGTTATCATATTTATCTTTGGAATACATTTATAAAGTCTGGCCTGTAGGCTTATCCATAATCCGCCCGAAGGCTATCCAGCAATCCACATGGATTACTAATCCAAGATTCCGCCCGTAGACTAGTATGCGGGCCTCGAGATCCAATCCCAAGTCATGTTGGCCTCTTGTGTAGGGCCCCGAAGGCGAGGGATTTATGGCTAGAGCCCCCCTCGCACCCAAGCGTCCTCCTACTCCAAGTAGCGCTCAACGGAGAGACCTCTCGCGGCGGGTTCGGTCCACCTTCCCGGCACGGTTAACAACCCCCTTAGTTAGGGTCAGGCAGAGAGTCGGGGGTAACTAAGGTTGCCTCTCCCTTCAGACCTTCAACCTAAAGCATTAGATATCTTTTCATGCTTTAATTCCTTGAGCAAACATAGAAAAACAATGTTCTTTAAACTGTTACAAGCACAATCATTTCCAGTGGTCGTTTACTTTGGCCAACTGCTAATGAGTGAATCCTTCTTTCCGAATGCATCCAGCACTCAATTCGGGATCAATTGCGACTTGGCAAGATCCCCAAGGGTTTGTTTGTTAACCCTTATATCCTTGGGTTAGGGCCGTACCCTATTAACCCAACTTAACCAATATCTTAAGTTCTATTAGCAGTAAATATGTTATTCAAATTTATTGATTAGTCTTTTTCTTCCAAGCAATTATCTAATTTCCTTATCTTGGTCACTTTTCCCAAGAAAGGTGCTATGTGAGGATGACTACTCATCCTCTTGCAAGAAAAACTTGCGCAAGAATCTACCAATCTCATTTCGAGGAATTGGTCATTCCCTTGTGATCAAATCACAAGATCATGCGACTCTGCAAATTGTTACACAAGCGTCGCATAAAAAACCATGGGACTATTTTACCCATCGAATGGCGTCTTCTAATCACGAAATCATGATTAGATAGGAAACAGGGTTAGGGTGTCTTCATAACAATCCATTCCTGACTGCACTAGGCTGACATTGTCGGTCCTAGGGTTCCAATTCATACCGAGATTCATTCTTTTAGCAAGCTATCCTTAGGGTAAAAACCCTAGATCGTTTCTCGCAAGTATGTCCTATTGTCCCTACATTCCATGAATGTGGACAGGTCTTTAGGTTTATAAGAGTTTCAACTTGACAATAAGCGCAACTAGGTCACGTCCTCAATGTGCTAAACCCTAGTTAGCACTTTGGGATATGTTGCATCAATTTAACCCTTCCTAAGTGATTCCTTCGCGGTTTTAGGTGACTAGGGTAAACCAATTTACTTGTCTAATCATGAAGATATTGTCTTGATCAAATAGGGAAAAAACTAGTTGCATTTCATTCTCGTAAGCACACAATTTATTGCCTACGTATGATTAGATTTACAACCCCTAACTTTTCTGGGATAAGATCAAAGCGTATGTTAAGTTATGGCATAATTCCTATTGATCCTTTTATAACATGCATTCAAGATTCATACTACTAAGCTTTAGGGTTTTATGTTTAAAACAAACCATGCATCCTTTTTCTAGTTTCATTTTTGAATGAATTATTTGCATGCTGAATTTACACAACCTTTCGTAACTACTTACGTAATTGATTGAGATTTATGCCAATTTCCTAGAGATTAATCTACTTCAAGTAGCCCTAGAATCATTTCTATGCCTTGCAAATTCCTACTGTTATTAGCAACCTTCTTTAAAGGATCATTTCGAAGAAGAGATGTCTAATAATGCGACATGCGATTTATTCTTTCCATGCATAATCGAAGTGTACTACCATAATTTTGATTTGTAAAGATGATCATTAGTTGATCTAAATTTGTTACTTTTCAATGCATATAAACAAATTGCTAAGAATGCATATGTTGAGATATCGAGCTCCACTCGTGATACGCCAGGGTGACCGTTGTGCATTTATGTCACCGACTTGTCAGTTGCAGATGCGGTTGGTACACCGCCCCTGAATAATAGCTACATGATAGCTATCCTTATCTACTCTAGTTCGTGGATCAGTTAGTATGCCACCTTAGTTAGTTGAGTTTGGTTTGAGACCCATATCTAGGGTTCTTCTATTTCTTTGTACTTGAGTTCTTTTGGCTTCCACAACTAAGAAGAGAAAAACTGTTTTCAGCCTCCACCCTTGTGTGTATTCCCCCATTGTGCAAGCAAGAAAGCTACAAGTGAGACTCCTTCCTTCTCTCCCACAATCTTGACATGGTATCAGAGCCAGGTTCGTGGTAAGGAGCTCAAGAAATCAAGCCAAGCTCGCGGTGTTCTGGTAAGAGGAGCAGTGTTGCTTTCACTTTCTGTTTTGGGAGCAGATCTCTGAAGGTAGCACAGCCGGAAAGTGCAGGAGTGCATTGTCTCAGGTTGAGGCGCCCTTCACGGTGAAGCAAGAGGGCAGTATATGCTGCGGGAAAGGGCTTTAGCCCTTGGCGACCTTGTTTTTTTGATTTGAGGCCATTTCGGGGCCTGTTTTGGAGGCGGAAGTTTTCTGTACGCACTCAGGAAAAGGCCCAGTTTTATGCTGTGCAGCCACTGTTCTACAGGTCGGTGAATAGTTACAGTAAAAATTGCATTGTATGCTTGTGCGCAGAGACATTGGGAGTTACAGAATCATCCCTGTTGCATGTTGATGCAAAATCGTCACTAGGAAGTGACTGTGTGGTCAAATACCACTTTCGCCAGTTTTGCAGATTTTCCCTTCTGAGGGTGAAGCTGTGGTTTTTGCAGTGACAGAATTTTTTGCAGTCTTCTGTAATGGCATCTGATTCTCTTTCACAGATTGTCACTGAAAAGCTTGACAAGAACAACTTCCAAGCATGGAAGTTTAGAATGACGAATTTCCTTATGGGAAAAGGATATTGGGAATTTGTTGCAGGAAATGAAGAAGAACCAGTTCTTCCTGATGTTCCCAATCAACAGCAAATGCAGGCATTTAAAGCATGGCATGAGAGAGCCAGGAAAGTTATGTATTGGCTGTCTATCAGCATTTCAGACTCTATGATTGTGCATATTCAGGATGCAAGTACGCCAAAGGAGGCATGGGATACTTTGTCAAAAATGTATAGCACAATGTGCAAAGAGAAAATATGAGCATCAATGACTACCACATGAAGGTGAAGAAGATTGCAGATGCACTTGCTTCCATTGGGTCACCAGTGGAAGATGATGATTTAGTTTCTGTGACCTTGAATGGTCTAGGAAAGGATTATGCACAGTTTCGGACATCCATTTCAGTTCGTGAAAGATTTCCTGATTTTGAGGAGTTGATTGCTCTTCTAATTTCTAAGGAATAGAGAAATGGTGGTGCATCTTCTTCAGGAGGAACTTCAAAAGAAGCTGTCTTCTACTCAAATGCTGGAAGAGATAGAGGCAGAGGTAGAGGAGGCCGATTTGGAGGCCGTGGTAGAAATCAGAATATGCAGCAAACTCAAGAAAACCAGTCCTATGGAGGAGGACGTGGTAACTCTAGAGGCAGGGGGAGCCAAAGAGGTCGTGGTGGATGGCAAAGAGGTCAAAATGCAAACAGTAATGTTGAATGCTACTACTGTGGTAAAATGGGTCATATGGCTAAAGACTGCTCTAAAAAGCAAAATGACATCATGAATGGAAAACTGCAACAAGGGAATTATGCATCTTCTAACAGACAGGGTGATGACAGAAATGAGCATTTGTTCATGGTGCAGCACATGAACAATTCTGTGACAAGTGCAGAAGAAAGCAATGATGTATGGTATGTTGACTCAGGTGCATCAAACTACATGACAGGTCATGCAGAATGGATGGAGGATGCAAGAAAAATGGAAAAACCAGGATTTGTGGAGACTGGTGATGATACTGCACATCCTATTGTGCAGATTGGAAAAATTCCCTTGTCTATGCAGGATGGGAAAAAGAAATACATGTCCGATGTATTTCATGTCCCGAATATCACCAAGAATCTGGTTTCTGTCGGTCAAATGGTTGAGCAGGGCTTGCAGGTCAGATTTAATCCTCATGGATGCTTTGTTGAGGATATGAAAAATAAAGGTCGCTTGATAGCAAAAGGAAAGAAGAAGGGCAGAATGTTTACGTTGGATGCAGACATGTCTGAATTGAGTGCAGCAATGTTTGCACATGGGACCGGTGTAGTTGCAGATATTGATATCTAGCATAAACGCATTGGTCATGTTAATGTACAGCGACTTAAATCAATGCAGGCCCAAAATATTGTTGCAGGATTGCCAAAATTCAAGGTTGCAGAAATGCATTAGATATGTGAAGCCTGTCAGTTTGGAAAACAGGCAAGGAAACCATTTCCTAGACATGTTCAAGAGAGTGAGAAGCCATTGGAATTAATCCACTCTGATGTGTGGACTACTAAAGCTGCATCTCTTGGAGGCTGTCATTATTTTGTCACTTTTATTGATGACTATAGCAGAAAAGTTTGGGTGTATTTTATGAAAAAGAAAAGTGAAGTTTTTGGGCATTTCAAAACCCTTAAAGCTATGGTTGAAAAAGAAACAGGTCTGCAAATAAAATGCCTAAGGTCAGATGGAGGGGGGGAGTACCTCTCAAATGAGTTTACAAAGTTCTTGCACGAGCATGGCATAAAGCAGCAATATTCATGCAGTTATACCCCACAACAAAATGGAATTGTAGAAAGGAAAAACAGACATATTGGAGAGGTATCTCGTGCCATGCTCAATGAAAAAGACTTGCCAGATTTTTATTGGGCTGAAGTAGTTGCTACAGCAGTCTACATAATGAACAGGACTCCCACTGCAGCAATACATGAAATGACTCCAGAGGAGAGGTATACTGGTAGGAAACCAGATATTTCTCATTTGAAATTTTTTGGTTGCATTGCCTATGTACATGTGCCAGATGAGCTGAGATCCAAGTTGGATCCAAAAGCTGAGAAGTGCATCTTTATTGGTTACTCTCTGCAGCAAAAAGGGTATAGATGCTATAACCCTTCTACTCGTAAGTTTACAGTGAGCAGAGATGTTGTTTTTGATGAGATGAGTAGCTGGTATAAACCAGTAAATGTGATTGATGATGTAGATGCACAAAATGGTAATGCTGCACAGAATTCACAGTAGCAGTCACAAAATATTAGTGGACCTGGAGCGTCCTCTAGTAGTGGTTCACATTCTTCGCCATGGACAGGCAGATTGACATCAGGAGAATATTCTCAAAGCAATGCAAATAGTGGTATGCAGGTATCACGAAAAGGAAAAGAGAAGGTTGATCAGCCCATGTTTGATGTGAATGCAGGTCACTCTTATGTGGATGGTCAATCCAGTGGCTCAGAATAGAGCATTGATGATGAGTTGGGTATTCCTTCTATTGTTACACCTGGAGTAAGGAAGACCAGGGATGTTTTGAGAGCACCTGGGAGTGAACCTATTTTGCACAGGTCTACGAGAGCTAGGTATCCTGTGGATAGGCTGAAATATGATGGATTTACAGCCATTCACTATGCATATATGGTCAAAGTGATAAAGGAACCAGAACCCACTTCTTTTGAGCAAGCCATGGGAAAAGAAAAATGGGAGAAAGCCATGGATGAAGAAATGGATGCCTTGGAAGCAAATGCTACATGGGAGTTAGTACCTTTGCCTAAAGGTAAGAATGCAATTAGCTGTAAGTGGGTTTATAAGGTGAAGCACAATGCAGATGGTTCTGTGAACAGATACAAGGCAAGATTAGTAGTCAAGGGGTATGCACAAACATATGGCATTGACTATGAAGAAACATTCAGTCCGGTTGCAAGGATGGCAACCGTAAGAGTAGTCATTGCTATGGCTGCATCAAAGGGATGGTCTTTACATCAGATGGATGTAAAGAATGCCTTCTTACATGGTGATTTGCAAGAAGAGGTCTATATGGAGCAGCCACCAGGTTATGTGCATGCTGTTCATCCTGAGTTTGTTTGCAGGTTGAAGAAAGCCTTGTATGGCTTGAAGCAAGCACCTAGAGCATGGTCTGACAAGATAGGACAGTATCTTGTCACTATTGGCTTTCAGATTTCCAAGGCAGATTTCTCACTTTATGTGAGAAAAACAGAGAAAGGTATTATGCTACTTGTCATTTCTGTTGATGATTTGATTATGACAAGTGACAGTGATAAAGATATCCTTCATGTGAAAATGCTATTGAAGCAGAAGTTTGAGATGAAGGATTTGGGAGAGCTGCATTATTTCTTGGGCATTGAGGTGATTAGATCACCAAGTGGGATACAGCTCTTGCAGAGGCAGTATAGATTGGACATGCTATCCAAATATGGGATGACAGGCTGTAAGCCTATTTCAGTTCCTTTGGAGCAGAATGTGAAGCTGAGCACAGATGCAGGTGAGCTTCTGGAAGACCCTACTATGTACAGACGCATAGTAGGAAGTTTGATTTATATGATTATTACCAGGCTAGATTTGAGCTATGCTGTTGGATTGGTAAGTCAGTTTATGCAGGCTCCAAGGAAACCGCATTTGGATGCGGCTAGACGCATACTCAGGTATGTGAAGTCCACATTGCAGTATGGACTATTTTATAAGACTGGGGTTTAGATACAGCTGCATGGATACACTGATGCTGATTGGGCTGGTAGTATTTCTGATAGATGATCTACCAGTGGATATGTGTTCTCTTTTGGGAGTGCTACAGTCACTTGGAGGAGCAAGAAACAGCCTACAGTTGCCTTGTCGAGCACAGAGGCTGAGTACAGGGGTGTAGCAATGGCTGCATGTGAGGTAGCTTGGTTGCATAAGCTACTTTATGATATGCATATTTTCAGCCTCCACCCTTGTGTGTATTCCCCCATTGTGCAAGCAAGAAAGCTACAAGTGAGACTCCTTCCTTCTCTCCCACAATCTTGACAGCATAGACGTCTTATGTCCTTTCACTTATTCCTTTGGAAAAATACAAATGACCGATTCCTTGATTGTGAGTTATTTTCCCTAAGATAGCCAATGTTTTCATTCGTAGAAGTGCATCTTACTTTCGTGAATTAACCATGCATTATTATGATATTATGACGTAAATCAAAAATAGGAAGAAAACCTGGACTTGTGGATTTGGTGAAATGTCCACATGGATATTAGGAGATGATCCTCCTGCGGTTGCGCCTTGTGCCTTCTTAGGAGCCATCGAGACTTCGACCTTCTTGCCTTGGTCGCGGACTTATGATCTTGGCTCGTCTCCTTCGCACACAAAACTCCCTTTGAGATTCGGCTTCCTTGACTGCTTGCACTGTCTTTCGAAATCGGGCTTTAGAAGGCCTTATAGGCTGCTTCCTCAAAGTAGGGAATGGATTTAAAAGACTTGAAATGGAAGGCTTTTAAAAAGGAAACCAGGGATTCTAAATGAACTTATATGGGAATGCCGTAGGAGCCTTTAAAGAACTTGTGTGGGGGAAAATCCACGGAAGGGTTTAAAAATGGCTTTGTGGAATGCAAGGGCTTAAACTTCAGGTTTGAAAAACCCGCTTTGTAGGGCCGATGGAAAAGGGTTTTAATATGGGCTATTGCGAATCCATAAGAAGGGGGGAAAGAACCCAGCTATGGTGGGGATTTTCGGGAAGGAAGGGGAAAAAAAGTGCTTTAAAAAAAACCCGGGAGTGAGGATTTCCACGAAAAGGGTTGCTTTAAACCCCAGGGCAAGATGAGCCTATAGGGCTTTTAATGGAACCTCACGAGAAGGGGGTTTAATTCCTGGGGGATAATAAAACCCGCTTGATAAGGCCTTTGAAATCCCAAGGAAGGGAGCTTTAAATGGGCTTTGTGGACTGAAAAAGTGGGGAAAGGGCTTAATTCTCATGGGGGAAAAGGCAAGGGAAAAGCTTTATTTCCCGGGGTAAGACTCCCTTTGTGTAAGAACGCAAGGGGGGAAAAGGGGGCTTAAAGGCCCCCCCTCCCCCCCTTAGAAGCTTCTAAGAAGCTTAGAAGCTTCTAAGGCTTGTAGCCTCAGCACGTGGTAGGACTTGAGGATGGTGGCCAACTAAGCGGGCAGTGACATGTAATGGTTTCTGACGGTTGGCAATGGTGGCTTGATCTGTAGATGGCGGCTTCTCCAATCGGCAACAGCTCCTCCCTCACGGCGCGGCACACAACGATGACCCTTCTCAGCCTCTCTCTCAGGGTCAGCAACGTGATGGCTCTCCCCTTCAGCTCCCCATAGCGATGGTTTTTATAGCAAGAGGGAGAGGTACCTCCCCTCCCCCACGCAGTCTGATGCATGGCCTATCCCCTTTCTCAAGCTCTAGCAAACCAACTTATTCATCTGCGCCTACTCCCTCTCTTCCAACATAGCTTCGGCATGATAATTAAGGAAAAAAATTTACCATAAATTAATCCTTATCCTCTTGACCTCCTCCCAAGAGGAGGTTCATATGAGGATATTCGAGTCCTTTTTCTTTGGTCTGTTTATGCCAATAGAGATTGTACAATCGCACTGTTCGTTTATTCAATGCTGGCATTTCCTTGCATGAGTACCATGCGGGTTAATATTTTCAATGGAAATATTACATTCTCTCCCCCTTGGAGGAATTGAGATGTCCTCATCTCGAGATAAACTGGGGATATTGATGGTTGAGAGTGCTTTCATCTATCCAAGTGGCATCCTCCTCAGGATAATCTTTCCACTGGACGATGCATTCTCTCAAGGTTCTGGATCTCAGTTATCTCTCCCTAATATCTAAGATCCTGTTAGGCCGTAGTTCAAGGACTCCTTGACTAGGCATTACAACTTGTTGGTCATCAAGTACATGACTAGGATTTGGTACATACTTTTTCAATAGGCTGATATGGAATACATAATGAACCCTCAGGTTCTCAGGGAGTTGCAGTCTATAAGCATTAGGTCCTAGGCACTTGAGGATCTTGTATGGTCCACAATACCTTGAACTTAGCTTCTTGCAATCTCCTAAGGATAGAGAACTCTTCTTTGGGTGTACACGAATGAAGACCATGTCTCCTTTCTTGAAGATTCTCTCTTGACGCTTCAAATCCGCGTATGCCTTCTGTCTATCCTTGGCGGCTTGGATGTCCTATCTTATTGACTTTACTTGGTCATCCATCTCTTCCAACATCTGCCTTGAAGCTTCAACTCTCAAGGTTGGATCTGAGAAGTTTAGGGGACTTCGACAGTCATGACCATACAATGCTTGGAAAGGGGTCATCTGAATGCTTTGTTGGTAAGAAGCATTGTAGGCAAATTCCATCAAAGGCAAGTATTGAATCCACCTTTTTAGTTCACGATAGCAGTGTGCCCTAAGCATATCCTCGATGACTTGATTGGCTCGCTCCATTTGACCATCAATTTGGGGATGGTAAGCTATACTAAAACAGAGTTGAGTCCCAATGGCTTCAAAGATAGCCCTCCAAAAGTGTGATGTGAAGAGAGAATCACGATCACTAATGATTCTTCTGGGTAGCACATGTAGCTTGAATATCTCCTTGATAAACAACCTTGTAATGTTTGAGGCTTTATAGTTTGTCTTTACCGGAATAAGGTGTGCAACCTTAGTAAGCATGTCAACCACAACCATGATGGAATTGTATCCTCCATGAACTTGGGGTAGGCCAACAACAAAGTCCATACTGATGAATTCCCATTTCATTTGGGGAATGTCAAGTGGTTGCAACTTCCCTGGCATCTTGACATGTTTGGCTTTGATACATTGACAAGACAAACACTCAATGACATATTTGAGAACGTCACCTTTAAGCCTCTCCCAATAGTAGCTCTTCCTAACTGCATTGAGAGTCTTGGCATAGCCAGGATATCTCGAGAAAGGGGAATCATGAGCTTCCCATAATATCTTGTGCTTAAGTGACTGGCTTGTCAGTATACATAACCTCGTTCTATAGTAGACAAGTCCACTATTGATAGAGAATTCATGATACTTAGCCTATAGCTTTTGGTCCTGATCCTTGATAGAGATCTCCCTTAGCATCTTTTGATAAGCTGGATCATGGCATGCTTCTTCTCTAGCTATCTCAAGTATTGGGTTGTTTGGCATGGACACCTTTGTAGCTAGAGATCTAGCTGTTGATGGGTTTTGCAAGATTAGAGAATTAAGGAATGCCTTACGAGACTAAGTGCATTGGCAACTACATTCTCCTTTCTAGGTCGATATTTGATTTCAAAATCATACTTCTCCAGCACTTCAATCCACCGACGTTGCCTCATGTTGAGCTCGTTCTGGGTAAAAATCCACTTGAGACTTTTATGATCTGTTACTAGTGTAAACTTGTTACCCAATAGGTAGTGTCTCCAAATCTTTAGAGCATGGATGACAGCTAACAGTTCTAGATCATGGGTAGCATAATTCTTCTCATGGCTCTTCAGTTTCCTTGAAGAGTATGCTACAGGATGACCTTCCTGCATGAGCATACATCCTAAGGCAAGTGTGCTAGCATTAGTTACTACCTCGAACTCCTTACTGAGGTCTGGAAGTTTTAGGATAGGTGCTGATACCAAACTTTGCTTCAATCTATCAAAGCTAGATTGTTCGGTAGTTGACCATGCAATGGATGTTTGCTTCTTCAGCAAGTCTGTCAGAGGTGCTACAATCAAAGCATAGTTTTTTATGAAGACCCTATACCATCCTGTCAATCCAAGAAAACTGTGTATTTCTTTGACAGTTGTTGGTATTGGCCATTCTAGCACATCTCTGACTTTGGCTGGGTCCACTGAGATTCCTTCCGCTGATATGATAAATCCCAGATATTCAATTTGACGCTTAAAGAATGCGCATTTCTTCATCTTAGCATACAGCTTGTGTGACCTCATTGTCTCAAGGACAATCCGAAGTTGGGGTTCATGATCTTCTTCCTGTTTGGAATAGACTAAAGTATCGTCGAAGAAGACGAGTACGAAGTCATCAAGATATGGCCTAAAGATATCCTGCATTAACCTATTGAAGGTGGCAGGTGCATTCGTAAGCCCGAATGACATAACTAGAAACTCAAAGTATCCATATCTTGTGTTGAAGACCGTCTTTGGGATATCTTGTTCCTTGATCCTTATCTGATAGTAACCAGACCTGAGATCAATCTTGGAAAAGATCTTCGCACCCTGAAGACGATCAAGAAGCTCATCTATTCTAGGAATAGGGTACTTGTTCTTAACAATTGATTGATTCAATCCTCTGTAATCAATACACAGTTGAAGCGTTCCATCTTTCTTTTTCTGGAACAGTACTGGAACTCCCCATGGTGAACTGCTAGGACGGATGCATCCCTGATCTAGCAGTTGCTTGAGTTACTCCTTTAGCTCAATTGCTTCCGGGATGGACATTCTATAAGGTCTCTTTGCGATTGGCACAGCTCCTAGCACTAGCTTGATCTCACAATCCACTTCTCTTTGAGGCGGGAGTTTTGTTAACTCTTCAGGAAATACGTCCGCGTATTCCTTTAGCTAAGAAGGTCCTTCACTAGGCTCCTGCTTCTGATCTAACTTATTGAGCTTAATCAAGTAGACAGGTAATCCTTTTTTGACTCCCTTTATAATTTGAGATGCTTTGGCCAATTGAATTTTTGGCTTTCCTACCTCACCTTGAGTTGTGACCAATTCCCCTTCAAAGTTCTGAAAGGAAATTTGGCCCTTTCCACACTGAATGTGGGCGTCATTAGGTTTAAGCCAATCCATTCCGAGTAGACACTCATGGATACCTAAGTTCATGACTCTGAATTTGACCGAAGTCGTCTTTTCTCCTAGAAAGAATTCCACCTTAGCAGTTTGCCTGGTACAAGTGACCTCACGACCATTTGCTAATTCCACAAGCAAGGTAGGTGCTTCTACTGTGGCTATTCCTAATCTTCTTGCACAAGCTGGTGAGATAAAGAAATGTGTACTGCCACAATCAATCAAGGTTTTGAAACCTTTACCTTGATAGTCCGACGGTGTCTGAATCACCGAGAACTGGCGATTCGGGCCTTTCTTGTGTAGAGCAGCATGGACTGTTGCCCTTTCAAACTCTGCTTCCATGGTCAGATCTTCTTTTTCGCACATTTCCATGTTGGCAACACAGGTGGTTCTTCCTCTGCCTCGGGTAGCGGGTCGCTGACCATGGCTAGTTCCTTGGAAAGGTGCTTTGGCGATATCCTCCTCCAAGCTTGGGACATTGCCTCTTGAAATGACCGAGCTCGTTGCAGTGGAAACAACGAAGGTTTCGGCCATTGCTTTGAGTAGGGACAAAGTTGTTGACATTATTAGTCCTTGCTTTCTTCCTTTATCTCTGATTCTGACCTTGTACTCTCTTCATTTGAGGCCTATATGCTCCTCTGTTCGGGCCATTATAGGACCAAGTTTTGTTACCTCTTGGTCTAGCCTGCACCTCCTGAATTATAGGCGCAGCTCGAATGAGTGCGTCCTGAAGATTTGATGGGCGCATAGATTTGAGACGGGTATTCACTGGTGGATTTAAACCAGCACAAAATTTTGACACCTGTTGTATTAGGTCCATTTGTGGCGCATACTTAAGAAGTGAGATGAATTTAGAGTAGTGTGCGTCAAGAGTGAGTCCTAGCTGTTTTAGCTCGTAGAACTCATTCATTTTCTGCGTGCGATACGCAGGTGGTACGTATCTTCCTTGCACGAATTTCTTTAGTTTTTCCCAGGTAATAGATCCTTCCGCGATCCCTTGATCTCTGCAACATTGTTTCCAAAAAAGCCAAGCTTCGTCGGTGAGCTTCAGCTTGGCAAGCATGGCCTGGTTGGTGGGTGCAGTACTGGCTGCTTCAAAGTAATCCTCCCATGGATTCAATCCAAATTTCAGCATTCGCTTGGATGGACCTACCTTTCCTGTCAAATTCAGGTGGCATAATCTTCTTGAGAAGAAACTTCTTTTCTTGGATTACGGTAGTACTTGCTGTAGGAGGCGAACTTGGAATCTGTACCTGGGGTTGTGCCTGGATAAAGGTTTCTTAACATTATTACTCGTTAATCGTTATGATTTATATTTCATACCCCATTCAGCTATCAACCAAGAATCCTAGCCACTTAACTTTTTATCAATTCTCATCGACAAAACAGACATTGATAAAAAAAAAGTCTTATTGCATTCATATGGGCATAGCCCTTTTGGAGTACATCAGTTCCTGAGATGATAGATCAACTATTACATTTAGTTTGGGGAGAATATAATGTTGTATTACATTTATCTACGGGAACTGGATAATAGTATGGTTTCGGTTCAAGGATATTCAAAAATCGGTAAGTCATCGAAAGATTAGGATATCCTTTCCTTTGGAACCCATTCTTTTTATAGCGCCCCAACACCTTGATCCTGTCGGTGGGGATTACACGGGTCACTTCCTCATATACATATGAGTTCAGCTCAACCCTCCGACCTCGAATATGTAAAGTTGAGTTTACGTGAGCCTCCACAAAAATGAACAGCTTCACGATCTTCAGGTCTTCCAACCACTTGATCCTCTTCAGGTTGGTTTGAAGGTATGCAAACCGGTGGGCAGCTATATAGTAGATTCCTAAGTCACCTGTCCATCTTTGTTCCACGTACAAAGGCAATGGATCATAGATACGCTCTAGGATGTTCATCATCTCAACCCTTTGCCGATAAACCGGGGAATGCATCGCGGTTATAAACATGACTTGGAACACTAAGAACCTTTTCCATGCTTCATAATTCTGCAAGACAGTATCTAAAGTAAGTAAATGTTCAGAACATCAACATTTGCTTTACTATATCTTATTAAGATTTCCTAAAAACAAATCCTTCGTTGGTTCTCTCTAATACCAACTGTAACGTGTCCACCCGTTTTCTTCAGGACACGTCTTAGCAGTCCATCAGAAAGAAGATGTAGAAGGCTCCGCCCAATACTCCCATCGAATGTTACGGGGTTTGCGATCTAAGACTTCCCGCGTCTACCACGTAGCAGAAGTATTCTGGCCATTCCCATTTAGGACCAACCTGAATCAGGGTTTTCCCTAATGGTCATTTCCTAAACGGCGACTAGCATCGAACCCCGAGTGAACTACTTTACGCAAAAACACCAAGGTCGAAGCGGATTCACGCTGCACTTGGTTCAAAGATAATGGAAAACGAGAGGGATGCAAGGCTCGACCTCTCTGCCATAAGGCATAGTCCCATTCCATTCCCCTAAAACAGCGTAAGCCGGGATTATTGTAACTTAGACTCTAGGTCAGCGCCCTTGCTGTTTGTGTCCTTTGAAACAATCTTCTTGCTGTCCATCATGATTGAGAAAAGTTCCCGACCAACCGGGACCACCCATCCATAGGACGGACCCATGGCCACATCCACCGCACTTTCCTCAGGTTGTTTTAGTTATCTAATTACCTACCACATTTAGTTGGACATGCATCAATCAGCTTCCTTAATTAGCCCGTTAGTAGGCACCGTTTCTTTCACATAATCATAGCACTTGACATAGAAAAGCAGTGTCAAACAAGTTCCTTGTCAACTGGTTATCATATTTATCTTTGGAATACATTTATAAAGTTCGGCCCATAGGCTTAGCCATAATCTGCCTGAAGGCTATCCAGCAATCCACATGGATTATTAATCCAAGATTCCGCCCGTAGACTAGTATCCCGGCCTTGAGATCCAATCCTGAGTCACGTTGGCCTCTTGTGCAACGCCCGAAAGGCGAGGGATTTACGACCAGAGCCCCCCCTAGCACCCAAGCGTCCTCTTCTCCAAGTAGCGTTCAACGGAGAGACCTCTGGCGGCAAGTTCGGTCCACCTTCCCGGCGTGGTTAACAACCCCCTTGGTTAGGGTCAAGCAGACAGTCACGGTGGTAACTGAGGCTGCCTCTCCCTTCAGGCCTTCAACCTAAAGCATTAGATATCTTTTCATTCTTTAATTCCTTGAGCAATCATAGAAAAACAGTGCTCTTTAAACTGTTACAAGCACAATCATTTCCAGTGGTTGTTTACTTTGGCCAACTGCTAAGAAATGAATCATTCTTTCCGAATGCATCCAGCACTCAATCTGGGATCAATTGTGACTTGGCAACATCCCCAAGGGTTTGTTTGTTAACCCTTATATCCTTGGGTTAGGACCGTACCCTATTAACCTAACTCAACCAATACCTTAAGTTCTATTAGCAGTAAATATGTTATTCCAATTTACTGATTGGTCTTTTGCTTCCAAGCAATTATCTAATCTCTTATCTTGGTCACTTTTCCCAAGAAAGGTGCTATGTCAGGATGACTACTCATCCTCTTACAAGAAAAACTTGCGCAAGAATCTACCAATCTCATTCCGAGGAATTGGTCATTCCCTTGTGATCAAATCACAACATCATGCGACTCTGCAAATTATTGCACAAGCGTCGCATAAAAAACCATGGGACTATTTTACCCATCGAATGGCGTCTTCTAATCACGAAATCATGATTAGATAGGAAACAGGGTTGGGGTGTCTTCATAACAATCCATTCCTGACTGCACTAGGCTGACATTGTCGGTCGTAGGGTTTCAATTCATACCGAGTTTCATCCTTTTAGCGAGCTATCCTTAGGGTAGAAACCCTAGATCGTTTCTCGCAAGTATGTCCTACTGTCTCTACATTCCGTGAATGTGGACAGGTCTTTAGGTTTATAAGAGTTTCAACTTGCCAATAAGCGCGACTAGGTCACGTCCTCAACGTGCTAAACCCTAGTTAGCACTTTGGGATATGTTGCATTGATTTAACCCTTCCCAAGTGATTCCTTCGCGGTTTTAGGTGTTTAGGGTAAACCAATTTACTTGTCTAATCATGAAGATATTGTCTTGATCAAATAGGGAAAAAAGTAGTTGCATTTCAATACCATTCTCGTAAGCACACAATTTATTGCCTATGTATGATTAGATTTACAACCCCTAACTTTTCTGGTTAAGATCAAAGCGTATGTTAAGTTATGGCATAATTCCTATTGATCCTTTTACAACATGCATTCAAGATTCATGCTACTAAGATTTAGGGTTTTATATTTAAAACGAACCATGTAGCGTTTTTCTAATTTCATTTCTGAATGAATTATTTGCATGCTGAATTTACACAACCTTTCGTAACTACTTACGTAATTGATTGAGATTTATGCCAATTTCCTAGAGATTAATCTACTTCAAGCAGCCCTAGAATCATTTCCATGCCTTGCAAATTCCTACAGTTATTAGCAACCGTCTTTAAAGGATCATTTCGAAGAAGAGATGTCTAATAATGCGACATGCGATTTATTCTTTCCATGCATAATCGAAGTGTACTACCATAATTTTGATTTGTAAAGATGATCATTAGTTGATCTAAATTTGTTACTTTGCAATGCATATAAACAAATTGCTAAGAATGCATAGACGTCTTATGTCCTTTCATTCGTTCCTTTGGAAAAATACAAATGACCGATTCCTCGATTGTGAGTTATTTTCCCTAAGATAGCCAATGTTTTCATTCGTAGAAGTGCATCTTACTTTCGTGAATTAACCATGCAAAATTATGATATTATGACGTAAATCAAAAATAGGAAGAAGACTGGACTTGTGGATTCGATGAAATGTCCACATGGATATTAGGAGATGATCCTCCTATGGTTGTGCCTTGTGCCTTCTTAGGAGCCATCGAGACTTCGACCTTCTTGCCTTGGTCGCGGACTTATGATCTTGGCTCGTCTCCTTCGCACACAAAACTCCCTTTGAAATTCAGCTTCCTTGACCGCTTGCACCATCTTTCGGAATCGGGCTTTAGAAGGCCTTATAGGCTACTTCCTCAAAGTAGGGAATGGATTTAAAAGGCTTGAAATGGAAGGCTTTTAAAAAGGAAACCAGGGATTCTAAATGAACTTATGTGGGAATGCCATAGGAGCCTTTAAAGAACTTGTGTGGGGGAAAATCCACGGAAGGGTTTAAAAACGGCTTTGTGGAATGCAAGGGCTTAAACTCCGGGTTTGAAAAACCCACTTTGTAGGGCCAATGGAAAAGAGTTTTAATATGGGCTATTGCGGATCCATAAGAAGGGGGAAAAAGAACCCAGCTATGGTGGGGATTTTCGGGAAGGAAGGGGGAAAAAAAGTGCTTTAAAAAAAACCCGGGAGTGAGGATTTCCTCGAAAAGGGTTGCTTTAAACCCCAAGGCAAGGTGAGCCTATAGGGCTTTTAATGGAACCTCACGAGAAGGGGGTTTAATTCCCGGGGGATAATAAAACCCGCTTGATAAGGCCTTTGAAATCCCAAGGAAGGGAGCTTTAAATGGGCTTTGTGGAATGTAAAAGGGGGGATAGGGCTTAATTCTCGTGGGGGGAAAAGGCAAGGGAAAAGCTTTATTTCCTGGGGTAAGGCTCCCTTTGTGTAAGAGCGCAAGGGGGGAAAAGGGGGCTTAAAGGGCCTTCCCCCCCCCCCCCCTTAGAAGCTTCTAAGAAGCTTAGAATCTTCTAATGCTTGTAGCCTCAACACGTGGCAGGACTTGAGGACGGTGGCTAACTAAGCGGATAGTGACGTGTAATGGCTTTTGACGGTTGGCAGCGGCGGCTTGATCTGCAGCAGATGGCGGCTTCTCCAATCGGCATAGCTCCTCCCTCACGGCGTGGCACACAACGATGACCCTTCTCAACCTCTCTCTCAGGGTCTGCAGCGTGATGGCTCTCCCCTTCAACTCCCCATAGCGATGGTTTTTATAGCAAGAGGGAGAGGTACCTCCCCTCCCCCACGCGGCCTGATACATGGCCTATCCCCTTCCTCAAGCTCCAACAAACCAGCTTATTCATCCGCGCCTACTCCCTCTCCTCCAACACAACTTCGGTTGGATAATTAGGATTTTCTTTTTGCCATAAATTAATCCTTATCCTCTTGACCTCCTCCCAAGAGGAGGTTCATACGAGGATATTTGGTTCCTTTTTCTTTGGTCTGTTTATGCCAATAGAGATTGTACAACCGCACCGTCCGTTTATTCAATGCCGGCATTCCCTTGCATGAGTACCACGCGGGTTAGGAATATTTTCAACGGAAATATTACAGGAGATTGCATGATCTATATGGTTTCAATTTATCATTGGATTTAGTCTATGATTTAATGCATATTTTTGCATTGAATGTATTCAAAAAATATATAAGTGCTCTTATGCAAGCTGCATCCAACGAGACAAAGAGAGAAATAGATGCTTGTGTTGAAAAAGTATTTTCCCTCGCTCCTCAATCCATTCGATATGGTCGTTGACCATCCACTCCAAGTAGAGAATCAAAAGTTCATCCAGTGGTGCTTACCATATATTTTACTAAGAATTTCTAACTTACATAGAGAAATCTATGACTTGGGGATTCTTCTAGTAGATATATCCCATGGGTTTTATAATTACAGTCGCAACAAAGGCTGGTCAAAGGAAAACATAGAAATGATGCATTCCTTGCTTCTTTCATGGAGAGTAAGAAAGGAAGAGTCTATGGGGGCAAATTCTTCTCCTCTTGAGCATGTTGCAGGTATGAACCTTTATTAATTCAATATATCAATTTCTCATAGCCTCTAATAATGTCTACTAACTTATTTTATTTATAGGGTTTGGAGAAATACTTGATGGCGTTTGCAGGCATGGAATGCATGATATCTATTGGTGTTATGAATTTGAACGTAAGGTACTAACATATGTTGGTATCAAGACCAATAAAAAAGACATGGAGATATCATACATTCATTATTATAGAAGAATACTATTTACAAAGGTTTTCTCAATCTTACAACAAGATAAGGATAGCCTTTTGCCACATGAGAGGACATTAAAAAGTATTCATATGTGTTTGTCAGTTCCTTCTTTTTTTGAGATAAGAAGTCATGACAGCACATCATGCCACGCAACACATGAGCAAGGAATCTTGGAGGTTTCATCAGTCAAGAGGGCAAAGGAGCTATGGAGGGAGCTTGAAATAATAAATCAAGATAGTGCATATGGAGAATGATAAAACAAAAAGGTATAGCAATACAACAAAAGAGAGGAATAATTAGACCGCTTATTCAGGAGGAACAAAAGTATGTAGAGTACTATTGGTCTCTTGAAGAGAATTCTCTACAATCCCAACATGTGACAATGTATAAAAAGTTATTGTTCAATGGGGATGTTTATAAGCTTGGCGATGATGTAGTAGTTAAAGTTGATGAGCCTAACACTACTGTTGAAAGCATGGGTCATTGGAAGGCTCGTATTACATCATTTTTTTCAGTTCAATGGAATAAAGAAATCATGCTTTTCTTTGGGGCAGAGTATTATAAACAATGTATCACAGTAAAAGATAATAAAGAGTGCTTACTTATTGAACCAACTACAGGAATGAGTGTGTTACAGAGAGAACATCTTCCATTTGATTGGGATTGTGTAAGGCCTGTAAGCTCATTATTGCACAAGTGTATGCTTCTTCCTTTCACTAATAAGTTTATTGCTTATGAAATAAAAGATCTCTCACCAAGGATGAGATTGCTTCAAGTAGGTGAAGTTGGATGTATTCCTCCATGGCTAGAGAAAAATGATATTGTGTTGGCATATATGGATATGAATAACAATTTAACCAAACATGTGGTGGTACGTGAAGTGGATAGAGAAAAAAAAGAATGCAAATTAGCATGGTTGGAGAAAGATCACAATCAAAATAACTTATGAAAAGTTTCTATGGAGGATAACTGCACGAGGGACTGGAATTATTGTATCACCATAATACATGGATGGTTGATAAGGAAAAGTAGGAGAGCAATATTACCCTCTGGAGAATTATGTGATTTTCCAGTGTCATGGATATTCTAAATTTATGCAAAAAAGACATATCTTTATAGACTATATGTATGCTTATAAATGTAAGTATTTTTTAAAACATTTATTTTATTAGATCAGTCCAAGTTTCATATATCTCTAAAACTAATATTTACCATTTTATGAATGATTACTATCTTAAATATTATGTTTATTTGACTTGTATGTTTTTTTTTTTCAAGTTATATTTTATGATGGCCTCTAATGAGGTCATGGCTGTAGATACACCAACATATGAGCAGATATTTTTGCCTCCACCATCAAACAATCCCAATCCTAATAAGAAATATGGAAGAAAATATCTCATAGCATATTGTCGTAGTACACAAAACCAAATTTATTGTGCAAATCAAGCTACTGTAAGACGCTGAGTGAAATATGTGGAAGAAAAGTATAAAGATCTGTGGTATAAGCTTGACTTGCAACAAGAGATAAAAGATTACATTGAGTCTAAGCATCATGAGATTAAGCCACTTGAGTTTCCAGGGGCAACTTATATTTGGAGAAAAGAAGACATGTACCTATATTTCTTTCGA
This sequence comes from Lygodium microphyllum, assembly GCF_053477565.2. Classification (NCBI taxonomy): domain Eukaryota; kingdom Viridiplantae; phylum Streptophyta; class Polypodiopsida; order Schizaeales; family Lygodiaceae; genus Lygodium; species Lygodium microphyllum. The sequence goes on along the minus strand of NC_141142.1, from coordinate 87,825,932 downwards.
AATATGCAAACAAATAGAAAATTCAAGAAACAAAAGATGAGACACTTATCAAAGAGCTCCTCTATGGTACATTCTTTTACATGTATTAGAACTTACTTTACTTTTTATGCTCCTTACAAATCAACTTCTTTTTATAGAAATCAACTACTTCTATAGTTGGAGAAGATGCTAAAGATGATCAAGAAGTTCAACAGGTTTATCTCAAAAATTTTATTTTTATTTTAGAGTAATGTTTTTTTAAATTATTATTTGGTTTACATAACTGTACTGACATAAATTGCACTTTTTTGTTATATTAAAAAAAATTTGCAGCAATCCCAAGCTTTTAACAATGAAGAAAATGAGGGTTTGGATCATAATGCATGTGGCACAATAGAGGTTTGGCAATAAAACTATGATGCACCTCATTGATCATTACTTTTTGGAATATTTATGTTTTTTATTTGATTACTGAGTTTTCTTTCAAATAAGATGGAGGTAGAGGATGTTTATCGTCCAGAACTACCGTCAAATACACAAGATGATTCAAATCACAAAAAAAATGATGAGAATTTTGATACGGTGAGTATGATATTCATAATTATTTTTAATAAAAACTTTGGATAATTAAGGATGACATGCTCAAGAATTATAAATCATTTACCGACCTTCTTGTACAGGCTACACAGGTTAGTTATCTTCAATGCTTTGTAAACAATAAATATTAATATATATCATATTATAATTTAATAATATTTTTAAAAAAATTTATAGATTGAGAAGAACACTATGTTGGCAAATAATGTTATAGTTCTAAATCGAAAAAGCAAGCGAATCCCAAAGGTACTAAGGTATTTCTCATTCTTTTTATCTCTATAGTTTGTATTAAATATTATCTTTGTTTAATCAATTTATTTTTATATTATAGTGGAGTGAAAAGATGAAAGATAACATGAAGGAAATGAAAAAAAAAAGCTTCAAGGATATAGAGAATCATAATAAATTCAAGGTATTTTGAGTGTATCTTAAGATAAATATGGATGTCTTTATTTTGGTAATTTAACCCTTTTATGATGCAAAATAGGGGATTAAAAACTCCAATGTGCGGCTAGCTAGGAGCCATGCTAAGACACTTGATAAATGCCAATCCTCTCAGGTTATATGTGTTGTGTTTATTTAGTATATGTGTGTATTGCTAAATATGTAAATATAAATTGTTTTTGCTAAAATCATTTTTTTGGAATTGCAGAGTATGTTGAGTGAGGTGGATGAAGAAACAATCTTGTTAAAATACTTGGATATTGCTACGATGGATGAGCTATATACATCATTAAAATCCACTTTTAACATCATTAAGAGAGATCCCACTTTCACTACAAATTGTACACAGCATAATGTGGATGCCATGAGAAAGGCTATAGTATAGTGGCTAGTGGTTCAAAAACGAGTTATAATCAAAGATATAGTCGTTGGAAGTTTAAGCCTAGATGATGTTAATGTAGTAGAATAGGGACAATTTGGATTTCACATTATAGTATGCCACTTTTGTATTGTGGACATTGGCAAAAAATATATTATTCACTTTTACTTTATTAAAATCACTTTTTAAATAAAATATTCTTCTATTGTTATTTATATCAAAGATATAAAAATATCATTCTATGAGATTTTGTTATATTATTATATGCCTCCTATATGCTAAGTTGTATGATAAAGTTACTACATAGATGTTATATGTTATAATTTCTTATATGGTAACTTTTTTGATGAAGTTACTATATAGATTATTTCTATTTATGAAGTTATTATATAGTAACTTAGATAGTTATGATAATAAACTTCCTATATAATAAGCTAACCAAAAAAAGCTTTCTATATAACTAAAAAAATCTTTCTATATTGGAAACTATCTTTCTAGATTGGCAATCTAGTAAAGTTTGATTTTTCCTATATTATACTCTTTCTAGTTATGTGGAAATCTAACTAGCAAATTCTCTTTTTTTTTCTATATAGTAAGTGGCTTAGAGTTTCTTGTGCAAAATTTTTCGTCTAATTTGATTTTTTAAAGGGGGAGGGAGACCTTACGGCAGAATATCAAATAGATGCAATGACTTAGAATTGGGGTTTTCAATTGCTCAAAATCATTGCACTCCGAGCAACACTTCAAGACTTGGATTGAGATTAGAGATTGGTTGTCTTCTTCAAAGAAAGGGTGGGAGTGTATTGTGGTTGTAGCGAGGAATCCTCTATAACGATTGTCATCAGTTCCGTTGATGTTTTGAGGAAGGGTTTTGAGTTATCAGCAAATGGCTTGTGCTTTTGCTCTTGTACTGTTGCGTTACGAGAAGATTGAGGTGTTAGCTTTCGCGAGCACAATAGAGATAACAAGTACCCTCGTGGACTTCAGTTAAACTAGGAGTACTTTGAAGGCCGGTCTAACGAGTAATGCATCTCCACCATTACAGTACTAGGCAGTTGAGGGTACTTTCGTTAAACTTGGAGGCAGTCTAATTGTTCTAACCAATAATGCGGCTCAACATTACAATGGCATTCCCCTCCAGCAGTGTTAGTAAGAAGTAATCGACATCTTTCTGGAAGAGCATGACGAGTCACCTACAAGCAGAACAAAACTGGTGGGCACAAACGCAGATGTGAAAAGGACAAAGAAAAGGATCCATTGTGTAAATTTCAACCAGGACTATACAGGAAGTATTGTACATGCTGGGTGGAGGCTAAGAGAGCCATCTCACCAGCTGTAACTTGCACTTGATGATCACCCAGGATGTACAAATGGAGCCATTCATGCATGGCAATCTTTCATGCCTCCGATTTTTTTCTCGAGTCAATCAAAAGTAAGGCGATGAAGTATGTCGAGCTCCATGCTTTGAGCTTCTGCTGCTGCGAGGGAGAAGCTATGGCACTTGAGGTCAGGGGAGATGATGGAAATGAGACCTGCAAGGGGGGGTTTCATGCGAGCTCGGAAGGTTGCTTCACTGTAAGGAGGGCGCAGGAAGGCATGGTAGTAAGGGCGGAAGAGGTCCAGGCTTTTCATCATGTTCTGGTGCGGGAATGATGACCGCAGGGTAATATGATGTGGATCATAATTAGCAGCAGCAGAATATGAATTAAGCAGATGAATGTCATGAAGATGGGTATCTTGCACCAGTAGTTGATCTGGAGGTGTAATCCTGTTGGAAGCTCCCAAATAAGAGTTGGAATTGAAGATGGATGAATTGGAGAAGAGGGCCGGGGCGATGTCTGCCCATCGCCTGCTGCTGCCTTGATCCGCTTCGAGGCGAGAAGATCTTGTGTCAGCCCTGAAGCTCCTGAACTCCAGGATTGATCCTTTTCTAATGGACCTATTGGATTTCTTGGACTTCTGATCAGCATCAGCGGCCTGAGCAGCCGGTTCCTGATCCAACTCCCCTTGCTCCATGTCCAATTGTTGCGATGACAGTGGTTGCTGCTGCTTTAATGGTCGAGGTGTCGTCAAATTGATGCTGGGCCAGCGGGAGGCGAAAGAGAAAGACCTTGCTGAGGCCTTGTCCGAGAGTAATGCAGCCGAGGAAGAGAAGAAAGAGGAGTACACGCGGAAACTGCTCGAATTTGCATTAGAAGAGGCCAATTTCGAAGAAGGTTGTTGCTGTTGCAGTGCTGGTGGGGTTGTTCGTGACTTGCAATTGCTGTTAGGGGTCGGTGATAATGCCGTGGAATTAGTCGTAAGATTCTTGTTAGCACCGCAGACTTGCGGACCACACCGATTCTTATCATCTCCAGGTTCTGCTGCTGGTGCAGCTGACATTGCAGCTATGCTTGATCTGGGTGTTCTGATTAAGGTGGCTGGTGCTTTGATACCATCGGTATAATTTCGGGAGAATACGAACCTTGCCTTCTCCTTAAGAACTCCCACATCGAGGACAGCACCAATTCCCTGTATTGGTTGTGTATTGTGTACAGAAACAAGGCCAGTGGCGACAAAATTAGACAATGGTCCGTCGGAGGATTGACAGCATGATACAGAGAAGTTTTTGACATATCTAGCTAGGTGTGGTTTGGGGGGCCATCCCGGGTCGATGACGCCCTGCCCCCCTACCACACCTAGCCGTGCAGTTCCCTGCCTCGAAAAAGCTCATGATATTGTCGTAATTCACACTGTGGGATTTACGATGAGAATTTGTAATAAAACTTCTAGTGAAAGAAGATCAAGTACGACCAACTGGTTTTTATAAACTTGGCTTCAGTCTTTGTTTCCCTTGTGCGCCCATTTCTTATAATGTAAAATGCAGGTCCATTTACTATTCAATATAGGGAGTGTTGTGCACACCCATTAGAGGAGTCAGTGCTCTCCATTTTTTGTCAAGAGTGTGAAATATGTGACAACATGTCGGTCGCATGTACAAAATTTTTTACCTTCCAGAGGTAGTGGAAGACGGAAGGCGCGTCCACGATGAAGATCGTAGCCACTCTTTCCGGGTAATGGTCGCCGAGCAATTTCAGCAGCTGGATTATCAGAGAGAGTCCCGCCGATGCTCCTCCTTTCCTCAAGCAACCTATAATACAGGACACACGCACGGTGACAAACAGAAACAATATAAAAATTTACATACGACATTGGACAATCAGCAATTTTGAAACCAGCTTAGAAAATATGCTAGATGGCACTTAATGCCAAAAAAACAGCAAAATACTAGACGCACGAGACGAACGATTGCATAAAAAATTTCATGGACTTTTCAAATTCGGTCACTCTCCCCGACTCCCCCCCTCCCCCCGCCCCTTTTGGCGGTATACTTACAGTCTAAAGCTCCAAAACGAAGTTTCACACTCTGAGTCTGCAATTGTCTGTTGGAAGGGAGCTGGAGCCTGGATTCTCGAATGCGTTACACTCGCACAAACTCTCATGTCTCACACCCCCCACACCCGTCTATTTGGGGGTATGTGAGCTGAATACCGAAAGAACCCCCCCCCAGTCACCGGTGCCCCGGGCCACTGCCCCAGTGCCCCCACACCTCTCTCTCTCTCTGTTCGGGAGTCGGGCCTAGGCCATCCTCTTTTCATGGCCTATTCTGCACATCCTACCAAATTGGAGCATGCGCATGGCTATCAAAATGATAGTTTTCCAAAAAGTTAAAACTCCTTGTGATCATTCATTTATCTGTTTTCCAAAGCCCTGTAGTACGACTCATCTACAAGTCCAACACTACTGGAGTGCAGTCTCGATCCGCTTACCTGTATCGAAAATGAGGACGCACTGCTCCACCGACGTTGATGGCATACAAGCCACTGCCACTTCCATTGTAAACACGAAGTACCTCACGAATCTGATGGAAATAATCAATCAATTATACGGCCACCGAAAGAAAAACTTAAATCAGCCAAAAGGATGTATAATAGATTGTCTATAATAGATTCTAGAGTCTAGACCCCTACGTACAGTTTTAAATTAGGAAGAGAGTCTCTCCGAGAGAGAGAGAGAGAGAGAGGGAAGTACTGTTTCTGAGCTTGAGCTGTGAGGTGCTCCGGCTTCATCCTTACAACCTGCATAGGATGCCGTTATTATCATTATGCCGTAAATCACAGTAAAGTTTAAACGCACGATCTCTCTCTAATAATTAAACACAATATCCACTAGTACTCGCGTGGGGGACCGAGAATATATTAATTCTCCTTCCGCATGATAATTAAGAAGCTATCGAGTTATCAACCATAAATGCCTCGACTAACTATTAAATAATCAGTTGCACTCATGAGGAAAGGAATTACGAGGATTCTCAATATCCCCTCGATCCTTGCTCCCGGATTCCTTACCAGAACAGGTTTGCCATCGTCGTCGTGCCCGGCAACAAACGCAACGCCGGTAGCTAGCTCGGCTGAGAACTCATCGGCGGTAAGATAATCTGTATGCACACAAAACACAACGATCAAAATCTGCAAGAGAAAATCCAGAATGCGTCGATTTAACATAAAAGAAATTGCTATCAAATGGTGCTTATAAAACTAGAGTTGAAGATGCCAATTGCATCCCAAGCTTCCATTTATGATGCTGGTAGACAGATCAAAAGCATTACCAACATCGAGGTTAGCTCTCCAAGAAAGGGTGGCTCTCAATTGCTTGGCTGCTTTCTTGACATTGTTGCCTCTAGCCTTCAAGAATCTTCCTATGCACGCCTCGTCACAGTAATCCAGCTGCACATGAATACATGTATAGTCAGGGTGCATGATCGAGAGAGAGAGAGACAGAATCAGCAAAAACATAACTCCTTAATCTATCTCGACCATAGGTCTCCAAACAAGCCACACAAAGTGAAAACATTAAACGAACTCCCTTCACAGAGAGAGAGAGAGAGAGAGAGCAAAAACATAGCTCGTTAATCTATCTCCACCAAAGGTCTGCAAACAAGCCACAGAAAGAGAAAACATTAAATGAACTCCCCTTCACACAGAGAGAGAGAGAGAGAGAGAGAGAGAGAGAGAGAGAGAGAGCAAAAACGTCATAGCTCGTCAATCTATCTCCATAGGTCTCCAAACAAGCCACAGAAAGAGATCAACGCATTAAACGAACTCCCCTTCACAGACTAGAGGGAGAGAATTTGTAAACGAGTGCTTGTTGCCTCTACTTAATCTAGCTCCATGTAGGTAAGCGGAAGGGAGAGAGCACGTTGACGAGAGATTGACAGAACATGAGAACAGGATTAGAGATTGACAGAACGTCATATAGCTTGTAAAACTGAACGAGTTTAGTCTAACCTCACCATATTACCTGTTTCAAGGTAAGCGGAGGCACCTTTCTCATAACAAGCTGAAGCACGGCTTTAGCTTTGTCGCTTACACATTGCTCAGTCCCGACCACGCTAGAATTAGCCGAGCCCCTCCTTGTGAAAACCCGTCTTACCATTGCAGCAGCTACACTGGCACACTACAGCTTCTACCGACGTCCCTCCAAATCAACCAGAAAGCTCATGATGATGGCGAGCCGTATAATTAGTATGCGATGAGGGAATGAAAAAGAAGAGAAAAGAAAGATGTCCGATGGATTAGAAGGGCTTAATCGGCCTCTCCAGCGAGAAATTCCTTATCAGAAAGAATTTTGGCAGCCTTTATACCTTCCTCTGATGACCGTATTATTCTCTAGTCGGAGACAGGAGCTTTTTGATAAAACTACCACGGTTGTTGTGCGGTAAATCTTCTTACGTTAAAACGTCCTTTCTTCTCATAGGGCCATGGCATCACATAGAGAGAGAGAGAGAGAGAGAGAGAAAGAGAGAGAAATAGAGAGCTCAAACATTGAAAGGCTTCTTCTGCAGGGCTGGCACTGGGCAGATGGGGTGTGAAGGCCTAAAGGCAGAGCTATAAGAGGCAAAGAGACAAGATGATGACTCTGTTTTGCGGGGCCATAAAGATTGTACTGGAAGGGGAACAATTGGTGAGGGCAAATAATTGGAATGGATGGAAATGAATGGGAATTATGGATGGGGAGATTAATGGCGGATCGATCGCAACACAGGATTGAAGAACAAGAAGAAGAAGAAGTGCGGAGGTGCTCGGCTACAGGTGATCCCAGGAGGTCGAGTAATGGAGGGTTTTGATGGGTGTTGATGATGACGATCAGCTGAGATTTGCTGAGGGGGCTACAAGTAATTAGCCCGAGATGCGGGGGCGGGGGGGCAGAGAGAGATCACGGGAGTGCCTAGCCAACTGGCCGTCAATCACTGGACGCCCCTGTAAAGCTTTTGTTGCTGACAAAAAGGAAGGTACACTACTACACAAGATGGGACAAGGCAAACTAATTAGTTAGTACTAGTATCCCTTTTCCCATAGAGTACTAAGTAGTAGTAGCACTAGTAACAACATGAGTGTAGATACTTATAGTGTATTAGAATGGGAAACAAAGAATGATAAAAAGAAAAAGCTAAGAGTGTATTATGTATATCCTAGTGTTGTGTTGGGTTGGTTGGTAGGTTGGTAATGCAAGAAAGGCAAAAAGGAGACCCTAACATGAGTGTATATACTAATAGTGTATTAGAATGGTAATCAAAGAATGATCATCTAAAAAGGTTAGGAGTGTATTATATATATGCTAGTGTTGTGTTGGGTTGGTATGTTGGTAATGCAAGAATGGTAAAAAGGAGAACCTAACATGAGTGTAATATATACTAATAGTGTATTAGAATGGTAATCCAAGAATGATAAACAGAAAACGCTAGGAGTGTATTATGCATATCCTAGTGTTGTGCTGGGTTGGTAGGTTGGTGATGCAAGAAGGGTAAAAACGAGAACTTCCATTGGGCATTGCTATCAACAACATTCTTCATACCTTACAAGTCCTTTTTGCCCCTCCCCTGCCAACTTAAGAAGAGTTTCCCAAGGTCCCCTTTAAAAGAGGCACCTTGCCACCTAGTGTAGAGAACAATCCCAAATGCCTTTCCCACACCATCAACTTTCAAGGTTTGATTTACACAATTTACTATAGCCTTATAGCCTCACACTGCATGCATGCGTTTACTAGCTATAGGATTTGAAGTTTTGAAACCATCTAGCAAACAATCCAAACTTTGAATATACAAAAGTTATGAAACTCACAAAAAAATTCCCTAATTTTTTGGACCTTTGCTACTTTTGCCTTTTGTTGCATTTCATAAATGGGTTGTAGTAAAGCACTCTTAAGTTTAGAGAGGGGAAAGTGTCCCTCCAATGGAAAATGTTTTTTTCTCAAAAAGTGTCTAGCTTTCCTCTATGCCCACCATGCAAAATGCATGAGAACTTATCCACAATTTATCTCTTCCTAGAATATGGACAGGAGAAGCCTATTTGGAAATATGTTACACATTGGTTCCTATTGCTAAATATATAGACTACTTCAGCTTCAAGACTACCTTTCAATGACCAAGGCGATCTCAATGAGAAAACTCTTGAAAAGTTCTAGATCTAATCAACTAATGACTCTATGATTTGTATGGAATTCCCAAAATCTTTTGTTTATTTAGGGGTAGATGCAAAGCACCTATGGATGAGATAGGGCAACTCAAATATTAGATACTAGTAGTCATTAAGGACATCATTAATCAAGCATCTAATCTCGATTTGCAACATATTATACAAGCTAAATTAGCTTTGATGTTTTGGCCTTAACACCATTGTGCATTCATTTTGTTGTGATTATTCCTTACATATAATATGAACATCACATTATCAAAAAACAACATGCCTCATAGTCAAATCTACTAATGTATGCATATCCTTTCATGAATCTTTAATAGAAATTTTCACAATTTATTTCATGTCAAATATCCCAAAGCTCAAAAGACCATAAATGGAATGGATTTAGAATATGTTGCAGTGGTCAATAATGAACACTAGGCGCTCCGCACCTAGACTCGCCCGTGCGCTTTGCGCCGGGGCGGGCGCGATTTTTGCGGGTGGGGGCGGGTGCTGGACGCGTGGCACCCACCCCCACGTTCTCCTTTTCTTTTTGTGGGGAGGTGGGGGGCTGCCATGTGGTACCCGTCCCCCATCTCTCCTTAACTAATAGTGTAGATGTTGAGATGTTCAAATATAAGAAAGCATTGTGGTCCAGTATGCAAATCCTTAACAAGAAGGTATCTTAATGGCAAGAAGGAAGTGTATAGGATGCTTGCTACATTTTCTCTTTCTCAAATTACAACACCATGTAAGTTATTCTATGATATGTGTTTCCTTCTATTTTCTTTTTAGTGTTCCAACTTTGCATTAAATTAGGTTTGTGGGTAAATGCTTTTTCTTTGAATTGCTTTCTTCATCTTTTAACATAGGTTGTATGCTTTTTGAATCTCTAAGTTTCAAAGATGACTATGTCTAGACCTGATTGTAGACTCCCAATTTCCAAATGGTGATTTCCACAGGGAAATATATGTGTTTCAACCTTGTGACTTTGTTTAGAAGGGGTGGGAAAACGAAGCATGCATATTGAAAAATGTATTGTATGGTTTGAATCAAGCACCTCGGGCTTGTTATGAGAACGGACTACTCGCGATTTTCAAAATAGTCCAACTAAGAGCAACTTATATGTCACGCATTAGAGTGATATGCCTCTAATCATTGTGATTTTTGTTGATGACATGTTTCCTAATGAGATATATACTGTTAATTTTAAGGCCAAGTTGAATTCACCTTTTAACATGTCAAAATTGAGCCCATTGCATAATTATTCAAGAATTTAGTTCAAGTGGTGTAATGGATATATTTCTTTGTTCCAAACAAAGTATATTGAGAGATTATTGTAGAGATTTGATTGTGAAGATTGCAAGCATGTTGCTACTCCTATGGACACATGTTTGAAGTTGAGTCTTCATGATGCCAAAGGCTACTTTGATGTCTTTCTTTATTAGCAATCTATTGGATCCCTGACTTACATATGCATTCCAAGGCATGACGTTTAGTTTGTAGCCTCATAGATGAGTAAGTTTATGCATAGCCTAGGCATTAAGCATTGATAGGTAGTGAAGCATATCTTTCTCTATTTAAGTGGTACTTGGCACCTTGGATTGTCTTATAGATGAGCATGTTTATGCATAGCCTAGACATTAAGCATTGGTAGATGGCAAAGCATGTCCTTCTCTATCTGAGTGGTACTCGACACCTTAGACTACTTATCTCAAGTGAAAATCATTACTACCAAGTTTACATATTTTTCAAATTCCAACTAGGTTAGTTCTTTGCGATACTCATGTACCCACAAGTGGTGTTTTCTTCATACTCAAAAATTCATGCATATCAATGTTGAGCAAGAAGTTGTCCACTCTGGCCAGTTCTACTTGGGAAGCTGGGTATAGGGTAACTTTCATAGTTGTAGTTGAGTGTGCTTGGCTCAATTGCCTTTTGGATGATTTGAGTGTTGGGTAGTCATCTACCAACCCACTATGTTCATTAACAATCAAAGCCCATTGGAAATTGTATAGGACCCAATGTTTCATGATCATACTAAGCACATTAACGTGCATTATCATTATTCCATGGAGAGTCTCTTTGCAAGGAGATCAACGTGGCCTATGTGCCAACATAAGACAATCTTGCAAATATTTTCACAAAGACTTTGCCTTGTAAGAAGTTTATAGCTTTTCACAAAAATCAGGGCTTACTCTCCCTTGTGGATTGATTATATTCCACTAACTTGGCACTTTCATATACATGAGTGCTCGCTCTTATTCATTCTATCGCTCCCAAGGGGATTTGTCCTCATATTTTAGTAGTGATGTATGTAAACGCACTTAGGAATTCCATGGCACTTGTTTCCCTATCTAGGAACCCGTTTTTATAGTAGGATGATGACATGACAATTCTCAGAAGGCCGAAAAGTGAATCCAAATCTTCCCTAATGAAGGAATTGGCCATTGAGAACAAGGTTCGTCAAGAAGAAGAAGCACCCATTTAGTGTTTGTTTAATGTCCCCATTCCATACATTCTCTTTAAGTTTGGCAACATTAAGAATTTCTCTATGGCATCGGTGATTTACATGTAGTGGTACTCTTATACCATGCATTTTCAACATCTAAACTTTAGCATTAGTTTGTTGTTATTATAGAAGTGGGTCATAAAGTGTGGTGCCTTGGGTTAGGTTCAACTCATAGGGTGATGTGAAGATCTCAAGAACATGTGCATATTGTGGTTGCATTGATACTTCTTATAACATAACACGGACCGCCACATTGAAACCTACATACTTGATTGCTTAACTTGTGTCAATTCATGTCTCAAAGTCTTGAACCTCAAGTTGAGTATCTTTCATAGTCCAAATATTTTGAACATGGTTAAGTAATAAGTATGTAAGTTTTATTTTGGCAATCCACTATGCCCTATGATGTATAGCTAGAGTCATAGATGCACCACTTCTTAAGGTCTACACATCACCCTATGAGACAAACCCAAGGCATTAAGCTATATGGTCCACTTCTATAACTTTGACAAACCAATGCTAAAGCTAAGATGTTGAGCATGCTTGCCAAAATAGTGCTACCACTCACAAATCACTGGCAAATGGGCTATATGTGTATATCACCAGTCCTGCCCCTCTCAGATGCAAATGCTACACAAACTCTATTGATAAACCCTTTTGCATTACAAGACCTAATGTTGCCAATAATAATTGCATTATCTACTCCTAGTGCAACTTCTCTATCGTTACCATCAACCTATTCTTTAGTTATTGATCTTTTCTAATACTTGTCATGTTTATATTTTTAGTTCCACATAATAAGCCAACCTCAGCATGGATGTACTTCTACAAAGAGGGCTTAATCATGGAGAAAATGTGGCATAACATCATAATAATTTAATTTTGTTATAAAGTTATTTTTGTCATCATCCCAATAAATTGAGTTATTGACAACAAGGAAAGCTCAAAGTAGTTGAGCATGCACAGCCAAATGTAAATCAAAGAAATTTTGCAAGTTGAAATTAGGATTGGTGGCCATGAAAGGTCAGCAATAGTGTCAGATGGAAAAAAGTGAGAAACCTACTAAACTTCACTCCTAATCCTTTGAATTGCCCACTAACATCTTTGAAAAAATTCTTATTGTGACACATTGAGATGACTATGTATCCCCCTCACAACTTAGGCCACTTGGAATGCTCCCTTGCAATTTTCTCTATGACTAAGAACTTTAGGAGTGTACCCCTTGTAACTAAGGGCTCTCTCCCTATCTATCACTACTTGATGCCTCTCTAAGCTTACTATACAAATACGAGGTTTTATCCCCATTGCTCATTAACTACCTCTTATAACTTTTGGAGTGAGGAGTCAAGTCCCTCGCTCTATCTCAAAGATGAACCAACTTGGAACTCAAGTTAGCATCTCAAATGATAGCAAGAAAATGATTGAAATCTATGACCCTAACCCGTTCATGCTCGTAAAGCACAAGAACAAGGAAGTCTCATCAAACAAGAGACGATGGATTTGACTAGAAACTCTATACATGATATTTAGAAATAGGAGACCATGGATCTAACTCAAAACTCTATACATAATATCATCAAAAAGAGGATGCAAGCTGGGAGGACTTGATAGTCCTATGAAGAGAAACATTTATTTATTTGGGATGGTTACAATAGAGGTTTTAGAGAAGAGATTAGAAATCAAATATTAGTATTGCATGAGAGTATGTGAAATCCTAGGATCACAATGGTTTAAGCTTATGTATGCTCTTTGTCCTACAACACGTACAATTCTTGCTCCCTAGGCCTTCTCCTCTCCCTTGTGATATCCCATTTGCAATGCAAATTTGTAGTCATCTGTTGTAGTTCTCCCCTATTTCACAAACATTTATTGTTTTCTATTTGATATCTACAACATGGTCATGTTTATTTAGTTTATGGTTTTTTATTGCGTGTTAGCTTGTGTGTATTGGGGCCCTACTCAAGACAACTACACATTTGCCTAGTCACAACTTCTTCTAATCCAATGTCATGAGTGCCTAGTTCCCATGTGAGAGTCAATTGTCCACATCCATGTTTATAAATGACTTTGAGTTGATGCAATTTACTTTGAATTTGTGATATATAACATTTCATAATTTTTCTTAAGAAATTATTTATATTAGCATGTCTCCTTGCCCTAAGGGCTATCGTGTGGTTGGATTCCTCAAGTATGCAAGTAAAGGGTTTCTTTATAGAGGCTTGAAGCTCACTTGGACACACATGATAGGGATAGTTTCTTAATGTAGTAACTACCTTGTGTTGTTTCCCCTCTTCTTTGCAATAACATCTCAAAACCAAGTACAAATGTAAAATTGTTATATAAACTTCGAACATGAATTTTAGTACGAAATTAACATACTATTTATATTAGTGAAATACAAACACATTGTTGGCTTAAAAGGTGACATTGGTGCGTACTTTTTATAGTGTTCACTCTTAGCAAAAAGTGCAACATTGACCTCTACATGACCAAAACATGTTGAGTAACCAAGTAATTTGTGACAGAGAAAGTTATTTAGCCTTATAATAAGTCCATAATTCTAACCAAGTAATTGACATTCATAATGTATGTTATTGATGGAACAAAAGTACTTAGGGCACACATGATATACACAATCCATACAATATATGATAGCATAGAGAGAGTGAGAGAGCCTCAGTATTGTGATACATAGATTCTATATTATTGATAGGTGATGATGTGGCTACTCTATTTATTGAGATTACTTGCATGATTTCGTCACGGCTCATGCGTGATGATGCATGATGCTTTTAATGTTCATAAACGGGGGCTTAGACTAGCTCCAAGTTTTATGTTAGTAATTGTGTGCCTTTTATCAATGGGGTCATAACTCAATAGTGGGTACACGGGTTGAGTTCCATGGGTATGTGAGTTTGAAATCTACAAGTAGACGCTGGCAATATATTTGAAAGAGAACATAAATCACATTACAAAAAAAAAAATTTGTGTGGCTTTTCTAGCATATTAAAAAAGCTATGCATATTGTGGGCCAGAATTGCACATGCAGCCAATGGGGTCGTGGCATAGTGGATTGACAGTGGGTTGAGTTCTAGGGGTGCGTGAGTTCGATCCCTATGTCCCACATCCTCTAAGGCACATTAGAAATCTATTTGCAAAAAAAAGAAAATAGATGTAATTATTATTTAGCTCAACAGACTGAGCCACGTAGAATATGGATCAACCAAAGTTAGTTGGCCTTATCTCACATTGTGTCAAAGACCCGATGGTACCATCTAGTGACCAGTGACCAACTAGAGCAAGGTAGGATGGGTTAATTCAACAACCAAAGAGGGGAGAGAGAGAGAGAGAGAGAGAGAGATTTTGCATGGGATTATGTGTAATAAGATGGCATGGGAAGTCTCGTTGCATGACAATCTGTTCTAGTGAATGTGACCGATTGGCTGAATTTATCATTAATAATTGATAATAATAATAATAATAAGGGCCATGGCGATGGTTTGTGGATTGGGCGACCATCCCTCTGCCGTGTTTTGTGCAGGTGGGGGCGCCTGTCACGTCGCCTCTTCATGCGCAGCAATCCCACCGTGGTTACGTAGATCAATTATGAGAAAACCCCCTTCCATACGAGATTCCACTGGATTTCGATATTATAATGTTTGCTTCTCGTCTAAGCCCTCTCTTATTGATTAAAAAGTGTGGCATTAGCAACGCGTCAACGTTCTTTTATTAAATCGGCAAAAGCTATGTACACAACGCCTATCATCTATGTGATGTGTTGAAGGTATGATTAGCCAACATCAAACATGCCTCATCCCTACTCATTCGGAGTGTTATGTAAATATGTACCTCAAACATGCTTCGTGTAGCCAAACATTGTCCAAGGCCAGTATCGTCCATAACATAGCACATCATTATGTGTGTAAATTGATCCATGTGCATACGTTAGACATTGCACGCATCCCAACTACTAAGTATTTTGCACAAAGATGTACAAAGGGAACAAAGTGGCTCATATCCCAAAGAGATTGTCTCTTTACATCCATCATCTTTCTACATTATGGCACTAAAAGACAACCACTTTATCCCTACCCTCCTATTTATGAGCTTAGTTTAACATCATAAAGCTTGTTTCATTACCAAGCAATTATGGAGCATATGCGCATTACATCTAGTATCAACCATGAAACGTTTCATTACCAAGCAATTATGGAGCATATGTGCATTTCATCTAGTATCAATTCATCTAGTATCAACCATGAAACGTTTCGTTACCAAGCAATTATGGAGCATATGTGCATTTCATCTAGTATCATTGATCAACCATGAAATGCTCAATTAGGAAGCCTATGAGTTGCATTTGTGGAAAACACCAAGCATTTATGGAGCATATTAGATACCTCTATGTGTAAGACAATCTACTTTCAAAGCACTCAACATAAGCTATTTTTTATAACAATTACACAAGCTTAGGTATTTTAGATGATAGATTCAACTATGTATAATATATGATATGGGTAGATTTGTCCATATTTAACAACATAGACAACTCCATTACAAATCGAAGAGATTGAGTGATATATGGATATCAACTAACCAAATCCAGAAAGTGATGCTAGTTTGTAACACCTTTTTATATCACTAATATTGTGTAGGATTTCCCTCGGTTTTCCCAAGGTATCAAAGTTCTCAAATTTGCTACAGGCACGGCTCTCAAGTTGGTCAACACTTGTACCTTGGATATGTCCATGCAACCCATGCACAAATACTGTACTACGCTTACTTTTCTCAAAATCCACACCTAGGAAGTGCTTACAACGTCCATAAGAAAAGACACAGCAGAGGCATAAACACACATCCACATGTCAGTTTGAAGCAGCTTTTGAATTTGAAAGATATTCTCCTTTGCATGGCAGTGGTGGAGTCAAACAAAGTTGACAAAAGAAAAGAATGTTTGCTGCCAACATGTTGGTTGGATTGATGTAGACCTTGTAGGTGCAGACTTCAAAAATTTTCAAAAGAGCATAGTGCATTCTTTTGCAAAAAGCTATGTCAACAAGCAATGACTTTACAAGACCTAATAATGGATGTGATATTTTTCCACAATTTCTGGTACAAAGTCGTGTGTGCTAGAACAACCTTACAAGAGCATTACTTGAGAGATTTGCATGCTTTTGCACTATGTTCAAAAAGTACAATATGTAATGCCAACATGTTCACATTCATTGATACCATTGAACTAGAGGGAGTGGTTCCATATTTTACCACTAGAGTTGTAGAAAAGTTTGCTCATTTACTCTGGCAAACATAACATACCTTACACATCTCTTTGTGATTTTCAAACATAACATACCTTACACATCTCTTTGTGATTTTCAAACCTAAAGCCAGCTTGCATTTCTTGCATATTCAAAATGCTTGTAAAGAACAAGTTGCACTACAATAGTTTATTATAGATGCCACCTTCCAAGAGATCCTGAGGATGTTTTTTCCTTAATGTGATTCTACTCCATCATTAAATAACATACTAGTGTATATACTTTCACGCATCTCTATATATGATTGAATTTCAAATGCTTCACGTATACACTTTTCATATTTGTTACGTCAAATGTACAATATCTCATTATATGAAGATATCACAAACGCATAGCAAACGTACACTTAGCATGTAAAATGGGTTCACATGCCTCACATCTACTAAATGTTCATTTTCTATATGACATGGATTTTCTTCATATTTTTAATGGATGCTTGTATGATGCTATACTCCTTACGTATCTTAATTTTTTCTACATTTCATTGTAACAAAAGATATCACATTGATGCTATCTTACCTAATATAATAATGTGGTAACACAATTGTGCATTTTGATTTCCAAAAGGTGAAAGGAGAATAGTCCTCCATTTCCTTAATCACTTATCTCATGTTAGCGATTTCTTAAATAAGAGCACTAAATTTGTGAAACCTTACGGCATAGGGTGAATAATATATGCATTTGTACAAGTACCCCAATAGAATTTGTGTGAATACTTTAGACTTGGCCAACATTATAATTTTTGTTTGTAGTTTTGTGTAGTGTACTAGAGAGTCCCCATATTAATGAAGCCTCCCTAAATGGTCAATGGTCATTAGTAGGACAACACTAGATTGTAAAGTATATTAAAACACTATGAGTGTGCCTCTTTTTGTGTGTGTGTGTGTGTTAACAATGAGATTGCCAATAGCTTAAGTTTTTCCCAAAATCTTAGGTTTAGTTTCGTTTGTGCTTATCAATGGTGTCTATTATCAATTAAAATTTTATGAAGATCTTACAAAAATTAAAATATTATGGAGATCTTTGTAAAGATGGTAAAATGGGGATCTCTTTGATTGCTTCTAACTGAAGGAATGTCATTAACTTTTTCTACAATGCACATGCTTAATAAATTTATGTATGTTGGAATTTTGAGTCATTATCATCTATGTTTTGTTTTTCACATTGGAATCACATTCACTACATATGACCTTCTTGAGCTACATGCCTCTCATTGAAAGAAACTTCATTTAGCTTGAAGCTCTAAGGTTTAGCAATTGAATGGAAGCCTCCATATTTTGGCTATTAAAGCAACATAAGTTCACAAGACATATACATTGGGATTTTGCATACCAACTTGACATACAGTTGTGAGCTTAATTATGGTTATTGCATAAACTAGTTTGCCAAGGCTTTGTCGTCCAAGCAAAACACAATATAAAAGGTATATTTACTATTGTGTAGATTATGTATATAAGTTATGTCTGTGCTCAAGTTTCAACAAATAATATCATACATCAATTTGTATATAGCAAACCAAGAAAGTTTTCAAGGGGGAGTTACCTAATTATTACTCTTTATAAAATATTAGTTTGGGGTCCTCTTGCAAGTGTAGGTCAAAGATCTTAGTTTTATCCCTAATGGTGATAAAGACATACAACGAGTAACAAATGCTTATGCAAAGAAACACAAAATTCACACATGCCTTATAACTTACACAAAGACCATAAGTAGTTGCAAAGGGTCTCTAATGGCAAACCTTGGTGTCCTTCTAGTTAACTTTCATTACAATGGCATAGTGGCAAGCTTGACATGACTTAACTCTTCACTTTTATGCATGTAGTTAAAATATCTTAGTTATCTTCCTATAATTGGTGATAAAGAAATATAGATAATAACAAAGGTTTGTGGAAAGAAACACTCACATTCACACATGCCTTATAACTTGCACAAGATCAAAAGTAGCTAAAAAGGGTCTTTAATGGCAAACCTTGGTGTTCTCATAGTTAACTTTCATTTCAATTTGACATTAAGAGCAAGCTTGGCATGATTTAACTCTTCATTACTTGGACTAATAGAAGGTATTCCAAAGTGACTTAAGAGACCTTCCCTTAATCACCACATAGATACTCGATTCTCCCTTAAGAGGCTTACGATGCAAAACAATGTAAGGAGATGGCTTGTGGAAGCATGCCAACTACACGTAAGAACAAGCTATTGAAGCTCATGGGATGGGAGGTATTATCCCTCAAGTTGCACATCAAAGGAGTTTTGGGCTAAAAATTTAAGAAAGTAAACATTGGGGCACATAAAGTTTTGAAAACATTTTCAAAATTTATCAAACTTTGCAAATTAAGATTCAACTAGTCAAGAGCTTCATAGTGATAGATGACCGATAGGTTTTTGTAAGGGTAAAATGGATCTGTTGTGTAATGGCATTGTCCCACATCCAAACCCTATCAACCCATATCAATGTGAAGCTCTTGATTAGTAGAATCTAAATTTGTAAATCATGACAAATTTGTAGCATATTTGCAAACTATATTATTATATCCCCAACCTTTTGGGAATAATCTATTATTAACATTTTTATAGGGCCCATTTTTAAGCCCAAAATCCCATCATGTTTATTTGAGGTGCAATAATAATGTCCTCAACCAATTTCTTCCCCTTGATTACATTTTCATTAAGATTTGCAAAATAAGTAAGTGTCTATAATGTGTTTAATTGGCATGGCTATGTGAGAGAGAATGAACTTGAGTGTAAGTGAGGAATAGACAATGAATGTTTCCAGTCTATATGAGTAAAAGCACTACAACAAATAAGAGTGAGAGAAGGTACAAATGATTATCAACCAAGAAATTAGCATGGTTGCAATTTGATGTCACTTACTTTCATCTACAAACATGAATGCTTTATATGCAAGAAATGTTACTTTCTTCAAGCTCTATCATGAGGAATAGTGTAGAGAAACCATTGTAGACTTATTGTTTCAGTTTTAATCTCAACATTTTTGTCTTTTCCACCCACATTGATTTTCATATTACTTTGTTGCACTACATTAGCAATATGGGCTCATGATTGCCTCACAAGGAAAAATCACCAAAAAAGAATTGGTGTTCATGTTAGTTTGTTGCACAAAGAGTTTCTATATGGCTCCCACAATTGTTCCACAATTATAAATCACTAAAATACCATGTACATTTGCCAACCACAGAATGGTCCTCCTACCCAAATTCACAAAAATTCATCTTGTTTTGTCATAGAGTAGCTTGCTCACTAAAAAACTTGGTTGTTCCCACCCAATAATCATGCATTTATGCTCCAAGCATATTCAAGGCTCATTACAATTTGTACATGAATGCTACATGGTTATGGCACTAACTATGAATTGCACTCATTTGCAATCTTCTCTTAAACAAGTTTGGTGGAAGCCTCTCTAAACAAACTAATGCTAAAGTGCCTACTTGAATTTTTGTTTGAGATATAGGCCTTAAGTAGGTCTCATGTTGATCCTAGTCCTATCTTGGTCCACTTAAGCATGCTTTAACAATTTCTTGTGACAAAAAATAACCTAGTACATGTTAATAGACAACTAAAATTCTATGATGAGCTCACTTGGTGGCAAAACATTATTACCTCTATTCTCCACCATACACTAAGAGAATCTTTTACTTGCTTAAGGTTTATACATAAATTTGATGTTGAAGTTCTCTACCATAAAGAAGCTATGTTTTATTTGCTAGAATTTTGCACATTAAGTTTTCAATGCAATGCTTTTTGGATTTGCTTCCCACTTTCATATCATAATCTGCTTCTTGCCTCATCAAACCTAACTCTTTGATTGTCTCCCTCCTCTTCAACTTACCATATTTGTTTTTTGGCTTGACATATTGTGTTTTTATAGCATAAATTTTTGACCCAATATAATTTTAGGGATAATATCTGTGCTTCTTAAAAACAACATTAAGGCTCAAACCTTTAGGAAACTCAAATATTGTTCAAAATAATATTCACCCTCCGCTTTGAAAATCATGTGAAAATGTTATCTAGGATTCATGAATGGTTCCAATAATATTCCATTTTCTTATTATGTCTAGGTTTTCACTCGCGCAAGGATTGTGTCGGGTGGTGTACAATAGCAACAATTTGTAAAAAAGTTTATTAGTTTGAAATAGGTGAGGATGTCAAAATCATTATTGATTTGAACATCTTGTAGTAGTAAAAGACATGTTGCACCATGCATTGTGTGCCGCAATGACATGGTTCAATCATTTGTGATAGCCAAGAAGGCCATCTTTATCATTACTAAATGCTTGAAAAAGGAAGTGAAATTATAAGAAAAAATGTCAAGATTAAGCTTGTCAACATGATTAGTTGTAGTAAGCCCAAGCAAAGAGCCTTCAAATTTAATAGTATTTGCCTTAACCAATCTTCTTAAAGCTTGGCAATCTTAAAAGACATTAGTTTGGCCAAAAAAGGTGGAGGAATTGATGAAGTATTAACTGAGTTACTTTGAAATTTGCTTCTGATTTGTAGACAATGGTGACCATTAAAGTAGGCCTTTAATTACTATCTCCATCCCCCCAACATATTTAGGCTAGAAGACACATTACTAATGACTTTCTTTCAATGATCCAAACCGCCCCTAGCAAATGCAAAGAGGTAGGTCATTAACAAAGAAATATATGAACAATATTGGGAAAATATCATGTTGAGCGTATCAACACCACCAATTGAAGAAATATCATGTTGAGCGTATCAACACCACCAATTGAAGAAAGATCATATACTAATCAGTACAAAGAACCTTGGAAAATGTACAAAGCTTCAAACGTGAGCATATCAACATCACCAATTGAAGCAAGATCATATACTAACTAGTACAAAGAACCTTGGAAAATCTACAAAGCTTAAAACAAAAATAGGAAATCTTGGCATGCTTCTGTGCATATTATTCACCATAAGGCACACTTTCTACATGCCAAGAAGTAGGATAACTTTGACTAGTGTGAAGGGAATCTACGAAATAACCAAAAGTATTTGCCAAAGTTCACGTTAGGACCTGAGTTGTGCAATGAAAATATTGAAGCAATGAATGGCAAACAAAATATCTCCAGAGGAGATGATGGATGTCTTCATGGGTTACTCCACACCTCTTACACACACATAGCCATTGCAAGTTTCATATTTAGTAATAATGAACCCACTAACAGTTTGTATAAATATAACCACTATTTTAAGTTTGATTTTTTCTTTTCCATGTACTCAGAAAGTTTCTATCAAATATTAAGTTGTAGGATAGTCAAATGACATAACTTATTGGCATGCTCATGAACAACCAATAATTAAATTATGCATTTATGCATACAATCGTTGAAAGTATGATTTGAATGATTTTAACACATGACTATGGTCCAATCTTCCAATATGTGGGCAAGAATCAAGCTAAGGTCTACCCCAAAAGCATTGGTAATTCCTTGAACTTACTCAAAATTATTTCAAGAGCCTCAATTCTCTTTTCATATAGCTTCTTTCATGTGAGGAGGATGCCTTAATGTTTCATATGTGTGAGTTTAGAGAAGATAGGCACCCCAAAAGCATGGGTGGGCTAAGGTGCTTAGTATAGTGCCCAATGCATAATTTTTTTTGAAATGTCTACTACAAACATATGCAATCACATTGAAGCTAAATAATCATATCACAATAAATGAGAGCAATTGTACATGGCAATCTTTAGCTTCACGTGTAATTGAAGCCTCATGGCCACTATTCTTGGCATTTGATGTTCTAGCATGGCTACTATTCTTGGCACTTGATGTTCAAGCATTCTTAATGCAACTATGGAAGTGATAAGACTCACCTTCATGGTTAAATAATGCTACAAAATGCACAACCAAATGGTTGTTTGGCCTCAAATTATATTGCTCAGGTAAGCTAGAAGTAGAGTCTATTGCTCATTTACTTTGGGAGACTAACAATCCAAACTTCTTTGGGCTTGCCTCTCTAAGTATACATTTTAAGAATGCGGATAAAGATTCTTGGTAACAAGTTATTGTTGGTGAATTTGAGGATACAAGTGTTGTTACAGACCTTGATGAGGACGATAGATCAATCGATGTTGTATCTAAGCACCTTTGTTAGGTGGAAAGTGCTCAAAGCTAATGACGTGGCAAGTCATAAGCTAAGAGGGATGGAAGGTGACTCCTAGCCCATAATATTTGCATTAAGAGCCCACTATAGTGGACATTAACTCGATTGTCAGTCCTTTATGGACTGATGTGGCACAAGTGGGGCAGTTAAGTGCCTTCAAACCGCCATGTGTCCTGTATGAATGCATGCAAACCCTTCTTGGTGAGCAATTGAGGATGTAGTCGATGCCTCCTAATTAGCAAATGTCTTCACTAGACTTCAAGAATGCTCTTAGGAATGGTGAAATCAACATGGTTGAGATCGATAAGGCGCTGAAGGATGATCAAGGAAAATATAATGAGGCTTGCGGCCAAAGCTCAACAGGGAGCTAGGGTCCACCAATCGTTGGTCTCGATCTCAATCGACAGAGTCAAACAAAGATATGATGCCTTACTATCTATTGGTGTCTATATGTACTTTCTAGGCAAACCCTCGTTGGAGGAGGAATTCACCAAGTGGTTTGAGCTTATGTATTAGGGTAAAGCCTTGTTGTTCTAGTACAAATTTGTTGGGAAGGTCTTTTTCCTTGTCATTCTTGGATCCAAAGTAGAAAGGGATTGGGTGTTGGCTTCATTTATTGGCTTCCTTGGTAATTTGGTTTATGTCTTGCCCTTGTCATCTTCCTTTTCTCTTGATGGGGTCTTGCAGCACGAGTGCCCGGTGTGGGTGGAGTTTATGGATATGCCTCCTTGGTTGGTTGAGGAGACAACTACAATTGCTGCTACAATGGGCAAGGTATTATATACCCCTGCATCAGCAACCCCGTGGGGGAGGCTTAGGCCGACTTGTTGCACCTGCATACTCTGGGACCGCAGGAACTTTCCTCCAAATTTTTTTGCAACTGCAGGATGCCAATGGTATTGAAATTATACTTAATGTTAAGTTTGCTGTCTACCTTGACTCTTGCTATCTGTGAAAGTCTAGTGGTCATTTTGCTCAAGCTTGCCCCTCTAAAAATCCGATCAAAGATCCTAACATGACTCTTGAGAATACGGTAGGTGGAAGTTCCTCTAATCCTAATAAAGGCATGTCTGGTAAAGAGATTCCCTCTCTGCTGATTGGGCATGACACTCAAATGGATCTACAAGTTAGCGACCTTGGTCATGCCGGGCAGTTGTGCCCTACGGACCCTAGCAAACAGGCTAAATCGGCAGGCAGGGTGCCTCTCAAAGACTCTTTGCAACTCCAAGGTATCCGCTAATAGTAGCACAGTTGGTAAAGACAAGGAGAATATTCCCCCAAAGCATTTGACTTGGAGGGTGACAAGAAGAAGAGTTGCAAGCCTTCAATCAAAAGCCTTGCAAGGGTTCCTCTAGTTGACAGGAATGTGTATGCCCCTCTAAATGGTCATGAATTCACTAAAGGTCCTCCCTCACTTCTCTGAGAGAAGTTCACTCTCCTCTAAACTAAATTTTTGTACTCAAAATGTGCGTGGATTTGCCTCTAACCTTCCCAAGAAGGTGGCTTATTGATTAATTAAAAAGCATAAACCCCATGCTATTGCCTTGTAGGAGATTAAGCTGGGAGAGGTTGACTGTGACAGCTTTGTGATAGATGGCTATAAGTCTTTCTCTGACATTGCATCCAGAGGGAGAAGGGGTACCATGATGCTAGTCAAGGATGCTGAGGCCTTATTTGGCCTTTAAAGAAGGTAATGGGAGCTGTATAGGAGTCAGCATCTCCTATTACATTGAGGTGCTTGTTGTGTGCTCGGTTTATGCCCCTAATAATTCTAACCAAAGAGCTAGCCTATGGAATTTCTACAATGACAATTGGATGGAGTAAATGCCCTGGCGGGGAGTGTGTGGAACATGGCCTTGAATGGCTCTGATAGATCTCATGGTAATGGCACCATGTCTTTGGTGGAAAGAGAGAGCTAGCAGCATTTTGAAAATGCTTGTGAGCTAAGGGATATGGTCATGATCTCTGACCGGGAATATGATTTGCAGTTTACATGGCATAATAAACATGTTGGGCATACACACGGGGGATTCACTAGTAGTAATAAGGAGACGTCACCTGCATGCAAGAAATATATGAAAATACCCCTTATCTATCCCCTATTTATGGGACCTTACCTTATGAAATGTACCTTCCTTCCCTTAAATAACCCCCCTCCCTTACACTCATGTGGTACCATATGGTAAACCCTAGTGGACCCCTCGGGGGCATACTTGGCATGGTAGCAGGTTGGACAGAATATACGCATCTGGTGGTGCATGGTGGATAGGGGTGGTGTGACATACAAATTGCTTAGTGAAGTGATGCAATCCGATCATGTGCTAGTTCTCATCTCCTTTAGGCTTACCCTGCTATCAAGAAACAATGAGGGGCTACCGCCCTTCCACTTGAATGTATATTTTCTACATGATGAAGCCTTTGTTAAGAGGATTGAGGATGCTTGGAGTAGAGCAGCTAAAGGTTCTTCTGACTGTGCTTGGCAAAAGGCTTTGGATGCAGTTACCCAAGTTGCTAAGGAGCATGGCAAGAAAAAAGTGGCACTAAGAAGGAGGGAAGGCCTTGGAAAATGCTACCAGTGTGAGGAACTCAATTTTAGGAGCCCTTGCATCCAAGCTAAGTGATGTATGCATGCAAGCTTGTCTAAGGGACATTGATTATTTCTTAAGTCTCCTCAAAGAAGATGTTGTGAGAGCAGTGAAGATTCAGTTCAAGGGTAAATGGGCAGTTTGTGGTGATGGACCATTTCAATAGTGGGGTGATTAAACTCATTCCCAAAACCCATGATCGCACTAAGGTGACTAATTGGAGCTCTCTTGAGCTTTACCTATAAAGCTATGGCCAAGACCTTGGCTTTAAGGGTTAAGCATTTGTTTGCTAAGATTATTCATGAGAAGCAGTATGGCTTTGTATTTGGTAGGAAAATACATGATGCAATATTAAATCTGATTCTCTCAATGGATTACTCTCTTGCTCTGCAAACTGATTTTGTACTAATTAATATAGATTGGGACAAGGCTTATGATAGAGTTGTTG
The DNA here is from genome assembly GCF_053477565.2 of Lygodium microphyllum. Lineage (NCBI taxonomy): Eukaryota > Viridiplantae > Streptophyta > Polypodiopsida > Schizaeales > Lygodiaceae > Lygodium > Lygodium microphyllum. The sequence goes on along the minus strand of NC_141142.1, from coordinate 87,800,042 downwards.
AGATATCGAGCTCCACTCGTGATATGCCAGGGTGACCGTTGTGCATTTATGTCACCGACTTGTCAGTTTTGCAGATGCGGTTGGTACACTGCCCAACTATCCTTATCTACTCTAGTTCGTGGCTCAGTTAGTATGCCACCTTAGTTAGTTGAGTTTGGTTTGAGACCCATATATAGGGTTCTTCTATTTCTATGTACTAGAGTTCTTTTTGGCTTACACAACTAAGAAGAAGAAAATTGTTTTTCAGCCTCCACCTGTGTGTGTATTCCCCCATTGTGCAAGTAAGAAAGCTACAAGTGAGACTCCTTCCTTCTCTCCCACAATCTTGACAAGAGTTAGTTGGTCATTTGTACTACATGTGCTTTCAACACATGATAGAGTTAGTTGGTCATTTGTACTACATGTGCTTTCAGCACATGTAGTTGGTCATTTGTACTACATGTGCTTTCAGCAATGAAGTTCTGTTCGGTCTTTTCTAGAATGGTTGCATCTCTTTTTACCAATGCCTTAGTAGTTATTAACATCAATGGCTCTTTTACATCTCCTTTTCAATTGGCAAGGTCCATCATTAAACAGGGCTGTCCCTTGGCTCCTTTGCTCTTTGCCCTCATCACGAATCTGCTACTCAGAAAGATTGATAAGGCTATTCAAAAAGGGGCTATTCGAGCCTTGCCACTGCAGGATGGATCAATGAATGCAGTTTAGTTTTTTGCTAATGATAATGCTTCAATTGTGTAGGCAGATTAGCAATCTGTTAACAACTTGACGAGTATTTACATGGAGTTCTTTGAATTATCTGCCTCTAAAATCAATGATTCTAAGTCAAAGCTCTTTTGGCTCTCTTGGTCTGACCCTAAGACTTGGGTGATACAGGTGGGCTTTAGAATAGTCAAGCTAGGTGAGATTGTCAGATATTTAGGTGCCCCCATAGGAGTAGGAATATCTCTTGCCCAGAGATTCAACTCGTTTTTGAACGAATTCCAAGATAAGTTAAAAAAATGGAGGGAAAATTCTCTCTCCTTTGCGAGTAAGATCACTGTGATCAAGACCTCACCTGCAGTTGTTTCTTACATTGCATCTCCAATGCCCTTCAGTAACTCTGCTTGGGCCAAAATTGAGAAGTTGATGCAGAATCTCTTATGGTTTAGAAATGGGGAGAGGTCTAAGTCCCAAATCAGCCAGGACCTAATCACAAAAGACAAGAAGAGTGGGGGGGTTGGACTAGAGAAGCTAGCTGTCAAATCCCTCAACCTGTCACACTGGCTTTACTCAAGAGGATGGATGCTAATCAACCTTGGACTATCCTACTAAAGTTTTGGATTGAGAGGGTTAAGGTTCGAAGGAGCGAATGTTAAATCTATCTTGACAAGATATTATTTCCTACTCTCACCTCAGACTATCAATTCCTTAGTAGCTCAAGCCTTGACTGCTAAGTGGTAGAGACCGCTAACTCCTCTTGGTCTTCCAGGGGGCTATGCATGGTGACTCTTCACTCTCCAGAAGTGTGTGGTTATCTCTATTTGCCTATGACCCAGAGTTTGCCCTAGTTCAGAGCAACAACATGCTGGCAAAAGCATTGCATGATAAAGGTATTAGAGTCTTGGATAACTTGTGGGACAATATTGGTGGTGCCTGGATGCAAGCTAAATTGTTGTGGATCAGATACGCGTTAAACAATAAGGAGTTTGACTTCCTATGCTCGATTTTGACTCATCTGAAGTCAGTATGGTTGACCTCGTCATTCAGAAAGGATGACTCAGTTTTGAAGGAACTTGTTAGCTCTACAGGTAAGCCATTGGTTCGTTGCAAATCTCCAAGGGATATAGTAGCTCCTTCTAATGCCATATTCCTCTCTATGCAAAAAAAGTGGAAGAATGAGTCCCCTATGGCTAGCTTTAGAACTTGGAAAAAGAGACTTAAAAGACTCTGGGAGACTACACCGTCTCTTAGATTGAATTCATTTTGGTGGCGACTTTTGCTCAAGAAACTCCCTCTCGAGTGCCGTTTAGTGGAGAAGTTACAAATGTCCCCTCTTTGTCCCTTATGCAAGAGAGCATTGGAGACTGATAAACATCTTTTTTGGGATTGTATACTAGTGAAGCTTGTTTGGAGGAGAGTATACTAGTGAAGCCTGTTTGGAGGATTGTATACTAGTGAAGCCTGTTTGGAGGAGAGTGAAGTGGTGGACTAGCTTCTCAGTGGTCTTATTTGGAGATCAAGGCTCGTTGGATGATGATATGTGGAGGTTGATCAGTCTCCTCTCTGCCATCCCTTTGACATTTATCTGGTCATGGAGGAACACATGTATTTAACTCCTGCTCTTTTAAGAATATGGATGATGCTATAGGGGCTCTAAAGGATGAAATGTTACTTGTGTTGAAGCAGCTCAAGGATGTGCGATGGATCTTTAAAGTATTTTGTAAGAAAATTGGTGCTTTGGCTTAGGCCAAGAGGCATATCTTTCATGTTGTAATTACACTTATCTTATCTTATTAATATCAGCTCTCGCATTACAAAAAAGAGAGAGAGGCTAATGGCATGGCGTTGTGGTGCAACCGTGCATGTACCTGGTGATATGCATGGGGGGTGTTTTTGTACATTATGAGGTTGCTCGTCACATAATGAGTTGAATGATGATAGGTCCTCATGGAGTTAGTTTACCGTTAAGGACCGAGCTTGAACGCCCGACGGTTATGTTTTTGTTGGGTGGGATTCGACTCACGAGTCGTGAGGGCTTTACAAGAATGCCACAAGCAGCATATCTACGAGGATATCACAAGACTGATTGTTTGTGCGCTATTGTTTTGGTAAATCACCGGTGGGCCTCCATCGAGGATTTTGTGTTACTAATTAAGGAACCTTATTATAGCACATAGTGACTTCGTGAATTAATTTTCTTCCCCCACGAACTTAACCACTTATAGACTTAAGAGTGATTGCAGAGGATGACGACCATCGTACTCCATGATGGCTGTTCCACGTATGTTTATTTTTTCCCGGGTGGAAAATTCAAAAGCCTTTTGTGACATTTAGATTGGATTAATCTAAACGTGCGTGAAAGGGGGGAGTATTTACCGAAGGCGTTAAGGTAACTTGGGATTCACAATCCATATCTTGGAGTCTTATTGCTAGCTAATCTAGAAACTCTATTATGCAAAGCTAGCACCATTAGGGATGGCAATTCTGAAGTAGTAGAACTTTACAAAAGGATTATTCGTGCATAGCCATATATGCCAAAGATAAAAGCTCCTAAGCTGATACCATATGTTTTTTTCTTTGTTTTGGGGGGGGACATCCCATAAATTTCTCTACGCAAAATCTCCTTCCAATTGAGGCTGAAAGGGTTATATGAATGTAGCAGATCATGCAAACATTGTAAAAGTTGGGTCTTAGGTTTATAGTTGATAAACAAATGAGCAACATCTTGGGCATATCCTATCCCAATGCCTATTTTACAAGCTCTCTCATTAATCCAAAGAGCTTTGTTTAAGATTAACCATATCAATCAAAACATTTTTGGTTGGACATGGGAGCCCTATATGTTCTCATAATTGTAGTGCCACTTTTTATAGTTCCAATTCAGGTGCTAACTTTTGTTTAGTTTCTTGGGGATATTGGAGTGGGAGAATGAGGCATGTTTTGAAAGGGGAAGGAGAAACACCCCCCGATTACAAGCTCTCTCATTAATCCGAAGAGCTTTGTTTAAGATTAACCATATCAATCAAAACATTTTTGGTTGGATGTGGGAGCCCTATATGTTCTCATAATTGTAGTGCCATTTTGTATAGTTCCAATTTAGGTGCTAACTTTTGTTTAGTTTCTTGGGGATATTGGAGTGGGAGAAAGAGGCATGTTCTGAAAGGGGAAGGAGAACCCCCCCCTCCCAGCCCGATTTTTCCTTTTAGGTCAACATAGCCCTCTCTTCAATATGACTAATGTGATGATCCTTAAGGTTGAACTTATATTTTAGATTAGTGCTTGTCATCTAGTCTCTAATTTCCTTGCCCCAAATGTCATTCCACAAAGTAATGCCTTTTTTTAAGAGGTCTATGGCCTGGTTATGGAGATGGGAGTGTTATGGAAAATACTAGACCAAATGAAGTCTTCTCTACATTAACGCAAGGTAAGTTGTCATTGGGACTAGCAATACCATGCAGGTGAGCCAAGCTTCCTGGAGATATTTATCCAAAGGAGAGTAGTCCTTGGTTTTATCTTGGACATCACTAAAGGCAACAATAAGGGCACTGTGGTTCCTTCACTTGGGGTAGTCTGGAAATTGAGGACACTTGCATAAAGCAAGATATACCCCACTTGGTAGTCCTCTTAGTAGCAATATATCTTAGTTACGAAGACTAAGTCCTCCTTTTCTCATGGAAACAATGCATTTTTTCCGTAGGAATCTCAACTTTGTCCCCATTTCCTAACTAAAGAAGGTTCTATATGAGGTATCTAATTGATTGGGACAAGTTTTAGAAGGGGTCAAATAGGAATTAAAATAAATGGTAGAATATGTTTTAAAACCACTATCTTGGTTGCAAAATCACTTGAAGCCCAATGAGGTAATCCAAAATTTTCTTAACCTTATGGACCACCCATTGCACTTTCTTGGTTGCAAAATCACTTGAACACCAATGAGGTAATCCAACCTTTTCTTAACCTTATTGAGCATCCAATTGCACCTTTGCTTCATAGTTACACCAAATCCCATATGTATGCCTAGAGTCTAAATATTTCACCATCATTTACATTTTTGCAAAAATTCTCAATTAGCCATCTAGGGATCATTTATGATGTTTTGGTACCAGTTTGAGCAATGTAAATCATAGAACTAGAGGCTTTACAAAAGGATTGAAAACATTTCTAAAAAGAGGAGGCAAGTTAAGGGATCATTCATGCTAGTCCCATTGTTGTCATCCACAAATTGGTCTGCTATTAGGAAGTTTAATACCACAACTATATCTAATCATAGTTTCAATGTGGATTAGCCATCCAAGAATATCAGCAACAACTATACCAAAAAGGAGGGGAGGCAAGGGGTAACCTTGCTTGATAGAACCCCTTAGGGGAAGGAGTTAAAGATTTCTCTATTAACTAATATTTTATCATTGGCATATCCAAATAGCAGTCCAAAAAATCCGATGACCTTCTACTAATGCCCATATCATACAAGAACTTGAGTACAAAGTCCCATTCTAGTCTATCATAGGCTTTGTTGAATTCTAATTTGAGACAAAGTGAAACCCTAATGAGACTTCTAGGCTTGCTCTATCTCTTCTTAAAGGGATATAATTGGTCCAGGAGGTATCTTCCTTTGATAAATCCTTTTTCTATTAGAGGTGAGATAGGTTATAGGTCTCCAATTAGCTAGGTTGTCTTTCTCATCCCTTTTGTGAATCAATTTAATAACTCCTTTAATACTATTGATAGTGAGGGTGCCAAACCTCATAGATTTTTTCCAATTGAGAGCAAGGGGTGTTTAAGGAAGTGCTTACATTCTTTGTATAATTCATTGGCAAGGTCATCCATGTAGGGATTTATCCTTTAACCATAGAATCTATGATATCATTGGTCTCCACTTCAATGAGGCTTCATCTAGGATGCTTGCATGTGACTTTGGCATGACCTTCTTCTTAGTTCTAGTAGACTAAGCTCTAGCTTGTGTAACCTTTAGGCTAGGATACTAAGAGAGCTAAAAATATTAATCACAAAGAACTCCTTAGCCACTATTAGATTCTTTAAATTATCCTTTGCTCTAGTGCCATATGATCTAAGAAAGGAAGTGTTCATGCGTTTCTTCTTCTTTTGTGGATTAGAGCAAAAAAATCTTTAGTAGGTTTTCTTTCTTTTCCTACCCACCATGTTTTAGTAAGAGATGGATTTTCTTAGCTTATGGCTATTCAACATGTCCGAGTTCTAGTCTGACTTGTCTACTATTCTTGAGCTAGAGGCAAACAAATTACTTGGAATTTGCTTTATTGTGGAAGAATAGGTCATATTGGAGCCCATTGTTTTGATAAGAAGAATGACATTTGTAATGATAAGTTGTAGCAAGGAAATTATGCATTTGTCTTCAAGATAGAATGATGATAAACATGACCGTTTTTTTTTTTGTCATGCAGCATATGATGAATGCTATTACAAAAAAGGGGAAATGTGATGGTGTATGGCATGTTGATTCAGGTGCATCTAGTCATGTGTCGAGCCATATTGAATGGTTTGGAGAGATGCAGGATGAGATAGGTGATGATTCATGTCATCTAGTTTTACATATTGGAAAAGTTTCATTGTCCTTACGTGATGGTTAGACAAAGTGTTTCTCAAATGTTTTACATGTACCATCAATCTGAGAAAGAATTTAGTATCTATTAGTCAAATGGTAGAGCAAAGGTTGCAAGTTAGATTTAATGCAAGGGGTTGTCTTATTGAAGACTTCAACAATAAGTCTAAGTTAATTGCAAAAGGAAGAAGAGTTATTTACTTTGGATGCTAGAATCCCTACTATAAATGCTGCTATATATGCTAAAGGCAAAGGTATAGTTGCAAACATTGAAATATGGCACAATTGTATTGGAGATGTAAATATGTAAAGGGTAAAATTAATATAGTCCAAAGGGTTGGTTGCTTACATTCAAAGTTGTAGAATTACAGAAAAATTGTGAAGCATGTCAGTTTGGGAAGCATGCAAGGGAACCGTTTTCACATGATAAAGATGCAAGTAAGAATTTACTTAATATTGTGCATATAGATGTTTGGGAGCCTAGCTAGATTGTATATCTTGGTGGCAATAAGTACTTTATTACATTCATTAATGATTGCTCTAGAAAACTTTGGATATATTTCATGAAGGAAAGGAGCGAAATGTTTGAGTACTTCAAAACTTTCAAGGCTATTGTTGAAATGAAAACATGCTTAAAGGTTAAGTGCTTGAGATCAAATGGAGGTGGAGAATACCTTTCTAATGAGTTCAGTGACTTTTTGAGGTCTCATGGGATAAAGAAACAATTTACATACAGGTATTTCCCACAAAAAATTGGGGTTGCAGAAATGAAAAATAGACATATTGTAGAAGTTGCATAGGCATTCATGGTTGAAAAGAATATACACGTGCATTTTTTATCTGAGGATGTTCATAATATTGTCTACATTATGAATACGTCTCTCACCGTTGTATTTCATGGTATGACACTTAAAGAATGTTTTATAGGAAAGAAACCTGATGTAACACACTTGAAAGTATTTGGTTGTATTGCATGTGTTCATATGCTTGATGAGTTAAGAAAGAAGTTAGATCCAAAGGCTAAAAAATGTATTTTTATTGGATACTTGATTGAAGAGAAAGAGTATCATTGTTATAACCCTGTTATAGTGGTGAGTTTTGGGTGAACATGATATTATTTTTGATGGAACGAGCAATTGGTATGCATCTAGTAGAGATATGTTGGATGCTTTGATGATCATGATAGTCATGAGTAAGTAGAAAAGTAGAAATCACGGACCAGAGATATCATTGGTAGTAGATCTATAGCTAGTTCTTGGTTTGGGAGTCTAAGAAATAGTCCCACATCGTCAAGTGCATCTATAGTATTGTAGATAATGACAAATGAAAGAATAAAGTGTCATTTGATAATAATGTATCTACTAGTAATGTAGTTCTTGATGATGGTTCTGGTGGTTCTGCGAGTTTGGATGATGAGCTTGGTATTTCTTCAATCAGGACACTAAGTGTAAAGAGAGTACATGTAATGTAAAGGATTCATTGAGTGAACTAGTGGTACGCAAAAGTCTAGCAGGGTGAGATGCCTTATTAAAAGATTTGGTTTTGAGGGTCATGCACTCACTATTATGCATAATATTGGCCATGCTCATTGGGAATGCAACAATGGATGAGGAGATGGCTACATTAGAGGCCAATATGACTTGGGATCTAGTACCATTTCCCAAGGGCACAGTGGGTCTATAAAATAAAAAATAATGCAAATGGTTTGATTAGTAGGTATAAGGTTAGGTTGGTTACAAAAGGCTATTCATAGACATTTGGGATAGATTATGAAGAGCCATTAAAAGTCTAGTTGCTAGGATGGAAACTGTGAGATGTGTGATTGCTTTGGTACCAAAGGTTGGAGCTTACAACAAATGGATGTGAAGAGGCTTCTTGTAGGGTGATTTGCAAGAAGAGGTGTATATAGAGCAACTAACAATTTATGTGGATGTCCCATATATGTGTGCAAGTTAAAGAATATGCTCTATGGGATGAAACAAGCACCTAGAGCCTGGTCTAACAAGATAGGAGAGTATCTTGTCAACATTGGCTTTTATGTTTCTGATGCAAAGATCACTTACTTTATGTGAGAAATGGTGATACAGGTTTGGTCTTCATAGTTATCTATGTGGACGACTTGATTATTATAGGTGATAGTGATAGTGGGATAGCTAATGTCAAGGGTCTTTTGAAGCAAAAGTTTGAGATGAAGGACTTTGGTGAGTTGAGATACTTTCTTAGCATTGAGGCGATCAAATGTGCTGATGGTATATGGTTGTCCCAAAGGTAGTACGGCTAGGATATGTTATCCAAGTATGGTATGATGGCATGTAAGCCTCTTTCAATGCCATTGAAGCAAAATGTAAAATTCAGGATTGATCTTGGGGATGAGATAGAAGACCCTACTATTCGGGAAGATAGTAGGGAGTTTGCTCTATATGAGAATCACAAGGCTAAAATTGAGTTATGATGTTGATTTGTATGAGCATCACAAGGCCAAACTTGAGTTATGTTGTTGAGCTTGTAAATCAATTTATGTAGGTACTTAGAAAGTCTCATTTGGATGCAATTAGATGCATATTGAGGTATGTGAAGTCCACCTTGCATTATGGGATTTTTTATGAGGTAGGTAAGGATGTGCATGTGTTAGGATACATAGATGCAGTTTGGGCTGGTAGAAAGTTTGATAGCATATCTATCAGTGGATTCATGTTTTTTCTTAGTAGTATAGAAGTTACTTGGAGTAGTAAAAAGCAACCAATGGTTACTTTATCGAGTACAGAGGAGGTTGAGTATAGAGGTGCTACTATGGTAGTTTGTGAGGTGATATGGCTACAAAAGACATTGGATGACATATGTAGGGAGATGGCCTAGTTGTCATTTACTATGACATCATGAGCTGCATTTTGTTGTTAAACGTTTTTGCATAATCAATAAACCCTTGGTAAAAGATCAAGAAATTAGGATATTTTGTATTTAATTATTTATCGGAGTGTTTGTTTTGTTATTTTTAGGCTATATTTTTTGTATTTGATCAAACTAGGATTTGCTTTTGTCTTCTTTTTTTTTTTGGATTTTTTGTGTTTGAAAACTTGATTGCCTTGCTCGAGTTTGGTGTTTTTTTGGACAAGTTAGGCTGGGTTTTGATTGTAGCTGTTGGACATCTTGAATGAGGTATCATATCTTGTCGATATCTTTGCATGTCACAAGGATTATGGGTTCATGAGCATACCACATTGTACTTGTTAGATACATTATACTTGAGGATTGTCTCTTGATTTTTTCAATTATTGGGTTGATGCACTTATTGCACCATCATTGAGCACTATCACAGCATGATGCCTGGTCCAGCTATATACAATAAATTTAGATACATGCACACTTGAGAGAACACCTTACATTGAGCACACACAGTTCTTTGCACGCACAAGAGTTTGGATTTTCATAACTAAATTAAGAATTTGAAGTTGAATGGAATAGGTGGTTGGGTGAGTTGTTTGAGGGTCATGAAGGATGCCTTTAGTTGTGAGATGGGTCGTTTTTTTGGTCAACATAATGAGGACCATTATTTTCCTTAGTGATTGTGAGGTTTGGGTGGGTGGAGTGGAGTGCAACATTTTTATTCATTGAGTGTTGAGAGGCGAGGTTAATGATTGTAAAATAATCAAGGAAGTGTGTTTGCATCTTGCATAAGGTAGGCACTCGTAGATAGGCTAGGCATTGTTTTTCAATGCATCCATTATTTTGCATATTGCATCATTTTTGTGCTTGCATGGTATGGATTCCAATTCTTTTTAAATCATGTGTGGTTGAGTACAGAGTTCATCTTCAGCACGATATTTTTTGCTAGGACACATTTCAAAGCAAATACATTTGAAAAATAGTTCTCTATCAAAAAAAGGAGGTTGGAAGTTACTATTCTTGGCTACTGCATATAAAAAATTTGTTCATGTGGAGGTATATGAAAATTTATGGAAAAATAGGTCCGGGAATTGCTACTGACTTGGTGGAAAAGACTTTTGATCTCTCCAACGAATGAAATTCCTTTCCAAGCTGAGCAAGATGTGTTGACTTCGTGTCTTTCTCAAGGAATACAATAATGAATTTGGGATATTGGAGGGGCCTACAATAGTGATCACCACCGTGTCACTTAAGTTTTTCTCTCCAAGTTTTTGGTATGACAGCAAGCACTGGTACAATGGTTTTTGAATTTTATGAAGCATGATTATAGCATCAACTAATGGGCACAAAGTTTTTGAAGATTATCTCAAGTGGATCATCATACTTGTGAGTTTCTATACATTGTTTGAAAAGGATGGATGAAGCTACCTCTTGTTTCGAACTTAAGCAACAAACTTGGGGAAAAGTTATCAATGACCATTTAGTCATACCTACATATTTGATTGGGCACTTTATCACTCTTGTAGACATCATACTAGCCTATAATCTTCTATGAGGCTTCAAGGAAGCTTTCACCAAGGAGTTTCTATTAGTATTTCCTCATCTTAAGACATATTTCTAGACTATGGCCAACCAATCAAATGTCAAGAAGTACTTTGGACATGTGAAATTACTAGAGAAGGTTCCAAGTCCTCCAAGTAAGAAAGTACGAGTGCTTGCAAAGAAAGCATAATCACAAAAATGAAGTAGAAAGCCAAAGAATCCCCTAAACTCAAGGAAGCTCTAGTACTAGCCAAGGTAGAAGATGCAACACCATTAGATGAAGAGAAGCCAAATTTGGCCCAAGAATCCTCTAAACCTTCTTGCACCAAGTAGTATGGTTCTTGATGTTTGGAAATGTCTCTACTCTAACACAAAGCTAAAGGATTTTAGGGAATTTGCAATCAAAGGGACTTGTAACATATTTGACCCTGAAGGTTATTCTCTGTAGTTCTATGATTACAAGTACAATGATGAAAACACAATGAATTTTGACCATAAACAAGGTCAATGGTTTTTTACAGTGGATGGATCTTGTGCATAAGTATGCATTTGCCAAGATTTGCATTTTTGGAGAAACAACCCATTCAAGGCCAAGGGATGTGGTTCTTTCATGGCCCAAAGATCCCCAAAATGGTTATGGATGAGTGTTATGACATGGAACCATATGAATGAACTTTTAGATGAAGCCCAAAATGAAAGAGTAAATGTATACTTTAAAGAGCCTGATGAGTATGACGGTGAGAAGTTGCTAGAGGCAAAGTGTTTCAAGTGAGGTAGTTAGTAGGGGCCTAGATAGGACTGTAGCCTATATCCCTTGCTTGGTTATGGTCCATATATAGCAAAGGTAGTTGAATCTTCCTTGGAAGGTTTGAAGAAGGTGCTAGTAGATCAAGACGAGCTATTTCAATTTTGACACAGTATGACATTGAGCTTTATCAAAGAAGTAAGGAGCTCATAAAAGCTACTAGCATTTCCATTTGAGGAGGAGGATTGAAGAGAGGATTGTGAAAAAGAAAGTAATGCACCATGATATTTATTAGTGAGAGAGAATTCTCAATTAGCTCCTAAGGTTAAGGATCAATTTTCTAGGAAAATGCAAAAGATGAGGTTAGGAGCTTTGAGAGGCAGACCTTTAGGAAGAAGTAATGGGGGAGCAATGGAAAAGACTAATCAAGAAAATATGAGAGGAAGAGAAACTTGAAGAAGAATTGAAGCAGTGGAAAGAGACGAAACAAAAGATGGTAGAGGACACATAATGAACTTTGACCTTGGAGGAGGAGAATGCTTCATCGAAATTGCATTTGGAGCAAATGAAGAAGGATAAGTACATTACATAAGCGAAGTTGCAAATGTGCAAGCAAACTCCCGTGGGTTGCAAGGAAAGAAAACATTGAATACTACCAATGTTGTCACTATCCATTAATGGTGGAGTGTGAAAAATACATACAAGTAAAATTCAATTTATAAATAACTACATTCCTTAATAATGTATACCTTTTTCAAAGGAACTTTTTTGATGATGTAGGAGGCTAAGGTGAGGTCCAGTAATTGAAGCTTCTAAAGGTGTTCTTAAAATGTAAGCATCTAATTGCAATCTCAAGAGACCCTTGAAATCAAGCCCTATTTCTTATTACTTTGAATGAGGTTCTTAAGGATGCTCTTAATAGCTTATTGTGGAGAAGTTTAAACTGCATGTGATACAATTGAAGTTAGCCGAAAAGGTTACGAGATTATATACAACATGATAGTAGGGTCCCAAGAGGAACACTAAGAAAATGGAAAAACTACTATAAGAAAATCTATATTGTCACACCAACAAGCATGCTCTTCATACTTTAATCAATCACAAGAAGAAAATGAATACAAATCTTCACAAATCTTCATGCAACATCATATAATGAATCTTGAATATATTTGTGACAATAAATCTTCAATATATTCTTCATAGAAACCATCCAAGAACCAATAGAATACAAAGGAATAATCAAATTTTAATGGAATTCATCACATAGTATTCATATCTCATCATGTTCATAATCTTCATAGCCTCTCTCTCAATCTTTCTCATGTAGATACGATGTTTCTTCATTAAAAATGGCTATCTCTCATACAGTTTCTCTCTCACATATTCTCTCTCTCAATAGTACACATGAGCACAACAAAGAATAACTCTTAATAATCCTTTCTTGGTTGTGGATACCCCCCTAGGTGGTATGCCTGATATGCAAAGTCACTAGAGCCACTACAGTGACCCTTGAGAGCTCATCAATCTCACTGTCACTTCAGTCTTCAGTTCAAGTCTTCATTAGCTACTTCTTTTGCTTCTTCGAGCTATTTTGAACTTGTATTGTTCCTCTTCCAAGATCACAAAACATTTCTCAAGCTAACCATCCATCCACCTGGATACTTACAGAAGTAAATAGAGGCTTATAGTCTAGATACAGAAGCTGTAGAGAACACTATGAAAGGTCTATAGAAGGCATACAAACCATATAGCTCAAACCAAAACCACTTAAGACCATCAAAAACCTTATAACACACTCTCAATCATTCTGTAAACCATTCATTCACAATTATAATCTCATAAATAGAAAGAAAACAGATCAAAACAGAGGCAAAACAGACCCTATCATTAGAACCAAACAGACACATCATAAAACCTAACAGAACATCATATCTCAACCAAAAACCATCATGAGCTTCTTAAACCTACTCCACTATTCTAACACACTCCAAAATACTTCCAAACTCAACAAAAACCAATCATTCCATCACAAAATCAATCATTCAGCTCATACAAACAACAAAAATCAACCCAAAAAAGACAAGTCAATTCAACCCTCAACATATCCCCACACTTAATCAGGAAGCGTCCTCGTGACCTTGAAAAAACAAAGAATACTAAGCCTAAAGATTAACTCAACACATTTATCTTAAACATTGATCAATCATATCTACGAATCAATCTCACCCCATTAATCTTCAAAATAATGTGGATTTATAAAAAAATTGACCAAAGGAAAATACCTTGAAACATAAATCATACAGCATCCACCCCCTCTGAACCTGCACATCCTCCGGTATGTGCCAAAATCCTAGTTGTCACCAGATTCTGAGTCCTCCTCATCCTCTGCAACCATATCCTTTACTTCTTCATCTTCCATATCTTCCTAGGTAGCCCTTGTATCAGGATCACTATTTTCTTTCAATTCTGGCAACTCATAGGTAGTAGATTCCCACCTTTTGAATAATTTAATTCTTTTCCCTGCTACCGGAAGTTTTATGGCTGTCCCATCCAGCTCATTTAATGCATAAGTAGCATTATCAAACACATGTCTTACCACATAGGGTCCAACCATCTTTTGGAAACTTTACGCATGGCACTATGCTGGTTGTCTAAACTGCTATCATAAACCAATACCCAATCCCCATCTTGTATGGTTCTTGGCCTTAATCTATGTCTTTTGTCAAACATTTTCTTGTTTTGTATCCTTGCTGCCCTTAACTTTGCAATTGCTGCCTCTATGTCTTCTGACTTTCTTTCCAACTGTCTAATGCGCAAGGCCAATAACTCCTCTCGATTCAACTCCTCTTCCCAAGGTAGCACACTCCATGTGACTATCATCTCTTCTATCGGCATGATAGGTTTTTTACCATACATCAATTCAGCAGGTATATATCCTGTAACAGCACTATGAGTTGTTCTGTCGGCCCACAAAGCATAAGGGAGCAATCGTGGCCACTCTTTTACCTTCTCTCCACATGCTTTTGCCAATGCCTTCACAATAGGTGGATGACCTCTTTCACTTTTTCCATTCCCTTCAGGGTTATAGGCTAAAGTTAAAGTAAGCTTTATCCCCAATCGTGCAAAGAAATCATGAGCTTCATCTACATCCAACTCACCCCTATGTACTGTAATTTTTTCCACAACCATATCGACAAAAGATCTCTTCTAAGAGAAAAGTACACACAGCATTTGTTGTCTTAGTATGTAAATCTTTCCCTTCCACTTGATTAGTCAAGTCTTCATGAGCAAGCACAAGATACCTCATTTGCCAAAGTCCTGTAGGCATTGTGACCAAATCCACCACCCACTTAAAATGAAGAGACAATGGATATGTGGGTTGCAATCCATCCCGATGTCTCACAGTTGAATACATTTGACATGTTGTACATGTTTCCACAAAGCGAGCAACATCCTTATATATACTTGCCACCAATATCTTTCTTTGATCTTTGTAAAAGTACCCCAAACACCTCTATGACCAACCTACAAGCTTTCATGAAATTCTTGCATTACTTTTACTTGTGAAGCTCTGTCACCCAAAACTCGCAATGGCATACCCTGTTTCTTTTTAGCATGTTTCCATAAGTATCCATCTTTTTAAAAAAACCCATACGCTTTCCTCTTGATTTTCTTAAACTCCTCATCTGACCATTCATCTCTCTTTGTTAATGTACTGAGGTATTGACCAATTCTCAGCCACTCTCCTGCATATTTGTCTTCCAGAAACACTTCTACACAAGATACAAAACATCTAAAGTGTCTTCTCTTTGTTGTCCAAGCTTCTGTTAATGCTGTAGCAACACCTTGCATTGCTAAATTCACTCTTGAAACATCATTTTTAGCCACAAGAAAGTCATATTCTTCCTCCTCATCCATCATTCCATCTTCATTCTCATAATGTGCTCGAGATAACATGTCTGCCACTGGGTTATCTCTTCCTGCAATATGCTGAAATTCAGGGTTCAAAGATTTGATGTGTGCAATCCACCAGAGCATAGCAATGTTCGGAGGAGTAGGATAGCTAGTAATCAAACCCAATACTGGCAAACAATCGGTCTCAATGACTACATGAGCACCCATAAAATACTCCTTATCACATTTAAGGGCTGTCACAATTCCCCATAATTCTCTTTTAACCTGTGGATATCTTCTCTATTGTTCAGTCAATACTTTAGCACCAAAGCGAATTGCATATATTTGCTCTTCCTCATCATCTTGCCCAATTGCCCATCCAATCCCAATTGGGCTTGTATTAACAGTAATAATGATAGGCTTTCCATGTGAATAGTCAGCCTTTCTCAATGTAGGAGCAGATTTTAAGAGTTGCTTCAATTTCTTCATTGCTTTTTTATGCTTCCTTTCCCAATGAAATTTCTGACCTTTCCTTAGAAGCTAATAAAGAGCATCGACTACATGTGCAAAGTGAGGAATCCATATCAAATAGAACACACATGCACCCAAGAATCTACGCACCTTTGATACATTCGTGCATACATCTTGCATTCTATTAATCCCATCTATTTTTGCTGGTGATGGCCTTCGCCCCATAAGGCCCACACATATGCCCAACAATCAAAACCTCTTCAACTCCAAAGACAGGCTTTTTTCTAGAAAGAGTTAAATGCACCTCTTCTAGACGTGTCAAAATCCTCTCACAATCCACAATATGGTCTGCAACAAATTGTCTGCATCCATCTCTTCATTCTTTTCATCCATTGCACACCCTTTAATTGGAACATCATCCAAGAAGGGCATAGTCAATTGTGGTATAAAATCCCTGAGTACCCTATTCATAGCATTTGTCATGTGTGCCACTGAGTTTGTTGCACCCTGTGGGAGAGTACACATCCGTACTAACCCCAAAGGAGTCTTCATGGTTGTGATATCTCTGCTTTCAATTGCAAGCTGAAACTGATCATAACCCGAGTAAAGATCACCCAAAGAATAGATTGCTCTACAAATTCATCAACCACAGGACCTGCACCCACATTTCTTATGGTCACTTTATTGACCAATTGCATGTCTTGAATAAATCTCAAAGCCCCATTCTTTTTGGGCATAGTAAACCAACGATTTGAGTACGGGGCTGAAGAAGGCTCCGAGATCTTCATGGGAATCTTTTCATTTAGCAAATCCATCAGCTTTGGCAAGTAAGCTTTAGGCACTAGAATAGGCCTCAAGTTCCATGGTACATGTGGCATAGTAAATATGACCATAGGAGAGACAACATTTGGATCCACACAACCTATTTCACTTGGCTGAAATGCAAATGCCTTCCCATGTCTAGCCAACATCCGCATAAAACAGTCTCTCTCAGTAGGCAAAAGAAACGCTTCTGCACCAACTTTCAATTCCTATAATGTTTCATATGTAAACTGATGACCTATATCTTTAGGATCCCATAAGCTTGGCTGCCTTAACACTTTTTCATACACACCCTCACTCTCTGGTGGAAGTGGCAAAGCAATTGGTTTCACCTTTTTGTCAACTGTCTTATACTTTGTCTCCACAAGTGCTTTAGCCCATTGTAATCCTTCCTACTGAGCAAAAAATGCTATAACATCATACATATCCAAAGAACATACTGACAACACTATGTTTTCAACCTCATTTTCTGCATGTATAGTTGCTGAAATTTTAGCCATAGTGTCAGTAATATTCAGCCCATAAAAGATGCCTGAAATGCCATCATTTTCAGGTAACAACCCCAATGCTCTCAGTTTCTTAGTAGCCCATTTCATAGATATGCGTTCAGCCCTACACATAGCTTCCATAGGCTTCAACCAACATGAACTGTTTGCTGTAAACTGAGGATTACCAATAGTAAATACATGCTTCATTTCATCAAGAGGCGAGTACACCCACTGAACAACACTACTATAGCCCTGCATTACAGCAATGCTTAAAGGAAATCCAAGTCTTTGAATTCCCTTGCATTTGGAACGAAAGGAGACTCTCGAAGCGTATCCCGATTTCTAGGATGATTAACATAAACAGTAAGAAATTGGACTGCTTTTCTCCCATCCTTGCTTCTGACTCTTGCATTAAAAAAACCATCATCAAGCACCTTTGTTTCCATACGCACACCTGTAATATAGGGCTGTCCCAAAATCACAGCATATGAGGAATTATCTTGCACAAAGAAGTGTTGCTCTTCATGTACATCACCAATCATCACTTTTACATTAGGACATGCAGCATAGAGCTCCCTTGATGAATTATTTGCAGCCCTCATTCGCCAACCATGATCAGTGTCTACAGGCCATGCACCATTCTCATGCAATCCCCGTTCAATGATATTTATCTCAGACCCATGGTCAAGTAAAGTAACACAAGGAGTTTCACGTTCCCCTATTTTCACTACCGTTTCAGTGGTAGCTCTAGCCCAATGATTTCTTGTGTAGTGATTTCGAGGAATAAATCCTAGAGTCTCTTGTCCATATTGTTACATTTGCCTTACTCCACCATGCATATTGCTACAAGAAAATGCATTTTCAGCCACTTTATTCTCTTTTCCACATGCTGTCCATTGATTAATAGCATCCTGCATAGACAATCCTGTACTTACTTTATGCTCATATTCAGCCCGAATACCCAACAAACTAGTTTCCTCTTCAAATTGCAGCAATGCACTAGTGGTATCACCAAGAAACTGACGCTTCCTTTTAATTATGTCAATGATCTCATCATGAAATTGTCGCTTGGCAATGCCAAGCACCTCTCCCAACGTAAATTCCACCCGATTGTTTAAGATCCGTTCTTCAAGAACCTTCTTAAGATTTGTGGCTATCTCAATGTCAGATTGCAACTTATATCCTGGCTACTTGCCCTTCCTTTTGCCCTCTTGTTTGTTATCCTGTTTTTGCTCCTAAACTGACCTCTTCCATAACACGCTCAGGAGGTGGCTGATTTGCAGCTTTAGGCTGATCCACACTTCTTCTTGTCATTCTTTTAGATGTCCCTGCAATATCTTCATCTCTTTTTCATTTTTCTTTCACAAGTACATCCATGTTTTGTACCTTTTCTAAATATGCATACATTGAATATGCATCTACCGGTGATTCCCAACCAGTTATTCCATGAATGTCTTGCCTTGCATGAGACATTTCACTATCAGTGACCTTTCTCTTTTCAGTTGCATGTAAAGCATGTGTCCATATTTCAACCTTTGGACCAACCATCACTTGGCCATGCATTCTATCCAATTGTAAACCAAAAGTAGAAGCATGTACCGCAGCATAAGCATTTTGGACAGCCAAGTCTTCCAACAACTTCTGCATACCTCCCTTTCCAAAATTCAAAGCAAGAGGCAATCTCGTTTCTTGTGCATGGATCTTGCCATCTTTCCAAAAGATGAGCTGTCGTGCCAAGGCCTCCTGATAGGCAGCACAATCCTTTCTCTCATGCTGCAAACTGTCACACCACATACATCTATTTCCAAGTTTAGGGGTTGCTGCCCGTCCCCTTTCCTCTTGTCCTTTTTCATCCAATTTTGTAACCTTCAATTGAAGATCCCGCATCCCTTTGACCAATTCACCCAAGACATCTTCCCTAACAGAGGGAACAATAGTAGATATAGCCATAGGGTTAGCCACAGAAGTGGGTGGCTTACTGGATACTTCAATTGTTTTGCACGTAACAGTGGGCAAGCTAGAGTTACACAATTTTTCTCTTCTTCTATGCTTCTTCACAAGCATAGTAACAGCTTCCTTGACATGTCTCCACTCTGTTTTCAAACCTGTCTCTATAGTTTGATCCTCCAGCAAATCATCAAGCTTCTCTTGAAGCTCAGGATCACCTGCCTGTAGAAACCATTCAATTTTCTGATTTGCAAGAGCTTGCTGTTCTACGAGATCCAAGTGTTCAAATCGACTTTCAAATTCTCTTAACAATTCTGTAGCCACAAGACCCTTATTAGGCTGTATAACCCACTCCTGAAAAGTCTTACACGTAATCAAACTGGTATCCTCAATATAAAATTCTTCCCTGAGAGTGTCTTCTTGAAGGCTACCCAGTCAGCATCCTGCAAGTATAATTCAGAAATCCGTGCTTTCAATTCATGAACAGTAACACGTACAAAATACCGACTCCATGCAGAGATTGAGCCACTCCAAAGAATTCCATCTTCTGAGCATAGGTATATACATATGTAGATTCATTCTTGCCATTGAATAACTTCACCTCACGCTCATTTGCTTGCAAAGCATTCATCACAACACTTTCTGTTTGAGCAAAAGCTTGCATCACCTGTTGTTGTTGTTGTACCTGCATAAGCACATTCATATTTTGCACCAACTATTGCAAAACATCACTAGAGAATGTATTCGAAGATTCTCCCATCTTGTATTTCCTTCTTCTGACAACCTTTCACATCGGGTTCACCAATGTCGGAGGGGTTTTTGTCGAAAGGTCAAATCCACCGGGGATCAGAGGTAGAAGGAAGTAGAGATAGGAGATGGAAGAGAAGAAAGAGAATACACAAGTGGTAAACACAACAAAGACAAAGCACAATGAATTGAATCAATATGTATTGAAAGAACCTGGAATCTTTGCACTACTCAGAAACCAAGCATTTACGCCGATCGCAAGGGCAATGAGATAAAAAAATTCTAAGAAAAATTAATTTGAAAATATCTGAGCCTCAAATTAACGTGCAATAAAAATAAAAAGTGGGCAAAATGACAAGGGAAACAGGAATGGACAACATGAACAATATTTAAGGCATTAAAAAAAGGTATTCACCTAGAAAATTTATAAAAAATTCACTTGAAAATGTGATCTAAGATTAATATCCATTTGCTTGAACAGAGTGGAACAAAAAGGAAAAATGTCTTGTTTGATAAGATAGACATGGCTATTTAATCCAAATGCGGGACCGATGAGAAACATGGGTGTTCACATGGAAAAATGGCATAAACACACATAAAAAGTGGAATAGAAGTTAATTCAAGAAGATCTCTTAGTTGAAATAGAGAGCAACAAAAAGGACAAGTTTCAAGATAGTGGTTTTTGACGAGTCTACCATGTCAAATGTGGGTTTGATGGCAAGAAAAACACAATAAAAAAAAAATAACACAAAATTTGGGTGTTGGAACAAAAATGAGAAAAAATGAAAAATGTTTGCTTGGATGCGTGGCTCGAGGCTATCACGCACCAAGGAAGGTGGCTTCAAAACTGCATCCTGGGGATTCCAACAGAGAAGTCAATTGTTCTCGACTACGAGGTGTTGCCATCTTTTCCATAACCAGCTTCCCGTCCAAGGATATTTGCTAAATTTTCTTAGAACGAGGCCTATTATGATAGGAAATTTCTTCATTTTCTCCAATAACAGTTTTTACTATGCATTTAGTTTTTTTTTCCTTTTTTAAATTTCCTTTCTTTTCTCTATTCTCGAGGGTGTTTCTAACTTTGATTGAAGAGCAGACTGACATGACAGGGACCAAAGTCCTTTTCTCTAATGACCTATTTTTTATTCTTCTATTTTCATCAAGTAAATGGTAAAAACACCATATATCAGAATTAACATCACCATGTCAGTTGAATCAAATAGGAGGGAAATGGATCATAGGTGAGAGGTGGAGGCAAGGGGCTAACAGAATGATGCCACCTCATCAGATTGAGAATGATGGATATTAGTGATAGCATGAAAAATAATAAGGAGCGACACCAAATGAGAAAAGGGATTATTGACTATGATTGTCATGATCCCTAGAGAGGAGGTAAATACTTCTTCAAGTGGTAATTATTAATCAGGAAGGAATCATCAAAGACATTGTTGGCTTGCACTTGGACATAGCCATTAGGGTTGACATCGAGTACCTTGTAGGGCCCCATCCAATGCTATTGGAGCTTTCTTGGAAACTTGCCAAAGCACGTTATAGGTGAGCACTAGGTCATCTTTAATTCATTGTGCTTAATGAAGCGATCATGGTAAGCCTTTCGTCGAGCTTGTGTGGCTTTCATATACTGTAAGGCCATTCATCGTATTTCATATAAACATTCCAAGTGCAAGAGGTAGTATTGCAAGGACTCATCATCTTCCAAGTGCTCTATGATAGCCACTCGCAAAGAGGGTAGTTCTAGCTCAATAGTGAAGATGGCTTCTATGCCATACACTAGTTGGAAAGGTCCTATAGTAGCTTGATGGGAGATTTTGTATGCCCAAAGGGCCTCTATAAGTTGATTGTCCCAAATGCAACAATATGCAACACATGTCCTCATCATGATCCAACAAATGATGCGATTGGTAATTTTAACTTGGCTATTGGCTTTGGGATAGTAGGGTATGGAATTGTGGCGGTAGATCTTGTAAAGCTCTATCAGTGCTTCAATAATCTTATTCACAAAGTGAGCGCATGTGTCTTATTGACAAGCTCTAAGGAATTGCCATAACGGGTGATGATATTCTTGTATAGGAATAGGACCATGCTATTGGCATTATCTTGTTTGAGAGCTTTGGCTTCATACCACTTTGTCACATAGTCCGTACATACCAAAATGTATCAAGTTTACTTCCTTTTGGTTGGAGAGTCGATTGGGCCCATGAAGTTGATGCCCCACTTCTCAAATAGCTTCAAGGGAAGGATGGGTTGTAGTGGCATGACTCTAGATTTGTAGGCTTTTCCATCTATTAATAGGCATCACAACGCTTGCAGTAGTCGTAGGCATCTTTATGTAGTGTAGGCCATTGGTAAACTATGAGCAAAAGCCTTTCTAGATGCCGCTTCTCTCTCAAAGTGTCTACCATAGGGCTCATCATGGCATGCTTTCAACACTATCCTGATCTCATCTCTCACAACACATCTTCATAGCACTTCATCTTTGCCTCACTTGTACAATGTGCCACCCTAGAAGAGTGTGAGGGCGGATTCCAACATAAAATTCTTCTTCTCTCTACTCAAGATGCCAGGGGGTATTGTTGTGTGTCTAAGAGGTTGGCAATATCTACATACCATGGGGTTACTGTTTTGATAAGAAACATGGAAGCATTAGGGAGGTTTGGATCATCCTGCTCCTCCTCCTCAGAGTCTGAGGGATCTGCGATACATGATTGGGAAAAATATGGAGTGATTAGGCTTGATAACCACTTCAAAGTCAAAATCTTGGATCAAGACTAACCATCTCATCATTCTGACTTTCACATCAGCTTTATTCATCAAGAAGACCAATGCCTCATGATCCACATAGTCGACAACAAGTAGTGTCGAAACTTCTCCAAGGCAAACACCATTGCAAGGCACTTTAACTCAGTAACTTTGTAGTTCCTCTCTTGATCAGTGACCTTACAGCTTGCATAATGGATTGGCTAATCTAACTTTGAGAAGCCTTTCTAGCATATGACTACACCTAAGCCATCGATAGATGCATTAGTATAGGGGGGCTGCCTTTGTTGCAAAATGGGGAATGAACTGCCTATAGTAGCCCATAGGGCCAATAAATCCCCTCAATTGTTTGAGGTTGGTTTGCTACTGTTAGAGCTACAATATTCTTAATCTTGGTAGGGTCTATTGCTATTCCTTGTGTAGAGGCAATGTGACCTAGAAGAACACCTAAAGGGACTCCACAGATGCATTTGTCAGGTCGAGTCAGATCCCATACTCCCAGCATCGATTAAAGCACTGCTCCAAGTGTCCCCAATGCTTACAAAGCATAGACTAAGGATATAGAAGTTATCCAAGTATACCTCAATGAAGCCATGTAGTGATTTTGGAATGCGGCCATCATGACTCACTGAAAGGTAGGAGGGGTGCTATAGAGCCCAAACAACATTACTCTATAAGCATAGGTATCCCATTATGTTGTGAAGGTTGTCTTGTATTGATCTTCCTCTGCTATCTTAAATTGGTTGTACCTATTGAATCCATTCAATAAGGAATAAAAGCTCATCTCTAGTATATCTAACAATTGTTTTATAAAAGGGATAGAAAAATGATCATTCTTTGTCTTGGAGTCCAACTTGCAAAAGTCCACACATATTTTCAACTTTTCATTCTTCTTGGGTACTACCACAATGGGTGAGACCAATTCACCGTTGGCCATTGGATAGATGAACTCAACTTCCAAGAGCTTCAACAATTCTGTTTTCACTAGGGCTATGTAATTTGGATTCATGTGCCTTTGTCTTTGCCTTATAGGCTTGGTATCAGGCTCTAGGTCGATGTGATGTTAACATACAGTGGGATCAATCCCCTTCAGATCTTTATAAGACCATTCAAACACATCCAAGTTCTCCTTCAATAGGTCATACAAGACCAATAGCTCCTCTTCGAGGAGACTGCTACCCCCTTTGGGTGACCTTCTATGCCAGTTACATCCATGAAAGTTAATTGCTTTTCACCTTCCACTTCATGTATGAAGGTCCCATGAATTGCGTCTAGGTATAGATTTGACTCCTTCAAGGGAGTGGCCTCCTCATCTAATGCTCTGCTAGAACCAACTTCTTCCTTCAAGGGGGACTTAGCTAGCTCTTTAGGGGATGCTGAAATGGTATTATGGTTGTTTTTCATTTTGCTGGAGAGTTAGTTACCTCTGACTCAAAAACTTATCTTTTGAGGATGCATCCAAGAGAATGTCACATTATAGAAAGCATTTGAGTTATGTTCAAGCTATAGAATTGGTGCTTGTTGGTAAGGTGCATCATCATCATCCTTTCTTGAGAAGGGTAAACTAGGGTGACAAGAGCCACTACTAAATTAAGGCTTATTTTTATTAATCCATTTCTTATAAATCTTTTGCCTATATGGAGATTCATTTACCAGTCCTTCCAAAGGGTTCCTCGAGTCATTTTGTCCCACCACATGGGATCTTCACCTTCTATAACCTCTGGGACTTCCTCCTCATTAGCATTCTCTGCTTCTGATTGGATAGCTTCTTCCAAGTCGATCTCATTATCTTCACCTTGACTTTCATTATCATCCTCTTCAGGCTCTATCTATGCCTTTCTAGGGACTCTGTAAGAGAAGAACATGCCCTTTGTTACATCTTTGGCTTCTCCTTCTATATCTACTTTTGCTTCTAATTTTGGCTTTGTTGTGGCCATATAACATGGAGAGCAATATATCCATGCTTCTATCTCACTATTAGAGGTAATTTTAGAAGTCATTACTGGTTTTTGGTAGGAAGAATTCACCCACATTGACAAGGACTTTGTCTTTTTTGGGAGTTGGCCTATAGTGCCCATTGTCAAGGACTATGCCTCTCTTTTCTTGGGAAAGATTTGTTTAACAACTTCTTCATCTGCTAATGTAGCCTCTGTAACTTTGTTGGAGGAGTCTATTAAGACTTCGATAAAGGCGGATCCATTACCATTTTGTGAGCCATACAACCTCACTACCACCTTGTTGGGTCCTCTACCCAAGGCCAGGGTTCCATTGAACGAATATGTCCATGCTCTTGCATCAAAAAGCCATGGTCTTTCCAGTAGCATAGGATATGAGGTCATGTAGGAATTTGGTTTCACCACCAGATAGGTTAACTAATAGTCTCTTCCTACCAAGGTTTTCTTCACATATTGGAGAATGTCTAAAGGTCTAATTTTGTTATAGTCTGCTAGTCTAATAAGTCAATATGTAGGTCACATACATAGTATTCCTAGATCCTTTATTGTTACATTTGTCATTATGTTCACTGATGAGCCACCATCAATCAATGCATCTGCAATAAAACATTCTTCAATCCAAATGCCAATCTCTGGGGTGTCAGGATCCAAGAAGGCGTTAGCCACATCTACTTCTTTAACTAGATATGGGGCATTATTGGATTTGGTGATAGTTGTGGGAGCAATATTTAGGCCCTATCTTCTTATTAGTATGCTCTTAAATTTCTTTTGGTAGCTGGGAGATAACATCAGCAAACAATTGTCAGAATGTTAGGTTTAGTTTAGAAGGTTCTAGGTCTTTGACCAAGTCATACTCTTTGATAGGATCCACATGCTTCTTTAGTCGGCTAGGGAATGGGGCAATACCCACTTTTATCTTTTCTCTTTCTTCAAACAGTGGTAACATTTGAACTTCTTCTATTACTATAGATACCTCTACATCGTTGATCTCTTGGATCTTTGGTCTTGCTTTTGTAACTATCTCTGTATCCTTCTGTGGCATTGGACTGCTTGTACTGTACTACTTTGTGGCTCTATGGGAAGCTTGAACTTCACATCTTTGGCAAGGGGAACGCCTCTTTTGGAACCATTGGTTCTCTTTTCTTGGCACGCATTATTGCAGCAACTTTGGCAACTTTTGATTCCACCAAGTTGGAGACAAGTTCTTGGGACTTATTCTGACTTTCAACACCACTAGCCTTCATAGAGGCTGACTGGGAAAATATTTGGTAGTGTGTCCTTCTCCTTTGCATCCACTACACAAGGGCTTGTAGTCCATGGACCTTCTAGGTTTTGGACAATTTGGTGACATATGCCCCTTTTCTTTGCATATGTAATAAATCACTTCTGATCAGCCATCACCAAACTATCTTCCTTTGTAACTTTGGGAAAGGAACCTCCTTGGGCCAAAATTAGGATCAAAATCTCTAGGTTTTGGGCCGATATCCTAGGATGTCATCTTAGATTCTAGTAGATTGAGTCTTACTTCTTTGTCTTTTTTCCTTCTATCATGGATCTCCTTCAGAGAGTAGATATCTTATGTATGATTCTTATGTAAATAATATGAATAGAAGGCTCTAGGAATAGTTGGTTTTTGAGTACATTTAGTGATGGCTAAATGTCTCGCTTTGATGACACTTTCCACACCATACATTCGATCACATCACATCTCTTCCACCTCCTACAATATTGGATATGCTAGTGGTATTTACATTCACTAGCTCTTTCTTGATGCTTGCAACTGAATTGGACAAATAGTCCTTCAAATTTTCTCCTCCTGGAGTACCACTGTAGGGTTTTGGAAAGTCTTTGTAATCACTGCATAGAGTGGTTGGGTTGGTCCTAAGCATCCTTTGTTCTGATTCTGATTCTAATTTAGAGCTCCTGTTGAGACTGTGAGTTGTTGATGGTTCCAGTTGTAGTAGAGTTCCGCTGTTGTTGTTGAGTTGCCATTGGGGAAACTATTTGAGGCCAGTATTATTATGGTTGAGAACCATCGTTTGAGGCACTTCTATCTCCGACCCCACTGTGGATTCGGTGCACTGTACTACGTCACTATTTGCATTTGAGGATTGGGGTAGGGAGGGAACAGTCTGTGGGACTGCATTTGATAGATATGCCATTCCTGGGGTGGGAGAAGTCAAGAACCCTCTTCTTGAGGTCATTGACATCCTTCCTTCCAATCCTTCATACAATCTTGCACCTTGCACTATAGCTTATAGGTTAACTAGGCTTCTTAGGTCCACAAACTTACAAACTCCTGGTTGTAGGTCTCTAAGAAAAACTCTCTTCTGGATGCCTTCATCTAAGTTATGGTTGGTCCATCTCTTTAGTATGGATTCCATTCTAGAGACATATGCTTTCACTCATTCTTCACAAGACGTCGGACTTAAGTTCATGAACTCTTCTCCCATCCACTCTTCAAAACCTTCATGCTTGAATTTGGTGAGGAAGGCCATCTTTTCATGTGCCAAAAGTTCTTGCTGCTTGTCTCTCATACCATTGAAATGCTGAACCTTTGAAAGTGGTAGAGAATATTGCCAACCAATGCTTTGGGGTTTTAGCATTATTGGCTATACACACTACCATGAACTCGACTACATGGAGATTA
This sequence comes from Lygodium microphyllum, assembly GCF_053477565.2. Lineage (NCBI taxonomy): Eukaryota > Viridiplantae > Streptophyta > Polypodiopsida > Schizaeales > Lygodiaceae > Lygodium > Lygodium microphyllum. Next base: position 87,772,846 of record NC_141142.1, on the reverse strand, counting down.
GGGTCTTCATTGTACTTTGCCTTAAAAATTAGTAATGGGACTACATTTGCTGGCCTGCCGCAAGGGTGTCAAATGAGGCTTCTGCTGCTAGTTGATTCTTAGCTTTGATTTTCATATTCTCTCTTCTTATGTACCTTTGAATTTATTATGGTGCTTGTCTCTTAATTATGTCATTTATTAGGGAGTTGGCTCTACCTGCTTTAGTCTTTGGAGGACTCTCTTTCCAATATTTTCTCTACTTTTTTCTTTTCAATGTCTCTAAATTCAACTTTCATCTCACTATACAGGGCAATATATTCAGTTCTAAAGGTATCAGCATTCATTTTACTGAGGATCACCATAGTGCCATTGTCCTGATAACACCAACTTCGAAGGGATTCAATAGCATAGGTTGTGAAGAACACTCTGTTCACTAGCTTCTAATGGATTTCCAATTAGACAAACAAAAGGTTGTCAATGCACTAAGCATCCCATATTTCTTGCTATTGGGCATCCATGAATAAATTTGAACTCTTTTTCTTTTTATTCTTGTGGACCTCTATTGACTATGACTCTTGAAGCTTTTTCAAAATCTCCCACGATGATGTTTGAAAATTATTCAATGAAGGCCAAATCTCCCATGGATGGTCATTCTCTATTTTTGCTTTACTCTTCAGTTTTGTGGGAAACAATTGGCTATTGTGATACAACTTTTTGTAGCTTCAGAAGACAGTGGGATTAGTTTGTCACATAGAGCTTGCATCAGGATAGTGACATGTTTCCACCATTGAGGAATGCACTTCTTATAAAAAGTGGCTTTGGCAATGAAGATATCTAATTCTTCAATAATATTTGGAATTCTACAATCTTCCATTGCTTTTCTTCCTCTACAACAATGCCAATTCTTCCATTTTCAACCTCTATTGGTGTTTGTTGATAGCAGTTTTCCTCAGTTGTGCACAAAAACATGGGACTCTAAGAGAAATTCCAAGAAAACAGAAAAAATACTGTAAGAAATTCTATCTTGTCACACCAACAAGCATGCTCTTCATACTTTAATCAACCATAAGAAGAAAATAGACACCAATCTTTACAAATCTTCACGCAACATCATATAGCGATGGTGCGCAAATCAGATGCTATATGCACGCGTAGTGAACGTCGGAAGGTTCCAAAGAACAAAGAACTCTACTAAAACTCATAAAGTAAGAAGAAGGTTTTGCATGACATGAGACAAAAAGACCAATTGGGTACAATCTTCCCCCATGCCTTGTGTGAGTGCTCCACAAGGCATGTATTTATAAATTCATTACTCTCCAAGCTCAAAAAATAGCCCAATTTACAATTAGCATACTTTGGCTTTTGTGTTTACTTTTAGCCAAATAAAGAATAAAGCAGTTGGGCATCCCAAAAATAAGAGTGCCTAAATGTTTGTCAAGCGCTTTTATAAATAAGAGTGCCTAAATAAATATTAGCGCTACACCTTTAATGATAAGGTGTACGCCCATCAAAAATAATAATTCCTTCTAGATAATCTGAATACATACCATCGCCCAATGCTTCCCAATATCACCGTTGCCTGCTCTACACATCAATTGAAGCATTCACAATTGTTAAAAAATAATAAAATTAAACCAACAAAAGTGAATACCTAGCAGTCTTTAGCTACAAAATAAATAAATAGGTTAGAACTCTATCCTAACCTTAATTTAATATGAGTGCACTCTAAACTCATAAACGTCCATTAATTTAAATATGTATTTTGTAGAATCACATGCTGTGGAATCACCCACGTGTACATTAAATTAACATGACGCCCGAAAAGGATATGCATCCTCGTCAACTTCTCGCACAAGGAATCACCTTGTGTATGAGCCCCGGTAAATGAATATAGTTTTACGAAATCCACCGCAAAACCCCACAGAATCCACCGTGGAATATGCCTCCTGGCATCAAGTGAATCTCCCATGAATTTATTACAACAATTCTTCAACATATTCTTCATATCCTTCATAGCAACCATTTAAGAATTTACAAAACACAAAGGAATGATACCTTTGAATGGAATTTGTCACATAGTATTTATATCTCATAATCTTTGAGAGTCTCTCTCTCTCTCTCTCTCTCTCTCTCTCTCTCTCTTTGTCTCTCTGTCTCTGTCTCTCTCTCTCTCATATGCACACACACACACACACAAATACTAGTAGTTCTCTCTCCTTAATTGCTTTACATCACTACATTAAGTTTATGTGATTATTTTTTATAATATTATCACAAATGTTAGTGGTTGAATTACACATGCACAAGCAATATCACACTCCATATACTATGACTATGACCACGACTACAACTAGGACCACGACCACGACCATGATCACGATCGCGACTACGACCACGACTACGACTACGACTATGACCACGACCACGACCATGACTACGACTATGACTATGACGATGACCACAACTACGACCACGACCATGACCACAACTATGACCATGACCACGACCACAACTACGACTATGACTACGACTACGACTACGGCGATGACAATGACCATGACCACGACCACGACCACTACCACTACCACTACCACTATAATAAACAAGAAAAGAAGAAAAAGCAACAACAACTACTACTACTACTGCTACTGCTGCTGTTGCTACTGTTGTTGCTATTGCTACTACAATAACAAAAAACAAGAAAACTAAACAACAATAAACAAGAAAAGAAAAGAAAAAAAACTACTACTACTACAACAACAACAAAAAAGAAAATAACAACCTCTCCCTCCTTCTCTCTCTCCCTCCCTCTCCCTCTCTTTCCCTATTATGTTTAATATTCTCTCTCTCTCTCTCTCTCTCTCTCTCTCTCTCTCTCTCTCTCTCTCTCGTTCTTTCTTTCCTTTTCTCTCTTCCTCTCCCTATCTCATTTTCTCTCCCTCCATCACTCTCTCCCTCTCTTTCACTCTTTCCTTATTATGTTTATTTTTTTTTCTTTTCCTCTCCCTCTCTCTTTCCCTATTATGTTTAATGTTTCTCTCTCTTTCCTCTCCCTCCCTCTCCCTCTCCCTCTCCCTCTTTCCCTATTATGTTTAATGTTTTTTCTCTCTCCTCTCCCTCTCTTATTTCCTTTTCTCTCTTCCTCTCCCTCTCTTATTTCCTCTCCCTCCCTCTCCCTCTCCCTCTCTTTCTTTCTTTCCTATTATGTTTAATGTTTTTTCTCTCTTCCTCTCCCTCTCTCTTTCCCTATTATGTTTAATGTCTCCCTCCCTCTCCCTCTCCCTCCCTCACCCTCACCCTCACTCTGTCTTTCTCTCTTTCCCTATTATGTTTAACGTTTTTTCTCTCTCCTCTCCCTCTCTCATTTCCTTTTCTCTCTTCCTCTCCCTCTCTCATTTCCTCTCCCTCTATTTCTTTCTTTCCCTATTATGTTTAATGTTTTTTCCTTCCTCTCCCTCTCTCATTTCCTCTCCCTCCCTCACCCTCATCCTCTCTTTCTCTCTTTCCCTATTATGTTTAATGTTTTTTCTCTCTTCCTCTCCCTCTCTCTTTCCCTATTATGTTGAATGTTTCCCTCTCTTTCCTCACCCTCCCTCTCCCTCTTCCTCTCCCTCTCTCATTTCCTCTCCCTCTCCCTCTCTTTCTCTCTTTCCCTATTATGTTTAATGTTTTTTATCTCTCCTCTCCCTCTCTTACCTATTATGTTTAATGTTTTTTCTCTCGCCTCTCTCTCTCATTTCCTCTTCCTCCCTCACCCTCACCCTCTCTTTCTCTCTTTCCCTATTATGTTTAATATTTTTTCTCTCTCCTCTTCCTCTCTCATTTCCTTTTCTCTCTTCCTCTCCCTGTCTCATTTCCTCTCCCTCCCTCTTTCTCTCCCTTTCTTTCTCTCTTTCCCTATTATGTTTAATGTTTTTTCTCTCTTCCTCTCTTCCTCTCTTTCTCTCATTTCCTCTACCTCCCTTACCCTCTCCCTCTCTTTCTCTCTTTCCCTATTATGTTTAATGTTTTTCCTCTCTTCCTCTCCCTCTCTCATTTCCTCTCCCTCCCTCTCCCTCTCCCTCTCTTTCTCCCTTTTTCTATTATGTTTAATTTTTTTCCCTATTATATTTAATATTTTTTCTCTCTTCCTCTCCCTCTCTCATTTCCTCTCCCTCCCTCTGGTGCGCAGATCGGACGCAGGTAGCTCACGTAGTGAATTCCCAAAGGTCCCCAAGAACAAAGTACTCTACTTTTTAGCACAAAAACCCATGTAAAAGCAAGCACGACATGAGACAAGAGACAAATTGGGTTCAATCTCCCCCATGCCTTGTGTGAGCGCTTCACAAAGCATGTATTTAATGTATATTTCCAATCTTTATGCTCAAAAATAGCCCAATTACAAAAATATGACAAGCTTTTAGCTTTTGAGTTTGCTTTCTACCAAAAATATGAAAATAAAGCTAATGGACGGTGCCCATGGTGTCTGGCACGCCCAATCTCAATGTCCAAATAGAAATAACATATCCAGGCGCATAAGCGCATACAAAATAATAATAAATAATCGATGTCTCTATGGACATAACAAAATATAGGCGTGGCGCCTTTCAAAATATAGTCCAAAGGTCGAAAACCCGCTAGACTCCAATGCTTTCCTCCGCCACTGCTGCTATCTCTACACATCAACTGAAGCATTCACAATCGTTAGTAAAATAACACAATTAAACCGACAAAAGTGAATACCTAGCAGTCTTCAGCTACATAAATAAATCAACTGGTTAGAAATAAATCCTAACCTTAATTTATTACGAGTGCGCACTCTAAACTCATAAACGTTTATTAATTTAATATGCATTTTGCGGAATCACCCGCTATGGAATCACCCATGTACACACTAAATTAATGAAACGCCCGAAAAGGACAGGTGTCCCCATCAACTTCTCGCACAAAGAATCCTCTTTGCGTATGAGCCCCGGTCATCTAAGTTTACAGAATCCACCGTAAAACCTCACGGAATCCACCGTGGAATATGCCTCCTGGCATCATACCCCCGGGGTGGGATAGCAATTGACCTCAATTGCTATTAGCTCAATGTGGAGCTAACAGAGTGGGGAAAGCATTTAAGTCTCTAGCGTGCATCCATTGTGCTTCCTCTACAGGATGGTTCTTAAATTTGACTAGATATCTAGAATACCTTCGGCCAGTTCTAGTGGTCATGTAGTCAGTGTCTATAATGGCTTCTGGTTCAAGTATTTCAGTTTCTTCTTCTAGTAAAGGTGGGTTTTCATAGACAGGGTGGATAGGTAATTGTCCTCTAAATGGTCTCAATAAACTAATATGAAAGGTATTATGAATTTTCCAATGAGATGGCAGTTCTAACTTGAATGCATTGTCATTAATCTTATGAATGATTCTAAATGGTCCGTAGAATCTAGGGGCTAATTTGACAATTGGATGTCGATCTACACTTTGCAGTCTAGGCTTTTCTATTCTAAGCCAAACATAATCATCAACTTTGAAATTCATGGCTTGTCTTTTCTTGTTGGCTTGTTTGGTATATGATTGTTGGGCTTTAGCAATCATATCCTTTACTTCATCAAAAATAGTGTTATGCATAACAGCAATATCATCGGCACTTTGTATTCTATTAGACAAAGATGCAACAGGTGTAGATAATCTATGTCCATAAATAACTTCAAAAGGTGCTTTCTTTGTAGATGTGTGCGGTGTATTGTTATATGCAAATTGTAATAAATGTAAATGAGTATCCCATGTCTGAGGTTTAGAGATAGTGTATGCACGTAAAAGATCTAAAATAGTGCTATTTGTGGCTTCTGTTTGTCCATTTGTTTCTGGATGAAATGCAGATGAAAAATCAATCTTTGTGCCTAGATTTGCAAACAGTGTAATCCAGAAATTATTACAAAATCTAGAATCTCTATCTGAAATAATCACTTTCGGCAATCCATGGTTAGTAAAAACAGTTTTCAAAAATAACTGTGCTGTTTGTGATGCTCTTAAAGTTTTCTTACATGCAATGAAATATGCTTGCTTACTAAATCTATCTACAATTGTCCAAATCATGTCATGGTTAGATTTAGTATTTGGTAAGCCAGTAATGAAATCCATAGATATATGTTCCCAAGGTTTAGATGGAATAGATAAAGGCATTAATAACCCATACTGTTTACCATGATGTCTTTTTATTCTTTGACAAATCAGACATTCAGAAACAAAATTAGATACATCTGCATCCATATGCGGCCAATAAAAATCTTCAGTTAACATGCGTAATGTAGAAATGATACCTCTATGACCTTGATATGGGGGACAATGAATTTCATTCAAAACAAAAGATCGGAATGGAATAGTAATACACAGTCTCTTTTCAAAGAACATAAATCCATCATTATATGACAATGAATCAACAGGAATGAAATTATTTTGAACTAATTTTTGCCAATCAGAATGAAAAGTAATATCCTGGTGATATGTGTCTTTCATAGCAATCAAAGAATCAAAAGATATGATAGAAATGTTATGAATTGCAGGTCTTCTACTTAATGCATCGGCAACTACATTTTCTTTTCCAGGTTGGTATTGAATGATAGGATGGAAACTTTGAATGAATGAAGCCCATTTGATATGACGGTCAGAAATTTGGGGTTGGCTAAGTAGATGTCTAATGCTTTGCTGGTCGGTCTTTATCATGAATTCTGAACCCATTAAATAATGCTTCCATTGTTTTAATGCTTGGACAACTGCTAAGAGTTCCTTGTCATAAGTGGAATATTTAAGCTCAGAGGGTTTCAGCTTAGAACTAGAATATGCTATTGGATGGTTGTCTTGCATAAGCACAGCTCCTATTCCTGATCCGCTAGCATCAGTCACAACTAGAAAGAATGGTCTGTTAAAGTCAGGTAATTGTAGAACAGGGGCGTTGGTCAATGCACGTTTGAGTAAGTCAAAGGATTTCTGCTGATTTTCAGTCCATTGATAAACAATACCTTTCTTAAGAAGTTTGGTCAGTGGTAAAGCAAGTAATGAGAAATTACGTACAAACTTCCTATAGAAACTAGCAAGACCAAGGAATGAGCGTAATTCATGTACATTTTTAGGAATAGGCCAAATCAATATTGCATCAATTTTCTTAGGATCAACTTTTATTCCTTCTTCTGATACAATATGACCTAGATATTCTATTTCTGTCTTAAAGAATTCACTCTTGTCAGGATTTGCAAACAATTGATTTTCTTTCAGTAATTGAAAAACTAATGATAAATGCTCATAATGCTCTTTTTCACTTTGACTGAATACTAAAATATCATCAAAGAAAACAATCACACAATACTGATATTTTAGAAAAATACGGTTCATCATTCTACTGAAAGTGGCAGGTGCATTAGTTAATCCAAATGGCATAACTAAGAATTCGTAATGGCCAAACTGTGTCCTGAATGCAGTCTTAAATATGTCGGATCTATCTAACCTCACCTGATGATATCCAGATTTAAGGTCAATTTTACTAAATATAGAAGATCCTTGCAGTTTGTCCATAAGGTCATCAACTCTAGGTATAGGATACCTATTCTTTACAGTGATCTTGTTTAATGCTCGGTAGTCAATACACATCCGATAAGTATTATTCTTTTTCTTGACTAGGAGCACAGGTGCACCGAATGGAGAACTGCTAGGTCGAATTAAGCCTCTATTTAGTAATTCTTCTACTTGACTCTGGATTTCTTTTTGCTCTATTTGATTGTGCCTATACGGGGCTTTGCAAGGTGGTTGTGTGCCAGGTATTAGGTCAATTTTATGGTCTTCTGGACGTGATGGAGGTAAACCTGGTGGTAGGTCTTCTGCAAAACAGTCCTTAAAATATGCAAGAAATTCCTTATGCCTAGGGTGCATATGATTTTCTTTTGCGTGCAATTCATTCACCCAAATGAGATATGATTTAGTATTCTTGCGTAGTGCACGTTTTGCTTGAGTATGCGAAAGCAGTGGAAACATATGAGATGCATGCATACCAAATAATGTAATAGATTTTCCTTGAAAATTAATATTCATTGTGTGTGTGGAATAATCTATATTGGGATTATGTTGGTGTCTCCATGGCATTCCTAGAATAATGTCGCTAGATTGTAATGGGACAACTAAGAAATTTCTTCTTTCAATATATGGACCAATTTGAATTTCTAAATCTTGAACTTCTTGTGTGCCATTGTACCTAGTGCCTAAAAATGCAGCTTTTATGCGATAGTGCGTAGGTACAGTATGCAATTTCAATTCCTTTACCAATTTTGCTAAAATAAAGTCATGGGTACTACCGTCATCATGTAATATAATTCTTTCTTTTCCATGCACCATACATTTCATAGTCAACAATGAATGTAAAGTAGGCATACCTGGTAGAGTGTCGGAAGTAGTAGTAGGATCATCTTCTTCTTCAGTGAAATCCGGCATATCCTCATGCTCTTCTTCGTCCATAGCTCCAAGGTAGTTGATATGTGCTGATGGCTTCTTTGAATGACAATTTGCTGCGAGATGGCTTGGCTAGTGACACTTGTAGCATACGATGGGCTTGGCTTTGGTCACATTATTTGCAATGGCTGGGAGTCTGGGTATATTTGGATTTGCTTGTTGGATAGGCTTAGGATTTGGATTGACAGTGGATGGTAATGCAGGTGGTTTAGGCCAATTCTTGCGGAAAGATGGTGATGAAAAACGACCTGGATTAAACCTTCTGAAATTTGAATTGAATTGTTTAGATCCATAATTACCGTTTGCTTGGAATGACTGTGGTCGTCGATCTCTTCCACGTAACTTATCTTCAGTGTCGTGAGCTAAGGAGATAGCATCTTCAAGGGTAGCAGGCTTGAACATGTTCACTTCAGCGTAGTAATGTCCAAGAAGTCCAGACATGTACTTCCGCTTATGTGTCGTCTCTGGTACGTCTTCAAGCATGCGTAGCTGTAGGAGTGCATTCCAAAAACGCTCTGTATACTGTGGAATAGGCTCACGATCGCGTTGTTGAAGTAAATCCCATTGCTTGATTGCCTTCTCATGAAATTGCGGTGGTAGGAAATTTTGCATGAATTTCTTCTTGAAATCTTCCCATGTAGCAGGACATTCTATACTCTTGCGGACAACAGTCCACCAAAGTGATGCTCTATCTATCAGATGATTAGTAACACACTTGATTTTATCTTTCTCAGGATAAGTTTCCTCATGGAAATAGTCATCAAACTGGCTAATGAATGATAAAACAGTCTTTCCTTCTCTTATGCCATTGAAAGTGCGAAACTTGAAACTTCGTTTACTTATCTTGGATTCCTTGCGAATGGTTTGTGCTTCAAGAGTGGCGTCGATGGTACGGCGAATCAGATCTTCAGCTTGAGGTTCTTCTTTGTCAGTGGACGCTCCTTGTAGCTTTGTCAATTGCGCTTGCAAGGCTTGCCTAGCTCTTCGCTCTTCTTCCAATTGCAGCATGATAAGGTCCAGCTTTTGCTCCATGGTAGGCTCGGGTAGATCGTCTTCAGCCATAGGATCATCCATATGTGGGGTAGTCATCCTGTAAAACTCAACAAACCTTTCTCACTCAAAATCAGTTAGCGGGATGAGCGTAGCTCAAATTTGGGGTTACAAGGCTATGTATTTTTGGGTATTTTCTTCTTCAATTTTCAGAAATTCTGAAATATTTCTGTTTCCGTTTGCTGAAAGTACTTCAACGAACTTGTAGATAGGTAAAACAGCTTGCTGTGAACAACTTTCCAGTTCTGAGTTTTTGCAAACGAACAAGTCTTCTAGGAGTTTCGAGCGTTAGTCAGTTCTGATTTAGTCTGACTTGCAGAGTTGCAGACTTAACAGACTTGCAGGGTTGTTGACTTGCTGGACTTAGCCGATTTGCAGGACTTGCAGGACTTGATTAGAGTCGACTTGCGAAACTTGACTTCTGGAGCGCGAGACCCGGAGTATTTTGACTTCTCTGTCCTGTAGAACTTGCAGAGTATAGAAGGACTTAAGCTTAATAAATTAAGCTTAAGCTTAATAAGCTTAAACAGGCCGCCGTTTTCTGATCGTGAGGGGGGGGGCCGTTTTTGACAGCGCGAAATTTTCGGAGCTCCTCTTCTTCACCACGATGAGGATTTTGAAGCAAATAAGCTTCTCTAATACCCTTAAGCTTTATAATTAAGCTTTTGATTAATAGGATTAAGAGTTTTTCTCACAATTTCTTCACGACTTGTATGTGAGGATGTAGGAGTGGTCCTCCGCCGACAGAGAGTGGTCCTTCGCGATCTGACAGTGGAAATAGGGGTTCTTGATCGCCAGAAGTCTGCCTGTATCGACGGTTCGCGACGAGATTGACTGTAGAGGCCGTTTGTTCCTGGAGCTCCGCCTTCGCCCGAGATTGGTAGCGATTGGAAGCCCTTGATCTCTGCTCCGCTCTGATACCACTGGTGCGCAGATCGGACGCAGGTAGCTCACGTAGTGAATTCCCAAAGGTCCCCAAGAACAAAGTACTCTACTTTTTAGCACAAAAACCCATGTAAAAGCAAGCACGACATGAGACAAGAGACAAATTGGGTTCAATCTCCCCCATGCCTTGTGTAAGCGCTTCACAAAGCATGTATTTAATGTATGTTTCCAATCTTTATGCTCAAAAATAGCCCAATTACAAAAATATGACAAGCTTTTAGCTTTTGAGTTTGCTTTCTACCAAAAATATGAAAATAAAGCTAATGGACGGTGCCCATGGTGTCTGGCACGCCCAATCTCAATGTCCAAATAGAAATAACATATCCAGGCGCATAAGCGCATACAAAATAATAATAAATAATCGATGTCTCTATGGACATAACAAAATATAGGCGTGGCGCCTTTCAAAATATAGTCCAAAGGTCGAAAACCCGCTAGACTCCAATGCTTTCCTCCGCCACTGCTGCTATCTCTACACATCAACTGAAGCATTCACAATCGTTAGTAAAATAACACAATTAAACCGACAAAAGTGAATACCTAGCAGTCTTCAGCTACATAAATAAATCAACTGGTTAGAAATAAATCCTAACCTTAATTTATTACGAGTGCGCACTCTAAACTCATAAACGTTTATTAATTTAATATGCATTTTGCGGAATCACCCGCTATGGAATCACCCATGTACACACTAAATTAATGAAACGCCCGAAAAGGACAGGCGTCCCCATCAACTTCTCGCACAAAGAATCCTCTTTGCGTATGAGCCCCGGTCATCTAAGTTTACGGAATCCACCGTAAAACCTCACGGAATCCACCGTGGAATATGCCTCCTGGCATCATCCTCTCCCTCTCCCTCTCTTTTTCTCTTTCCCTATTATGTTTAATGCTTCCCTCTCTTTCCTCTCCCTCCCTCTCTCATTTCCTCTTCCTCCCTCTCCCTCTCCCTCTCTTTCTCTCTCATTTCCTCTCCCTCTCTCAATATACATGAATTTTAACAAAAATAAGTAAAAGAGAAAGAGAAAACACAAAAACAAAGCAAGAAGGAACAATGCACTCACAGTAAAGGCTTGAAGAAGGGTTTGGCCGCCTCTCTTCACCCTCCATACACTTCCTCCTCTTCTTCGTGAACGGTGGCGGCAGTGGCGATGAGAAGCTTTCCTTCTCCCTCTTTTTCTCTTTCTCTCCCTCTCCCTCTCAAATGCAAGATGTTCGCTCTCCCTTTCGCCCTCTCTTTCGTATATGCACGCAAAATAACGCACTCAGGTTTCGTCCCACTTTTTTTTCTTCTGAGTACCGTCACTATTTGCGTCGCAAAATGCGACGCTAATAGCGACACAAATAGTGACGCCGCTATTTTGCGTCGGAAATCACCAACTCTATACCTCCATATCCTTGTAGTGAGAGAGGGGGGTGAATGTGTAAGTGTAATTGTATCTGATTTTGCTCATGTGTGCACAATTGAAGTACCAATACATCATGATATAATTATAACATATAAGCAAATAATTGAGAGCATCCTAGTCGTGGTTGTAGTAGTAGTAGTGGTTTTCTTGTTTGTTGTTGTTGTAGTAGTAGTAATGGTTTTTTTTATTTTCTTATTTATTGTTGTCTAGTTTTCTTATTTTTTGTTGTTGTTGTAGTAGTGGTAGTAATAGTAGTTTTTTTTTCTTTTCTTGGTGGTGGTGGTAGTAGTAGTAGTAGTAGTAGTAGTAGTAGTAGTAGTAGTAGTAGTAGTAGTAGTAGTAGTAGTAGTAGTAGTAGTAGTAGTAGTAGTAGTAGTAGTAGTAGTAGTAGTAGTAGTAGTAGTAGTAGTAGTAGTAGTAGTAGTAGTAGTAGTAGTAGTAGTAGTAGTAGTAGTAGTAGTAGTAGTAGTAGTAGTAGTAGTAGTAGTAGTAGTAGTAGTAGTAGTAGTAGTAGTAGTAGTAGTAGTAGTAGTAGTAGTAGTAGTAGTAGTAGTAGTAGTAGTAGAAGAAGAGAGAGATATATATGTTTTATTAAAGAAAACGAGAGAGGGGGAGAAAGAGAAAAAAGAAGAAGGAACGAGAGAGAGGGAATAAGCATACAACATAATAAAGAAAGAGAAAAAGAGAGAGAGATGGAAGGAGAGGAGATAATAAATGGATTTTTAAAAAAAGAGAGAGTGGTAGCAAGGTTCGGTGAGGTCCGATGTGCAATACCACGAGACAGGAAACACTCCAACATACGTTAATTTGTGGGTGGGTGGGTTGAGACTTTACATACGTTAATTTTTGCTGAGTTACAAGAGAAGAAATCTCTTCTCAAACAATTTAAGAAAGAAAAAAAAAATGATAACAAAAACAAATTGTTTGTCGTAACGTAGACAAAATGGAAAACGATGAAGGTCTTGATGTTCAAGATTGCGAGGCGTATCTTAATCAATGTGTCCTATGTCCTTGCTCTCAATGCAAGCTGGTAATTCGGCGAAAATGTTGATTCTCTATAGAACATGTACGATGATTTGGCGAGTTTTAATTTGAGATCATTGATCAGGCGATCTTGGATTTTCAACAAACAGTAAGAAAAGTTAATATCAATCATGCATTGTACTCGCAAGCTAATTGAATACCATATACAAAAAGATTGGGTGTGGTTGGCAAATTTTCTATCCAGGGAGGTGACGTCTCATCCCAAGAAGGAGTGTACCCTTTGCGGCCAATTAGAAGAGTTCGTGGGCGTGCAATAGATGGAGTGCCTTAGCCAATCCACTACTTGGAAGGTACTACCCAATCTATACCATCAATACGAGAGGAGACAAACAGCATTCGAGACTTACCTATAATCTTGGAGCCTGAGATGGAGGCAATGATCGATGCATTGATTCCCATGGATGTCGAGACTTCTGATCCGCTTAGAGAGGAAGCATCCATACCATTATATGATGGGTGCCGAGTATCTCGCCTGAAGATACTGCTTGCACTTCTAAGTGTACAAGCAAAATACGGGTGGAATGATGCGAGTGTGACCGAGTTGATTCCTTGTACGTATGCTTCGTTGATTTTTTTTCGATACTATCATTAAAAATATTTGTGCTTTTTCAAGGTGTTTTATGATTTTTTTGAGATTACTGAAGTATTATATATTACCACTTGCAAATACCATGCATGAGTCTCGTGATGATGCATGACATGTTTTACAAAAGCTTGGCATGGACTACAGCAGCATCCATGCATGTATCAACGATTGCACACTGTTTCGAGGAGAATACGAGACTATGGAGACATGCCCAAAGTGTGGTTCTCACACGTATCGATAGGACTTGCAAGGGCAAACCATCCCTCAAAAGATTCTTAGACACTTTTCGCTTATCCCCCGCATAAACCACATGTTTCGTACGTCCGACATGGCGAGCTTGATAATGTGGCATGCACAGAATAGGTCCACAGATGGAGTTCAATGGATATCAGTGGATTCATGCGCATGGAGCCACATTGACTTTACCTTCCCAGACTTTGCTCGAGAGCCAAGGAATATTCGGCTCGGCCTTGCAATGGATGGCGTGAACCCATTTGGTATGCGCTCAACTTCTTACAGTGTGTGGCCTATAGTCCTTGTCAACTACAATATCCCTCCATGGCTTTCTATAAAGAAAGGACATCTCATCCTTAGCTTACTCATCCCCGACCGCTACAAAGTCAAAAATATGGACGTGTATCTTCGTCCATTAGTCGATGAGCTTAAGATTTTGTGGGAGAAGGGGGTCACTGCGTGCAAGATATGAGCAAGCATGATGGTCAACGGTCCGCCAATATTCAAGCCATTCTCATGTGGATGATGTATGACTTTCTCGGATTCGGAGAGTGCTCAGGTAAATAGGCTTCCTTTCTCATTGCTAATATCTATCATAGCTAGTTCAAGTTTGTATTCACTGGATAGAGGTGTTGGGACATGTCTGGTTACCTCAGGTTATCATGCATGTCCATTGTGCGGGCCACAGCTAGACTCCTGAAGGTCACAAACCATGAAGAAGATGGTATATCAAGGACACGCCGCTTTCTTGCCAGAGGGTCATGAACTCAGGGAAGGTTTTCTTGGACGACCTCCAACACATACGAATACCCAAAGCTGGCACGAGCTGAAAATGGTCCATGCGGAGTCACATCCAAACGGAATGCGACGGTTCTCAGTTTTCTACAAGTTGCCATATTTGACCTACTTACAGATCAACCACTTGTTGGATCCCATGCATATTTTCAAGAATGTGGGTAGCTTGCTATGGGACCACATCACAGGAAAGAGAGACATTATAGGGCTACAAATGGATTTGAAGGAGGTAGGCAAGATGGAGGCGCTTTGGCCGTAGTCGAGTGCTGATGGTCGCGTGCAGCTACCTCATGCTCCTTGGGTTTTGTCCATTAAAGAAGAGCGCATTGTGAAGCGAATAGTCAAGTCTATCCGCACTCCGACGGGTATGATGCGTTCTCTCAGGTCTGCATTTTCTAAAGATGACCAATTATCAGGGCTAAAATCCCATGATTGGCATAAGATATGTTAGGTTTGTACTATGAATAGATTGTAAGTGGCTTGCGTATTTTGCTATTTGGAGTGTAGTCATTGTTCATAATGCTTTTTCATTTGTGGCAGTTTGTCTACCGATCGTGATCACAGGATGCCTTACTTCAGAAATACGCGGGGCCATTTACAGGTTGTCGACTTTAGTGCAATGGATCTCACAGAAGGAGATGAAGACGTCCTCTATTGAATCCACGAGGCAGGGAGCAGTGGAGACGGTCTGTCTCTTTGAGAAATACTTGCCTACCAGCATGCTCACGATACAAATCCACCTTCTTGTGCATCTTGTAGATGAAGTGGAGATTGATGGACCTGTCCATACGCAATGGATGTTCTTCTTGGAGCGCTTCATGAAAACCCTGAAAGGCTTTGTGCGACAACGAGCTCGGCCAGAAGGTAGCATGGCTGAAGGTTGTTTGGTGTCTGAGGCGCTAGTGCATATTTCACAATGGCTACCAACGGTGGATCTAAACAACAGTATGCTATGGTCACTGAAGGACGATGATAGACTGACCGGAGATATAGTGGTTGAAAATGGGATAGAAAAAAGAATGGATGCTACAATGGAGGAGAAAGTGAACCGCTTTTGTATGTTGCACCATGCCTCTATGGAGACGTGGCTTGCCAGATACCAGAAAGCTAGGCAAGATCGAGAGGAAGCACCATTTGAATTTCGACGTAGTACGTGCCATCGACCGATTCAATATCTCGAGGGCATAGAGAAGATACCGTGATTTATGTCAACATGATGGTTGCATGGAGCTTTGATCGTAGCATCTCGCGAAGGGGCGGAGGTCTCAACCGAGGAGTGGGAATTCTCGAGGGGATGTAGTCTAAAGGTGATGACGTGTTTAGGATTTATCATATCTATATTTTATATGTGATAACTAATTCAATGTTTCAATGTATAGTATAAAATATATAGTACAACGTGGTCACACGAATGACATTTTTGCGTGGAGCGTATTGAAAAAATGCGCTCCAAATGGACTGTGGTATCATGGCAAGGTTCGAGCAATAGAGCCGACGACGAGCAACGGATCCAAACACAGTTATAGATGAGATGGAGTATTTTGGGAACTTGCAAAGTATTGTTACAGTGGATTACCGTAGCTTCTCCATGATACTATTCGATGTGCAGTGGTTCAAAGTGGTACTTGAAGGAGCTGGAGCAATAGCTCAACGAGGTCCATTTGGATTTCTCGAAATAGATTCTGAAAAAAATGGACGGATTTACGCAACACCTTTGTGTTGCCGGCCCATTGTGAATAGGTGCATTAACTCATTTGTTTGTTAATTGTATTACGACATGGTATATGTCACAATAGTTAAATCTCTCTTGTACGTGTTTGTGAATAGGTAATCTTCTATCCAAATCCCCAACAACCTCGATGGTGGTATGTTATACCTTTAGCTCCCCAAAGTGCGAGAGTATATGATCAAAGCGATGTTCCGAGCATAGATGAGGACAATATGCAAATAGAGGTGTTAATATTGCAAGGGATGGAGGCTACCGAAAGCTTGGAGCATGTAGAGGAGCTAGCATCGGCTAACAATGATAGAAATATAGGAGTCCAAGAATTCTTTGAGAACGAGATGGACTCATCCTTTTGTGGTGACATGTCTATCGACCTTCTAGTTTATGCCCTGTTGTGTCAGAAGATTGACATGGGACCATAGGATACTTCATACTTGGAGCATCCACTTACTCAATTCATTGACTAATCGCTTATAAGGGTACATAAGATATGCATTTTAAATAAGATCATTTTTTTAAGATTTATATTACTGCTCTTTGTATGATTTAAATTGATTATGCTAACATCATTTTTTATCTGTGTAGGTGACCTTTGTGGATACTTAGATCATCAGGATGAGTCAAGGGATGAGTGATGAGGAGTTGCAGGATATCTTCATGTGCATGTGTCCATATCAGATGGCAAGATTTAGAGACATGGCGAACTAAGAGTTGCCTCAGACATCGCCAGGCCGCTCGGTGTGATCAGATACTTTAGCTTCGAGCAGACGAGGTCGACGCTCCAGACTTAGGCCAGACGAAGGGAGTGCTTCGGGATCAGGGTGATGCTACAGAGATACGGATGCAGTGAGCCCGCGGTCGGCTCGGGATACAGGTGCTACTCCTCCTCGCTCTTGTGGCGATTCTAAAGAGCGTGGCTCAGGTGGTTGTTGTGGAGGCACGGATGTGGTGTCTCCGTCTCATTGTTCTGCTGAAGTTGCGTCACCTCCGGGATTTGTCACACCTGTGGGAACGTCTACTCCAGTCACTCCAGCTTTTGATCAGCCGTCCATAGGTGGCATCCCTATGGGTGCTACTCTGATAGATACTACCCCAGTCGGTACAGGGGTCTCCTGGATATACCCAAGAGCATGGTCGTAGGTGGGAGAGGACCTATCTTAAGCATACTCCAGAGGGGTATGCCTACCTTGTAGATGATAGGTCAGGAGCCATCATCATGAATGATGAGGGGAGGAGGGCGATGGCTCGCATGAGAGAGTTGTGCCAACAAGTTTTTCGGCACAATGTCTTGGATCATTGAAAAAAAATACCGGAGGGGAGCAAGGACTACATAGTAGCATCCTTGCATGAGTTTCTGGTACTAGCCACAACAGATAGGTTTTCTACAGGTTGGATGATGGAGTGCATGCGTGCATATATGTCACATGGACGATCGGACGCACGCAAGGCACTCAAGAGTGGGACTGCAAAGCCCGAGTGGCTAGATGCGGACGACCGGCACTACTGATGGAGGAGGCTATAGATTCTCTAGGACGTTGGAGTCAATAGTGTGAGGTGGAGAGGGCACGACTAGAGGCCGGAGTGGTCCATCATCTTGGGATGGCGGCACAGGACATATCTGGAGGACTTTGTAAGGTTTTCTTTTGTTTTGCTTGCTTGTTTTTTGACAATATCCTTTGTACTGACAATCGTGTTTCTAACAGTTAGTATTTTGTTTCCTTTGCAGCACTCCATTACAAATCGTGATCTGACCGGCCTTGAGACTCGATATGCAGAGAGCCACGGTCTCACTGCATTGATTGACCGATTGTATGGATGTGGCGGCCCTATAAGTCACTCATCTTTCTTGTCCGTAGTTACCATGTTTAATTAGAATGCATTATCGTATGGTGGACTGATGTATAGTTGTTTCTTTTTTTGCAAAGTCCATTCGATGCTCCTTTGCGGCGGGATGAGCTTTCAGATGGCGAGGATCTATAGCTCGTCCCCCTTGGATCCCTGGAGCTCACACACCCTTCTTTTTTGGTCACGTGATCCGTGTAGACATTTTCTATGTAGTAGTGATATCTTGCCATGATTGTACTAGTCGCTTTCATTATGCGATCATATATTTATTTCATGTATCAGTGTTATGATTTAAGTACACTTTGTCTTTATTTACACGAGCATTGTACACAGGCTGCCCTGCCATAAAAAATTTTCCCCCTGTTATCGTCGCTATTAGCGTCGCAAATTTACCTGCACGTGTCGTTATTGGCATCCTTATTAACGTCGCAAAGCGTCATTATCAGCGTCGTTATCTGCATCGGTATCAGCGCCGATTGTTCTATGGCATTGCCAGTAACGACGCTTTTTGCAATG
The DNA here is from genome assembly GCF_053477565.2 of Lygodium microphyllum. NCBI lineage: Eukaryota > Viridiplantae > Streptophyta > Polypodiopsida > Schizaeales > Lygodiaceae > Lygodium > Lygodium microphyllum. The sequence goes on along the minus strand of NC_141142.1, from coordinate 87,754,257 downwards.
ATGAGGGAAATTTTCTTTATTTACATTTTCATCGCTTTTTACGTCGGTATAAGGCCTATATCTTATAGTCTCTCTCTCTCTCTCTCTCTCTCTCTCATATGTTAGGGATCCATGACATGCATCTCCCTCTCCTCCTTTTGAATAATGATATCTTCCTCTCTATCTCTATCTTTAGCTTTTTCGCCCCCAACTCTGTTATTTATCATCTCTCTCTCTCTCTCTCTCTCTCTCTCTCTCTCTCTCTCTCTCTCTCTCTCTCTCTCTCTCTCTCTCTCTCTCTCTCTCTCTTTAACAATGCATTAGTAGTTCTCTCTCCTTAACTTATTTATATCACTAGATTAAGCTTGTGTGCTTATCTATGACAACATTATCACAATGTTAATGGTTCAATTATGTATATATATGAGATGTCACATGTCGCACTACATATATATTCACATCCCCCCTCTCTCCCTTATTTACACGTATTTTATAATTACATCTTGATATGTTAGTATTTTAATTAAACACATGCGAGCAAGCTATAGGCACATCCACTTATACTTGCACATTTCTCTCTCTCTTCCTCATTTAATTAGGCTTACATATGGATTAAAGTTATGCATTCATTCACAATAGACCCTTGCAAGCAATTGCTTCATAAACTCCGTAAAATATAGCTCTATATTGCTTCATTACTTATAAGTTGTTATTTCTTTCAAGAATTCTTCATTTTAAACTCTAGACTTTAGCAATCAAATATTTTAATATATTGATATATTTCACATTATATTGCATTAACTTACTATAAAAACTATTAAAAAATGCTAAATCCACAAATGCATTTGCAAGTTAGTGAACTAGTATGCACAAAGAAAATGAATATATCTATTGCAAACATTAAATATTAATCCTACTATCCATTGTTGGAGGGTGAAATAGATATTCTCTAACAAACTTCTAGACTCCCTCATGAAAACCTGTTAGCTCAATCAAACATGAAAGCATGTATTCTAAGAGGATAGTTTTGAATGTATTTTTCTCAGTCAAATAGGGGAGGATGTGTTTGAAGAGGATGGTATCCATGGAATTTTCTTGAAATGCACATGGATATGTAAAGGAGTTAGGTGGGTTACATTGTATCTTCTTTATGCTATCATCCACAAATAGTATCATTGTAGGGCTAAAGTGTGGCCAATCAATATCATCAAAGCATTTTAGAAACTGTGGCTTCACCCTGACTCCTTACCAAAGAATGAGTTACGAGAAAAAATGCACTCAAGGTATCACTTTCCTACGATCAACCATATTCTCTTTAGAAGAAGACATAAAAGTTTGACATATTCTAATGAATACATGTAGAATTACTTACTAGAATCTGGATCCTTATGTCTCTTGCACCTTTTTTTCTTCGAGTATTTTTGGTATGATGCCTTCTCGTTGGAGGGGAGTTCAACCTTAGTTAGTCAAGGAAGATAGGACATCTCTGATACACCTCCTCATTCTGCTACTGCTATATCTAGTGATCCTTATATATGAGCTACTCCTCCTTCAAGTGAACCTAATCTGTGCATTTCCCTGGCAACATTTGCAATATTCCCTTCTCCAATTGCCCACACATGAACCTACCATTCATAGTTCTATTACATATAGAGAACACATCGACAAGATGCCATTGTAATTATACTGCTATAGAAGGATACCAAGTTACGCATGTAGGGAAGTCTCCATGCTACTAACTTACATGACTTCTGAGACTCAATATCATTGTCTAGTTTGAAATTCTCTTTATCTCCTATATGAACAAGAAGAACAAATCTTTGTCCACTTAAATGTTGTAGTAGTTTCTTCATAAAAAATGAGAGAGAGAGAGAGAGAGAGAGAGAGAGAGAGAGAGAGAGAGAGAGAGAGAGAGAGAGCTTTGAATCACAACTCCCCTCCATCATCTCTCTAAGGGGACGTGAAATTTTTTGTCGCTAGACAGGGTTTGCCAACAACCCCTTCTCGGTGAAAAAATTTCACAAGTTACCTTCATCTCTCTAAAGGGAACTTATAGAAAATTTTTGGGTTAGGAAGGGGTTGTTGAGATCTCTATGTTTAGTGAAAAAAAGTTTTAGAGAAGAGTTGTGAAAGTTTTTTCATTGAGAAGTGATTGCTGGCAAGGTGAAAAAAATTTCACAAGTCCCCTTAAAGAAATGATGGAGGAGACTTGTGATTTTTTTTAAAAAATCTTGAGAAGGGATTGCAAGCAACGCTCTTCCCGACGAGTTGCTAGTAACCCCCTTCTCGACCAAAAAAAAAGTCAAAGTAAGTCACATAATCTCTCTCTCTCTCATTTATCTCACTTTCTCCTTCTCTCATTCATCTATGTCTCACTCTCCCCCCTCTCTTTATATTTTTATTTAGTAAGTAACTTAAAAATAATTAGTAATTAAGTTATTAACTAAGTAATAAATTAACTAGTGCATGCATGTATGCATCTCTCTCTCTCTCTATATGTGTGTGTGTGTGTGTATGTGTTTGTGCATGGCCCTTATATTCATTTTTCACTGTGTGTATCCCTTGCAACTCTCTCTCTCTAGAGTTGTTAGGACTTCAATAGAGTTAATAGAGAAAGAGAGAAGATAGAGATATATAAATAAATAAATTTTTGATGAGAGAGAAGAGGAGAGGGAAGTTTTAACATAATGTTTGATGAGAGAGAAGATATAAAAAATAATTATTAACTAGGAAGGTCAAATTGTGTGTGTGTGTGTGTGTGTGTGTGTGTGTGTGTGTGTATGTGTGTGTTTTAATATGAGACATAGTAGATTGAGACTTTTTGAATGAACTATATTGAAATGTTTGAACCATATGAACAAAAAGAAGTCGTCTCTTTTGGGACATTTTTTTCTCCTAACATAGAAACATAATAATTAATATAACATGTAATGGCTATTGTCTTTTGCATTGTGTATTTTACAAAATAAAGACCTTATCAAGGATTTTAAAAAGTTTTAAACTATTGAAATTATAATCAAAATGTGTATTTTTCGTCTAATTCTACTTGGGCAAAAAACTTTTAAATAGAGGAAGTTGATCTCAAGTTGGAGAGAGAGAGAGAGACAGAGAGAGAGAGAGAGAGAGAGTGTGTGTGTGTGTGTATTTTGAAAAATGTCCAAAGTTATTAATGTAAGAGAAGCCCAAAGATAGTATTGTACTATTATAGGAAAGAGTTGCCATAATTATTTTGAGAGAGAAAATGTGTGTGTGTGTGCGTGTGTGTATGTGTATGTGTATGTGTGTTGATAAAGATCCAAAGCTATTAATATGTAGGAAAGGCCCAAATGTAGTATTGTAAGAGAAAGTTAAAAGAAAATTTTAAAGCCACACACACATACACACATAGAGAATGTGTGTGTGTGTGTGTGTGTGTGTGTGTTGATAAAGGTCCAAAGCTATTAATATAGAAGAAGTCCAAAGGTCGTATTGTGGTATTATAGGAGAGAGTTGCTAGAATTTTTTAAGCATGAGAAAGAGAGAAAGAGAGAGAGAGAGAGAGAGTGTGTGTGTGTGTGTGTATATGTGTGTGTGTGTGTTTGTGTTTTGATAAAAATTCAAAGCTATTAATGTGTGAGAAAGGCCCAAAGATAATATTATAGTATTTTGAGAGAGAGAGAGAGAGAGAGTATGCGCGTGTGTATATAAAAATCTTACTTTATTAATATAGGAGAGAGTACTACTACAATATTACTTTTGGGCCTCTCCTACATTAATTTGAAAAAGGTACCTCTCTATCCAATTACTTTTCACATTTCTTTCTTTTCTCTCTTATCAATGATTTTTAAAAAGACAACTTTGTAACGTGTTCGCTTGTCCACTTGTGGGACATGTCTTAGCAGCCCATCGAGAGGGGAGTCTAGAAAGCACCGCCTGGTACTCGCAAGGAATGTCACAGGATTTGCGATCTAGGTCTTCCTGAGTCTGTCCCGAAGTGGAAGTATCCGGCCGTTCCCACTTAGGACCGACCTGAAGTCAGGGTTTCTTTTCTATCAGCCATGTAATGAAGGAAACCTAACTGTCCTAACTGAGGGGAAAGAGAGAGAGAAGGACTGTAGAAGAAGAGGGAGAGGAGAGAGAAAGGCAAGAAGAAGAGAGAGAAAGAGGGAAAGAGGAAGAAGAAGAGGAAGCCATGAAAGCTTGAGAAGGTGAAAAGAGAGTTTCTTAATAATTTCTGTGATGCTTCAAAATACCCTCTTACATCTTATATACCGTCAGTGTGACTGGTATGTTCCCATGCCATATTCCCGTGATCCCCGTTCATTACAAACCATCCCGTCTCATGAAGTTTTTGTCCTAAAAAAACAAGGGATATAGTCATGGATTGTAAGAGTGTGCTGTAGGAAATCAGCCATAACTGTGTGTGGGCAACTCCGATTGGAACAATTGAGGTGTCGTTACGGAGCCCATGAGATGTACTTTCAGCTCATGTGGTTGGGGCGAGGCTGCAATCAGGTCAAGACCAAAACTGGTACAAAATAAAGGGCTGTCCAAGAATTTCTAGTGTGCAGTCCCAGATGGTATGGCTGGAGAAAAATAGCCATAACTTCCACTAGGGAACTCCGATCAGGGCAAATAAGGTGTCGGAACGGAGCCTCGAGGTATACTTTCTGGCCATGTATGGGGGGTGGGGCTGAGAGTGGATCAGGACCAAATCTGGTACAAAACATGTGGCTGTCCAGATGCAGACTGCAGCCCAAAACAGGGGTCATGGTGAGGTACCAGCCAACACAACCTCCTTGAGGTGTGGAAATTCATCCAATATAGAGGCTAGGCGCCAAGAGGCTTCCTCTATTGGTAGGCCTTGCCATTTGATCAAGTATTCATGTATGGAACGGGTACGGAGTTGCTTTTCACGTTGCCCAATGACCGCTTCCAGAATGTACTGAATAAGGCCCTCCTCATCTATGGGTGGGAGCTCCTCTACATGATCTTTGGGAGTGCCAATGAAAGGTTTCAATTGGCTCACGTGGAAGACGTCATGGATCTTAGTGGTGGAAGGGAGTTGGAGGCGGTAAGCCAAATCCCCGACCTTCTTGATGATCTTGTAGGGCCCATAGTAGCAGTGTGCCAATTTGTTGCAAGAGCCGTCCTTTAGTGTGGCATAACGGGATTTGGGGACCTTGAGGAGTACCATTTCACCCTCTTGAAAGTCAGGGGTCTTCTTTTTGCATCAGCATGGAGCTTCATGTGCTCTTGAGCCCTTTTGAGGTTTACCTTGCATTGTTGGAGTAGAGCTTGCATGCGGTCCAGCTCTTCTTTCCCCAAGGGGTTGAGCTTTTCATTGAAGATCACGGTCGGAAGGGGCACCCGATAACCATACAATGCTTCAAAGGGAGAGACTCCAATGCTTGAATGGGTGGAGTTGTTGTAAGAAAATTCAGCCAAATGCAGCCATACATCCCAAGAATTCTGCACATCATGACAAAAATGTCGCAAATAAGTTTCAAGCCACTTATTGACTCTTTCGGTCTGCCCATCCATTTGGGGATGATAGGCTGTAGACGGAGCCAATTTGGTCCCCATGGAGCTGAAAATGGTCTGCCAAAACTGACTCATAAATTTGGTGTCCCGGTCATGTACTATGACTTGGGGCAAGCCATGCAATTTAAAAACATGCTCCATAAACTGAGTGGCAACTTGGGATGCTGTAAACTGTGATTTTGTAGGGATGGAATGGGCTGCTTTAGTGAGTCGGTCAACTACCACGTAAATGCTATCCCAACCCTTCTTGGTTGTAGGTAAACCAGTAATGAAATCCATGGTAATGTGGGTCCATTTTCCTTCGGGGATAGGTAAAGGCTGCAATAAACCACCCGGTTTAAGAGAGCTATCTTTATTTTGTTGGCAAGGCACACATCTAGATACAAAGTCTTTTACATCCCGCCATAGGCCTTTCCAATGGAAGCTTTTTGAAACTCGATCATATGTTTTGAAGACCCCTAAGTGGCTAGCAATCGGGGAAGAATGCATCTCTTCAAGGATCCTTTGGGTGAAGGGAGAGGCATGGGGAATCACAATACGACCATGGATCCAAATGAGGTCATTATGGAGCTGATATTGGGAGTTCTCATCCAAGACACCTTGCTGTAATTTCTGGAAAAGAGGGTTGAATTCAGCATCAAGCAAGTATGCCTCTTGGAGCTCTTCAATCCAGTCATGGTGGAGTTCAGTGATGGATGAGACTTTGCATGCCCACATGTGAGAGAGTGCATCGGCCACTACATTGTCCTTTCCACGGGTGTGGGTAATCTCAAAGTCATAGTTTTGTAGTGTCGCCACCCATCTACGTTATTTGGGAGTGAGGTTGGGCTGAGTCAAGAAATATTTGAGCACACGGTGGTCAATTTTTACCTTAAACCTACTGCCATACAAGTAGTGATGCCACTTTTTGATAGCATGAATGACTGCCAACATCTCCTGATCATAAACATGCAACTCTCTCTCTTTATCATCCAATTTTCGACTCTCAAATGCTATTACCCATGTTCCTGCAGCAAAACTGCACCAATACCCCGTCCACTAGCATCACACTGAATGGTAAAATCCTTTGAAAAATCGGGGCATACAAGGATGGGGGCTGAGGTGAGCAAGTCTTTCCGCTGTTGCTGAAAACTGCGGGTAGCCAGTTCATCCCATAGGAAAGCCTCTTTTTTCAGCTGATCTGTTAATGGGGCTGCAATGGTGGCATAATGGTGAATAAATCTCCTATAAAAGGAGGAAAGACCAAGAAAGTCGCGCAAGGAGGTAGTGGTAGTGGGGGTGGGCCAATCCCGGACACATTGCACTTTTTTAGGATCATCTTGGATGCCTTTTTCACTAACGATGTGTCCTAAGTACTCAACCTCTGTTTGCATAAAGACACACTTGCTTTCTTTGGCAAAGAGACGGTGCTCTCTCAGTACATCAAAAATCTGTCTAACATGTTTCAAGTGCTCATGCATTGACTTGCTGTAAATGAGTATGTCATCAAAGAATACCAACACAAACTTGAAAAGCCATGGCTGCAATATCTTGTTCATTAAGCTCTGAAATGTGGCGGGGGCATTTGTGAGCCCAAATGGCATAACAAGGAAATGATACAAGCCACGGTCAGTCCGGAAGGCCGTTTTGACTTCATCACCCACCCCCATTCTGATTTGGTGGTAACCGGATCGCAAATCAATTTTAGTGAAGTAGCGTGCACCCTTGAGTTCATCAAGCAAGTCATCAATTCGAGGGATGGGGTATCTATTTTTGACGGTGATCTTATTGAGATCACGGTAGTCAATGCACAACCAGAAAGATCTGTCCTTTTTCTTAACCAATAGGACCGGGGAGGCATAAGGGGAAGAGCTAGGCTCTATGAATCCCATCTCAGTGAGCTCCTTGACTTGCTTTGCTACTTCCTCTCTCTCACATTTAGAGAGTCTGTATGGGGGTTTATTGATGGGCTTGGCATGGGGCTCCAAGTCGATCGGGTGATCCACCAATCTTTTAGGGGGAAGGGTAGTGGGAGACTGAAATAAGTCTTCATACTCAACCAAAAGTGCTTTTAGTGCTGCATTTTGCTTCCCCAAGGTGTGTTGGTCATCATTATCCTTATGCAAGTGCAAGACAAAGATTTGGGAGTGCTTCTTGAATTCCTTTTTGAGTTGTCTTGCTGTTATAAGCTGAAAATCTGCATTTTCTTTGATTCCCTCCAAGTGTACAAGCTGCCTATGCATTACAAACTCCATGTACAGCTGAGAGAAGTCCATAGAGATTTTTCCCAACTGCTGAAGCCAATCGCATCCCAATACAATATCCATGGGGCCCATATAAAGGGTAATCAAGTCCACCTTTGCTGTGTAATTTTCAGCCAGCATGAGAGACACTTGTGTGCATACATGGGAGCTCACTTCCTCATTTCCATTTGCCACTTGAACCCGAAGAGGTTGCTGTAATTTAGTGGGAACACATGCCAAACGGCTAAGAGTTGATTTATTTACAAAGCTGTGTGTGCTGCCACTATCTATGAGGATGTATACACTCTTGCCCATCAATGTTACCATGCACCCGTAAGGTGTTCGGACTCCTAGAGCCGGTCCATGCATCCATGGAGATTGAGCAGGCTGATATAGCGGTGGATGAGTGGTGCCAAGGGTCATTCCCAAGCATGTTATCAACGGGGCAGCCACCGGGGTCAAAAGGGAACCCGTCCGGTGAGTCATAAAACTGATCGGGATCAATATCCTCCTCATATTCAGCATTTTCAGCAAGTGTCATTATTTGAGAGCTATCATGCATGTCCTCTTCCAGCTTGTCACTATCTTCCAGCACATACATGCTATTAAACTTGACAGTGGCGTTCTTAAAGGGACATTTGGATGCATGATCAATTGTGTACTTATCCCCGCATTTGAAACACAAGCCTTTGGCTTTTCTATCCTTGACAACTTCAGGAGGAATGAATTTTTGACCATTGGAATCGAAGCCATTCCTGGCCCTAGTTTCAGCATACTTTGGGTCACTTTTGAAGGGTGGTGCTGTCCCAAAACTACCATATTTCCTTTCAGCATTAAAAGTGGGGTAAGTAGGAATTTTGGGGTTGCCATTCCCTGCATTATTGCTGCGATAATTAGTAGCATATGGGGGTTGCCTAATAGGGTATCTTTGCTGTCCAGCAATGGGCTGCGTGCTCTCATTGCGGCGGTACTTTCGACCATAGCGTTCGACCAACTCTATGGCTACAAACAGGGTGGTTGGCTTTTGAGCCATTACATCAGCTGAGAGATGCGCATCCAGCCCATAAATGTATTTATGCAATTCGGCCTCATCACTAACTGCCTCAACATACATGGATAGGTTCATAAACTGGTTGGTGTACTCCCTCACGGTGAGATTTCGCTGATCAAATTGATACCATTGCCTAGCCAAGCGTTCTTTTTCCACCGGGGAGACAAAAACTTGGATCATATGCATCTTGAACTCTTCCCAATCACGAAACTGCTGGTTTTCTCACTGAACAAATCTCCACCATGTGTGGGCAAAACCTTCTAAGCGAAGGGAGGCAAAAATGATATTTGCTTCATCGGTACGGGGGTAGATGAGAAAATAGGCTTCCAATTTAGAGGTCCATTCCTGTAGTTCAGCTGGGGATGAGGATTGCCCATTGAATTTTGTAAACACGATCTTGTCACGCAACTCATTTGGGCCTGGTTGCCCATGAATGCCATGTGCTACATGCTGCCCATACATGCCTTGCTGTCCAAAATTCCCATGGGGGCCATGCTGCCCGTGCATTACATGAGGACCAAATTGCCCATTAGGACCTTACTGTCCAAAATGTCCATGCTGCCCATTACCATATGCATGCTGCCCATTGCCATATGCATGCTGCCCTTGCACTCCATGCAATCCATGCTACCCAAGGTTTGCATTGGGGCCATTCCCTTGAGTGTGCAAGTAGCTTCCGTTACGGGGGAGTTGAGGTGCCAATGATGGGCTGGAAGGATTCGGGACAGGGGAGGGAAGGAGGGGCTCATCATTTCGAGCAGAGGGCTCACCCGTATCATAAGTGCTATGGGGAATGCCATGGGTACCACCAAGACCTTGTGGGCTGCGCCCGGTCTCCAAGGGGGGAGGGCGGTTAGCCTCACGGGGAGGGACATACTCCTTGGGTCGATCCGAGGAGGGGGCAATGGCAGGAATGAGGGCGCCCATGTGCTCTATGAGTAAGTCCATCTTAGCCATCATCTCGGAATGACGCTGATCTTGGCGGGTTTCCATCTCCCTGTGGTGTTGCTCCATCTCTCGATGTCGATCAGCATGGTGGGTCTCATGTTGGCATAGGGTTTGGTTGAGCAGAGACAAACGATCTATCTCGGGGGTACCTTCTTCAAACAAGTCTTCACGATCCTCCTGGGCTGAGCTAGGATCGTTCATTGAGGAACGGGAGTCCCTTATTTCACGCTGAAATTCCTCCTGGGCCTTTGCTTTACCCTTGTGGCCTGCCATTCCAAGTGCAGTCTACCAAACCCCCTGTTACAAAAATGACAATAACTTGAGCTAGGGAACTCCGATTGCCAAAATTTCTGATTCAAATGAAAGCCCTCGATCCCCTCTATGAGGCTATGTAAAAATATCTCCGACAGTAAATGATCAGGGCTTTGTTGTAATCACTTGTTGTGGGCTGACTGTGTAGGACTGCTGCCTGTCCCACAGTACCTCTGGGCACAAAACTGAGTGTAACTCCCAAACCGTAGGGCAGAATGGAGAGATTTTTAGCTCAGATTGAAGGGGAAAATGCCCTCTTCGAATGAAGCTATAGAGCTCATGCTCAATCACATGAGAAGGCATTGCTATAATCAGTTCTTGTGGGCCGACTGTGTAGGACTGCTGCCTGTCCCACAGTGCCTCTAGGTACAAAACTGAGCGTATCTCCCAAACCGTAGGGTGGAATGGGGAGGTTTTTAGCTTAGATCGAAGGGAAAAATGGCCTCTTTGAGTCAAGCTATAGAGCTTGCGCTCACTCACACAAAGAGGCTTTGCTGTAATCAATTCTTGTGAGCTGACTGTGTAGGACTGGCTATATGCAATACCCTGCAAAGGCTCCCTCAAGAAGCATTCTTTATGCCAATGGTGAGGGTCTTATCCCAGACATCCAGGGCCTCAATGGTGGCTCTCAATGCCCCATAAAGCCATACATTCATTGCATCCATATCTTATTGCTTAGACCAGTTCCATATTGCATTCCCTGCCCTTCTTGCATTGCATCCACCATACATTACCAAGCGGTTTATGACATTACCAATACATGTAGGGGTTTGTAGGCTCAACTGATCACGATTCCGGCTATTTCATCAAATGTACCTGCACCTGCAATAATTCTTTGGGCTCCGGATCACCGGGAGATGGGCAAAGCTCCCCCTGGGCCGGGTTGTGCACCCCTTTAGGGTCTTTGATGGCAAGGGGGGGTCACCCCTCTTTTATCTTGCCACCTCGCCTGGCATGGAGCTTTTCCTCACCTGGAATATACATGGCAGATATTTATTAATTAAACAACCAGTATGAGATGCATTTCTGCAATCAAAATTTTGGGCTTTTCATGAAGTGCATGGAATTGGAATGGGAAATAGGGATAGGGAGCTTACCGGCAGTGACTCACTGCCTACTCACCCTTATACAATGGATTTTTATCACTTCTTGGCTTAGCCAATTCATAAAAAGCCAAACGGGTTATGGGTAAGTAAAATATAATCACAATGAAGCTTCATCATGAGTAAAATCCATTTCAGCATTATAAGATCAAGGAGAAATGACTTGGGCCATTAATCAGCATGCATTCAAGGTCTGGGTCTCCTATTATCTACTTGGACTTATACATTCTCTCAAAAAAATGGATGGGATTCAACAAGAGGCTTAAACGAAGAGAATGAGAGCCAAGAAATAGTTACCTTGAGTCTTTTGGAGAAGAAGGCAGCCACTGATGCTACCTCAGTCCTCCATGAGAGCTCCATTTGATCCCGAATGCTCCATGGATCCAAAATGGGTATGCTTCTTCAAGAAAGCTTGGGGCAAGATGGTTCAGGACCTCTCCATGAGAGTTCTTGCTGAAATGGAGATCCTACTCCATAGCCATGGCTGCCCACAAGAGCATGCCTTCAATTCTTGCTTGTAATCTTCTTCCCGTTCTTCTTGATGGCTGAAATCTTGAGCAATGTTCAAGAGGGGACTCCCGAGGACCAAGGAGAGACCAAAATCTTCAGGATTTCTGAGCTTGGTGCCAAGGTTTCATGGCTGCCATGGACTGCACCAGACCAGGGTCTCTTCAGTGCCAAAGGGAAGTCCAAGGGCTGAAGAAAATGCCACTGATGGTGCCCAAGAAGGTGGCCAATGACCAGGATTGAAGTCAGGAAGGAGAGGAGGGCTGGGGGGCTGCCCTGCAGGTCAGGAAGCAGCCCGTCTTTTGCGCCGCAAATTTCGGGCTGCCTCCTGGGGGCCACAGGCTGGGCTGAACCACGTGGTGTTGCTGCTCACTGTGCTCCTCTCACTGAGGGGAACACCTCAGGACCAGCCCAACTTGCTAAGGAAGAGGAGGGGGAGAAGAATTCCTGAGATTCTTGAGCTGGAGCTTCCATGGCAGCTTGGGAAAAGAGGAGAGAGAAGGTCTTCTTGAAAAGTAACTGAGTCTTTGGCCTTCTCTAACTCTGCTGCCCTCCTTTTTGCCAAGAACCCTAAAAAACTTGCATGAAAATTAGTGACGACCTGTCAAATTTGTCTGTCCGCCTCCAGATTTGTCCATGGTTCTTGGGAAAGCTCCAAGAAAGGCTGCCACAGACTTCAAGAGGGCTAACAGCCTGCCTAAGTACTCCTGTGTACCTGTGAAAGAGATGTAATTGGAGCTTTCTAACTGTGGGAAACTGTGAGAGCCCTAAATCTATGAGGAAAGAGAAGGATCAAGGACAAAGCTCTGATACCACTTGTAATGAAGGAAACCTAACTGTCCTAACTAAGGGGAAAGAGAGAGAGAAGGACTGCAGAAGAAGAGGGAGAGGAGAGAGAAAGGCAAGAAGAAGAGAGAGAAAGAGGGAAAAAGGAAGAAGAAGAGGAAGCCATGAAAGCTTGAAAAGAGAGTTTCTTGATAATTTCTGTGATGCTTCAAAATACCCTCTTACACCTTATATACCGTCAGTGTGACTGGTATGTTCCCATGCCATATTCCTGTGATCCCCATTCATTACAAGCCAAGTCTCTAGGAAGTAGCTAGCGTCGAGCTCCAGATGAACCACTTTGCATAGGAACAACAGAGTCGAAGTAGATTTATGCTACACTTGGTTCATGGAGAATGGGAAACGAGAGGGATGCGAAGCTCAACCTCTCTGCCCATAAGGCATAGTCACATTCCGCTCCCCTAAAACAGCATAAATCGGGATTCTAACTCTACTAACTCTAGGTCTTCACAGTTTCGTTATTACGTCTTTTGAGAAAAGTTCCCAGCTAACTGGGACCACCCTTTCGTAGGACGGACCCAAGTCACGTCCACTGCACTTTTCTTGATAGCTTTAGTTGTCTAATTAGGTCCTACCACATTTATGTGCGACATTTAAAATCAGCTTCATTAATTAAGCCTTTTAGGACACAGAGTTCGTTCACGTAATTTACAACACATACATAAAAACAAAACAAGCAGTCCTTTTATCAAACAAGTTCCTTAACTTATCTTTAAGTTAATCTTTGTCTCCTGCCTATACAGGAGAATTATGTTTCCCTTCTGTCCAACAGAAGTACCTGGTCCAAATCTCATGGCACCGAAATTTCCATCCTTTATCTAGAATAGGATCTTCCAACGCCCTAGACGTTGGGATCACAGGGATCTCCAACTCCATTCTGGACAGGCAAGGGATGTGCTAAAGGTTCCAATACTATACATGACGTAAGTCCTATCACTCCAATGCAAATTAATCAATCTAGCAAGAGCATTTATGCCTCTAAAATCCATTTCTTTACAAGGATACATTTGACATAGTCGATTACTAGCCTACAAACTCCAATGCACACATGTTTTCAAGGCATGTTGTTGAGTTTCTAAATAGGCATGCTTTTGGATCTATCTCAAATATCTCCTCCACCACCTATTCCACATCAAGTATTGATATAACAACAATTTGTAACATGAGGGCTACAACTACTTGTGTGAAGTTTGACACAAAGCACCAATGTCTTGATGCAGTAAAAACTACTCTTGAAGCATCGAAAACTCACAAAGATGAGCATGTTGGCTTCATGTGTGGAGTTGCAAAGATAATTGAGAAGGTGAGAATGATATGTAGGAGCTTTAACTGCATAGACTTGGGTTGTGCCAAACAAGATTAAAATTGTAAATCTCAAGGGGATGATCACCATCATTAGAAAGAAGTCCCTATGAGACATGGGTGCCAAGGATATATATATATTGATTGTTTGGCAAAGAGATGATAGAGCTATAGGTTTGGAAGATTGATTTCTAGCTGTTGATATTCAAACTCATGTACCTTTGGTTTGGTTTGGTTATCTTAGTTGAATAAGGTTTGGGTCACATTGACAACCACCGTTACATCTAGGTCACTTTACTTCTATATGTTTGGTTGTATGTACATAGTTAGTGTGTGGAAGATAATGAAAGTTGGATAGGGAGCATGGCTGCTCTCCTTCTTGCCTAACTAACCTTTGTCCCTCTCTCTCTCTCTCTCTCTCTCTCTCTCTCTCTCTCTCTCTCTCTCTCTCTCTCTCTCTCTCTCTCTCTCTCTCTCTCTCTCTCTCTCTCTCTCTCTCTCTCTCTCTCTCTCTTTGTGTGTGTGTGTGTGTGTGTGTGTGTGTGTGTGTGTGTGTGTGTGTGTGTGTGTGTGTGTGTGTGTGTGTGTGTGTGTGTGTGTGTGTGTGTGTGTGTGTGTGTGTGTGTGTGTGTGTGTGTGTGTGTGTGTGTGTGTGTGTGTGTGTGTGTGTGTGTGTGTGTGTGTGTGTGTGTGTGTGTGTGTGTGTGTGTGTGTGTGTGTGTGTGTGTGTGTGTGTGTGTGTGTGTGTGTGTGTGTGTGTGTGTGTGTTTTGTTTCATGGTATCAGAGCATAGTAGGTGTAAAAACACATCTTTGGTGCGTCCAGTAAAAACTATTGTAGTTCTATCACAGAATCCATTGGATTCACCTGCAAATTGAGCTTTTCTCCAGATGACTCTTTCATAGCCATAGAATATAGTCGTAATTCTCCATCTAAATGGATTTCAATTTCAGATAATGGAGCTGTGACATCTTTACTATCTCCCTTAGCTCCATTGGATTTTCCTACATTATCACCTTACGGAAACTCTAAACCTGCTATTGCTGTGTTGTCTTTAACATCTTCTTCATCATTGATGTCAACTACAGCCGATTCATGGTTCCCTACTTCATTTGACACAGAGTTATCTATTGCTATAACATCATCAACACCTCTTATTGCATTCTCTACTAACAATTGAGAGCAAACCTCAGTTGCCAATGAATTTGCGCAATCGCCAAAGAACTTTGCATTCCCTAAAGTAAACTTGCGTGATGCTACAATGTCAGCTGTAATGCAATGATTAAGAGTTGGAAATTCGATTTGAGGCCAATAAAACTTGGTGTGACATTGAAAGGAAGGGACGTGTTGATGCTGTTGAAAACCTTAACAACATGGAGCAGAAACACGCAAGAGTGCCTAGAAGCCTCAATTCAGTCCAATGGCAATACACTTACATTCTCCCTCATTCGAGGATGAAGAATTGTAGGAGAACAGGGAGGAAAAAAAGTTGCAAGAGGAGCCAAAGAAACCTCGAGCACTATTACTTAGTAATAGAGTTGACCGTTTTGGTTGATGTTGCCAAGTCTGTTGTATGTGACTCTGGTTGAGCTTATTAGCACTATCTATGCTTGTTCCATGCTAGAAAGCTAAAATTTAAAGGAAGATTGGGAGCTATAAATCTCTTACAAATTGCAAGAGTCATTGAAGTGCATTGCCTTGGTGGCATTTTGGGGTAATTGAATCTACACATCAAATCTTGTTTTGCAAAGCTGAAGACTTTGGAGTGACAAACACATGACAGAAGGATACGATCACCCAGATAGTAGGTGAGAAGCTGGACTACAATAACTTTCTTTTATGGAAGTTCAAGATGTCAAACTTCTTAATTGAAAGAGGCTATTGGGATCTAGTCACAAGTCTTGAAGATGAGCCCAAGCTACTAGAGGATAGACCTTCAACACAGGATCAATTGAAGACACATAAGACATGGTTAGAAAAGGCTAGCAAGGTCTTGCATTGGCTGTCCTTATGTGCATCAGACACAAAAGCTATGCAAATTGCAAATTGTACATAACCAAAAGCTACTTGGGACTTGTTGATGAAGAATTATGGCCATGTCACTCATGCAAGAAAGACATAATTGAAGCAAAAATTCAGCTATTGAATACTATGTGAGTGAGATTAGAACCATTGCAGAGCAACTAGGCTCAATTGGATTTATAAAGTGTTGTGATGGTGTGTCTAGCTTTAGTGTTTACACCCCCTACCATCCACTTTTGCTTTCTTGCTACTTAGACCTCTTGGTTCCATTGTCTATTTCAAGGCTACGAAGAGCCTTGGAATGATACAGTAACAATGCTAGCACTTATTTTTGTGTATGTAGATGATCATAGTGTAGGTAATACATGTCTATACTCTAAACAATAGATTACTCATTCTTGTTTTGCTCTTTAGACATTTTCTTGTTTCTTCCATGTAGATAAAGTAGAAAAACACCTACTAAAGCTACATTCAGATCATTGTTTGATGGCATTGGTAATACTCTGCAATTTGATTATGTAATCTCCTCTTAGCAATTTGATTCTACAATTCAATTCAAGAGAGCTTTAATACTAAATAGTATCACTTCATCATTTGTGTTGTGCACTCCCAGGTGGGGTCCTTGAGAAAGCTGAACATTGATAGTGCATGCAAGGGGGGGGATAAAGAGCTTGGTGCCAGAATGGGTGGTGAGAAGCCCCACACATAACAGAGGAATGGGCAAAAACATTGGTAAATATAGTGGAAGAGGATAGTATTTTGGAGGAGCCAAGCCACGAGCTAGAGAAGAGAGTGCCTATAAGTGCATGAAGTGCTTGTATTTTGGAGGATAGTATTTTGGAGGAGCCAAGCCACGAGCCAGAGAAGAGAGTGCCTATAAGTGCATGAAGTGCTTGTATTTTGGAGGATAGTATTTTGGAGGAGCCAAGCCACGAGCCAGAGAAGAGAGTGTCTATAAGTGCATGAAGTGCTTGTAGTGCTTGAGTTGAGGTAGCATCTACATGAAATAAAAAAGCCAGATGCATAAGAGCCAACTGAAGGGGAAACCATGGAGATGATTTATGATAGGATCAAAACAATCTCTAAGGCTTGCACTAAAATTCTAAGAAATAGGAAGAAGAAAGGCACTACATAGCATGCTAGTTTGAAGAAGAAGACGAAGTTTGCCACATAGAGTCTACAGAGTGACTCAAGAGGTAGTGGGACTACAATCGTTCCTCCTTAGTGAAGCACTAAATTCAAAGATCCTTACTTAAAATCTCCCAAATTGAAGTCTTTGAAGAAAATCTTGTAGATTGTAGCCCCCTTTAAAGCTCTTAAAGCTCCACAATCTTTTTGTAGCCTATGGCTCCATTGTAACCTCTTTTTTAATTTATACCTTGAAGTATAATGGAACAATGATACCATATTTTATCCGATGTTCCTTTTGATTTGCATCCATTAATTGTTATGTTGGTGTTATTTCTTGGTCAAGGTGTATATTTCAACTTTAGTTATCCCCCCCCCCCCCCCCCCCTTCTAAATTCTGCAAACAAGGAAGGTGGGATCCCCTAAGTGACTGTGATTGTTATTGTAGTGTATGAACTACACACAAGAGATAATAGTTGTATAAAATGTATAAGCCTTACAGTATTTTATATATACTTACATATCAAACATAATTCACTAGTTGAGTTTACACAGTTTATATAAGTGTTCTAAAGCCTTTGTACAAATGTAACTTGTATGTGACACAATCAGACTGGATAGCAAAGTTTGAAGAACAAAACAACAATGAGGTAGGCAAATTAGTGGTTGTGATAGTCAAACAGATGAACACATCTAGCAAATGAAGTGAAGGAGGATTAACATACTGACTACCCTAGGATCGAGGAGGAGATCTCATTGACTTGACCAAGATGGCTATATGTAGTTCCAAATTTTAGCAAAGTCAAGAAACTTTTCATCCTAGATCTAAATGGACTGCTTATTAAAAGAGAAATTTTCAACAAAAAAGAAGAAACATGAGCAATTACAAATCTAGAACCCCTTGTCTCAAAGCGTATTCTATTTACCAAATTGTGAGGTAGCTCTATGTTTTTTATACATAGGATGTACAATAGTATTTGTGGAATTTGAGTCAAATTGCAGCTCTTATGATATGGAGCTCCTACTCTTTGCATAACATTGACTTTATCATAAAGTCATGCTGGCAAAAGATTTTTGATGACATGGATTATTATTATTTGGATATATCCTTGTAGTTAGAGTGTGAGATGTGGAAGTTTTTGAGGAAATTCATGATACTTCAAAGGAGATTGGAGATAGGCCAATTTTTTCTAAGCCTTTTCACATATGAAACAAGTTCCCTCAGTAGTACAATGTTGATCGCACAATGCTCATTACCGACTATAGATAGAAAAACATCCACAATGACTAGGACAATTGCATCACTCCTCCACATTTGATTCCATGGATGAGGAGTAGGACCCATATTACCTCATCTGGACACTCTTGCTAGGGTTGTGCCAGTGGGCAAAACTGTCCCAAATTTCTTGTAGTATACAAGGAGTAGCCTATTCAACAATCCCAAGGATGAATTGTCTCCTCTAGTCTATAATCACTTTGTATTGATAAAAGACAATGAATGCACTTCTGAATAGCTTGTACTAACCAAAGACATTATACTTTAATGTGACTATATACATCTTTGAGCTCTTTACGTGTTTTTGTGTTGTTCTATGTTTGACTCATGTGATGGAACTTTAGTTAGCGTTTTTTACCGCTTTTAAGTACTGCACCATTGGAATGCTATAGCATTGTTGTTTTTAGGCATTAAAGTTTTTGTGTTGTTGCATCTTTAGGGTACTCTAAATGTCTAAAACCACTTTTGGTTGTTAGGCACTGCTTTCGAGTTGTGTGATGGCACTTTAAACACCATTACTATTTTTCACCACTTTGAAGTGATTCTGTACCACTTTTCAATAGTTCAATATTAAATCTTCCTAAATGGTGATGCATCACTAGAATGTTGTAATACTATACCACTTTAAACCACTTTTTAGCAGTATACAACCACTCAAATGGTATTGCACCACTAGAATGGTGCAACAATATACCATTTTTTACCACATTTTAGTGATACACAATCACTTTTCAGTAGTTTAACATTAATTCTTTCCAAGTGGTACACAACTAGTTTTCAGTGGTGCAGCATTAATTCTTCCCAATGGTGCTACAAGAGTGGAAAGTTGCAATGCTACAACACTATATCACTTCTGACCACTTTTCAATGGAGTTGCACCATTGGAATGCTCCAACATTATACCACTTTTTAGTGGTGCAACACTAATTCTTTGCAAGAGGCACACAATCATTTTTTAGTGGCACAACATTAATTATTTGCAAATGGTGCTACATAATGGAATGTTATAACACTATACATTTTTCAATGGTGCGAGACCAATTTTTATTGGTTTAGAGCTTCCTTTTAATGGTGTTGCACCACTGGAATGATGCAATACCATACCACTTTTGACCACTTTTCAATGGTTTTGCACCAACTTTTATTGGTTCAAAACCACTTTCCAATGGCTTAGCACAAAATGTGGCTAGTGCAGCATCATTAGTTATTAAAGTGAATGTAGCAAAGTCAAGAGTAAGTTTAAGGCTTTAAAGTTGAGAGTAAGTTTTGTAAAGATGTGGTTCACTGAATGATGTGCACCATTTTAATGTGGTGATACACCACTTTAAAGTGGTACACAACTTTGAAGTGGTCAAATAGGACAACAAAATTTAATTACATGAAATTGGTTAAATGATGTTTTTAATCTTGAAAAGTTACATAGTATGCTCTATTGTGAATTGTCTTATGATTTTTAAAACATAAACTTGACTTACAATTCAAAGGGCATGCTATTGTATTTAGCCTCATGATCTTCATTGGATAATTCAAACACTTTGGTTGTGCCATTCACCATTACAAGTTGAGAGTAGAGTTTTGAGCTCAGGATGTGCCTAAAATTTGCCAAAAATTTTGGAATTTAGGGAAAAAATATTCAACATCGAAGGTGGCGGCTCCAGCTAGGACGATTTTAAGTACCAAGTGAAATACGACTCTTAAAAGGCGCCCGAGAGACACTTGTTGATTTTTGATAATTTTTCAGACTGCCGTGTGGGTTGTCAGGAGTTGCTAGCCAATGCGAGATGTCAAGCCGGACGCTCAGGATTTTTCAGAGCTTGATTTGAAGCTCGGACGGGGAAATGGCCAAGAAACCAATCAAGATGCGAAGAGGTGGACAAAACTTGGACCAAGTGGGCTAGTGACCTTTGGGAGCCCAACATTTTAATGTAGCATGAAACTTTCATGCAAGAGATGGGAAAAAAACGTGAGGAGAGGAGGCGCCATATCTGCGCCAAAAAATGCGCTTGATTCTTGGAGATGATGATTGCAGCCTCAATACAACCCACCCAAGTGATCATGGGCCTTGATTCCCCTCTGTTTTGCCACCCTTCGCTCGTCCAATGGTGGCCTGGATGGAGAATTCTGATTCTAGTATTTCTCTCTCCTCCCTCTCTCTCCCCTAAGGGGCTGTTCTTGTGTGCAAAAAGGAAATGAAGAATGGTGAAGGAAAGCTTGTCAGTTTGAGATCGGATTGCTTCCGAATCAATGAAGACATGAAGATTGCTGATTTTGAAGATGTTGGACATTGAATGAGGGCTGTCCCACAGTCCCGTACCAAAACCGAGATTCCGAGATAAAAAGTCTAAATGGTAATTCAATTTTTATGAAGAAAAAATGAGTTTTTATGCTATTTGGTTGATGAAATATTGTTCCCATGGGCTGATTATGCATCATAATGTTGTTTGCTATGAGTTTGATCAGTTTATGCTCAGAAAATCAGAAAATCATAAGTGATATGGATGAAATTAATGGTATAAAACCCATAAAACACGCGTTTAAGGGGTAAAATGGGAGTTTTTTGCAAAATAAAGGGGGAATATAAGACATAACATCTACAAAACCTGAAATTTTGTTGTCAAAGAACCTAAGGGCCACAGCCCACAATCAATCTTAATTTCTAGTCATTTTTTATTGAAGCAAATAGAGGAAAAATACCAAAAAATGGTGAAAAATGGGTTTTAAATGGGAGAATATTAGGAAACGATAAAAGAAAAATTCCAAAAAATTACATAAGTGTTTGTGCAATGTATAATGAAGGTAGAGCACGAGGCTGGCCTCGGTTTACCCTCGTTTCTATGTTTTTGTCCGTGTTTATCGCTTTCTCTACAAAGAAATACACATAAAATGACATTTTCACCTATCAACGAATGCAAAACATTAAACGGTAGGGTGAGAGGGGAGGTTAAGCGTCAAAGTATGATTTTAAATCTAATTTATGTGGTGCATCATGCCTATAGGTCATTGTTTTAAAATAAAGAAAAAGGCAGCATGAGCATAAGGCTCGGTGTCTCTCCTCATTTCAATACATAAACGTTAGTATGGAAATCATGGAAAGATTGGTTTCGCACGAAACACAATGCTGATTTTCTTTTGTTTGTGCACTAAACCATTCACATTTTGCACTATGCATGGTTCATGGTATCAAAGGAAAATCTCCTGGATTGCATAGCAATTGTTTTCTTAGGACTTTGACCCGCGATTGAGAGTGTGAGGTTATCCCTTGCCGTAGGGTAGAGGGTCGGTTTTCCTAAGGGACTGTTAAGTGAGGAAACATGGTATATCTCTTGGAAATACGAGATATATAAAAGAGAGGAGTTTGTGTTCGTTTGTGTCATATGTTTAGCAGCGCATCAAAGGGCCAATCCTTGCGATGTAGGAGAGGTGCAGTGGAGCCGCGGTGTTTCTACCGTGAGGTTGCCTCCATATGTGTGTGATCGTGGCATTGCAAATGTGTAAGGGTTCTCCCTTTGAGGAGCTTAAGGGAACCGTTGGACTATAAACTATAAACGCATGAATTAAGCTTTAGGGCAGTTTGTCCTTTAGCATTAGATTGACGCTCCTAGTCCGCGAGGCCGTGAGGGTGTTTTTGTGTCATGAGCATGAGGTCCGACTAGTGCCATAGCCAGTGCCGGACCATTTCAGGTCCCATCAATGGTGCGCTTGTCGGGAGCCGCCTATAAGTGGTGGTTCTCGAATCTAGGGTTTCTAGGGACCAAAAGAAAATTGGTTTATGTCCTCTGACAAGGACCATCAAGCCGAAATACAAAAAGCAGAACGTGCTGAGAGGGCTAGACGACGATTAGAGGTCGTAAGTCGTTATTCTCCTCACAGGAGTAGCCTGATACGTATAGGTAGTGGTCTTAGTAACCCAACTGCTCCACATAGTCCGTTAGGTGCAGGAGGAAGCGTAAATTCTTCCTCTTTTCCACCAAGTCTACCCACTTCAAGTGGGGGTGTGATTCCATCAATTCAAGCTCCTATTGCTAATCCGATTTATGAATTTCAAAGATTGATGTTCAATTATTGCATCCAAGATGAGGGACATCTCATGATGTTCTTCAATATGACATTAAAAGGAAGGGCTGCGGTATGGTATCACAGCATAGAGTCTGGAACCATAACCACAATTGATCAATTTTATGTAGCTTTCCGAGGAGAATATGCCCCTGAAAGAGGTTGCCAATACTGGTTGCGTGTCTTGAATGTAATACGCCAAGACCCTCATGAGAATGTGAAAGCATATGCCAAGAAGCTTAAGGAAGTGTTTCGTAAGTTACAAACTTACATTCCTATTACGCCGCTGCCCAATTGCAATACTTCTTGCATGGGTTGGATTTTAATATTCAAGTACAATTGAGTAGTGTGGCCTTGGCAAATATAGACACCGCTATTACGCGGGCAGAAGGAGTAGAAGCATGATTACAAATGGCCTACTCTTCTCGAATGAATGTTAATGTGGGTTTAGTAACTGGAGGCAATCTACCATTGATGAATGGAAGTCAAGGGATGCCTACGACTAACCCTAATGGGAGAGGAAGTATGGTTCAAAATGTACCTTTGCTGCCAGCTCCTCCCAGTGTGACTATGCCTATGGCAAGTTAGTTGGCTCCACCAAATGTTGGAGGCCAAGTTTTGAATTCTAATGTTGTTCCTGTGGGTTAACAGCCAATGCCAAATCAAATTGTTAGGCCAATGGAACGATGGGTCGACGATCGAGGCTATGAGTCGAGTGCATCTAATGTCCTTGGCAAAGTTAAGGATATGATGAAGCATTATACCGACATGATTTCCAAACAATATTGACAAATAGCTATCGACGTTAATTTCTTGAAGAAGCAGTAGAATCTGATAGGGAGTCGACGCCCTGAAGAGGGTGGACCCTCAAGATTCGGTTGTAAGTGGTGTGGTGGACAGCACTTCCCTAGAAACTGTCCAAATGTTAAATGTGGCATTTGTGAGAAGTCGGGCTTTAGCTGCTACCTGTTGGAGTAAGATTAGTTCCCTCCAACAAGGGAGTAAACAGCCAGGCCCTGTGAATCATAGAGCGCAAGGAAATAACTTGCAGCAGAATGATGCACCAAGACAAATATTGCAAAGGGGATAAACCACTATAGAGGAACTGCCACAAGGCAATGGAGTCAGCCTTATTGAGGCTATATGAGTCAATGATGCTGAAACCTCTAACTTAAGAGCCGTAACAAGAGGCCAAAAGGCTAAAGAGGTTGATAAAGATCATGCAAAACCGGTTGAGGCAAACCCTAAACAAGGGGATAAGGGGACGCAAGTCTAGAGTCCTAGCATGGAAGGTGGACCGCTAAGGCCCGCTGACAAGAAATTCGACCCTAAAAAGGATGAGGAAGTGCCAAGAAAGAAGGCAAGAGCTAAGAAAGAAGCACCAAATCCAGTCCAAAGACCAAAAGAAAGAATGGTTTGGCGAGAAAAGAGAGATTTGGCTACTTATCATGACTTTGATTTAGCAAGTTCTCTCTGTGAAGTTAAACTAGATGTAAACCTTCTACAGTTGATTAAATTATCGCCTGGAGTACGCAAGGAATTCAAGAAGATCCTGCGTATTGGGTATATTGTAGAACCTTTGGGCATAACATGAGTAAGGGAAGATTGGTTTGATCATGCTAAAAAGAATTGCCCTAGGGTTCCAGCTTATGTGGATGGAATATTGGTGGAGCATGCTATTGTAGACATTGGATCCTCCGTCAATATCATGAGTTTAGAGTTGATGGAGAGGTTGGGTCTAGGCATCCAAAAAGACAGCTCCACCCTTCTCAGAATGGCTGATGATAGTCTAAGACAACCAGAAGGTTGTGTTACTAAGGTCCATGTTACCGTCACAAGTGTAGAATGCTTCTTGGACTTTAGGGTGATAAGATTTGCAGGACGACCTAGTTATCAAGTCTTGCTAGGTAGGCCTTGGATATTGCGAACAGACTGTCAAGTCGATATACCCGCCGGTCAAGTGGTTCTAGGTAGAGATGCTAATCAAGTAGTAGTCGATGCTTATCTAGAGTCTCCTCAAAGTGAGAGAGCTCCTTTATCTTCTACTAAATTAGAGACAGTAGACGATCCATCTGGTAGTGAGACGTCATCCAGTGATGAATCTAGAGAGGGGTCAACTACAGAGGATATTTACCAGATAACTCTGAATGAGCCGATAGAGCCGCAAGATAGGATAAGAGACGCGGATGTGATTGAGTTGGACCTTGGCACGCCGAATGATTCACGGGCAATTAAATTAGGTTCCATGCTCAATCCAATAGAAAGGGAGGACTATGTGTCCTTGATTCAAGAATTCCGCGACATCTTTGCTTGGAGTTATGATGAGCTGAGAGGCATTCCTCCTAGCCTAGCTGTTCATACTATTCCTATAAAAGAAGACAGTCGTCCTGTGCGTCAGAAAGTAAGGCGTATGCCTTTTGAACTGAGGGACGGGTTGTTTGAGGAGTTACAAAAGTTAAGGAAAGCTAGGTTAATCTTTCCTGTAAAACACACAGAGTGGTGTTCACCAGTTGTTATCAGGAAGAAGAAAAACAACCAGATCCAACTATGTGTAGATTTTAGGGAGCTGAATAAGCAGACGGTTAAGGATTACTACCCATTGCCATTTATTGACAAGATTTTGGATCAATTAGCGGGTAGGAAAATATATTCGTTCATGGATTGCTTTGCAGGTTACAACCAGATGGCAATTGCAGAAGAGGACAAGTTGAAAATAACTTTTATTACTTTCTTTGGTACTTTTGTGTACCATGTGATGGCCTTTGGTTTGTGCAATGCACCTGGATCATGGCAACGAACACCAGACAAGACCTTTGGTGACATCTCCTCAGATGAGTTGAAAGTATTTATTGATGACCTGGGGGTAGCCACTGTAAGGGAAAGGATGCTGATTACCTTAAGAAAATGCTTTGAGCGCTGCAGACATTTTTGTATCGCTCTTAATCCACAGAAGTGTGTCTTTGGAGTGCCTTACGGGCTGATGCTAGGTCATGTGGTCAATTCAGTGGCAATCGCAACTGACGCTGAAAAGATCAAGGTCATAGTCGCTATGAGTCCACCACGCACTCCAAAAGAGGTTCATAGCTTTCTGTCATCGATAGGGTACTATCCGAGGTTTTTCAATGCCTTGGCAGAAAGAACGGTGCCATTAACGGACTTATTATCCTTTAGCTGTCTATTTGAATGGAGCGACCCCTGTAAGGTAGCTTTCAAGGACATGAAATAGGAGCTAGTAAAAGCACTCGTTTTAAAAGCACCTAAAAGTGGCGAGGTGTTCTATATATTTTCAGCAGCCACCATGCATAGTATAAGCTACTGTTTGGCCCAAATCTGGGAGGAAAAGTGGTATCATCCGATAGCTTTTGCTAGTTGCAAATTGGGTATATCAGAGATCAACTACACCTACATGGAGAAGTTGTGTCTTGCGATGGTCTTTGGGACTAAGAAATTCAGACACTACATCCTCTATGAAAAGGTAGTTTTCTATACGAAGGCACAAGGGCTTAGATTGCTTATGAATAAGCTACATTCGCCTGATCGTTTGGCAAAGTGGTTAATCACTTTGCAGGAGCTCGATTATGAGATTAAGAGTAAGCCACCGTGGTTGCAAGGTATTGTGGAATGCTTGGTAGATTTCGGGGAGCCAAAAGAGACTTTGGCCGAAGAAAGTGATATTGAATAAATGTTTAAAATCGATACAGCTTCTATCCCATCTTGGTATGCTGCTATTACGCATTATCTATCAACAGAAGAGATTGGAGTTGGTCTATCGAAGTCAAAAAAGGGAACAATCAAACAACAGGCTTTGAAGTTTTCCTTGATCGCAAGAACCCTATATCGGCAGGGGGTTGATGATATCTATCACCGATGTGTGATGCCTGACGAGGTTCCTTTCCTCTTGGAAGAGTGCCATGACTCTGCATGTGGAGGGCACTTCGCGGGACGATTGACGGCGCAGAAAGCTTTAAGAGCTGGATATTGGTGGCCATCCATCTTCTAAGATTCCTTTGAGTATGTGAAGCGATGTGATACTTGTCAAAGACATGATAGCAGAGAGAATAGGAAACGCCCACTTACGCCTATCATGGCTATCCTTCCATTTGAGAAGTGGGGCATTGACTTTGAGGGTCCTATCACCCCGTCGTCTACTACTCAGAAGAGATACATTATAGTAGCCACTGATTATTTTACAAAATGGTCAGAAGCGCGGGCGACGAGGCAGGACAATGCAAAAGAGACTGCAAGTTTCCTTTTAGAGCAGATTATATGTCGTTTCGGTCCACCGAAAGAATTAGTGTCGGACTGTGGAACCCATTTTTTGAATAAAATGATCAAAATCTTGACTGAAGCTTGGCAAATCAAGCACAATAAAATGACCCCCTATAATACACAAGCAAACGAGTACGTTGAAAGTACTAATAAGCAGCTTGTGGATATCTTGTCTAAGATAGTCTCTGAGAAGAAACGAGACTGGGACAGGAAGTTGTATGTGGCAGTATGGGCGTATAATACAACATTCAAGCGAGCTACCGGCCATACTCCATTTAAATTGGTTTATGGGGAAGAGTGTGTGTTACTCCTTGAGATTGAATTGCCAACCATACGGTTTGCAATTAACCATTCTTTGGGAGATGAGGATTCCCTTTTTGAATGTTTCACGACCATAGCCCACCTGGATGAACTGAAATTGCAGAGCTTATTACACCAGGAAGTAACCAAACATCGGATGAAGCAGTTGCATGACCTTAGAGCAAAGAAGTATACCTTTAAAAAATGGCAATTAGTCCTATATTACGATGCGCGTAGGGAGCTGTTTCCAGGGAAGCTAGAACCTAAATGGGATGGCCCCTACAAGATTGTTAGGCTGGGGAAAAATAGGTCTACGGCTTTATTAGCTTATCTGCAAGGAGTAGAGTTTAAAAATAAGGTTAATCTTAATAAGATTAAACCTTATTATTTCTAAGTATGCTAATATGGAAAAGTGCATTGTAGGTCCATGCTGGGGATGATTTGAGACCTGCAAAAGAGCTTAAAGCTGGTTGATGGGGCGGTTAATTCCTTATTTGGAGCACCCATATCTGGAGCAGAGATACCATCAGGGGAAACTTATTTGGTGGAGCAAAGGATACAAAGTGATTGAGCACGAAGACAGAACCTTTGTGTGGGAGATCAAAGTCTTCTGCCATCACTGCTTACAACTGTTGGCAAGTATCCCTGTTGAGTTCAATGAAGAAGGTGGGATGGAGCCGTCAGTTCATCCTCTCAATATGCTAAATTTTGACTATCATAATTACGAATAGAGGAGTTCGTGATGGTAGGCTGTGTAAACCCATTGTAGACGTATACACTATATTTTGACGGAGCATCCAGGGGCCCTAATAAAAAAGGGAGTGTTGGAGTAGTAATCCGCGAGCCCCGACGTAGAGTTACGATGAAGTTAGCTGCTTATCTCGGGGTAGGATTCACTAACAATATGGAGGAGTATAAAGCCTTGATTATGGGACTGCATACTGCCAAGCAAGGTGGTATTCAGCAGTTGTTAGTAAAAGGGGATTCCCAGTTGATCCTGAATCAGCTAGATGGGACATACACAGTGCGGAATCCCATTCTTTGTATGTATCATCGAACTGCGATGACCCTACTTGAGGAGTTTGAGAGAGTGTCTTTTCAGCTGATTCCATGTTACTGGAATCAGTTTGCGGATTCACTGGAAAATCTTGCTTATGAAGAAGACCTTTTCTTTAACTGTGGTCCTAGTGTGGATATTGTTATCAATAATGAAACAGGACCCGGTCGCTTGTGGGGAATGTTATCAGAGCATGCAATATATGGCAGACAATGGTTGATATGGGTGATGCAAAGAGTAGCCGAGACCAATCTACCGTTATTATCCTGGACCCATATGTTGATTGGACAACATCTTATGTGTACGCCTCTTGCTATATATGCAGGAGGGATGGGTCATAACCTTATGCATTTAGTTTAGGGCTGGGAGCCCTAGTTTTTCCTCCTTGGAAAGGCACTTATTATTGTACATCTGTATTCTTTCAGGGAGGGATGTGTAGGTGCTATTCTGTTTTATCTCGTTAGGCCAAGAGGGCCAGTTTTGCGAGGTTTTGAATGTTTTATTTCATTAGGCCAAGAGGGCTAGTTGTCTGTTTAGTGCAGGTACGGTTAATGGTTTCTTGTTTTAGTTTTGTGCTAGACAGGTTTCAAAGAAGAGCTTGGAAGGAGCCTTTGTTGCACGGAAGCTTCTCGTGTGTAAATTCTACTGATCACTTACATTGATCGACAACCCAACCTTCTTCCCAACAAGTATAAAAGCATCAGTCTTTCCTTTAAGGGACTGCGGATTTCCTATTCCTTGAGCTCTCCACTTGCCTTTGAGGCCTAGAGTTGTTTACATCTAGCATGAACCCGAATTGGCTTGATAACCATAGTAGTTATCAGATGGATCTCAAGGCATCTTAGATTTAATCCTTATGATCGTTGTTTGTACTAACTGTGCTCATCATCAAGATCCCAATCAATCAAACACGAGCTATCAGTTTGTGATATTAGCAAGAACTGGGAAAAGATCTAGAGCTTCTAAGATGAATTTCCTTTAGGCTAGATTTCTTACCATGCAATCCGTCAACAAGAGTGCAAGCTACAACATACGTTTAGTGTGGTGAAAAACATATATATTATTTACAAGAAAAGGGGAGTCGACAATACCTTGGAATCTTATATGCTGCTTATGATGTGTATGGATTTTATCATGCATCAACTAGATGCAATTTACCCTCATCAACATCATCCTGCGAATTCGCAGGCCGCCTCGCCATCAACATCATCCTCATCTTCTTCTTCGCTTCTTTGTCATTGTCATCTCCCTCCATCAACATCATCCAATTCGCAGGCCGCCTCGCCATCAACATCATCCTCATCTTCTTCTTCGCTTCTTTGTCATTGTCATCTCCCTCCATCAACATCATCCAATTGGATGAGGCGGCCTAGGGGCGAGGAATCCCCCTCCATCAACATCATCCTCATCTTCTTCTTCGCTTCTTCTTCACCCTCATCCAATTTTTCCTCCCCATCTTTGTCATTGTCATCTCCATCTTCACCCCCCGCCACCTATTCGGTGACGATAGGGGGGAAGGATTAAAACATTTTCAATTATTTTTATTTATTTTAAGAGGGGGATTCCTATGCGTAGAGGGGGCAGGGATATTACATGTTGTGAAGTGCAACAAACATTTCTTTTAATGATTTGAGTCTATACATCATGCTTCATTGCTAAGGGTCAACCCTGAGTATCCTCGTGCTGCTTAACCCCTTTTAACTTAATTTATAAAGGTCCTATAAAGTATGCACAAAAAATAGATCAAAATTTCAAATGTCCATTCTGTGTGTTGAACCGAAAAAATCAGGCCAATCTTTCATAGCTTTGTCAGTTCTTCGAATAGCCTGTCCCTTAATTCAAAAGGCATATGCCTTACTTTTTGTTGCACAAGGTGGCTACCGTGCTTCAAAGGAATCATATATGAACAGCCAAGTTGGGAGGAATGACTCTCAGCTCATCATGACTCCAAGTAAAAATATCACGGAATTCTTGAATCAAGGACACATAGTCCTTCCTATCTTCCAAACTAAGCATGGACCCTAATTTAAGTGGTCGTGAATCATTCATTGTACCAAGGTCAAGCTCAAGTACATCCTCATTCCTTATCCTCTCTTGAGCCTCTATTGGCTCATTCCAAGTCACTTGGTAGATATCTTCTGTAGTAGACCCCTCATTGGATTTGTCACTTGATGACATCTCACTAGCAAATGGAGCATCTAGTGTATCTAACTTTGACGACGGAGATAAAGGATCTCTCTCACTCTGAGGAGATTCAGGATAAGCATCTACTACTACACGTCTAGCACCTTGACAAAATATCAATCGCCTAGCGAGTATGTCAACCTAACAGTCTGCTTGTAAGATCCATGGCCTACCTAGCAATACTTTATAGCTAGGTCACCCTATAAACCTAATGACCCTAAAGTCCAAAATGCATTCTACATTGGCAATGGTCACATGGACTTTAGTAATGCAACCTTCAGGTTGTCTTAAGCTGTCATCAGCCATTCAGAGGATCGTGGAGGCATCTTTTTTTATTTCTAATCCTAGTCTCTCCACCAATTATGAACTCATAATGTTGATGGAGGATTTGGTGTCCACAATAGCATGGTCCACTAATATTCCATCAATGTATGCTACTACCCTTGGACAATGCTTTTTAGCATGCTCAACCAATCATCTCCTACTCGTGCTATTCCCAAGGGCTCAACGATATACCCAGTGCGTAGAATCTTCTTAAATTCCTTGCGCACTCTTAGAGACAACTTAATCAACTATAGAAGATTTACATCGGGCTTAACTTCGTAAAAAGGAAACTCGCTAAATCAAATTCACGATAACTAGCAAGAGGTTGCTTTTCTCACCAGAACATTCTCTCCTTTGGTCTTTGAATCAGCCTTAGTGCTTCTTTCTTGGCTTTACACAATGATGGCGTTCGATCTAACGAATGCTCCTTCACTTTTCAATGGCTCATATGTAGCATCTTCTAGGACATGCTTCATAAATGATTGGAAGTGTCCATTAGTGGATGATCTCTATGTATACACCACTTGGATTGAACATCTAGAAAATCTTCAAGCTATTTTTGAATGCTATAGGCAATATGGTCTCTCCTAAATCCCTTGAAGTGCCAATTTTGAATAAAGTATGGTTGCATCCAAGGGCACACGGCTTCTAAGAATGGCATTGTAATTAACTTCTTGAAGGTCAAAGTTATTGTTGATATGCCATCACCAATAAACGGCAAGGGTATATAGTGTTCTCTTACCCACATCGACCGTTCACACTAAACTACACACTAATTTCTTGATCTTCGTACAAGATATTGACTGTGTTTGATTAGATCGAGGGATGTCAATGTATTTATAAGGCATTGAAGCATGCTATAACATTAGCACCAATTTTATAAGCTTCAAACTTGCCTTCCATGTGCACATTTATGCCTCTAAGTTTCTTGTGGGAGTAGTATTATGCCAGCCTCCTGGATAGCATAATTTGGATTACTGAGTGATCTTTGCTAGCCAACATTGCACTTGGTTGTATAAAAAAATGCCATCCAAGAAACTATAGGCTTCCTTCCTTTCCACTCTCTCAAGCATGTGCTTGATTTATGGTAATGGATAATTGTCTCTCTTTGTTGCTGCATTGACCTTTTTGTAATTCACACACACTCAAATCTTTCCATTCTTCTTCAGGACAATTATTATGGGAGATACCCAATCTACGTGCTCAATCTCATAAATGAATCTAGCATTCAACAGCTTGTCTATTTCCTCCTTCACCACATGATCATGCCTTGGGTTCATTGCATACAGTCTTTGCTTGATTAGTGTCATGTTGGGGGTCATAGGAATGTTGTGAGTCATAATACTCTGGTCGATTTCTTTTAGCTCTTCTAAGGACCAAGTGAATACATCTACATACTCTGGTAAGAGATTAATGAGATTGTTCTCCGCTTGCTCAGTTAAATCATCGGCTAATGCCTCCTTCCCTTGCCAACTTGACTTCTTTAACTTTAGCAGGTCCTTCAACGGGTTCATTAACCTGTCTTGCTCATTTGGCTCCTACTAGCACCACTATGTGGTTGCCCTTCTTATACATAGTGAAGCATTTGGGTAAGTCATGTGGTTTCTTTTATTGTTTAGCTTCAGAGGACTTGGACTATTTTCTTCTTTCTTCTTTACACCTCTTGCACCTCAGATGGATTGGGAGGTCCCCTTTGGTGCATTTGGTCTTAGGTGGTCATGGAATTTATGATTCACTCTCAAAGCTAACTTTTGACTTAGAGTTGAACTCACAACATTCACTTAAAGAAGGAGTTCCCCATGGTGGTCATAACTCTGAGAGACTGATTCTGCTCTAAGAAGTTGTGTGGTGCTTGATTGAACTAATCCAGCTTGCTCATGGTCTACTACATCCAGGTGCTCTAACCAGGTACAATCACAATTTACCTTGAAAACTCTTCTTTTCACTCTAAAAGTATTGGACGCTTGGGGTTTAGAGACCACCCTTATCTTCTCAATCACTCATCCCTCTATGCCATATTCTATGGTTTTGGTTTCTTCCTCACTTTCCTCACCCCACTAGAGTAGCAGTCTTCATACTCATCATCCGAATCCTCATACTTAGGCTGTTCATTGTTCCCATGGCTCATGTTCATAGGACTTTTCTCATCCACAATGAGGGCCCAATTGTACAATAGATTTAGGTCATGCACCTTAGTCCATTGCCACTTCGGTTTCTCCATGAGGTCCTTAAGAGGTTTAAAGTTTGCAGCTGGGTTAGCAACTAGCTCTCTTGTCAGGTATTCAAGAATTCCATGGAGTTCAAGTTTATTAGTCTCGATACATGGTAGGTGATAGGCGTCGGTCGATTGGTGGAACTCGTGGCCATCATGCAAAGAGGTACTAATGATATGGCATCATTCTTGGCTAACTCAGAAGCTATGAATCCATTGGGTTTGCTAGCTACTTCTAAAGCTTGCCTATAGTCATCCTCATCATCTGAGAATTGCAAGTCAATGGTTGCCAATACATGCATCCAATTATGCTCAATGTCATAGTCCACTCCCTTCATGACTATGAAGTTAACTGAGAATTAGATTCCTGCTATCTTTAGAGGCCAATATTTTAGCATTCCAAATGGTTTGATTTTCATTCCATTTGCCAGTGTAACATTAAACTGTGCAGTTTCCATTGGCGAGTTTCCCCAAGCTTGCAGAACTGTGTGGCTAAGCACACTAACACGTGCTCTTGTATCCACAGTTCCTTTTCCTTTCTATGTGGCATCACCTAATGCAACAATAGGTAAGATTGTGTGCAATTTCATGCCTTTCCAAAAGGCATTCACTTGTAGGGATCTAGATAATGGATTCAAGGTTAAGCTTGGTATATGCATCTTTGTGTCATGGTTCAATAAGTTGTTCACTCCATGTCCATACAGTCTTTCTACCCAACTACTTCAACACTTGCCATAACATGGGGTTCTCCCTAAGGAATTCTCCTGATGACAAGGTTATAGGAGTTGATATCAGTGTTGTGAGAAAATTACCAATCTTTTCCTTTTTCTCTAACTCAAGGCTTTTCTGCCAATTTTGTTGGGCAGTTCATCACAGTCCGTGGCATCTAAAACCTACTTGCGTGGTGCTAGCTAGGGTATTGATGTACCTCTTGATCTTGAGTGCGTAGGGGAGATTGGTGGACTCATGCTAGAGAGATCATTAATCACATCCTCATGACAAGCTCTATGTCCATAGGTGCACTTGAGCTTCTCGCCCCCATTCTTTGAATTTTTCTATAACTTCTAATTGGTATTTTGGGTCGGGGTATTCCCCAACCTTGGCATTTCCCTTTGCCACTATCCTAGGAGCAGATGTTTTTGCATGTGCATCCATAACTTGTTTCCCTTTGGTCAGTGTGGTGGAACTATCAGTTTTGAGTGTTATCTTGGCATTTGCCCTCTTCCTTCTCCTTCTTCGGCTCTTTTTTCCCCTAGATGTTGCATCTAAGTTGCTAGGTCCAGGTAATGAGATACTAGCTTGCTTCATTTGGGCTCGGATCATGATGTTGAGTGGGATTAGTGTGGCTTCATCATGGTGTGTTTCCATGCTAAAGAGTCTCAGTGGTATTGATGGCACAATTATTGTACTAGTGGAGGGTTTTTGTTTAGGGCAATCAACATACAAATGTATAACTCCACACTCTAGATATTTCAAGTCAGCCTTGTCCTTGTTCCCTTGCTCTTTTTTAAGGAAACGAGAGATGAAATATATTTGGGATGTCCACAAGTCCAACATGCTCCTGACTCTTACTTTGGGCCCCCTCCTAGACCTCTACCTCTTCCCCTTCCTAAAGCCATAACCGACATTGATCTAAAGTCCGTCAATATAGGATTACCTTCCTCGTCATAGGAGACATAAGGATTCACATACGTGCACTCCTCCAATGGCTCCTCTATAAAGTGTATCCAAGCGTTACTTGGTGGATGGGTCACTATGGGTTCAAGTGGCCTTGGGATTCCCATGGGGTTAATGTCAATCCTAGGGGTAGCTGGCTTCAAGTCATTGGGCACTGGTAGAGCTAATGGAGCTCCTCTTCCAAATTTTGGTCTGCCTATTCCTTGGATAGTAGGGATGTGTATAGGGTTGTGGGTATGGGATCCTTCTTGGTAACCGACAACAGTGCAATTCATCATGTCCAAACCTACCGTAGTTATTAGCACAAGGCCATGATCCAGGGTTGAGACATGTAGTTGGGAGATGGCTCCCACCACAATGCACACACTGCCAATGGGATCACACTAGCCTTCTTAGCATCTCTCGTAGCTTGGCCAACTCTAACTTCAAGTAAATTATTTCTTGGTTTTGGTTGATGTTTTTTCCCTTATCTTGCATGCCATGGCTTGATCGATCACTAAGGATTGTGGTTCTCTCAATTTTCCTACAGGTGATGTTCTCTTACAGGTATGACTCTTGAGCTTCTCTCTCTTAGCAAGTCATCCACATGTATTGCCTCTTTTAAGACCCTGGCTAAACACATCCCTTTCTAGGTTCAAGTTACTAGCTAAGGCCTTGTAGAGATCCTCATTTCGGATTCCATTGATAAACATAGTAGTGCAAACTGCTCTCTCATTGGGCTACATCACTGGAATCCTCTTGTGGAGACTTCTCACATGAGTGACATAGTCTTAGATCTTCTCCTTGTCTTTTTGGCTGATATTCATGAGCCTAACAATGAGGTTTTCTGAGTATCTAACCTCAAAAAATCATTTAATGAAAATATCATTTAGGTTATTGAATTTGATGCACTAGTAAACCAAGTTTGTCCCTTGTCTTCTAGGTAGAGTCCAAAAGCTTAAGCACACTAAGCAGCAAGGTCCATGAGATTGTTTGCATCACATGCCTACTTAAATTGCTCAGTAAAGCTATAAGTATCATTACCTATCTGATACTTCTCTAGTGATTTTGTAAGTATAGGTTTCTTAGTCTGGCTTCTAGCATTTGGGCTAGCTAGCAGCGAAGTTGCTAGGGCTGATCTACTTTTCCCTATGGTAGTGTTATCTAAAAGTCGCTTTGTGAGAAGCTCACACAAAGTGAGATTGCTCTCTCCCTATCGGCATTTCCTCCAACTTTGTTCCTGCCTATGATGGATAGAACTCATTAGACCTTGTTAAACTCTATTTTCTTATGTAGACTCTAAGAATGTTGCTCCTGGTTGTAATAGGCTAAGCTTTGCATGGAAACTCTTTCTAGCCTCCTATCCTCCTCAAGATTGGCTATGATTTCATTTGCAGATCTCCCATGGTGTGCTATTTTTGTTTGATGGTCATATTGTGATATGAGTTGCTATATGTTGATTGGGGAAAATTAACGAGGTCAAGTTCTTTGCTGCCTATGTCTGTGCTGGTACCTACCATGTTGGCGGTCTCTTGAACCACTAAGGTGTCAATGAGGGTGATTAGGTCAGCTAAGGACATGTCTCTACTTGTGGTTTGTTTCTTTCTTTACTCGATTATTAGAGGATTTAAGGTTGTTCATCTCTCAGTGTTGGGTGTCTTGATTTTTTCCCATGGTCCCAGGGATGTTGCAAGTCCTACTTTTGGGTTTGTTTCTTAGCATAATTCCCCTTTAGTGTGTTCCTTATTAATGAAATCACTTCTCAAGTTTATGCCTAGTCACACACTTGGATGGTGCAATGCAAGGTGAGTTGTGCACAATCAAGATTTTAACCTTTCTCATGCACCTAATGGCCTGCAACGTAATGTGCAATCTTCAATGAAATCATTCACATACACACACACACACAACAATCAAATAGTTTCGCTACTAGGAAGTAAGCTACAAGTGATTGGCTCATTTGGTCAATTCTTGGGCTTGTTATGGTAAATTCTAGTGTTGGTTAGCTCTATGGTCATCCTCGTAGGTCTGGAATCAAGCTAGGGTCACTTAGTATTAAGCTCACAACCTTTGGTATGTTTGAGGGGTCTAGATGGTCCCTAAGAATGTATTCTCATTCAGGTAGTCTTCAAATTCAAATGTTCGAGTTGTTGAATCCCAAACTTGGCCGTCCAAGTGGTGGATTTGACCTCTCTAAATGATTGGCACGGGTACTCGTGTCTGAGTCTGAGAATGTGTGTCCGAGTGGAAAAATTCAATTGTCTTAGCATCCAAGAGTGGACTATCCGAGTGGATTTGTTGCTATTTGGGTGGATTGACTTGGCCATCCAAGTGGGACTGTCCAAATTTGAGTGTGTCCAAGTGGACTTAAGTGGATCTACCATCCAAGGGCTCATTAGAATTCAACCATTTGAGACCTGGGGATGCCATCTAAGTAGCAAGAAAACATGCCAAATGACAAAAAATTGATGACAATGAATGGCTTAATCACACATGTACCTTTGCTCTCCAAGTGGCAAGAAAACATGTTGAATAACAAAAAATTGATGACAACGAATCGCTTAATCACACATGCGCCTAACTATGATCTTGTCCTTATTCATCAATCACAACAAGGAAGGTTCTGGGCATATCTGGAACCATTGAGAGTGATGAAATAATGAATTTCTCCTACCGTTGCTCTCTTGGACTACTGCTCTCTCCTAATCTATTGCTTTCTCTCTCTCTCTCAATCTCTCACAATATCAAAATGAGCTCTTGCCCCCCTTTTTTCTCCTTTTAATGCTCTCTCTTTCTTTCCTTACTCTTTGTTTTCCTTCTAAGATATTCAAATATATCTTTTCTTCTCTTTCCCTAATTCCCTGCTCCCTAGTTATTATAGAGACTTATCTTTACTTTCTTTTTCCTTATTTCCCAAATCTTAATGCATACTACTAATTGCTATTGATCTAACTAGCGTTCCTGAGTCTTCCAAAACCTAAAATATGTGGCAAAGGAGATCAAACACCTTCCAACTCCCTCGCTTCCTATCCAAATCAAGCATTGTTTTGGAGGCAAACTCCTACTCCGTTGCTCAATTTGGAGCATACAAGCACTCAAGCTTGAATTAGTTGGTCTCGGTAATGGAACCAAAATGTCATTACTATCACTAGCAACCATCAAGACCCTACGGACTGCTTATCAAGTCAAGTGTTTCAAGCGAGTCGCAATGGCTACCTCTCACATAGCCATGCACACTCTCGCACAAGGATGTAGTGAGCTTATTGCTGAATCTGATCATTGTAGTCCTCTTCCTTGAATCCTTCCATGGCTCCACGATTCAAGGTGCTAGCTTGAGAAAGCTCCATTGCCATGCTCAAAGCTCCAATCTCCACGGCTACGTGCACGAGAAAAGAGAAGAGAAGAAGGAGAAGAAGAAGAGCTTCTCCACGATCTCTCACTCTCACATACTCCCACACACACACACTCTCTCTCACAATACCTCTCTCCCTCTCTCATGCACAAGAAGGAAGAAAGAGCAAGAACAAGAAGAGAGCTAGTTTGCACACACACCAAGAATGAGATTATCCATTCACTTTTTGACTTTTATACATGCCCTTCTCCCCTTGGGCACCCAACCCATTTCCATGACCAGCTGTCTTAGCCTTGTTTCTCTTTTCCACTCTTCTCTTATTCTTTCTCATTCTCATGGCTCCTTTACATACACCTTTTCATTTACAACTCACACATGAAGAAGCCTGTCGCTCTTTTACAAAATGTGAAGATGCACTTTATTTCTTGTGTGTCTTGTTCGTAATTTTTTAAAATTTCCCGTGCTTCTTGGTCTTTCTTTTCCAATGGGCTGTCTTCTTATGCTCCTTCTTAAGCCTTCTTTACATCTCATGTCATTTTGTGCCTTGTGTCATTTCAAGGCTTAACATAGGAAAAAGCATCTAGGAGGCCATGCCAGTAGAAAATGATGCCATGAACACACCTACGCTTTCAGATCTCAAATATGAGTTTGTTTAGACCTCGAATTTTAAGCAAATCACTTTGTCGACAGTGTGAATAAGTAGGAGATGAACAAACTTTTTTGTGAAGACTTGATTAAGAAGCTTAAAGAGGTCTAAAAACCTCAAACAACTCATGATAGGGGGTGCATTTTTTAGCACCCCTTCATTCTTGCCGATTTGGGAGATTCATAATTGTTTGATCCACAAGGAGCAACTTGGATAGAGATATCTCAAATTTTCACACACTCTATCTCACTATAGGAAGTGTTGAATATGATATACTATTTAAAGATATCAATTTTTAGTATTTCTCTCTCGCCACAATTGTTGTTCATATGGGTTGAGAGAGGGAGAGGGGTATCAAATCACAGTAAGATGCAAGAAATGGAGTAAATGATCATAAAGATGGTTGTTAGTGTCAAGAATCGTGTGATGAGGGGATTTGCTTGAGCTCCTGCGCCAAACACACACTATATACACAAGAGGAAGCTCACTCAAGAACACAAGAAGAGAGATAGAGGCCAAAACGTTTTCTTGCTGATTTTTCTTCTTCTTCCACACACTATACAATGTACAAAAAGTATAGATAAGATACAACATAAAGGAAAGTAGCCTTCTAAGTCAAAAAGTGCATAACCGACTACACTAATTGACTGGCACTACATCTTTGCTAGCTGTAGATAGGTGTAACAATCTAAATATAATAAGTGATAAGTCAGTGCCCATGTGAGTGTCATAATGACCACCAACGTGCTAAGTGTAGACATCCGGACCTATCTAGCCAGGCGGTCCATCATCAATGTCCGCATGTGTTGAGCTTGCCACCTCAACACTCCCCCTCAAGCTCAACTCTATCTCTGCAACTCCAAGTAAGCTATGGAACTTTCGAAGCTTCTCTACACCCAATGCCTTTGTGAAAATGTCAGTTATCTGATCCTGTGTGCTGACATATACCAAGTCAATCTCTCCTGCAAGTACCTTCTCTCTCACAAAGTGGTAGTGCACCTCAATGTGTTTTTTCCTAGCATGGAATACTAGATTCCTAGCTAACTATATGCTGCTCATGTTGTCAGAATGAATGACAGCTGGACCATCTCCATGCACATCCAAATCACCTAATAACTTTTGCAGCCATACCACCTCACATGCTACCATAGCAGTACCTCTATACTCAGCCTCGGTACTTGATAAAGCAACTGTAGGTTGCTTTTTGCTGCTCCATGCAACTGTTGCACTACCAAGGGAAAACATGAATCCACTAGTAGATCTTCTGTCTGACATGCTACCAGCCCAATCTGCATCTGTGTATCCAAAGACCTGTATGTCCTTACCTGCCTCATAAAAAAGTCCATAATGTAAAGTGGACTTCATATATCTCAATATACGTCTAACTGCATCCAAATGAGGCTTTCTAAGCATCTACATAAACTGACTGACAAGGCCAATAGCATAGCTCAAGTTTGGCCTTGTGATAGTCATGTAAATCAAACTCCCTACTATCCTCTTGAACATAGCAGGGCCTTCTATCTCATCCCCAAATTCGGCACTCAACTTCACATTTTGCTCCAATGGTACTGAAAGAGGCTTACATGCTGTCATACCATACTTGGATAACATATCCAAGCCATACTGCCTTTGGGATAGCCATATATCATCATCACATCTTATCACCTCAATACCAAGAAAGTATCTCAACTCACCCAAATCTTTCATCTCAAAATTCTTCTTCAAGAAGTCCTTAACTTCAACAATCCCATTGTCACTGTCACCTATAATAATCAAGTCATCCACGTAGAAGACTATGATGACCAAACCTGCATCTCCCTTTCTCACATAAAGTGAGTGATCAGCATCAAAAATACAAAATCTGATATTGACAAGATACTCTCCAATCTTGTCAGACCATGCTCTAGGTGCTTGCTTCAGCCCATAGAGCGTCTTCTTTAACCTGCACACATATGTGGGATGCTCTAAATCCTCATAAATTGCTGGCTGCTCCATATACACTTTTTCTTGCCATTCATCATGCAAGAAGGAATTCTTAATATCCATTTGCTGAAAGCTCCAACCTTTGCTATTGCCAAGGCAATCACACATCTAACAGTTACCATCCTAGCAACTGGACTAAATGTCTCTTCATAATCTATGCCATATGTTTGAGCATAGCCTTTTGCAACTAGCCTAGCTTTATACCTGCTAACTAAACCATCTGCATTATGCTCTTGACTTTGTAAATCCACTTACAGCCAATAGCTTTCTTACCCTTAGGTAAGGATACCAAATCCCAAGTCTTATTGGCTTCTAATGCAGCCATCTTCTCATCCATTGTTGCATCCCAATGAGCATGTCCAACAGCATCCTCAAAACAAGTGGGCTCAACATCCTCAACTGGTTTCACCATGTAAGCATAATGGTGAGTTGCATAACCTTCAAAGCCAAATCTTTTAATAGGATATCTGACCCTACTAGATCTTCGTACCATCGGATCACTCAATGGAGCCTTTACATTACCATGAGCTCTTTGTACACTTGGTGTCCTGACTAAAGGAATACCAAGCTCATCATCCAAGCTCTCCAAACTACTAGAATCTCCATCAAATCCCAAATGACTAGTAGATGCATCATTACCATCCAGTACTTTCTTCTTTCCTTTGTCCTTTCCTGCAACACTTATAGATCCACCTGAAGATGTGGGGCTACTCCTTGGTCTCCCAGACCAAGGGCTCACTGTAGGTATAGTGCCAGATGATGTTTTTGATCCACTAAGACTCTGTGATTCTTGTTTTTCTTTCTGCACATAGCTGTCCTTATCATTATCATCATCTAATACATCACTAGCAGGTGCATACCAGTTGCCCATCTCATCAAAGATAATATCCTTGCTCACTCTAAACTCACATGTGACAGGGTTATAACAATGATACCCTTTCCGCTCTAAAGAGTACCCAATGAAAATACATTTTTTAGCCTTTGGATCAAGCTTCTTCCGTAGCTCATCTGACACATGAACATATGCAACACATCCAAATACCTTCAAGTGCAATATATCAAGCTTCTTGCCAGTAAAGCACTCTTCAGGAGTCATCCCATGAACTGTAGCTATGGGAGTTCTGTTCATAATGTAGATGGTTGTACAGACATCCTCAGACCAAAAATGTTTAGGCATATTCTTTTCAGCCATTAATGTCCATGCAACTTCTGCAATATGCCTATTTTTCCTTTCTGCAACCCCATTTTTCTGTGGGGTATACCTGCAAGTAAATTGCCTTTTTATCCCATAAGTCCTCAAGAAGCTAGTAAAATCATTAGAGAGGTACCCTCCCCCTCTATTTGATCTCAAGCACCTTTTAAGCCTATTTTCGTTTCAATAGCTGCCTTAAAAGATTTAAAGTGCTCAAACACATCACTCTTTTTCTTCATGAAGTATACCCATAACTTCCTTGAACAGTCATCAATAAATATGACAAAGTATTTGCTGCCACCAAGAGATACATTTTGTGTAGGCCCCCAAACATCTGTATGCACTACATCAAGTATTTTTCTACTCGCTTATCTGTCATGCGAGAAGGGTTGTCTTGCCTGCTTACCAAACTGGCATGCTTCACAGACTTTATGCAATTCTGCAACTTTAAAAGAAGGCAACCCTGTAACTAATCCTCTAGACTGCATTAATTTTAGTCTTTGCACATTTGCATGTCCAATACGTTTATGCCATATTTCAATATCTGTAACTACTCCTTTTCCTTTAGCATACATAGCAGCATCCATTGCAAGAATTCCAACATCTAAAGTGAACATTCGGCCAACTCTACTTCCTTTTGCGACCAACTTGAACTTATAATTAAAGTCTTCTACAAAAAAACCTTTTGCATTGAATCAGACTTGCAACCCATGCTCTACCATTTGGCCAATAGACACTATATTCTTTGTGATTGATGGCACATGTAATAGATCTGTCAGACTCTTTGTCTGGTCATCATACAAGGACAAGGGAACCTTTCCAATGTGTGAAATTAGGTGGCATGAATCATCACCCATCTGCACATAACCTGGATTTTGTAGGTCCTGCATCTCTCCAAACCATTCAACATGATTGGTTATATGATTAGATGCACCTGAATCAACATACCATATATCATCATGTGTCCCCTTCCTTGTAACTGCATTCATCATATGCTGCATAACAAACAGACGCTCATTTTTGTCTTCATTCTATCATGAAGATGATGCATAGTTTCCTTGCTGCAATTTACCACTGCGAATATCATCCTTCTTAGCATAGCAATGGGCTGCAATATGGCCTATTTTTCCACAATAATGGCAAACAATAGTAGAATTTCTAGAACCTCTATTCTGCCATCCACCTCTTCCTCTAGAGCTCCCCCTGCCTCTAAAGTTTCCTCGGCCTCCTGAAACCTGCATTTCACCAAACTACTGATTGAACCTGTTTTACTAGTTATCGCCAGCACGTCCCATACTAGGGCCTCTCGAAGAGGATCTACCATGTCTCCTTCTTGAACTTGAGTAAAATGCTTGAACTTGTTCACCAATTTTTTCAGATGAGTCACCCTACATATTGATCTCTTCAGTAATCATGAGAGATCAACTCATCAAAATCTGGAAATGGCTTCCGTACATACACTGAAGTAACAAATGATTTACATGCCTTCTCATTGTTAAGGCCACTCAAAGTGGATGAAACCAAATCGTCATCATCAGGCATTGCATGAATCGCTACTAAAGCATCTGCAATGCTCACCTTTAACACATACTCATTGACAGACATTTTTCCTTTCTTCAAGGCATTCAACTCTTGCTTGAGTTGAATCTTTTGTGCCTTTGTATTTACTGAAAACATGTTCTCAAAAATTATCCTAGCTGCATGTGAAGTTTCTGCATTCCTGATATGTCCCAACATCGTAT
Organism: Lygodium microphyllum; assembly: GCF_053477565.2. Taxonomy (NCBI): domain Eukaryota; kingdom Viridiplantae; phylum Streptophyta; class Polypodiopsida; order Schizaeales; family Lygodiaceae; genus Lygodium; species Lygodium microphyllum. Next base: position 87,711,068 of record NC_141142.1, on the reverse strand, counting down.
TATCAATGAGTGCAGATAACCAATACATCACCTTTTTATCTTTCGCATTCCATTCTTTCCATGCTTTTAAATCATCTGCAGTCGGAGAGATACCAAACTCTGGCTCCTTTTGTTCACATGAAACAAACTCATAAAGGCCCTTTCAAATGAGGAAGTTCGTCGCACGCAACTTCCATGAAGGGTAGTTGTTATTGTCGAGCTTCTCAATAATGGGATTTCCAGTGTTCTCTGCCATTATCACAAAACAAGGATACAACACAGCAAGCTAGTCTTCTGCAATCTTTCACAACTCGTGTACAACAATACACCAAGTAACCTTTTTCACTGATTGCTCAATAGGACATGTAATCTGCAACCTGTTTGCAAATAAACCTTATCTTTACTTCCTACAAACACCTCAAAAATTACAGATTCAAAATCTTGTAACCTGTGGACCCACTTTTGGTCAAAACAGCGGAAATCACAATGTACCCTGAAACTGTTGTTCACAACCTTACGGCTCTAAAACAGGGCATGAAACGGCCTCAGATGCCGAAAATAACTGCGAGCTTACCCTAAAGGGATTTTCTGCAAAATATATAGTACTTTACTCGCACACCAAATCTCGCAACAATCTGAGATTTTTGCTCGACCCTGCTTCCGGTGCCTCCACAGGCACTATCCAAGAGAGAGAGTGGAAGAATGGAAGAGCTTCTTACCCGTTGCTTGCTTGCTTGAATCTTACTTCTTCTTCCTCACTTCAGCCTTCAAAATCAGCCTCTCTTAGTGGCGTGGCTCTGATACCATGTCAAGAATCGCGTGATGAGGGGATTTGCTTGAGCTGCTGCACCAAACACACACTATATACACAAGAGGAAGCTTACTCAAGAACACAAGAAGAGAGATGGAGGCCAAAACGTTTTCTTGCTGATTTTTCTTCTTCTTCCACACACTATACAATATACACAAAGTATAGATAAGATATAACATAAAAGAAAGTGGCCTTTTAAGTCAAAAAGTGCATAACTGACTACACTAATCGACTGGCGCTACATCTTTGCTAGTTGTAGGTAGGTGTAACAATCTAAATATAATAAGTGATAAGTCAGTGGCCATGTGAGTGTCATAATGACCACCAATGTGCTAAGTGTTGACGTGCAGACCCATCTAGCTAGGTGGTCCATCATCAATGTCCGCACGTCTTGAGCTTGCCATCTCAACAGTTAGTGACTGTGTGAAGTGTCAATGGTGTATCTGCCAATTATTGGTTAAAGGTGACTCATAGTTAGTAATCAATCAACTAAATGGGACCTATAGTGTGAGGGATCCCATCTTAGGGATGCACCATTGTGTAGCCTTGGATGTGTTGCATATCTTTGAGACAATGACTTGTCAGTTAGTCCCTTGATAATGGAATTGCTTTTCGGATTCCCTGGCTAACTATACTTTCTTGAAAGGTGTCTTTTTCAATTGTGGTGGTCCAAGGGAGCCCTTACAATTACCTCCTAACATTAGCCTTAGATAACTTTGGGGTCTTCTTGCTAACGCATCATATTTTGGCCCGTCGATGATTAGCTTGGGTTATGAGTTAGGTATCAAGTGAGCACCTTCTTACTCTATCATGGATGCATAGGATTGTATATTATCATATTCATCGAACACCCCTTGCTATTTATGCAGGGGGGTTAGCTAATAACTTGATGCACTTAGTGTAGGGCCTAAGAGGCCTTATCCTTGGTCGGTTTTTTGCTTTAGTTGAGTAACATGAGGACCAAGGGATTGTTTCAGCAATACGTTGTGTTGAATAATAGTAAAATGTTTTATTTCATAAGGCCAAGAGGGTTTTTCTATTGGTTGTGAGATGCTATATCTCTTTAGGCCAAGAGGGCCATACTTCTGTTTGGTATAGGTATGTTTAATAGTTTTTTGTTTTAGTGATTGCATCACACAGGTTGGATAAAGTGCCTGGAAGCCTTTGCTGTGCAGGAGCTTCTTGTGGCCATTCCAGGTGGTGTCGTCACCTTTTAGAATTTTCCCTTAAGATAATAGTATTATATGTGTATGTGGGGGTTATTTTCCTTTTGTTTGTGGGGACTGGCATTCGAGGCATGAAGTCCTAAGGTTTGGTTAGGTATATCTGGGGGAGATTTGAGTAGTCATCTACCTCTTGTTAGGACATTATCAAGCATTAAAGACTTGTGATAGAGGGTAGTCCTTGTGACCATGTCCTTCCTGCTTGTTAGGCAGTTTTCCTAGGAGTCCCTACTAGTGTGAGGCAGTTAGAGAAGCCTGCCAAAATGGCAAAGAAGAGCAAGTTGTGAATATATCTAAAGATAAAAATTACGGAGGTGTGTAAAAAGGGAGTCTAACCCCTCAATCAGAAAGGAAAAAAAGAAAAAGGAAGGAAATTCCTACAAGTAGATGATTATCTCCTTACGGAGAGCTTGGTAGGTTCTTGGGGACGCGAGACCCGGGGCCGATGCCTTATCTTCCTAGGGGTAGCAGCTAGCCGAAAAAAAAAGGAAGGTTGAAGCGAAAACAAAAGTGAGAGAAAGAAAAGGATTACGTGTCGCCTCGCGAGAGCTTGGTAGGTCCTTGGATACCGAATCAAGACCTGAGCCAATGCCATGTTCTCCTTGGGCCACTCTAAACTCAGCTCCCTTATTTTTATATGCTCGATTATGAAAACAATGATGACCAGGCTATAAGAGTCTATGTTAGAACAGTTGGCTAGTGACTCACTTTGGATTTCTGTCAGATTATGTTGGGCCTATCCCTTGTGGATTCTCATGCCTTGATTCTATCAAGGGGTAGGGTGAGGGTTGTTCTTGTGCTTTGATTGAGTATATTTTTTGTGGTAGCTTGATGCTTTCTTTGGTTTTTGTTTTGTCCAGATCGGTTCTTGGGATTTGATGGGCTGAGTTACCCTATCCTGTGGTCGCCAATGAGAGTGCATTTTAAAGACCCTTTTTGAGGCAGAAAAGAGCCTGGGAGACCGTAAAAGACCAAATTTTCATGCAATTGAAACTGTTGCAGATCGATGAGCTCTAGCTTTCCTAAATGGATTTCGATGCCAGGAATCCAAAGCAAGTCTCAGTTCATCGATCAAAGTCCATTTGACCCCCCCATTTAATCCCCGCAAGATTTTGCATTATGAAGCAGTTACATGATTTGAGAGTTGGAAAGTGTGTGGCGAGTGCCAAGTTCAAAGATTGTGATTTCATGAAGCCAGTCATCTAGACAAATCTCGAATCTGAGCTCGTTTGCCTCTTCAAAAGCTAAAAATCCACTTGCCTATAGTGTCAAAACTTGAGGATTGAACTATATATTTTAATGTTAAGCCTTAATGACTTGATTAAGGGGGCCTTAAACACAAAAAAACGTTTTTGGAGGGGGGACGGGGTGCCATTTTTGGCACATCCTTTCATGGCCAAAAAATGAGATTTTATGATCATGGGAATCAGAATGAATGCTCTGGGGCATGAGATCCTGAATTTTTTCGCCTATCATGGCTCTAGAAATCATTGAATTTGATGCATTAAACATAGAGATCTATTTTTAGTATTTCTATAATGTCCCCATTACTTAGTTTATACATGGTGTTGCAGGTCCACACATGGAAAAAAAAATTACAGAATCTCTACAGGATTTACAAGAAGTATGACTGGTTCACTAGAACAGTCTGAAATCTCTAATATCATGTTTAGATGACTTAATTCTGACTTTAGATGGATCCAAATATATAGTGTGACTTATTTTGAAGGGAATAAGTCGTCCAAGACAAAAGATGGATACAAATAATGCGATTTACAAAAATCATCATTTTTACCTATTTTTGATGCATTTTTACAATTCTGCTCGCGATGGCTTGTCAATTAGATGCATTCCAATCGTTTTGAGTACCCAAACAACTATATTTGGAGTTCAAATGACGAAGTTATGATCCAAACAAGTTGCAGGATAGAAAAAAACAAAAATCTTTGTCATCGATGATGTCATCAAAAAGTAGGCGTGCTCTCTTTACCTCCTCCTCCCCCTCTCACTACTATAGAAACAAGGGTATAGTGTCATGTAACAGACACACCACGACTCATACAGAAGTCTCTCTACTGTTATTGATTCGACGAAGCTCTGTTGTAATCGGCCTCTCTCTCTCTCTCTCTATCTCTCTCTCTCTCTCTCTCTCTCTTCCCAACCCTACGCAGAAGCGCTGCTCGAACCCATCAAGCTTCTTCCATGGCTCCCAAGCGAAATGAGAAAGGACAAGAGAAATCTTGACAGGACAAGGTGTTGATCAAGAAGGAGGAGCGACAACATGTAATCTTGACGAGGACGAGACGCTGATTGAGAAGGAGGAGAGATTGTTCCACAAGATGAAGAGTGTTAACCCCAACACGAAGAAAGTAAAAGAAAAGAAAAAAGACGCTGGGCAAAGGCGGAAAAAAGGTAGCCCGATAGAAGACAGAAGAGGAGAAAAGGCCAAAAGCGCAGGGGCAACCTTAAAAAGTCCAAGGCAAATGCAAAACCCCAACATGAAGAAAAAAAAGGAAATAAAAAAGACGCTGGGCAAAGGCGAAAAAAAGGTAGCCCGACAGAAGAAAGAAGAGGAGAAAAGGCCAAAAGTGCAAGGGAAACCTTCAAAAGTCCAAGGCAAATGCAAAAGGGGAAAGGTGCATTTTAAAGTACAAAGGCGCACCCTGAAATCTTGTAAAAGAGTACCAAGCAGTGGAAAATCCGAAAAGCTAAAATAGAAGATAAAGACAAAGGCCAAGGCAAAGAGAACGGAAGACAAAGGTGCACAAGGAAAAGCGCAAGTCAAAACTTTTGTAAAAGAGCACAAGCGCATCATGGTTTAATTCAAGGAGCGCCGGGCTCTCACCTGTGCAATTTGTAAATGTAGACGGGCGGTGGAAAGGAAGCTAGGAAGATAGAGGAACAATGGGAAAAGGGCCTAGGCCACAGCCGGCCATGTAAAAAAGGGGAAAAGGGGATGACCGCCCAAAAGGGATTTAGGGTTTTGTATATAAAGTTGAAAAGTGAATGAGAAGCTCATTCTTGTGTGTGGCAAAAAGCGGCTCTCCTCTTCTTCTTCTTCTTCTTCTTCTTGCTTGCTTGAGCTTGTGCTTTTAAGAGAGGGAGTGTGAGAGTGTGAGGGAGTGAGTGTGTGAGAGTGAGGGACCGTGGGGTGGAGAAGCTCTCCATCTTCTCCTCTCTTCTTCTCTTCTCTTCTCTTCTCTTCTCTTCTCTTCTCTTGCTTGCGGGATGGAGCTTGGAGCGTGGAGCTTGAGGATGAAGCTTTCTTGAAGCTTGCACTTGGATTGTGGAGCTACCAGAGTGCGCGGGAGAGGAGGTAACTCGAACGGCATAGAGGTAAGCTCACTGCACCCGTAGATATGGATGGCGCGTCGGCTATGTGAGAGGTAGCCATTAGTGCTTGGCTTGGAACGCTTGAAGCAATAAGCGGTCCGTGGGTCTTGGCGGTTGAGCGAAAGCTCCCACATTTTGGTTCCGTTGTCGGGACAATGGATTCAAGCCTTGAGTGCTTGCGCTCTTTGAATCGAGTATCGAAGTAAGGGTTTTTCCCGAACCGGTGCTTGAGATAGGTAGGAAGTGAGGGGGTTGAAGATGGTATTCGATCTCCTTGGCAAGTAGGTTTTTGCTTTTTTGAGATTTATGTTGTGAGATGGAGTAATGTAGGTATTTACTTTGTGATTTGGATGCATTAGAGTAGGAGAAAACAAAGACAAAAAAAGAAAATAAGCATTAGGGTTTACTGTTGCAAAACAGGGCAAAAATTGTGCAAAAAATGGTAAAAAGCTTGCTCGTGATGCCTAAGATCGGCAAGTGAGTGATTGGTGGCATCAATACCATACCCGGGAAGGGGTATAAGGGCCAAGAGTGGCAAGAAAGGCCACATTGTGCATTGCAGGATTTTAGGAGAGCAGGAAAGAAGAGGAAAGCTTCATGAGTGGATCTGCTTCGATCTTGTCATCCGAGAGATATTTGCCTAGCCCAGGTAATCCTACACCTTTCCCTATACGAGTAGGTTGGATTTGGAGCTGCTTGACTAGGGGGAAGGCCTCCAACGCTTGACAGGCGAATTTCATAAGGACCGACGAAAAAATGCGCCGTGCTCGACGTGTTCGAGTGACGGTGATTCTGGGCCGAGTCCCAAAATCGGCCCTCGACCACTCGACTCGGCCTTCGGACCACCCGACTCGGCCCTTGGCCACTCGATCCTCAAACCATTCGACCCACTACCGCGCGAACACCCACCGCTCAGCCTGTCCGAATTGAGCACTCGGACTAACTTGGAATTTGGTCCTCGGCCCACTTAGCCCTCAAGCATCTAGGCTCAGACTGGCTGAATTTGGCATTCGGACAGTTACATACGGCCCCTTCTACTCGGCCCTCGGACAGTCCGAATTGGGCATTCGGCCCCTGTAATTCGGACCTGTTGGGCCAAATTTATATTTCCTCAATTTTTTACCTGAAGACGGTGAAATTGACCAAGAGACCACATAGAGCCGAAACCCTATCACAGGTCGATCACTAGGTTGAATCTTAGAGCAAGTAGTTCAAAATTTGGCTATAAACGGTCTCTCAACTCATGTATGGCATTTACCATAACAGCCCTACGGGACGGGGAGGGGACTACCCCCCGAATCCCTGGAGAGAGGGCTCTGCCCCCTCCGCACCTCCCCCAAGTAGGTTGGAGAGCAACCGCTCGCCCTGACAGGTCTTCTAAATTTTACCCTAGTGTAGTAATGGCTCTACACAAGCATAGATCTTCACTTGCAAAGCAGCAAATAGAAGCCCATATCCAAACAAGGATAAACAAAGACCCTAGAACCTCAATGGGCCAATCTAGCCATCAAGGGCAAAAAGGCCACACCACAAGAACACATGTACATTGTATTCGAACTGCGTCTAGTCGAAGCAAAATGCAACATCATCAAGCTATCAATGCATGGATGACTAGACATGACAGTTCTGATGATAGATGTACCTTGAGCACCACTGCACAGACAACCCAAGACCTTAGTAGAGAATCCACGTCTAATTGTGCAGTTAGGGACTCAAAGGCATGTATTAGAAGGCTTGAAGCCGTAAACCAAGACCCGAAGGATGAAGACATAGTGCCACCTGCTTATCTTAGGGTCAAACTGTTGAGATATCGAGCTCTACTCGTGATACGCCAGGGTGACCGTTGTGCATTTATGTCACCGACGTGTTAGTTGCAGATGCGGTTGGTACACCGCCCATGAATAATAGCTACATGATAGCTATCCTTATCTACTCTAGTTCATGGCTCAATTAGTATGCCACCTTAGTTAGTTGAGTTTGGTTTGAGACCCATATATAGGGTTCTTCTATTTCTTTGTATGAGAGTTCTTTTGGCTTCCACAACTAAGAAGAGGAAAACTGTTTTCAGCCTCCACCCTTGTGTGTCTTCCCCCATTGTGCAAGCAAGAAAGCTTCAAGCGAGACTCCTTCCTTCTCTCCCACAATCTTGACATGGTATCAGAGCCTTGTTCGTGGTAAGGAGCTCAAGAAAGCAAGCCAAGCTCGCGGTGTTCTGGTAAGAGGAGCAGTGTTGCTTTCATTTTCTGTTTTGGGAGCAGATCTCTGCAGGTAGCACAGCCGGAAAGTGCAGGAGTGCATTGTCTCAGGTTGAGACGCCCTTCGCGGTGAAGCAAGAGGGCAGTATATGCTACGGGAAAGGGCTTTAGCCCTTGGCGACCTTATTTTTTTGATTTGAGGCCATTTCGGGGCCTGTTTTGCAGATGGAAGTTTTCTGCACGCACTCAGGAAAAGGCTCAGTTTTATGCTGTGCAGCCACAGTTCTACAGGTCGGTGAAAAGTTACTGTAGAAATTGCATCGTATGCTTGTGCGCAGAGACATTGGGAGTTTCAGAATCATCCTTGGTTCCTGTTTATGCAAAATCGTCACTAGGAAGTGACTGTGTGGTCAAATACCACTTTCGCCAGTTTTCCAGATTTGCCCTTGTGAGGGTGAAGCTGTGTTTTTTGCAGTGACAGAATTTTTTGCAGTATTCTGTAATGGCATCTGATTCTCTCTCACAGATTGTCACTGAAAAGCTTGACAAGAACAACTTCCAGGCATGGAAGTTTAGAATGACGAATTTCCTTATGGAAAAAGGATATTGGGAATTTGTTGCAGGAAATGAAGAAGAACCAGTTCTTCCTGATGTTCCCAATCAACAGCAAATGCAAGCATTCAAAGCATGGCATGAGAGAGCCAGGAAAGTTATGTACTGGCTGTCTATCAGCATTTCAGACTCTATGATTGTGCATATTCAGGATGCAAGTACGCCAAAGGAGGCATGGGATACTCTGTCAAAAATGTATAGCACAAATACACAAGCCAGGAAAATGCAGCTCAAGCAAGAGTTGCATAATGTGCAAAGAGAAAATATGAGCATCAATGACTACCACATGAAGGTGAAGAAGATTGCAGATGCACTTGCTTCCATTGGGTCGCCAGTGGAAGATGATGATTTAGTTTCTGTGACCTTGAATGGTCTAGGAAAGGATTATGCACAGTTTCAGACATCCATTTCAGTTCGTGAAAGATTTCCTGATTTTGAAGAGTTGATTGCTCTTCTAATTTCTGAGGAGCAGAGAAATGGTGGTGCATCTTCTTCAGGAGGAACTTCAAAAGAAGCTGTCTTCTACTCAAATGCTGGAAGAGGTAGAGGCAAAGGTAGAGGAGGCCGATTTGGAGGCCATGGTAGAAATCAGAATATGCAGCAAACTCAAGAAAATCAGTCCTATGGAGGAGGACGTGGTAACTCTAGAGGCAGGGGGAGCCAAAGAGGTCATGGTGGATGGCAAAGAGGCCAAAATGCAAACAGTAATGTTGAATGCTACTACTGTGGTAAAATGGGTCATATGGCTAAAGACTGCTATAAAAAGCAGAATGACATCATGAATGGAAAACTGCAACAAGGAAATTATGCATCTTCTAGCAGACAGGGTGATGACAGAAATGAGCATTTGTTCATGGTGCAGCACATGAACAATTCTGTGACAAGTGCAGAAGAAAGCAATGATGTATGGTATGTTGACTCAGGTGCATCAAACCACATGACAGGTCATGCAGAATGGATGGAGGATGCAAGGAAAATGGAAAAACCAGGATTTGTGGAGACTGGTGATGATACTGCACATCCTATTGTGCAGATTGGAAAAATTCATTTGTCTATGCAGGATGGGAAAAAGAAATACCTGTTCGATGTATTTCATGTCCCGAATATCACCAAGAATCTGGTTTCTGTTGGTCAAATGGTTGAATAGGGCTTGCAGGTCAGATTTAATCCTCATGGATGCTTTGTTGAGGATATGAAAAATAAATGTCGCTTGATAGCAAAAGGAAAGAAGAAGGGCAGAATGTGTACGTTGGATGCAGACATGTCTAAATTGAGTGCAGCAATGTTTGCACATGGGACCGGTGTAGTTGCAGATATTGATATCTGGCATAAACGCATTGGTCATGTTAATGTACAGCGACTTAAATCAATGCAGGCCCAAAATATTGTTGCAGGATTGCCCAAATTCAAGGTTGCAGAAATGCATAAGGTATGTGAAGCCTGTCAGTTTGGAAAACAGGCAAGGAAACCATTTCCTAGACATGTTCAAGAGAGTGAGAAGCCATTGGAATTAATCCACTCTGATGTGTGGACTACTAAAGCTGCATCTCTTGGAGGCTGTCATTATTTTGTCAGTTTTATTGATGACTATAGCAGAAAAGTTTGGGTGTATTTTATGAAAAAGAAAAGTGAAGTTTTTGGGCATTTCAAAACTCTTAAAGCGATGGTTGAAAAAGAAACAGGCCTGCAGATAAAATGCCTAAGGTCAGATGGAGGGGGAGAGTACCTCTCAAATGAGTTTGCAAGGTTCCTGCAGGAGCATGGCATAAAGCAGCAATATTCATGCAGTCATACCCCACAACAAAATGGAATTGCATAAAGAAAAAACAGGCATATTGGAGAGGTATCTCGTGCCATGCTCAATGAAAAAGACTTGCCAGATTTTTATTGGGCTGAAGCAGTTGCTACAGGAGTCTACATAATGAACAGGACTCCCACTGCAGCAATACATGGAATGACTCCAAAGGAGAGGTATACTGGTAGGAAACCAGATATTTCTCATTTGAAAATTTTTGGTTGCATTGCCTATGTACATGTGCCAGATGAGTTGAGATCCAAGTTGGATCCAAAAGCTGAGAAGTGCATCTTTATTGGTTACTCTCTGCAGCAAAAAGGGTATAGATGCTATAACCCTTCTACTCGTAAGTTTACAGTGAGCAGAGATGTTGTTTTTGATGAGATGAGTAGCTGGTATAAACCAGTAAATGTGATTGATGATGTAGATGCACAAAATGGTAATGCTGCACAGAATTCACAGCAACAGTCACAAAATATTAGTGGACCTGGAGCGTCCTCTAGTAGTGGTTCACATTCTTCGCCATGGACAGGCAGATTGAGATCAGGAGAATCTTCTGAAGGCAGCGCAAATAGTGGTATGCAGGTATCACGAAAAGGAAAAGAGAAGGTAGATCAGCCCATGTTTGATGTGAATGCAGGTCACTCTTATGTGGATGGTGAATCCAGTGGCTCAGAACAGAGCATTGATGATGAGTTGGGTATTCCTTCTATTGTTACACCTGGAGTAAGGAAGACCAGGGATGTTTTGAGAGCACCTGGGAGTGAACCCACTTTGCGCAGGTCTACCAGAGTTAGGTATCCTGTGGATAGGCTGAAATATGATGGATTTACAGCCATTCACTATGCATATATGGTCAAGGTGATACAGGAACCAGAACCCACTTCTTTTGAGCAAGCCATGGGAAAAGAAAAATGGGAGAAAGCCATGGATGAAGAAATGGATGCCTTGGACGCAAACACTACATGGGAATTGGTACCTTTGCTTAAAGGTAAGAATGCAATCGGTTGTAAGTGGGTTTATAAGGTGAAGCACAATGCAGATGGTTCTGTGAATAGATACAAGGCAAGATTAGTAGTCAAGGGGTATGCACAAACATATGGCATTGACTATGAAGAAACATTCAGTCCGATTGCAAGAATGGCAACCATAAGAGCAGTCATTGCTATGGCTGCATCAAAGGGATGGTCTTTACATCAGATGGATGTAAAGAATGCCTTCTTGCATGGTGATTTGCAAGAAGAGGTCTATATGGAGCAGCCACCAGGTTATGTGCATGCTGTTCATCCTGAGTTTGTTTGCAGGTTGAAGAAAGCCTTGTATGGCTTGAAGCAAGCACCTAGAGCATGGTCTGACAAGATAGGACAGTATCTTGTCACTATTGGCTTTCAGATTTCCAAGGCAGATTTCTCACTTTATGTGAGAAAAACAGAGAAAGGTATTATGCTACTTGTCATTTATGTTGATGATTTGATTATGACAGGTGACAGTGATGAAGATATCCTTCATGTGAAAATGCTATTGAAGCAGAAGTTTGAGATGAAGGATTTGGGAGAGCTGCGTTATTTCTTGGGCATTGAGGTGATTAGATCACCAAGTGGGATACAGCTCTTGCAGAGGCAGTATGGATTGGACATGCTGTCCAAATATGGGATGACAGGCTGTAAGCCTATTTCAGTTCCTTTGGAGCAGAATGTGAAGCTGAGCACAGATGCAGGTGAGCTTCTAGAAGACCCTACTATGTACAGACGCATAGTAGGAAGTTTGATTTATATGACTATTACCAGGCCAGATTTGAGCTATGCTGTTGGATTGGTAAGTCAGTTTATGCAGGCTCCAAGGAAACCACATTTGGATGCGGCTAGACGCATACTCAGGTATGTGAAGTCCACATTGCAGTATGGACTATTTTATGAGACTGGGGTTCAGATACAGTTGCATGGATACACTGATGCTGATTGGGCTGGTAGTATTTCTGATAGACGATCTACCAGTGGATATGTGTTCTCTTTTGGGAGTGCTGCAGTCACTTGGAGCAGCAAGAAACAGCCTACAGTTGCCTTGTCGAGCACAGAGGCTGAGTACAGGGGTGCAGCAATGGCTGCATGTGAGGTAGCTTGGTTGCATAAGCTACTTTATGATATGCATCAGTCTACAGATGGGCCAGTTGTCATTTATTGTGACAACATGAGTAGTATACACTTGGCAAATAACCCAGTCTATCATGCTAGAACAAAGCACATTGAGGTGCATTATCACTATGTGCGAGAGAGGGTTTTACTAGGTCTTATTGATCTAGTTTATGTCAGCACAGAGGATCAGGTAGCTGACATATTCACGAAGGCATTGGGCGCAGAGAAGTTGCGCAAGTTCAGAGACCTGCTTGGTGTGCAGGAATTGGGATTGAGCTCGAGGGGGAGTGTTGAGATATCGAGCTCTACTCGTGATACGCCAGGGTGACCGTTGTGCATTTATGTCACCGATGTGTTAGTTGCAGATGCGGTTGGTACACCGCCCATGAATAATAGCTACATGATAGCTATCCTTATCTACTCTAGTTCGTGGCTCAGTTAGTATGCCACCTTAGTTAGTTGAGTTTGGTTTGAGACCCATATATAGGGTTCTTCTATTTCTTTGTATGAGAGTTCTTTTGGCTTCCACAACTAAGAAGAGGAAAACTGTTTTCAGCCTCCACCCTTGTGTGTCTTCCCCCATTGTGCAAGCAAGAAAGCTTCAAGCGAGACTCCTTCCTTCTCTCCCACAATCTTGACACAAACTCACCGCAAAAAGAGAGCATACTATCGACGCTCTAATTGATGAAGGAGCAGATTTTAATATCTTGACCTATGAATCATGGACCATACTAGGCCAACCAGAGCTCAACCGATTGATGCAACTCTTCATCCTTACGGGGAACACCCACAAGCACTTCTAGGGAAGTGCATAATCCTTGTAACTATTGAAAGAGAAAGCTTGCCAGCCTTGTTCTATGTTCCTCCAAATAGCGAGAATTGTGAAAAGGAAATCCTCCTAGGAAGGCCCTTCAAAAAGGCGACCAAGTGTGAGACCGACTATGTAGCATGGAGGATACACCTGACGCTAATGGGTGTGAGGATAGTCACGATCTTTAGCAAGGGTGACCTCATCGAACCTCGAGTGAAAGGCAAGGAAGGTGCTGACATAACAGTCAAGCCTGCTAATGAGAGCAAGGACTTGTTTGAAGAGTTGACACAAGCACAGGTCAAATAACGAGAACCAGTGAGTGAGGCCATGCCTGAAACAAGAAGGTCAAGAGACAATGCCAAGGATGGGATTTGGACTTATAAATATCGTAGAAGACCCCAAAAGAAGCCCAAGCCTTATAGACGAAGGCATCGATGGAGAGTCAATACAATGCCACGATGGATATCCAAAGCGTTGCTACGTGCTCAAGGGTATTATGCAGGTAACCGACGGATTTGGGTACCAAAACCCCCTGCTAAACCACCTCTATCAACTGAAATCCAGATTGCATTAAAAGCAAGGAGGCATAGGAGGAAATCTAAGAGAAACTCCAGGTCTCGAGGCAAGAAACCAGACATGAGTGCTCAAAAGAAAAAGCCTCAGCCTAGCATGCTTAATAAGCAGATGTCATATGTAACCATTGAGCGTGCACAAAAGCCACTAGTTCCCAAGGAGCCTTTGACTCCCCAAGAGGATAAGGAGCACTAGAGGCACAATGCTGCTTGTGATAAGGCTAATTGCTCAACAAGGCAAATGGCACAATCATCTAATAGCCTCGAGCAAATCATTCAACTAGCGCTAAGTCCACCCTACACCCTCTTTTTCCAACCGGACATAGGAAGCACAACAGTAGTCGTCAGGGGCAGCTGCTCAATCCCAATCTCTATCTCCATCTAAGCTTCCAAATGTCCAAGAGGTGGGACATGACATCACCCGTAGCTCTCGGCCCAAGGATGTGCCTGTGCAACCTAATGTGACTAGATCAACTCATGATCGATCTACACATGTGAATGCTCAAAGGGTAGCAAAAGACATGACCACTTCTGATTGCCATAGGGACTCGACACTGCAATCCACCAAGAGTAGCCAGCCCACTGGACTAGCCGCTACTACTTCCAATCAGGGATCACAGTAGTCACAGCCCTTGGCCATGACTACGCCCCTTGTAGAACGTGTCCTTAGCAATTCACCTGCGGAGGAGGTGCCACAATCAGTATCCTTGACAACTCCAGCCCCTCCAAAGCACCTAAAGCCTAGGCTTGAGGAGACACCTCTTAAAGATGTGGCCAAGGAGATGGCACATCGAACCACCCAACCTAGCAAGGCTATTCAACAGGCCACAGCTATGTCCCATGAGGACACACTAGAGAAAGGAAATGCTAAGGCCCAACCAAGCACAACAACGGTTGACCTAGTCCAGGGTCCTGAGTCATGGAGAGATGCACCTTCACTAACCAAGAAAAAGAGGAGAAAACAGTGAAAAAAACAACAGTTGCAGGTGGTTGTGGACCCCAAGAACATTGAGACGAAGAGTGCTGGAGAGTTGATGAATAAAGCATCGAGTCCATCCACCAATGAACCCATTGATGCCACCCCTAATAGCGGTGAAACCTCAGACACCTCCGTGTGCTCTGAAAGATCACAGCAGTCGTTACCATCAATGGCTACTTGCAATGCTCAATCCACCGACAATGGAACTTGCATTGACTGATCAAGAGTGGACATAACGCCATCACAACAGGGTGACAAGCCTATACCAATCACATCCAAGGAGAGCCATGATGCAATAACGAAGCCGTGGCAGACACATGGAGACCCCAAGAGCATAAGAAATCCTAGCATTGGTCAAGCTTGCGCATCTAGGCCAGAGCCCCCAGCTACGCTAAAACCCAGACAAACTCCTAGAACCTTACATGAGATAGCAATCGAGCAAGCCCTCGTTGAACATAGAAGTGTCACAGAATGCTTAACTGAGTCGGATGCTAAGCTCAAAGTGTTCACACGTATCTATGTCCTGGCAGACATGTGCGCATTCCCTAAAGAGCAGCTCAAAGAGTACTTGCCATTTCACTTGTCTTAGGAAGAGCAAGAACTTCTTGACGAGCACTATAACAAGCTCCTATATGAACGCATGCGACTCATCTCTGGCGAGGAAGCTGACGAACTGCGCTTAAGTGTCACATTCAATGGTGCGCTCTACCAACCAAATCTCTTAGAGATAGAGCAATTAAAGTGACTATCAAAGGGCCGAAGTCAATTTGAACAGCGTTGGAGTGAGAACCGTGTTGCAATGGCCGAACTAGGAGCCTAGATCATGATAGTCTCAGAGGAGCGATTGGCTAAATGGCAGTCTCAAAGAGACCCAACCTATGTGGCACCAACTTCTCTTCGAGTGTTGACTGCCATTCGGGGTACGGACTTAGCTGAACCTAGCCAAGAGGACTCGCTGTTCGATAAGGTTCTCACTGAAGAGGAGTTACACGTCGCCAGTAGACTCGGACAAGGTTCCATGCTACTCGATGTTGCAAAATATCTATCAGTATTGAGTAAGCTACCATGAGTCCTGGATGCATGTGCCACGCTCTAGTACAATCCAAAGTTCTATAGCTAGTTTTTATCCTCATAAAGCGACATGGATCCATGGATATGTATATAAATAAACAATAACTTTTGTCACCCTATATAGACACTATCAACGCACACTAGCAATAATAGTCAAGCATAGACAGAAGAGTTGGGGCCAACAGGCTAGGCTCATCCGGTCCCCCTCTCACATGACCATTTCCACCTCCGAGTGAAGGGCATGCACCCCGCATTGCCACCATGGAAAGCCCTGACCAACATCTCTGATGATGTAAGTAGGGTGCCGTCCCTGTTTATACACCTTTCCCTTTCCAGTCTATCCTTCCAAGGATGAGCCCTGCCCAAATCCATGACCACCAACCGATGTAACTCGGCGTGAGCCAAGATCTGCTAATGGCGGGAGACTAAGTCAACATCATCACGGGGGCCATCCCACTACAACGAGCATAGCACGTCCCACTCCTCCTCTCCTAGTCATATGTGTTTGATAACCCACACTATAATCCCTCCCATGTGAACGGTCTTATTTCGTATCAAGGCCTAACCCTTGGTTTGCATATTGCAGGTCCCCTTGCAAGAAAAACATGGAGAACCTAGGGTAGCTGGCTTGCAGAGACACTCTCCACAAACGACGGGAACATGCAGCACACGCCCCTCTGTCGATGTGCTACGTGCCCACTCTCAAAAGATATGCAAAGAAACGAGGTCCTAAGCGACGCCGCCCCAGACGAAGGCCGAAGAACAGGCCAAGAAATTCGAAGCTCAAAGAAGCACGCAAGATGTGGCAACACCAGTTGCACAAACCCCCAACATACGCTCAAGCACCAAATGCTCAAGGGCAGAAAGGGCAGCTCGGGACAGGGAAGATTTCAATGAATTATTTAAAGGCATTTTGGAAACGGTGGCGGCCCGAGACTACACCATTCATGTCCCGATCGACATGTTCCCTGCCCAACCTCACGGGAGCCCCGCACCAGCAGAGCCCCAGTCGCCTAACCACCCGGACTCACTCCGCCTAGTGCAAATCGACTAAGCCCCTATGATGTACAAGTAGCTTGACAAGTCATCATTCCATAACTTTTTGTCTTTTGATGAGTAAAGGGGCAAGCTCCCCACTTTTTTGTACACACTTCCTTTACCTATCGTTAATGTATGCGACCTTAACAAGCAATGGAATAGGCATCGCAATAGACATCATAGCATTCTGAAAAATTATGTCTTAACATGATTGCGTTTGTTACATGTACTTAATGCAAGCAAGCATATACTCTCACAAAGTGACAAGTGGATGCAAGATGACACAGGTCTTCGTGCAAACATGTTCAACGGCCAGGCCACTGCAAGACCACCAACCGCACAAAGAACCGCAACAAAGCCACACTGCTGAATGCGAAAAATCACCCTTGTGAATGCCCACATCGCACGAACCAAAGCATAGTCATGGGCTACACTCTCTTCTTGGGCCAAGCTCTACAGTGAGCTCACGACGGGTGTCACCGCAATCGCACCAATATCGCAACAACGACTCCCCTAACAATGAGGCTAGGGCAAAATCATCATAGTCATATCCATTTCCTGAGCCTCCGAGGCTTGACATTTCCCGACCCATTAAAAGGCTCATAGCCTCTGCATATTGCAATGGTTGTACTGTGGAAAAAAAAAAGGGGGACAAAAAGAAAAGAAAAGAGAAGAAAACAAAAGAATGAAAAAATAAAAATCACCCACGATCACAGCACCGCACCTAGGGGTCCTCAAATTAGGTGCGTCCAGTGCCCTTGGTCGGTTGGCTCTGTCCCTAGTCCCCTAGCCCCCTAGCACCCCCCACAATAGTTCAGGGCACATCAAGGGCAGGACAGACCTACAGAGTTTGTCTCACCTATGGTTAGACCTGTCACCCTGACCCATTCACACAATTCCCTCTTACACTCTGCCTTAAAACCATGGCAATCAATTGGGGCACGCATCGCACGAATGGCCATGAATAGTACACTATCCTCATCGCACAGGCCCAATGTCCACCACCTACGGATAGTACACTATCCCGGTGTTCTATCCTGCTACGTCGTACAATCACAGTGCACAGGATGTAGCAATAGATTCATTTGTTTTATGATAGATATTTGATGGAATTGTTTGAAAATGGTTGCCTTTGATTGATAATGTTGAAATCTATCAAAAATCTTGAAGAAAACCAAAAAAATTAGTCATTTAATACTTCATCTCAAAACACGCAAAACCTGCAATTATGTGATTTTCATAGAAATGATAAAATTTGGGGGTTTTGTTGTGATTTTGGGATTCATATGAATTAGAAATGAATATAAAATCAATTTTCAGAGATTTTGATTAGTCCCAATCCATAAATCAAAAATATCATAATTTTTATCTAAATAAATGAAGAAAAAAGTAAAAAATAAAAATTTTAGGTTTTTGTGTTAGAAAATTAAGAAAAAATATGATTTATGTTCATGGATGTATGACATGGCTAGAGCATGAGGGATAAACCTTACTTCAATCTTTTCTTTGTGTTAAAGTATAGTTTTTACCGATTTTACAAGAAAAACACATGAAAAAATGTCTTCTACACCTACCAACCCATGCATAACCTAAACGGTAGGGAGGAGGAGGTGTTTTGAGGGTGATTAAATACTGATAACATTCAAAATCTGATCTATTTTTTTGTGTATACCATATAGGATGCTTATAATTTAAGTTTAAGGGGGTCAAGCAACACGAGAAGGCTCAGTGTGTTGACTGTTAGCAACGCAACATTACGTGTAGGCTGAAATCATTGAAAGAAATGTCTTTGCACTTAAAAATGTTGATTTCTAAATCATAAAATGATTGAGCACTAGGGCTCATACACAGTTGCATTACACACAACTCATGGTGTCATTGCTAATGCATTGCAATTGTATTTATACATATGACCCACACTGAGTTGTGAGATAGCTAAGCTGTACGTTTAGACAATCGGTTTCTTTGGGGACTATTTAGTAAGGAAAATATCTATATCCCCTAGAACATTTGAAAAAACAATAGTGGAATTTGTGACGTACGTGCTATTTGTGTTAGCAGCACATCGAGGGGCCAATCCCCAAGGTGTAGGAGAGCTGCAATGGGGCCGTGGCATTCAACCAAGGGGTGTCACCTTTTGTTTGTGCTTATGAGGTGTTTTACACCGATATATGTGTAGGGACTCCCTTTGAGGAGTGTGGGGAAGGCTTAGCTATTGGACTACAATTTAAAACAAACACAAAATTTATGATTGAAGTTAGGGCAGTGTGTCCCTTAGATGTTCTTGGCCGTGATGCTAAGAGGGTGTGTTCTTTGAGTATAGAGAGGCCCATAGAGCCAATGTCAGGCCCGTTTTAGGTCCCGACATGAGTCATCTTTAAGCACTCTTTCCCTCTCAGCATTGGGTTTTGTCGTGTTTCTATTGGCAAGTGCTAAAACTTTCTAAACCTCTCACATTTCTATCTATTGCCTTAGCCTTTGAGCTCACTGCTCCTCATTATAAGAGGCTATGCCTTGCAGCGCTTTCTTTGCCAGTCTCCAATCTTCCTCGAGGTCTGCTATGATTTCCTCAGCTAGTCTATCATGGTACTCCATTTTGGTCTATAATTTGTACAAATTTATCATTTGTTGGATGTCAATTGGAAAGTCTCCCAAGTCAAGCTCATTAATTTCAAGATTGGTGATGGATCTTGACATTTCATCAGCCTCTTGGGCTACTAAAGTGTCAATCAAGCTTATCAACTCAGGTAATATTGAGTCCCTAATCATGCTAGCTCCTTTTGCTCTCCAAGAGGCTTTCTCTGAGGCTTAGTATCCTTGATCACGTGTTCAAGATTTGAGGGTCTTCTCCTATTAGTGGGTTCATTCAGTTTTGCTTATCTTGCGTGTGAGTTCCTTGTTATTTCAAACAATTCTCAATTTTACGTGCACTCAGGTGTTCGTGGGGTGCTTCCTTTCATGCGCGGTACAAAATTAGGCTTTCAGCTTTCTAGTTGCACTTCAAGTGATTATTTATGTAGTTGCTAGTGTGTGACTGTGATGAAAACAATGTGGTAAAACACACACTTTTCTAGTCCGCTCTTGTAGGTGGTGGTCACTCTAATAGGTTCGTTTGGGTCCTTTAAGATGTTTCGGATGGGTGGTCTGAGAGGTTGTGTTTACAATTGCTTCCTAGGCTACTAAGTCACGATTATTAGAGTCTACAAGCTCTATGAGCCTTTGATGTGTCTGGAGGTCTATGGGGTGTTGCTCAGCTCCTTCGGGTTGGTCTCTATCGTCTGGTCTAGGGTATGCTGGTTTTGTCAGCTCTCAAGTTCGATTTCTAGTGTCCAAGTATCAATCATCGGATGCCAGAATCAAACTCTCCAATTCAAGCTTTGTCCGAGTGGTCGACTTGGACGGTCTAAGTCAAAGGGGTCAAGTCGAACTATCTGGATCTGAGTGTTTTGGGTTCGAGTCAGATAGCCGTCCGAGTCAAATGGTCCAATTGGTAAGTCAGAGTAGGATAGTTCGAATAGGTTGGTCTGAGTTTGGAGACTCGGACAAACAAGGTCTATCCAAGTAAACGAGGGTCTGATTCTGGTGACTCGGATGAGGAAAGGGTATCTGAATGGACGAAAATCGAATGGTCCGATTAGGGCAATCGGACCCTATGGTGCATTTCGGATTTCGATAGTAGGTTACATAATGATCAAAAATCTTAAATATCCTACACATGCCTTGCTAATGATTACAACCAGGGCGCTAACACTTATCAACAAGCATCAAACAACATCCAAAACATAACTAGGGGGCCAAAACACACTACGATGAAGATCACCAAAGCAAAATCTCCCCTCTTTGCCTATAGAGATCTCTCTCACTCTCAAATGAGAAAATGAGCTCTCCCACTTGTTCATGGCCTATTAAATCCCTTCTCTACCCAGTTTTGATCTTTCCCTTTCTTTCTTTTGATGCATTACACTTTTAAGCCATTTTTCTCTCCCTTTTTCCCTGTTTAGCATGTTCACAATAGCAAAAACCCTACTCTATATAACCTTCTTTTTCTTGTTTTTTATTTATCCTAATGCATTCAAATCACACCAAATGCCTGCACTAATCCAATCTACTCATCTAGGTCCAAAAAGTCAAAGAACTTACTTGCTAAGGAGATCAAATACCTCTTCAAACTCCCTCGCTTCCTACCTAACTACCTCAAGCACTGGTTCGGGGAAAACCCTACTTCAATGCTCAATTCAGAGTGCCCAAGTACTTAAAGATTGAATATGTTTATCCCTATCAACGAAATCAAAATGTGGGAGCTTACAGTCGACCACCAAGACCCATGAATCGCTTATTGTTTCAAGTGTTTCAAGACAAATACTAATGCTACCTCTCACCTAGCCATACACGCTCTCAAGCTTACGAGTGTAGTGAGCTTACCTCCATGCTGGATCGAGTTATCTTCTCTCTCAAGAACTTCGGTAGCTCCAAGATCCAAGTACAAGCTTCAAGTGAGCTTGATCCTCAAGCTCCAAGCTCCACGCTCCATATAGCCATGCACATGAGACAAGAGAAGAGAAGAGAAGAGAAGAATAGAGAAGAGAAGAGAAGAGAAGAAGAGAGGAGAAGATGGAGAGCTTCTCCACCACAGTCCCTCACCCTCACACACTCACTCCCTCACACTCTCACACTCCCTCTCTCAAGCACAACCACAAGCAAGCAAGAGAAAGAAGAAGAATAAAAAGAAGAGGATAGCTAATTTTGGCCACATGCAAGATTGAGCTTCTTCATTCACTTTTTGGCTTATATACATGCCCTAATCCCTTTGGCACCCACCCCTTTTTTACATGACCATGGCCATTTTAGCCTAGGTCATCTTTTTCTATTCCCTTCTATTTACATTGTGGCTTCACCCATGCTCGTCTACTCCTTACAAATTGCACAAGAGAGAACTTGGTTCTCTTTTACAAAGATTTAGGAGTGCCTTTACATTTTAAAATGTGCCTCTTCCATTTTTGCACTCGCCTTGGGTTTTTAAGGTGTCTTTGTGTTTTTGACATTTTTTTCCCTTATTTCTACTATCGGGTTGCCTTTTTTTGCTTTGCCCTAAATTTTCAAATTTTCTTTTGCTTCCTTTTTTTGGCCTTTCTTGCATTGGGATTAAGATTGACAAGGTTTCAGAGTCTCCTTTAAACATAGTCAATATGACATATAGGTGGATAGATGAGATCTTCCATGTGTTTGTCTCCATTTTGAATATCTCTTAAAAATTTCTAAAAATATTAGGTGGCCGAATCCTAAATTACATGTGTTTTTCAACCATGATTTTCCTAGAAGGATATTATAATCAACTCCTTTCATGATGATGAAGTTGATGGAGAATTGGATACCTACAATTTTTACTACTAGTTCTCTAAGACTTTGAATACTCTAATCTTTATTCCATTGGCCAATGTCATGTTAAAGTGATTAGTTTCAACAAGTGGCCTATTCCATGGTCATAGAACCATATGGCTAAGGACATTAACTCTTGCTTCAATGTTGTTGAGATGGCAAGCTCAACACGTGTGGACATTGATGATGAATCGCATGGCTAGATGGGTATGCATGTCTACACTTACCACGTTGGTGGTCATTATGATACTCACATGACCACTGACTTATCACTTATTATATTTAGTTTGTTACACTTACCTAAACAACTGGTAAAGATATAGTGCCAGTTGATTAGTGTAATCTATTATGCACTGTTTGACTTAGTAGGCCACTTTCCTTTATGTTATATCTTATCTATACTTTGTGTACATTGTATAGTGTGGAGAAGAAGAAGAAAAAATCAACAAGAAAATGTTTTGGTGTCCATGTCTCTTCTTGTGTTCTTGAGTGAGCTTCCTCTTTTAACACTATATTAGGGAATTTGGAAATTCTCATATAGTTTGGGAATTGCCAATATAGTTAATATTTGGCCACATGGTCAAATCTTATTCCCTTACTTGAAAGTGGATTCTACCCTAATTACTATATAGGTTGTCTTAACAATTCCCACTTTGAATCATGGGTTAAGATTTAGCCACATGGCCAAATATTTACCCCTTATTTGAATGTGGGACTTAAAAGATTCTCAAATTCTCTAATATGGTGTTTTTTGTATATGGTGTGTGTTTGGTGAAACAACTCAAGCAAGTCCCCCCATTATGCAATTCTTGACATGGTATCAGAGCAATGCCACTGAGAGAGGCTAATTTTGAACACTGAAGTAAAGGAAAAGAAGCAAGGTTTGAGCAAGCAAGCAATGGGTAAGAAGCTCTCCCATTCTTCCGCTCCTTCTCTTGGATAGTGCCTGTGGAGTCACCGAAAGCAAGGTAGAGTGAAAATCTCAGATTGCTGTGAGATTTGTTGTGTGAGCAAAGCACTATATATTATGTAGATAGGTCCTTTAGGGATTTCTCACAGTTTTTTTAGGCATCTGAGGCTGTTTCAAGCTGCATTTTAGAGCCACAAGGTTGTAGAAAGCAATTTCAAGGTATACTGTGATTTCAACTCTATTGACCAAAAGTAGGTGCACATGTTACAGATTTTGAATCTGTAATTTTTTAGTTGTTTGCCAGGAAGAAAACATAAGCTCTATCTGCAAACAGGTTGCAGATTACATGTACTATTGAGCAATTATTGAAGAAGGTTACTTAGTGTATTGTTGTGCACTTGTTGTGAAAGATTACAAAAGACTAGCTTGCTGTGTTGTATTATTTTTTGTGATAATGGTAGAGAATAGTGGAAATCCCATTATTGAGAAGCTCAACAAGAACAACTATCCTTCATGGAAGTTCTGTGTGACAAACTTCCTCATTGGAAAGAGCCTTTATGAGTTTGTTTCAGGTGAAGAAAAGGAGCCAAAGCTAAGTATCCCTCCAACTGCAGATGAATTAAAGGCATGGAAAGAATGGAATGCAAAATACAAAAAGGAGATGTATTGGCTATCTGCAGTATTTGATAATTCTAGGCTAGGACATATCAAAAATACAAAAACTTCACATGCATCTTGGACAATTTTTTAGAACATATTTTCAATAAATACAAAGGCCCGAAAGATTCAACTCAAGCAAGAGTTGAATACCTTGAAGAAAGGGAAAATGTTTGTCGACAATGAGTATGTTTTGAAGGTGAGGAGCATTGCAGATTCTTTAGCAGTGCGATTGATACAATGCTTAATGATGATGATTTGGTTTCATCCACTTTGAGTGGCCTTAATAATGAGAAGGCATGGAAATCATTTGTCACTTCTGTATATGTACGAAAGCCATTTCTAGATTTTGATGAGCTGGAATCTCTCATAGTTACCAAAGCGATCAATATGTAGGGTGACTCGTCTGAAAGAAATAATGAATATGTCCAAGCATTTTACTCAAGTTTAGGAAGGGGGTATGGTAGATCCTCTTTAAGAGGCCGTGGTATGGGATGTACTGGCAATAACCAGAAAAACAAGTTAAATCAGAAATTTGGTGAAATACAGGTTTTAGGAGGCCGAGGAAACTTTGGAGGTAGGGGGAGCTCTAGAAGAAGAGGTGGATGGCAGAGCAGATATTCTAAAAATTATGCTATTATTTGCCATTATCCTAGAAAAACAGGTCATATTGCAGCCCATTGTTATGCTAAAAAGGATGATATTCGCAGTGATAAATTGTAGCAAGGAAACTATGCATCTTCTTCACGACATAGAATGAAGATAAAAATGAGTGTTTGTTTGTTATGCAACATATGACGAATGCAGTTATAGGAAAGGGGACACATGATGATGTATGGTATGTCGATTCAGGTGCATCTAATCATATGACCACTCATGTTGAATAGTTTGGAGAGATGCAGGACTTACAAAATCCAGGTTATGTGCAGACGGGTGATAATTCATGCAACCCAATTTCACACATTGGAAAGGTTCCCTTGTCCTTGCATGATGGCTAGACAAAGAATCTGACAAATGTATTACATGTGCCATCAATCACAAAGAATCTAGTGTCTATTGGCCAAATGATAGAGCAAGGGTTGCAGGTTTGATTCAATCCAAAAGGTTATTTTGTAGAAGACTTTAATGATAAGTGTAGGTTGGTCGCAAAAGGAAGTAGAGTTGGTTGCATGTTCACTTTAGATGCTGGAATTCCTGCAATCGATGCTGGTATGTATGCTAAAGGAAAAGGAGTGGTTGCAGACATTGAAATACGGCATAAACCTATTGAACATGCAAATGTGCAAAGGCTGAAATTAATGCTGTCCAAAGGATTGTTTACAGGGTTGCCTTCTTTAAGAGTTTCAGAATTTCATAAAGTGTGTAAAGCATGCCAGTTTGGTAAGCAAGTGAGACAACCCTTTTCACATACAGAGAAGTGAGCAAAAATATACTTGATGTAGTGCATACAGATGTTTGGGGGCCTACACAAAACGTATCTCTTGGTGGCAACAAATACTTTGTTACATTTATTTATGATTGTTCAAGGAAGCTATGGGTATATTTCATGAAGGAAAAGAGTGATCTATTTGAGCACTTCAAATCTTTCAAGGCAGCTATTGAAACAAAAACAAGCTTGAAAGTTAAGTGCTTGAGATCAGATAGAGGGGGAGAGTATCTCTCTAATGAGTTTAGTGGCTTCTTGAGGACTCATGGGATAAAGAAGTAATTTATTTACAGGTATACCCCACAGCAAAATGGTGTTACAAAAAGAAAAAATAAGCATATTGTAGAAGTTGCACGGGCATTGATGGGCTGAAAAGAATATGCAAAAAAAAAGGTATGAAGCTATTCATATTGTTATCTATACTATGAACAAAACTCCCGTAGCTGCAGTTCATGGGATGACCCCCAAAAGAATACTTTATAGGCAATAAGCCCGATGTATCACACCTGGAGGTATTTGGTTGTGTTGCATATGTTCATGTGTTAGATGAGTTGCAGAAGAAGTTTGTTCCAAAGGCTGAAAAATGTATTTTTATTGGTACTGTTTAGATCAGAAAGGGTATCATTGTTATAACCCTATCACAGGTGAGTTCAGAATGAGTAAGGATGTTATTTTTTACGAGATGAGAAGTTGGTATGCACTGCTAGTGATATATTAGATTATGATAATGATCATGATATCTATGCGCAAAAAGAAAAGCAAGAATCATGGAGTCTTAGTGGACCAGAAACATCATCTAGTACTATACCTATAGTGAGCCCTTGGTCTGGGGGAGACTAAAAAGTAGCCCCACATCTTCAATTGTGGAACTATAAGTGTTGCAGGCAAAGACAAAGGAAAGAAGAAAGTGCTGGATGGTAATGATGCATCTACTAGTCATTTGGGATTTGATGGAGATTCTAGTGATTTAGAGAGTTTGGATGATGAGCTTGGTATTCCTTCAGTCAAGACACTAGGTATATGGAGAGCACATAGTAATGTAAAGGCTCCATTTAGTGATCCGATGGTACACAAGTCTAGTAGGGTCATATACCCTATTAAAAGATTTGGTTTTGAAGGTTATGAAGCTCACCATTATGCTTATATGGTGAAGGTAGTTGAGGATATTGAGCCCATTCGTTTTGAGGATGTTGTTTGTCATGCTCATTGGGATGCAGCAATGGATGAGGAGATGGCTGTATTAGAAGCCAATAAGACTTGGAATTTGGTACCCTTGCCTTAAGGGTAAGAAATATATTGGATGTAAGTGGGTTTACAAAGTCAAGTATAATGCATATGGTTTTGTTAGCAAGTATAAGGCTAGATTGGTTGTGAAAGTCTATGCTCAAACATATGGCATAGATTATGAAGAGACATTCAATCTAGTTGCTAGGATGGTAATTGTTAGAAGTGTGATTGCCTTGGCAGTAGCCAAAGGTTGGAGTTTGCAATAAATGGATGTTAAGCATGCCTTCTTGCATGCCAAAAGACGTGTATATAGAGCAGACAATAGGCTATGAGGATTTAGAACATCTCACATGTGTGTAGGTTAAAGAAGGCGCTCTATGGGCTGAAGCAAGCACCTAGATCATGGTCTGACAAGACTGGAGAGTATCTTGTCAATATTGGATTTTGTATTTCCAATGTTGATCACTCACTTTATGTGAGAAGGGGAGATGCAGGTTTGGTCATCATAATCATCTATGTGGATGACTTGATTATTACACGTGATAGTGACAATGGGATTGCTGAAGTTAAAGACTTCTTGAAGAAGAAGTTTGAGATGAAGGATTTGGGTGAGCTGAGATACTTTCTTGGTATTGAGGTGATCAAATGTGATGATGGTATATGGCTGTACCAAAGGTAATGTGGCTTGGATATGTGATCCAAGTATGGTATGATAGCATGTAAGCCCCTTTCAGTATCATTGGAGCAAAATGTAAAGTTTAGTCCTAACATTGGGGATGAGATAGAAGACCCTACTATGTTCAAGAGGATAGTAGGGATTTTGATTTACATGACTATCACAAGCCCAAACTTGAGCTATGTTTTTGGCCTTGTCAGTCAATTTATGCAGATGCCTAGAAAGCCTCATTTGGATGCAGTTAGACGTATATTGAGGTATGTGAAGTCCACTTTTCATTATGTACTTTTTTATGAGACGAGTAAGGATGTACAGGTCTTTGGATACACAGATGCAAATTGGGATGGTAGCATGTCAAATAGAAGATCTACTAGTGGATTCATATTTTCCCTTGGTAGTGTAACAGTTACATGGAGCAACAAAAAGCAACCTATAGTTTCTTTATTGAGTATAGAAGCTGAGTATAGAGGTGTTTCTATGGCACATGTGAGGTGGTATGGCTGCAAAAGTTATTAGGTGATTTGGATGTGTAGGGAGATGGTCCAGTTGTTATTCACTGTGACAACATGAGCAGCATACAGATAGCTACAGTGTTCCATACTAGGACAAAGCACATTGAGGTGCACTACCACTTTGTGAGAGAGAAGGTGCTTGCAAGAGAGATTGACTTGGTATATGTTAGCACATAGGATCAAATAGCTGACATTTTCACAAACCCATTGGGTACAGAGAAGCTTCAGAAGTTTTGAAGCTTACTTGGAGTTGCAGAGATAGAGTTGAGCTTGAGGGGGAGTGTTGAGATGGCAAGCTCAACACGTGTGAACATTGATGATGGACTACCTGGCTAGATGGTTCTGCACATCTACACTTACCATGTTGGTGATCATTATGATACTCACATGGCCACTGACTTATCACTTATTATATTTAGTTTGTTACACCTACATACAATTGGCAAAGATGTAGCACCCATCAATTAGTATAGTCTGTTATGCAATGTTTGACTTAGTAGGTCACTTTTCATTATGTTGTATCTTATCTATACTTTGTGTACATTGTATAGTGTATGGAAGAAGAAAAAAAACTCAGCAAGAAAACGTTTTGGCATCCATCTCTCTTCTTGTGTTCTTGAGTGAGCTTCCTCTTGTGTATACAATGTGTGTTTGGCACAACAGCTCGAGCAAGTCCCCCCACCATGTGATTCTTAACAAATGTCAACAATTCTTTTCAAAGTCATGTCACCCAATGCAAAGAATAGGAGAATTGCATGAATTTCCATTCCTTCATAGAAAAGATTGACTTGTAAGGTTCCTGACATGAGGTTGAGGGTTAGGCCTAGTACATTTTAATTTCATGTCCCTACTACATGATTCCTACTTTGGTTTGTGCTTTCATCCTTGTATCCACTCCTTTAGTACTTGTCAATGCTTGGGACTTTTTTTTAGCAAGTATTTGAGTGGAAAAGAGACTAGTGAAGAGATCAAACTCGCTAGCAAGTTTGCATGCATCTTATTACATTTGCACATTCTATTACCTTGTCTCCATTGTTTATGGTATGTTGAGCTACATTACTACCCGGCTCTCGATTCAGTACATTAGGTTCTTGATTTTCCTCTAATCTTTGATAAGTGGGAAAGGAAGGTGGGCTCATGGTCATGAATTCATGCAACTTGCTTTCCAATATTAGTTTAGCATCTTGGAGACATGTATATCCTTCTCTAGCCAAGCTTTTGACTTTTTCTACTATTTCCAATTGGTGATTTGAGTTAGGATACTTTTTATTTTTGGCATTTCCCTTTCCCTTCATTTTTGGGGAAAATATTTTGGTTTCCATGTTAAGGACTTGTGTTCCCAAAGTCAAATTTGTGGAACTATCCAATTTCAAGGTGATTTTTGCTTCATCTCTCCTTTTTCAATTCTTATTTCCAATAGACGTGAATCTAAATTGCTAGGCCCATGCACTAAAATACCAAATTGTATTAGTTGGGCTCTAATCATTACATTTAGTGGTATTCAAGTTGCATAATTTTCTAGAGTTTCCATATTGAATAGTACAAGTGGCAAGTGATGGCACAATTGTCAAACTAATAAAGGGTTTCCATCTAGGAAAAGCAGTGTACAAATGTGTGATGCCAAATTTGAGGCATCATAAGTTGGTCTTTACTTTGTTATCTTGGTCCTTTTTTAGGAATCTTGATGATATGTGCCTTGGATGGACACCAACAAATCATAGGTTCGTGAGGCTAAGATCCTCCCCTTCATTCACCTCTTTCTCTTCCCAAATCCATTACTAAAGCTATTCTAAAATCCATAAGGATTGGATACCCTTTATCATAGGTGACCTAAGGTTTTACGTAGGTATCTTAGTCTTATGGATTCTCCACATAGTGCATAGGTGTGTCACTTTGTGGATGGGTAACAATGGGTCCAAAGGTCCAAACAATCTAGGTATTCATATTGGATTTATATCTACTATAAGTAGTGCTAGTCGTTGCTCATTAGATGCCAATAGTACTAACAAAGCTTCTCATCTATAATTGTGCTGCTTGTTCATCGAATAGAATTGTTGCAAGTAGACTTGAGGGAATGGTAGCCTCCTAGGCAATTGACAATGCATGGCTTCATACTCAAGCCACTTGCAATTTGTACAAGTTCGTGATCGTGGATTAGGGAATTCCACCAAGAAATGATCTTTCCACTATAATGAATACCTTGCACATGTGGACTTTCTTAGAAGTATAGCATGGGAACCCTATGTAAAAAAGGATGCACAAGGGAAGGTGAGGTGTGAATGGACTATAGGATGGGGGAAACCCTAACCCTAGCTTCTAGTGGCTATATAAATATCCGAAAGGTCACTCTCACAAAGATGAAAGAATGTACCAATTGTACATTGAGCAACTTCATAAGCAAGGTCTTGTTCTTGTACTTTGAGCTCTCTTCTCCCTCTTGTGCACACTTCTATGCTACAACTCTAATATTTCAACATGGTATTTGAGCTGCCTTTGATCCATTGAGCTCGCCCTATCCATATCTTAGCCCAACTACACATAAGAAGCTCATTTCTTAGCCATATCTCTTAACCTCCATTGCCAATCTAAACCTGCAGATCTTGGAGGAGCTAGTGTGGCCAAAGGAAGGCATAGCTTTAGCTCCGTTTCTTCTCAAGACTTATTCCTCTACTCAGGGTGAAACTTCTCATCACTTCTCTTGTCAACATCATCGTGCATGTAGGAGCTCAACATTACTTTCTTTCCTAGTTCAAGTATAGTTTTGGCAGTGACAAGTTCATACAAATCTCATGGGTTGCAAACGATGCAATCTAACTGGCTATTATAGTGCATCTATGGCTTCCCAAGTGGGCTATCTAACACTAAAAAGGTTTGCTAAAATTATATATCTACTACTCACACACAACAAAACCCTAACTCACATGTTTGGCAGCCATAGCCAAAAAGCTTCAAGATTTCTTCGTTTTCACTTTAATCATATTGGAAGTCACTAAAAATTATTCTAATTAGTGATTAAACAACTTGAAGTTCTTCTAGGTCTGGAGGTTCAAAATTTCAAGCTTCTTACCCTAAAGGTGACTCTCAAGCTGACATTCAACCAAACTCCAACACAAGCATTTCCCTAAGCTTGGATACTAGTTTTTTAAAACACTACTAATCAATCTACTAATCATTTCTTGCTAGTTAATCTCAATAATTTTAATGATTTTAAACCTCAAACATATTCATTAAGTGCTTAACTATCATTAACTTTCTTGGCCATTGTAAGTCTATGTGTCAAATATAAACACATAGACCATTTTCATCTCTTCATCTAATCTTATTTGTTTGATTGTACATCACTTACTTTCTTGGTTTAAAGTATCATTTCATTTACTTCCATTCTTATTTCCCCCCTTGTTAAGGATTGGACATTATCATTGCCTTGTGCAATTGGTAAGACCTTCCTATCATGGCCTATCTTAATGTAAAACCTCACATCTACAAGTT
The DNA here is from genome assembly GCF_053477565.2 of Lygodium microphyllum. Lineage (NCBI taxonomy): Eukaryota > Viridiplantae > Streptophyta > Polypodiopsida > Schizaeales > Lygodiaceae > Lygodium > Lygodium microphyllum. Next base: position 87,680,244 of record NC_141142.1, on the reverse strand, counting down.
TGATGGGAAATTTTTCCATCCACACCAGGTATTAGTGATATATAAAATGATGGAGAGGGGTTACTAGCCCTTCATCAAAGGGTCCAAATCCATTATCCCATCCAACCTTATAGATTTCAAAGATGATGAAAGAGCCCAAGCCATAATAATGTTGCATGTGGATGAATCCTTAATCCACCACATTGATCAACTTGTAATTGCAAAGGAGAAGTGGGATGACCTTGAGAAATTGTATTGTGCAAGAGGAAAGAACTCCAAAATCTTTCTCAAAATAGAGTTCTTTGTCTTGGAATACAAGCAAGGATAAGAGTTGGGAAAATTCATTTCCCGCATGAAAGGGCTAATGGCCCAATTAGCTTCAATTCAAGCTCCAATTGCTCAAGGAGATGCCATTGCAATACTTTTTAAAAATTGTAAGGAAAGCCTTTTCAACTCTTGTAACTACCCTAACAAATGTACCAAATCCTACACGTAAAGGTGCCATTCAGTCTTGTTTGGATGAGGAGAAAAGAAATCAAAAGGAAGGTAACACCAGCTTAGCATCTACCTCAACAATCTGTGATCAACTCTTAGTCTATACAGTTTCTACTAAATGTTCATTTTGTAATAAAAAGGGGCATATTGTAAGAAACTACTAGAAAAAACATCTCAATAAGATGAAGTGCAACAAATGTAAGCAAGCAAGATATATCACTAATAAATGTCCTAATTCAATTGAAGTACCAAAAGAATTGGAGGCCAACTATGTCTCCAAATCATTGACTACCTTTTCTAGTCGTATCATCTTTCTATAAAACATCCTTGTGACCTACTTTACAAAGGTATCCCACTGATACATTGAGGGGGATAACCATTCACATGCTATGTATTCCAATGCGACCTTGGCATTGTGGTGGAGGATGGCATTGTGGGGGAGGGTGTTAGAAGTATAGTATGGGACCCTGTGTAAGCAAGGGTGGATGAGGGAATGTGAGGTGTGAATAGACTATAGGACAGGGGAACCTTAGCTTTGAGTGGCTATACAAATAGACCAATGGTCGCTCTCAATAAGATGAGAGAGTGTACTAGTTGTACCTTGAGAAACTTAATAAGCAAGATCTTGTTCTTGTACTTTAATCTCTCTTCTCCCTCTTATGCACACTTCTATGCTAACTTATAGATCATTCCAAAGTATTTTGAAGCTTCAGCAACTCTATCTCAAGACCTATTATTTCTTTGATAAGGTTCATCTCCTTTCCATTGTCTTGTGCTTCAAAGATCTACTACTCATTACAAATTGTGGATCCCTCAATATGTATGGTAATCATGCTTGCTAAGATTGAATAGTCTTACCATTCCTTTACTTCAACAAGTCATATGCTTGTATAGCTTCTTCAAAGACTTTAACCAACATATCTCTCTGTAAACTTGAATTACTAGCTAGTGCCTTATAAAGCTCTTCTTTATCTAGATCCCATTTATAAACACTATGAATATATCCTTTTGTGTGGGTTGCTCGATTATCGAGATTATCTTATAAAGGCTCTAACCATGGGTTATGTTATCACAGATCTCTTCCTTGTCCTCCTAACTCTCATTCATGAGTTTGAATCTCAAGTTATCCATGTATCCTACCTCTTCTGATAATCTCTTAATAAAGAGATCCGTAAGTACATTGAAATCATTCCACTCAACATTATCCAAACCAATGAATTGGGCTCTCTTTTTCTCCTAGCAAAGAAGAAAAACCAAAAGCTTGTGCTTGTTATCAATGTCTTAAAGGTTGTTGGTCTCGTAAACTAGCTCAAGTTTTTTTACAAACTATAGGAATCATCTCCTGCCCTATATATTTTGATTTTCTTTATGAATATTGAAATTTTTGTCTAGCTTCCAATGTTGGGTGGTACATCAAGTTTGTTGTCTAGGATTGAGGCTACTAGTGCAGCAGTACTTTTCTCATTGGTTGAATTGTCCAACAATCATTTGGTTAAGAGCTTGGCCAAGGTGAGATCTACTTTTAGGGCTCTCTCGCTATTGATGTTCCCTCTTGGTCCCGTTCTTCTTGAAGACCCAATGCTAGACTTGATCTAACTCTACCCGTCTCCTTTGTCTATCCATTTATTGTCCTTGTGTGACTCTGGCAACTTGCTTTAGTAAGTCTTTTCTTAGTATTCTTTTCTATTCCAAGTATTTTAGTATCTCCTATGCTGTCCTCCCTATGTGCACTATTCTAATTTGTTAATCAAATTTCATGATCAATTGCTAAATTTTTGTTTTGGAAATTCAATTGGCGAGCCTTTCATATTTGAGCTTACGGCGGCAGACACATTGCTCTCAACGTTTCTTATCTCTTTAGATTTTCTATAAGGCGAATAAGTTTGAACAAGATGAGAAAAGTGTTATTATATTTTGATAGTGTGTCTATGACACACTTAGGACCATTGGGGTGATCTTTCCCTTTTTAGGAGGTTTTTTTTTTCTTGGCCTTATATACACCATAAATTCAAATGCTCATGATTTGATTGCATTGTCTATTAAACATATCATGATCCCACATATTTGGACATGTAAGTCAACTAAGGATGCTTTGGATGCTCTTGCATATTTATATCAAGAAAGAAACGAGGCTCCTATTGCTTACCTACATAAGTAGTTAGAAAGTGAATGTATGGATGAAGGTGACTCCATGGATAATTTTTTGACAAAGATCAAAGATCATAATGAGCAATTGAGTTTTATAGATGAGGGTTTTCTAGATAGTTTACTTACACATATTGTTCTTAATAGTCTTCACGATTCTTATTAGAATTTTATATCTAGTATTTAGTTGATGATGAAAGGCAATCTAAATGCTTTGCTATTTGATAAGTTGGTATTTGTTTTGTTGCAAGAAGAATAATCTAGACAAAATAGGTCCATTATATGTGTTGTAGACTAAGGTTTTATAGCTAGTCTAAAAGGTAAAGGTAAATCTTCCTCTTCTACAAAAAAGCAGAGCTTTGTAAATACTACTCAAACAAAGAAGCTTGATAAGGATGAGAAGAAAAAAGAGAGTCGGATGTGTTGCAAGTATTATAAGGCAAAAAGTCATATCATAAATAATTATCCTAAATTGGTTGCAAAAGAGGCTAAGAATAAATAGGCTAGTATGGTTGTTGCAAATACCTCTACTTCTAAGTTAGAATTTGCAAATGTTGTGTAGGATACACTATGAGCATTTAGTACCAATGCAATTATGACCCTTGCTTACATGATTTTTGTATGTCTATTGTGGATTCAAATATATGGTATTTTGATAGTGGTGCCACAAAACATATTATTTTTCTGCACAATCTCTTCACTTCTCTTGAGCTTGCCCCTAAGGGTAGTACTACGACATGTAATAGTAACTTCTCTTATCTTATCAAAGTTAGAAAAAGCATGTTAACTATTATTAATGGCAATACTTTCATACTTATGGATGTTTTCTATGTGTTATCCTTTCATCCTTCTCTACATGATTTTTGAAAGTCTATTGTGGATTTAAATATATGATATTTTGATAGTGGTGCCATCACAAAGCATATGATTTTTCTACATGGTCTATTCACTTCTCTTGAACTTGCTCCTAAAGATAGTACTATTACATGTAATAATAACTCCTCTCATCCTATCAAAGTTGAAAAAAGTATGCTAACAGCTATTAATTGTTGTATTGTCATACTTATGGATGTTTTTTATGTGTCTTTACGTTCACAAGCTATGTAATCTGAAATTGATAGAATGCTTATGGTTTAATTTCAAGCACTTTGAGCAATGGAGCTATGGCTATATCTCACATAACTATTACACACTCTCAAAACAAATATTGTAAACTCATCGATTCACCTTCTGATTGTAGTCTATCTACAAAAGGGTTATCAATGACTCCATGATCCAAGCAGTGTGCCTCAAGAAGAAGAAGAAGAAGAAGAAGCAACAACAGCAAGAGCTTTTTCCACACTTGTCCCTAACTCTACCTCACACTCTCCCTCTCTCTCACTCTATCAATTTCTCTCTCTCACAAGAAAGATGTAAGAAAGAGACAAGAAGAGAGCTCACAAGATTACATACCACAAAAATGAGCTTATCCATTCACTTTCCATTCGGCCAAGATTTTTTGCACTCATACATCACTTTGGAGGTTATTAATATTTGCACAAGAGTGAGCCCTAGCTCTCTTTATGAAATAATTTCAAACTAATTTTTCAATCCAAGATATTAGATATATTAAAAATTAAATCTAATTTTTTCTTCTCTTTTCATTCTAAAATTTTTTATTTCTTTTATGCTTCATTTATCACACATTCGTAGAAGGGGTTAACATTGCCCACCCCTAGACTTGTGCCAATCACATGGCACTCTATAATCTAGTGGGTATCACTATGTGGCTGATATTGATTGATCATGTAGAGGATAAATACTAACGATGTTGCAATTTTATACCACTTTTTATGTGGATTGGATTAGCTCTTGCTCTATTATTTACAAGTTGGGTTACTATTTGGGTAAAGGAGAGAGAGAAGAGGACAATGCAAGCCACTAATATCATTGGTTTAGTCGATTCAATATTCAAACCAACTTCTCATTACAAAAGAAATTTTGCACTTTCTAAGTCTGTGCATATACATTGTCATGCTATGATTGTTGTGCAAGTGCTAATGCAATTGGAAGATAGACCAAACACAAAGTAAACTTGAAGTGTTGTCCCACACTTGAGGACCTAGTTGGTGCCGGGGGGAGAGAGAGAGAGGGGGGGTGTATGCAGTGCAAAGCTAAGGGTGATAGGTTTATTGATGCTCTCAGAATGTCTATCCCTTTAGGTGCCACAAGCCTATGAGGTGGAGAAGGGCTAGGGGGTTGAAGCCCCTTAGGTGATGTGATTATGAGTAAAAATGTTGCTTACTTTTATTTCCTATTTTTATCTTTTTTTTACTCTCTCTCTTTCTTTTTCTTCCACTACCACTACCACTACCACTACCACTACCACTACCACTACCACTACCACTACCACTACCACTACCACTACCACTACCACTACCACTACCACTACCACTACCACTACCACTACCACTACCACTACCACTACCACTACCACTACCACTACCACTACCACTACCACTACCACTACCACTACCACTACCATTACCACCACTACCACCACCACTTCTTCTTCTTCTTCTTCTTCTTCTTCTTCTTCTTCTTCTTCTTCTTCTTTGGTTCCTCAGTGTTTGGAAGGGGAGTGGAATGATCTTTCTAGACATGCTTTGCTCATGTAAATGTTCTCCTTTAACAATTTGAAGCAATATGTTGATAATAATGTAGCTTGAAGGAATACCTATGTATTCCTACATGTATGTTAAAAAAGATTTGATATAGACCCTCTTCTCCTACTTTCTTCTTTTGATTTAGTATTTGGATAAGTAACTTTAAATAGTTACACATGATGATGAAATGAGGGTTATAATCAAGTCCAAGCACCACTGTCACCATAGAGTAAAGGGCAATCATACTCAGAGACGACACATGTGGACGTCGACATTCTAATCTATGGTCAGCACTGGTGTATAAATTTTGACATAGTCAAAGCAATGAAAACAGATACTAAGATACTTAACAAAGGAAATACTCAAATGTGTATTGCTAGATGAAATAGTATAAGAATCTCAGTGGAAATGATAGTGACCAAATACTCATGAACAATAGATGAAGGGACAATAATAAATCATAGGCTCAAGACAACGAGTGATACATACACAATGGTAGTACTACTGCCATAAGTTGTGACCCACGAAATACAAAAGAGACAACTCTACTACTATGGTAGCACTCAAGTTGTGAGTCAAAGGATTGGTTGAGGCGATACGCAAAAAATCTAATAGTCCAACTTTTTCTCCCTTGATCCTCTCTTGAACATTTTGCTTGGGTAGCTCTTTTTCTTATACAACATGCTTACTATGATAATCCCTTTGTCCATGTGTTGTGCTAATGGTCTTTACCACTCCTACACCCATCAGCTCATAAATGTGCCACTGGAGGTCCTTGCTTTAAATGCCAATACTAGCACCACCTTGAACACTAGCACACATGATGGACTCAAACCCAAATAATTACTCATTAATGTTGCCATCATCCTTTGTGTTGGGCATATCATCATGTTGGATTTGGTCCTACTTTAGAGGTGGGGCAACGAGGCCCAAAGGAGAGATGGCATGCAATAAGGGGTGAGGTGGGTTGGGATTGGGGGGAGGCCAGAGGTGGGGTGCTACTAGGTCAGGGGGTTGGTGTCATAGTGGGGGGAGTGGATTGTATTGGAGGTGGTGTTTCTACAACCAGAGATCCATCCAAGTCCAAAGGGGTGGATGTAGGATGTTATGGAATAAAAGTTTAGCCACAAGCATTTCCAAGTTCAAGTTCAAGTTCAAGTTTATGCACGGACTCAACACCCACTTGGAGGGCTCCAAGCTAGTTAATATTGGCCAACTTTATGATATCTAGGTGGGAGTAGAGGGATCTGCAAAGAGTGGATCATCAAGATTAGGATCTCCACCTCCGTGATCCTTGCTTGGATAATTAGGATTTGGGGATTCTTCTCCTTGATCTGAGTGGGGTTCTTTCTTGACTCCACTAGCTCGAGCACTCCTCAGTGGAGGGTGAGGGTTGAATATAGGGAATATCCACCTTCTTCATATCAAAAGCCACTCTGTCCTACTATTCCTCTGGGATGTGTTGCCAAAGAATGTAAGATTCCATCTTCATGTCCCGGTTCACATCCACAACATGGCCTACTGTAGCATTTGAATCCACTCCTTGGCCTCAACATTACACTCCTCCAACACTTGACAGTGGTCTCAACAACCATCTACCACTTGGGATTCATAGAGCTAGTGCCATTAGAGAAGTCGAAGAACTTTGGAGAGGGAGGTTTTGGTGAAGCATTCTCCTTACTCTAGCTCCTCCATAGCAATCTACTTCCCTTTTCCTGGGGGGATAGGGGGCTTTGTTGTTGTTGTGTGCTCCTTGGGCAACCAATTTGTGAGGATCTAAACTGTGGGCAGTCCAATCTGAGGTAGAGTGCCAAGTTTGAACTTGGCCGCCGCAAAGTTGGATGTAAAGTGGGAGTGCAATTGTATGGAGCTGATTGGGGTGCTCTCGCCTTGCGAGGGATTGGGTGGGGTTGTAGTGGACTAAGGTTGGGTAGAGGGGGTGAACCTAGCTTAAGAGTCTACCTCATCCAACTTGTCGAGTAGAGGTGGGAGCTTGGAGTAGGAATTTGTTGTAATAAAGCAATTTTTAATGCTACCTTAGTTAGGTAATTAGCCTATTTTAAACTAGAGTATAAAAGGCAAGAGGGTGCCAATCTAAATCATCTTTTAATCATTTTTCACATCTCCACTTCTTGGAGCTTGAAGGTAATTCCTTCCCCACCATTGTAAGGGGTGAGTTCCTTGCAGCAACTATCATCAATTGATTCTCAAGCTTCCATGGCTTCAACATATCTTGTAATTCTTGGTTGTAAGATAAGCTATGGTTCTCAGCATTTCTTGTTGTTTAGCATTTCTTGTTAGTCTTTGTGTAATTTCCATTGAAGAGGAAACCTTCATTTCATTGGTATCAGAGCATGGACTTTGATCCATGGGAAGATTCACTTTCATGGAGAATTTAGTCACAAGGACAAGTAGCAAGTAACTAGAGTACCAAGATTTGGTCACAGGGTTTGGTATAGTTCAAATCGTGACAAGTCAGAGTTCTCTGCAACAAGCCAGGATTATTTTGGAGGTTTCTTGAAGGAGATCTTGAGAAAGATGGAGGTTCTTGTTCAAAGAGTAGAGAGAGAGAAAGTTTACTCCATATCCATGAGTCTTCAAGCTCTCAAGCTCATTCCTTCATTTCCACACCCCAACTGAAAAGCACACACCCACTACAAGATAAAGTGACCTAGTGTAAATGTAGACTAGACTGACTAACTCTAGTCAGGTCACTGACTGACTACTAACCCGACTTATTTAATGTAGTCACATGTAGACAGTTGTACACACTAGCTGTCTCATAGATGTCGGTCATAGATGAAGACACACTGACGGTGAGCTTGATTTCTAACACTCCCCCTCAAGCTCAAAAACAAAACTCAAATCATCTGCATCACTCCAAGTAGCTGTCTAAAGTGAATGAACTTATCTTTACCGAGTGATTTGGTAAAGATGTCTGCTACCTGGTCTTCAGTCTTCACATGCTTCAAGTCAATCTGATCTGCTAAAACCATTTCCCTGATGAAATGATAGTGAACTTCAATGTGTTTTGATCTTGCATGATAAACATGATTGCTTGCTAACATAACACTGCTCAAATTGTCACAATACAGCTTGACTTTGCTGTCCAAGTGTACTCCCAAGTCATTCAGTAACTTGTGTAACCACTTAGCTTCACAGGCTGCTAAGGCCGCACCACAATACTCTGCTTTCGTACTGGACAATGCAACTGTAGGCTGTTTCTTACTCTGCCAAACAACTGATCATGCTACTACCCAATCCAAATGCATAGCCACTGGTTGACCTCCTGTCATATGTGCAACCAGCCCAGTCAGCATCAGTGTACCCCATCAAGTCAAGGGTTTTCCCATATGCATAAAACAGCCCATGATCTGTGGTACCCTTTACATATCTCAGAATTCTTCGACTGCATCCAAGTGTGGTTTGCGAGGCTTCTGCATGAACTGACTGATCAGCCCCACAGCATAACTCAAGTCAGGTCTAGTGATCGTGAGATAGATCAAGCTACCTACCATCTATCTGTACATAGTAACATTCTCAATCTCTGTCCCAACATCAATCTACAGCTTGACATTCTGCTCCAAAGGCGTATCCATAGGCTTGCAATCAGCCATACCATATCTCTGTAACATGTCATGAGCATACTGCTTCTGTAGCAGCCATATGCCTCGAGGTGTAGAAACAACCTCAATCCCCAAAAAGTATTTCAGCTCTCCAAGGTCCTTGACCTTAAATTCAGCCTGTAAACATGTCTTTATTTCTACAATCCCATTTTCATCATCTCCTGTAATGATTAAGTCATCAACATAGACAACTAGAAAAACATAGCCACTATCTATCTTCTTCACAAATAGACTATGATCAGCATCTCCCAATCGGAAACCATGTTGCTGTAAATAACTGCTGATGCGAGCATTCCATGCTCTGGGTGCCTGTTTCAACCCATATAATGCCTTTTTCAGCCGACATACATGTGCTGGAAATTCTGGATGTACATAGCCTTCAGGCTGTTCCATGTAAACCTCTTCCTGTAATTCTCCATTGAGAAATGCATTCTTTACATCCATCTGCCATAGTTTCTAGCCTCTAGCTGCTGCCAAAGCAATCACAGTTCTAACTGTAGCCATCTTTGCTACAGGACTGAAAGTCTCCTCATAATCAAGACCATACTGCTACGCATACCCTTTTGCAACCAGCCTGGCCTTATATCTTTCCAATGATCCATCTGATTTACATTTTACCTTATACACCCACTTGCATCCAATAGGTGTTTTGCCCTCAGGAAACTGTACCAAATCCCATGTACAATTTTCAGCCAAAGCTGAATATTCCTCATCCATAGCAGCACGCCAATTCTCATCTGAAATTGCCTCATCAAACTTACTTGGTTCTCTAAAACCTGTTACTTTCGTCATATAAGCATAATGACGGGCTGAATATCCAGTGTAAGTATACATGTCAACAGGTCGTCTGACCCTCTCTGATCTCCTGAGCTGTGGCTCACTGTGAGCTTGCCTCTCATGAGGCGGCACATAACGGCTCTGTCTAGCACCTAGCGTCATAACAAAAGGAATCCCCAATTCACTATCTAAGCTGTCACTGCTAGATGAATCATAACCTGCACTGAGTGGACCTGTTACATCTTCAAAAACATTTTATTTTCCCTTATCTGTTCTCCCCCTCACTGACATATCCGTGTCAGTGGATGCAGTAGTGCGACTCTGTAATCGTCCTGTCCAAGGACTCACTATAGATGATACATCACCTGTCTGACCAGTCATGGAAGTACTCTCTGCAGGAGTATTTTCAGCATGACTCATACTGGGTGAGCCATCAGTAGGCACTACAACAAGATTCCCATACCAAGATGCTAACTCATCAAATACCACATCTCTGCTTATGAGTGTCTCATGCGTAGAAGGTACATAACACTTATAAGCTTTCCGTTCCTGTGCATATCCAATAAACACACTTTTCACTGCCTTAGGATCCAATTTCTTCCTCTTCTCATCCGGTATGTGCACATATGCAATGCTGCCAAATACCTTCAAGTGTGAAATATCAGGTTTATGACCATATAGCCATTCATACGGAGTGACATCATGAATCACTGCTCCACTGCTTCAGCCTAATAGCCATTTGGCAGACATTTTTCATTCAGCATAGCTCTAGCTGACTCCATCAAAACACTGTTTTTCCTCTCTGCAACACCGTTTTGCTGCGGTGTATAACTGCATGTGAGCTGTCTTCTGATCCCATGTTTAGCAAGATACCTGTCAAAGTAGTTTGAGACATATTCATCTCCTCCATCTGATCTCAAACATGATATGTAACAGCCCAATTCATTTTCAGCATGTTTCTTGAAGTCTTTGAATGCATCAAACACATCATCCTTATGTTTCAAGATATAAAGCCAAGTGTACCTACTAAAATCATCAATAAATGAGACATAATATCGTGCACCGCCAAAGGAAGCATTATGTGAAGGACCCCAGACATCAGAGTGTACCAACTGTAAAGGCCTAGTGCTGTTTTTTGCATGTCTCATGAAAGGAAACCGTGCCTGCTTCCCAAACTGACATGCAGGGCATACATGACCAAAATCATTATACTTGAATTTAGGTAATCCAAGTACTACTTCTTTCTGCTGCATAGATTTCAGCTTTTGTACATTGACATGTCCAATCCGCTTGTGCCAAATCTCTACATCTCTGATGGCACTCTCATCATGAGCAAACATAGTTGCTTTAAGTTCAGGAATGGTCGCTTCCAAAGTAAACATCCTGCCATCCCTTCTGCCCTTGGCAATTAGCTTGCAGCCATTTCCATACTCCTCAATGAAACATCCATCCTTGTTAAACCTCACTTGCAGATTCTATTCTGCCATTTGACCCACAGACAACAAATTCTTTGTTATGGTCGGTACATGTAAGACATCATGCAGGCCTTTCTTCTTGCCATCAGGCATCATCAATGGAACAATCCCTTTATGCTTTATGTCATGTTGGGTATCATCCCCAGTACATACATGACCATGTGTACCTGCAGCCATCTCATCAAACCACTCTCCATGCGGGGTCATGTGGTTTGACGCTCCAGAGTCAATGTACCATCTGTCATCTCTATCATGTCTCGATGCATTTTTAGATACATGCTGCATGGCAAAGAGTCTATCAACTGACTCATCATGAGCACCACTGGAAGATGCATAGTGCCCATGCTGTCTGCCCTTTGCCTTCATATCTCCTTGCTTCTTGTAACAATCCTTTGCAATATGCCCATACTGGCCACAATAATGGCAGTCCTTGTCCCTGTTGGACTGATCAGATGACTGCCATGAACCAGAACCACCACCTCTACCTTGGGGTGATCTTGTTAGAAGTCAAGCTTAGAAGTCAAGCTCCCCGTGTCGTGTGTGCTGTCTTTATGTACTACCGACATGACAGCTAGTGTACAGCTATCTCCTGCATGTGACTACATTAAATAAGTCAGTTAGCTAGTCGGTGACCTGACTATGGTTAGTCTGTCTAGTCAGCGTGTCACTTACTCTATGTTACTTTTGTATGTGTGTTTTACAAAATGACGAAATAAGAGAAGAAGATGATGGAACCTGAATGGTTTAGACATTTGCTCAACCCTGTCTCTCTCTCCTCTTCATACATGGTATCAGAGCAGGACTTGGTGGAACTCTGAGAGCTGGAGAAAGTGAAGATCTACTTCCAGGAAGTGAAGACTCATTTTTCCTTTGTGCAGACAAGCTGCCATTGTGGACTGCAGGTAGGTATTTGTTCATTACACACTCCAGGGTCAAGATCAGAGCTTGTGGCTTCTTGAGAGCCTTGAGGAGGCTGTTTAGAGTGCATTTGGGTGTGGCATCAACACCACCATCATCATCTTCATCAGCAAGAACTGAAAACAGGGGTCTGCAACCAGCGTGATTGCGCCTGTTTGGGCTGAAGGCCTGCACTATCTACTGCACTCAATGGTGACCATAAATGGGTCATGAGAAGCATGTATGCTTACTGAAAAAGGTCTTTGTGAAGTATATGGAGTAAGTACTTGTGGTTGAGCTCTGATATGAGCTGAAATGAGTGGGCAGAACGGTGTAAATTGTCTGCACTGCTGTATACACAGCATACATGGAGTCTACAACACCTTGAAGAGCATTGGAAGCTCTTGAGTATGCCCAGAAGCACCTGTGAAGTATAGGTACATGCTGGAGGCTACATGTACTTGTCTTGATCAATTGCAAGCTGAGTTTGGTGGCTGAAATACACAGATCTGAAGCTTCTTTTTTGGCTGGAAACTGTCTTGGATTGTGGGCAATAAGCATTTTGCTTTCTACTGAAGCACAGAGTGATAGATGCAGACATCTGAAAGACATATATGCTGTCATATGCATGTTAGAATTGTCTTGGGTTGAGAGGAGCATCAAATGCCACTGAATACTGGAAATTTGCAGCTGAAATAAAAGAAATCTTGTCTTCTTGGGATGAATATAAATTGCAGACATTTTGTTTGACTGGCTTGTCAGATGTAGATAGGGTATTGTCACTACATAGTCATGTACTGACGGTGACATACTGAAGCAAATGTATGGTCTGATTTAAGGACTTTTTTGAGCTAGTTGAAGTGGGTTATGCTAGTTTATTGACTGCAATTTTTACATAAACTGTTGGCATTGATACTTGTTAAGAATACACTGGCTGATGTCTCTATGCTTATGTCTGAAGTGGCATATGTACCAGCAGTCAACTAAGCAGCTTTGGAACATGCATTACATGTATCCAGGTGGAGGTTGACTTTGGAAAGGCTGCTGTAATTGCAGTTTACAGGTTTGGACTGCATGCTTTTGGACCCTGGCAGTGGATCTGCAGGAGTTAAATCTGAACCGAACATCAGGCATATGTTGTCTTTATGAGTTGGATCAACCGATTGTGACTTTGTTTGGGCTGATATTTGACTGAAATTTACTGGTTTTTTTCCTGCAATTAATTGCAGAAAAACTATCATAAAGTCTTACGGGCTGAAGGTAGTCAGGTTGTCATTGGCTTGCAGGTAGTCAGGTAGTGTCTACGACATGGCAAATGCAGATAGAACTGATAATATAACCCAGATTGTGGGGGAGAAGCTTGACAGCAATAATTATGCGATATGGAAGTTCCGCATGGAGAACTTTCTGATAGGCAAAGGGTACTGGGACCTAGTGACAGGTGTTGAAGCTGAACCAGAGGTAGCAGACAGGAACCTCACAACTGATCAAAGACGAGCGCATCGAGCTTGGACAGAAAGAGCTCGTAGAGTGCTACACTGGCTCTCATTATGTATCTCAGATGCTATGGTGATGCAGATTATGAACTATAAGAGTCCGGCAGATGCATAGAACATATTGGTCAGATACTATGGCACAACTACGAGTGCCAGAAAGATACAACTGAAGCAAAAATTCAACAACATAGAGAGGAAGAACAGATCCATACAGGACTATGTCACGGAGATTAAAACCTTAGCAGATCAGCTTGCATCTGTTGGTTCACAGGTTGAAGATGAAGATATGGTTGCAGTGACTTTGAATGGCTTGTGTCCAGAATACAAGTCATTTGACACATCTGTGTCTGTGAGGGCTGAAATGCCCGACTTTAACGAGCTGGTTGCATTGTTGATTCATGAAGAGGTGAAGCTTGGCTTGGCTACAGGGTCAAGCAGCTCCAAGAATAAGGATGCAGTTTTTTACTCAAACCAGCGCGGTCGTGGCAGCCGTGGCAGGGGTTTTGGATCTGGCAGAGGAAACCAGCAAAATGTATCCTTTAACAATAGCAATCAGCAGTTGTCAAATGCCAGAGGTGGTGGAAACTTCAGAGGCAGGGGGAGATCTAACTCCCGTGGCAGAGGCTCATGGCAGCAGCAGCGTCAGTCAGACAATCCGAATAACGACAAGGATTGTCATTACTGTGGGAAATATGGACATATTGCAAAAGACTACTGGAAAAAGCAGGGGAATCAGAAGGGTAAGCAGCATGGACATTATGCCACGTCCAGTCAGGCAGATGACTCTGGTGACAGGCTGTTTGCCATGCAATATGTCAAGGATAAGGCTGCTGCAAAATCATTTGATGATGTAGTATGGTATATTGATTCAGGGGCATCAAACCATATGACCCCACATGGTGACTGGTTCACTGAGATGGTTGCAGATAAGCATGGCTATGTTTGCACAGGAGATGATACGCAGCATAGCATAGAGCACAAGGAGAAAGTGCCTCTGGTTGTACATGATGGCAAGAAGAAGAATCTTCATGATGTTTTGCATGTCCCTTCGATTACGAAGAACCTATTGTCGGTGGGTCAGATGACAGAGCAAAACTTGCAGGTTCGCTTCAATAAGCATGGCTGCTTTATTGAAGAGTTTGGCAATGGATGCAAGTTGATCGCGAAAGGCCACAGAAATGGAAGAATGTTCACTCTTGATGCTACACTGCTAGAGCTGAACTCCCCCATGTTTGCCCAGGGTTCTGGCACTATCAGGGACTTAGAGATTTGGCACAAGAGAGTGGGGCATGTCAATTTGCAGAGGCTGCAGACCATGCAGAAGAAGCAGCTGGTAACAGGGTTACCTAGATTCCAATATTCAGATATTGGTCATGTATGCGAGGCTTACCAGTTTGGTAAGCAGTCACGATTGCCGTTTGTCAGGCATGTAAGAGTACACGACCACTGCAGTTAGTGCACTCTGATGTTTGGGGACCAGCTCATAATGCATCTATGGGGGGTTCCAGATACTATGTATCTTTCATTGATGACTACAGTCGATATACCTGGCTTTACATATTGAAAACAAAAGATGAGGTCTTTGCTGTTTTTCAGAAATTTAAAGCACAAGTTGAGAAGGAATTTGAATGTTACATCTCTTGCTTGAGATCTGATAGCGGTGGGAAGTATGTCTCTAATGAATTTGCTGATTTTTTGGCTGAAAATGGCATTCGTAGGCAGCTAACCTACAGCTACACTCTGCAGCAAAACGGAGTAGCTGAAAGGAAGAACAGGGTTCTGATGGAAGCTGCTAGGGCCATGATGAATGAGAAGCATATGTCGCTTTACTATTGGGCAGAGGCTGTTGTGGCAGCCACATATATTCTGAACAGGACTCCCACTGCAGGCATTCATGACATGACACAGTTTGAGAGGCTCTATGGCTATAAGCCGGATGTAAGACACATGAAGGTCTTTGGCTGTCTTGCTTATGTGCACATTCCAAATGAGAAAAGGAAAAAGCTGGATCCCAAAGCACATAAGAGTGTGTTCATTGGATACTCGCAGGAGAAGAAGGCATACAAATGTTATGATCCCTCTACCAGGGAGACTTTGGTAAGCAGGGATGTCATCTTTGATGAGTTGGGCTCATGGTATGTATCACCAGTTGCAGTGCCATTGGATATGCCTTCCACTCATGTATCTACAGTTGAGTTGCAGCAGAACACTGATATGACAGGACCTAGTAGTCAGCAGACAGTATCCTCATGGACAGGGAGATTGCAACACTCATCGTCCACTGACACTGGTATGTCAGTGAGGGGGAGATATTATGATGTCTTGGATAGTAAAGGAAAAGAGAAAGCTACTGAGGATGGTATGACGCCACCTGGTAGAATGACTTCTGGATATGAGTCTACTGATACGTTAGACAGTGAACTTGGCATTCCGACTGTCTATACGCCTGGTACGAGGCAGAACAGGTATATTCCGCCTCATGAGAGAGGGGAATCGAGCAGTGCACCACAGCCTAGACGATCGCAAAGGGTCAGATACCCTGTTGATAGGTTGACGTACTCTGGTTATTCTGCAAAGCATTATGCCTACATGACAAAAGTGATGGAGATCAAAGAACCAGGTACTTATGCTGAAGCAGCAAAGGATGAAAATTGGTGCATGGCTATGGACGAAGAGATGAAAGCCTTGGCTGAAAATCAGACTTGGGATTTGGTACCACTGCCTGAAGGGAAAAAGCCTGTTGGCTGCAAATGGGTTTATAAAATTAAATATAAGTCTGATGGCAGTGTGGAAAGGTACAAAGCAAGGCTGGTCACTAAAGGATATGCTCAGCAGTATGGCTTGGATTATGATGAAACATTCAGCCCGGTTGCAAAAATGGCAACCATACGAACTGTTATTGCCTTGGCTGCTGCAAAAGGCTGGAAATTGCAACGGTGATTTAGCAAAGGATGTATACATGGTTCAGCCGGAAGGGTATGAGCACCCTGATTTTTAGCATTATGTGTGCAGGCTAAAAAAGGCACTGTATGGGCTGAAGCAGGCTCCGAGAGCTTGGCATGCTAGGATCAGCAGTTACTTGCAGAGTCTTGGATTTGTTGTTGGCAGGGCTGATCACAGCCTGTTTACAAAGAAGACTGACAGTGGCTTGGTAGTGCTGGTCATATATGTCGATGACCTGATAATCACTGGAGATGATGACATGGGAATTCAGCATGCTATGAAGATGCTAAAATCTGAATTTGACATGAAAAATCTGGGAGATCTGAAGTATTTCTTGGGTATTGAGGTTGTACCAGCTGAAAATGGCTTATGGCTGATGCAGAAGCACTATGCCATGGAAATGCTTAAGAAGTATGGCATGGCTGAATGCAAACCACTGGATACACCTTTGGACCAGAATGTAAAGCTAGACATGAACACTGGGGCTGAAGTAGAAGATGTGACTATGTACAGGCAGATGGTCGGCAATCTGATTTACTTGACCATCACTAGGCCTGACTTGAGCTATGCAGTAGGGCTGATAAGCCAGTTTATGCAGAAGCCGAGAAAGCCACACTTGGATGCAGTTAGACGCATCATGAGGTATGTTAAGTCCACTGTAGACTATGGGCTGTTCTATGTCAGAGATAAACCCTTGACACTGATTGGATACACAGATGCAGATTGGGCAGGATGCTCAACTGACAGACGATCTACGAGTGGCTATGCCTTTGGCTTTGGTAGCGGCATGATCAGTTGGAGCAGCAAGAAGCAGCCTACGGTTGCTTTATCTAGTACTGAGGCAGAGTACAGGGGGGCTGCATTGGCAGCATGTGAGATTGCTTGGCTGCTCAAGCTTATGGCTGACTTGGATATTAAGGTTGATGCTCCAGTGAAACTGTTATGTGATAATCTGAGTAGTGTACTCCTGGCGATGAATCCAGTTTACCATGCCAAGACAAAACACATAGAGGTACACTACCACTTTATTCGTGAGATGGTCCTTGCAGGAAAGGTTGATCTTATGCATGTGAGGACTGATGAGCAGGTAGCAGATATCTTTACCAAGTCTCTGGGTAAAGATAAGTTTTGTGGTTTTAGACAGCTACTCGGTGTGTATATGCTGTCTCGAGCTTGAGGGGGAGTGTTAGAAGTCAAGCTTAGAAGTCAAGCTCCCCGTGTCGTGTGTGACTATCTTTATGTACTACCGACATGACAGCTAGTGTACAGTTGTCTCCTGCATGTGACTACATTAAATAAGTCGGTTAGCTAGTCGGTGACCTGACTATGGTTAGTCTGTCTAGTTAGCGTGTCACTTACTCTATGTTACTTTTGTATGTGTGTTTTACAAAATGACGAAATAAGAGAAGAAGATGATGGAACCTGAATGGTTCAAACATTTTCTCAACCCTATCTCTCTCTCCTCTTCAAACAGATCTCCCCCTGCCTCTAAACCCACCAGATCCACGCTCGCCTTGTGTATTTGCACCATGCCAATTACTCTGCTGCTACTGCTGTCCATAAGTATTATGAGTGTCACCACGACCTCGAAATGAACCACGACCTCTAGATCCTCTGCCACGCTGGCTAGAGTACAACACAGTGCCCACTGACACCCCAACCCTCAAGCAAGTGGTCTCAACTGTAGATATAACTGTCAATACATAAGCTATGTATTTGCTTCAGCTTAAGCTTATGTAACCTCACTGCCAGGGTACATACATGCAGTCTGAAAACTGTAAACTGTGAGTAACCAGCAGCAATTTCAAGTCCAAAACTGAGTGTGTCAACAAATTCAATTTCAGGTTGCAGTCAACCAGAATTCAGCATACCAAGCTCCAAGCAGCTCCAAAATGTCTTTTGACCATGTCATACATTTACTTTGTAGTGGCAAGTTCAATACATGAGCATCTGAGTAGGCATAGACAACTTGTCTTCATTGACCAATGGCATAAACCTCATGAGCTGTTTGTAATTAACCAGGACAGTGTAACTGCATTTATTTCAGCTTCAAAATTCAATTTTCAATGATGCTCATTGCTTGCTTCAATTCTCCATGCATTCAGCATGTATAGGCCAGTTCATATAGATGATGGAACCCCCAAGATGACCTATATTGCTTCAGTAATGCACAGTACTTGTCATTCACTGTGTATGACAGTTTTCAGCCTGTCATTGATTTTCAGATCTGAGTATTCTGTCATTGACTGTGTATGACAGTTTTCAGCCTGTCATTGATTTTCAGATCTGAGTATTCTGTCATTGACTGTGTATGACAGTTTTCAGCCTGTCATTGATTTTCAGATCTGAGTATTCTGTCATTAACTGTGTATGACAGTTTTCAGCATGTCATTGATTTTCAGATCTGAGTATTCTGTCATTGACTGTGTATGACAGTTTTCAGCCTGTCATTGATTTTCAGATCTAAGTATTCTGACATTGACTGTGTATGACAGTTTTCAGCCTGTCATTGATTTTCAGATCTGAGTATTCTGTCATTGACCGTGTATGACAGTTTTCATATTTTCAGATCTGAGTATTCTGAGCAAGAGATCTCAGCTCCAAGACATTTGATCCAATGTATACATGCTTTGACACATTCTTGTGCTCCAAAGATGCCTTCTGAGTGTAGTACAAGGCTCTTGTGTGTCAATAATGACTGAATGCATGCTGTCCATTCATGTTTACAGCAATTCAGAATTGATTACAGGTCTGTGTCTGTCACTCCAGCTCATAACAGAGCTCCCACACAAGCATTTACTCCTTGCACACTTCAAATACCTTCAATAGTGAGCATACATGCTCTATGAACCTTGTCCAGGTGCCCCACTAAAGATTGACAGGTTGTTGTCCACTCAGATCAGCAGGCGCAGATTTTCAGATACAGGTTACTGTCCATTCAGATCAGCAGACGCAGATTTTCAGATACAGGTTGCTGTCCATTCAGATCAGCAGGCGCAGATTTTTAGATACAGGTTGCTGTTTTTCAGGAGGCAGCCCACTATTTTCAGACACAGGTTGCAGTCCACGATTTTCAGACACAGGTTTCAGGAGGCAGTCCACGATTTTCAGACTCAGGAGGCAGTCCACGATTTTCAGAAGGCAGTCCACGCTGATTCCTTCCTCTGACTATGGTTTCATTTGCTAGTGTCCAGCTTCTTCCTCATTCCTTACTTCCATCTCCTTTGCACTGCAGGTTGTCATGCCCATTCTCCCATAGCCTCATGGATGAAGCTCTGATACCATGTTCAAAGAGTAGAGAGAGAGAAAGGGAAAGACTCCATATCCATGAGCCTTCAGGCTCTCAAGCTCATTCGTTCATTTCCACACCCCAACTGAAAAGCACACACCCACTACAAGATAAAGTGACCTAGTGTAAATGTAGACTAGACTGACTAATAGTCAGGTCACTGACTGACTACTAACCCGACTTATTTAATGTAGTCACATGTAGACAGCTGTACACACTAGCTGTCATAGATGTCGGTCATAGATGAAGACACACTGACGGTGAGCTTGATTTCTAACAGTTCTTGGCCAAAATAGCAAGTCGTGATCAAATGGAGGCCCATTTTGAAGGTTTTTAACCCTAACACAGATTATAGGAGTTAAACCTTGGTTTCCTTTTTGAGCCAGCTTCTCTCTCTTCTTTCTCTCAAGCTTTCATCAAGATTTCATGGTGGATCTTATCTTCTCCTTTTTTCTAGGCCTTTCAATGGCTCAAGAAACTCCCAAGGTTGAAATCTTTGTAATTTAAGCTCTCTATAGAGTAGCTTTGAGCTAGGCTTTCCTACTCCTCATTTTGAAGTAGTGGAGTGTGTTTGCACTGAAAACACACTCCCTTACCTCACGAAAAATTTCAGTCATATAAGCCTTGTCTATGGTTTTAACAAGCTTCTACATGAATTCTTCAAGCTTCCCAACAAGCACACAGAGCTATTTCTCATTCTCATGATCATTCTTGACATCCTAAACCATGGCTATGGTAGAATTTATGAGAGCAGTGAAATCTCTTGAAATTTCTTGAAGAGATCAAGGGGCTTTTACTCTATCAAGCTTCTTGGAGCTTCCTCAAAACTCAAGGGATTGACATTGAACTATTCTTGGACTTGAAGCTTCAAGGATAGTTGGTTATGGAGTCAAAACAAGGTAGCCAAATTTAGGCATCAAATTGTTGGATTATTCTCTTCCATTTCATGGGGCTTTTGCTCTAAATCACTCCAGGGACTTCTCTTCTACTTCAAGTATTCAAGATTTTCAAGAATCCAAGCAATGCATTCAAGATTGAAGGCCAATCTTCTTTTGAACTATAAGTATGACAGGGATTGAAGAATTTCCTTGAAGTTTCCATCAAAGAGGCTTCAAATTCAAGGGATTTTCATCTATACTACTCATTGGAGCTGAAGACTTGATCTAGACATCATTGTCGGATCATATTTGGAGCTACTGTGTGGGATTATGGAGTCTATTCTTCTCTTGAGATTCAAGAAGAAGTTCTATCAACCTTTATGGCTAAATTTTGACTCAAGCAATATCTTCTTCTTCAATCATTGAAAGAGGTACTTCTATTACTCTTCTTTAATCTCTCCAATTCCTCATTCAATTGTTGTTGCATTTCCTATTGCTGAAGAAGAGGTTAAGTAGAGTACTCTTGCATTGAGCTTCAATCTCAGCATTGATTGAATGAACCATAATACTCAAGTATTGAGGCATTGAATCTTGAATCCCAAGCATGAATTGATTGATGAATCAGCCCATTGAAATTGAGGGTATCATTACTCTTTGCATTGTTTGATTCACCAATCCGTAGCATTAACCATACAATTCCCCTTCAATTTTGCTAATTGATTTCTTAACCTTTAACTTTTGGTCTTTTGCTGATTCAATCTATTGAGATTACCCAAGAAATTTGTAAAAGGTGAGTATAGTAAATCAGTGAGTCACTGATTACTATAGATAAACCTTTCTCATCCTCATTTGCATACATTTTACCTTCCAGTTCCTACATATCATGGAAATATAAAAATCTTGATTTAACCATGCATATCATACCCTGGTTTTTAGGACACTAGCTCTGCCATGTATATTCTGACCAAGGAAAAGGTCGAAGCCACGAGATAGCCAGACAATAGTGAGGTGACCCTCCCTTGCTATTTATGACTCCGTAGGGATGCACAACCTAGCCCAAAAGGAACTTTTCACACCTTCCGAAGTTTCAGAGCTCATTGAGGTGCCTATCTGCCATTTTATCCCTCACCACAGGTGGTGGACCACAGAAGACCACTTGGGAAAGAGTGGACAAAGACTTAAAGACTTTTGGTACCAAATAGGGAAAAACAAGGCAGTTGGTGACAGTTTTGAACAGAGATGCATGTCTACAGGTACCTTGAAGGTGATCATAGGTTGATGACAAAGCCTACATGTTGTACTTCAATGCCCATAGAGGATTCTTAATGATCTATGATCAAATGGGTTGAAAGAGGGTCCAAACAGTGAGTTTAGAGGTTGTTACAGATTGTTGTCTCATCCTATGGGATAGTCATAAAGAATCAATTACGGAAGTGGGATATTTCATTTTGAAAAAAATATTCTTATACTCTATGCATAAAGAACAAAGTTAGCTTTGACCCTAGCTATAGAACACCTCATTTCGACCTACGGTTCAAAAGTTTTGGTCATTTTAGTGACAAGTGGTCATTGTAGACAACACCTAGACAGGTTGACAGGATACACTATTTTGATCTGAAACAACCATATACCTCCCCCAAACTTATAACCTCAGTAAATCTGGTATAACTAAGTATTATTAGCTTAGTTTGGAATTATCAAGCACTTTTATTGGAGAAGTATAGCTTTAGTTATTGACCATTATTTGACAAGTAGTCCTGAGTTACTATAGTTTCCATGATGGCAAGGAATAAGAAGGAGCAGGTATTGGAGCACATTAATGAGGACTTAGAATATTACCATGCTGAAGAAAATCCTACCATAGGGGCTACAAATCAGGGACAGGAATTTATGGGCAATAGTACAACTAATGAAGAGATCCAATGGCCAAGGGTTCCTCATGACAATGATACTAGATCTGAAGTAAATGTTACTCATGACTCCAATTATTTCCAACAGCTACTATCAAAGCAAGTTGGTTAAATGAATGAAGGTCTAATCCAACTTACCCATTCAATGGATGACAAGTTTGGAAAGATGATCACACACATGGAGCAGCAAAACCATAGGTTGGATGCCAAATTTGAACAACTAGTTACAATATTCAGCAACTTGGGTAACAAATTGCAAAGCAATCCACCTTCCCATGCTAAAGATGTACCTATTATTCATGGCAATGTGAGGTTCACAGCAGCCCATCAACATATACCATCCACTTTTGAACATGGAGGACCTTCTAAGGTGAATGAAATAGTTCAGCCTCATACCAACTCTTGGAATAGAAATAGACCAAACTTCACTAATTCAAGAGATAAGGAATAGCAAGATTATTCCCTGCATGATGATAGAAATGAGTTTGTACATGGATGTCATCCCTTCTATAAAGAGTTTGGTTCTCAACATACTCAAGTTCATAATGTAGGAGATGATCAAGGGCAGTATGCACATGTTAAAGCAAGGAATGGATACAGTTTCCAGCATGCTGAAGATCATGATAATAGGTTGCCACATGGGATATCAAATCATAACCAACAATCGCATGGAAACTCATTGTTTGGTTGTCAATATTTTGGAAATAATTGAAATGGACATCATTCATTTACTCCTAATCATGGACAACAAGCAACGAGTGATCATTTTAATAGGCACCAATCTTTTGGATATACCAATCATAATGGGTAGCACTATCATTATGACAAGGAATACAAGGACAAGATCAACATATCCAATTTCAAAGTAGATAACCCTTCACCGACTACTGAACTTGAGGAATGGATCAACAAATTGGAAATGTATTTTACTTTCTACCCACGCAATGATCAAGCAAAGATTTTTTATGCAACCCTACACCTAGAGGGATATGCACATACGTGTGGTGGAGATACATGAGTAAGATTGGAGAGAATTTTTAGTCTTGGGAGGACTTCAAATCAGCCATGACTCAAGTGTTCATGTCACCGATGGAGAAGGAAACGCTTGAAAGGAAATGGTATGATCTTAGACAAAGGGGTTCTATCGTAAGGAGTATTCTAGCAAGTTCTTAAACCTTTCCATATATGTGGAAGGCATTTTCGATTCAGCCAAACTGAACAAATATATTTTTTATCTTGATCCAAACCTTCCGCTAAAGTTGGGGCACCCAAGCCTACAAATGTCCATACAGCCATTCAATATGCTGAAAGGTACAGCTAGAAATATAGAAGAGATTTGACTTCATTTCAGCCCAAAATAGGAATGAATTATCAATCAAATTAGCCTATGAGATTTGGATAGCAGTTCCTAGCCAACAAAGAGAGGGATTTAGAGCTAAAAACAGATTTCAAAATAATTACAGCAAGGTTCCAACTTACCCTGCAACATATTCTTCAAAATAGGGCAATAATTTCAGATATAATGTTGATCCAAAAGGAGAATTCAAGAGGGCTAAAGGTGCAATCAAGCAATATCCCAATAATAACAACAACAAGGCACTTTCCAATTATATAGCAAAGTCTAATATGCTGAATATTGAAGACTCTGATGAAGAGGAGACACAAGAAGGAAATCTTTTGCAAGTAGAGGCAATTCCTACTTGTGATGAGATGCATGAGCATGATGATCAGGACAACAAGATGAATTAGAGCCGATTAATAGTTTCCCTTATAATCCAAGTGATTCATTTGATCCTGGTGGATCGAAGATTGATGATCCTTCGATGGTTTCTTGTCAGCCCATGTTATGTTCCATATCTTAGGATGCATGGATGGGTTGTAAAGGTGAAAATACACTTTGGTGGCTCAAGGGCACTATAAATTCAAAGGTTGCTCATATTCTCATTGATACGGGCAGCACACATAGTTTTGTCAATGCCAAATCATTGTATGAGCTGAAGTTACTACCTTAAGAAATACATGCCCCACTGAAGGTACAAGTCAATAATGGTGCTCAAGAGCTGAGCAAAGAGATATGCTAGCAGACTCCTATTAAATTATCACAGTCTTGCACTATTATGATGAACTTGATTGTCCTAGATATGGGTCCTATTGACATCATCATTGGATATGATTGGCTTAAACACCTTGGAAAATTTTCTTTGGACCTAAATCAGATGTTCATGGAGTTTACTTGGAATGGGCAACAAGTAAAACTTAATGGCATAGAGAGAAAGCAAGTGGAAATAATTAGCAAGAAGAATATGAAGAAGGAAATTAATGCTATGTCTTGCATTTTCACACTTCTATCAAAGGCAGATGAAAATCAACAATCTACTTCACCTAAGGAGCAAGATCCATGTCTATGTAAACTTTTGGAAGAGTTTAAGGACATATTTCAGTCACCTACATCATTGCCTCCTCAGTGAGAAGTGGATCATCCTATTGAAGTTAATGCTTGACACTAAACCCATCAACAAACCTCCTTACAGGTTTTCCAAGTATGAGAGAGAAGAAGTAGAGAAATAGGTCAAAGACTTGCTGGAAATGGGGTTTATTCAGCCTAGGCAGTCACCTTTTGCTTCTCCCGTACTACTTGTCACGAAGAAAGATGGGTCATTTAGGATGATAATTTGTTGGATGAACTCAAGGATGCAAGAGTTTTTACTAAGATTGACTTAAGGTATGGGTATCACCAAATCGGGATGAAAGTAGGGGATGAGTACAAGACAGCTTTTAGGACAGAAAGAGGTCTCTACCACTTCCTAGGTATGCCATTTGGACTTTCAAATGCACATGCAACTTTCCAGGCTCTTATGAACAAGATTTTGCAACCATTCTTGTCTAAACCAGTCTTGGTATTCTTTGATGATATTCTCATCTATAGCAAGAATAGAGAGGAACATCTGAAGCATGTCAAAGAGGTCCTTCTTACCTTGAGAAGATACAAGCTTTTTGCAAAGGAAACCAAGTGTACTTTTATGGATGATGAAGTAGAATACTTGGGTCATATAGTTGGTGAGAAAGGAATAATGGTTGATCCAAAGAAGGTCTAGTGTATCAAGGATTGGCCCATACCACAGAATTCTACTCAATTGTGAGGATTTCTTAGATTATCTTCTTTCTGTAGGAGATTCATCAAGAATTATGCCCATGTAGCAACTCCTCTCACTGATAGATTAAAAAAAGAAGCTTTCTTTTAAGATGCTACAACCACTATGAGTTTCAATGAGCTGAAAAGTTTTCTCATCTCAACAACTATCTTAGTGTGCCCAGACTTTTCCAAGGAGTTCACTATATTTGCTTATGCTAGTGGCAAAGGTATTGGGGTTGTTTTATTCCAAGATCATGGTGTTATTGCTTATGAAATCAAGAAGTTGGATGATAAAGAAATAGAACTTCATGTCTATGAGCAAGAAATGTTAGTTATTCTTCATGCAATCAAGAAGTGGCACCACTACATTTATGGCAACCATTTTAAGGTGAAGAGCAACCATCGTGTGCTGAAGTATTGCCTCTCTCAGCCAAATCTCTCTCCCAAACAAAGATGATGGTTAGCTACACTTCAGGGATATGATTTTGAGATTTCTTATATGGTGGGCAAGGATAATGTAGTGGTAAATGCCTTATCCACGATGTGGGCATATTTCATTTCTACCATCTCTACCATACATAAGGATTGGATCCATGACATTCAAGAAGAATATCTTTTAGATGAGTACACTACCAATATTATGAAGAAATTACAACAAGACTATGGATCTGAATTTCCCAATTTCAAATGGCAAAATGGACTTCTTTGGTTTAAAGGGAGAGTATACTTGACCCCTTAGTCATCATTTAGGTCTCAAATTTTACAGGAGATGCATTCTTCTCCTTTAGTAGGACATATTGGATTTTTTAAAACCTTTGACAAGATCCATAAATGTTTCTATTGGAAGGGGCTTTGGAAATATGTCAAGGAGTATGTGATGCAATGCTTACCATGCCAACACAATAAAGATTCAAATTTATTGCCTACTAGTGGTCTACTTTAGCCTTTGCCTATCCCACATGGTAAATGGACTGATATCGACATGGATTTTATTACAAGACTTCCTACCACTAAGCAGGGCTGGAATAGCATTTTTATTATGGTTGATCGTCTTACAAAATCAGCCCACTTCTTACCTACCAAAGTCCAATATTCAGCCAAACAGGTGACTAATCAGTTCATGGAAGAAATTTTCAGACTTCATGGATTACCTATGAAGATTGTTTCTAACTGGGATTCCAAGTTCATGGGGAATTTTTGGAAAATCCTTTTTATTTCCATGGGTACCAAACTAACTCCAAGTACTACCTACCATCCACAAACAGATAGCCAAACTGAAAGGGTCAATAAATGGTTAGAAATCTACCTTAGACACTTTTGATACAAAATGCATGGGATCATTGGATTCATCTTGTGGAGTTCTATTACAATAATACTCATCACATGAGTATTTGTATGTCACCATTTGAGGCATTGTATGGATATAAAGTCCAAGTACCTTCAACATTGTTTCATGACGAAATGAATCCTCTTGCTGGAAAAGATGGAAGCCTTAATGAAGCAATGCGAAGAAAATAGCAAGAAGGCACAAGAGACAATGAAATTATATGTGGATGATAAAAGAAGGCATGTGGATTTTGAAGAAGGAGAATGGGTATTTTTGAAAGTACCTAAGTTTTGTTATGCTTCTCTCAAGGGTGGACATAATAAACTTACTCATCGCTATTATGGTCCATATCAAATCACAATGAAAATTGGATATCTTGCTTACCAACTTGATTTTCCTTCAACCACATGCATTCACAATGTTTTTCATGTGTCTCAACTCAAGAAATACATCGATCCTGACATACAAGTTCTTGAAGAAGTACCTCCTCTTGATGAATATGGCTTAATCATCTATGAGTCCGAAAGGATTATTGGCAAGAGAGAGAAGGTTCTAAGGAATGGTATTGTTATGGAATATCTTGTAAGTAGAAGGGCTTACCAAGAATCATCTTGGCAACATGTTTCATATTTAGATCAATTTCCATGGCTGACAGCATTCTAGATTTCCACTATTTTGAGCTTATTTTGGAGATTCTTTTAATGGAAGATTATCTTCTTCAATGGACAACTTCAACAAGGATATTCATCATTGGCCTCTCATTTCTTCACATTTACCATCCACTTGTCCTTTCAGTCTTCAAAGTTTTGAGGACAAAACTTTTGGGCAAGGATGGATTGTAATAAAGCAAATTTTCATGCTACCTTAGTTAAGTAATTAGCTTGAGTAAGTTACTCATGAATATATGTGTGCATCATGTGGATTCAAATTAATGTATTTTTAAAATACTATTTTTATACATTTTTTACATACAGAAGGGCGTAATATAAAGGGGTTGTTTACAAATTGAGTAGAAAAAGGGTTATGTTTTATTCAGAAAAAAATCATAGATAAGGATATTTATAAATAAGTCTTGAATACACATGATGTAGAGGATATACATATAGTAACTTCCTCGAGGTAATTAACCTATTTTAAACTAGAGTATAAAAGGCAAGAGGGTGCCAATGTAAATCATCTTTTAATCATTTTTCATGTCTCCACTTCTTGGAGCTTGAAGGTAATTCCTTCCCCACCATTGTAAGGGGTGAGTTCCTTGCAACAACAGCTGTCATCAATTGATTCTCAAGCTTCCATGGCTTCAATATCTCTTGTAATTTTTGGTTGTAAGACATCATGAATAAAGAAATGGCAAGCTATGGTTCTCAAAATTTCTTGTTGTTTAGCATTTATTGTTAGTCTTTGTGTAATTTCCATTGAAGAGGCAACCTTCATTTCATTTGTCATGGCGGCTCGGAGTTCATGTTTAAGCTTCTCCCATCTATCGATCAGATCCTATTCTTAGTTGTGTTGGAATTCCTACATGTGCCTGGAGCAGTGTTGTGCCATCTGATCTCTTTGCTAGCTCGTCTTCAATTGGCATGCCTCTTACCAGCATTGCTCATGAAGGAAAACATCTTGTTGCTATATCAGAGCTGCTTAGAGAGGGTGGTGTTGGTCATCTTGAGGTTGCCCACCTAGGCAATGAGTTCTTGCTATTTGGTGCTACTACCAAGTCAAAAACCCATTTACAAAGCTCAATGACTAATGAGCCATTTTCCAACTAAACTTTAGCGGGATCAACATAAGTTGCTCATATAGATTGGTAGGGATGGATGTGGCAACAGAGGAGGTGCCATCCGAGCTTGTGAGGGTCATCAAACTAGGGCAAGGGGGCTTGTTGTCTTCTTGAGGCTTCTCCTCCTACTGGCATCTTTGGCCCTTAGACTTGAGGAGGGCAAGTCTGGTAGAGATGTTGGTGGTGGCAAAGGTGGACCTTTTGGGAAATTTTGGAGTTTAGTGCTCTTTGGGTGGTTGGTCTAGCTCAAGGAACGGCTTTTTGATGCTTGTTTCTATTTGTTCCTCCTTTTTGAGGACTTAGTCTTTGCATCCCTACTCCATTGGTGAGGGTTAAGGTTAAGCTCGAGTTCCAATCTCAAGTTGAGACTCGCCAGTATCCATCATAGTGTTGAGAGTTATTGGGGTGGGGTAGGAAGAGCAAGCATGGGAAACAACAACAAAGTGAAGTGTTGACCACACATCACATTGATGGCTTTAGTGCTAGGTGGCTGATGAGCTAATAATTTTTCTTCCAACAAACACGTAGTCATGAAAAGCATGGGCCCAAGCAATGGGAGAAGAAGAAGGGGAGAAGAAGAGAGAAGCTACCTTTTTAGAGATGCTGAAGGCTTTGGCTTGTAGGTATTGAGCTTTGACTAGGAACTTTAGGGTGTCATGCTTAGATTTGTGGGGATCGACCAAGTTGCTCAACTGATACTCCTTGTTAAGTATGGGGCCAAAGACTTCTTTGATGGCTATAGTGGAGAGCAGTTGTGGGTCAAGGTCACCATGGTTGGGCATGCACAACTTCTCTTGCACTCGGTTGGTGGATTGGGTATATTTGTGACCTTGAACCTAGATTGTGGAGCTTAAGAGGAGATGCTATAGGATGATGGACTAGTGCCAGCAAGGTGAATTGGGGTCATGCTCCATGGGAGTTTTAGAAAGTTGGTAAGCTGCAAGGAGTTGATCCAAGGCTGTGCATTGGTAATAGCCTCATGGGTAGGAGGGTGTAAGTTGGAAGATAGCCATGCAAGCAAGAAGCAAGAAAGATGATAGTTAGAGAATGCAAAAGACGTGAAAGCAAATTTGAGAAGCAAGGCAATGAGCACAAGTGTTAGATGACAAATAAGGGTGCTGAAGGGGAAATATTTCTTAAAATATCATTGAGCTAATGCAAACGGCAATGCATGTATGCCACATGAACAACATAGGCCATAAAAGGGCATGATGAAGATGGGCTTTACAAGATACCATGCCACCATCATGGGCATTAGCCACACAATGAGTGAGGTTCATAAATGAATGCCACATTACCATGACTGGTGAATTCTGGACCCAAGTCAACTACATGCGGGCAACCAAGGGGTATAACATCTAGAATTCGATTGCAAATGAGTAGTAAGGTAATTTTCTTCTATGGGAAATGGGCACTAGAAGCATTTTGTATGATAATGATGCTGTCAGAATCCATTGACAAGATTTGGCAGCAATTTTCCCTATAAATGGTGTTTAGGCTAGACCTTAGAAGACCTTAGAAGAAGTCATATGTATGGTCTTTTGTCTATTTTGGACATTTGTCAATTTTGATGACTTTTGGAATCTTGAAAATGGAAGGTTGTAGCTTTTCATAGCACGCATGGGATTCAGTTATGTTCGCATGTATGCTTAGGTGGATCATTATGTAACTATGGCGGATTTCTGAATGGAAGATGCAAATGCAGTCTGTCAACCTATGTTGTCTTATTTTCTCTATGCTTATTCCTTGTGTAGTTCATATCTGAGTGTCATGAGATAAGCAGCAATGTAGAAAGTGAAATGTTTGTGATGTGAAGATGAAAGTTTAGTGTGAATTCTGATTTTCTCATTTGTGAAATCGAATGTCAGCATGTCATTTGGACTATCAAAACTGTGAAACTGCTGCTTGCCTATGTAACCATAATACATTGGCGATCACTATGTTTATGAAGGGTGTTCATGGTCCAGTTTCCTCTCTTCTGTGGGAGGGACAAGTGCCATGCTAAGCAATGGTTTTGGGGGTAGCTACATTGGTGGTTATGTTTTTGGAAGTCAAATGTTGAATGATATTTCGTTTGGAGAATTCACAGCAAACTGTTCACCCGTATTTCACAAGGTGGGCAGCGCGGTAGCGCGGTGTGCAGCAGCATGCAGAAGGGCATGAAGGTGGTGAAGATAGTGGGATGATGCAAAGTGAAAATTCAAAGGATGAGTCAGATCAGAGTATAGAGGAATTGGATGATATAGAGAATTATGGAGGACTTTTCAATGAACCTAGAGGAGTTGGGCAATTGGATCCCACTTTTGTAGGAGTAGTTTTGTAGCAGGCATTTGTGGTGCAGCTTGACCCTTTGGGAATTCGAAGAGGCATACCAATACGTCCTTCAGTACATACAGCATCAACATCATTTTCAGCAGGGAATTTGAGCCCAAATATGCAAAGGAATATGGCAGCAACAGCTAGAGCCGATTTATGCGTCAAGTTCAGGACCTTTTTTGGGAAGTCTATACAAGACCCCGATTGCCATGTAGCTCAATTTGATGCAAGGTGGTAGGCCAAAGGATTTGATAGAGTGTATGATGTGTAAGCCAAGATGCATCAATTCCAAGCGACACTGGAGGGAAGAGCCATGCAATGTTTGAGCAATTTCAATATAGGGCATTTTGCAGATTATGCAACATTAAGGGATGCATTTCTGAATAGATTCCAGAAGGAGAAAACTCCGAATGATGTGCTTACAAAAATCAAAGGGATTAAGCAGATGAAAATGTTTGTGGAGGATTACACTCAAAAATTCAATTAGTATTTAAAGAGGCTTACAAATGCACAAAGGCCTACAGATGAAATGTTGGCTGGCTATTATATGCATGGTTTGCGGAAAGAATTGCGAAATGCAGTAGCAGGGGTAGATGTCGGATCTAGTTTTAATACCTTGGTAGACATTGCAACAAGAGCAGAAAAGAGATTTGGAGTTACAAGTTCAAGTTCTTCAAGGAAGAGTTCTCGGGTGAAAAGCAAGAGGAAGAAGGAGAAGAAGAAGAAGAAATCCTTGGATGACAGTAGTGATGATGATTCTAATACAAATACAGATTCTGATTCTGATTCAAAAGCAAGTAGCAGTTCAGATTCTGACTCTGATTCAAATTTTGATTCAGATAAAAGAGATATAGAATAAAGAGATAAGAAGAGAAAGCATAAGAAGAATGGTAAAGAAAATATCAAGGGGAGTTTAGTTCAAAAGATGGTGGAGAAGAAGTTGAAGGAAATGGGTGTCATTAGGTAGCAAGAAGTCTCATTGTGACATTTGTGAAAAAGATGGACATTTGACAACTAATTGCTCATATAACCCAAACTTCCGAGGTCAAATTCCAGATCGAGTTTAGCAAAAGATTCAACAAAATATGGCATAGGCAAGTGGAGTATTTCCTGATGCTGCAGGACAATAGAGGCCATTTAACAATTCGGGATGGCAAAGGCAGCAACAACAGTTCTTTGGATGGAGACCACCTTTCAATCAAGATAGGCCATTTAGAGGGAATTTCAATCAAGGGTTTCGACCAAGATTTGGTGGATTTCAGAATTATAGACCACGGGGAGGAAATTGGAATCAACAGCAAGGATGGCAACAGCCACCAAATTGGAATCAACAGAATTAAAATCAACAAGGGTGGAATTCATAAGGCTAGAATCAGCAACCACGAAATGAGTGGTTACAACAACTACATGCCCCAACTATGCAGCCGAGGAAAGCAGAGAAAGCACCTCAAAGCAATTTAATTGATGTGGAGATTTCTAAGGATCATGGGACAAATGGAGTCTCAGCAAATTGTTATCTGGAATGTGATTGCTTGCAATGCAAGTTAGGTGAACTAGAGGTATTAGCGATCACACGCTCTAAAGAAAAGCTAAAATCACATTTGGATTGGGAGGAACAGAAAGAAGTCAAAGATTATGTGGTTGAAGAAGTGGAGAAGTTAGCAGGAGAAGAGATGACATCCAAGTGGATGAAAAAGCAATTGATGGAAGTGGAGAATTCTGAATTGACCATAATACAACTGGGTTAGATAAAAAGGTTTAGTTCTAGAATTATGAAAGACCTAGAAAGAACCTCTCCATTTGAATTTGCTTGGATCTCCATCTAAGTCTTAAAGACCAATACGGGTTGGCCCTTCTAGAAAAGTGGTTTCTTGGAAAGCATGTCCAATTGAATGCCTTTGTGGGGCTTGAACTTTCGATAAAATATAGGTATTGCAGATCCTGTCTTCTTCTAGTTGTGCTATGGCTTCCATTTGAAAGGGAAGAGATTTCTCTAGAATGAGTCATCCTTGTACTACAATCCACAAATACATACTCCAAAGGTGTTATGGCTTCTAGATCAAATGCTAATTTGTAAGGGATCATTCTCATCATGGCCTTGAAAGAGGTGCCAAAGGCCAATAGTGCTACAAGAAGCTTGGTATCCTAGTCTTTTCTATTCTAATTTCCCAACTTGGTTAGAATTTTACATAGCACCTTATTGGTTGATTTTGGTAATAAGCCATTAACTTGCAAATAATAAGAGGATGAATTTTTGTGTACAATGATGAAAAATGAGGTGAGTTCTTTAATGACTCTTGAAAAAATGATTACCTCCATCACTATCTAATTTAATAGGGGTAAGATACCTTTGAATAGTCTTTTAGCAACGGATTTTGTGGTGTTGTCTAGTAGAACCCATGCTTCTATCCATTTCGTACAATAATCAATGGGTGTCAAGATATACTTGTTTCATGAATAAGTAGCTAAGAAGATTGGACCAATAAAATCTAGACCCCATTTCTAGAAGGGCTCCAAAGGTAGAATTGGATGGAGTGGCAAGCAGTCTCTAGCACAGGTTGACCAAGCCTTTGGCAAGAGTCACAGTGTTGGAGCCACTTGCATGCATCACCATGCATGGTCAGCCACCATAAGCCAACTTGCTAGATTTCGTAGGTTGCCTCCTTTGCAGCAAAGTGGCTGCCAAAAATCCCTTAGTGAGTCTCCTCCTATAGGATGCTCCATTGGGAGGACTACTCTTTGTACTACTCTAAAGAGGGTGTGATAATACAACTTGCCCATTATGGCCTCAAAACATTGGCTTTGCAGAGAGCCAATTTTTACATTGGTCCTTTTG
Organism: Lygodium microphyllum; assembly: GCF_053477565.2. Lineage (NCBI taxonomy): Eukaryota > Viridiplantae > Streptophyta > Polypodiopsida > Schizaeales > Lygodiaceae > Lygodium > Lygodium microphyllum. The sequence goes on along the minus strand of NC_141142.1, from coordinate 87,646,300 downwards.
GAGATGGAGTGGGGGCACTCCAATCTCTAGGAGGGTCATCATTTCTTCATGCCATGTCCACGGAGGGTTAGGTAGATCCATCTATAGGGCATCCATTGAGACTACAAATAAATGGGCATCTAGGAACTCATCTTTGACACAGTGGGGGGGTTCTTCATAATCAAGGTAGAATAGAAAGTTGGCAATCATGTGTTGGGCTCCATGGTGGTGTATCACCTTGTATTCAAATTCTTCCTAACATTAGAATCCATCGAACTAGTAGCCATGTGACATTTTGTTGCTTACCCAAATAAACTTAAGTGGAATGATCTAGTCAAAACTTATTGATGGAATAGATCGTATGAAGGCATTCTCTTCCATGATAACTAAGTAGTTCTTTTTTTCATTGGACAATATCTTTCTTATGTATAAAATTAGATGGAATCATCTATTGGCATCTTCATACATAAGCAAACTACCAATAGACATATTAGAGGCATCAACAAATACATGAAATGGTTTTTCCCAATCCAATGGGATCACGATTGGGGCTCTCAAAAGTAACAAACAAAGTGCTAATTCTATCTCTTGTTTCCACTGAAAGACATGTTTTGACACCTATGCTAGTTTGTTCAAGGGGATGACCATGTGCGCTAAATGTCGCAGGTGGCAACCATTCCACCATATTTTCCCCAAGAATCTGATTAGTATGGATGGTGAATCCAGCACTATGGCTTGCAAGCATGATTGTTGCCACCTTGGTGGGGTCGATAGTAATGGCATCTTGAGAAATAATGTGGCCTAGTAAAATTCCTCATTTAACAACAAATACGTATTTTTAATCTTACCTCTCAGTAGTGTGTTAGATAGAGCTAGAGGAGCATAAGATGTAACATTGTTTTTCCAAATACACAAAAGTCGTCTAGAAAGACTCCCATAAAATCAATTAGGTAAGACCCAAATATCTCTTGCATGTCTCTCTAAAAAGATACTAGATTTTTCTTGAGGCCGAACCACATTACCATACAGAGTACAGCATGTCTCTCTGAAACGGGAGCAAAGTGTTCTTGAGGCCAAACCACATTACCATTTAGACATACACACCCCAAGTAGTAATGAAAGTTGTTTTAGACTAATCTTGTGGGGCAAGTTGGACTTGGTTGTAGCCACTAAAACCATCAAGAAAGGAGTACATCTCATAGCTAGCCACTTCATCCAGAATAGTATCCAAGTAGGAAATGGGAAACCAATCTGGAATAGTGTCTACATTGAGCTTTTTATGGTCAACACAAATCCATAGATTCTTGTTCTTCTTGGGGACTATGACAATCACGGAAATTAAATCAGCTCCATCTACTGGGGCTATAAAGAAAACTTTTAGTAGTCGGTCTATTCTCTTTGACACATTTGGCCATGTGAGGTTTCATCTAGTATCGTTGCATCCGAATTGGAATAGCATCCAATTTCAAGGGATCTGATGTCCATAGAATCTATGATCAAGTCCTTTCATCTTTGACATTATGAAGGGAATTTCTTCCTTTTTTTTCCATACTATTTCTTTTATATTCTATTATTTTTCTTTTTTTCTTCCTTTTTCTAAAATCCTACTCCCAAGAGTGTTTCCACCTTTTCTCAAAGAGTAGGTCAACATAACAAGGACCAAAGTTATTTTCTCTTATAACCCTTTTTTTAAATTTATTTTCTTTTCTTTTTTTCAAGTAAATAGCAAAACACCATAGATTAGGACCAACCTCACCATGCCGATTGGATTAAATAGGATGGTAACTGCATAAAGGCAAGAGGTGGACGTGAGGGGCTAAAAGAATAGCGCCAACCCGTTAAGGTGAGAATGACAACTATCAATAGTAGTATGACTAGTAGTAAGGAGAGATGTCCAAAAGGGAGAGAGACTATTGATTGTGATTATCATGATCCCCAAGGAGGATAATACTTCTTTAGGCAGTAACCATTAATCAAGAAGGGATCATCAAAGGCGTCAACATCTTGCACTTGGATAGAGTTGTTAGGGTTAACAATGAGTACCTTGTAGGAGCCCATCCAACATTGTTGAAGCTTTCCTAGAAACTTTTCAAAGTGTGAATCATAGGTGAGGACTAGGTCACCTTCTTTGAATTCTTTGTGCTTGATGAAGTTGTCATGGTAAGCCTTTTGTTGAGCATGTGTGACTTCCATATATTGTAAAGTCATCCATCATATTTTGTCAAAGCATTCCAAGTATAGAAGGCAGTGCTATAGGAACTCAACATCTTCTGGAAAGAGGGTAGTTTTAACTTGATAGGAAAGACAGCTTTTGTGTCGTACACCACTTGGAAATGTGTTTGTCTTGTAGCATCCTTATGAGAGATTCTATATGCCCAGAGGACCTCTATAAGTTGATTGTCCCAATCACAATGATGTGCACCAATCATCCTTATCAAGATCAAGCAAAGGATGCGATTGATAACTTTGACTTGACCATTGGCTTTGGGGTAGTAGGATATAGACTTGTGATGGAAAATCTTATCAAGCTTTGTTAGCTCTTCCATAATCTTGTTCAAGAAGTGAGTGCCTCATGACTAACTCTAAAGAACTACCAAAATGGGTGATAATATTCTTGTACAAAAAGAGAGCTACGCTATTATGATCATCTCATTTGAGAGCTTTAGCTTCACACTACTTTATCCCATAGTCTGTACATACCAAGATGTATCAGTTTTGCTTCCTTCTAGTTGGAGGATTGATAGGGCCTATGAAATTGATGCCCCACTTTTCAAACAACTTTAAGGGAAGGATGGGCAATTGTGGCATAATAGTGGATTTGGTGGTTTTCCCATCTGCCACTTGCTTTTTGAGACAAGCATCACAGCATTTGCAATAGTCATAGGTATCTTTATGCAATGTAGACCACCGAAATCCTGCAAGCAGAGCCTTTTTGGCTATCACTTCTCCCGCAAAGTGTCTGCCATAGGGCTCTCATGACATGATTTCAACACTATCATAATCTCTTCTCCTGCAATACATCTTTGTAGTACTTCATCTTTGTCTCTCTTCTTGTGGGCCACCTAATAAGGTGTAGGGGGTTGATTCCAACAAAAGCTTCTTCTTCTCGCTAGTAGAGATGCCAAGGGGTATTGTTATGTGGCCAAGAGGTTAGGAATGTGTATATACCATGGGGTTACTATTTTAACCAAAAACAAGAAAGCATCAGGGAGGTCTAGATCATCCTTCTCTTCTTTAGTTTGAGGGATTCGCGACAAATGATCTCGATCAAAACATGGGAGTGACCAAGCTTGGTAACCACTTCAAAGTAAGACTCTTGGAATAGAAGGATCCATCTCATCATTCTATCTTTATCACAAGGACAGTATCTTATGATCCACATCCATCGTATTCATCACAAGGACAGTATCTTATGATCCACATAAAACTTGAAGTGTGTCAATAGCAAGTAGTGTCAAAACTTCTCCAAGGCAAACACTATTGCTAGGCACTCTAACTCCGTCACTATTATTTTCTCTCTCGATCAGTGACCTTATGGCTTGCATAGTAGATGGGATGATCCAACTTTTTCAGGAGCCTTTTTGACATAAGACTACATCTAACCCTTCTACAGATGCATCAGTATGTACACAAAACTCCTTCATCCAATGAGGAGGTTGCAAGATAGGTGCTTTAATCAAACACTACTTTAGGGTGATTTAATCAAGAGGTTGCAAGGGGTGCTTCAATACAACTTTAGGGTGTTAAGGCGTCTTCACAATCACTAATCTAAGAAGTAAACTCTACATCTTTTCTTAGGAGCTTATGCAAGGGGGCTACCTTTATAAACTCCCTGTAATAGCCCATATGGCCAAGAAATTCCCTCAACTATTTGAGGTTGGTTGGTGCTGCTAGAGTTGCAATCTTCTCAATCTTGGTAGGGTCTATTGCTTTCCCTTGTGCAGAGATAATGTGTCCTAGAAGAACTCTTAAAAGAGACTCCAAATATGCATTTGTTGAGATTGAGTAAGATCTCATACTCCCGTCATTGGATCAAAGCACTGGTCCAAGTGTCCCCCAATGCTCACGGATTAAGTTATAAACACAAAAGTTATCTAGGTATATCTCAATGAAATCATGTAGGTGATTTTGAAATGTGGCCATCCTCACTCTTTGAAAGATAGCAGGATGTTACAACACATCACTCTGTAATAAGCATAGGTTCTCCATTTTGTTATAAATGTTGTTCTAGATTAGTCTTTTTTTTATATCGAGACTTGGTTATATCCACTGAATCCATCCAAGAGGGGATAGAGCTCATGTACAACCATTGTGACAATTGGTCTATGAAAGGAATAGGGAAATGTTTCTTCTTTGTATTAGAATTCATCTTTTAAAAGTCTACACATATTCACAACTTTCAATTCTTCTTGGATACTATCATGATGGGTGATACCAATTTACTATTTGCCGCTCGATAGATAAACTCAGCTTCAAGAAGCTTCAATAACTCTACTTTCACCACGGCTGAGTAATTTGGATTCATGTGCCTCTATCTTTGCCTGATAATCTTGGCATCAGGCTCAAGGTCAATGTGATGTTGACACACTGTGGAATCAATCCTCTTTAGATCTTTATATGACCATGCAAAGAGGTCCAAGTTCTCCTTCAATAGGTCACGCAGAACCAAAAACTCCTCTTTTGGAAGACTGGTATTACCCACCTTTAGGTGACATTTGGTGCCATCTACATCTATAAAAGCTAATTACTTTTCACCTTCCACTTTGCATATGAAGGTCTCATGGACTGCTTCTAGGTATAGATCTAACTCCTTCAAGGGAGTGGCCTGCTCATCTGATTCTTTCCATGGGGACTCGGGTAGCTCTTTGGGATACTAAAATGGTATCATGGAAATTTTGGATTTTATGAGAGATTTAATTATCTCTTGACTCAAGGACCCATCTTCTGAGGATGCCTTTGAGAATCTCACATAACAAGAAACATCTGTGTTTTGCTTGGGCTGCAAGACTAATAACAGTTGGCAAGGTACATCATCATTGTCCTTTCTTGGGAAGGGTAAATTAGGGTATCAAGAGCCATTGCTAAAGGAAGGCTTATTTTTCTTACTCCATTTCCTAAAGAGGTTTTGTATATGACGTGATTTGTTTACCATTCCAAAGGGTACCAGAGTCATTAGATCCAACATGGGATCTTCATCTTCAAATACTTCTGAGAGTTTCTCCTCATTAGTGTTGAGATATTTTCAGTCACACCTAATGTAGCCTCTTTGTATGAGGCAGTCTAGGCTTAGGACATGCAGGCTGCAATAATCCCATATGCACAGAGAGGGAAGATTGCTACCCATCCAACAACTATAAAGCATTGTACTTGATACCATTTTTCATGTAGAATGAATACAATGTCATGATGCTTTGTACTTTCAGTTAAGTGTCTTGTCATTGTCAGTCATACACAAGATTGTGTTTATGAGTCCAAGCTTCAATCCTGGTACCTAATTCACTTGTGTAACAAACAGTGTCTTTGTCTCTATCATCATGATTTCATTCTTCTTCTTCCATCCACCATAGCTCACTGCCATGTCCTAGATCCCGCTCATTTTAACATGGTATCAGAGCCTAGTCGGGCATGGCACTACTTCTCCAACCTCTCTTGGTTCCTCTCAATCTCTACCCAGGTCACATCTAGCTCAGGATCAGTGTATGACTTCTTTTCTCAACTTCATCTTCAGCCAAGCTTGTGGCAGCCATAGCCAAATAACACATAGCTCTGATTGAGTCCATGGATCTCACACTACAAGCCATTTCAACTCACGATTCCTTTTGGAGAGACATTCCTCTACTCCTGGCGAAACTCCCTGGTACATCATAGTCAAACATTTGTGATCACTCAAGCTAGTATTGCGTGAATTTGAGCTCGATGCCTATTCTGCGCCATCATCAGGTTGTGCTATTGTCTCTGCACGCACAGACCGCAATCTTCCCTGTGACCATAGGGCAATTCAAGGATGGCTCATGAGCTCTTTTCCCATCAAAGGATTCATTAAATGATTCCCTCTACAGGCTAATGTAAACAAAAAACCAGTCGACTGCTAAACCCTAGAAGAAGACTCCATAGCCATTTCAACATCAAGCTCTTGAAATTCTTTAGTTTCTCTCTCTTGCCACTCAAATCATCTGCCTACCACTCTGATCCGATTCCTAATTAGTGCCAAAAAATATTTGAGCATTTAATTAGGAAGATTTGGAAGATCTGGAAGATTTGAAGCACTGATTTAAAGGACAAGCATCAAGAATAGTGAGATTTCATGCTATCACTACCTATGTTTTTTAAACACATTGCGAGTCAACTTGGTTGCTCATCATCTTTAGTCACTGTTGAAGATTTTGTTTTTTAGGTCATTTAAGATTAACTCCTTGCTAGCCATTTGGAGCTAATACCCTATCATGGAAATGTCAAATAAGAAGACTCTTATATGGCTATTTCCAATGAAGAGTAACATTACTCTTGTTGCTCATTTCAATTATATAGAAGATGTTTTTACTCTACCTGCATGAGGAAATGGAGCTACTCAAGTGCAATCAATGATTCCATCTATAGATTTTGAAGACACTCTAGTTACCTTAGTCATCATACAAACCTCAAAGATTGTACCTTTGCTTGAGGGGGACCATAAAGACAAGAACCAGATGACTAATGCAAGCAAAGTCCATGAAAATGATGACCATGAAGGAAAGATCAAAGAGAAAAAGAATAAGAAGACGAAGCAGAAAAATCATGAAGACTCTAAAGCGGCAAGCAAAGTGAACAGCAAGTACATGATCAAAAAGGGCAAGCTGGACTACTCCTACAATGAATTGAATATCTATGTCAAAAGTAATGTTGAAAACTGCAAGGGCCTACCGGTCCTTGATCCAATTTTTTACTGACTTCTTTAGCCTTGTAATGTCTAGCCCAAATGTCTTTATCATAAGCTTGTAAAACTCATGTAGCCTTGTACTATAGCCTCTATAAGGCCCCTGCTATAGCCTTTGGATGACCATCATGTTTGTGGTACCCACACTTAGCCTTTTTTGTGACAACCTCTGGTGTTTTGCCATGTTTATTATGGTGTGCCCACACTTTGCAAGTGTTACTTTCACTAAAGCCTCTACACATTTTGTACTTTCTAGTTGTGATTGAGGAGGGGTGTTGAGATATTTGCAATCACACCTAATGTAGCCTCTTTGTACGAGGCAGTCTGGGCTTAGGACATGTAGGCTGCAATAATCCCATATGCACAGAGAGGGAAGACTGCTACCCATCCAACAACTATAAAGCATTGTACTTGACTACCACTTTTCATGTAGAATGAATACAATGTCATGATGCTTTGTACTTTCAGTTAAGTGTCTTGTCATTGTCAATCATACACAAGATTGTGTTTATGAGTCCAAGCTTCAATCTTTGAATCTAATTCACTTGTGTAACAACTAGTATCTTTGTCTCTATCATCATGAGTTCATTCTTCTTTTTCCATTCACTATAGCTCACTACCATGTCCTAGATCCCGCTCATTTTAACAATTAGTATCCTCTTCAGAGCGAATAGATTCCTCCACCTTGCTTTTGTAATCTTTATCTTGACTTTTATCATCATCTTCTTTAAACTTTGGCTGCATCTATGTAAGGGCTCTATAGGAGAAAATTTAGGCTCTCTATTGTATCTTTGGCTTTTTCTTCTGCCTCTGGTTCTACTTTTGTATTAGTTCTACTTCTATCTTTGGCTCTACTATGGCCATATAACAAGGAGAATAGTACATCCATGTCTCTATCTTACTATCAAAAGTAATTTGAGAAGTCATTCCTGGTTCAAGCAGCAAGTTTTCATCCATTGATAAGGACTTTGCTTCTTTTGGGAGTTGGCTTATAGTGTCCACCCACTGCCAGGAACTGTGCCTTTGTTTTCTTGGGAAAGATCTGTTTGATAGCTTCTTCATTGAAAGGGAAGTGGAACCTAGGAGAAAGAAGCTTGACGGTGAGAGATATGGCGGATGGAGAGCAAGAGCCAAGAGAGAGAGACTCAAAAGTGGGAACTCCAACAACCACAATGTGTGGCCAGGCCTTCCTTTATTCAAACTGTCACTAAAAGAATAAAGAATAAGTGACTCTGATGGGTGCCCGCCACCTGCAGTGTGTAGTGACAGGTACTATCAGTGTAGTAATACACGGGCGGCTAGGCGGAGGTGCCTTTACCCCCAACAACCTCCCACTTAAAGGCGAATCTGCCCTAATGAGAGAGAGAAAAAAGGAAAAGATAGTACAACATGTACACATGTACAACAAGATGAGGAAAAAGACGTCATCTCATCCAATGCCCATCAATCTCCTAAGGCAAAGCGCTCAGTAGTGAGGCTCTTCATGAGCAAGTCTGCAGGATTCTGCTGAGTCAGAATCTTGACAAGGTCAATAGACCTATTCCCAATGACCTCGCGAATGAAGTGATACCTTACCTCAATATGTTTCATGTTCGCATGGAAGACCGGATTCTTGGCCAACTGAATGGCACTCATAGAATCTGAGTGCAGGTAGACATAGCATCTGTCATACCAAGGTCTATAATTAAACGGCCTAACTAGATAGCCTCCTTGCAATCCTCTGTGGTGGTAATATACTCGGCCTCTATAGTAGAAAGGGTCATACACTTCTGCGCCCTGGATATCCAAGAGATAGCCCCTCCAGCATAAGCGAACACATAGCCAGAAGTGGACTTCCTACTATCTGCATGTCCTGCATAATCAGAGTCAATGTACCCCACGACTCCTGTATCCTAGCTGCCATAACAAAGACACATATATGCTATGCCTTTCAGGTACCTCATCATACCCTTCACGATATCCCAATGTTTCTTGCCAGGTGTGGCCATATAACGTACCACAATCCCAACTGCAAAAGCAATATCTAGACGGGTGGCTATCATTGCATACATAAGATTGTCCACGGCTTATGCATAGGGAATCTTGGCCATCTTGGCCCTCTACTCATCTGGTCTGTGGACAATCGGCCAGTCAAACCTTCACATGAGAAGGTACTGGAGAGCCAATAGGCTTAACATCCTGCATGCAGAAGCGCTCAAGGACTTTATGAATATACTCCCTCTGTGACAGATAGAGTAGTCCTTGAGATCGATCGCGCGTGATGCGCATACCAAGTATATGAGAGGCATGTCCCAGATCTTTCATCTCAAAGCTCTTCGTGAGCTGAGCCTTAAGAGCATCTAGCTCCTCACGAGTTGTCCCTGCTAAAAGCATGTCATCCACATAGAGTACCAAAATCAGTAAAGAACCGTCATGGGATTTCTTCGTGTACAAGCACGAATCCATAGGACTGCGGCTATAGCCTTGTGATTGCATGAATGCATCAAAATTATGGTACCATTCCCTAGGTGCCTACTTCAAGCCATATAGACTCTTATTTATCTTGCACACTAGGTGTTCCCTGCCAGGGTCTACAAAGCCCTTAGCCTGCTCCATGTAAATCTCATCATGCAAGTCCCCATGTAAAAAAGATGTCTTGACATCCATCTGGTACAAGTCCAAGTCAAGCTATGCAACCAAGGCCAAGAATAAGCGTAGGGTGGTCATCTTAACCACAGGAGAATAGACTTCATCAAAGTCAACACCATGCTCCTACTTAAAGCCCTTAGCAATCAATCGAGCCTTGTATGTTGGCTTGGGGTGTCCAGAGATACTTTTCAGCTTGTACACCCACTTGCATGTCAAAGCCTTCTTACCCTGAGGCAAGGAAACCAAATCCCAAGTCTAATTCTTATGCAATGAGTCAAGCTTAGACTACATAGCCCTCTCCCAAGAGTGAAAATCACCCCTACGCATAGCCTCATCATAAGTGAGAGGCTCTTCTGCATCTGTAACCAGTACATAATCCATTGAGGGTGCAAAACGGTCAGAGGATGCCTCAATTGAGGCTCTACTGCCTGACCAACTTCATGTCTAACATCAACATGTCTAGCATCTGGGCCATAAGCATCAGGTGATGTTGCACGTTGTCTAGCTGGTCATGGAGCGGGCTGAACAGGAGCAGGTGGCTCCTCTTGAAAGATAACGCTGTGTACCTCAACCACTTTCTCAGGCTACATGTGCATTTTGTCCTCATGAAAGATGACATCATGGTTGCGGATCACTTTCCGCACCTGCGGATCCCAAACCCATCTCTCTTGCATCTCCATAATTAATGAAAATGCATTTGACACTTTTAGGATCCAACTTATTGCATTTATCCTTGGGCACATGGCAGAATGCCTCACATCCAAAGACATGCAAATGATCATAAGAGGGGGGCTTGCCTACCTGAACCTCTTCTGTAACCTAAAAGTCAATGCCACTACTAGGCGACCTGTTAATGAGATGCACTGCAGTAGTAACTGCCTCAGCCCAAAAATGCTACGATAAGCCAGCCTAACCATCATGCTCTTCTTGCACAGAATGCAATAGAAAAGAGAATTTTTGAGCTCATGGAGAGGAAGAAGAGTGACTTGTCATTGGCTTATGCAAATGTGAACACAACAGAAGAGTTGTTGGCTATTGTTGAAAATGTATGTATAAGCTTTTGAGCTCATGTAGATGTGAACATAGCAGAAGAGCTATTGGCTATTGCTAAAAAGGTATGTATAAGCTTTTTGTTTCAATTAGAACAACAATGAGATATGATGTTCTAACTTAACCAATAACACAAGCAATCAATCAGTGTGAGCTTTTATGCCGTTTACATTGATTTTAAGTTACATCATTGGAACACACACAACAATTCAAGGAAAAACAAAATGTATGTCTTTTAATTATTCCTTGGAACTTAAATACACCAACACTTCAAGTCTAGATATCTTCTTGATGCAGTAACTTGCTCCACATGAGTACAATCATCTAGCCAAGGAGGAGCATTTCTTCAAGGAGCCGTCTGATTGGACCTGAGAGTGTGGTAAAATTGAAGCCATATTTACATGTCTCAGTTGTATATATCTATCTGGTGGATGCTCTCATATATAGGTTATGTGAGTTTATTATTGTTAAGGCCTTGGTTAAAAACAACACCACAATATTTGATCAAGGCAGTTGCAGTACGAGTTATGAGATACTCAAGTATTCACCATCACTTTCCAAATATGTAATCAGTCGACCCACCTCTTAACTATGGGCAGCAAAAGACTATAGCTAGGATGTGCGTAGTCAGTTGTCAATGCATTAGTTAGTCAAGTGCATCTATGTCTAGTAGGTGCATTTTTTGCATCTAGAAAAGATGAGGTTGTCTAATAGGCTACTCACTTTTCTAGATGCAAAAAATGCACTTACTATAGTGGTTGCACTTTTTGCATCTATGTCTAGTAGGCTACTCACTGGAGTGGTTGCCAAAGCAGCCATTAGACAGACTCCATAGTTAAAATATTATGTCAAAGGGATATTGGAGAATGTCAAATTCTTCATAGTGGTGTTTGGTATTATAGAACACTAAGAAAGCATAGGTTCAAAGGTGTGTTGAAGGGGGAGTCTCAAAGTATTGTGATCATCCATCATTCTTATGTGGATTACTGAACTTGTTTTCCTCTTTGTGGTGTCCTAGGCTTGAGATGTGAACATAGCTTGTCCTATTTCAGCTTGTGCAAGGCTAGGATTTTGGTGCAATCTATACAAACTTGTACTTAGAACCATCTCCTTAACTTGGATCACAACTCAATTGTTGGCGGTGGGCTATTGTCCCGTGGTGGACAATGTGATAGATCTCTTCACGAAGCCTTTGTGCAAGGCTTCCATGCTTCATCACACAAGGTTGTTAGGTGTTCAAACACTCCTTGGATCTAAGAGGGGGTGCCAGCTTGCCTATTTTAGTCATGGCAGTTTGTCATCTCTTAGTTGTGAGCTCTTGTTAGAGTCTAACAGAGACATGGGAGCTATAGCAGTTTTTTAGTGTGCATTTTTGGTTCATTTTTTGTGTTTTCCAACATGTCACCATCTGCTTTACATTATTTAGTTGGTTGATATTTTTCTTGACATTTTTGCCACATCAGCATCCTTCGACTTGCAGTTAGTATGTCGATTTTGGCCATGTGGAAAGGTTTGCCAATTTCAGCATATTTTTGCTATTTATAGTAGTCACTGGCCAAGGCACCATTCACTCATTTTGACACTCTCTGTCTCCGGTGCTGCCATCTTCATTAGCCTAATCTGGTGCCCTTGCTGACACTAGACATTCATTCTTAGTTAGTGCAGATTTTCTTCCTTCTTCTCCTTGCTGACACTAATTAGTCCCTTGCTGCGTGCAAGGACTAATCAATCTAGTGAGCAGGGACTAATCAGTCCTCCCTTTGTATGCAGCATTCGTTCTTAGTTAGTGCAAATTTTCTTCCTTCTTCTCCTTGTTGTCTCTCTCTTCCCTTCTCATTGCATTTGTGTTCCTTCTCCCATCACGCACTCTCACAGGATCATGGCCTCCATAGTGTTGGATGATGAAGGAAATGCCACTAGTGGCACCAAAGAAGGTATTTGGGGCTCCGATGGAATAGAAGCTAAGGCAACTCCAAAATTTGGCCTCGGGAACCTAAGTAGAAGAGGGAGTGAAAGAAGGGATATCAGATAGAAACTCCTCAATGTTCATGGAGACACACAGTGGAGTAGGGCAAATGGGTAGCTCTTATGGAGCCTTAGGTGGACAATAGCCTTTGTCTCTTGGTGGAGTGGATTGTGGATCCAAAGGAATGGAAGGAGTTGAGCATGCACTGTACACAAAGTGGTTGATGGTGGCCAAGAACTATCATTGGGTGCTAGGGTGGCAGCAGGAGCTAAAAACACATAATAATGATAAAGATAATCTATTGTATTAGTCCAGAGAGGAGTGAAACCAGAAAATGCAGGTAGTAGGGATGATGGAGAATAGGCTACCAGGTTGAAATTGCATCAATCTATAATGCATGAGTGCATAATCCATCTCCTCGTCTCTGGCAATGCATTTGTCATCCTTAAAGATGACCTAAAAGCCATCCTTGTTAAAAGCAGAGATAGACAACATGTTCTTTGTAATGCCGCACAAATAAGACATTTAGAAGCATGAAGTCGGAACCATTTGCAGCAGTAATAGTGACTATTCCAATGCCACAGTGAGGACACCAAGGGTGTTGCTCTGATCATTAGTCCCCTGACATGCCATGTTGTCAGTAATGGGAGAAAAATCTATAGTCAAATACTTCTCTGATGAAGTATAGATTGTACTCAAAGTACTAAAAATCCCCTCAAGATTATGCAACAAGTACCAAACTATCACATAAATACGAAAGTGTGCCCAATTTGACCCAAATCAGCACTCAACCAAGAAATAACAGCAATGCATTGTCGAACCACACCTGCCTCATAATGCGTGCCCTCAAAAGTACAAATTACAGCAACTTAATGTCGATTCTTACCAAAATTTACTGAATTTCCCCCAAAAAATTTGCTCAATCTGACTGTAAGAGCAATTAAACGCTGATATACTGGTTGTTTGCTACCTTGGAATGCATGTTGGAAAAAATCCCCAAATTTCTTCCTAAAATTTTTAACTAGGATACATTGTATTTGGAGCTTGTGAGCATCCTACTCCTCTTCTAACTAATTTTGACTAGGATAATTATGAAGAAGTTATGCTCACATGGGATACTGATGATGCTCTTGAATATTCTTTCCTTCTTCATTGCATTTCCAAAGAAGTTCTTCTGATAATCATCACTTGCAAGACTTCTCTTGCAATTTGGGCAAAACTTCAGATATTGTATGAGGCTCCCTTATCTATGCATGCCATTACTCTTTATGGACAGCTCTGACAGATGAAGTTTGAGCTGAAGGATATGATGTGGTGTTTCTTACTTCATGTCACACAAGTATAGGGCAAGCTTCAACACATGCAATCCACCCTTCTCGAGGCTCATCTTGTGAGGAATGTGCTCTACAAGCTCCCTCTAGAGTTTAATGGAGTGACCAATGCTTTGTGGACTCATACAACATCCACACTCATTAGCTTTCTACATATGTTCTTGATGTTGCTCGAGCATGAGATGTTTTTGTAGTTATAGGAGAGGCTTCCCTCCTTGTCTAGTGGATCTAGTGAGGCCTTTATAGCTTCAGAGAGGGGTGATAGGAAGACGAAGTTGAAGGGCCAACCTAGTGTTATCACCGTGGTAAGAAGGGACATTTGTGCAAGGATTGCAAAGAGTTAGTGGCTTGGAGGAAGGAAAAGATAAAGATGAAGCAGGATCTAAATTCCTTTGCTTAATCATCCTCTTTCTTAGACTCTAACTCGGATCTTGGCCAAAGGCCAAGGCCAAGTGGTGGACATGATCATCTTCTTCAAACCGTGGAAAGGACTTGGTAGCCCCTCCTACTTTCTAGTACCGATGATGCGGTCATCCCTCATGACTCTCTAGTGCAAGAGAGGGAGTGTGAACAAGTGGAGAGATGAGGTAGTTACACCTCATCTATACAGGTATATAGGTGCATAGAACACAATATTAGTGAGTTTGGGAACCTCCCAATTGCCATTTTTTGAATACTAAAAAGGTGGCACCTAGATAATATGCCCATAACTTTCTCAAAATCATATGATGCGACATATCATTGGAAAGCACTTGAAAAACGGAATCTATTGAGCTATAGAGCGCTTAATTTGGAGTTATAGTGTTCAGCAAGTTATGACAAATCCAAAGATTTGACCACGTGTCCCAATTCCCATATTCCCCAATATGGTGTTATAGGTTCCAGGGAGGGATGTCCCTAAAATCAACTGAAGTGTAACAGGTTTTGAAATCTTGGATTTAGGATTGACATCCAGGTTCATGATGGGTTGTTATTTGATAGAGAGCTGTATTGGCTTCTAGTTTGAGCTCATATGAGGTGACACATTGGCGGTCTTGGTCAAAGGCAAGAAATCCATAGTCACATATGTTTAGGGACATTTTTGATAGGAGGTCTTGTACCAAATGCTTGACATCAACACGTAGGTACTCTTTGAGAGATCTTGATGGTGGCTTCATCACCCATTGCTTGGATATCCATGATCCTATTTTGGTGGTCTTTGTTGTATGGACTATGATGAGTCATTATCATTATATCATTCTATTGTATTAGATGACCCATGATCTAAGAGAGAGTGTTAACACTTTGGTTAGCTCGTGTGAGTTTAGTTCATGTTTGATATTTCTAAGCATTTTAGACATTTTATTGTGACCATTATGATGTTTATTTGGGCATTTTATGCAAGTCAATTTGTTGCCCTTTTTAGCATATTTTTATCATTTATATTCATGCTCATTTCTCCCAATTAGTCATTATCACACATAGGTTCTATTGGAGAGAGGGAATATCCATCTTAGATCATAGTTAAAATTCCATGCCTAAATTATTATGGCATCATGCCTTAATTTGAATTATATAGAAGGGGCCATGAAAATGAACTCTTTTTGAGTTTTAGATTCATAGAACGGATATAACTATTGCCTTCGAAATTCACAGAAGGGATATACAAAATGAGGCAATTTTTTTTAAAAAGGTTTTTTAAACTATCGTTTCAACACACGTGATATAGAGGGCTTCTATAAGCTGACCCCTCCCCCCCCCCCCCCCCCCCTCGAGCTCTTATTGTGGTTGAATCATTATTTGAGGTACTGCTTTCTATGGGGCCACTGTGGATTTGATGCATTGTACTGTGGCATTGTTTGCATCTAAGGGTAGGGATAAAGAATAGTCCTTGGAACTACATTTGGTGGGTATACAATTCCTGGCATGGAGGGAGGTAAGAATCCTCTTCTTAAGTCATCGATAGCCTTGCTTCAACTTCATCATACGGTCTTGCACCTTCCACTCCAGCTTGTAGGTTAACTAGTCTTCTCAGCTCCACAAACTTACAAACTTCTAGTTGTAGGCCTCTAAGAAAAACTCCCTTTTGCATGCCTTCATCCAAGTGATGGTTGGTCCATCTCTTCAATATGGATACTATTCTAGAGACATATGCTTCCACTTGTTTTGACTTAGATTCATGAACTCCTCTCACATCCACTCTTCAAAACCTTCACACCACCTGAACTTAGTGAGAGAAAGGCTACCTTCAAGTCATCCCATGTGCCAAACATCCATGCTACTTGTCTCTCATACCATTGAAATGCCATGCCTTTGAAATTTGCAAGAAATATCGCCAACCAATGCTTGGAGGTTCTAGCATTGTTGGCTATAAATGCTACCATGAACTCAACTACATGAAGATCGGGGTCGTCATTGTAATCTCTCTCAAATATTGGCAATGAGACTCCATTCGTTGGCCTATCATCAATATTTCTAGGACAGATCTAGCCAGGAGGGGACCTTGATTCGCCATTGGGACTTATGTAAAGATTGCCATAAGGGCATCAAAGCAGGCTTCTACCTGCTAGCTTGTTTGCAGCTTTGATTTTTTCCTTCTCTCTTCTCACGTACCTCTAGATTTGTTCTAGTGATTACCTCTTGATTGCATCATTCATCAAGGAGTTAGCTCCATCCAATTTGTCTCTACTTCAACAGAACAGAAATAGAAGGGCTTCAGTCTTTGGAGGACTCTCTTACCAAAATTTCTTCTACTTTCTTCATCTCTCAAACTCGGTTTTCATTCCACTACAAAGGGGAAGACTCGGTTCTGAAGGTGGCAAAATTCATTCTTCTGAGGATTGCCATTGTGCTATTGTCTTGATAATACCAACATTGGAGGGTTTCAATAACGTAGGCTGTGAAGAACACCTTGTCTACTAGCTTCCAATGAGTTTCCAATTGGACAAAGAGAAGGTTATTAATGTACCAAGTATCCCATGTATCTTGCTATTGAGCATCGACACAAACAAATTCCAACTCTTTTCCTTCTTATTCTTGTGAATCTTAACTGACCACGACTCTTGAAGTTTTTTTACAATCTCCCACTTGATGATGTCTGGAAATTATTCAATGAAGGCCAAATCTCCCATGGATGGTAATTCTTTTCTTTTCTTTTCTTTTCTTTTTATTTTTGTGGGAAACAATTGGCTATATTGATACAACTTTCTATAGCTTCAAGAGACAGGGATCAGTTTGTCATATAGAGCCCGCATCAAGATAGTGACACCATTAAGGAATGCACTTCTTGTAAAAATTAGCTTTGGCAATAAAGGTCTTCAATTCTTCAACAATATTAGGAATTCTATAATCTTCCATTGCCTTTCTTCATCTTCAATAGTGTCACTTCTTCCATTTTTAGCCTCTGTTTGGTACTTGTTGATGGCAGTTTTCTGTGGCTATGCACCAAAAACATAAAGCCCTAAAAGGAACACCAAGAAAAATAGGGAATATACTATAATAAAATCTATCTTGTCACACCAACAAGCATGTTCTTTATATTTTAATCAACAACAAGAAAAAGAAAACACCAATCTTCACAAATCTTCATGCAGTATCATATAGTGATTCTCCCACACATTTATTATAATAAATCTTCAACATATTCTTCATAAAGACCATCAAAGAATAACCATGACACAAAAGAAAGATTAACTTTGAGTGGAATTCATCACATGGTATTCATCTTTCATCATCTTCATAGTCTTTCTCATGTAGATACAATGTTTCTCATAGAAAATTGTCTATCTCTCATACTCTCTCTCTCTCTCTCTCTCTCTCTCTCTCTCTCTCTCTCTCTCTCTCTCTCTCTCTCTCTCTAGTACATTGGAATAACAATGAATAATCTTCAATAATCCTCTCTTAGTCATGGATACCCCTCCCGAGAGGTATACCTAATATGAAGTCACTAGAGCCACAACAATGTCCCTTGAGGGTGTCAAGATTGTGGGAGAGAAGGAAGGAGTCTCACTTGTAGCTTTCTTGCTTGCACAATGGGGGAATACACACAAAGGTGGAGGCTGAAAATTGTTTTTCTCTTCTTAGTTGTGTAAGCCAAAAAGAACTCTCATACAAAGAAATAGAAGAACCCTATATATGGGTCTCAAACCAAACTCAACTAACTAAGGTGGCATACTAACTGAGCCACGAACTAGAGTAGATAAGGATAGCTATCATGTAGCTATCATTCATGGGCAGTGTACCAACCGCATCTGCAACTGACAAGTCGGTGACATAAAAGCACAACGGTCACCCTGGCATATCACGAGTGGAGCTCGATATCTCAACACTCCCCCTCGAGCTCAATCCCAATTCCTGCACACCAAGCAGGTCTCTGAACTTGCGCAGCTTCTCTGCGCCCAATGCCTTCGTAAATATGTCAGCTACTTGATCCTCTGTGCTGACATAAACTAGATCAATAAGACCTAGTAAAACCCTCTCCCGCACATAGTGATAATGCACCTCAATGTGCTTTGTTCTAGCATGATGGACTGGGTTATTTGCCAAGTGTATACTACTCATGTTGTCACAATAAATGACAACTGGCCCATCTGTAGGCTGATGCATATCATAAAGTAGCTTATGCAACCAAGCTACCTCACATGCAGCCATTGCTTCACCCCTGTACTCGGCCTCTGTTGCTCGACAAGGCAACTGTAGGCTGTTTCTTGCTGCTCCAAGTGACTGCAGCACTCCCAAAAGAGAACACATATCCACTGGTAGATTGTCTATCAGAAATACTACCAGCCCAATCAGCATCAGTGTATCCATGCAGCTGTATCTGAACCCCAGTCTCATAAAATAGTCCATACTGCAATGTGGACTTCACATACCTGAGTATGCGTCTAGCCGCATCCAAATGCGGTTTCCTTGGAGCCTGCATAAACTGACTTACCAGTCCAACAGCATAGCTCAAATCTGGCCTGGTAATAGTCATATAAATCCAGCTTGCTACTGTGCATCTGTACATAGTAGGGACTTCCAGAAGCTCACCTGCATCTGCGCTCAGCTTCACATTCTACTCCAAAGGAACTGAAATAGGCTTACAGCCTGTCATCCCATATTTGGACAGCATGTCCAATCCATACTGCCTCTGCAAGAGCTGTATCCCACTTGGTGATCTAATCACCTCAATGCCCAAGAAATAACACAGCTCTCCCAAATCCTTCATCTCAAACTTCTGCTTCAATAGCATTTTCACATGAAGGATATCTTCATCACTCTCACCTATCATAATCAAATCATCAACATAAATGACAAGTAGCATAATACCTTTCTCTATTTTTCTCACATAAAGTGAGAAATCTGCCTTGGAAATCTGAAAGCCAATAGTGACAAGATACTGTCCTATCTTGTCAGACCATGCTCTAGGTGCTTGCTTCAAGCCATACAAGGCTTTCTTCAACCTGCAAACAAACTCAGGATGAACAGCATGCACATAACCTGGTGGCTGCTCCATATAGACCTCTTCTTGCAAATCACCATGCAAGAAGGCATTCTTTATATCCATCTGATGTAAAGACCATCCCTTTGATGCAGCCATAGCAACGACTGCTCTTACGGTTGCCATCCTTGCAACTGGACTGAATGTTTCTTCATAGTCAATGCCATATGTTTGTGCATACCCCTTGACTACTAATCTTGCCTTGTATCTGTTCACAGAACCATCTGCATTGTGCTTCACCTTATAAACCCACTTACAGCCAATTGCATTCTTACCTTTAGGCAAAGGTACCAATTCCCATGTAGCATTTGCTTCCAAGGCATCCATTTCTTCATCCATGGCTTTCTCCCATTTTTCTTTTCCCATGGCTTGCTCAAAAGAAGTGGGTTCTGGTTCCTGTATCACCTTGACCATATATGCATAGTGAATGGCTATAAATCCATCATATTTCAGCCTATCCACAGGATACCTAGCTCTGGTAGACCTGTGCAAAGTGGGTTCACTCCCAGGTGCTCTCAAAACATCCCTGGTCTTCCTTACTCCAGGTGTAACAATAGAAGGAATACCCAACTCATCATCAATGCTCTGTTCTGAGCCACTGGATTCACCATCCACATAAGAGTGACATGCATTCACATCAAACATGGGCTGATCTACCTTCTCTTTTCCTTTTCGTGATACCTGCATACCACTATCTGCATTGCTTTGAGAAGATTCTCCTGATCTCAATCTGCCTGTCCATAGAGAAGAATGTGAACCACTGCTAGAGGACGCTCCAGGTCCACTAATATCTTGTGACTGCTGCTGAGAATTCTGTGCAACATTACCATTTTGTGCATCTACATTATCAATCACATTTACTGGTTTATACTAGCTACTCATCTCATCAAAAACAACATCTCTGCTCACTGTAAACTTACGAGCAGAAGAGTTATAGCATCTATACCCTTTTTGCTGCAGAGAATAACCAATAAAGATGCACTTCTCAGCTTTTGGATCCAACTTGGATCTCAACTCATCTGGCACATGAACATAGGCAATGCAGCCAAAAATTTTCAAATGAAAAATATCTGGTTTTCTACCAGTATACCTCTCCTCTGGAGTCATGCCATGTATTGCTGCAGTGGGAGTCCTGTTCATTATGTAGACTGTTGTAGCAACTGCCTCAGCCCAATAAAAATCTGGCAAGTCTTTTTCGTTGAGCATGGCACGAGATACCTCTCCAATATGCCTGTTTTTTCTTTCTGCAATTCCATTTTGTTGTGGGGTATGACTGCATGAATATTGCTGCTTTATGCCATGCTCCTGCAGGAACCTTGCAAACTCATTTGAGAGGTACTCTCCCCCTCCATCTGACCTTAGGCATTTTATCTGCAGACCTGTTTCTTTTTCAACCATAGCTTTAAGAGTTTTGAAATGCCCAAAAACTTCACTTTTCTTTTTCATAAAATACACCCAAACTTTTCTGCTATAGTCATCAATAAAAGTGAGAAAATAATGGCAGCCTCCAAGAGATGCAGCTTTAGTAGTCCACACATCAGAGTGGATTAATTCCAATGGCTTCTTACTCTCTTGAACATGTCTAGGAAATGGTTTCCTTGCCTGTTTTCCAAACTGACAGGCTTCACATACCTTATGCATTTCTGCAACCTTGAATTTAGGCAATCCTGCAACAATATTTTGGGCTTGCATTGATTTAAGTCGTTGTACATTAACATGACCAATGCGTTTATGCCAGATATCAATATCTGCAACTACACCGGTCCCATGTGCAAACATTGCTGCACTCAATTCAGACATGTCTGCATCCAACGTAAACATTCTGCCCTTCTTCTTTCCTTTTGCTATCAAGCGACCTTTATTTTTCATATCCTCAACAAAGCATCCATGAGGATTAAATCTGACCTGCAAGCCCTGCTCAACCATTTGACCAATAGAAACCAGATTCTTGGTGATATTCGGGACATGAAATATATCGGACAGGTATTTCTTTTTCCCATCCTGCATAGACAAATGAATTTTTCCAATCTGCACAATAGGATGTGCAGTATCATCACCAGTCTCCACAAATCCTGGTTTTTCCATTTTCCTTGCATCCTCCATCCATTCTGCATGACCTGTCATGTGGTTTGATGCACCTGATTCAACATACCATACATCATTGCTTTCTTCTGCACTTGTCACAGAATTGTTCATGTGCTGCACCATGAACAAATGCTCATTTCTGTCATCACCCTGTCTACTAGAAGATGCATAATTCCCTTGTTGCAGTTTTCCATTCATGATGTCATTCTGCTTTTTATAGTAGTCTTTAGCCATATGACCCATTTTACCACAGTAGTAGCATTCAACATTACTGTTTGCATTTTGACCTCTTTGCCATCCACCACGACCTCTTTGGCTCCCCCTGCCTCTAGAGTTACCACGTCCTCCTCCATAGGACTGGTTTTCTTGAGTTTGTTGCATATTCTGATTTCTACCACGGCCTCCAAATCGGCCTCCTCTACCTCTGCCTCTACCTCTTCCAGCATTTGAGTAGAAGACAGCTTCTTTTGAAGTTCCTCCTGAAGAAGATGCACCACCATTTCTCTGCTCCTCGGAAATTAGAAGAGCAATCAACTCCTCAAAATCAGGAAATCTTTCACGGACAAAAATGGATGTTCGGAACTGTGCATAATCCTTTCCTAGACCATTCAAGGTCACAGAAACTAAATCATCATCTTCCATTGGCGACCCAATGGAAGCAAGTGCATCTGCAATCTTCTTCACCTTCATGTGGTAGTCATTGATGCTCATATTTTCTCTTTGCACATTATGCAACTCTTGCTTAAGCTGCATTTTCTTGGCTTGCGTATTTGTGCTATACATTTTTGACAAAGTATCATATCCCTCCTTTGGCGTACTTGCATCCTGAATATGCACAATCATAGAGTCTGAAATACTGATAGACAGCCAGTACATAACTTTCCTGGCTCTCTCATGCCATGCTTTGAATGCCTGCATTTGCTGTTGATTGGGAACATCAAGAAGAACTAGTTCTTCTTCATTTCCTGTAACAAATTTCCAATATCCTTTTCCCATAAGGAAATTCGTCATTCTAAACTTCCATGCTTGGAAGTTGTTCTTGTCAAGCTTTTCAGTGACAATCTGTGAAAGAGAATCAGACGCCATTACAAAATACTGCAAAAATTTCTATCACTGCAAAGAACACAACTTCAGCCTCACAAGGGCTAATCTGCAAAACTGACGAAAGTGGTATTGACCACACAATCACTTCCTAGTGACGATTTTGCATCAACAGGCAACGGGGATGATTCTGTAACTCCCAATGTCTCTGCGCACAGGTATACGATGCAATTTCTACAGTAACTTTTCACAGACCTGTAGAACAGTGGTTGCACATCATAAAACTAGGCCTTTTCCTGAGTGCGTGCAGAAAACTTCCGCCTCCAAAACCGGCCCCGAAATGGCCTCAAATCAAAAAAACTGGGTCGCAACCTCTTGCTTCACCGCGAAGGGCGTCTCAACCTGAGACAATGCACTCTTGCAATTTCCGGCTATGCTACCTGTCTGCAAAGATCTACTCCCAAAACAGAAAATGAAAGCAACACTGCTCCTCTTACCAGAACACCGCGAGCTTGGCTTGCTTTCTTGAGCTCCTTACCACGAACAAGGCTCTGATACCATGTCAAGATTGTGGGAGAGAAGGAAGGAGTCTCACTTGTAGCTTTCTTGCTTGCACAATGGGGGAATACACACAAAGGTGGAGGCTGAAAATTATTTTCCTCTTCTTAGTTGTGTAAGCCAAAAAGAACTCTCATACAAAGAAATAGAAGAACCCTATATATGGGTCTCAAACCAAACTCAACTAACTAAGGTGGCATACTAACTGAGCCACGAACTAGAGTAGATAAGGATAGCTATCATGTAGCTATTATTCATGGGCGGTGTACCAACCGCATCTACAACTGACAAGTCGGTGACATAAAAGTACAACGGTCACCCTGGCATGTCACGAGTGGAGCTCGATATCTCAACAGAGGGCTCCTATTGTCATTGTCACTTCAGTCTTCACTTCAAGTCTTCTTCGGCTACTGCCATATAGATATGCATGTTGTCTACACTAACATCAAGCCCACCATAACTATGGTCACTAACTATGGTCACTTTATCATCTTAGTTGTTGAGTCCTTATCTATAAAAGGAAGCACTCATGCTTCAAGTTAGAAGAGAACTCATTGAGCATGATCCACCATGAAAGGAAGCACTAATGCTTTGATTTTGAAGAGACATGCTGCTTATTTTTTGGAGAGCATCTTGATCACTACATTAATCAAGTATGGAGACATGTCTCACAATTTCCAAGCAATAATATGGTGATGCATTAGTGCTTGACATTTTTTGGGCTAACACTTGGATCTAATTTTTAACAATATCACAATTCAATCTTTATAAAAAAATTTATATTTAAAGAATGAAGCACCAATGCTTTTAGGGTTATTTAGGGTTATTTTTTGAAGAGCATGTCCACACAAGTGTATCCATATAAGGAAGTTGTCATCCTCATTGTTTGAAGAGCATATCTACACAACGAAGCCTAGGTGTTGGAGTTGGAAGAGCACTCATTGAGTATGTCCACAAAACAAAGACCTAATGCATGGATTTGAAGAGCCATACTCCTGATTTTTTAGAGATCATATTGATGACTATGTTGATCGATTTTGGGGACATGTATCATAGCATCTTAACAATAGTATGATGATGCACCAAATCTTACATTTTTGGGCCAATTCTTGGATCTAGTTGGTCACAAGATCAAGGTTAAATCTCTACACTTTTGACGAGTCATCTCATGAGTTTTAATATTTTGATGCATTGCTAACCCATTCTTCGCATCAACTATTTTGAATCCACTTTTTGTGGAGCAACTAGATATTGAATTAAGAAATTTGAAAGAGGGAGATAAGAGAGAAACATCCAAGATTTTATGCATTGATTGCAAGCATAAGCTAAGGGATTTTTTAATGCTTTATGGAGAAGGGGTTTCAAGATGATTCTATTCTATTGATAATTGGCTAAATTTGTGGTCATGGCAAGGGTGCTATTTGTGCTCATGATAGGGTTCCATTTCTTCTCACATGTATGGCCTACCAATGTTGGACATCTTGGCTAATATCCCAAGTTAAGAAGGACCAACACTTGGCATTCCATGGCACATTCCTTCCATTGGATAATATGGTGGTATATTTAGTTCCATTCATTATTCCAATGGTGGTTGCTAAGTCCATGCATTATACTGATCAAATAGGAGTCATGAGTGCCATAGGATGTCTTGACTTAAACATGTAATATTCTATCAACAAAGCAATTGGGATTATGCACTAACAAACAAGCTACATGCACACAATTATGTTTTCTCTTATGAACTACATACAAGCTTCTGATTGAGTGCTCCTATAATATTATGTTTGCAATCAAGTTCATGGCCACTAAAATGCTCATGCCTTGTGGTCCATGAGAATCTTACAAGTCCAATCATAACTCCTTTCTTAAAATGAAGACATTTGTAATATATTTCCAAGATTGGACAAAGGATTAGCAAAAATAATGTCGGATATAGAGTGCCAAGATTTCACAAAGGATATCATAGTTTAATGATCCAATGTGATGTATATGGAGTTTGTACATAAGATGAATGGATCCAACATTGCCAATGCAATGCTTGGGAAAAACCCTCTCATTTGGGTATAAAAAATTTAAGGAATTCTTCTTCTAAGCCAAGGCATACCCTTTATTATCCAAGTCAAAAGTCACTACAAATTATCTAATGGAATACAACATTTTGGGACTTCTACTCTTTTAGAGAACCTCAATAATCAATATGGAATGTTTGAAAGTAAGGTGAAGTGGCTTTAATCAACATTTCCAATCACATGGACCATCCCTATTTCACTTATATGATAGCTAATGAATTACTAATCCCACAAGGTGTTGGTGGGTAACTAAGAAGTGCATTGTTGAAATAAACTAGGGTATTGATCTCATTAATCTACAGAAACTGCTAGCACTTAACAAGGAGATGGTGAGTAACTAAGAAGCGCATTGTTGAACTAAGCTAGAGTATTGATCTCATTAATATAGAGAAATTGCTAGCACTTGGCAAAGACATGGGTGTTTCCCCATGTTCATTCTCATCTATTGCTAAACTTAATGTGCCACATATTGCATTGCAAAACTATTCGTACTTCCTTGATAGCATGGTTGAGTATGTTTGATCAACTCTTTTAGGACAATTCTCTCATGGAGTTATAGCAAGATCTATTGGGATCTACATGACCAATGATATTGTGAATTGGTGTCACATTCTCTTGATTGATTTGTGATTTGTATTCATGAATCTAACTCTATTCTAGACTTGTGCAAGTTTCTCAGTATTAATGGAT
Source organism: Lygodium microphyllum (assembly GCF_053477565.2). Taxonomy (NCBI): domain Eukaryota; kingdom Viridiplantae; phylum Streptophyta; class Polypodiopsida; order Schizaeales; family Lygodiaceae; genus Lygodium; species Lygodium microphyllum. The sequence goes on along the minus strand of NC_141142.1, from coordinate 87,620,529 downwards.
CCAACTCTATCTCTTCTTCTTTCTTATCCTTCATGACTTGGTTATCTAACATAACTATATACATTAATATATTTTGTATGGATGGTCTCCATATATAAGTGTATGCACATATATAATGTGCAACACAAGTACACCCACACATATAAATACATTGATATTATAGATGTTAATAACTTGGTAAATGTATATGCGCATCCTAGTTATTTGAAAAATATGTTAGCACTCAATAACTGCATACACATGGATACATGCATGGACATGCATTGGCATGCACATGCATACATGTATTGAAAAATACAATGAATGGATGTTTTATTGAGGTTGGGACTTTATGATGAAGAGACTACTTGGAAGAGGCATGCTCGAACTTAAAATGAATAGATGTGTCTTTATAGGCCATTATGTATCTAATTATATTGAATAGCTAAAAAGTAAACTACGTCATGATAACACCACAAAGAATGGAATAAAGTCTATACTTTAAAGAACATACAAATAGCTTAGAGATATCAAAAGATATGGACAAAGATAAGACAATTTTGCATTGTTGAAAGATGAATCTCCATTTCTACATTTCTCACCATTGCCAATTCATTAATGCCCTTGACTACATTTTGTCAATTTCATGAAACAGTCACTAGCAGCCAATTCATTGATGCCCTTGACTACATCTTTCAACTTCACTAGAGAGTTGCTAGCATAAAGGCCAAGAGGGACCATATCCCATGTGAGGGTTCAATGGCACCATATCCAATGTATTGAAGAAGAGAGAGTGCAATGGTAGTGCAATGGATGCATAGAGACTAGAAGCAAGTTAGTGTGCAACTAATGAATGGAGGAAACCTATTGTGATAAGACAAGAAGTCATAGATGGTGTTGCAAAAGCTTTGAATATCTATGCACAAGGATAGGAAAATCATATTTTCATGTGTTATAATACCAAACTAGAATCTATGTAAGTAGCTTGGGCTAAAATCTTATTCACATAGCAACTTTAGTATATGGCTATGCCCAAGATCTTATTAGAAGTGTTGCCTCAATTGTTTTTTCTTAAGTTTCGTGTTCTCAAAATACTCTTTCAAGGTGCCCTTATGAGTGAATTATGTTTAGTTCCTTGTCCCCAAAGACTTGGTTATTGCTTCCCAAATTCAATGATCATGTGGCTATTGAGATGCTAAGGTGTAATGCCTTTGTATCTAAGGGATTTAGAAGTAATAAATATACAATTTATAGTGGTATGTGTTCATCAAATCATGGTGTTTTGTGAAGGATAATTGGGTAAAAGTGAATGCTTCTTAGTAGCTCGATGATGTAAGTGAATTGAGTGTTATTTGGAGGTTCCATATTCAACCAAGGGGTGGTTCAAGTATTATAGTTCCCTAGGAATGGTGGCAAGATTCTTTCCCATGGAATCAAAATGGTGCAACTTTCTATTCATGTGCAGAGCTTCACAAATGTATCCCAAACTCCCAAGATCAGGAACTAAGGCAGCCGTGTTGACATTAGTCTAAGTGACTTGTCATTAGAGAGATCTAGCCCCTGAAAAGTCAAATGCCTCATGCACCCATCCAAAAGACTTCATGTAATGCCCCCAATCCCTTTTAGTGCAACCCATGAATTGGTATACTATCCAATGTAAGCAAGCTACTTACATTGTTTGGTTCTTTCACTTGGTCAAAATTCAATTGGGGTGGTTCTTGGGGAAGCTACTATGGGGGTATATGTGCACACAAATCTTGAGGTGATGTATGGTACACTTCAAGACAATGGCTTATTCCTTAGAAGAGATGATAAGTCAATTTCTAGTTGGAATCAAGGGTTTTTTGAGAAGGCTTCAAGGTCCAGTGCTTGGAACATAGTTTTTGGTGGTAACTCAATCATGGGGCATATGTATAACCAATAGCTTGATGGGTATGCCAACTCATTGCACCCTTGCAAGTTGTTGACACTTCACTGTCGAGTTTCTAAATGGTTTCTTAGCTCAATTGTGGTGATTTTCTAGGGATGATTCCTAATGTGCAAGAGTTCCATATCTTCCTCAAGGTTACAATGGCCATGTGCATGGATGAAGTGGAGAATGCCAAAGTTTTCATCAAGGTATCCTAGCAATACCATGAGGGTACTACTTCAACGAGAACTCATCTCCTTCCTTTCGACTAGGGATATGAAGCCACCTAGTACACAAGGATCTTGTAGGCCTTCTCAGCCATCTTTCAAAGTTGTCAATAGGTCTCAAGTGTAAGACCATGAAAGAAGCTCTCAATGTGCCGAGAGGGCATTTCTCTATGGATCAATGTGGCAAAGGTTAAAGTCTCTTTGATGGCAACAACAAAGATGCATACTAGTCTCTAGGGTGTTAATGCTCCTTTCGTAATGCTAGACAAGTGTTTAGAGTGATTGTGCTAGGATTCTAGCATCAAGAGGTTCATCAAATGGCCCTAGAGGTATCCCACATGCCAAACTTTGAGGGTGCTTTGTGACATAACAAGGAGCTCTTTTAGGGGTTACAAGTGGTGGTTCCTAATTAGAAGCGGTGTTATTGACTCATAGATTGATTTGCAAGTCAATTTAGTAGCTAGTTGACTCAATTAGGTCCAATAGTCTTCTTTTCAGCCCTTCAGGTATTTATAATTAAATACCTTTAGGGTAATTTTTCAAGTGGGCTCTTAATGTGGTGTAAGGATGAGAGTATTGGGGATTTGAGGCATTCAAGAACCTCAATACCTCAATATGTAGGGACTCTTAATGTGGTAAGGCCTTGAGACATTCAAGAACCTCAATACCTTGAGGGTTCCCATGCAAGAAAGTCACAACTTCTTTTGAACCAAGCCAAGTGTTGCTCTTTCCAAAATAATTGATACTAGCTCCCTACCAATGACAATGTTAGGTTAATGGAGTGTTTTTGGTTGGGCTTAGCATAGTCAAGTGTGGGGAGTGCAAGCCCTCAAGCTATTCCTATGGGCAATAGATTGAGGATTATTTTGTAATTGAAGATGGGATGCTTTTTCAAGCAACAATCAAGTGGAGATACCACTAGATGGTGAAGATGGTTTGGATGGTGCAAGTAAGGCATATTATTGGTCAAGAGCCTTGAAACACATTGTTATTTTCCATTCAAGAGTAGCAAGTGTGCATACATTGTGGATAGTGTCATGGTCATTTGTGTGGTGGATGTTTGAGTGGACAATGGGTTGGTGTGCGCAAGGGCACCCAATCAGGCACTACAAGTGAAGTCTGTAACTAATTTATGGTCATAGCCAATTAGGTTGACCAAACTAATTTTGAGTGGTGCCCTCATTATTCATGAGTGGTTGGCAACTAGCATGTCAACACATGGACTTAATCATATGTTATAAAAGATAGTGGACATATTTCAAGGCACCATGGGGATCTAATCGAGGCTAGTGTTGTGGCTTTGATTGGGGCAACACTAGTTTTCCAAGGGCCTCCTTGGGCCATTGGGGGTTGGAGTCATACTTGGGCCATTAGGAGTCATTTAGAAGATGCTAGTCCATGTGAGTTACACTGTCTAAGTGACTAGTATGGAGTTTATGATGACTACTATCTAAGTTCTGTATACGTGTGTTGTTGTTGGGGAGGGCAGAGAGTGTAAAGGTAAAGGCCTTGTAAGTATACCATGGTGTTTACTATGAATGCACCTATATAGGGAGTAGTAGTCACTCAAGATTTTCTTGGGTTGTGCATTTATATGTAATTCCCTAGGCTCAATGGTGGTGAACCCTCACATGCATGGTGTCACAAGGGTACACTCTTGAGACATACCTCAATGTTGTATCTTTCTATATCATGAATATAAAGGTTCCTTATTTGTATATTATCTGTGACTTCCCATTGTTCCATTTATATGCCTCATGACAAGTTACCACTTGAAGTCCTGTGATGGTGTGTAACACTTGGTATTAACGCAAATCTACCATAGAGCAAACTAGCTCAATAGGAGAGAACGCTCACTAGCACAAAGAAGATCCTACCACAATGCAACATGAATGCCTACAACACGATGCAACATGACACAGTGTGATGCCCCATGTCGTGATGGCCATTTGAGTGTGATATCTGATAAAAAGTGAAAGTGAACCTAATGTGCCAACAAAGTTGAAAGGGATCCATGGGCTAATAGGGATGTGTGGCATACTATTCAAAATGACAACTTGAAGAGAATTCAAACTATGGAAGGACACTTCATTTGAAGAGGAAGATGCAATGTGTCAATGGTTCAAGGCTGCATACAAGAAGGAGTTGTGGCTCAAACAAAAAACAAACATGGAAGACCATGAAAGAGTTAGATAATTCTCATAAAGAAACCAAGATGCAACACAATCTAAAAGAGAAGACTGAAGAGCTAGATGAGGACTTGGAGGAGATCGATTACCAACTAATCATGGTGTGAGACAGAGCCAAGTTGTGGCAAGTCGAGATAGTTTTAGACCTCCACATGGAGCTACAAGGAGAGAGAATTCTAAGGTGGGACTGGGAGACTACCTATAGATCTAAAGAACCACAAGAGTAAATCAATCGTACTTGAGAGTTGAGAGAGTCCAAAGATTAAAGAGTAAGATGAAGCCAACCATAGAAGGTTAGAAGAGCCAAGAGAAGAAAGAGGTGGCAAGTGGAGAAGAATATCAACAACCAAGAGCTGACTACCACCTTGAAGATTGTTATAAAGGAGTTGACTACTACCTAGAAGAAGGTGGATACTACTACCCTAAAGAATACCCCATTGACTACTACCTAGAAGAAGTATACCTCTACACTGAGACTACCCCCCTGAAGGAGAAGAATACTACCCCAAAGAATACCCAAAATACCAACCCATATAAGAGGTGAGGGAAGCCTAAGAAGAAAAAGAAAAGATAGAATGCTATGTGATAGAATAAGTATTGAGAATGGATGTAACTTCAAAGATAGATGAGATCATGGAGGATTTAGGGTACAAGAAAGAAGATAGAGCTGGATGAACATGTGAGAAGGATGAGGCCTTGCACCCAAAAGTTGTAGCTCAACTTGAAGAAGAACTAGTATTGGAAGAGATAGAGTTTAACAAGGGAGAAGAGATCTGCAACTACATGAGTCAAGAAATACCTCTACTTGTTGAGATTGAGGATATGGCCAGGGTGGCACCCTCCTTTGAGGCATGGGATACCTTTAACAAAGATGATAATGAGGAAATAGATGAGGAGATAGACTTGGAAGATGGAAATGGAAGCGTGAAAGCACATTAGGTAGGTCATCCTCTACATGGAGCCAACACTTCATTGTGCAAGGGTGAAACACTAACCTTAAATGAGGAGATAGGCAATGAGAAAGAAAAGAGACAAGAGTTAGAAAAAGTAGAAGCATGCAAAGAATAAGAGAAGGGAGAGAATGAGCTAGATCATGATCTTGGAACACCTCATCCCCAACAAGCCAAATAAGAAGAAAAGAGAGGATGAGCTCAACCTTGATCTTTGAACACCTCATCCCCAACAACCCAAACACCAACACAAAATCAACCCAATCCAAGTTCAATGATGATATGAAGGAGAGAATTAAGAGAATATGGAAAGAGATTAGAAGAAAATGATAAGAAAGAAGAAGAAAATGACCTAATAGATAGAGCTATAGCAAAGATAGAACAAAAGATAAGGCAAGAGGAGACTCGAAGAAAAAAGATAGAAAAAAAGGTAGAGTCAACTAAGAAGAAGATGGAAGCGAAAGAAAAGATTGAGAGAAGAAAGAAGTAGAAGAAGATAAAAAGAAGAAATTTAGGAAAAAGAATGAGCAAGTAGAAAGAGGTGGAGGAGCCAACATAGAAGAGAGTGTGTGGAGAGTTAGAAAGCCAACACAAGAAAATAAGAAGCAAGAATAAGTTGACTTAGAAGCTACATAAGACAAGATAGATATAGGCGTGAAGGCTAAGGAAAGAGGAGATAGAAGAAGAGTTAGACTTGGACAAGAAAGAATAGAAAGAAGAGGAACAAAATATAGATCTACGATTGAAAAGAAGAAGGAAAGATAGAGAAAGTAGAGAAAAATAATGAGGAGAAGAAGAAGACAAAGGTAGAACCAAATGCTAAGAAACGGAGGAAGGTTGCAAGAGCTAGGATAAGACATGAGAATGAGAATGCCTCCAAAAGCCCCCAAGAAAAAATTTTGCTAAAGATGAAGCAAACCCTACATTCAATCCAAGGCCACACCCATCCCAGCCAAATCAAATCAAAGTAGGAACCAATTGCACTTATGCAATGGAATCATTGGTTCAAAGAAGAGGAGCAGAAGAAGAGTTAGACTTAGATAAGGAAGAGAAGGAAGAAGAGGAAAAGAAGATAGATCTACGGTCCAAAAGAAGGAAAGATAGAGAAAGTAGAGGAAGATAATGAAAAGAAGAGAAGACAAAGGTGAAGCCAAATGCCAAGAAACAGAGGCACCAAGATCTCCCAAGCTATAAGAGCTAGGATAAGAGATGATAATAAGAATTCCTCCCAGATCCCCCCAGCTAAACATGTTGCTGAGAATAAAGCCAACCCTACATTTGATCCAAGGCCACACCACATCCCAGCCAAATCAAATCAAAGAAGGAACCAAGTGCATTTCAACAATGGAATCATTGGCTACACCTTTTGAACCTGAGGAGGTAAACCCTTATGATCTTGGACAAAATGAACCAGAGAGAGAAGTCTCAAAGAAGGGAGAGCATGAGGGAGTGCTTGCAATATGGCCTGACCACCAAGATAACTTAGTGCCATGGAAAGGAACCTTGCTAGTTGAGCCTTAGAGAGCCCTCCAACCCACTCTTAAGGTGAACATCTTTGGACTATGGAACTTGTTGGGAGGACCATACTCAATGCTAGTAAAGATTGACATCTTGTCTTTCAAGCGGCATGCACCGCAAGGAAATGTCATCTCAATCCTATGGATGTGTGACTCGCTAAGCACTCCAAACATGGGTGCAACCCCAAGTACTTCAAGGAGACCTCTACTTCAACTTCCCCAAATCTAATCTAAATGTGACAACTTAGTTCATACTCCCCAAAGAACTACAACTCCAAATGAAGCCAAGAAGAGCCAAAAAGGTGCCATGCACCAAGACCACACCGTCTATGCAAAAAGACAAGCTGAACCAAATAGTTTATCTAAGTTCAATGCAAGCAAGAAAGATTTGGCAAAGAGGCCAAGGAAGAGAACCCAAGTACTTGACTTGGAAATTAGGGCAAAGAGTTAGCAAACAAACCAAAATACCCAAGTCCCTAATGCCTAAGGTAAAGGCTCAAAGGGAGGAAATATACAAAGTGCAACGCAATGGACTACCTCTCTTAAGGCATGAAACAACATGGTGACAATGGAGCCACCACACCTTGATCCCAATAGTGTGATAACTTTCGATCATGCTTACAATGCTCGGCATACAAATCCATAAGAGCCAAGTAAAATAAAGTTAGGACATTGAAGCCTCCACCCCTCAAATGTAATTGAGTCGAGGGTAGACTAGAATGAAAAATAATAAAGGAAAATATTCTAGATGGGTGAACACTAGCCATCTTGATAGAAAAAGCTATGTTAAGATCCCCAAGTCATAGCGCAACAGACACTAACCAGATTGATAGAAGAAGCTATGGTAAGAGCCCACTAAGGATTCAAGTCCTAAACTGTCAAACAGTAATCAACTTAATAGAATGGGCTATGATAAGACCCTAGAAGGAGTCAAGACAACCACCCTCAAATTGTTAAGGACAATAATCCATTGATCGGGGGTGAGTGTGTAAGGGTAAGGGATTTGTAGATATGCCATGGTGTCGCCTATGGATGCACCTATAAAGAGAGTAGTAGTCACTCAAACTCTACTTGGATTGTGCTTCTACATGTGATTCCCTAGGCTCAATGGTGAACCCTCGCATATATAGTGTCACAAGGGTGTAGTCCTAAGATGTGCCTCAATGTTGTATCTTTCTATATCATGAATACAAATATTCATTATTGATATATTCAGTGAGCCTTTCTACTATGCCATTTCTATGCCTCATGACAAGTTACCACTTGAAGTCCCATGAAGGTCTATAAATGGGGGAGGAGGGGGATTTTCCAACAAAGATAGGCAACACAGTATTAAGATTGAAGGTGGCATAAGTATACTGCACTATCCTAGCTACCAAGTGGCCATTCAAGGGCCTTGGGGAATCCATATGGTGGCAATGTAAGGGACCCTAGAGGGTTTGAGTGGTGGCATTAGCTATTTAACTAAAATTGAAGTAAGCAAAGGATGTCTTAGGGCCATGATATTGGCTTAGTTAAGGGTGGCCTGAGTGGTAAACTTGGGTGGTTGAGCAATGCATGAAAGTGTCTAAGGGCTTTCATGGAGGAACTCCGCCCAAGATTAGCACTCCATGGTATCCATGTCTGAGGGGGCCTTAGAAGATCCAAGAAATTTGATTGTAAGGTCATTAGCCAATCCCTTGAAAGTAAAGTACTATAGCAAGGTTTACAGCCCTTTTTCAAGGCATATTCCCACTCCACATGTTGCTACCCACTGCCCAATCCAAAATAGAGAGGAAAGAAAGAAAATAGCCAAGCCTCTATAATCCACATAGGGCAACTATATGTCTCCATTCAATACTCAAGCTCAAACTTCCTGCAACCATTGTGCTCCCTCTTCTCTTGCTATTGTTCACAACTCCTCTATTGTCCACAATTGGCCTACCTCTTCTCTTTTTAATTACCCACAACTACTACTATTTCTTCCTTTCTAGATCAGCCTAAGAAAAGTAGAAAATCAAAAAGAAAACAAACATGATAAGGAAACCCCTTTTCCTAAAGTTTTTATGGTGCTTTTTTCTTTTCAAGAAGCAACCTTCTATAATTATTTCAAACTTTAACTTAGTCCCTACTCTAGTGCACAATGTATTTGTGCAAAGACCAAAGAAAGACCTATTTTTTTGAAAGTTCCAACTTTCCCCAACCTTACAAATTGGTACATCAAATTCTCTTAATATGTACCTACTCTATTCTAATCCAGAAAATTGACAAAAACATCCATACCAATGAATCAATAACTGCTCAATCTACTCTTCCTAAATTGATTCAAATGTCGTTTTGGAGTGCAAGCTCCTAGAGATTGTATGCTTTGCTGAATCAATTTTGTCAAGTTCTAAAAATAGAACCAAAATTTTTTGCTTTCATTAAAGCTATGCAAACAATGCAGGACTTGACAAAAGTCTTATTTTTTAAGAGCTTCAACCAACGTAGCTATGGCTATCTCTCACCTAACCATTGTGCACTTCTTTTTGCTGATCTACTCCTTTATCTCTTAGTACCAAAATCATGAAAGTTGAAACAATGGTGCATATAGTAAACTCGCTAGCTCATCTTCTCATTTTAGTCTCAAAGATGCATGGATGGCTCCACAATTCAAATGTGGCTCCTTAAGCATGCTCTCTTTCCATCACTTCAATCTAATCCATGTGAGTTTGGCACATTAAGAAGAAGAAGAAGAAGAAGAAAGAAGAGGACAAGAGCTTCTTCAACCTCTCTCTCTCTCTCTCTCTCTCTCTCTCTCTCTCTCTCTCTCTCTCTCTCTCTCTCTCTCTCTCTCTCTCTCTCTCTCTCTCTCTCTCTCTCTCTCTCTCTCTCTCTCTCTCTCTCTCTCTCTCTCTCTCTCTCTCTCTCTCTCTCTCTCTCTCTCTCTCTCTCTCTCTCTCTCTCTCTCTCTCTCTCTCTCTCTCTCTCTCTCTCTCTCTCTCTCTCAAGCAAGCAAGAAGCAAGAACCAAAGGTGAGGGATCCACCCAAAATTTGAGCACCCTTTCTCGTTTGTGCTCAAGTCTAATGTTTTTTCTCATATGCACATAATTTAGATTGAGTGGACCACCCCGATCTATGGTGAATGGCAATGTCATGCCCACAATAGTCAGACCACCATTACAAGTACCATTTTAACTAAAAATATTATTATAAATTTCACAAGAGTGAAAGGGGCTGTGAAAGCACATCAAAATAAGTCTTTTTTGAATTACAAGCACCTAAAAAATTTAATGTCACACTTGTAACCACTTCTTTTTTTTGCCTTTGGGATATTTCACCATCTGTGGTCTTCTAAGATTTGTTTGGGACCCGAACAAAAAATTTAGATTGAGTTGAATAATTTGTTGAGGGTTCAACATTATGGATATTGACTTATCAATAAAATTTTAAACTTTAGCATGACTATTTTTTATGTTAAGGTCTCTTTCTAAATCTATATTATATTTCATATATCTTTCCAAAGCTCCCAAGTCATTTTAAAGGACTTGCTAGTCATGTTACTTTTAAGAATCTATTGGCCTTTGTCCCACTTATCAATCTCTTCTAAGCTACATCATGAGTTAGCCAAGATGTCTTTTGGTTTCTTTGGATCTCGACCTTGTCTCACGTACCTATGGAATTTATTAACTCCTCAATTTTCTCCATAGCCACTGGGCTCATAAAAGGAGGCTTCATTGTATACACATAATTGATATGCAACTTTAAAGGTTATCAAATATGCATATTACACATGAGATAATATAGAGTGAAATATGAATATTGTCAATGTCAATTGAAAATAGGGGTTTCCAATTCTTGTCCAAGTGCAACCTATTAAGCAGCACTTTTCCAACATAGTTTTAAAAATATATCAAAATATAGGTGTATTGTATCATTTTATTAATATTAATTTATTGCAACATAAAACAAGCTATTGTACACTACCATTTAATTAGATCAACAAAACTATTATTGAACTTATCATACTTATGGGAAAAAAGTTTTTTTGAATTTGATTCCTTCAACGGTCATATGTACTCCTTTATAAAAATTTAGCCTTCTCTAATTGATGCATTTCGTGCTTGTTGTTCAATAGATCTAAAAAATGAATGAGGTAACCATATGTTTTATCTTGTTATGAGCTAGTGCATTTGCTATCATATTATATATAGCCATGTAGCCGTGTCAACTAATCCTAGATGTATCATAAGCTATTTGAACTTCTTCCATTTATAAAATATTAAGGACATTTATAAGAACCTCATTTAAATTAGTAAGATAGACTGCTTGATTTTGAGGGTCTCTCAAAATTGGAACTAGATGCTCATACTTTAAGAATACCTTTAGAAGCTCCAACTATTGACCCTCACCTTGGCCTCCAATATCATTAAAAATGATTCTTTAAAAAAGCAAATATATTATCAAGAAATTGTTAGAAGTGGTCATATCACACGCATGGCCTAATTTATGGGCTCTCTTTATTCTTTGTTTGGTTATTGGCCAACCTATTTTGTAGCAGGACAACTCCTTTATTTTTGTCTATAAAAGAAAAGGAGTGTAACCGCAAACTATTGTCCATTCAAATACCTACATAATCTTGGTATGCAAAGATGGAGCTTGTGGAGCATGTGAGTTAGTACTCAACCATTGTACTCTTGTTATAGTGGATTTCTATTCTCAAATACATTTTGCAATTATCTCTTTCTTTAACCTTGTGTCTTTTATTATTCCATTACATGTTTTGCTCCTCTGGCATAGTATCAAATATTTGAAGTTTCTTGACTTTTTTTTTTTGCATGGGATCTGTTGTATTGGCATGGCCAAGCCCGTGAGCTGACTCCGGCTCGCTCAAGCGTTGATTGTCAACATAACTATGCTTGACCAAGCTGGTCACTTCCTACACATATTCTCTGTTGGGTTGCCGACTCCTAGCATTGTGGATTAGCAACTTGACGTCATTGACATCGATGCATTGCTATTATTTTGTTTACTAATGGCTATTATTCCAGATCATCGTTAATTAGGCGGCACACTGCTAGCCTGGGGTCTTCTTATGTGGTTGCATGTGGACATGTGCCCTCATGCTATTCTTTTGCCAATCCCACTCTGTGTTTATGTTTGTATCTAGACTTATTGTTGCACGTACGTGCTGCTTTGCCCTGCGCGTACGAGTACGTTTCTAACATGTGGTGTCCATATTTGATTGTCTGCGCTGCATTTTATTCCGGTGATCATCTCGTCTGTGCGTCAACCTTGCGATCTGATCATCATGTTGATAATGAAGCTGAGCACTCTGTTGGATTATCCTTTGAAAGTTTGACAATGGCAGTGTGCTGCAGTTCCCATTTACCTGAGTTTTCCTGCCTTGAGTTTTGAACCTTTCCAGCTGGTGCTGTCATGTCTTACGTTGTCGTCCTTGGTTGCATGCCACCTGTTGATCTTGTGGCTAACCTGTGAGTGACTGACGAGTACCAGACATCTCTGATCATCATGTTTTGACATGCGCTGGCCATCTTAGACTATGACTAGGGTACTCTAACGTCCACTGCATTTGACGTCCTCTGCTTGACTGCAATGGTGGCATACGCTGTGTTGACCTGTTGCAGCTGCTGTTGACTAGTTTGTTGTTGCTTGGCGGTTGTTTCCTTGATCATCGTTCACATTGAATGCTTGTAACTTGCTTATAAAAGGCCGTTCATATGTCAATTTTCTAGGCTTTGAATTCCTTTTTAAACGATTCTTTGGTCTAAAGGTCTGTGCAAGCGTTCACTCTTCCCTTACTACTCTCTCCCTACCATGATAATGTATGAGTACTTCTTATTCTGATTTCAGTTCCTTATGACCCCATTGGGTTCCTTGTGATGATCGTGAGATTCCTCATTCTTAACATATCTTATAAAGCTTTGGTTGAGTGCTCTTGTGCTTACTAGTGCTTTTGAGAGATGGTTTTGGATTGCTCGAGTTTTAGGAGGAATTTTTGCTTCTATCACAATGCAGAAAAGTGGTGGTCATGTGCATGGAGGTGAAGACATGAAATGGCATGGCGTAATGTCACATTTGCAAAGCATGAAGATACAAAGGGCATGCCACTACTTTGTGCTATGAATATCATGGTTATGCTTGGTGGAGCACAAAATCGTGTATATGTCTACATCACTTTGGTTCACTCGAGGCTATCAATGGCTCAAGTGGATAGCTTTGTGCGGTGAATATCATGGTTATGCTCGGTGGAGCACAATATCGTGTATATGTCTACATCATTTTGGTTCACTCGAGGCTATCAATGGCTCAAGTGGATAGTTCTTCTCAGCTCTACTGATGTTGCACACTCTATATACTCCTAGCCGAAAGAGGCAAGTGTGAGGATGGAGAGAGGGCATACCCATGCTTTTTCATTATTGGTGGATTTGATGTGTGTCATCAAGTTCACATCTTCTAACGATCCAAATCTTGCACTAATGTGTCCAACGCCAAATTCATACTAATATAAGTGACACGATGTATTCGTATATTCTCGCATGAGAGAATCTGAAGGATATGCATATGCTCTAGTGGATGAATATTGATATCATAACAAGCTATCCATGAAGCTTATCTAACTATAGGAAGTACAGGATGGCTAGATTAATTATTTTGCTTTCAAAGAGGGATTATGGCATTCGAACTTCTTCTTCAAGGTACTATCTTACCGGGGTGCATCCAGGAGTGCATATGCTACTAGAGTATCCATGATGTATCTTGGATGTTCTTATTCATTACTTATTCACCTATACTTTGAGAGAGTATATTAGAATTGGTCATATCACATATTTACAGGCATACATGGTCTAATTTATGGGCACTCTCTTTATTCTTCATTTGTTAATTGGCCAACCTACTTTATGGTAGGACAACTTTATTTTTGTCTATAAAAGAAAGGAGTATAGCCATGGCCTATTGTCCATTCAAGCACTTACAGCTTCTTAAAGTGGAGAGAGGGAGCTTGTAGAGTGTATAAGGTAGCACTCAACAATGGTACTCTTGTCATAGTGGATTCCTATACCTATTTACATCTTGTACATTGTCTCTTTCTTTGATATTGTGTCTTTTATTATTATCTTACATGTTTTGTTCTTCTAATAGAAATGTAGTAATTTAGATTATCTTTCAATGAAACATTATAAACCTCACTGCTGTCATATGTCTTTTTTGTGCTCCACCATTCAAGGACTGTGCTAGCCTTGATAGTAGTTAATGTTTTATTTCCTTGTAGACCATGGGAGTTTGCTGGCATCTTTGTAACTTCACCTCCACAATGTTCTTATCCTTTTCCATTTGCTCATAAAGCGATTTTAATAAAGCATTCTCCTTCTCCAAGGATAAGTTTCTTTATGCATCCTCTATCATCTTTTGTTCATTGTCTTTGTATTACTTTAATTATTCTTCAATCTTATGCATTTTATTTTCCTAACACATTTAAAGAACCTTAGGATTGCAACAAAGATTGATGAGTGTTATATAACCAGTTAAGTGTTTGCAATAACCTAATAAACCTTGTTCACCATTTTCATCATAAGTAAGCAACAAAGAAATGGAATCAAAGGTGGATGCTTAATTCTATGATAATTTAAATATAAGAAACTATCTACCCAAAAAATAATATTTTTCTTTTTCTCTATAAGAGTTTGTGAACTAATTATTATATCTAACCTACTCTTTGAAGGAAGTGAGTCGTAAAGTGGAAGCACGGAACAGAAGCAAGAGTTATGGTAGAGAGAGAGAGAGAGAGAGAGAGAGAGAGAGTTGTGTGTGTGTGTGTGTGTGTGTGTGTGTGTGTGTGTGTGTGTGTGTGTGTGTGTGTGTGTGTGTGTGTGTGTGTGTGTGTGTGTGTGTGTGTGCGGAATCTCTAATAGTCACAATATGTGACTGGTCTTCCCTTTATTCCAATATCACCAAAAGAATAAAAAATAAAGTGATAGTGATGGACACCTGCCACTTGTAGTGTACAAGTATACGGGTAACTAATACACCATGCAAGTATTGTTAGTGTAACTAATACACATGCGGTTAAGCACATGCACCTTTACCTCCAACAACCTCCCACTTAAAGGTGAATGTGACCCTAGTGAGAAGAGAACAACAAAAAAGAGACAAAGTACAATTGTATATAAGTACAACAGGATGAGAAAGGATGTCATCTCATCCAACACCCAGCAACTTCCTAAGAAAGGAAAAACGCTCCGCTGAGAGACTTTCAGTGAGTAGATCTGTAAAATTTTGGTCAGTTGAGATCTCGACAAGCTTAATGGACTTGTCCTCAACAACCTCTCGAATAAAGTAGTAATGCACCTCAATGTGCTTCATCTTCGCATAGAAGATTAGATTCTTAGCCAACTGAATAGCACTCATAGAGTTTGAATGCAGTATAGGGACCACATCAGTAATGCCAAGGTCTATCACCAGTCGACCTAACCAAAGAGCCTCCTTGCAAGTCTCCTGCAACATATTCTACCTCAATAGTAGATAGGGTCATACATTTCTACACCTTGGACATCCAAGAAATAGCATCGCCAACAAAGGTAAAGACATAGTCAAAGGTGGACTTCCTACTGTCTACATGTCCTATATAATTAGAGTTAGTATAATCCATGACTCATGTATCTTGGTCACCATAATAGATGCATATAGCTTATGTACCCTTTAGGTACATCATGATACCTTTAATGGCATTCCAATGCTATTGGCTAGGTGTAGCCATATAGTATGTCACAACTTCCATTGCAAATGCTATGTTGGGACGAGTAGCTATCATGGCATACATCAAACTTTCCACTGTGGATGCATAAGGGATCTTGGCCATCTCAGCCTTCTACTCATCAAGCTGCAGACAATCGACCTGACTAACCTTCATATGAGAAGGTAAAGGACAGCCAATCGATTTAACATTCTACAGATGAAACCGCTTAAGGAATTTCTAGATATACTCCTTGACGAATGATTTTTTACGTCGAGAAGTGCTTAAAAATAGCCAAAAAATCCAAATTTCAGGGGAAAAATTAGACTTCGGCAACTGCAATCAGTACCATTTTAAGTGGCAAAGCCCCAAAAGTGCTTTAAAGACCCACGGAGCAACGGTTGGGGAGTTTTCATAATTTCTCGGCATGTCAGATGAGACTCCGAGAGATGCCCAACAATGGGGCGGACTCCAAGACAAACTACCAAAAATTTCTAGACCTCAAATCAGACGTTGGACAGTCGAATGGTAGTGCCCGAGAGGCGTCAAAGAGCCATTTTTCATGAAAAATCAAACGGTGGCGAATGACCGAGCTGGATTTTTCCTATACACATTTCAACGTTAGGAATCCAACGCAAGTCTTGGTTCGCCGATCGAAGGTTGTTTGACCCCCCATTTAATCCCCACAAGGGTTGGCAGTATAAAGCAGCTACCGGATCGGAAAGCCGAGAAGCTGGGAAGAGCGGGACGAGACCCACGTTTGTAGAAACGGGACAATTATATCAACTACAAAAATAATTTTGACGTCATGAAGCCATCCGTCCAAACATATCTCAATTCTGACGTTATTTAGTCCCTCAAGACCGAAAAAATCACTTGCAGTAGTGTGAAACCAAGAAGCATGAACTAGATATTTGGCTTAAAGCTTAAAGCTCTTAACAAGGGGGGGGGGGGGGGGGGGGTCAGTTTTTCGATGCCTCCATATCCAGTGCCGGCCCATTTTAGGTCCCGTCACTAAGTTTTGCCCTGATATTGTTATTTTAGAAAAAAAGATTTGTTTTGGAAATAAATTTGTTAAAAGTTTGTGTATAATGCATTCGACATAAGATGTTTGTGATTGCAAGTTAGGTACTAATCTTTCCTAAAATCAATTAATCATCATTTTCTGATCATGAGAGATAAGAAGAATCCTCTTGGGCCCTAGATGCTCCCAACCTTCACTCTCCATTGCCAAAATTTGATCAAGAATTGATGCACTGAGCAAATAGAATGAAAACAAGTCTTTCTCTCTCCTCCCTCTCTCTCTTTCAAGCGGTGGTTCAAGTGGGAAGAATCAAGAAAAAGAGGGGCTGAAAGATGCTTGTCGGGCATGGATCTGATTGCTCCAAGATCAAGAGGACACTGAGGGAAGGTGTTCAGCACTGAAGAATGATTGTCGAATGGTCCATTGGCAATTCGTATCAATTATTAAAAAAACCCGCAACATGCAAATAAGCGGTATGCCTCATTTTTACAAATGCAATTTGCTTCTTTTTTATGTTTGATGGTTGAAATGGAATTCATATGGAAGAAAAAAAAATTGGAGCTTTTGTTAATTATGATTGAGGGCTATGCATAACAAAAATGCAGATCCATAATAATAAATAGTCGCGATAATTAAATTATAACTCGAAAAGTGCATTTTTAGTGTAAAAATGAAGGTTTTATTGGTATCGGGTAGGGAAAAGAGATATGCATGGGATAAAATTATGAGACAAAACATCTTTCATCTTTCATGATCAGTCACCAATCATAAATAGATAAAAATAGCTAAAAATGGAGAAAATTAGAATTTTCACGTTATAAATATCTAGAAAATTATGATTCGTGGTTGTGGCTATAAAACAAAGCTGAGGCATGAATTTTGACTTCAGTTTGGTTTTGTTTATGCATTATAGTTCATGTTATTTTTGTTTTATGCAAAAAATACATACAAAATAATACCCTACACCTATGCAACACAGCATAACCTAAACATTAGAGGGAAAGGGTGATGTTAAGAGATTAAGAGGGCTGAGAGGGTTTGAATCTTTGAAATATTTGATTGTGCATTTCATTTAGAATTGCGATAATTTAGTTTAAGGGGCTAGTAGCACGAGAAATCGGTGCTAGTCTCCATACTTCGAAGCATATGTTTAGTGCAAATCATGAAAGGGTTGTTTTTTCCAAATCACAAAATGTTGATTTGATAAATATTGTTTGTGCACTAGGATCATATGCACTATGCATGACACATGGCATGGTATCAGTCATGGATTGCATAGCAATTGTCTTTCTAGGATATTACTTATACGTTGAGTGGAAAGGAGCCTTTATTGTAGGTCAATTGTATGCTTCCCTTGGGACTATTTGGTGAGAATTTATATATTCATGGATCATAAAAAACAAGAAAAGAGTGGATTTTGTGTGTTATGTCTTATATTTTGGAGCAACGCATCTTGGGGCCAATCCCCGAGGTGTAGGAGAGTCGCAGTGGAGCTGCGGTATCAGCCGAGGGGAGCTTCCTAATGTTTGTGTGATGAAGCAATGCCTATATGTTATGGGATCTCATTCTGAGGAGAAGGGAAGGTAAATGTTGGACTACATATCGGCTACAAACGCATAATTAATTCTATCTAGTGTTCATCAGTGTATTACAGACGCTCCTGGCTTGCGAGGCCGTGTGGTGGGGTTGTCTATTGTGTGCATGAGGTCCAGACTAGTGCCATATCCAGTATCGGCCCATTTTAGGTCCCATCACTCCTTCTCTAACAGGTAAAGAAGTCCCTTAGAGAAATCATGTATAATATGCATCCCAAGAATATGTGATGCATGTCTCATGTCCTCCATCCCAAAGCTCTTCTTGAACTGACATTTCAAGGCATCCAGTTTATCATGAGCACTCCCGGCAATGAGCATATCATCCACATAAAGGATCAAAATCATAAGGCTGCCATCATGAGCCTTCTTTGTGTATAAGCATGGATCCATATCATTGTGGGAATGTCCCTATGAATGCAAAAAAGCATCAAATTTGTGGTATCATTCCCTAGATGCCTGCTTAAGGCCATAAAGACTCTTTCTCAATCTACCCACTAAGTGGTCCCTTCCAGATTCTACAAAGCCCTTAGGTTGCTTCGTGTAAATCTCATCATGTAGGTCCCCATGAAGAAAATCCGTCTTGGCATCCATTTTATAAAGATCCAAGTCAAGCTGAGCAACCAAAGCCAATATCAAATGTAGGGTAATCATTTTGACAACAAGAGAAAAGACTTCATCAAAGCCCACACTATGCTCCTACTTAAAACCCTTAGCAACCAATCTAGCCTTTTATATCAACTTGGGGCATCCAATGATACTTTTTAACTTGTACACCCACTTGCATAGTAAATCACACTTTTCACTAGGCAAAGAAACCAAATTCCACATCTGATTTTTTTGCAGTGAATCATACTTTGACTGCATGGCCCTCTCCCAAGAGTGACTATCACCTCTGTGCATGGCTTCATGATGAGACAAGTAAGAAGCTCACCAACATTTCTTACCACAACATAATCTATACAGGGCTCAAACCGCGCAGAGTGTCGTCTATCTCTAATAGAATACCTCAAATCAGGTTGTGGGGCCTAGACGTCTTATGGTGCATCATGGACCTTGGCCATTGGAGCATTTTTCGATTTCTACTTAATAGGATCTGACCAGACCTTATGCATATAGTCATCAATGAAGGTAATGAAATACTCCGCACAATTTAACAACTTGCAAGGCATGGGACCACATACATTCAAATGAACAATAGCCAAAGTCTCACCCAGGCATGTCATATCAAACATCTACTACCAAAAAATGGTCAACTAACCTAGATACAGTAAAGGGGTAGAGAGTATTGGACTTAGCACCACGTGCATTGATAAGATTCCCACGAGTACTCTTCCATGAGGAATCATCAAAAGAAACTACATAACTTGCATCATCCAAAGTGCTAGCAGAGATAAGGCTCTTCGTGAGAGTCAGTACCATGATGTACATCATGAAGAGTAAACATGCTACTTTAACCAAACTGTAGCTGGTAGACATCACCAATACCAAATATCTCTAATGCTAGGTCATTACCTAAGCAAACAAATCAAGTCAAATTGCAATAGGAGTGAAACCACTCTATGAGGGGTCGTATGAAAGAAAGTCCCTTAATCTATCAGCCAACACTGAGTATTCCCTGACAAAGCATCTGTCAACTGTGAAGTATCAAGACAAAAAGCTGCAAGTGTAAAATCATCATCAAAATCAGTCTACACAAAATTAATCTCTTCAATCTTAACACTGGACTTGCTCCAGACAATGCTGCTATTATCATTTTTATCATCTGCTTTATCCTTGTCCTTTTCTTTGTGCTTGTCCTTCCACATTTTATGGCATTGTAGCCAAATATGTCTTGTTTTTTTACAATAATGACAAGTCAATGATGACTGCTTTAAAAAATTTGTATTTTAATCAATATACAATTCAAGAACTTACTTTTTTTAACATTTGGCTCAATTTTTCGATCGTCTATAATTGTTGTTGTATATTTCCATTTAACTTCTTATTGACTCACATTGTTTTTGTGCATCGTGATCTTTCATAATACATGGATCTGATTTGTAACAATAATGTCCCAATAAAGTGGGAGGGAGGATGCTTGTTGCAAAATTGTTCTACAACCAACAACTCCCTAGTTTTTCCCCTGTCAATATGTGCCTTTATATTCTTGTAAAAAGGCACATCAAAATTGCAAATGGAGCCATGCATAATGATGATAAAACTATTGTGAAAGTTGCAAATGGACTACCTCTAAATATCTGTAAAAGTTTACATTTTTTCTTTTGTAAAGTACATGTGAAATTACAGTAAGTCTTTTGAAGTAATAGCTAACAAGATTGTAGATACACCTATAAGTTTTTTCCAATAGTTTAAAAAATCCAATGTATTGGATTTTTTCAAAAAAATTGGTAATATGGACCTAGTCTATCACTCAACTCTTCTTTCACCTTCCTTTAGTTGACAATATATTACAAACAAAAACAAATTAACTTACTGCGAGACTGTCCACGTGACTGAGAACAGGACTGTTGAGAGTCTCTCCCACAATGGTCATTACTGCTTCTACCATTAGTTCCTCTAAGTGTCCAAGCATGAGAGGTGATGGAAGCATCGACATTCTTTCTCTTAACATCTTCATTCAAGAGTGCGTCCTCTACATCCTGTAACTTTATCCCATTAGTAGATATGTTTACACAGATAGCAATACGAAATGTATTTCATGATTCTCATAGTGCAACCAAGGGAAACAAAGGGGGAAGATTTCCCTTGAATTCAATCCCCCTACGAAGACAAATGATTGAGAAAAGAATGAAACTCATTTTTGTGGGCTGACATGAAAGTACCCTCCATGCAAAGTCCATAAGTCGCTTTAGCCAACACATCTGAGAAGCGGAACTCTACTTATCATAGACATTGTGAATCTTATCCCATAAGTCTTATATGGACTACCCATCAAAGACATCATTATAGAACACCTACTTACAGAGGATAGAATATGATGGTGGACTTGCATAGCTCATATAATTCAACCTAATCCTCTGCATCAATACATTCGAGCTTGATATCCTCATGTTTTAAAGGCTTAACCTATATTTTTCGCACTAAAACTTCTTAGATTTGGACCTTCCAATAGCTATAGATAGTGACATCCAACTTTTCAATATTAAAGATAGGACAATCATTAAAACCACCAATCATAATGAGACCAAGTAAATACACAAAAGAGCAAAATAGATTGATGTAATAACATATAAATCAGCCCCAAAACCACTGCTAGATCAAGCTGAAAACAAGGGATATTGATGAAGTAATAAACTATCTACAAACTCAATGCAAATAACTATCAAATGGAGGTAACAACTCGCATAAACAATGCAATAAACTGCAATTATAACATGTTAAAAATGAAGTATAACAATAAGAGATCAATGCCAAAGAGAAATAATCACTGATACAAGAAAAACTACAACTGCTAGGAAATAGCTTTAACTAGCAGTAAGTGAATATGCAAGTAACACCAAAAATTGTCGACGGATCAGTATATCAAACTAAGATACATCCCATAAGCATAACCATCATACAAATAGTAGGTCTCATGAATAATAAATTAGACTAACCAAAGGTACAATAGAGTAAGCAATGTAACGGAAGCTCAATACATAGCTAACCAAGATGCATACATCACTGACATCATCGTGACAAAGATAAGTGACAGCCCAAAGATAATGTCAACAAATCAGCCCATTAAGCATCAATTATGTACATAAAGCATGACAAGAGCACGTACATATCACCAAGTCCCACGGTCTCACTAAAAGATCGTTAAGCTCAACTACGTAATCAAATGCTCAATGTAACATTTAAGTATCAAGTATCAAGTACAAACTCCCACTGGAACAAAAGTCGAATGCCAGGCAAGCAAACAAAGCTCAAAACATCATGTGAAAGATATCTATGCATCCAAGACCCGTAGAGCATATATCCAAGAGTATCCGATCCAAGTAACTTACAAAGGTCTTACTGTAGCATCCAATGACAATACATAACAGTGAATGGCAATCAATGTCAAGAGTCAAAGCTTCAATCTCAGCTCAAGAGTATGTAAAGAGCATAACCAAGCATGTAAGGTCAATGGTGTATCTCAATGTAGCATCCAAATTGCATGGGAAGCATCAACAAGCAATAAGCATGAAGTTTCTCTAGTAAAATAACACTTAATCTTGCTTATTACAATAGTAAAAACCCTCTGTAAAATTGAGCAAATGAGTGCTCAAATCAATCCCATAACATTTCAATAAATTGACATAACATCCCCATATAATACGACATCAAATAAACATGAATAAGTATCATATGACCATCACCAATTAGCATAAACATAAAGACAAGAAACTACCATGTTTCTCAAAACTTGTGGACTGTTATTCACAATCAATGGAGTTATGGGCTCAATATTAATGTAAGTGCTAAAGCAATACCAAGGCTTAATCCTGAGCATCTAAGAGAAGTTTCAAGTGCTCAATGAGAAACCAATGAGAAGATACTGGAAAAGTGTTGCTACCTCTATCAACCTCAAACAAACGTAAACTAGCACGATATTGTTGTTGCCATTGCTCCCCACAATAGGGCTCAAAACAATAATAAATTATCTCTAACAAGATCTTAAATCAAGCCTTAAGAGATCCTACTGAGTGCTTGAGCAATGGATGATCAATAATAACCTCAAATGGTGAGGCTATGACTACTAATAAAACCTATGAAATATAGGTATTTTCTACAAGCTAAAGCAAAATCAAGTTGAGCTCCTCTTCACTATTGATACAATGGCTCTAATACGAGTTGCAAGAAAAAATAAGTCGAAGTGAAAGCACGAAGCAAAAGCAAAAGCTATGATGGAAGGAGTAAAAGAAAAAAAAACAATGTATAAAAACTCTAATAGTCACAATGTGTGACCAATCTTCAATTTATTCAAATATCATTGAAAGAATAAAGAATAAAGTGACAATGATAAACACGTGTCACCTACAGTGTACAAATGTGCGGATAACTAATATATATTGCGAGTACTATCAATGTAAGTAATATACTGGTGACCAAGCATAAGTGCCTTTACTCCCAATGCTCTTGTTATAAGATATCTTTGCATCATTCACAAAAACATACAAATCTATTTTCCTCTTATGATTGCTTATGTCCCGTAAGTAGCTACATTAAGAAATATAAGACAAAAGAAAAAATTGTGTCGATTTTTTAAATATAATAATGATTTAAAAATTAAAAAAAAACAAAACACTAAAATATAAGTGACTTAAGAGAAAAAAATCATTTTCTTTGAAAATTTTTAAAATATCATTTTCTTTTAACAAAAATATATATCCAACTGGTTAATGTGACACTTTCGTATGATAGATCCCATCTTGAAAAATAAAAAATCATGGTTACTAAGGTAAAGATGAGAGGAAACCCCTTTCTAGCTAGGGTCCATCATAAAAAGTAAAGCCTAAAAATGTAAAAGAACCAAAGAACAAAAAGCATGCAATGATGACCATGAAAGACTAATCCAAGTTTTAAGATTTCCTAATTGATTCCTTACAAGGCTCTTATTTAGTCTATACTTCTAATAATGTGGGATACACTTTCTTTTTCTTTTTCTTCTTCTCTATAAAAAACTATATTAGCATCGTTCCTTCAAAGGCACATAGAACAAAGATACAAGTCAAAGTTTTCAGCTACAATTCACTTCCAAGAGCAATTGGTATAAAAGAAACATATGGCAAGACCTCGTAAGTACCAAAAGAAAACCAACTACTAAAATTATTGAAGTTACTTAATACATCATAACCAAAATTAACTTTTATCCAATATAATTTAGTATTAAGGCTTTTTACACACACTAAGGAGATTACAATTGTGATGACAAAGCAAGTGGCAAGGGTGAAAATGACATAGCTAGAACAAAAATAGATGCCTGTCAAAATATTGTAATTATCCTCGATTTGTACTCAATTATTGTGCAATTTCAAGTCATTATGGACAAACTATTAGCATACAGTTCAGGCTTTGCTTAGTGTTAGGCTAAGAAATTGATAGTCTAGCATTTTGGATTTGGTTTGGACTTTTAATATGTTATCAGATATGGTCTTTCACACACCAAAATATCTTGCTAGATATGTGCATTGGATTGCATGAGTTTGCAATGTGTGGATAGTGCAGTGGGTTAATTAAATGGCTTTTCAACATTAACGTCTTCATAGACTCTTGTTTTACTTTTGGTGTGAGAACAGGAGTGGCCTTTGAAGGAGCAAAGAAGCCCATCTGTGCAAACAGCAGTTCTGTTTAATTAGTAATTACTGACAGTGTGTTTTGTCAAACCTATCATTGCCTACTTTGGTTCATTTGACTTGGACATGAAAGCCACACTTTGAGAGGAAGAGCTTGATTTCAATTATGCTGGAGTATGCTTAGATCAGGTAAGCTAGGTGTTCTGACCATGCATCTTTGGCTCCCTAGTCAGTTGGCCTGTTTAATAAGACACTGCTAAACATTAGTAATCCAGAGAAACTACAAAAGATAATATTCTCACGAATCCAACATGTATATATGCTCCAAAGAACAGAGAGTGGCTTCACACAGGACCACTCAAGTTAAACCATGCTATTAGAAAAGAGAATTTGTATTGAAGGATGTAATATGGCAGCAAGCCTATTCCAGGTGCCAGGAGTACATTTTACTATTCTCTGGAGTAACAGGAGTACTATTTACTATTCACTAGAGTTCGTTACTTTTTGCATCAAACAAAATTGAAAGCAGATCAGGTCAGCATGTGGATCCACTCTTAAGTTGGCAGCTCACGACTACCCACCTTAGACTCTCAACAAGTGCAGCCTCCACTTTTCTTCTCTCCATGTCCAGTGCTCTCCATGGGATTTGGTGTCACATCCACCAGAACTGGTTGTTCTGCTAATGATTGAACTCCAACTCCAGTCAGTGCTGCAGCAACCTTGAGAAATAAATCCTGCATGATATCCAGCCACATCCCTAAGAAACATGCACAATTCGCCAATGCCTTGCCTTTGTTAGCTTTGAAACAAGAACATTCAAACCTCTATATTGGAGCCTGCCTTAGCACTTGTTTCTAAAAACAGTGTGTTTAACTCCTTGGCTTTGGCAGCACCTTCTTCTAAAGAGACTTTCCTGGCCACCACCAGTGACAGCAGACAACCAACAGAGCAGATCTAGACCCTCAGAAGCACAGCTTTTCTTATAATTTTGAGTTCTTTTGTCTACTTTGTTTCTCAACTGATTCAAAATGGTAGCATCAGTTAATGTACCTTTTGTCAACAAGATCTGTCTTATTTCCAACAAGCATAATGATCCCATCACTACCTCGATCTCTGCGCACATCTGTTACCCATTTAGCTGTACTCGTAAAAGATGATCTACCTGCCATTTATATGACCTTAATCAGCCAATTAACATAGCAGTAATCTCGCATACAAGTATGAATATGAAATAAGAGGAAACCTACTTGTAACATCATAAACTATTACTGCTACATAAGAATCGCGTATATAACTTGGAATTAAGCTCTCATAACGCTCTAGACCAGCAGTATCCCTACAGATCGTTCACATATAAATGGCAAAAACCAGATTGTAAGCTTAAATTTTAAGGAAAAAGGTGGCAGAAGTGTGCAAATCCTATTTCCCTTTCAAGCAGTCATTAATTCTTATTACAGAAATGGTCAAGTCTTAATAGGAATTGTTAAACCTCTCTCTTTATCTGAAGCAACTTAGCTGCAGAGCAATAGCGGTCATGCACACCAGCAAGCAAGGAAACCATGAGCTTGACAATATAAATTAAGCTATGCAGAGGTACTCTCAGGAGTTTCTTCGCCAGAAATCTGCTTTTGCATCATGAATACAGACACAGATATAGGAAATACAGATACCACTTTGGAATGCTACAGAAAGCAAAAGCCATCAATATATACTGCTCAAAAGATATAAACCTGCTAAAGCAGAGATTTGGCTTTATAGAACACCCATTTATTAAAGCCTCAAAGCAAAGTGATCACTATGTATGTGCTAGAAACCAATAAAAGTAGACTACCTACCAAACCTGCAACCGTATATTCCGATCCTCAAGATACATTGTTTTGGTAAGGAAGTCCAGGGCAAGGGTTGGCTGCAGTAAAAGGGATTCAAAAACCGGTTGAGCTTCTTTGTGCAAAGTAAATAAGACTGCATCAGAATGTACTATATTGACTTTGCTGCCTACACAGCTCTCCACAAACTTTAATACTATTGAAAATTTGTTTTGTTGATCATAAACCTCTTAAAAGTGGAATTCACATATTTCAAAGCATATAATTGAAACTTTGGTCAAAAGCCTCCTCAATTCTTTCAGCTAGAATTTTCAGAAAATAAGAACACTCTTGCAGCATTTGACAAGTTCAAGCCAGGAACAAAAGGAAAAGAACTCTTCCACTCTTTGGAGCCAGGGTTTGGAAGGAAACCCATCTACCTTTCTAAGCTCCATTCTATAGATGCTCCAATCTATACAGACCGGTCACAATTTGGGTATAGACGTGTATGAAGGAAGAGGCTGAAGCTAGTCAATTGTTCCCTAATCTAGAGGTAGCACTCCTTATTGTAGGAAATATGCTTTGTGAAGAAAAAAGTTGGACTCCAATGAATGCTTTTGAGCTCCCAAGAAGTATAGTATACATTAGAAGCCATGTTTCACACTGTCTTCTTCTATGCACACGTCCTGCTTGTAAGATTCAGTCTGAGTTAAACGAGGACTAGGCAGGCAGCAGTCAAAAATCTTCACCAAGCAATCGGTCATGTCCAGCTGATTGCACAGCATTTATTGCATGTCAAGCAGCAGGTTAGCGAAGCTTTTCAGGCTGACCTGGCTGCATCATTCCCTATTCATCGGCTGCATGTATGGTCATCTTTATATAGTATATTTATCAGAGATTGAGTGTACTTTGGGATTCTCTGAAGTATCATCTCCACATCCCCCCCCACCCACCTCTCTCCTTCCTACAATTCATCTTCTTTCTCAGCCCATGCATCCTCTTCCACGTCAGTACACTCTGGCATGTTATGAGAGCAGTAGCAGGCTGCAGCAAAGGTGGACAACCCTAGAGGAGTTTCAGCGTGCAAGAGAAGCAGCATTTCAGACAAGTGCAGGAAGAAGGTCTGCACATCAGGCTATTGTAAGCAAGAATGCTCAATAAGTAATGTGACACTTGGAAGCTTATATGACAAGTGTCTTGGCACTTATCTCTTCTCTATGGCCTTCTTTTTTGGGTTGAGAATTGTCAAGAACAGAACCAACCAAATCTAGTAACCATTGCCAAGACACAAAACTTACTATTCTTAAATGCATCCCATTTTTTAGGACTGGTGTTTTTAAGCCAATGTGAGGCTCCTAAAATTTAGAGATCTCCCCAATATGGGTGTCATGTGAAAGCTCTTTGAAGTACATTACAAAAACAGTGTTGAAATCCTCATAAGAGTTTCCTACGCAAAGATATGTGCATTTTAAGCTTTCAATCTACAGATGCGCATTATACAAACATTTCACAATCATGCCATCTTGCTAATTGTAACTATCTATTCTAGCAAATCTAGCCCACACTTCAAGGCATTAATCCTTTTTATGTGCGAGTCTAACCCTGATATACTTGAGCTCCAATCACAGGCACCCAATTGGGTTATGTAGAAGAGTATACTATATTTCTTCTAACCCACTATGTGGGTCCACCATAATCTGTGACCACTCATCAATATACACTTTCTAGATATCTAGTAATTACAAGGAAACAAATCTAATAAATAATTGACTATGCAAATATATTAAAAAGGATACAAGTTCTTTTTTTATTATGTTGTGACAACTATTGTTAGAGCAAGCTAGAGAGCACGTCAACAAACGTTACACTTATCATGTTTCTCGTAAGTTCTGGTGTAAACGCTCCCTTATCCATATGCACTTTTTATCTTCTAGCTGAAGAAGGATTTTTTATCCGTGTGAACATCTATCAATGGGTGTAGTACTTAGTACCTTAGGGATTGTACTTTCATATCATTCTCACATAGTGGATGTGACATTCCAACACTCTTCTCTCGTTGTTCACTTGTTCACTGTGGATGTGTGTATGTGTGCATGTTGCTGAACCCTAATCTAACAATGGTATAACAGCTATACCTCTCAACCAAATCACCACCACTACTTGAGCTTCCATTGAGCCTCGAGCTCCGCTACTCTCTTCCTCACCAATAATTCTTGCAATCTCATTGTCAACAGGCATCAAACTATAACTTCGCAAACTACTTTGTCTCCAGCGCGCATGGTGTGAATGATGCATGTTCACAGCTGACTAGCAACTTGCCTACACCTGCCTGTCACGTGCTGCAGTCAACAGATCAGGCAACAGCTGCGTTTCCTCAAATGACAAGCCTCGTTTTCCCTACCCACCCTTGGCGTAGACCTGAGTGACATGGCAGCCCAATTTCTTGCCTAATAGGTTGCACTAGCCCAAATTCGTCTATCCAGCCATGTCGCATCCCCACCACGCACCAATTCGACCAGCACATGATCATTCTTTGTTGTTTTAATTCTGCCTCGACATATTTTTTTTAATCAATATCCAACCTTAATATCAACAATTTCAATCTCCATTGACGCTTGTTCGCGTGCAACCCCCATCCACCACACACAATTTTGGGGATTTTTGTAGCACACATCAATTTCAGCCCAATTTCTTCAAAAAAATTGGGGCTTTTGTTTGAAACGGCCAAATTTGACCAAAATTTTCGGGATTTTGTATCTGATGCCTAAAATTGGCCAATTTTCCACCAAAAATATCGGGGCTTTTTACATTCGAGCCCAAATTTCACCAAATCTCAGCAAACGAATTTAGGGCTTTTGTGAAATTTGTTCAAATCCATCAATATTGAGGACCATTACATCTTCTACACCGACATTCACAGACATTGGAGCCCTTTCAACAACAAATTCTCCCTTGCCATCATCAATTTTGTGAAAAAGTGTAAGTTTTTTTGCCTTTTCTTTGCTTTATTTCTATGTTGCCCTACATTTGTACTTTGGATAGCATATGGTTACACATACCAGCAATTTCCAGCAAGAAATGGCAAGGAAAATGATTTTCTCAATATGTTTAGGGACTCTAAAAAATTGGATGGCACTAATTATCCCATGTGGGCATACATGATGAAGCATGTCTTAGATGCTAAGCAACTTCGGGGTTATGTATGTAATTCAAAGGTTAAGCCTCCAAGCATGGCTACAAAAAATGCTACAGATTCATCTAGCTCATCTACTGTCACTAGTGAATCTTCCGCTTTCCACCTCCCACTACAAATAAGTTGAGATGGGATAGGCATGATACCCAAGCTAATGCTTTGATTGCACTCTTGTGCAAGAGACAGGTTATCCTGCATATTTGGTCATGCACACCGGCCGAGGATGCTTGGGATAAGCATACTTCGTTGTATCAAGTGAGCAATGAAGCTCGAGTGCTCTATTTACACAAGCAGCTTGAGATGGAGCATATGATAGAGGGTGATTTTGGGGATGCATACATTACAGGTGTCAAGAACATCACACAATCTATTGCAATAAAGGGAAGTTGTCAATGACTTGAATTGCATACGAAGCATTATTTGCATATACAATGGATCCCTCCTTTTGTACATTGGTATATGATACAAACAACCAATGAAAGGATTGTAAGTGCTTAGAAGCTTTGCTGTCAGAATACCATGTGTTGTAATTTTCAGCCACTGATAGACCATGTTCATGTGAAGAAGGATCATATGAACAACACATAACAAAAGCATAATGTCCAAGCTTACTAAATGTGTTGTTCCATCCTTTGCACTTGTTGCATTTCAGCAACACTCATATTGTTTCCTTTTTTTCCTTGCCGTTCTCTTTCTGCATTCTTCAATAGCATGTTCCTTTTTTTTGCAAGAATTGCATCTCCTTTTCTCAGCACTGTCATTATTGGTGCTTGAAGAGTCTATGGAAAAAGCTGGTTTTCCCTTACCCTTTGAGTTTGAGGGTTGCCATGACTTCCCTTTGTTTTGATTGCTCGTTGTAAATGCTTGATTGCCCATACTTATGGTAGAGCGATTCACCCTTGATTGCTCTTCTTGCAATGAGAATGACTCTAATGCATCAAATATGTGTGCCTCGACTTCTCCTTCTGCAAATAAGAGAAGTATAGTGGCAAAACTATGATAAGTATCAGGTAGGCCTGCTAGGTATAAAGAAAAATTTGCTTCCAATTTCAACCATTGCATGTGCCAGTTTTGTGGTTAAATTCCACATGGATCGATGCAATGTCTACAACTGTAGTGATGGGGACCAGGGGATGCCCTCATTGTCATAATTCATTGGTACATTGTACAATGGTCTCTATCAGCTTGATATCAGAGGATGCAATACAAGTCAATTCCACCATTGTGAATGACACTTAGTTATGACATGCTCGGTTTGGTAATCTTGATTCTCAATTATGGCATTTTACTTCGCCTAAAAAGAAAAAATATGGTGCTCGATCTCCCTCCATTGAAAGCGTCTACTAACAATGTATGTGAAATTTGTTTACTTGGAAATGCATTGTGCTTCATTTCCCAAAGGTGGATCTATGCATGCTCGTAAAAAATTACAACTTGTGCGTAGTGATGTTTGTGGACCTATCCATGTCAAATCCATCGAAGGTTACTTGTACTTTGTTACCTTCATTGATGATATGACTCATCATTGTTGGACATATGCTTTGAGACACAAATCAAAAGTGTTTGCATGCTTTCAAACCTTCTTGGCCTTGGCTGAAAATGGCAATGGATGCAAACTAATTACACTACGTAACGATAGGGGAGAATACATATCACGAGAGTTCAACTCCTTTTTGGCCGAAAGGGGCATTACACATCAGTATGCTATACCTTACACACCTCAAGAAAACGATGTGATTGAAAGAAAATTTTGCACTTTTATAGAAATGGCACGTTGTATGCCCACACACAATAAGCTGTCCCCGAAGCTCTAACTTGATGCTATTATGTGTATAGTGTATGTGGTGAATTGTAGCCCTACTAAAGCATTGGCTGAATGTACGTCTTATGAGGCTTGGAATAGCCAAAGCCAATCATATCACATAGTCTTTGATTGTTTGGCATATGCTTTGATACCATAGCCATAAAGACATAATTCCAAGCCAAAGCTGTCAAATGCATTTTTATTGATTACAGTACAAAAGGTAAATGGTACCGCTTGCATCAACCCTCCACAAACAAGATTTCTATTAGTAGAGATGTGGTATTTGCTGAACATGCTGGTCAAAACTTCATGGATTGCAAAAATCAGTTGAATGTGAACCACATGGACATATTTTGGTCAATTTCAG
Organism: Lygodium microphyllum; assembly: GCF_053477565.2. Taxonomy (NCBI): domain Eukaryota; kingdom Viridiplantae; phylum Streptophyta; class Polypodiopsida; order Schizaeales; family Lygodiaceae; genus Lygodium; species Lygodium microphyllum. The sequence continues at coordinate 87,588,996 of NC_141142.1, read as the reverse complement.
CAACCTATTGAGGATTTACAACAGTCAAATCAACAACAAACACATGCTGAACAGGACCCGATTTTCAGTCCATTGATCAAGGCATTACTAATGGTAGTGGCCAATGAGAGAGTTGCTATTCAAGAAGCTAAAACAATCCCTAGATGGCTGTTAAATACCTTACAAGACAATAAATAGTCCGTTTCACTTCCCAATGAAACTAGAGCAACCACTCACCATGCATAAGGTAACTTGGTTGTATAGGCACTTATAGCTACTGCATGCAATGAGGAACCCGTCTCTTTACATGATGTGTTACAGGATGAACATTGGATGGCAACTATGCAATCACAAATGGACTCTATCCATAAAAATAGAACATGGAAGTTATGTGACTTGCCTGTTGGCAAGTGTACTATAGGCACAAACTGAATTTACAAATTAAAGCACAATATTGATGGTAGCATTGATTGCAACAAGGCACGTCTTGATGCCAAAGGGTATGCCCTACATCATGGGATTAACTATGATAAAACATTTGCACCCACTTCACAAATGACCACCATTCACTATGTCATTGCTTTGGCTACTCATTTTGATTGGCATGTGCATCACTTGGATGTGAAGACTCCTTCTCTAAATGGTGATCTTTATGAGGAGGTTTATGTCACACAACCTCCTAGCTTTGTTCAAAAAAGCTCAAAAAGCAAAGTGTGCCAATTGCATAAGGCCCTCTATTGTTTAACGCAAGTATCTAAGGCATGGTATGAAAAGATCCATGCATACTTGATTGCTCTTGGCTTCACTAATTCACACACTGAAAGCACACTTTATGTCGGCAAAGATGGGAATAACCTCTTGATTCTCATTCTTTATGTGGATGACATGTTGTTGATTGGACCCGATGAGAGACAAATTTTAGCCTTAAAAACCAAATTGCAATATGCTTTTGAAGTGATAGATCTTGGCCACTTACACTACTATCTTGACATACAGTTTACTATAGTTAAAGAGGACATTCAAATGCAAGACTACAACCCTATCTCTGCTCCAGTTGAGACAGGCCACAAGTTTACACTTGAGGATGCAAAAGACCCATTTTATGCTTCTCTTTATCAGTAGACTATTGCCTGTTTATTGTATTTATGCAATACACTGCAGGATATTCAATTTGGGGTTTATGCACAGCCCTCGTACTACACATTGGCAAGCAATCAAATGTGTCTTTCATTATCTCAAAGGCACCCAAACATTGGTCCTTTTTTATCCTAAAGGCACGTCTCTTTGCTTGCATGCATTCATAGACAATGATTGGGCTGTTTGTTTTGGCACGCAAGTGTCCACTAGTGGTCATTGTTTCATGCTTGGTGATTCATGTATTTCTTGGTTAAGCAAGAAGCTATCTACAATGGCCACATCTAGCTGTGAAGCTGAATACATGGCAGCATTTACAGCTACATTGGAATGTGTATGGCTCAAATGCCTTTCGGTTGATCTCAATGTGGGACAGTAGTCACCCACTCCTATCTATACTGACAGTCAAAGTGCCATGGTGATTGCAAGGAATCCAATTTTTCATGCTTGCACTAAGCACATTGAGGTGTATTATCATTATGTCAAAGAGAGGCTCCATGAAGGGGAGATTGACTTGGTTTATGTCCCTACATAGGACAACTTGGCAAATGTGTTTACAAAAGCTCTCTACATAAAAGTTTGCAGCTTTTAGCAAGGCTAGGGTCTAGGCTTGATACCATTTGGGGATTGATCTACCTATTGCTCATATGCATTCACATCATTCACTCAAGGGGAGTTTCTTACACTTATCGTATTCCTCCTAAGTTCTGGTGTGAATGCTCCCTTATCTAGGGGCACTTCTTACCTTCTAGCTAAAGAAGGGTTTTTTTCCATGTGAACACCCGTCAATGGGTGTGGTACTTAGTATCTTAGGGATTGTACCTTCACATCATTCTCACATAGTGGATGTGACATTCCAACTCTCTCTTCTCTCTTGCTGACAATTCTTCACTTGTTTGTTGGGATTTACTCACCCCTACGCTCACATAGGTAATGATAAGATGGTACACAAAGAATAAAAAGAATGTATTTATATATTAGGGTACATTAAGGGTGTGCTCACACCCGTAAGTCTATTTACACAGAGACGAAGGGACTTTACACCCAACAGTCATGTAGGATGCATGAGCAGTGACAATGGGGGCAAGTTCACCTCCCACGACTCCCCACCCCTCATGATAAGATAGGCAAGCTCACTTCTCGAGCTGATCTCCTAATCTTTAAAGGATAATCCTTCAAGGTGGAAAGCTCTTTGAGGGTTGAAGCAACCACCACGGTCTTGGTTCCAGAGGATGGATGAGTTCCTTAGAACTCACGGAATACTATTCTACCCCTTATCACCTGAATTTATATATCCGCATCATTTCAAAGGGGGTCAGTTATCTCATGCTATACATTGATGATTTACTTATCACTGGCTCAGATTCTATTACCATAGCAAAAATTAACGCTCAACTTTGTACTACTTTTGAGATAACAGACCTTGGTTTGTTGTCTTACTTTTTGGAGATGGAGATAGTTTGATCTGCGGGAAATATTTTTGTGTCACAGCAAAAATACGCTCTTCAGTTAGTGGACCAATATTGCACGGATCAGACATAGATCTATGGTAAGGAAACTCTTTTGGTTGATTCACACTAGGCCAAATTTAGCTTACTCAGTTAGTTTGCTTAGTTAGTATTTCACTACATCTAGGATATCACATTACATTACATGTCTTCGTATTTTGAGATATTTACAATATACCTATTATTATGGCCTACCTTATGGCTATGGTTTATGTTTACAGAGATACACTGACTGTGACTGGGCAGGAGATATTGACACCCAACGTTCCCATAGTGCCTATCTCTTTACCTTGGACACAATACCCATCTCTTGAGCCAACCGTAAGCAGGAGATGGCATGTGAAAGTCCACTTTCACTTCAGCAAAGAGCAAGTTGAGCTAGGCACCATCCACCTACGCTTTGCACCTTCATCAAACAACTTTACAAACATATTGACCAAGGTAGTCAATTGGCCAATGCTTTAATATTTGCTCCTAAGATCGGTTTGGATACACCGTCTCCTATTTCTTCAGACTAACGGAGAGAGGTTGATTCCCTCTAGCTTTCCCCACCAATTTGAGAGGGGGCGGCTTTCTTCTCTTAATGGTAACAAGATGTTATTTACAATCTCTTTTTCAAACACTACATATATTGTATTTTATATCTTCATCCATATCCTTAGAATGGCATTATTGTAAAAGGGTGCTTGAGCAAGTGAACAATACCCTTGCAGGAGCACTGTCCAAAAGGCACCATTGCATAGCATTTTACATAAGCATGATCACATCTGCATTGCCTCTTACATAATTCCATCGCATTGGCATTCTGTTTTTGTAAACATGTATCTATGCATGTTTATCCATTTTCGGTCTTTTGGAGTGGTAGACTCTGGATCCACCATATTCCTTTGTCATCGACACCCAATAGTGGTAGGAATAGCTTACGTATTTTGTAAATGCCTTTGGATCTAACCACTAATCTCCCATCAATTACTTAATCGACCGCAACCCCTATTTTATACATTAACAGTTTTTTCTAAAAAGCAAAACAAAAACAATTCATTGTGGTTCCATCCACCTTTGTAAGACTTGGTAGGCCACTAGGCAACCAACGTACACCATTTGTTCAATGCCTCGGCCTCTTTGGGGAGACCACTTGGACTCCCTTGGTAAGATAATCATTGCCTCTGTAGTCTTGGTAGGGCACTAGGCAACTAGCATGCACCCTTTGTCTAATGCCCACGTTGCTTTGGGGTGGGACACCTTGGGGTTAAAACCAAAACACACCAAACTTTGGATTGGCCTTCCATTCTAACTCAGTATTTGGGCCTAAGAGGGGGTGTTGAGTTAAAATATGCATTACATGTTGAATTAGTCTCTTGAACGATCCCACAAATGCTTAATTAATGAAAACCCTAAAATAGGGCATAGTTCCAGAGAGTTTTAAATAGGGAGTGGTTCAAGGTTCCGAAACTTTCCATAAATTGGTTGACGACCCTATATTCAGCCCGATCTCGTTTTTGCACGTTTCAAGCCTTCTAGCTTCGTTGCCCACAGCCCGTTCACGGAGGACTCAACCGAGGCTGCCCGACCTTGTCTACACCCATCCGAGGCCTATTTCCAACCTTCATTGCGCTATCCACACCACCAACTGCTGTCCAGCCTCAACTATTGTTGCTGCCCATCCATCTGCTATCACCAACTAGCATGAGGCACTCCACTGCTGCATTTGTACCTGCTCGATGCCACCCTTCGCAAACAACTGCAGAATTTCCTTTGCTTGCCGCAACAGGTTGCCACATCACCATCTTGATTTGCATTTTTTTGTAGGCTGCCGTACATTCTGCCATGTTATCAGATGACTATTGCATTGTCTGTTTTCTCTCTCCTCTACAAGTCCGGCATTGATCCAGACCGACACTAATCCAGCACATCATCTACTACATTTGCCATTGTCCGACATCTTGGAGGCTGCCTTGCTGCATTTCAAGATCTGTCAAGATATGACACACTCTCCAACTCGTTACCTTTACCTTAGTCCTCAAGACACTGTTGGGAATAAAGGGCCATCATGCCTTTTATATGTGCACGGGTGTGAACACACCCTTAGCACAATGACGAGTGTATCTCTTTAGGTTTTATATATATAAAACCTAAAGACATACACTCGTCATTGTACCCAACAAGTCGTGCTTACTCTCCTCTCTACTCTACACTCTCTCTCTTTGTCTCTGTTGTGAGAAAGTATTGCGTGTCTCGATCCTCGCACTATGTCTTAACAAATTGGTATCAAAGCTCACAGGTCGTGCACGCTTTCCGAAGTTGGCACCAATCGTCAACATTTGGCAGGTGAAAGATATATGTCGCTGGCGAGGAGCAAGTGTTGCAGGTGTTGTAGGTGGGCAGATGCACAGCAGGCCAGGCAGCTGATGCACGGTGACTGATGGGCTGCGACTGGATGAGACGGCACGCGGCAGACTGGTGACGACAGGCGGAGGCGACGACCTATAGGCAACTAGACGGCAACGAGCGCGTGGTGGCCTGTACGGCGGGTCAACGGACCCCCCCCCCCCCCCCCCGCGGCCCGGTCATGTTTTTTTTTCCTTTTTTTCTCAAAAAAAAAAACAGCTTTTACCCCTCTTTCCTGACGAGAGTTCGCACGCATAAACACAGAGTTCAGATTTGTGCAATCTTGGCCAAAAAAATTGGGGCTTTTTTCGGATTTGGGAATTGTGATGCAAAACAAGATCATTTGTCTCATAAATTGTAGAAATTTGTGACATTTTGCCTCCGACATTTGGGGCTTTTCATGTACATGCAAGAATTGGGTTGAAATTTACCCAATTTATCAACATTGATGCAAATTGGACCCCGTGCAATTTGGGGCTTTTGCTATTTGGGTGAAATTTGTGTGCCATTTGGTCATTTTATGTAGATGTAGGTTTAATTCCATGCAATTTGGACATCTAGCACTTGGAAAATTTTGGGGATTTTGCTGAAATTGCTCTATTTTGGCAAAATTGGCATGTTCTATGCATATCAGAGACAATGCAGATGTATGGTTGATGCTTTGAGCACAAAAATTTTGGGGCTTTTGACAGTGCATGTCAAATTTCGTGCCCGTGGGTGCATGTACAACAGAAATTGCAGCTAAAATTTGGGACTTCTCATGTAATGTGATGTTTTTGTCCTTGGAACAGCTGTAATCAGTTGTGGAGTGCTGTAGCACAAGGTTTGGTGCTTCTGAAAAAAAATTTGCAGATCTGAAATTTCTGCTTTTACATGGTCATTTATTGCTGGTTGGTACTTGCTTGTACCTTGGTCACTTGTGTGATAGTTTGGGCTTGCATTTGCTGAATTTTTTTGTCACATTTGGGCTGAAAATCATGGCTGGCAACAATGACAATAGTAATCTCATGCACATTAAGAAGCTTGAAGGAGAACATAACTTTGCAGTCTGGCAAAAACAGTGCTATAATATCCTATTGCAAAAAAAGCAAGCAAAGCCGATTAAGACTAAAGGGGCAAAGCCCGCAAATATGGAACACGAAGATTGGGATGAGTTAAATGAGCTTGCACGCTCAAACCATCGAGCTATCGATTTCTGATGCCTTGCTGTTTAACATTGAAGGTTTGGATTCTACCTATGCTATTTGGAATCGACTGGAAGAACTGTATGCACAGAAGAGTGCCGCAAGCAAAGTTTATTGCTGAAAAAGCTTATGGATTTGCGTATGAAAGAGGGTACAGCAATGTCTACTCACTTGAGTGAGTTTAACTCCATTTTCAGCCAGCTAGTTGCTTTGAAGTTCATGATTGATGAGGAATTTAATGCTACTTTCTTGCTTTGCACTCTGCCAGAGAGTTGGGATACATTCACGACTGCTATGAGCAATTCTAATTCACCCCTTCTATATGCTGATGTAGAGAGTGCTCTACTCATGGAAGAAATGAATCGGCAGAACAATGCATCCAGTAAGTCTTCCAGTGCTTTGCATACTAGGGGCAGATCACAGCAGAAAGGCAAATCTAATAGCAAGGGACACAGTAAATCACATGGTAAGAATGTTGAATGCCATCATTGTGGCAAGAAGAGTCACTTTAAACATGACTGCTACAAATGGAAGAAAGAGAAAGAAAAGGGCAAGAAGACAAATGATAGCAAGGAAGAGAAGAAACAGAGTCAACCTAAGAAGAGCAGTGTCAAAATTGAAGAGGTGAATGTAATCACTCATGATAGTGACAGTGGGAATGACGTACTCTTTGTCTCTTCACACTTTAGTACACATGCTTTACTTGCAAATACGGATGATGACATGCATACTTGGATTCTAGATTTAGGTGCTTCCTTTCACGTCATCGTGAATGGTTTTCCGACTATACACGGGGTCAACATGGTGTTGTCCATCTTGAGAACAACTATGCATGTGACATTGCAGGTATTGGCAATGTGCAGCTGCAATTTCAACATGGTTCTGTCTTCACACTTCAGCATGTACGGCATGTACCTTAGCTCAAGAAGAGCTTGATTAGCACAAGGCAACTAGATGACGATGGATTTCGTACCACCTTTGGTGATGGCAAATGGAAGATTTGTAAGAGATCAAGAGTGATTGCCAGAGGTTGTAAAAGTGATACCTTGTATCCTCTCCATGTATCTAGTGTGAGTGATCATGTTGCTGTGACCCGGCAGCCAAGTGTTTCTTTGTGGCATGGCCGGTTGAGACACATGAGTCAAACTAGAATGAAAGTGCTTTCTCATTTGGGTTACTTGCCTTGTCTTCGTTATGCTGATTTTAAGCATTGTGATCATTGTGTTTATGGTAAACATGCACAAACGTCTCATAAGAAGTCTCTTTCGCTAAAATCTTCTCCTCTAGAGTTAGTACATTCCAATGTATGTCAGATGCCAGGGTTATCTTTAGGGGGAAAGAAATGCTTTGTAACCTTTGTCGATGATGCTACACGGAAGGTATGGGTTTACCCTATCTGTAGCAAGGATGAAGTGCTTGACAAGTTTAAAAGATTCTTGGCATTGATTGAGAATCAAACTAATAAGACACTTAAGTGTCTCGTTCTAACAATGGTGGGGAATATGTGTCCAAGGCTTTTCAGGCATTTTGTGACAGCAAAGGGATAAAAAGGGAGCTCACTACCCTCATAATCCACCCCAAAATGGAGTTGCAGAGCATATGAATCGGACCATACAGGATAAGGTCCGTACGATGCTGTCTCATGCTGCTTTACCTCATGGTTTTTGGGCAAAGGCTGTTATGACAATCCTACACTTGATTAATCGGTCACCAAACAGGTCTTTAAGCGAGGGAAGGGGAGTTCCCCAAGAAGCGTGGTCAGGCAAGCCATCTTTGTATACACACTTGAAAGTGTTTGGTTGCGAAGCATTTATGCACATACGTAAGAAAAAACACAACAAACTTGAGCCAAAGTCCTATAAATTTATTTTCTTAGGATATGGTGATGAAGGTGAAATGGGGCATAGATTATGGGATCCCGAGAAACGGAAAGTAGTACACAGCAATGATGTTATCTTTCAGAAAGATCACATGCATAAGCCCGAAAAGACTGAGGAGGTCCGTAGGGTTGTATTCTGGAAAGAACTACCTATTGGACAGCAAAATGTGCCCACTGTACAGCAGCAAATACCTATTGTAAATGAACCTACAAATGCAAAAAATAATGCTGGAAATGATTAGCTAGCTATTGCCCATAATGATGAGCCACTAGATGTGCAAGAACAGCTAGGACAACAAGAAGTTAATGCTGATTTGCAGGCTGAAATGCCAGGACAGCAAGCTGAAAATGAAAATTTGCAAAAGCAGCCAGCAAACAATGATCATTGGGTTAGGAGATCGTCTAGGACTACTAGACAACCTGATAGATTCATTCCTCGTGCAAACAATGTGGCTGATTATGTCATGTTAACAAACTGTGGTGAACCATCTTGCTTCAAAGAAGCAATGGATAGACAAGACAGCAAGAAATGGTATAAAGCCATGTTGTCAGAGATGGAATCTCTTGAGAAAAATGGTACTTGGGACTTAGTGCAGTTGCCTAAAGGGCAGAAAACCCTTCCATGCAAATGGGTTTTACAAGATGAAGGTCACTTCTAGTTCCTTGCCAAAGTACAAAGCAAAATTGGTTGCGAAGGGGTACAAGCAAGAACATGGAGTTGACTTTGATGAGATCTTCTCTCCTGTAGTCAAGATGACTACATTGAGAACCATTTTAGGCTTGGTTGCAACTGAAGATATGGAGCTCATACAGATGGATATAAAGACTGCATTCTTATACATGGTGATCTGCATGAATACATATATATGCAACAACCTGAAGGGTTTGTGGCAAAAGGGAAAGAGAAGATGGTATGTAAACTCAAAAGGAGCTTGTATGGGCTAAAACAAGCACCAAGCGAATGGTATCATAAGTTTGATACATTTATACAGTCTCAAGGTTTTCATAGAAGTCAAGTGGATCACAGCTTGTATACCAAGAAGGCAATAGATGGCAACCTGATTATCTTGGTTCTATATGTTGATGACATGCTGATTGCTAGCAAGGATACTCATGCCTTGGACTCACTGAAGCAAAGTCTTCATAGCAGCTTTGACATGAAGGATCTTGGTGATGCAAATCACATTCTTGGCATGTGAATACTCAAAGATAGGTCAAAAGGATTACTCTATCATAGCAGGGGTATATCTCCAAGGTTTTGCAGCATTTCAATATGGAGGGGGCGAAAACAATTGGGATTCCATTGCCTCCATATGTGAAACTCAGTGCAGAGGACAGCCCTACATCTGATGATAAGAAGGCTAAAATGGCCAAGATACCATATGCTTCAACCATTGGCAGTTTGATGTATGCTATGGTTGCTATACGTCCTGGCATTGCCTTTGCAGAGTGGGAGTGGTTAGCAAATACATAGCAAACCTTGGTAAAAAGCATTGGGAAGCAATGAAAGGTATTATGAGATACCTCAAAGGCACAAAGGAATTGTACATCTTCTTTGGAAAGCAGAAGGCATCTGCAAACTATACTGGTCATGCGGATTACAGAAAGTCCACTTCTGGGTATGTGTTTACCTTCACAAGAGGAGAAGACTCTTGGACCTCCAAGCTACAAAAGTGTGTTGCAGAGGCAGAGTATGTGGCTACCACTGAGACATACAAGGAGGCTTTATGGCTTTCACGTCTGGTGGAGAGCTTGGCATTGTAGAGTTACCCATTCTCCATTGTGATAGTCAAAGTGCTATCATGCTAGCACGAAATCATGTCTTTCATGCAAAGACGAAGCACATACAAGTGAAGTATCACTTCATTAGAGATGTACTTAACAGCAAGAGCATTGAGCTTGTCAAAGTGCATACAGATGATAATCCTGCAAATCTTCTCACGAAGGGTCTTCCAGTAGAGCGGTTTGCTCATTGCCGACAAATGATGGGAGTTGGATAGATATATGTATTTCAATTTTGTACATACCTAGACTTCGCTGATTTTTTTCTCCTCTTAAGGCACATTGCCTTTAGGTGGGAGGTTGTTGGAAATAAAGGGCCATCGTGCCTTTTATATGTGCATGGATGTGAACACTCCCTTTGCACATTTATACTTTCATATATATATCTATCTAAAAAAACCTAAAGAGGTACACTCGTCATTATACCCAACAAGTCGTGCTCACTCTCCTCTCTACTCTGCACTCTCTCTCTCTCTCTCTTTGCTATGAGAAAGCATTGCATGTCTCAATCCTCACGCTCTCTGTCTTAACAGACACGAGAGTTCGGGATACAATTTTCATTCCCTGCACGGTTTGTTTGCTGCATGAGCATTGTATATTCAATATTCAATCATTCATTCAAATTTTTGTTGTGTTCATTTTCTCTAAGTTACCCTAACCCTAATTGTGTTATGTTGAGTTTATGCATTGTCGTACACTTTCATTTATGTTCTTGTGTTAGGGTATTTAGTCACTGGACTTTACATCATTTTGATTTCCTCCAACTTAGAGCAAAGAAAGTTGGCAATTAGAGAGGAAATCATACACTATATCAAATACCATAGAGTGATTTATAATTCTTTCTCTTCTTTTATGGAATTGATATTTGACAAATGCTACATTTGTGTAGACAAGTCCCCTAAACTCATCCATTAATGAAACCTTTTTGTTCTCATTTATACCATCAGTTGAATCAAGTACTTAATAATATTTTGGCATTTACTAGAAAGGTTCCACATGGCCCAAATGCCAATCTACACATGACAACTATGATGATAAGGCTATTAGCCTTTAATTGTTTCTTAAACCAGGTACTTTAGAATCTTTTGATTTTTCCTAACTTAGTCTCAGAGCAAAGAAAGCACGTAATTAGAAAAGCAAAATCATACAATATAGCAATTAAAGAATATCATGAAATAGTTTATGATTCTCTCCTCAACTTTGATGGCTTTGATCTTTGGCAAACTCAGTCATGTTTCTTTTTCTATTTATCAGACTTCATAGCAAGACATATCCCCCAAATTCATGCATTGGTGAAACTTATTGTCTTTTTACAAATGTGAGATGAAGCATATCATTGAAAAGAAGTGGAACCCTCATGTCACCAACCACCATCCTATTCACTAGAGGACATTTGCTATCCAAGGTGGCCATCCTCTTGTCCTCAATTGAATTACTTCCTAATGTTGTCATTCTTTTCCCTTGTTGCATCATCCAAGCAAAGCCCTGAAATTTTTATTTTTGCCCAATTTCTATCTTCCATCCATTAGGCTTGACTGATTGGATGCTCCAGCTGCAAGCATTTGCTCGGAGCTGTCCATAATTGCCCACTTCAGTTACGGTTCATCTTTTGGTGCCACTATAAAAGTCCTGCATGCATCCTCCAGTCAAACAGCAGCTCCAACACAAACAATCAAAATGCTGCCATGCTCGAACAGTTTCAGCTACTTTTGTTGATTTCATTTTAGAGAGAAACAGATATAGATATGAGATTGCACAGAGCCGAGTGCATGCAGCTGAATGCTAGCTGGATTCTTCTATTCTTCTTTCAATACCACTTGAGCACATTCCAACAAGATTCGTATTTAATACTGTATCCTATCAAACCACCTCTAGTGTTGCATGTAGCTGAATGCTACATGATTCCTCTAGTCTACCTTTATAGCCATGTGAGCACATTCCAAATGGTTGATCTAGTTATGGCGATGGTGATAGTAAGAGCTTCTCATAAGTAAGGGCATTATTCAAAGGAAGCTACATAATTCCTCTATTCTACTTTTATAACCATGTGAGCACATTCTAAAGGATCCATATTCCATACTGTACCCTATCAATAGGCAGCTGATCTAGTTATGCCAACGGTAATCGTAAGAGCATCTCATAAGTAAGGGCATCTATTCAAGCAATGATTGTGTCACTAGAAGTAGCAATATTGAATCCACTGATGTGATGGGAAGGAAGAAGAAATCATTGATTGTATCAATATAGGAGTAGCAATGGTAAATGCAATAGACAGAAACGTTTCCCTGACAAAAAAGAGTAAGAAACCTGGTATGCATCGTTGAACTTTTCAAACATGAACCTGTTGATGATGCAGGTTTTGCCCACCGAGTGATCCCCTACAAACACAAGCTTATAGGTTGCCAAAGGCATTGCTTTCGCCATCTGCTTCCTTGCCTGCAGATTCTCTCGTATTGGGCTGTTCGCTCCATTGCTTCCACTGTGAGACCAGCTACGAGAACTCTCGCTTGGTCTTCTGAGAAGTTCAACAGACAGGTTTGATGTACGATGAATTCCAAGTGTTCGAAAAAAGCCCTTCCTTAAGAGGGAAGATTCAAACCTTGAGCTTTACAAACCTTTCAGGTAAACATAAGTAATTTGATTCAAGAATCAAAAAATCTCTCCAAAAACTTGAGTTAATGGTTTTTGTCCTTTCTACTAATGATATGTTTGCATATCACATATCAAAACATTATGTCAACCAATTGAGGCAATGAAATCAAAAAGGCCTGCAAAAAATATTAAAATTTTGAAGAAAATATTTAAAACATGGAGTTTCCTTTCATTTATTCACACATTTGAAGGAATGTAAGGATTATAAATGTGTGCCAACCACCTCATGATGTTCATTGAAAACTCGACTCTAGGAATTTCCAAACATGTCAAAATTATGGGTTACACACTCTAGCTTTATTATCTCAAATCTAGAATATATGTCATCATATTCTTAGTTGAAATTGAGACTTTTGCTACATGCTCAATAGATTTTTGCAGATAACAAGTTATGAAATTTACATTCGAATTGTATTGTTAACTATACATGAAGGGAAAAGGAGCACAATTTGGGATAATATGGCATACTTGAGTTTCAATAGTGTTAGCATCTCTCATGTTTAAGAATAACCGTAGTGAGAGGGAGGGAGCAAAGTGGGGAGTAGAAAAGAAAGCCAAAGAAAAACTAATGCTTCAACATTCAAGCAATAAGAATTTTTTTCTCAAATTAATAATTTTAGTACATGAGGAAAACCTTATCAATGACATGATAGCAATGCATGTGCAAGGTAAGAAGTGATAGCTATCATGAATACATTATACAACAGGACCCTTGATTTACCTCTTAGAGAATATCTAGGGTCTTGTGAGGTAGCCTAGCTAGGGTCTTGTAAGGTAGCTACCCCTAGCTAGGCTAGAGAATGCAACCTTCAATAGTTGTCTAGGCACCTTCCACAAGCAACACCCCAAACCCTAGAGGGTGCATGGAGTTAGCCATTAGGGTGGTCACTAACTCTACCTCTATAACAAAACATCAAGGCCTCAAACCCAAGGATCAAGCCTAAAGGTCTCTAGACTTCTATGATCATCCTAAAAATAGTCGTCTAACACCCCTCCTAAAGAAACCACTTCATAGCTTCTCAAGGGTGAGAGTAATTGATACGTCACTTGGTTTAAGGAGAGTGAAATAAGGGGAGTGATACATCAATCTCTCTATCATAGCATAGTTACCCTTATTCCCATAAATCTGTGGTGGTGGGTTCTACCTTACTATTCACGATTAGGTGGCACTAATCCTAAATGATAACATAAAAGGTTACCCAACTAATTGAGTGTAATTGTCCACAAGATAAGGTCATCAAGACCTCCATACACCCGATTTCCCTTTCACACACCTAACAAGCTTTAGTTATCTAAGCAATTTGTGTTACTACATTATTTTGGCATATACAAACAACATCATTAATTAACATGTTACGTACATTTCATTACACAATCCTTTAGGCATAACACATCAATCAATCAATCAAATGATATAGAAACCAATTCCTTTTATTCGGTATAGTCCTTTTCGGATTTCAACTCCCATGAAGTCATTGCACCTCCATCTAGGATTCAAGAACTTTCATCCCAATATAGGCAATGGGGATCATGAAGTTCTCACATCCCTATCATAGGTCATGGAGAAATTTACTTGCTTAGAGTCCCTTTAAGATCCTCCACCTAATGTGATTAAACAACAATGTACTTGGCCTATGTCACCACTTAGTTCTCGGCCTTGGATACCAAGCAACTTAACATCTCTCTCTTCAACTAGTAGGACCTTGGGGCTAGTTGAGCATTTCTATAGTTGTATCATTGGTCCCACAAATCCAATTGCCATATCATCACTTGAATCTTCTTATTGATCACACTCATACTCATCAAGCAGTCATACATAAGAGAATGAAACCATTCCTTTCTAAGCAACAAATAATGTATACTAAAGTAATCCTTTTAACTTGCATAAAATCTGTTACATAAATGACTCAAACCTAGTTATCATGACTATGTATGCCGGGGTTTGCATCCTCGAAGATGTTATTCAGGTCCATTGTTAGAGTACCACTTCAACTTCCCTAAAAGTGCATGGGCTTTTTTTCTTCATGATGTATTTTGGAAACCATCGTCCTCAAGTAAGTCCCACAAAGCTCCTACAAAGTTATGGAAAATGAGGAAAATCTAGGATGATTATATTAGATCTTCCACATAATTGTGGAAAAGAGAGGAAGAGGTAGGAAAAATGTTGACAAAGCTTTTGCATGATATTGTGTGTGTGTGTGTGTGTGTGTGTGTGTGTGTGTTTTTTTTTTCAAAATCAACTCTGCAAAATATTTATGGACAAAGAGGAAGAATTGGGTGGATTTTGGTACAGCTTCCACAAGATACTTGAAAAGTGAATAGAAACTAAAAGAGAAATATTCCCTTGGCCTTCTCTCATGCAAAGTTGTGTCGCTTAGTAGAAGAACTATGTGTCTCTTAGTGTTGCAAAGCAAATCATGTAGCGAACCTAGTATCTCAAACTTAAATACTTACAATCTCATATGACATTTGAAAAATTACATAAGTTAATATATTTAGAAAGAATAGAGAAAAAAGGCACGATAGGGCCCAACCTCCTCTAAGCATCTACTATCATAAAAGTGATGCGTTGTCATCCACTATTATGGAAATATTGAGTTACACACACATGTGCGTGCGCGCACGCACACACACACACACACACACACACACACACACACACACACACACACATCCATACCTCATGCATTCATACAAAGGACATACAAATATTGATAGTAAAGTGAGGTTATAGTGTCTGAGGAGGCCTCTTGAAGGTTGCTACAATAGTTGTAGAGTTTTCTTGCCAAATCTTGACATTTTGGCATTGTCATTGCATCCAAAATATGCAATAACCCTCAAAATGACTCTTCAAGCTCTAAAATCCAATCTTAAATGAGTGAGACACAAATGTATCTCATTGCCCTATTTTATAGTTTTATGCACAACCCTGTTACTTTTGTGTTCAAAATAGTAAGTTGCACCTATCTTCTTGGACTTTTGCTTTTCTTACTTTAAACATCTTAGTTTCTCTAATAATTTGCAAGGTCTAAACCATGCTTCTAACCTTATAGAGCATTTGTCTTGCCAAAATACCATACTATAGTAATGAATATGCTTCATGTACAAATAATAAGCATTCTGATGAATAATAATTTGTGCACCATTGGTGCCAAAATAATAATTCACATAACAAAGACATCACACTAGTAAATATAAAAAATCACTTGATTCATACTACTTTGTCTACTAATAATCTATTCAATAGAAATATAACATATAGTAAATCCCATCTATCCACCTAACATAATGTGACAAGTGTCATACACATAGTAAGTCACTATCATGTGGTGAATAGAAAATAACTATAAAATCCACAAAAATAAGTCTAATGAATTTCAACTTATTTTCATTTAAAAGAACCACATTAAATATTATAATATCACCTTGGGGTTCTAAAAAGCAATTATTCTCTATACTGATTAAAAAGGAACCAAAATAGCATAAGTGGCCAACCACATGCAAGTGATGCCTCATGCAATGATTTGCACTAGGCCAATGAGGGAAAGTAAAAAATATAAATCCCATCACATAAAAACAAATGCAATCAATATGCGCTACCTCAAGTAGCACATTTGCACATAAACTATGAAAATAAGGATATGCGGATTTTTCAAACACTGCCTCATGTAGTGAAGTTGCATTTGACTTGCAATTCAATATGATTGTAAGTGATATGCAAATATCAAATAATCATAAGTTAGAGTAAGAGATGACTTTTGAATCCACTAAATTATTCAACATAATGATTTTTATATTTCTCTAAATATATATGATACACAATACTTATACAAGTAGTAGTCTTATCATGGTTAAAAATAATTTAGGAACTAAGATTTTTGTATAATTTTCAAGTAATGAAGGATAATCTACAATTGATGTTATGGGTGGGGTATCTCTAAATGGTTTCAAGGAACCAATACATTGTCACTAAGATGGGATGACCAAATGGAATACATTGTCATTAAATTTGTGTACACTAGGAAAAGTGTAAGCTAATGATATTTGGATGCCTTTCTAGAGACTTACATCTTCTCTTTTCAATTCAAAGTCATACTAAATCATCATCTTTAAATTCCTATCCTTTCTTTTCTTATTGACATGAGTAGACAAAGATCGTTGGACTTTAGCAATCATGTCTTGAACTTGAGCTAAGATAGATAAATGGCCTTGCACAATGAGATTGTCTAGCATGAATGGTGTCAATAGTACTAGCTTAGCAACCTATGAAAGCATAATGTCATAGATAACTTCTAGTAAAGAATATTTAGGGTGTTTACTTCATAGTGATGCTAAGCTAAAATTTGAAGATATGAAGAAAAAAGTACCTAGCTAATATAAATATATAAGCTTAATATCATATTGAATGAAATTGTAAATATTAATAAGTTTTAAATTAAAAAATTTATACATATGAATACCTGGATGTATTTAGATATGCAAAAATTTATGTTAAAGAATAAATGCATGTCTAATTAGAAATATATGTAAGATAACGATGGTTCAAGCTTGCTACCTTAATAGATAAACAATATTATAGTGATATGAATACAATAGGAAGCATATACTCATTAGTGTAATAACCTAAGAATTAAAAGAAAAAGCTTTTCGTGGACTATGGTGACCCGTCATTCCTAATGTCAACACCATCTCCAACATCATAATCCCAGCATCAATCCGTAAAACGACACTAAGTTGGATATAAGTCTAGACTCTAGGTTAGTCCATTGCTTTATCCCTAATTAATCCTATCTGATGTGAAGAGAAGCCTCTCAACTTATTGAGACCACCCAACCATAGGATCAACTCACCATGAATCTACCCTCTCACTTCCCACTCACCAACACTCTACATAGTTTGCCTTTTTTCTAACTATCCTACCACATTATTTGTGACATGTAAAGATAGCTTCCTTAATTAAGCCTCTCATGACACAAGTTCATTTGCATAACTTAAGCATTGATACAAATACAAGAGGCAATATTTCTTTAAAAACATTTTTTATTAATAGAAGATTCATATAATACTATTAGCCCAATCGACCATATCTAACTCATGCTTTGGGCTCTTGTCCAAATGCAATCCACCATACTCACCCATTAACTAGTATAGAGTTTTCTGGGGCTTTGCTCCTTCTAGGCTCATACAGATCTATTTATTCCCAGGATATCTTGAGATTATCACCATAGCTTCCCTAGTTCACTATGTGCATGAACTCCTAAATAGGAGCTAGATCTATGAGGAGACCTATCACTTGCACCACTAGGCCTAGCAAGTGGAGTGGATATCCTAGGGAGGGAACTTCTGATGGGTGACTTGGGGGAGTCAATCTGTTCCCTCGTAACCACTTGTATAGGATGCAACCTTTTGAGTTTTATTTGGTAAGCATAGACTAAGAGAAAGCAATCTTTCCATACAATCTGAGGGAAAAATAGCTCCTTTGAAAACAATGTTCAGTTCACCATGCCTAAGCCATAGTTAAGTCTACTAGCACAAGATTATGACCCTTGTCTATTTCTAAGGAATTTTTAAAAAGGAATAGATTGCACTAACCTTGAATAGTACTCTTTATGGGGTTCCAAATAGGTGTATATCTTCTAACAAGGATCTCTTCATAATTAGAGCTTTTGTATAAAGAGCTCTACTTGCAATTTCTCCTTTCTTTATAACATTTTTGAATCTAAATCTACTTTTCATGTGGATTCTAGGAATCTTAATAATGTTGAAGTACAACTAAACCATTAATTATTTTGACTAGACTCAATTTCCCTTCCTCCTTTTCTTAATTTTCAACGAAATAATTGAATCCTACTATTCACATTATCATGGTGCATCAAACTTGATGAGAAGTTGCTCCTTTGTGCAAAAAAACTCCCAAAGTTTAGTTTGGGTGTCCCATGGCCCTCTTGAACAAGGGGTCCCACTAGAAACTCTTATTCCAAGATGACTACAATTTATAAGTAAATCACTTAACCTTTTTTCATATGTTAGTGAAAGAAACATGACACGTGGATATTAGACGAGGTTGGAGGGGTTTGGCTTGCTCATGAAACTTCACAACCTACTCCAGCTATATCGTCTCTTTGGTGCCATGATGTTTGCTTCTTCAAGTTTTCAAATGTTTGAACCATTCCCTTGATTGGACATCCTCACTAATAATGATTATCTTATGCTTGCTTGAATTGTGATCAAAGTTAATTGTTGAGATAATCTTGGTGAAAAAAGAGCTAGTCTCATGTAAGCACAAATAATGGGTAGAATAGTGTTAGAAGAATAAGAATAATCGGCACCTTATAAAGTAATATGAAAGTTAAATTTAAGAAATCATTAGAAATCCTATTCAAAGACAAGTTATCTTCGTAATTGTGAACCTTAAACTATCATGATAGCACTTCCTAGAGATCAACAAGAGTCTACCATATCAAGCTATCGCACATCACCAAAAAAAAGAAGAAGGAGGAGGTTGAGTTCTAGCCATGATAAGAGGATGATAATCATCCTAGGAATCATCTCCCACTTCTATTTCTTCTCATAATTTATCATAGCCCCAATAAGGAATATAGGTAGGCCATAACTAGGCTCTTATTGATTAGACTCTATGTCTAGAAGACTTGGGCTTATCTCCCACTCATGGAGGCTTCCTAAAACAAGCCTACAACTCTAGTAGTGGCCTTCTCTAAACCATCACACTAACCTAACCTATGCTACATCTAGCCTAGCCTACACTTAGCCATACCTATGTAGACATAGGCTAGGTTAAATGGATGCATAACATAAGCTAGAGGTAGACATAGATTGTTGCGTATATATGATGATATATTATTATAATATGTAATATGTTATTTATTTTGTCAATGTGATATTTTTTTATATATGTTCTTATTTGTGATTTAGTAAATGTCAATGAGGTCATGGTCATCCTTACAAAATCCAAAAGCTGATTTTCAAAGAGAGAACAAATCATGAGAAATACATGATAGATGTCTATGCTTTCATTTGGTGCCCCCATCTAAGAGGAGATGGTTGAGTATATTATCAATCATCAATTTTCTTGATTTTAGATGGATGTAGAAATCTAGTGACATGGCCTTCTACCACACAAATTCCATTGGCAAGTCCTCTAATGCCCTTCTCATTCACAACATTGCTACCTACTCTAGTAATCCCCACATCTTCTTAGTAGTCCTCGTGACACTACTAAAAAGAAAATAGATATAAAGCATTACCCACCACTGTAATGCTTGCAAGGGCATACAACTTGCAACACACCACAATTAGATCTAACAACTAGAATAAAGGTTAGTGCTCATACAGACAAAGTATACATATCCTTTAAACATGACCAGTGTGGAACATGGTATATCATGGTGCATCCATAATATAATTCACTCTTGAATGAACTTGATATCTACAACTCTAGGAGGATAGCTCTTTGGGAAAGACCTCTTTAAGTACAATGAACACAAAGAAACCACGAGATTCAAACTTCATTTCACATTTGTACTCATGCATGCTAGCCCCAAGTGTAAACATGACTCCTCACACAACCTATCATGTCCCCAATAAATAACCTAGAACTGATGAGAATCCTAGAGTTTCTGAAAAAGGACTTGCAAAACAACCATAGCACAATTTTGAAAGCTCTAGGTGAACTTCTAAACACTCAAAAATGGAAGTGAACCATAAACTACATCCAAGAAATTCAAACTCTCCATCCAAGGCTCACACATTGAGAGCATGGTAATCACACTCCTTTGCAACTTCAAAGCAAGTGGAAAAGTAGAAGCTCTCAGAAAACCCTTGGGGAGGACTCAATTTTGAAACCTCACAACTTGCAAGGAGAACTTCCAAACCCATGAGCCATCCCCACACATTTACACACATGTACAACCTCTACCACACTTTCCGACCCCATGAAATAGTTCATATTCTTTACACAACCACTCCAAGTTTATCTCCTCAAGCTTCACTACCTCATCCAACTACCATAATCACTACCGCCACTATCATCTTCATACTCCCCTTGTTGAAATTGATGCTACCTTCATTCTCTTGACTAGTCCTTCTCTTGTCTTCATAGTCTTCACACTCCACACTTCATATACACTATACCTTCAAGGTGGCAATCTTGCTTGAGATGTCAAAATTCATCAAAGCTACAATCTCTACATCATAGTCAATCAACCATTAGCCACAACACAAAACACATTAGTTCCTTGCCATCTATATACTAGGGACACTGCAATTAGTGTCACATGTGTGTTTGCGTGCAACAAGTCACGAATCATGCAACACTTATGCAATGTTATGATAATTACTATGAAAATAACATCATTTGTATTTATTTTATTTTGTGGATTTTATTTTTCTATTTGTTCAATTATTTGTGACTCATTGCACATGTGTATACATGTGACACTAGTTGCATTATGCATGGTAGATAGATGGTAGATAACTAATGTGTTTTGCATTGTGTTGAGGAGATTATCAGACAAAGAAAACCCACAAAAATAAATAAATGTAGAGGAGCTTATTTCATAGCAACTATCATCACATAAACAATATAATATTTTGAAAGTCAAAGAGAGAAGGAGGCGGAACTATATAACAAGCGTGATACATACAAACTAGGGGTTAGACACCCAGTCACATTGATCGGGGTATATAAGGTATAAGAGTCTCAGATTAGGGCAACCAATTATTATCAAGAACATACTCTTCACCTTCATCTTCAGCTTCCATGGCTTCCTCCTCCCTTCTCTGCTTTTTTTATCTTTCTCTCTCCCCTTCTAGTCTTCTTTCCTCTTCTTCTTGCTCTCTTTCTCTCTCTTCAGCTCCTCTCATCTCTTCTCTCAACTTCATTCATTACAAGTGGTATTAGAGCTTCAGGCATAGCAGGTCCTCACTTCTTTTCATGCAAATTTTAGGGGTTCCAGACCGAGTTTAGAGTTTCAGGAGTTGGAAGAGGAAAAACCATAGTTACTTTTTGCCCCAGTCCTCCTTCTCTCTCTTCTCCTACAAGCTGCCAAGGCTGCTTGCCCCAAAAACCTCCAAGATCTTACTTGAGGCTGCTCCCCAGCATCAACCAACCTTGGGACATTGTTCTTGACCCCACTAGCTCCAAATCAAGCAGTGTAGTAGAGGGGTTGCCAGAAGGCCTACAGAGCAGCCCCCACAATTTTCGGTGCATTTTGTGCTAGCTACCCTGCCTGCTCCAGCCCTCCAGCCCTTCCCCGCCTGCTACCCCTTGGCACTCTTGCCACTCCTGGGCACTAACTTAGCACTCCTCTCTCTTTCTTCTTGACACTCTTGGTCCCATGAATCAACCTCCTAGCTAGTCGGTTTGGGATAGTTTGGGTAGCCATGGATTCTTCAACTGAGGCTATCTCAGACTATTAGAACTCAACCCAATCCCTCCCTATCTTTGAGAGCTCAACCCCCCACAAGCCCTTCAACCCCTAAATGACCTCTCTTACTCAGATTGAAGACATGGAGCTCGGCATGCAGAGAGTTCTTGTGGGCAGCCATGAAAGCTTAACTTGAAGCTTTCCTTCTTTGAAGCTCAAGCTCAGGAACAAGTACGGGAGCCATCATCATCATTGGAAGTATTCGAATGTTGAAGCCTTCATCCATGGGAGTGCTCCAACCAACCGGGCTTACTTGATGGAGAAAATGGGCATCATGACGGGCTATCCTTCAACCATCTTCTCCAAGCACTGAAGAGGTATAACCATCTGATCTTAATCTCCCATGTTTATCCACTTGCTAAGCTTAATCCCTTTGTTGGAGAGATTAAAAATTGCATAGGCTTAGTAGTTTAATCCCTCTTGTATGCATGCATCATAACTAATCTTGAAATTCATTGTATTGACAAGGTAACCCCTACCCCAACCCTTGTTCATTCCTTGCATCTCATGAAAAGGCCCAATGTATCCTTTCCAATGCATCTCATGTTGATTGCTTAATAAAAATGTCTGCCATGTATACTCCAGTTGAGGAAAAAGGCCGATGCTAGGCGAGGCGGTAAGACAAAAGAGAGGTGACCCTCCCTTACCACTTAAGACCCTGAAAGGGTGCACAACCCGGCCCGGGGGGAACTTTGCCCACCTCCTGGTGATCCAAAGACCGATACTTATATGCAGGTGCAGGTACTTCCCCATGATCACCACCTCCCCAGATGCAATGATCCCCTTTGGACACCCCCTCAATGCTAATGGCACCCATATATGATACTTGAAGTGCATGCTGTCAGAAGAGATGTATGGTAGTAAATTCACTTATGCATTGATAATAGAACATACGGATATGAAATGATGCTTGGGATAATGCTCAGTATGCTTAGGATGCTATTCATGTTGCTAATCAGGCCTCTCAACATATGATCCATCCATATAAGGCTTTTGCAATAGGAGACAAGCAGTGTTTTTGGTTACAGTCTTGTAGGATAGTCATGAAGATCCTATTATATAAAATTTTGTATTGAATCTGGGAGTGAACCCTATAGCTCACCTTGAAGAGGGCTTTTTCCTCTCCGGTGAATAAAAAATCTCCCCAATTGGAGCTATGATTTGGAGGTATGCCCATTTTTGTGCACTAGGGTCACTGTGGACAGGGTGTAGACTGCTTCAGGACACGCAAAGTAATTACATTGCAAAAAATTCTGATCATTTTTTGTGACAAAGGTTAATAGCTCATCTCAAAGAGGACTTTGCTCCTCCAACCTGAATAAAAAATCTCACCAATCAGATTTTCCTATAAAAAGTTACGCCCTATTTATACTGACAGCAGGTCTAGTGGACTGCATCTAGATGGCTGGCTAGAAAGGCAAAAGCAAGGCCCATGAGGAACTCCAGAGGGAGATTAGAGACTCCCAAACCTTCATGAATGATGAATTGAGCTCGACACAAGATTACCATGGTGATATGCAAGAGGAAATGCCCGACACAGAACCATATGTCTTGCTCAATCACACCCTATGTTAGCATGAGCTTCGTTACATGGAACGACATGGTGACATGGTCACCAATCACTGCCAAACGATGTCCAAGCTTGATGAAGCGATCGAGCACATGGCCCTCTCAAACTCAAGGACTCAATAGACCTTAGAGCAGCTCACTACTCTTGTTGCTCAATTAGCTACCGCTTTATCCAAAGAGAAGGTCAATGACTCTAGAAATGAATCTAAACGTCCACTACATCAGGAGCCATTGCATGGCCCATAGGGCATACTTGGTGCTAAGGAAATCCCCCCTTCTAACTATGAGATTGGTGAATCCTCTCATGTGCATGATGAGCCCCTGTTGAACTCCCCCATCAATCATCATGTAGCCAACATCCGACTGAGGTCCCCTCCCACCCTTGATAGAAATTCCCCCACTCTCCCTAGGAGCCCCCATGCACCCTATATGAATCAGCCCCATCAAATATGGTACCAATGGCCAGCATGGCAATCATGGGCAGCCTGGCTATAATGGATAGCATGGGATAAATGCACCACATGGGATGTATGGACAGCAAGGTATGTATGGCCACCACAGGATGTATGGGCAACAAGGGTTTCATGGGTAGCATGGTCCTCATGATCTGCGTGACAAGATCATCCTAATGAAGTACAATGGGAAATCTCCCTCACCATCTAACTTTGAGAAATGGATGTCCAAGTTGGAGTCCTACTTCAATATCTACCCCCGCACTGATGATTAGAAAACACTTTTTGCTTCTCTCCACTTGGAAGGATTTTCCCACACATGGTGGCGCTATATCAATCGAGAGAATCATCAGTTCATTGACTGAGAAGATTTTAAAATGCATATGGTCCAAGTCTTTGTGTCTCCTGTGGAAAAAGAGTAGTTGGTGTTAAAGATGCGGGATCTAGAGCATGGCAGAGGCGAAAGCTATGGAGGATGGAAGATGAAGATACTACTCATGTTGACATTGACAAAGAAGACAACTGTTACACAAGTGAATTAGGTTTCAAGATTGAGACTTGAACTCATAAACACAATCTTGTGTAGGACTGACAATGACACAGGGACTTGATAGAAAGAGACAAGTACTATTGCATTATCATCATATGAAAGTGATAGTCAAGTACATCATTATATAGGATTGCTTGGTAGCACACTACATCACTATGCCTATGGGATCTGTCTCTCTTCCTAGAATGAACTGCATCTTCCTAGCCTAGTTGTTCCATACAAAGGGGCATACATAGGGTGTGATTGGCAGATTCTCAACACCCCTCCTCAATCACAACCTGAAAGTACAAAGTGTGTAGAGGCTTTAGTGAGAGCAGCACCTGCAAAGTGTGGGCATACCACAAACATGGCAAAACACCAGAGGTTGTCGCAGAAAAGGCTAAGTGTGGTACCATAAACATGGTGGACATCCAGAGGCTGTAATAGGGGCCTCACAAAGTGTACAGAGGCTGTAGTACAAGGCTACATGAGGAGTTTTTACAGGCTTATGAAAGGAACATTAAGGTAGGTACAATGCTTTTAAAACAGAAAATGAGAGACAAGGACTAATAGGCCCTTGTGGTCTTTTTCGGCATATGCTATTTCTTTGTCAGCATCATGGAAAATCTTCTTATCTTTCTTCTCTTCTTCATGATCTTCTTGGTTTGCTCCTTTATTGACTTTGCTTGCAGCATTTTTGAGTTTGCTCTTCCAGTTGTCCCCCTCAAGCAAAGTGGTAGACATGTCTTCAGAATTTTCAAATGGATTCATTGATTTCTCTTTGGTGTAGGTAGCTCCATTTCCTTCTGCATGTAGAGTAAGAACATCTTCTATGTCATGTAAATAAGCAACACAAGTCATGTTACTCTTCATGAAGTGTATCCACATAGAAATCTTCCTGATTGTCATTGATATGACCAAGAATCAGCTTCAAATCTGAGATAAATCAGTAAGAGTGTTGTACTTAAGTGTATCAAAGGATACAAGAAGAATAGTGTCAAATAACACTTGATAAGTATCAATAGATACTGTTCTTGATGAGCCTGATGTTGATGCTGGATCTTCTTGAACCTTCTTCTTGTTGATTTTGATGTTTTGATTTCTTGTTGAAGATTGAGTTTTGGAGTAGATTAGAGTAGCAAAACCTTCAGTTGAGTGAGAAGAGTGAGAAGTATGAGTTGGAAGAGGAGCTTGATGTGGTTGTTGCTTGAGCTGCTTGATTTCTTCAACTCTTTCAAATCTTCCAAGCACAAATCTCCCCTCCTAGAGTATGGCAGAGGCGGAAGCTATGGAGGATGGAAGATGAAGATACTACTCATGTTGACATTGACAAAGAAGACAACTGTTACACAAGTGAATTAGGTTTCAAGATTGAGACTTGAACTCATAAACACAATCTTGTGTAGGACTGACAATGACACAGGGACTTGACAGAATGAGACAAGTACTATTGTATTATCATCATATGAAAGTGATAGTCAAGTACATCATTATATAGGATTGCTTGGTAGCACACTACATCACTATGCCTATGGGATCTGTCTCTCTTCCTAGAATGAACTGCATCTTCCTAGCCTAGTTGTTCCATACAAAGGGGCATACATAGGGTGTGATTGGCAGATTCTCAACAGTTGGCAAGACGGTGGTACACTCTTGAACAACGTAACCTCATTGTACGTGAGTACACAATTAGTTCATGAACTTGACCATGTATGTGGAGAGCATTAGCGATGATGCTAAATTGCACAAGTATATCTATGGGTTGGAACCGAGCCTATTGGCAGATGTCATGGCCCAAAAACATACCACACTGTTTGATGCAATTGAACTAGTTGAAAGATATGCAAGGAAGTACCGTAAGAATGAACATTTTTAGCAAGGTTCTAGATAGTCCCACATCCCTTCAAGATCAACCCCATATGGAGGTGGTTTTTGAGGCATTCTATGCCTAATAACAGCCCCAAAGTACCCACTTACCCCACCTTCCATGCTAAAAGAAAAATGGGCACTTTTGGGATAGCATTTGGCTCTAATGTTGAGAATAAGTATGGTGAAAACAAACAGTTCATTGCATCACCTTCCCCTGGCTCCAGTAGCCAATGCTTGATTTCTCCAGATGTTGTGAAGGAACAAAAGGAAAAAGGCCTATGCTTTAAATGTGGGGATAAGTACAATACTAGCCATGCCTCCAAGTGCTCGTACAAGACAACTAAGGTTAAGGTTCATAGCATGTATGTCATGGAAGATTGGCACAATGATGAGGATGACCTACCCACCGACCATGCTAAGTTTGCTGAGGATGTTGATCACGAGCAGTTCTATGACCTAGAGGATGGGTTTCCTTTGGACTCGGGTGGTGATCCATCATGGATACTTGATCTGACATCCCACCCACCTACCACTTCCCTTTGCTCTATCTCCTTGGATGCTTGGATGGGTTCCCAAAGCCTTAGCACCATAACATTTAAGGAAGTATCCATGGAATGCATATCTTCATCCTTGTGGACAGTGGTAGCACTCATAGTTTTGTTAATAAATCAACCATTGATTAGTTGAAATGGACCCCTATGGAATTACACCACCCCTTGAAGGTCCGAGTAGCAAATGGAGAGAAAGAAATTAGCAAATGGAGAGAAAGAAATTAGCACACATGTATGTCCCGTAGTCCCCTTATGCTTGGCTAAAAATTATGTGGCACTGGTTGATCTAATTGCCCTAGATATGGGCCCCATTGATGCTATCTTGGGTTGTGATTGGCTGAAACAAATGGGGAAAATTGCAATGGACTTCTCTCAGCTCTACATGAAGTTTATGATGCATGGACAGCCCATCCACCTAGAGCTCAAGATCATGCTGGTTTTCAGCTCATTATTGCAAAGCAACTCAAACGGGAATTTAAGAAATGCTCACCAATCTTTGTTTTGCAATTGAATAAGGACAATTCTGATTAGCCCTTTGCAGTATCTAATGATTCAACCTTGTAGGCTTGACTTGAGGTGTAATGTGCCCGCCTATCGGCTACCCAAGCACATTTTTAGCAGTCCAACGTGAGACGAATCTAAGCGACCCTGCCTAGCACTCCCATGAAATGTCATGGGGTTTGTCGCCTAGGGTTTCTCGAGTTCGCCTTGCAATGAAATGTTCATGATAGAACCCACTAGGATTGACTTGAAATTTGGGTTCCTAGTGGTCAAGATCTCCTGACAGCATTCTAGCGTCGGGATCTTGGACATCTTACTTTACACAAAGATACCCAAGCCGAAGTCGACCCATGCTGCACTTGGTTCAAAGAGAATGGAAAACGAGAGGGATGCACCGCTCAACCTCTCTGCCTGTAGGGCATAGTCCCATTCCAGTCCCCTTAAATGGCATGAATCGGGTTCTAACCTAATAATACCTAAAGATCATACGATTGTAGAACCTTGTGAGAAGCCTCCCAGTCCTCTGGGACCACCCTGCCATAGGACAGACCCATCGGGGATTTCGCCCACCCGCTTCCCTTGATAGCTTTAGTTTTCTAATTAGGTCTTATCACATTTATGTGTGACATTCAACATCAGCTTCGTTAATTAGGCCTTTTAGGGAATGGGGTTCGTTTGCGTAATTTATGCACAGACACGAATACAGAGCAAGCATCCTTTGACAAACAAGTTCAAACAAATTCCTTAACTTATCTTCATGTTAATCTTTATCTCCTGTCGATACAGGAGAAATTATGTATCCCTTCTGTCCAACAGAAGTACCTGGTCCAAATCACATGGCACCATAAATTCCATCCATTATCTAGAATAGGATCTTCCAACGCCCTAGAAGTTGGGCTCATGGTAGTCTACAACTCCATTCTAGACTAGGCAAGGGGTGTCCACGACTCCACTAACCCCAAGCGACCTAGGAGTGAGACACACTTTCCGTGGTTGGCCTTTTCACCAGGCCTTTTCACCAATCAAACTTCGGCCTGTGAATCGAGCAGTGCCCTCTCGGGTTGAAACGAGACATGACATTGGAGATGATCCATCCCTGCAAAATACCTTTCCTTAATTAATCCAAGTAAGAATCAAGCACAATCCAAGTAATTAGCCTAATATCATCTTCCAAGAAAACATTCCTTTCTTTCCCCATGGCAACTTGTCATCATCACTGACCCCTGCCATGCATTTACCATCAAACATAAGCACTTGGAATAATCATCCAAATCACATCCCAACAATCAGTTTAATGCAAAAACATTTAGGACTTATTTGATCAATCCACAAAAACAAAGGTATCCTTTTCCAAACATTGTGGAAATAGTCATGATAACCTTTTCATCACGCATTTGCTCTCCCCCTTGGGATCAAGAGCGGTTCTATGTAAAATTTACTTAACACACCCTTCTTTTGGCAAAGGCATATGTTAGGGGTTTTAACATTGTATGTGATGTAAGTTTTATAGGTCACTTACATTGTTTGATAACCCAGGCTTCTTCCCAATAGGTACAAAAGCATTGGGTCGACTTAGGGTTTCCTAATCCTTGAGCTCTTCGCTTGCCCTAGAGTTGTGGTTGCATCTAGACCAACCCCGAGTAGGATTGATAACATAGTCGCTATCAGATCAATCTCAAGGCATCTTAATATTAGTCCTTATGGTCGTTGTTTGTGTTAACTACACACATCATCAAGATCCCCATGAATTAACATATTCAAGATTGAATTTCCCCTAGGCTAGATTACTTATCATGCAATCCGTCAAGCATGCAAGTTACAACATACTTCCAGTGTGGGGAAATGCCCATCTATAATTTTCACGAAAAGGGGAGCCGATAATACCTTGGAATGCTATTATGCTATGTGTGAGTTTGTCGCATAGCATCTAGATACAATTAACTTCTCTTAATACCCGTGCTTTGCAACTTTATCTTTTGAATGTATGAGATGAAGCCTATCCCTTCCTATCACCTATTCTCATGTGGCATCTAATGTACTTCATGTGGGAATCAAAACAAGCATCTATTAATTTGGAAATACATTACTTACGATCGGTATCGCAGTTGGATCGGCAGTGATGCCCTTGCTTGAGGCTTCATTGCTTGTTGTGGGGTTGCCATCTGCACGTGATATTTTCCACTTGGGGGACATTCTCGGTCTTTGTCTCCCTTAGACGCAAGTCACACAAGACTTTCGCACCTTGAGCTCAATTAGTGGGGCCAGTTGGGGGGAGAATTAGGCTTGCGGGTGGACGATAATATCGCGGAAAAAGATATAGTGATTCACAGCCAAAGGGGAAAAAAGATGTCCACCCTCTTAGGAGGGGAAGAGAAAGAGTCTCTCTCCCTCTCTCTTTCCCTCCTCTTCTTCTTTCTCTCTCCTTCTTCTTCTTCTTCTTCTTTAACTTTCTATCTTCTCACCTCTCCCTTTCTCTCCCTCCCTCCCTCTCTCTTCTCTCTCTCACCCTCACCCTCTCTCTCTCTTCTCACCTCTCCCTTCCTTTCCCCCCCTCTTCCTCGGTAGCAAAAGGGGGGGAGAATAAGGTGGACTCCCTTATTCCCTTAAGGGGGGCAGGGGGCGGGAAACGTGTGGGAGAGGTGTAGTGGTGGTGGTCTTTCCCACCCTCCACTTGTCACACCGCATGGCACTGCGGACTGTTAGAGAGGGGGGGTAGGCCCGTGGCCTCCCGCTCCACTTCATCTTCCTCCACATCATCCTCATCCTCCTTGTCATTGTCGCCGTCTGCCTCCCTCCCTCGTCATCATCGATGCCTGCCTCCCACGTTGTCATCACATTATTCCTCCCCTCATGATCATCACTGACGATACCATTTTTTCCTTTCTTCCCTTTCCCCCCCCTTATCACCTATCGTCAGTGATGACAGGGGGGAAATTTTTCAATTAATTTAAAAAGGGGAGGGGTGGTTCCCATGCACAGGGGTGAGATATTACATGAGGAGTACAATGACCTATTTCAGATGCCTACAACCCTTCCCCTTAAGAGGCAAGTGGACTACCCACTTGATTTAGAGCCCCATTCCAAGCCAGTAAACAAGCCCCCTTATAGACTCTCCAAGTGTGAGCGTGACGATTTTGCAAAGCAAGTCAAGGAGTTGTTGGAGATGGGTTTCATTGAATCGAGTTCTTCCCCCTGTGCATGCCCTGTCCTATAAGTCAAGAAGAAAGATGCCTGCTTTGCATGTGCATCGACTAAAGAGACTTGAACAAAATCACGGTGAAGAACTGCTACCCCATCCCACAGATTGACGACTTGTTGGATGAGTTGAAAGGGACATGCTTTTTCACTAAGATTAGAGATGAGGTCAAAACGGCCTTCAGGACTGATCATGGACTTTATCATTTTCTAGTGATACCTTTTGGGTTGACTAATGCCCTTGCCACATTTCAAAGCCTCATGAACAAAATCCTTCAACCCTTTCTGTTCAAGTTTGTGCTTTTTTTCTTTGATGACATCCTCATTTATAGCCAACAAGTCATCAAAGGAGCACTTGGCACATGTCAGAAGGGAATTTGACATATTGAGAGAGCATCGACTCTTTGCTAAGGAGAGACAATGCACCTTCATGCAGACATCTACGAAGTACTCGGGACACATTGTGAGCAAAAATGCTAACCCAAAGAAGGTGCAATGTGTTTGTGACTAGCCCACTCCTTCCACCCACCACCACTTCGTTGAGTGGCTTTCTTACTCTCTCTTCATTCTATAGATGCTTCATTAAGGACTATACTACCATTGCAGCACCTTTGACCGATTGATTAAAAAAGGAGTCGTTCTTTTGGGATGCCACTGTTGATCATAGCTTTAAGTAGTTAAAGGACATGCTTACTTCTGCTCCCATCCTTGTCTGCCCTGACTTCTCTAAGTTGTTTACCATTCATTGTGATGCTAGTGGCAGGGGTATTGGTATAGTATTGTTGCAAGATCATGGTGTGATTGCATTTGAGAGCCGCAAGCTTGATGAGAAGGAGATGCAAATGAATGTATATGACCAGGAGATGTTGGCCATCCTCCATGCCATCAAGAAATGGCACCACTATTTGTATGGCAGTCACTTCCAAGTAAAAAGTGACCATCGAGTCCTCCAGTACTTCTTGACTCAGTCCACTTTGACTCCTAAGCAAATGCGATGGGTGGCAACCTTACAAAACTATGACTTTGACATTTCTCATACTCGGGGCAAGGATAATATTGTGGTTGATTCACTCTCTTGAATGTGGGCATGCAAAGTATCCTCTATTTCAGAATTGCACAGTGATTGGGTTGAAGAGCTTCAAGAGGCTTACTTGTTAGATGATCACTTTAGCCACATTTTCTAGAAATTACAACATGGGGTCATGGTTGAAAACTCCCAATATCAGCTCAAGCATGGCCTTATTTGGTCCCATGGCAAGATTGTCATCCCACACACTTCCCCCTTCATGCAAAAGATCATGGAAGAGATGCATTCTTGCCCCACTGTTGGTCACTTGGGTGTTTTCAAAACATATGACAGGATGCCAAGAGCTTTCATTGGAAAGGCTTATGGAGGGATATCAAGGACTTTGTGACCAAATGTGTTCCATGCCAACAGAACAAGGACAGTACACTCGGGACTACTGGCCTCTTGCAACCCCTCCCTTTTATTGTCACATAAAACCCCTTTTATCGTAACTCGGGCCTGCTGGCTATTTTCAAAGTGCAACATAAAACCCCTTTTATTGTATTTTCTATAAATGTATCAAATTTTTATTAAATAATATTCCCCTCCTAGTGAGATTATATGACATACAAGTTTGAGTTACAACCCTTGATGACAAAGCTTACAACAAGAAAGAAGCCATAGAGACCAAGCACTTGCTAAATGGTACTTACTAGCAAAGGTTTGATGTTGCTCTTCCTCTTTGTCATGGCATTTGCAAGTTTCCCTAATTAGATGCTAAATAGGATGTTGCTTAACCTCACCTAAGTGATGGTTGAAAAGTTGAACTTACTTGTGCAAAGAATAGTATCAATGCCTTTGTTAGTGAATTTATTAGGCATTATCAGCACCTCTCCTTTGCTATATCCATTTTATAGACGATAAAAAATGAGAGAAGCTATCTCTTAATAAACAAAATTAAGAGGCGTATTATTATTGCATGCTTTTTCGATTTTAAAAATAGTTTTTGGGATCAATAGTGCCCCTCATTTATTGTATTGACTTTCCCATGTATCGTTTCATTATTTTCTAAATCCTTTGTACTTATTGTTTGATTGGAAGAATATTCATACTTATTCATTGGTTCATCAATTGTAAGATTGAGTATGCATCAACTAATTTGGGCGTAATAGAAAATGGATCTCAAGTACATAAAGAAATACTTATTGGTTCTTGCTAAAAACGTTTCAATCAAATCTTTCTATTTTTTCTTACCAAACCTCCTTCGAGTATCAAGTTATGTTCCAAAATCAGACCCATGGATCGCAATTCTTGAACTAGCAATCGAAAAGTCTCTGGGGACGTATCACGCTTAGGCATAGGTTTTCTAGTCATAATTGCACCAAAGGAGAGAAGCTACCTTGCAATAATGATAGTGATGAGATTTAGGAGAAATATGACCAACTTACACCTCTTGTGATGGTTTACAAAGATATGAAGTGAGCAAACTCAAGCTATTATTGAGAAATTGAAACAAATTATATATAGATATAATGAGCATGATTTTAATGATCCACCCCTCAATGGAAGTTTAAAGTCAAAATAAACCTATAATCCATTCTTGACCAATGGTTCTCTTTTTAGTAATTATCTAATGCAATGCTAGTGGGTTGCCATGTGTATATGAGCTATGAATCAACATTAGTTTATGTATATGGCTTAATAAATGTTTGTTGCCCATGAATGATATATTCCCCGTTAAGTGGGCCTTTGATATATTTCTTATAGATGATTTTCATGAGCATTTGAATCGATTTCTTCAAACAATACCCAAGGAGAAAATTCAAGAAGGTGAGAAGGATACATCCCCACTTTCAAGGAAATATATGGATCCATTATTAGTAGAGGGCATTGGAGAAAATGGGCCGAATGTCCAAGAAGAAATAGTTTGATTAGCCTCAATTGGAGCCAAGCTATATGCTAGCTCTAAAATCATTATGCAAATTAGACCAATAAGCTATGGTGTATATGAAAGAGGAAAGAGGGAATATCTAAGGATAGATTAGGAGTTAGTAAGCATCTAGCCAACAGAGTCAATATTCTTGGGTAGAAGGTGCTTTCAATCTCTATGATAGCTGTTATTTGCTCCTTTACATCAACCCTAGATGGACAAATTACTAGATAGGGAGCACTGAATAAAGAGTATGATTACAAGCCCAAACCAACATCACAATGTGCATCATGAAGCCAAGGCCTAAGTTTGACAAGTGTCATGCCTATTTTTGGTTACTTTGCTTGTCAAAATAAGCACAAAACATCTATATTTCTCAAATAGCATGACTTGTCACATATGTCCTCTATCCTTTTTCATTCATATTATGTATGACATGCCTAGATTTCCTAATAAAGCATAACACTTATAAATGAAACATACTTTTAAAACATAGCTATCTTATGAAGCATTGGATACCCCATAAAATTTAGGCCTTATGACCAACCCAATGAAATTTGAATCAAATTACATGGATTTATAAAATTTTCTTCAAGGTTTAAACCTTTTCCTTAACTTTTGAAGGATTTTTTGAAATTTTTGCAAATAAATTTTGTAGCAAAGCTTGGTTTTTTGTGACTAGTAGTCCAATCCAAAAAATAAGATTACGTGGGCATAAAACAAGATCAAAACACATATAAAAAAGAGTAGTATGCATGTCATTATTGAAAGAAAAGAAACTCTACATTAAGGAAGTTGATCATAGATGCCAAGATTCATCAAAGCTACAATCTTTGCATTATGATCAATCAGCCATGCTTAAAACAAGGCGGGATTAACTTTGCTCCCTATGGGGGCCAATGCAAGTAGTCAGGGCTATAGACGTAGTTATGGTGGTGGGAATGCTCAATAAGGAGGGGCCACCGAGGGCATCATTGTAGTTGGAGGAGTCGGTGGCTACTACCTAAGCCGTGAGTGGGATTCTTGGGCTTTGTCTGAGCTTTGTCAGGATGGAGTCCAAGCCCTGATAAAGCTTTTCAACTAGCATTCCAAAGTGTCTGGAGAAGACCTAATTACATCCCACCAAATAAGATCTTTGATGTCAACACCAAATGAAGGCTCTATCAAACTAGCATTTGATAGAATCAACTTTGTTCTTCCCCAAGTTCTTCATCAATGACAATGTGATCCATTTGTGCAGCCATAAGACATGTGATGCAGTCTATGACTACCCTTGTTCATGTACTTACCCCTTAGCCTACACAATGATTTTATTGATAAATATAGACTTTGATAAATCTTGTCACATAAGGTTAGCTAGCACTTTATTGTCTCTACCTTGGAGTATAGTAGTCTAGCATCAGCTTTAGGTATCAAATGAGCACCTCGTTTCCCAATGCCTTTACAAAAGAACTTGTTAATGCTCCATGTGTCAAATCTTTCACCTTACATAGATTAGTGAGGTAGGGATGGCCATGAGCTCATTGTGTTATCACATAAGTGATCTTTTGTTAAGAAAAGTTGATTGTAGGATTGGAGAAAGGTCTCCTTGTGCCCTAAAATGGATATTTCTTTTCCCAATTCTTTGCAAATAACAATCCAAATGTTGTCAAGGCTTAGAATGAGCTCAACTAAAAATCTCTTAGTAGTTTGTAATTATTCCTCCTATGAATTTGTGAATTAAATGTTCAAAACTTGTTCCTTCAATCAAGGTAGTCTAGAAAAGGGTATTGGATAAAGGTACATGGTCTAGTGATGTCAATAAAAGGGGATAGTCCTTTGTCTTGTAGAGTTTCTAGTTCTTTGGTGATGCCAATGACCAATGAAAGTTAGGAATGCAAAAATACAAGTTGTGCACATAGTTTAGGTGTAACTTAGTGGGCAGACTTACTCAATTTGTTAGGAGTTGGGAAGCTAAAGGATGTTGAACTTGTCAAAAGAGAGAATGGTTCGGCCACAAGAAACTTCGGGGCTTGTAGGGTATGCTTGTTATTAGGAAACAAGATTGATCTTCTGTAAATATCATTTCTATTGACTACTTCACAAAGCTCATGGGTAATAAGGATGGTAATAAACTTTGCAATTCCTACAAGAGTGAGGATCTCAAGCAAAGGAATTGGTGTAGTCCTTCATTATAGAATAACAAATATTGATTGAAAATTGAAGAGGGCACAAATTGAAGAAGAGAGAAAATAGAGACAAAGAGTAATGCACTAGGGTACGAAGAAGGTAGTATTTTAAATATATAGCAAATAAAATATCTTAAATTCTAAAACTTCACTTAAAGTTGGTATTAAGCCTTCTCTAAGACAATTAGTATCTAAAAAATCTCAAACATATAATTAAGTTTATGAATAAATACATTATATTAAGATCTTTTTAATACTGCCACAATAAAATTTTCCATAAGCAAAACATAAAACTATGTGAAAGTCTCAAAGTATTACAACAAGATATACATATTGCTTTTCTTTGTGCATTGTTTCAAAATACCAATCGCATATCAATGTCCTAGTTGAATTTTTCCTTTTATCTGGATTTGCAAAAACACTCAATCCCAAGTTAACTTGGAAAAAAGAGTTAAGATTAGTATAGATTTTGTAATTTAACAACAATATGTATAAAGTATCATTGAAATTTCCTATATGGAATAGTTTATACCTCTTCTATCTAGGATAGAGTACTATGAAATATCCTAATAAATGTACAATATTGTTGAGGGTAAGGGCACATGTGCATGCACTACCCACATTTACTATATAGAGAGTGGCTGCATACTTGTATACTGCAAGTGGTGGGCCACCCATCATTGTCACTTTCATTCTTTATTCTTTCAATGACTGTTGAATAAGGGAAGGTTGGTTGCACATTGTGATTGTTGGAGTTCCCACATCCCGTGTTTCTCTCTCTCTCTCTCTCTCTCTCTCTCTCTCTCTCTCTCTCTCTCTCTCTCTCTCTCTCTCTCTCTCTCTCTCTCTTGCTCCATTCACCATGTCTCACATCTCTCTTGCTTCTACTTCCTCATGTTGGCACTGGTCCCTACCTTTCAACTAGTCTTAGAGCTGAGATCAAGAAGCTTCACCCGCCATTGCTTTAGTTTGGATTCAAATACTTATAGCTCTTCATGTAGGAAAACCATTGCTCAAGCTTCCAAGGTAATCATTTGGTCTCTCCGCTTCCTAGCTTATACAAGGCTTCTTTAGAGAATTTTAGGGGCTTCATTGAGCTCCCCTTGAGCTTCCATTGTGCTAATTCACCTTAGTTAGAATGGCACCAACCGGAGTAGTAGTAGTGTGAATTGTGCTTGCTATTGCTAGCCCCATTCCTAACCTTGTCGACCACTTCTCAAGCTCCCAGTGTCACTCTTAGACACATAGGCAATCATCTTGGAAACTACTAGGCATGGTATTTGGGGGACTCAACTTTGTCATTCCTATCAAAGTTGCCATATCATACAACAAAAATAGCTATATTTTGATAGCAATAACAGACTACTACACCAACCGGGTCGAAGTATGGGCACTATCCAACAATTCTACATAGGCAGTAGCCAAGTACCCCTTCACTTGCTATGGTTGTCTAGTGGAATTAGTCATTGATGGGGGAAGTCACTTTATAAATAAGGTCATCAAGTCTGTGAGCCTCACCTTCCTAGTAATTCGTAAGAAATCATCCTCATATTATCCACAAGCTAATGACTAGCCAAATCCGCAAATCAAAACTCTGTGCACAATACTTATCAAGCTGATTGTGCATCATAAAAAAGATTGGGATACCAAGCTCCCAAAAGCCCTTTGGGCTTATCTCACTTCATTCAAAGTGGCTACAAGCCTCACTCCATATATTCTCCATTGACTTTATAGTCATGAAGGGGGTGGACTATGACATCCTACTAGGCCGGCCCTGGATGCGCAATGCACAAGTCATATATGACTAGGATAATGGTCTAATCTTCTTAGGCAATAGAACATAAGCAATGAGGGTAGAGATGGACACTTGGAAGACCATCAGTCAACCTAGATGCCATCTCAGCCATGCTAAAGGGTGAAAGCCATATTAAAAATCTTACGGGCCGTTGACTAAGTATAACCCTTGTCCAAAACATAAGCGAGATTGGATGCATGTGCTAGCCACTATATCGACCTACCATTCTCAGACATTGAGGAGTACAAGCAGGCTACTACTAAGGCAGTCAGTAAGCCCAGAGACAAACGTTCAGTGCCAATCTACATGATGGTTAAAAGCTCAAACGAATGAACAAACCCTGTCGAATTCCATATCCCGAACAATTAATGAGAACTCCTTGAGATCCTAGAGCATTAACAAACAAGCTAGTAGGCAACCCAGCTGTGCTAACCTTAAGCCTCTCCATGGACAAACCTAAGTGGCAATGAACCAAACTGCACGACTTAAACTTGATGTACAATTGGGCCTTAGCCATTGACGAAAAGGAGGAGCCGTATCGAGGGAGATGACGAGTAGTCGGATGAAGATAGATCTAACGATGAATACAAGGACTGTTGTTCCTTTAGTGACCAAAGCGAAGGAGTGATGGATACCATAGAATATGACACTGAGGGATGAGTGATAGAATAGATATGAGCAAACTCCAAACCAAGCAAGAATAATATTTTTAGGATTGAGAAAGGAGTGCATGGATTGCGACCGCACATCGTTGGAGCACATAGGAGTGATAGATTATGAGCAAGTAGATAGCCCACTAATGCCAAACTTAGCCCATTTGGGGGCTGATCATATGCACTTTTGGGAAAGTGCAAAGTAGCAATCTCTATGAGTCCGAGAGCATACCAATGGTCTTATATGTGTTGCCAAACACTAAAGATGTAGGTACAGAATCGCTATTAGGACAC
This sequence comes from Lygodium microphyllum, assembly GCF_053477565.2. Classification (NCBI taxonomy): domain Eukaryota; kingdom Viridiplantae; phylum Streptophyta; class Polypodiopsida; order Schizaeales; family Lygodiaceae; genus Lygodium; species Lygodium microphyllum. Next base: position 87,550,532 of record NC_141142.1, on the reverse strand, counting down.
ACATTTAAAAAGCAAGCTCATGGCATTGTTGACTTTGAGTCCCAGCGTATTCACCTTGCCATAAGCAACGTATGCATAGTCACCACTTTCAGCAAGGGCTACGCAACTCCTTCAAAGTCCGCAAAGCCACCGGTAGAGAAACCCACCGTCAAGTCTAAGAAGGGGGGTCGTGATCCGTCACAACTCGCCAAACCTCAAGGCAAGCAAATCATTGAAGCCAAAGTTGAGTCCTATGAACCAAAGCTTCAATGGATACCTAAACATCAAGGCCCACCACCTAGGAGCAGACTCCCATGATCCCGCAAGGCTAAGAACCCACACTCAAAACCTAGAAGACAGAGACAAAACTACCGACATCGACGAACGACGGTCTCCAAGACCTTATTGCAAAGCTCAAGGCTATTACGAGGGTAACACATGGATATGGGTACCTAAAGCTCAGAGTATGACCCCACCTATGTAGCTCCAACCTCCTATAGGGTGTTGACCACCATTCGTAACTGGCCCCTAGAAGAGCATCTTCTAACCCACATGTATTCAGATCAAATTTTGACTGAGGAGGAGTTACACATTGCTAGTCGAGTAGACTTTGGTGACTTCCTCATGGATGTTCTCACCTACATCACTCAAATAGGCATCTGTCCTTTCGACATGGACCATTATGCTCATCTAGAATACAATCTGATTTTCTATGCTTGGCTCATGCGTAAATAAAGCACCAAGAACCTGCACTGAATGCTCTTGATCTCTCAACCTCTAATTCTAGGAAGGATTCTTCTCATTCCCAAGGGGGGAGGAGGTGAGGTGAAGTAAGGTGAAATCAAACATGTAAGGGGAATGAAACACGCAATGAAAAATTTAAAGTTTCAATCAACGTCCAAAATAGATGAAAATTAACTTGTGATTGAGGAAAAGTGTCATAAAATTTTGAAAATGAATAGAGCTACTCAAAGGAAAATTCTCTTTTTGTGCTTGAGCATGTTCTTATTTCCATAAAACCATGATCAACTCTTGCTTATCTTCTAGTAAGAAAGTGTCTTAAAGCACAACAGGATCGTGCCCATCGTCTTCCATTCACGGATGAATTATGGCATTTTCCTCGAAAATTGCACCTATAACCAACTCAAGTTCCAAAGTATCCACAATATTGAAGAGGTGGTGGCTAAGGAGGAGGCTACCAAAATGGTTGTGGAGCAATGCAACTTAGTCAAGTACCTCAAGAAATTTGGACAGGAGCCCCGACCACACCAAATGTGTGGATTTTTTGAGGACCTACAACCTTGACATGGAATGTGGGACTCTGACTGTGGGGGAGGGGTGAAAGGGCTAAGCAAGTGTAGATTCAGCTCAGTAAGGCCTTGGTGGAGAAGGCGATGGGTCTAGAATCCAAGATGGAAAGGAGACAAAAGCAAGACGTTTATGCCATACTAAACATGAAGAAGGAGCAATTCTTGACAAATGATGGTTGTTAACCTCAAATCAAAATGACAAAAAATTGAAGGAAAAAGCGAAAAAAGAGAAAAGGCATAGAGGCGGCCTCTAAAGCTAAACTGAGGCAAAAAGAGCAATTTTAAAGGAAAGGTGCCTCAAAAACTCTAAAAAATCTTGTAAAAGAGCGCCAGGCTCCCTCGTATGCCACTTGTAAAAGAATAGACGGGTATAGGCTTAGGGCATGAAGCAAGAAGAGGGAATTAGAAAAAGGGACCTTGCCAAAATGGCCAGTCATGTAAAAAGGGGTGGGTGCCCATGGGATTTTAGAGTTTGTATATAAAGTTCAAAAAATGAATGGAAGCCCATTCTTGGGTGTGTGGCTAACAAGAGTCCTCTCTTTTTCTCTTCTTCTCTTCAACTTGCTTGTGTGTGCTCTTGAGGGAGCGAGTGTGAGAGTGTGAGGGAGTGAGTGAGTGTGTGGGAGTGAGGGATCAAGAGGATGAAGCTCTTCACCATCTCCTCCTCTCTCTTTTTCTCTCTTCTCTTCTCTTCTCTTGTCTTGCACGCAGCTATGGTGGATGGAGCTTGGAGATGGAGGAGGCTTGAGGATACTTGAGCTAGCATCTAGGATTGTGGAGCTACCGGCTTGTGTGAAGGAGGAGGCAACTCATTTCGGCATTAAGGTAAGCTCACTACACCTCGAGATGATCGACGGTGCGTCGACTAGGTGAGAGATAGCCATGAGAGCTTGCTTGGAATGCTTGAAGCAATAAGTAGTCCGTGGGTCTTGGCAGTTCAGCGAGAGCTCCCACATTTTGGTTCCGTTGCCGGGATGAACGGATTCAAACTTGAGCACTCGTGCACCTCATATCAAGCATCGAAGTAAGGGATTCATCCCCGAACCAGAGCTTGAGGTAGGTAGGAAGTTTTGGGTTTTTTGATATTCGAAACAAGTAAGTATTTTTGGGTTATTTTGCTGGTTTGATGATTGGAAAAGATGGAGAAATCATTTCAGTTTTTTGCCTTCAATCTTTGTTGTATTTAGAGTAGGTTAGGATTAGGAAATTGGATAGGAAAAGCATAGGGTTTGCTACTATAAAACATGGCAAAATAGGGCACATCATGCAAAAATGGGAAAAAAGAATGCTTGGGATGTTAATCTCAGCATATGAGTGATTGGGGACATCAAAACCTTACCCGGAAGGGATTTAAGAGCCAAGAGGTTAAGGAAGAGCTCATTTCATACCTTGACATTGAGAGAGAGTGAGAGAGAGCGAGAGTGTGTTTCCAGCATTGATTTGATTCGACCTTGCCATTGGGGAGTTCTTCATGCGATTCAGGTACATGAGGACCTCCATGCTATGTATTTGTTGTGATCTGGAAGGCGGCAGGCTTGCTGGTTGTGCGGATCATTAGATTCAATGAAATCATCCCCGACGCAGTCGTCGTCGTGCACGACTCGGCTCGTTCGAGTGACGACTATTTTGGGCCGAGTCCCAGAATCGACCCTCGGCCCACAACTTGCAATTTGGCCCACTCGGCCCTTTCCCATTCGGCCCACTCAGCCCAACTACACTCGGACGCCTTTCACTCAGCTCATCCGAGTGAATCTCTCGGACCACTTGATACTCGACCCACTTGACTCGGCCGCTCAACCCTCGATCCACTTGAACTAGTTACTATTCGGCCACTCGGCCCTCGGCCCCACCCCACTTGGACTAGTTACTTTTTGGTCCTCGACCTGTCTGAGTGAATCTCCTCGGCCCACAATTCCATTCGGCCCTCGGCCTGTTCGAGTGAATCTTCTCGACCCACAATTCCATTTGGCCCTCGGCTCGTCCGAGTGACACACTCAGCCCCTGCAACTTAGATGAGTTGGGCCAAGTCAGGATTTTTCCAAATTCTATGGCTGTGTAAACCTTCATGAGTCCTTTCGACGCATGGAACTCGATTCTAGCACAGGGAATAGGCAAATTTGTAGGACACTATCACTAGCAGCTCGAGTAGGCTATTGCTAGACCTAGAGTCCTAGCGACATCAAGCTGAGCCAACGACCATGAACAAACCTAAAACGGGCAAGACAATGCACTGCCAAACCCTAAAAATTGACAAGATGGCCAGACATGGGTCAACATTCCTATTAGGCCTAAAACGAAGCGAGAGAGTGGGTAAGCTTCTTAGATAATTGTTTTCCGCACTCACCTTGAATTTCCAAACTTGAAGTACACTTAAGGACAGCTGAGAGCTTGATTGAGCACAAGTGCACGGGAAAGAACATACACATACTGAGTGGAGATATTAATAGAGATAAATTGAGGATTGGATGCAATAAGTCAAAGAATTGACTCAAACAAACACCTCAAGGAACCCACCAATAGGAGAAGATCCCAAGACATAGACTGATAATAACCAAAGCACAGAGTAGGACCAAGCAAGCGGCACTAGAGAAGTGGATCTGACCAACTTGTGTTGAGATGGCAAGCTCAACACATGTGGACATGGATGATGGACCGCCTGGTTAGATGGGTCCACACGTCTACACTTAGCACGTCGGTGGTCATTATGCATCTCACATGGCCACTGACTCACTACTTATTATATTCAGGTCGTTACACCTATTTATAGCTGGCATAGTTATAGCGCCAGTCGACTAGTGTAGTCGGTTATGCATTGTTTGACTTAGTAGGTCACTTTCCTTTTATGTTGTATCTTATCTATACTTTGTGTACATTGTAAAGTGTGTGGAAGAAGAAGAAGAAATCAGCAAGAAAACGTTTTGGCCTCCATCTCTCTTCTTGTCTCTTGAGTGAGCTTCTCCTTGTGCATTCTGTGTGTGTTCGGCGCAACATCTTGAGCAACTCCCTCCACCACGCGATTCTTGACATGGTATCAGAGCCGTGCCATTGAGAGAGGCTGATTTCGAAGGTTGAAGCAAAGGAGAAGAAGCAAGGTTCGAGCAAGCAAGCCACGGGTAAGAAGCTCTCCCATCCTTCAACTCTTTCTCTTGGATAGTGCTTGTGGAGGCACCGGAAGCAGGGCAGAGCAAAAATCTCAAATTGCAGTGAGATTTGGTGTGCGCGAAGAGCGCTGTGTATTCTGCAGATAGGCCCTTTAGGGCTTTCCCGCAGTTATTTTGGGCATCTGAGGCCGTTTCGGGGCCCGTTTTAGAGCCACAAGGTTGCAGACAGCAGTTTTAGGGTACGCTGTGACTTGGACTGTATTGACCGAAAGTGAGTGCACAGGTTACAGATTTCAGATCTGTAAGTTCAAAGGTGTTTACCAGTGAGTAAACACAAGATTGATCTGCAAACAGGTTACAGATTGCATGTATTGTTGAGCAGACAGTGAAAAAGGCTGTCTGGTGTATTGCTGTGCACTACAGGTCCAGGGTTGCAGAAGATTTGCTTACTGTTGGTATTAATTTTGTGATAATGGCAGAGAATAGTGGAAGCCCCATCATTGAGAAGCTCGACAAGAACAACTACCCTTCATGGAAGTTCCGTGTCACGAACTTCCTTATTGGAAAAGGCCTCTACGAGTTCGTTTCAAGTGAAGAAAAGGAGCCGGAGATGAGTGATCCTCCAACTGCAGAAGAGACAAAGGCACAGAAAGAATGGAATGCAAAGGATAAAAAGGTCATGTATTGGTTATCTGCAGTAATTGACAATAATATGCTGGGACACATTAGAAATGCAGAGAATTCATATGCAGCTTGGACCATACTTGAAAGTATGTTTTCTGTAAATACAAAGGCACGAAAGATTCAACTCAAGCAAGAGTTGAATACATTAAAGAAAGGGAAGATGTCTATCAATGAGTATGCACTGAAGGTAAGACGTATTGCAGATGCATTGGCAGCGATTGATGCAATGCCCGATGATGATGATTTGGTGTCGTCTACCTTGGGTGGACTTAACAATGAAAAGGCTTGGAAGTCTTTTGTAACTTCCGTATATGTCAGAAAGCCATTTCCAGATTTCGATGAGTTGGTCTCTCTAATGATCACTGAAGAAATCAACATGCAGAGTGAGACATCTGAAAGAAGTGGTGAACAGGTCCAGGCTTTCTACTCCAGTTCAGGAAGGGGACGTGGTAGGTTCTCTTCAAGAGGTCGTGGTACAGGACGTGGTAGTGATAACCAGCAAAATAGATTGAATCAGCAATTTGGCGATATGCAGGTTTCAAGAGGTCGTGGTAATTTTAGAGGCAGGGGGAGCTTTAGAGGAAGAGGTGGATGGCAGAACAGAGGTTCTAACAACTCTGGTATTGTGTGCCACTACTGTGGCAAAACAGGTCATATTGCAGCCCAATGTTATGCCAAGAAAGATGATATTCGGAGTGGTAAGTTGCAGCAAGGAAACTATGCATCGTCTTCACGACAGAATGAAGACAAAAATGAACGTTTGTTTGTTATGCAGCATATGCTGAATGCTGTTACAGAAAAGGGAACACATGAAGATGTTTGGTATGTTGATTCAGGTGCATCCAATCATATGACCAGCCATGCAGAATGGTTTGGAGAGATGCAGGATTTGCAGAATGCAGGTTATGTGCAGACGGGTGATGACTCATGCCACCCAATTTCACACATTGGAAAAGTTCCCTTGTCCTTGCATGATAGTAATACAAAGAGTCTTTCAGATGTATTACATGTGCCATCTATTACAAAGAACTTGGTGTCAGTCGGTCAAATGGTAGAGCAAGGGCTGCAAGTCAGATTTAATGCAAAGGGCTGCTTTGTAGAAGATTTCAATGACAAGTGCAGGTTGGTAGCAAAGGGAAGTAGAGTTGGACGTATGTTCACTCTAGATGCTGGAATTCCTACTATGAATGCTGCTATGTATGCCAAAGGAAAAGGTGTTGTGGCAGACATTGAAATTTGGCACAAACGCATTGGACATGCAAATGTACAAAGGCTGAAACTAATGCAGTCCAAAGGGTTGGTTACAGGTTTGCCTACATTTAAAGTTGCAGAATTTCAGAAGGTATGTGAAGCATGTCAGTTTGGTAAGCAGGCAAGACAACCCTTTTCACATGACAGAGATGTAAGCAGAAATATCCTGGATGTTGTGCATACAGACATTTGGGGGCCTACACAAAATGTATCTCTTGGAGGTAGTTCATACTTCGTCACGTTCATTGATGATTGTTCTAGAAAGCTGTGGGTATATTTTATGAAGGAAAAGAGTGAAGCTTTTGAGCACTTTAGAACTTTCAAGGCTGCAGTTGAAAGAGAAACATGCTTGAAAGTAAAGTGCTTGAGGTCAGATGGAGGGGGAGAGTACCTCTCCAATGAGTTCAGTGATTTTCTGAGGTCTCATGGGATAAAGAGACAGTTCACATGCAAGTATACCCCACAGCAAAATGGGGTTGCAGAAAGGAAAAACAGGCATATTGCAGAAGTTGCACGCGCCTTGATGGCTGAAAAGAATATGCCTAAGCATTTTTGGTCTGAGGCTGTTCATACTGCTGTTTATATTATGAACAGAACTCCCACAGCTGCAGTTCATGGCATGACCCCCGAAGAATGTTTTACAGGTAAGAAACCTGATGTTTCACACTTGAAAGTATTTGGCTACATTGCGTATGTTCATGTGCCAGATGAGTTGCGGAAGAAACTGGATCCAAAGGCTGAAAAGTGTGTCTTTATTGGATATTCTTTAGAGCAGAAAGGGTATCACTATTACAACCCTGTCACATGTAAGTTCAGAGTGAGCAGGGATGTCATCTTTGATGAAATGAGCAGCTGGTATGCATCTAGTGGTGATGCATTGGATGTTGATGATGATCATGACACTCATGTGCAGGCTGAAAAGGAAGAATCACAGACTCTTAGTGGACCAGAGACATCATCTAGTAGTCCTTGGTCTGGGAGACTAAGGAGTACCTCTACATCTTCAAGTGCATCTAGTAGCACTACAGGTAAAGACAAATGAAAGAATAAAGTGTCAGAAGGCATTGATGCAGTTCTTGATGGAGACTCCAGTGGCTCAGAGAGCTTGGATGATGAGCTTGGCATTCCTTCAGTGAGGACTCCAAGTGTGCAGAGAGCACGCGTTAATGCAAAGACTCCATTGAGTGATCCAGTGGTACGCAGGTCTAGCAGGGTGAGATACCCTGTTAAAAGATTTGGTTTTGAAGGTTATGCAGCTCACCATTATGCTTATATGGTGAAACTAGTTGAGGATGTTGAGCCCACATGTTTTGAGGAGGCTGTTGGTCATGCTCATTGGGATGCAGCAATGAATGAGGAGATGGCTGCATTAGAGGCCAATAAGACTTGGGATCTAGTATCATTGCCGAAGGGAAAGAAAGCTATTGGATGTAAGTGGGTTTATAAGATTAAGCACAATGCAGATGGTTCTATTAGCAGGTACAAAGCTAGGCTGGTTGCAAAAGGCTATGCCCAGACATATGGCATAGATTATGATGAAACCTTCAGTCCAGTTGCTAGGATGGCAACTGTCAGATGTGTGATTGCTTTGGCAGCAGCCAAAGGTTGGAGGTTGCAGCAAATGGATGTAAAGAATGCCTTCTTGCATGGTGATTTGCAGGAAGAAGTGTATATGGATCAGCCAGCAGGTTATGAAGATTTAGAGCATCCCACGTATGTGTGCAGGTTGAAGAAGGCACTCTATGGGCTCAAGCAAGCACCTAGAGCATGGTCTGACAAGATCAGAGAGTATCTTGTTAATATTGGCTTTTATGTTTCTGATGCTGATCACTCACTTTATGTGAGAAAGGGAGATGCAGGTTTGGTCATCATAGCCATCTATGTGGATGACTTGATTATTACAGGTGATAGTGATAGTGGGATTGCTGAAGTCAAGGGTTGTTTAAAGATGAAGTCTGAGATGAAGGATTTAGGTGAACTAAGGTACTTCCTTGGCATTGAGGTGATCAGATGTGATGATGGTATATGGCTGTCCCAAAGACAGTATGGCTTGGATATGTTGTCCAAGTATGGTATGGCTGCATGCAAACCACTTTCAGTCCCGTTGGAGCAGAATGTAAAGCTGAGTGCTGATGTTGGGGATGAGATAGAAGACCCTACTATGTTCAGGAGGATAGTGGGGAGTTTGATCTACATGACCATTACAAGGCCAGACTTGAGCTACGCTGTTGGTCATGTGAGTCAGTTTATGCAAGTACCTAGAAAGCCACATTTGGATGCAGTCAGACGCATATTGAGATATGTAAAGTCCACATTAGATTATGGACTTTTCTATGAGGCAAGTACAGATGTACAGGTGTTTGGATACACAGATGCAGATTGGGCTGGTAGTATGTCCGATAGAAGATCTACCAGCGGATACATGTTCTCTCTTGGTAGTGCAGCAATTGCATGGAGCAGCAAAAAGCAATCTACAGTTGCTTTGTCGAGTACAGAGGCTGAGTATAGAGGTGCTGCTATTACAGCATGTGAGGTAGTATGGCTGCAAAAGCTATTGGCTGATTTGGATGTCCAGGTGGAAGGTCCAGTTGTCATTTATTGTGACAACATGAGCAGTATACAGTTGGCTAAGAACCCTGTGTTCCATGCCAGGACAAAACATATTGAGGTACACTACCACTTTGTGAGAGAGAAGGTACTAGGAGGTGAGATTGACTTGGTGTATGTCAGCACACAGGATCAGATAGCTGATATCTTCACGAAGGCATTGGGTACAGAGAAGCTTCAAAAGTTTCGAAGCTTACTTGGAGTTGCAGAGATGCAGTTGAGCTTGAGGGGGAGTGTTGAGATGGCAAGCTCAACACATGTGGACATGGATGATGGACCGCCTAGTTAGATGGGTCCACACGTCTACACTTAGCACGTCGGTGATCATTATGCATCTCACATGGCCACTGACTCACTACTTATTATATTCAGGTCGTTACACCTATTTATAGCTGGCATAGTTATAGCGCCAGTCGACTAGTGTAGTCGGTTATGCAGTGTTTGACTTAGTAGGTCACTTTCCTTTTATGTTGTATCTTATCTATACTTTGTGTACATTGTAAAGTGTGTGGAAGAAGAAGAAGAAATCAGCAAGAAAACGTTTTGGCCTCCATCTCTCTTCTTGTCTCTTGAGTGAGCTTCTCCTTGTGCATTCTGTGTGTGTTCGGCGCAACATCTTGAGCAACTCCCTCCACCACGCGATTCTTGACAACTTGCTCAACCTGATCGACAGTTTGGTGGAGCACGAGAACGCGATCATGTCAAAGGAAAGATCAGATTGCAGGCCGAACGAGGAACTCGACTTAGGAGTTTTTCCAGAGGCAACTCAACAGCTGGTGAGCAGCTACAATGCATGCACTCGGTATGAACACTGCGGCAGAGCAGCAGAGGCCATCATAACAGACTTGGAAGAGGAACGGAAGCTAGCCCACAAGGCACTGCAAGGCATAGTGAAATACAACCAAGACCAGCGTGCTAGGAGCTTAAGGCAGAATGGAAAATTGCAGGAGGTACAACGGGTGCTGAACATGGCAAGTTTCGATCATGAGAGAGCCTTGGAAGGAGACTTGACATTGAGTGAGCTTCTCATGAAGCGACTGCTCGATAACACATTAGCGGAGCATAGTGCTGCAGCACTAGCGACATCACTACTAGTAGGATTAGGAGCAAACCAAGGATCTAAGGGCCAGTCTAAAATCCCAATTGTTGCAAAGCAACTTGACAAGTTCCAACCCCATGACGATCCGTACAGCTTTGTAGAGCAATTCAAGCAAGTCTGCGAGGCCAATGGCCTCATTGACTTGACTCAAAGCTCTCAAGCATTTTGCTTAGGCGACAAGGGTAGGAATTGGTACACGAGTTTAGATGCCAAAGAACGAGCAGACTTTAACGTCCTCAAAAATCTCTTCATCAAGAGATCCTCCGAGCCCGGATACTCTAACAATCTGCTAGTAAGACTGATGAATGTTAAGCAGAAAGAGAAAGAGGACATCCGCGACTATGTCACCCACGTGAGGAGCCTCTTCAAGAGAATCCCCATGGGCAAACAACCTACAGAAAAGAGCGGTGTCCACCATATTTGTCAGTGGATAAGGAGTGAGGAGCTGTATAAGGCCTTGGCAGGCAACTCGAGCTTGCAGCGAGACTTGATAGCTAGGGTGTTTGAAAAGGCCATTTGAGTAGACGACCAGCTGAAAGAGCGGAGCTCTAGGAGCTCAAATTCAGAAGAGACCAACTCGCGGATTTTAGAGAGAACGACAGCCTCTAGTGAATGATTAGGTCCAACAGCCTAGGACAAAGGGAAAGCCACTGAGACAAACCAAGACTTGGCTGAGGTAAACATGGAGATAGCCAAACTACAGGATATGTTGAGGTGACCAACACGCCCACATGTCCAATGCGTGTACTGTGGTGGAAACCACTTGCTGGCCAAGTGTCAAGACCCTAGGTCATTGCGGTAGATTCGGTCATGATGTTGCACATTGCAGATTACCGATTAGACTCCCGTACTCACAACCCTACGGCTAGCCATATCTAGCGAGCAGACCCCAACAATTCTTCAGAAGGGGGGCCCCATCAGCCCTTCCTACACCTAACGACATTAAACCAGCTATTTCTAGAATGGACATAAATCCTACAGGCATACCTAGACTGCCTAGTCCCTACGTGACTCATCCACCAAGTGACGCTCCAGTCCACTACATGGAGGAGCCAAATGAGGATGAGACTTACATATATCCATATGTCTCACACGACGACGAGGGCAACGCAGTCCTTATGGACTATCAACCAGTACCGGTGATGGTGTTAGGAAGAGGCCAAGGTAGAGGCCTAGGAGGGCAGATGCAAGATCCAATCATATGTTAGACTTGTGGTCATCCAAGGCACGTCTCATCACGTTGTCCTGAAAGGGAGCAACCAAATAGAGACAAGGCAGACCTAAGGTGACCTGAGTGCGGAATCACTCATCTCTTCATTGATTGTTCCAAGTGAAAACCATCCTTAAGTTTAGCCGATGTACCATATGTCCCATTGGGGCTGTTCGACATCGAGAACCTCGATGGGGAGGCCACACCTATCCCATTGCGTGTCATGACCCAAGCACAGACGAAGCAGGTTGGCATATCATTGCCAGGTCCTAGCAACCTCGATGCAGCCTCAACCGAGAAGAAGAGCCGTAGATGGAGAAAGAAGAAACCTGAAGCTAAGATCACGCTAAAAACCAAGAGAGCCACTACTTTGCCTGCTGGAAAGATCACTGACATGGAGGCAGAAACCTTAGCTCCTAAGATGGCAGAAAAGGGAAGTGCTAAGGTAGAGGAGTACCCCATCCAAAGTGCCAACTAGAGGCTATCGAGAAAGTGAAGGAATAGGTAAAAGAGGCCCAGGAGCACCTAAAAGATACTGAGCCCATCCTAGAGGACGAGATCGAAGATCTCTCCGGCATAAGCATGCCAGTCTCACCCCCTCAAGAGATGCAACTACACCCCAAGCGGTACCGCTTAGGCAAAGCCTTGATGCTACAGGCCATCAAATTAGTCACAACCATTGGCTAGGACAATCCATAATGGGGGAAGGACGAGCAGCCAACGACCTCCTTACCACACTAGTGACCACCCCTGTGACGCTGAGCCTGGGAGACCTGCTTAGGTAGCATTCCACCCTATGGCAAGACCTAAAGTAGCGGGTTGAAGGATCATGAGAGCAAGCTACTGCAGACTTGCATGACCATGATGTAGAGACACAAATACCGAGCCTGACGCTGCACCCTGTGCCTAAGTCCTTGCACGTTAATGCTTTCTGAGAAGGCAACGAGAGGCATGCGGTCTTACCTATCTTAGCCTTAGGCGACACAACTAGAAAGGGGATTGTAGACATAGGAGCGAGGGTTAGTGTACTGAGCCACACAGTGCTTTAGACGTGGGAAAACCCTCCTGTCGAGACTGCCACGTTCAATGTCACACTAGCAAATGGTATGAGAGTGAAACCATCTGGGGTACTTAAAAATTGGCTGGTGAAAATCGTAGGCATCCAGTTCTTAGTGCAATTTATAGTCATGAAGGGAGTGGACTACAATATCCTATTAGGTCAACCTTGGATGCGCAATGCCAGAGTCATCGAAGATTGGGGTAATGTCTTAATCTTCCTTGGCAATAGAACGAAAGTCATGAGGGTAGAGATGGACACGTGGAAGACCTCACGAGTCGACTTGGATGCCATCTCCGTGATGCTTAAAGGTAACGCTCAGGTCAGGAAGTCCTATGGGCCCTTGACCAAGTATATCCCATGCTTGGAGGATGAGCGAGACTGGATGCATGTCCTTGCTATGATCGACTTGCCATTCTCAGATCATGAGGCATACGAGCAAGCCATCAAGACAGTTGGCAGGTCAAAAGACACACCCTCCATACCAATCTGCATGATGGCAGGAACCCTTTGTGGGTGACCTAAGCTTGTCACATTCCAAGTGCCAAATAACAAGAAGGAACTCCAAGAGATTCTGGAGTATTTGGCTGGCAAGGTAGCTGGAAATCTAGTAGAAAACTTTAAGCCACTCCAAGATTTGTTAGATGAACCAAGGTGGCAATGGACTAGGGTGCATGACTTGAACCTCATGTACAATTGGGCCCTAGTCTCTGATAAGAGACAAGAGATATACCAAAACCTAGGAGACGATGAGTAGTCGGACGAAGATGACTCCAATGACGAGTACAAAGACTGTCATTCTTTCCGTGACGAAAGTAAGGGTGAGATAGACACGGTGAAATATGACACTGAGGGACGAGAAATAGAATAGATACTAGTGGACTCCAAGCCTCAGAAAAAGGGTGTCTTTAAGATGGAAGGAGGGGTCATGCACATGGATTGTGACCGCGCGTGGTTGGAACACATAAGAGCCATAGATTTCAAACAAGCAGGCCTAACCCAACCAGGTACAACACCAGTGCTTAGAACAGAGTCACCCTCTGAGTTGCGACCGCCAGGAGAAACCACCTATTCTAGCGAAAACGGTGAGTTTGATTTCGAGTCGGAAGTGAGTTCAGATAGCGACCTAGAAATACCTAGACCAGATGCACCAAGGGGGACCTACCCATCCACTTGAGGCGCAGACGGTTGAGGGAGGAAAGGGAAAAATAGCCTTGACACGCAAACGGAAGAGCAAAGGAAGCCGCAGGATCTCTTGAAGAGATTTATGAAGTTCAAGAAGGGTGACAGGGTAGTAATCCTGTTGGGTGCCAAACGCCAAGGGCAAACGAGTGAACCCATCGAGGGACCAGCCAAGGTCAAGGAGGTGAACCTAGCACAGGAGGGGGAGACACCCCGACTGGTCTTAATTGTCGATGACTTAACTGAGGAAGAGGAGATGAGTCTTGTTGCTCTTTTGCGAGAGTATATGGACGTGTTCGCTTGGTCCTTAGAAGAGCTTAAGGGGGTAGATCTGAGTGTAGTGACTCATAACATACCCATGACGCCAGACGCAATGCCGGTCAAGCAATGACCGTACCCGATGAATCCAAAACATGCTCATGTAGTCAGAGAGGAGATTGACAAGCTCATGAGAGCAGGATTCATTTACGAAATTGAGCACACAGACTGGGTGTCGCCCATAGTCATAGTGATGAAGAAAAACAGAAAGATTAGAGTGTGCGTCAATTACAAGAAGGTGAACGCTGCCACCAAGAGAGACAACTACCCATTTCCATACACCGAACACATGCTCGAAAGAGTGGCAGGCAAAGAGGCCTACAGCTTTCTGGATGACTTCTCTGGATACAATCAAGTACAAGTGCATCCTGCCGATAGGGATAAGACTGCCTTTGCCACTGAATGGGGTGTCTTTGCTTACATAGTCATGCCCTTTGGGTTGACTAATGCTCCAGCCACCTTCCAACGCCTCATGTGCACCATATTTAAAGACATGCTTTGCAAGGAATTAGAGGTCTTCATGGATGACTTGTGTGTTCACTCGACCTAGAGAGAACACTTAGACAAACTCCGACCAGTCTTTGAGCAGTGTCACCTATATCATCTCTCCCTGAACCCCTTAAAGTGCCAGTTTTGGGTGAAACATGGATGCATCCTAGGGCACGTGGTGTCAAAGAATGGCATTACCAACCCTAACTTCTCGAAAGTCAAGGTTATTGTTGATCTTCAGTCCCCAATCAACTACAAGGGAGTTCATTGCTTCTTAGGCCATACGGGATACTATCGACAGCTTGTGCTAAACTATGCATTGATTGCTAGACCTTTGTACAAGCTATTGATCGTCTTTGAATGGATTGAAGCATGTCAACGAGCGTACGAGGAATTGAAAAATTCTCTAACTATTGCACCGATCCTATGAGCCCCAGATTGGACCATTACCTTCCATGTGCATATTGATGCTTCGAAATTCGCCGTGGGGGCAGTGTTGTGCCAACTTGGCGAACACAACCTCGACTATCCAGTGAGCTTTACTAGCACACAACTCATTGAGACTGAAATGAACTACTCGTTGACTAAGAGAGAGGGTTTAGCCATGGTATTTGCTATAAAGAAGTTTTGGCATTATCTTTTGGCTACGCCTTTTACTTTCTTTGTGGACCATCAAGCCTTGTTGTATCTAGTGAACAAACCCTGTGCTACAGGACGCATAGCTCGATGGCTTCTTCTGATTTTAGAATTCGACTTCTTTGTGGTTGTACAGAAGGGAAAACAACATTACATGGTTGACCATATGTCACGCATCCCCACCACGGGAGAGGCCGCTCAACAAGGCATTGCCGATGCCCATTTGTTTAACCTTTCCAGCGAGAGAGATTTATTCAAGGCTGATCTAACGCCATACTGGGCAGATGACATCGTCCATGTGCTGGAGCACAAATTGCCTAAATGACCGATAGAAAAGGCTTGACTTAGATGGCTTATCCTCAAAATCCAACCCTATCAATTGATAGTAGGCCAACTATATAGGCTAGGGCAAGATGGGATGTTGCGTAGATGCGTATAAGAGCATGAGATACACGAAGTGCTCACAGAGGCACACAACAGAATTGTTGGAGGACACTCTAATGGAGACATGACAGCCCGCAAG
Source organism: Lygodium microphyllum (assembly GCF_053477565.2). NCBI lineage: Eukaryota > Viridiplantae > Streptophyta > Polypodiopsida > Schizaeales > Lygodiaceae > Lygodium > Lygodium microphyllum. The sequence goes on along the minus strand of NC_141142.1, from coordinate 87,535,086 downwards.
GTGTTGCAGTCTCAACTGTGGTGGCCCACACTTTTTTGCGACGCAACACGATTCATCAAGTATTGTGACGAGTGTCAGTGGACAAAGGTCCCAATTCACAAGGATCAAATGGAGTTAACCCCAAACATTGCACGACAACCCTTCGAAAAATGGGGGATCAACTTCATAGGACCCATTAGTCCTGTGGCACAGTATTCGCAAGCCAAATATATCATTGTGGCCATGGACTACCTAACGAAATGGGAAAAAGTAAGAGTGACACGAAAGAATGATGCTAGAATGACTACCAAGTTCTTATGGGAGTAGGTGATCTCACGATTCGGCTGCCCCATCAAACTAGTTAGTGACCAAGGCACGCACTTCATCAATGAAGTGATAGTGCATCGTCTATCCACCTTTCTAATCATCCATCGAAAATCCTCTCCATACTACCCTCAGGTAAATGGATAGACAAAATCCATAAATAAGATCCTTGTAAATGTCATGACCAAAGTAGTCTCTGCTTTGTGTAGCGATTGGGATAACAAGCTGATGGCAGCCTTGTGGGCTTACCATACAACTTATAAAATGGCTGTCGGCCAGACTCCCTTTAGGTTAACCTATGGGACTGAGGCAATTCTACCAGTAGAGTTCTTCGTTCCTAGCCTGAGAATAGCACTTGAAGAATGATGGGAAGGGAAGGAGGCATGGATGCAACGCCCGGTTGAACTTAAACACCTCTTAGAAATACGCCTTCTAGCCACTCATGCGCTCATATACGAGAAGGCACGACATAAGAGCTGGTTTGACAAGCAAGGTGACTTTGAATAAGGCGACTTAGTGCTCCTATACTCAGTTAAAGGACACAAACAGAAAATGAAGTTTAGAGGTCCTGGGCCTTTCAAAATTTGTGCAATCAACCGAATTGGCAATGTTGAGCTTGAGACTCTAGACGACGAGGGCATAGGCTTCTTCAATGGCAGTCGCATAAAAAAGTACCATCCTCCCACGCATCTGCTACATGAGCCACCAATGTTAGAACCCCATGTTAGAATACAAGTCGCCACAATCACGGAAATTGATGATGAGGATGAGGAAGCCATAGAACTTGCATACCTCCACATCACGGTCACTGCCAAGCAAACATGCACTTTTAATGCCTTGATCAACGAGGGAGCAGACTTCAATGTCTTAACTCATGATAATTGGACCCAACTTGGTAAACCACCACTATAGCCCACTAATGCCCAATTAAACCCATATGGGGGCCGCTCATACACACTTCTCGAAAAGTGTAGGGCCACTGTTCCTATCGAGTCTGAGACTGTTACAAAAATCCAAGAATGCTTCTCATGAAGCAAGCACAACTCATCAGCGCATGGCTGTAAAGCATCAGAGTCATGCATAGCATCAGCATGGCGCATACAAGATAGCGGAGAGTAGTCAGTGAAGTGGAAGACTAACATATAGCTGGTTGTCCAGCCTAAAAAACTACAAGAAAATGGCTCTCATGAGCGTGCAAGGGGTCTAGCAACTGACCACCAACATCCTAACCGTGACTGCTATGCATAGCTACGTCATCTGGGCCAATAAGTGCCTCATTTTCAGCATAAATAGCTTGTTGTAATGGCACTGTAGCTGATGTAAAATCAACCATAAAGTGTACTGAATGCTCATTAAGAGGCATGAGAGGTGTCTGCATCTCATAGAAGACAGCATGACGGTAGCGTATGACCTGTTGGGCATCCGAATCCCATAATTTGTAGGCCTTAAAGTCACCATCTCCATAACCAAGGAGGATACATTTACGTGACATAGGCTCATGTGGCATACGTACAGATGCCTGGCAGCCAAACATCCTCAAGTAATCATAAGAGGGCTGCATGCCACTCCATGCCTCGTATGGCGTCTTGTTAACCAAATAGACTGCCGTCATAAGGGCCTTAGCCCAAAAGCCATAAGACAACCCAGTTGTGGTAAGCATAGAAGCAATCTTTACCTTAAGGTCAGGCACATGCTATAAGCAATCCCATAATACCGTGGGCACAAGAAATCAATGCCATACTAATGACAAGAGGTCCGAAATCTGGGAGAGAGAGCATGACTCTCATAATCCATTTGCAAGCCCCTAGGATTGCTACCAGCAGAATCCATAAACTTGTCAAGCATAACTGCAGCATCCTCAATCTGCACCAAGGGAAAAGCCCAAACACGATGTGTAGCATGATCAAAAAAGGTCACAAAGTACGATGCTCCACCAACAAGTGACTGGGAAGGCATAGGTCCATATACTGCACAATGGACAAGATCTAGAGGAGTATGCCTCATACGATCACCATAAGCCAAGAGGGCTCTACGAGGACCAAGAGTACAATCAGGGCAAAGCATCAAGATCTATAAGTGACATAGGAGGCAGCAATGAGTCTAAACGAGACAAGATATTCATCTCTCTGTGGTGCACATGGCCTAAGCGATATTCATCTCTCTGTGGTGCACATGGCCTAAGCGATAATGCCATAACAATGCATGTGGTATCCGGATAACTACAACCATAGAATCTCCCACATGAGAGACATGCATTGGGTAATGAGAACCAACTCTAGAACCTCTGGCCAAAACCAAGCAACCATGACAGATCTTCCATGACCTATCCTGAAGAGAAACATAGTAACCTGCATCATGCAACTGACGGACAGAAATCAAGCTCTTACTAAGCATGGGAACATGTAAAACATCCTGACGAAGGAAATTCGGTATGGCAGCCTCTATACTATGCCAAACTCCCTTTTGCCACAAAGTGAATGAGATAAGGGCACCACCTAGTCATGGAAGAGCGGACTAGGACACTATGCAAGAGGGAGAGGAGATTGTAAGGGAGAAGAGATGAAAAATAAGAGAGGAAGAGAGAGAGTGAGTGAGTGAGAATGAGAGAACTACGAAAAAATAGATGAATCAATAAACTTAAGAGATGGAGAACCCTCGGAACATAACCAATATACACAATATCGACACCAATATCCTGGGCTTATTACATTGTAGAGCATACATAAGCTATAGTAAGAGAAGGAATTCCATAAGCTCATGAAGGAGAATGGGGAAGGATCAATAGGGCTGAAGGAGGCCTCTTTGCTCTCTCTCTTCTTCTTACAAATTACAAAGGAGAAGGGCTCTTTATATAGGCCTTGAGGGAGAGGAGATTAAGATGTAATAGGAATTAACACCATCAAAGCTGCATTAAGGCGGTTCCACCAATATGGAAGCTCCATCTAGATGTTTTGTTGACCAATTTGTACTTAATCAAGCTCCATCATAGGTGAGTTGTCTCCATTCTCCCCCCCATAGCTTGAGTCCAAGAGCTCTCCTATAAAAAAATATAGAGAATCTTCATAAAATAAGATCATATCTAGCAATAATAGAGAGAGAGTAATGAGAGTTCATACATTACTACTACAACTAAGGATGATTTGAGGGTGATTTAGGAGGGGAATTCTAATGGTTTATTAGCTTGAGAGAGAGGATAGGAGAGGGGAAAGGGTTGGGAGTCTAATGAATGATGTTTTATGGAAGTGTTAAGTGTGGGGAAGAAAGTATGGATGTGTATTAAATTGGGAGGTGGTCTCCACTGCAGTTGGAAAAAGTTGGCATCCACCATTTTGGCCATATCTCCCGACTCGTAGCTCCAAAAAATTATAAAAAAATACCAGCCAAAACTTCAGCTCACGCGCTACAACTTTCATGTTGAAAAGTTTTTTTGGATCGGAGTGGAAGTATTTTTAAAAAATCTTACAAAATCATGTGCCTGATTTTTCTTCCACTAATGCTTCCAAGAAGGGTCCCATTTGGTTGAATTGTCATAAGGCTCCAAAGTCATGACATTATGAGCCTCACATGCCCTTTGGATGGCTCCAAATCCATTTCATATCTTTCCTTTTCACATTATATATTTTCCCTTCACCTTTCTCCATTGATCTTTACTCTTCACCCCCCTTGGTAAACCGGTCCATGAAATATTTTCATCCAGTGATTTCTTGGATTTCCCAAGAGGTTGTTCCCACCCTCTTCTTTATTTCAAAGCTCCAAATGTACAAAAAATCAACAAAATGTTAGACAAATATTTTTTTGTGATTTTCTTGGATCAATCCCTAAGCATAAGAGAAGTCCCATTAGGCAAAGCTAGGTGTATGTCCCCTATATTAAGAACAACATAAGTCTGCTCAAGGCCCAAAGAAATACATCCATCAAACTCCCTATAAGTAGAGAACCATGCTCTATGTGGAGTAACATGACAAGATGCCATAGAATCCAATAGCCAATCGGAGGTGTAGGCCATATCATTGAGCAAGAAAGTTGTAGGGAAACTAGATGACAGGAGTACATGCTCAACTGCATCCTCATGGGTAACAACATGTACCTCACCAATAGTAACAGTGATAACACCTGATGCATCTCCTGTATCTCTGACTCTCTGCTCATGTTGAGCATGTCTCTGTCTCTGCTGCTCTCTAATCCATCTAAAACATTTTCTTTTAACATGCCCAAGCTTTCCACAATGGAAGCATATAACATCTATAACTGAAGAACCTATAGAAGATGATAAGGAAACTAAGTCATCATGAATAGGGCTATCCATAACATCCACGGAGCTCAAGGAGTCAAGGGTTGTCCCAACATAGGAAACCTGTTCATCAAGACAACTGTCAGTAGAAGCACAAGTGGTAGAAGCATGCTGCTGCAAGTACTCTTCCATCCTCACTGGAGAGGGAAGCACAGAAGCATTAACTAGGAATGCAGAAGCTTCCACATGAGAAAGACTCGTAGCTAAGTGCACGACATAACCAACCACAATAGTGTAAAGGCCAAGACATATGTCAAAAGAGCATATGGTGTTTAGCCATGAAATTAGTCTATAACCATAATGGCAAACACGACTCTGCAGTACAGCAAACCACATAGTAGCATCCAAGTCAATGCAAGACCGGTAAGTGGCATAAGATCCTACAATGGTCAAGATCCAGGAGAAGCCCAAGTATCTATACAACAACATCCAAATAAGTGGCTCTATAAAGTACATGATAGTAGACAAAGTGCATTGCGGGGTAAGCATCAAGAGCAACTGCTCTCTGACCTTTATAGGCAAAAGCAACCCAACTAGCATAGAAGCTAGGCGACACAGAAGCAACAAAGCCATATCTGCTAAACCCAAGCACTATCAGGAAGTCCACAGATTAAGGAGTAACCCGCAAAGAACCAAGCATCAATGAGCAATGAAAGCTCAATAACCAACTGCCAAGACAATGGAGCAAGCATTGCTCAAACATGTATTTGCATCCAAGTAAATCCAAGATCCATAATCGGGGCATTAAGGGCCAAATAGCATCCAAGCTGCATAAGTGATAAGCCAACCAAATGCAAATTTCTCCACAAAATTCTCAAATGCAAGTCGATTCAAGCCCAAACATCTGCTATACTGCAAGTGAACCCAAAAGCATCCACATCAAACATTAGTCCCATAATGGGTAGCATGGGGCATAAACATTATCAAGTGAAATGCCAGTTGCAAAGAAAATGACAGTGAACCAAGAATTGAGCTCTACTCTTTTCTCAAGAAGCATCCGGGAGCATAAACATCAAAGTGGCATCATCCAAATACATCAACATATCATCTCGAGTAGTCGGGAGCACTCGTAGACCATAGGCATAACCAAACTGGAGGTAAAATAACATGTCAACCAAGGTAGCATAAATCCCAACTAAGAACAAAGTGTCCACATCCAAACCAAGACTTAATAGCTCTCAAATAGCATATCCGGGCATAAATCATGATGACCAAGCATCAATACATCCAAAGGACACCCGAATGTCAACAAAGAGCATTATGCATAAGTCGTCCGACGAACAAGGTGGAAAATTTGGAAAAACTAAAGCAGAAGACAAAGGCCAAGGCAAAGTGAAACGGAAGACGAAGGCACGCCAAGAAAAATCTAGAAACACAAGAAGTGCATAAAAGTCCTAAATAAGGGAAAAGGCGCACAAGGAAAAGCGCAAGTCGATACTTTTGTAGACGAGCGCAAGCGCATCATGATTTAATTTAAGGAGCGCCGGCTCTCACCCGTGCAATTTGTAAATGTAGACGGGCGGTGGAAAGGAAGCTAGGAAGATAGGAGGACAATGGGAAAAATGGCCTAGGCCATGGCCGGCCATGTAAAAAAGGGGATGACCGTCCAAAAGGGATTTAGGGTTTTGTATATAAAGTTGAAAAGTGAATGAGAAGCTCATTCTTGTGTGTGGCCAAAGCTTCTTCTTCTTCTTCTCTTGTTTCTTGCCTTCTTGCTTGTGCTTGAGTGAGGGATTGAGGGAGTGTGAGGGAGTGAGGGGGTGAATGTGTGAGAGTGAGGGATCATGGAGAAGAAGCTCCCTATCTTCTCTCTTCATCTTCTCTTCTTCTCTTCTCTTCTCTTTTCTCGCGCGGCTATGGAGGTTGGAGCTTGACGGAGAGGGCTTGAGGTTGCTTGAGCTTGCCGCAAGGATCGTGGAGCTACCGGAGTGCAAGAGAGAGGAGGGAACTCGATCGAGAATCAAGGTAAGCTCACTACACCCGTAAGGTAGGCATTGCGCGTCGGCTATGTGAGAGGTAGCCATGGCCGCTCGGCTTGAAACGCTTGATCAATAAGCGGTCCGTAGGTCTCGGGGTAGAGCTCTATAGCTCCCCTTCATTTTGGTTCCGTTGTCGGGACCGATGGAATCGAGCCTCGAGCGCCGCGCGCATCGAATCGAGCATAGAAGTAGGGTTTGCAGCCCGAACCGGTGCTCGAGATAGTTAGGAGATTTAGGAGGTTTTAATCCTTGGAGCAAGTAAGTATTTTGATTTGTTGTTGAATATTAGAGTAGGACCATCCATCTCCATCTCTGTTTTTGCATTAGGTTAAGATTAGGATAGGAAAAAGAAGGAAATCAGAAAGGGTTATGCTGCTACTGGAAACATGGAAATAGGGGCATAGATTCAAATTTCTGGTTGGAAGAATGTGAGGGATTAGCTTCTGAGGTTACAGCAGGCTGGGATGGGGCAATAAGAGGCCCAGGGAACCAGGAAAGACCACATTTGACATTCTGCTTTGTGAGAGAGAGTGAGCTTGAGAGCTAGGGGAAGAGAGAGAGAGAGAGAGAGAGAGAGTTGTAGGGAGATCCTTGGAGTGTTGTTCGATTCGAGCACCACAGTGATTCTAGGTATGTCTGGCATTTCCTTGTAGTGTTTTGCACCTATCTGGAAGGCATTGGATGATTCCATGGAGTAGGCGCTGAGCTTGAATCATATCGCGCAACCTGCTAGATTCCATGGACCACCCGATTTCTGGAGTCGGACCATCCGACTACTAGAATCGGACCACCCCGTCCGACTACGAGAATCGAACCACCTTGTCCGATTCGATTCCAGGAGTCGGACCCAGTGTCAAATTCGGACCACATGTCCTAGTCTCAAAATCGGACCAACTGCAAAATCGGACCACTTTTTGAGAATCGGACTAGTGGTCCTAGCGCCACAATTGGACCACTCGTCCTATCGCAGGAGTCTGACCCCCCTGTCCGACTAGGGAAATCGGACCAAAGTAGAAATCGGACTGGCTGATTTTCACAATCGGACCAGCTCGTCCGATCCCCAGAATCGGACCAGCCTGTCCGATTCCCAGAATCGGACCACTTCACCAGAACTTAAAATAGAGGGTTTTTGAACCTGCATGACAGTCCTAGCCACGCTGTTTACATCTCTGACCCCCCCTGGGAACCCAATTTAGCCCTTAGAAGCCAGAGACCAGACAGGATAATCCAGGATTCACCCCAAATAGCTAGACACTGAATCTTTCCATTTAGAACTTTTTTGTTATTCTCTCTCTCTCTCTCTCTTTCTCTTCCATTTTAAAATATTTTTCTTATTCTCTTTGTCTCTCTCCCCATTTTAAAGTTCTCTCTCTCTCTCATTTTACACAGAGTTTCATATGAGAGAGAGAGAGAGAGAGAGAGAGAGAGAGAGAGAGAGAGAGAGTGTGTGTGTGTGTGTGTGTGTGTGTTGGGGGGGGGGGGGGGTAACTCGATAATGAAACTAGGAGATAAAGCTCTATATGAGTGAGAGAAAGAGAGAGAGAGTGTGTGTGTGTGTGCATATGCGCTTGATAATGAAAAAGAGAGAACTTAGACATAGAGAGAGCCTAAAGTGAATTAAATGGAGAGAACCAATTGGAGAGAGAAAGAGAGAGGGATTTTGAAATTCAAACTAGGTTTGGGTCATGTTATAGCCTTGGGAGGCTCTGTGGAGGTTTGGGACCTCTCGAATCCATAGCTAAAATAATATATAATAGATAGTGACCTAGTTTGTAGTTGATGTTGTTGACCCATTTGCAATGATTAGTGATGACAACCTAGAGGATCAAGGTCAATATGAGTTAAGAGATGACAAGTATGATCATAAGGCCAAAGATCTCCTCTACAAGGAGAACTATGGCATTTCCTCTATGTTAGAGAATGGTGAAGAGATCTAGGTAGATATATCTAGGGTAAAGGGGCCAACTATAGAACACTTAAGGAAAAAGATGTATTTTTGAGGGGGATTTTATATTTTTAGTTTTTTTGAGATTTGAATATATGAGCATGTAGGGAATGTCAAGAGGAATTCAATGAGTCCAATCTTGAATTTTTTTATTTTTAAAATATCTCATGTAATTTTAATATTACAATTTTAGGAAGTAAGGGTACACTTTAAGAGCCCTAGCAATGTAACACTTTTTGGCAAATCCATTAGTGACACCTAAGCAAGATTCTTAGCATATTCCTTTTTTTTGTAACATCACTGGCCCCAAGTTGTTTGCTTTTTGACACATGTTCTGCAATTAGTCCCCTTACCCTAAGGAGTCCCTCAATCGACGATTTGAGAGGGTGAGCATATTGGAAAGGAATCAAACAAAGATCTTGAGGATGCTTAGGAGCATCCACAGGCACTTGGACATTAGTTCAACCATTCTCATAAAAATTACAAACACTGAGCTCATCGTAAAAACACATGTGCTTCTCAAGTGCAATGGACATAAAGTTTTGTACAAAACATATGCATGGAGCATTTTTTAGAGAATTTCCACCCATATCGAGAACTCTCTATTGCTTTCTCTACGTTCTTTTCAAATGCCCATTCATGTGGTGTTTTACTTATGCAGGCAATCGTGATTAGATCACATAAATGACCCATTAGACGGAAGAATGGGCCTTCTCTCCCTCTCTAGAATCATGCACGTAGGGCTTGCTATCTTGGGCGCCCCCCATTGCTCGTCTTCTGCATCAACATCTGCTCGTAAGTGTTCCTCTTCCTTTTGCAGCGACTGCACGCGTGTTTCTGAGAGGGAGAAGAAATGGTCTCTCAATCGAAACTACTACCAAAGGAAGGAAGCCATAGAGCTGGATTCATGCCATAGCATTCATGATGACACAGTTAAATTACCGCCTTCTCCATTCTCGTCTTCAACATCGCTTCAATTGAGTTGAGTTGAAAAGCTGGCTGGGATTATACTTCTGTATGTCTCATCTTGGAGTGCTTTGATCCATCATATGAATTTGTACTTGTGATAATGCGTATCATTCTGTGTAAGCAGATGATTTGAGAGACCATTTCCAGTCATTGTCTCGATCACGTCGAATTTTGGACAAAGCCTGTTTGGAATCTTGTTCCTGCCCTCATAGGAATGCTTCCGACGTACAGCAGCGCTTAATTGGTCAGTTTCCTGACTAATTTGAGTTACACATCTGGAGTGATATGATCTGCTGATTGCTAGAAATATTACAGTATCATAAGAACAAATGTGCGTGTGTCTGTCTGTGTGATCACAAATTACATAACCTGGAGGGTAATTATACTTAGCTGAGTGGGAACTCACATTTTACATTTAATCATTTTGATCAAAGGACAGCATGCTAAGTATAATTATACTTAGCTGAGTGGTAAATTGATCAAAATGAATGCTGTTTATGTAGGCTTTTCCAAATTTTCTGATCAGCTAGGACACCAGAAGTTTTCGACAAAATCCCAATTTCCCACCATAGTCCTCACATTACGAATTATGACAACGTCATGAGCTTCTGCCAGTGAGGGAGTCGGGACCTCATGCCTAGCTAGATGCGGTATCATGAATTCCTGCAAAGGAGGGACCACATGTCTAGCTAGTTGACAGTTGGGTGCAGCTGCCCACCCCCAACCGCACCTTCCCCGTATGGGAAAATGTCAAAACTGGAAGAATTTGTGAGGCAAATGTACAAGTGAAGTGTTACCCAGGTGTTAAGTTTAATGCTATTTAGATTTTTTTAAACCTGATTGCTTTGATGTTGTTGTTCCTCTAGGACAGTGTGGTTTATGAATGTCTGTTGCTTTCTTGGGTTGGCTCCATTCAAGCATTCGTAAGAATGGATTTTGGTTATGAGTGTCTGTTGCTTTCTCGGCTTGGCTCCATTCAAGTATTCGTCAAAATGGATTTTGGTTATTCAGAGTTCTGATTTGTGGTCTTATCAGGAACTAGAGTAATTAGCTTATCACCTATGATCCTTACTCAAGGTCATCTATCATAGATATGGAATTCCTTACTCAAGGTCACCTATCGTAGATATGGAATTATGTAGCTGAGTTGGCTCTAAAGGGAGTCCCAGGATAGTCACTACTGTTGTTCTGTTTGCAGATTGTCCTATAGAATTGCAATGGTTCAGGAGATTCGGATGCCTTCTGCGGCGGAGAAGCTCTCTGGCTACAGCTTCATTGGGGATAAGTTGTCCAATGAGAACCACTCGCAATGCCATGCTGCAATGGCTGTCTTTAATAATTATGGACTCGGTCAATACAGTAACATCCCTCTTACATGGTCATCCATCCGCAGGCTGCCAAACCTCCCCCTATCTTCTCACCCGTTACTTGTGGCAGCTCCAGCTGAGAAGAAAGACACCTATGACTTCACTGTTGATTTTGTCATGGGTGGAGTGGCAGCTGCAGTCTCCAAGACTGCTGCTGCTCCTATTGAGCGTGTCAAGCTGCTGCTTCAAAACCAAGATGAGATTATCAAGGCTGGCAGGTTGCAGGAGCCTTACAAGGGTATTGTAGACTGCTTCACACGCACAGTGCGGGAGGAAGGTTTTCTTTCCCTCTGGCGAGGGAACACTGCAAATGTCATCCGCTACTTCCCCACCCAGGTAATGTGTATGGCCACGCCACTGCAACAGGGGACGAGTTTTTGAATGGCTCATGAATTGGTTGCGGTTGTGTGCTTGCAGGCTCTCAATTTTGCCTTCAAAGATTACTTCAAGAGGCTGTTCAACTTTAGGAAAGACAGGGATGGGTATTGGGTCTGGTTTGCAGGTAATATAGCATCTGGTGGGTTGGCTGGAGCTACCTCTCTCGTGTTTGTCTACCCACTCGACTATGCTAGGACTCGCCTTGCAAATGATGCCAAAGTAGCTATGAAGGGTGGGGAGCAGCAATTCAATGGACTGTGGGATGTGTACAAGAAAACCATAGAGACTGATGGCATTGTTGGACTGTACCGTGGGTTCACCATCTCATGTGTTGGAATCATCGTGTATAGAGGACTGTATTTTGGCTTGTACGACTCATTGAAGCCAGTTGTTCTGGTTGGCAAACTGGAGGTGGGCTCCTTTCAATTTCATGACTTGCTAGAGTTGTCTTAATGGTGGATTTGTACCCCGGAAGTTCTTGAATAACTTTGGCTGCTTAAAAACCCCTTATTGCTCAAATGTGCAGGATAATTTTCTTGCCAGCTTTTTACTTGGTTGGGGTATCACCACTACTGCTGGCCTTGCCTCTTATCCCATTGATACCATAAGGCGTCGCATGATGATGACCTCTGGGGAGAGTATTAAGTATTGTGGTTCGATCGATTGCTTCCGCCAGATTGTTGAGAAGGAAGGTTGGAGGTCTCTCTTCAAAGGTGCAGGTGCTAATATACTCCGAGCCATTGCAGGTGCTGGTGCACTTGCTGGATACGACCGGCTGCAGTTAATGTTCTTGGGCCAGAAATATGGTTCTGGAGGTGGTGGCTGATTTAATCAGTTTATGGTGGGCTGAGGTCAGTATAAGATAGATAATGACGAAAATTTAGACACAGAGGCCTTCTTAGATCTGAACTTGCATAGGGATTTGGACGAATTTGAGGTTCTACCGGGTCTCATTAGACATGGTAATGTTAAAATTATACCTTTGCACTGCATGATAATGAAAGGGTGGTTGTGGGGGTGGGTTGTTGATTTCTGTAATGGAGGCATAATGTTTTGAACAAGTCTTGAATCCTAACATTTAGGTTTTATGAGGTTGGTGGATTAAAAACCTATGAAATTGGGTGGCTAAAACTGTCCTGAGAATTGGTTCTCTTTTGATTAGTTAAGACTAGCTGTAATGGCAGAGACATTCTCTTATTCATGAGGGTCTCCTCAATGTGGTAGAAATCACCTAGACATTCTCTAATTATTCATGAGGGTCTCCTCAATGTGGTAGAAATCACGTAGACATCCAAATCCTATGTAGGAACTTTGCAGTGGTGAAGGTCTTGGTTGTCGCATCTAGTGAGTGAAAGGTTGACTTTCAACAGTGAAAGCTTGTTGTTCAATGGTTTATTTGCAATAGCAATGCATGAAAACTACTACACAAATGGGTCAACCATAAAGTCTTTTACTATAAAATGTAGTAGCTAGAGGTGCCTTTTGTATAATAAATATGTTAAAAAAGGTCAAGATTTTTAAATAACTATGTTGAGGGCAATATAAAAAGTTCCATTAAGAGAAATCAAACCAATTGGAGCCACATGTAGTGCAATATTTCAAAATGCATGCAAAACTTCCATGTAGAGAAAGATGGAACCCTTTTCAAAGAAAAAATTTAAACATTGTTGAGTTTTGGATGGAGTATTCATGTGCCATCTTGTGAGTTGTGAGATTCACTTGAGAAAGTGCTAACATCGTAAGGGTGGTTTGAGATTGAGTTGAGAACGCATGTGTCAATGGTAGGGCACTCTTACATGTGTATCTTCATTTGCATATTTGTGTTCATCTAATAGGCATGTACACCTTTGTCTCAAGACACGAATGAGGCACCTTTTTTTTTGGCGGAGCTTCCATTGGTATATTGGGGTTAACATTAAACATTATTTCACCTAGGCTTTTGGGCGTGTGAGTCAAACATATTTCACTTAGGTTTTTGGGTGTGTTGCCACATGGTAGAAATGCTCATGATTGACTTTGCATTTGTATTTGCATGTGTACCTTTCTATAATTGAGGATGTGTAGTGAGGTGCGATTGGAGTCTCTCTACTCGAACAACATGACATCATTGTATTGATTAGAATAGGGCTGATGCATCAATGCTTTCAATCATTCAATCCATGTTGCTTCGGTCATATTTACTGGTCCATTCTAGACCATGCCCTCTTCAACTACACGCATTGGTTTCAAGTTCCAAACTTGTTGTGACCTCTATAGCCATACAAAGTTGAGTCAACTATTAAGTGTCAAGAATCGCGTGGTGGAGGGGGTTGCTTAAGATGCTGCGCCAAACACACACAGAATGCACAAGGAGAAGCTCACTCAAGAGACAAGAAGAGAGATGGAGGCCAAAAACGTTTTCTTGCTGATTTCTTCTTCTTCCACACTCTTTACAATGTACACAAAGTATAGATAAGATACAACATAAAAGGAAAGTGGCCTACTAAGTCAAACAATGCATAACCGACTACACTAGTCGACTGTCGCTATAATTATGCCAGCTGTAAATAGGTGTAACGACCTGAATATAATAAGTAATGAGTCAGTGGCCATGTGAGATGCATAATGACCACCGACGTGCTAAGTGTAGACGTGTGGACCCATCTAACCAGGCGGTCCATCATCAATGTCCGCATGTGTTGAGCTTGTCATCTCAACACTCCCCCTCAAGCTCAACTGCATCTCTGCAACTCCAAGTAAGCTTCGAAACTTTTGAAGCTTCTCTGTACCCAATGCCTTCGTGAAGATGTCAGCTATCTGATCCTGTGTGCTGACATACACCAAGTCAATCTCACCTGCTAGTACCTTCTCTCTCACAAAGTGGTAGTGTACCTCAATATGTTTTGTCCTGGCATGGAACACAGGGTTCCTAGCCAACTGTATACTGCTCATGTTGTCACAATAAATGACAACTGGACCTTCCACCTGGACATCCAAATCAGCCAATAGCTTTTGCAGCCATACTACCTCACATGCTGCAACAGCAGCACCTCTATACTCGGCCTCTGTACTCCACAAAGCAACTGTAGATTGCTTTTTGCTGCTCCATGCAACTGCTGCACTACTAAGAGAGAACATGTATCCGCTGGTAGATCTTCTATCAGACATACTACCAGCCCAATCTGCATCTGTGTATCCAAATACCTGTACATCTGTACCTGCCTCATAGAAAAGTCCATAATGTAATGTGGACTTCACATATCTCAATATGCGTCTGATTGCATCCAAATGTGGCTTTCTAGGTACTTGCATAAACTGACTCACAAGACCAACAGCATAGCTCAAGTCTGGCCTTGTAATGGTCATGTAGATCAAACTCCCCACTATCCTCCTGAACATAGTAGGGTCTTCTATCTCATCAACAACATCAGCACTCAGCTTTACATTCTGCTCCAACGGGACTGAAAGTGGTTTGCATGCAGTCATACCATACTTGGACAACATATCCAAGCCATACTGTCTTTGGGACAGCCATATACCATCATCACATCTGATCACCTCAATGCCAAGGAAGTACCTTAGCTCACCTAAATCCTTCATCTCAAACTTCATCTTCAAATAGCCCTTGACTTCAGCAATCCCACTATCACTATCACCTGTAATAATCAAGTCATCCACATAGATGACTATGATGACCAAACCTGCATCTCCCTTTCTCACATAAAGTGAGTGATCAGCATCAGAAACATAAAATCCAATATTGACAAGATACTCTCTAATCTTGTCAGACCATGCTCTAGGTGCTTGCTTGAGCCCATAGAGTGCCTTCTTCAACCTGCACACATACGTGGGATGCTCTAAATCTTCATAACCTGATGGCTGATCCATATACACTTCTTCATGCAAATCACCATGCAAGAAGGCATTCTTTACATCCATTTGCTACAACCTCCAACCTTTGGCTGCTGCCAAAGCAATCACACATCTGACAGTTGCCATCCTAGCAACTGGACTGAAGGTTTCATCATAATCTATGCCATATGTTTGGGCATAGCCTTTTGCAACCAGCCTAGCTTTGTACCTGCTAATAGAACCATCTGCATTGTGCTTAATCTTATAAACCCACTTACATCCAATAGCTTTCTTTCCCTTCGGCAATGATACTAGATCCCAAGTCTTATTGGCCTCTAATGCAGCCATCTCCTCATCCATTGCTGCATCCCAATGAGCATGACCAACAGCCTCCTCAAAACATGTGGGCTCCACATCCTCAACTAGTTTCACCATATAAGCATAATGGTGAGCTGCATAACCTTCAAAACCAAATCTTTTAACAGGGTATCTCACCCTGCTAGACCTGCGTACCACTGGATCACTCAATGGAGTCTTTGCATTAACGCGTGCTCTCTGCACACCTGGAGTCCTCACTGAAGGAATGCCAAGCTCATCATCCAAGGTCTCTGAGCCACTGGAGTCTCCATCAAGAACTGCATCAATGCCTTCTGACACTTTATTCTTTCCTTTGTCTTTACCTGTAGTGCTACTAGATGCACCCGAAGATGTAGAGGTACTCCTTAGTCTCCCAGACCAAGGACTACCAGATGATGTCTCTGGTCCACTAAGAGTTCGTGATTCTTGCTTTTCAGCCTGCACATGAGTGTCATGATCATCATCATCATCCAATGCATCACCACTAGATGCATACCAACTGCTCATTTCATCAAAGATGACATCCCTGCTCACTCTGAACTTACATGTGACAGGGTTGTAACAGCGATACCCTTTCTGCTCTAAAGAGTATCCAATAAAAACACACTTTTCAGCCTTTGGATCCAGTTTCTTCCGCAACTCATCTGGCACATGAACATATGCAATGCAGCCAAACACTTTCAAGTGTGAAACATCAGGCTTCTTACCTGTAAAACATTCTTCGGGGGTCATGCCATGAACTGCAGCTGTGGGAGTTCTGTTCATAATATAAACAGCAGTATGAACAGCCTCAGACCAAAAATGCTTAGGCATATTCTTTTCAGCCATCAAGGCGCGTGCAACTTCTGCAATATGCCTGTTTTTCCTTTCTGCAACCCCATTTTGCTGTGGGGTATACCTGCATGTGAACTGTCTCTTTATCCCATGAGACCTCAGAAAGTCACTGAACTCATTTGAGAGGTACTCTCCCCCTCCATCTGACCTCAGGCACTTTACTTTCAAGCCTGTTTCTCTTTCAACTACAGCCTTGAAAGTTCTAAAGTGCTCAAAAGCTTCACTCTTTTCCTTCATAAAATATACCCACAGCTTTCTAGAACAATAATCAATGAATGTGACAAAGTATGAACTCCCTCCAAGAGATACATTTTGTGTAGGCCCCCAAATGTCTGTATGCACAACATCAAGGATATTTCTGCTTACATCTCTGTCATGTGAAAAGGGTTGTCTTTCCTGCTTACCAAACTGACATGCTTCACATACCTTCTGAAATTCTGCAACTTTAAATGTAGGCAAACCTGTGACCAACCCTTTGGACTGCATTAATTTCAGCCTTTGTACATTTGCATGTCCAATGCGTTTGTGCCAAATTTCAATGTCTGCAACAACACCTTTTCCTTTGGCATACATAGCAGCATTCATAGTAGGAATTCCAGCATCTAGAGTGAACATACGTTCAACTCTACTTCCCTTTGCTACCAATCTGCACTTGTCATTGAAGTCTTCTACAAAGCAGCCCTTTGCATTAAATCTGACTTGCAGCCCTTGCTCTACCATTTGACCGACTGACACCAAGTTCTTTGTAATAGATGGCACATGTAATACATCTGAAAGACTCTTTGTCTTACCATCATGCAAGGACAAGGGAACTTTTCCAATGTGTGAAATTGGGTGGCATGAGTCATCACCCGTCTGCACATAACCTGCATTCTGCAAATCCTACATCTCTCCAAACCATTCTGCATGGCTGGTCATATGATTGGATGCACCTGAATCAACATACCAAACATCTTCATGTGTTCCCTTTCCTGTAACAGCATTCAGCATATGCTGCATAACGAACAACCGTTCATTTTTGTCTTCATTCTGTCGTGAAGACGATGCATAGTTTCCTTGCTGCAACTTACCACTACGGATATAATCTCTCTTAGCATAACATTGAGCTGCAATATGACCTGTTTTGCCACAGTAGTGGCACACAATACCAGAGTTGTTAGAACCTCTGTTCTGCCATCCACCTCTTCCTCGAAAGCTCCCCCTGCCTCTAAAGTTACCACGACCTCCTGAAACCTGCATATCGCCAAATTGCTGATTCAATCTGTTTTGCTGGTTGTCACTACCACGTCCTGTACCACGGCCTCTTGAAGAGAACCTGCCACGTCCCCTTCCTGAACTGGAGTAGAAAGCTTGGACCTGTTCACCACTTCTTTCAAATGTCTCACTTTGCATGTTGATTTCTTCAGTGATCATTAGAGAGACCAACTCATCAAAATCTGGAAATGGCTTTCTGACATATACGGAAGTTGCAAAAGACTTCCAAGCCTTTTCATTGTTAAGTCCACCCAAGGTAGATGACACCAAATCATCATCATCGGGCATTGCATCAATCGCTGCCAATGCATCTGCAATGCTCCTTACCTTCAATGCATACTCATTGATAGACATCTTCCCTTTCTTCAATGTATTCAACTCTTGCTTGAGTTGAATCTTTCGTGCCTTTGTATTTACAGAAAACATACTTTCAAGTATGGTCCAAGCTGCATATGCATTCTCTGCATTTCTAATGTGTCCCAGCATATTATTGTCAATTACTGCAGACAACCAATACATGACCTTCTTGTCTTTTGCATTCCATTCCTTTCGTGCCTTTGTCTCTTCTGCAGTTGGAGGATCACTCACCTCCGGCTCCTTTTCTTCACCTGAAACGAACTCGTAGAGGCCTTTTCCAATAAGGAAGTTCGTGACACGAAACTTCCATGATGGGTAGTTGTTCTTGTCGAGCTTCTCAATGATGGGGCTTCCACTGTTCTCTGCCATTATCACAAAACTAATACCAAACAACAAGCAAATCTTCTGCAACCCTTGACCTGTAGTGCACAGCAATACACCAGACAGCCTTTTTCACTGTCTGCTCAACAATACATGCAATCTGCAACCAGTTTGCAGATAAACCTTGTGTTTACTCACTGATAAACACCTTTGAACTTACAGATCTGAAATCTGTAACCTGCGCACCCACGTTCGGTCGATACAGTCGAAGTCACAGTGTACCCTGAAACTGCTGTCCGCAACCTTGCGGCTCTAAAACGGGCCCCGAAACGGCCTCAGATGCCCAAAATAACTGCGGGAAAGCCCTAAAGGGCCAATCTGCAGAATACACAGTGCTCTTTGCGCACACCAAATCTCACTGCAATCTGAGATTTTTGCTCTGCCCTGCTTCCAGTGCCTCCACAAGCACTATCGAAGAGAAAGAGTTGAAGGATGGGAGAGCTTCTTACCCGTGGCTTGCTTGCTCGAACCTTGCTTCTTCTCCTTTGCTTCAACCTTCGAAATCAGCCTCTCTCAATGGCGCGGCTCTGATACCATGTCAAGAATCGTGTGGTGGAGGGGGTTGCTCAAGATGCTGCGCCAAACACACACAGAATGCACAAGGAGAAGCTCACTCAAGAGACAAGAAGAGAGATGGAGGCCAAAAACGTTTTCTTGCTGATTTCTTCTTCTTCTTCCACACTCTTTACAATGTACACAAAGTATAGATAAGATACAACATAAAAGGAAAGTGGCCTACTAAGTCAAACAATGCATAACCGACTACACTAGTCGACTGGCGCTATAACTATGCCAGCTGTAAATAGGTGTAACGACCTGAATATAATAAGTAATGAGTCAGTGGCCATGTGAGATGCATAATGACCACCGACGTGCTAAGTGTAGACGTGTGGACCCATCTAACCAGGCGGTCCATCATCAATGTCCGCATGTGTTGAGCTTGTCATCTCAACATTAAGTTTCAAGTGAGTGAACTATTAAGTTTCTTCACTTGACTATGAAGTTGTGCCTAGTAGGAATAGATTTTGACATTGCTGATATAACTTCTATCACGTTTGACATCACTTAACTATCATTTTCTCATAGCTTTAATTACATGTTCTTATACTTGATTTTGGCACAATAGCAAGAAACAACATTGATAATTTACTTGGGAGTATTGACAAACTTGGGGGGAACTCCATTGTGGAAATGGTGTGTAAACTAATAATGAAGAGCAGGGTTTGTGGAAGGGTTAGTAGTGAAGCCTCTGACTCTAAGGTGATAATAAATACCAATTAAAATATGTCCTAGAAAATAAAAAGAAGCAATTGGCATCAACTCATAGGCCTAACTTTAAGGGATGGCTTGATGGTTGTATTAAAGTATGCCTACACCTCAAGATATGTGTAGGATGGGTTATCTACCGACTACAAGTTTAGGAATCTTGAGGATCTTTATTAGGCTTAAGAAGAAGCTAATGGATCTCTAGATGCATTTCAAGGAGTGAAGCTAGCCTTTCTTCTTGGATAGGGTGGTAAATAACCTGATTTACCACTAATTATAGTAAGCATAAAACTCATATAAAGAAAATAAAAATTGCCACTTTAATCTTGGACATTGTACACCATGTTGGCCCCAAAATTGACTCCCCTCGTGGTGTTTTTGAATCTTATATTGCAAATGGAAGGAGTAGAACTGGGGTTCTCTGATCTCTACTAATCCAATTGCCTCTTGCTATCAAAATTGATCAGCAAACCTCCAAATTGCTACTTGGTTTGCTTCGGAATTGGCTTTCACCCTCCTCCTGGAAAGACAAGTTAGTCCCAAATATGATATTGGTTGGCTTCAATCTCCCTAAACTTCCTCAATTTTAGCTTTTGGAATTCAAGTCCTAGGCCCTCAATTTTGAGCATACATCTCGAGGCGGCTGTCAAAACCCTAAAATTTGTTGTAACTTAGGGTTTATAGCAGAGATTGATTGAAATCTCTTCCTTTAATGGCTCAAATTGCTGGAAAATGTTGAGCTAACTTGAGAGTTGGTTGGGGGATGAGAAAAAATGCTATAGAGAGATTTCAAAGCTTCATCGTGAGAAATGCTAAAAACCTAGTACAGCTATGTTCAAACAACCATGAAATCTGTCACCTACATCCTAGGATCACCAGAAGGATTGTTGTCTCCTCTTCTATACTGTCATCTACACCAAAAGGACCTTGGGCTGCCGCCACTTGCTCCTGGAGGGCTCTAAACTATTATCATAAGCTGTAGAATTGATCCCTAATGGCTGCAAATCACATTATCAGTCTCTCCTTGCTCTCTAACAGCCTCCTCTCTCACAATGATCGGAATAGACTTTCACTGGTCCTTGAAACATTTTTTCCATTTGCAATATCTATTTTCTCCAAGTGACAGCCATCTAATCCCATTTTTAAATATTATCTAACTTATTAATTTAGTTTTAGGATATTAATTTTAAAAATTAATTTAAAAGTTATTCTAGTGTTCAAAAAGTTAATTTCATTAGCCAATAATTAAATTGGCGAGACCAATTTGTCTTTTAGGTATCCTTGAACAGCTATTAGCCTTAAGATTGACATTAATTAATTAATCAATGCAGTCTCTAATGTCACCACTGACATTAGTGGCTAATAAATTGGCCTAGTTGACACTGGGTACCATCTAGTACATGTTAGACATAACTTATTACAACTTTTGCCTAAATTTGGCATTAATTGATATCTCGGAGTCCTAGGTCCCACACTGTGAAATAATTGACTTGCACCTCACATGTGCAAGTCACATTAGAACATTTGATTAGCTTTTTTAATGACCAGTACTATACGAAGCATTTGCATGATCAACATTAATACCATGAGTTACATAGTGGGTTGCATATATGCATTGTCAAACTTGCCACTTGTGCCCCAGCATCATGCTAATATTGCTATACATGGGGTTCTGCATATTACTAGCTATACATGGATACATTGGGCCTTGCACACCATGCATTGGTCGCTAAATACCACAAGGAGTTGTATACATCTCTATATGCAGTCCTTGACCCACCATAGCATGAAAACTAGTGCCACCACCAAAGTAATATGGCTACCCCATCATTGCATGCATGACCTACTATCCAAAAAGTATTGGATTAGCAAACCAAGTTGGCCTTGCATATACATCATTTGCTTATGTTTATTACCCATGTTTGAAACATCATGGTCTTGTATTGGCTCTTCCTTTGGTGACTCTTGTTGTCCCAAAGCTCTCCAAGACAATTTCCTCTTCATGCCTTTGCTGCTCTTCTCTAAGGGGTTAAAAAGTGTACAAACTAAGGATCATTTTTCAATTGCATTAACATTTCAATTGTCCTCCTCAATTGGTCTTTACATTGGTCATCAAATTCCTATTCTTATTGTCATCAACAAAGAGACCTTGAAGGACCCATATCTTGTCCAATTCCCTCATTCTCAGCTTGTTGTCCATGCTCCGTGCCTTGTCCAAGATTAGACATTGCATTTTTTCCAACACTTTGTGAACTTTCACATTATTGAAAGGCATCATCATTGCTTGATCCAACCTCACTATTTGAAGACATTCTTATTATAATGCTCAGCTGAATACAATTTCAGTACTAGATCAAAGCTTCTGACCTTCAATCAAGTGCCTCAGGTGCACCAATTCAAGGGAATTGATGGTATCCCGACAATGGAACCATAAAAACAACGTTGGCCTAGAAATTGAGGCCCCTTGTGAATTTTTTAATCTTAAATTGCAAATGGAAGGAGTACAATTGCTAATCTCCTTCGATAATCCAAATGCTTCTTGTTGTTAAAACTAATTAGAAAGCCTCCAAACCAATTTGTCCCTTGGTTTGCTTGGGGAAAAATTTAGCCCCAAATCTAATATTGATTGTTTTCCCTCTTGAATCTCCTTGAAATTCTTAAATTTTAGCTTCTGGAATTCAAGTCTTAGACCATCAATTCTAAGCATACATCATCTTAAGGGGGCTGTCAAAACCCTATTTTATGTTTGAACTTGGGGTTTACAGTAGAGATTGACTAAAATATCTTCCTTTGATGGCTCAAACTACTAGAAAATGTTGAGATAACTTGAGAGATGGTTGGGGGATGAGAGAGAATGCTATAGAGAGAAATTTCATTTTTTTACTACGAGAAATGCTAAAAAACTAGTACTGCCCTACTCAAATAGCCATGGAAGTTGTCAACTTCAGCTTAGGATCACCAGAAAGACTGTTGCCTTTTATTATATGCTATCATCTACACCAAAAGGACCTTGGGTTGCTGTCACTTGCTCTTGGAGGGCTCCAAACTATTGTCACATGTTGTAGAGTTGATACCTAATGGCTACAAATCACATTAACAGCCTCTCCTTGATATCTAACAACCTCCTTCTCTCACACAATGACTGGAATAGACTTCCACCAGCCCCTTAAAAAATGTTTTTTCCAGTTGCATGGTCAAGTTTTGCCAAGTCGCAAAGCTAGCTAATCCCATTTTTCAACATTATCTAACTTATCAAATTTATTTTAGAATATTAATTTTAAAATTACTATAGTGCTCAAAAAATTAATTTCATTTATCAATAATTAAATTGGCAAGGCCAATTTGTCTTCTAAGTATCCTTGAGCAGTTATTAGCCCTTAGAACAACATTAATTAATTAATTAATACCTAGTCTCTAATGTCACCACTAACATTAGTGGCTAATAAACTAGTCTAGGTTGAAATCTCACACTGGGTAGCACCTAGTACTTGTCAGGCATAACTTATTACAACTTTTTCCTTTGGTAGATATCTCAAAGTCCTAGGTTCCATACTATGAAATTATTGACTTGCACCTCACATGTGTAAGTCACATTAGCACATTTGATTAACTTTTAATCAAATGCTAAGCAAAGTAATAAAATTTCACGTCCTTGTGATAGACTACATTTGAGATCCACTACATATGAGAGTTGTCCAGAACTAGCAGAGTGGAAGTGCTACCTTCCCCTTGAGCATTGGGCAATACTTTGGACCCTTGCTTTGTTGAATCTAATTGAGCTCGAACTAATGAGTGTAACTGGAAGGCATCTAGATAAAGGTGCAACAATTGAGGATTGTCTGCCAATTCATCCTCTTCCATCTACTTTGCATTTATTGATGAAACAATGCTGAAGCTTCATCGAGAAGCATATGGAAAATTTACCTCTAACTTGCCTTGAAACCTCCACTATGTTGTATGCCTCTCTTTCCCTAAAGCATTGCGATTGTTTATACTTTCACATTGCTTCAATTCCAACTTAACTAATATCCAACATTGCATATGGTTGACCAGCCTCATGTGTACCTATGGGAGCTTTCGCTCAACCGCCAAGACCCACAGACCGCTTATTGTTTTAAGCATTCCAAGCCGAGCACTAATGGCTACCTCTCACATAGCCGACACGCCATCCATATCTACGGGTGTAGTGAG
The DNA here is from genome assembly GCF_053477565.2 of Lygodium microphyllum. Lineage (NCBI taxonomy): Eukaryota > Viridiplantae > Streptophyta > Polypodiopsida > Schizaeales > Lygodiaceae > Lygodium > Lygodium microphyllum. Next base: position 87,511,383 of record NC_141142.1, on the reverse strand, counting down.
CTTACCTCCATGCTGTTCGAGTTAGCCCCTCTCCTACACACTCCGGTAGCTCCACGATCCAAGTGCAAGCTTCAAGCAAGCTCCATCCTCAAGCTCCACGCTCCAAGCTCCATCACCGCGAGCAAGAGAAGAGGAGAGAAGAGAAGAGAAGAAGAGAGGAGAAGATGGAGAGCTTCTCCACCCCACGGTCCCTCACCCTCTCGCACTCACTCCCTCACACTCTCACACTCCCTCTCTCAAGAACAAGCTCAAGCAAGCAAGAAGAAGAAGAAGAAGAAGAAGAAGAAGAGGAGAGCTACTTCTTGCCACACACAAGAATGAGCTTCTCATTCACTTTTCAACTTTATATACAAAACCATAAATCCCTTTTGGGCGGTCGTCCCCTTTTCCCTTTTTTACATGGCCGGCCGTAGCCTAGGCCCTTTTTCCCATTGTCCTTCTATCTTCCTAGCTTTCTTTCCACCGCCCATCTATATTTACAAATTGCACGGGTGAGAGCCCAACGCTCCTTGAGTTAAGCCGCGGTTCTTTTACACGAGTTTTGTCTTGCGCTTTTCCTGGTGCACCTTTGCCTTTGTCTTTTATTTTAGCTTTTCAGATTTTCCACTGCCTGGCACTCTTTTACAAGATTTCAGGGTGCGCCTTTGCATTTTAAAATGCACCTTTCCTCTTTTTGCAGCTGCCTTGGACTTTTAAGGTTGCCCTTGTGCTTTTGGCCTTTCTCCTCTTCTTTCTTCACTCGAGCTACCTTTTTTTGGCCTTTGCCCTGCATCTTTTTTATTTCCTTTTGCTTTCTTCGTGTTGGGATTAACATTACCCCCCTCCTAGACGAGTGCTAGTCCCATGGCACTCACCGTCGTAGGTAGCAGGTGTTAGCATGCACCGAAGACGTGGGTGGCAAGGACGTCAGGGGTTGCCAGCCATGCAGAGTGTCGGTAGTGGTGGGGAGGAAGGTCGTTGGGGGCATGTTGGTGGGTTAAGTTGTAGGTGGTAGGGCAATGGGAGTTGGTGGTAGGGTTGTAATTTGGGGGGTTGCACGGATGGAGTACAAGTGGCGGTTTGTTGGGGATTCAGTGTATGATGATTCTTGGCAGGCTTATAGGGTGATAAGGATAGGAATTCAGAGTTGAGTGTTGATGAAGAGCGAACGACACCTTCGTTGGAGCCGTCAATACCTGCAATTGAAAAACCTCCCATGTGGTCTCTCCCTAAGGGTAGTGCTAGTCTTCTTATCGTGCACAAGACATATTTTGATTAGTTTGGGAGACAAGTCGAACTCTAAGCAAGCCTGGAGTATTGTCCTACACTTGAGGACCCAAACTGTGTATAGACTTTAGTTCAGATATTATGTGAGTGCTCGTGCATACTTAGATATTATGTAGGTAGAAGACTGCAGCCTGGTGGCTCATAACGTCGTGTGGATGAAGCAGAGTGGTCCATAGTGGAAAGAAGTACATGTGAAGGTGGGTGCGCTATCGTGTGCTTTGTGATTGTAGACGTAGCAGGATAGGGTACGGGAATAATGTACGAGCCGTAGGTTGGCGACATTGGGCCTGTGGATGAGAACGGTGTACTGTTCATGGCTATTCGTGCGGTGCATGCCCCAATTGGTTGCCATGGTTTTAAGGCAGAGTGTGGGAGGGAATTGTGGGAATGGTTCAGGGTGACAGGTTTAACCACAAGCGAGACAAGCTTCCTAGGGTTGTCCTGCTCTTGATGTGCCCTGAAGTATTGTGGGTGATGTTAGGGTGCTAGGGGACTAGAGACGGAGCCAGCCGACCAAGGTCACTGGGGGCACCTAATTTTGAGGACCCCTAGGTGCGGTGATGTGCGTGTGGATGCATTTTTATTTTCTCTTTTCTTTTTTTCTTTTTCTTTTTTGCCACAGTACAACCATTGCAATATGTGGGGGCCATGAGCCTTTCAATGGGTCGGGACATGTCAAGCCTCGGAGGCTCGGGAAATGGATGTGACCGTGATGAATTTTCTCTAGCCTCGTTGTGAGGGGAGCCGTTGTTGCGACATCGGTACGATTGCAGCGCCCCCCGTCGTGAGTGTAGAGCGTGACCCAAGAAGAGAGTGTAGCCCATGACTACACGTGGGTTCGTGCGATGTGGGCACTCGCGAGGGTGGTTGTTCGCATTCAGCAGCGTGACTTTGTTGCGGTTAGTGCACGGTCGTGGTTTTGCAATGACCCAGGTGTTGAACATGTTGGCACGAAGACCTGTGTTATCCTGCATCCACTTGTCACATCGTGAGAGCACATGCTTGATTTCGTTAAGTAATTCAATAGATGTAGTTATGTTAAAACATGACTTTTCGAAATGCTATGATGTTAATTGCACCGCCCATGCGATCGCTTGTCAAAGATGCGGCATACATTAGCTATAGGCAGAAGAAGTTGCACAAGTGGGGAGTTTCTCTTTCACCCATCAAAAGATAAAAAGTTAGGTCCTAATAACTTGTTAAGCTGCTCGTACATCCTAGGGCTTAGTCGATTTCTACTAGGCAGGGCGAGTCCGATTGGTTGGGCGACTGGGCTGGTGCTGGTGCGAGATTGTCTTGAGGTTGGGTAGGGCACATGTCAGCCGGGACATGGATGGTATAGTCCCGGGCCGCCACCAGTTCCAAAATGCCTTTAACTAATTCGTCGAACTCTTCCCTATCCCTGGCCGCCTTTCTTGCTCTTGGGCACCTGGTGCTTGAGCGCTCGTGGGGGATTTATGCAACTAGTGTTGCCACGGGTTGCACACTTAGCTGAGCTTTGACTTTCCTGGTCCGAGGATTTTTAGGCCTTCATCCGGGACGATGTTGTTTAGGTCCGCGTTTCTTTGCATATCTCTTGAGAGTGGGTACATAGCGCACCGGTGGAGGGGCGCGTGCCGCGTGCTCCGGTCGTCTGCGAAGAGCATCTCTGTACACCAGCTGTCCGTGGTTCTCCATGTTTTCCTTCTGGAGACCTGCAAGATGCAATCCAAGGATTAGGCCTTGATACAGAATAAGATTGTTCGCATAGGAGGGATTTCAGTGTGGGTTGTCAAACACATATGACTAGAAGAGAAGGTGCGGAACATGTTGTACTCGTTATAATGGTGTCCCTCTAGCCTCTAACTACGAGTAGATCTTGACTCATGCCGAGTTACATCGGTTGGTGGTCCTGCATTTGGAGGGCTCATCTTGCATTTGGAGGGCTCATCCTGCATTTGGAGGGCTCATCCTCGAAAGGATAGGCCGGGAAGGGAAAAGTGTGTAGAGAGGGATTGCGCCCTGCTCACATCACTTAGGGATGTTGGTAAGGGCTTCCATGGTGGCAATGCGGGGTGCATGCCCTTTGCCCAGAGGCGGTCATGATCTGGTGAAAGGGGGACCGGCCTGCCGTAGCCAGTTGGCCCCGATTCTTCTATCTGTGCTTTGACTTTTTATTGCTTGTGTGTGTTGATAATGTCTATACATGGTGACACAAAAATCATTGTTTATATATACATTTTTCGGATCCCTGTCACTTCATGAGGATAGAAACCAATTGTAGAACTCGCGATTGTACTGAAGCGTGGCATACGCATCTAGTACACGTGGCAGCTTACTCAATACTGATAGATATTTTGCCACATTGAGTAGCAGGGAACCTTGTCCGAGTCTACTGGCGACATGTAACTCCTCCTCAGTGAGAACCTTATCAAGCAGAGGGTTTTCTTGGCTTGGTTCAGCCAAGTCCCTACCCCGAATGGCAGTCAGCACTCGAAAGGAAGTTGGTGCCACATAGGTTGGGTATCTTTGGGATTGCCATTTGGCCAGTCGCTCCTTAGAGACTATCATGATCTGAGCCCCTAGTTCGGCCATTGCAACGCTGCTGTCACACCAACGCTGCTCAAATCGACTTCGGCCTGCTGACATTCGCTTTAGTTGCTCTATGTCTAAGAGATTTGGTTGGCAGAGCACTTCATTGAATGTGACAGTTAAGCGTAGTTCGTCGGCTTCCTCGTTCAAGATGAGTAGCAAGCGTTCGTGCAAGAGCCTGCTATAGTGCTCGTCAAGGTGTTCTTGCTCTTCCCAAGATAAAGGAAAGGGCAAGTAGTCTCCGAGCTGCTCTTTAGGGAATGCGCGCATGTCTGCCAGGACATAGACACGTGCGAACACCTTGAGCTTGGCATCGAACTCAGCTAGGCATTCTGCGACACCTCTATGTTAGACGAGGGCTTGCTCGGTTGCCATCTCACGCGAGGTTTCTAGGAGTTTGCTTGGGCTTTAGCGTAGTTGGGGGCTCAGGCCTAGAAGAGCAAGATTGATCGATTCTATGAGTGCTCATGCGCTTGGGGTTTCCATGTTTCTCTTGAGGCTTCATCATTACGTCATGGTTCTCTTTGGACGTGACTGGTATGAATTTGTCGCCCTGTTGTGATAGCATTATCTCCACTCTTGATTGGTCGATGAGAGTTCCATTGTTAGTGGATTGAGTGTTGGAGGCAACTGTTGATGGCAACGGCTGCTTTAACTTTTCAGAGCACACGGATGTGTCTGGGGTTCACCGCTATTAGGAGAGACATTAATGGGTTCATTGGTGGATAGACATGATGCTTTATTCCCCATCTCTCCAATGCTCTTGGTTTCAATGCTCTTGTGAAGGCATATCTTTCAATGGTTTGGGACCTTGGACTAGGTCAACCGTTGTTGTGCTTGGTTGGGCCTTAGCATTTCCTTTCTCTAGTGTGTCCTCATGGAACATAGCCACAGCCCGCTAAATAGCCTTGCTAGGTTGAGTGGTTCGGTGCGTCATCTCCTTGGCCACATCTTTGAGGGGTTCCTCCTCGAGCCTAGGCTTTAGGTGCGTGGGATGGGTTGGAGTTGTCAAGGATACTGGTTTCGGCACCTCCTCCTCAGATGAAGTGTTAGGGACACGTTCTGCAAGGGGTGTGGTCACAGCCGAGGGGCTGTGATCCCTGGTTGGGAGTAGTGGCATTTAGTCCAGTGGGTTGGTCACTCTTGGTGGATCGCAATGTGGAGTCCCTGGGGCGATCGGATGTGGTCGCGTCTTTTGTTGTCCTCTGAACACTCACCTGTGTGGATCGATCTTGAGGTGATCTAGTCACATTGGGTCACACAGGAGTATCCTTGGGCCGAGAGCTACGGCCGGTGTCATGTTTCCCCTCTTGGGTATTTGGAAGCTTTAATGGAGACAGAGGTTGGGAGTGAGCCCCTGCCATTGACAGCTGTCGTTGTGCCTCTTGGGTCCATTTGGGAAGAGAGGACGTAGGGGACCTAGGACTCTTAGGCAGACTTGGCATCGGCTGAATGATTTGCTTGTGATTGTTGGGGGATTCCGTTGTTAGCTTTGTTAAGCAATCAACCCTATCATGAGTGATGTTGTGCCTATGGTGCTCCTTGTCCTTTTGGGAAGTCAAAGGCTCCTTGGCCACTAATAGACCTCGTGCACATTCGACAGATCCCTCTGACATCTGCTTGCTAGGCACGATAGGCTGAGGATCTAGTATTTGATGGGTCATGTTCAATTTCTTGATTTCAATCGTGAGGGGCGCAATCACTCCAATATTTCTGGTCCGAGACTCGGGTTCTTGTTTAGAGATCCTCCCATACCTCGTTTCTTTTGACCTAATTTGGGCTCTTAACCGAGGTGGTTTAGCAGGGGATTTTGACATCCAAATCCATCGGTTGCCTACATAATACCCTTGAGCACGAAGCAACGCCTTGGATACCCATGGTGGCATCGTGCCAGCTCTCAGTGGATGCCTTCGTCTATAAGGCTTGGGCTTCTTTCGTGGTCTTCTATGATATTTGTAAGTCCAAGCCCTATCCTTGGGCTTGTATCAACTCTTTCAATAGCTCCCTGCTCTCATTACTAGGCTTGCTTGGTATGTCAAAATGCTCCTTGCCCTTCCCTCGAGGTTTGTTGCGGTCACCCTTGCTGAAAGTCGCAATTATCCTCACACCTGGTAGTGCTAGGTGTATCCTCTGTGCTATATAGTCGGCTTCACACTTCGTTTCCTTTTTGAAGGGCCTTCCTAGGAGGATTTCCTCTCCATAATTCTTGCTATTTGGAGGAACATAGAACAGGACTGGCAAGCTTTCTGTTTCAATAGTTACAAGGATTCTGCACTTCCCTAGAAGTGCTTGTGGGTTTTCCCTGTGAGGCTTAAGATTTGCATCAGTCGGTTTGAGCTCTGGTTGACCTAGTAGTGTCCATGCTTTGTAAGTCAAGATATTGAAATCTGCTCCTTCATCAATGAGAGCATCAACACTATGCTCTCTTTTTGCGGTGAGTTTGACCCTAAGATAAGCAGGTGGTACTATGTCTTCATTGTCCGGGTCTTGGTTTATAGCTTCAAGCCCTTTGATGCATGCCCTTGAGTCCCTAGCTGCACAGTCAAACGTGGATTCTCCACGAAGGCCAAGACTTGGCCCTCAGACCGCTCGACTCGACCCACTTGGCCACTACCACTCGGATGCCCACACTTGGGCCGTCCAAATCAAGCACTCGGACTGCCTTAGAGTTCTGCCTCAGCCACTCGGCCACCTGACTCTGCCTCGGCCCACTCGGCCCGTTGACCCTGCCTCGGCCCACTTGGCCGCCTGACCCTGCCTTGGCCCACTCGGCCCTCGGACACCCGAGTTCGCATCGGTCGAGTTGTGTGTTCGGACTGTGGTTATGTACGCCCCTTCCCACTCGGCCCTCGGACTTGCCAAATTGGGCTGCAATTCGAACCAGTTGGGCCGAGTGTGCAGTTTCACCAACTTTTCAAAAAACTTTACCTGACCCGGCCAACACTCAGCAGCACGAACTGTCGGAAGCCCTTAGAACACTCAGAACTTGATTCTCGCACACGGAATAGGCAAAATCGTAGGGCGCAGCTGCTTAGCAGCTAGAGGTAGGCAGTTGCGAGACCAGGGACTTAGATTCAAACCGCTGAGTGGAAAAGCCTGATTAGACCCAAAAACGAATGAGGCAACGAATTAGAAAAACTCTAAACCCCGAAATTGACCCCACAGGCTACGTAGAGCGAAAGGCACGTCGTAGACCCACCACTGGGCTGAAACTTCGAGCAAGTGGTTCACGATTTGGCTGAACAATCCTCCAAGCTGTGCATGGTGTTTACCGTAACGACCCTGCGGGTCAGGGAAGGGACCGCCTCCCGGACCCTCGCAAAGGGGGCTCCTCTGTATCCTCCCCAAGTAGGTTGGAGAGAGAACGTGCGCCGTGATAGGCCCTCCAACTTAGACCCTCGAGCAGTAATGGCCCTACGCGAGCATGGATGCTCACTTGGAAAGGAGCAATCAGAAGCCCGCACCCGAATAGAGGCAAACAGAGACCCTAGAACCTTATCGGGCCAATCTAGCCATCAAGGGCAAAGAGGCCACACTACAAGGACACATGTACATTGTGTTCAATCTATGTCTAGTCAAAGCAAAATGCAACATCGTCATTACTAGGACGCGCCGGGCGCCGCGCGTCTTTTCGCTGACTCTCACGAAATTCGTCGTGCTAGGTGCTGGAGGCCTTCCCCCTTGTCAAGCAACTCCAAATCCATCCTACTATTATAGGGGAGGGTGTAGAATTACCTAGGCTAGCCAAATATCTCCCTGATGCCACGATTGAAGTGGATTCCCGCACCAAGCTTTCCTCTTCTCTCCTGCTCTCCTGAAACCCTGAAATGCACAATGTGGCCTTTCTTGCCACTTTTTGGCCCTTATACCCCTTTCCAAGTATAGTATTGACACCCCCAATAACTCACTTGCCGACCTTAGGCATCGCAAGCGAGTTTTTAACCACTTTTGCACGATTCTTGCCCTGTTTTTGCAACAGTAAACCCTAATGCTTATTTTCTTTGTTTTTCTTTGTTTTCTCCTACTCTAATGCATCCAAATCACAAAGTAAATACCTACACTACTCCATCTCACAACATAAATCTCAAGAAAGCAAAAACCTACTTGGCAAGGAGATCGAATACCATCTTCAACCCCCTCACTTCCTACCTATCTCAAGCACCGGTTCGGGGGAAAACCCTTACTTTGATACTCGATTCAAAGCGCACAAGTGCTCAAGGCTTGAATTCGTTGTCCTGGCAACGGAACCAAAAGAGCTTTCGCTCAACCGCCAAGACCCACTAACCACTTATTCTTTCAAGCGTTCCAAGCCGAGCACTAATGGCTACCTCTCACATAGCCGACGCGCCATCCATATCTACGGGTGTAGTGAGCTTACCTCCATGCCGTTCGAGTTACCTCCTCTCCCACACACTCCGGTAGCTCCACAATCCAAGTGCAAGCTTCAAGCAAGCTCCATCCTCAAGCTCCACGCTCCAAGCTCCATCAACGCGAGCAAGAGAAGAGGAGAGAAGAGAAGAGAAGAAGAGAGGAGAAGATGGAGAGCTTCTCCACCCCATGGTCCCTCACCCTCACGCACTCACTCCCTCACACTCTCACACTCCCTCTCTCAAGCACAAGCTCAAGCAAGCAAGAAGAAGAAGAAGAAGAAGAAGAAGAAGAGGAGAGCTACTTCTTGCCACACACAAGAATGAGCTTCTCATTCACTTTTCAACTTTATATACAAAACCATAAATCCCTTTTGGGTGGTCATCCCCTTTTTCCTTTTTTACATGGCCGGCCGTAGCCTAGGCCCTTTTTTCCATTGTCCTTCTATCTTCCTAGCTTCCTTTCCACCGCCCATCTATATTTACAAATTGCACGGGTGAGAGCCCAGCGCTCCTTGAGTTAAGCCGCGGTGTGCTTGCGCTCTTTTACTCGAGTTTTGTCTTGCGCTTTTCCTGGTGCACCTTTGCCTTTGTCTTTTATTTTAGCTTTTTGGATTTTCCACTGCCTGGCACTCTTTTACAAGATTTCAGGGTGCGCCTTTGCATTTTAAAATGCACCTTTCCCCTTTTTGCAGCCTTGGACTTTTAAGGTTGCCCTTGCGCTTTTGGCCTTTTCTCCTATTCTTTCTTTAGTCGAGCTACCTTTTTTCGGCCTTTGCCTTGCATCTTTTTTATTTCCTTTTGCTTTCTTTGTGTTGGGGTTAACAGTACCTAACATGTTAAGAGCATTAAATGCCTTGGGAAACATTCTTGTTTGCATACTTTGGACTATTGCAATGTGATTGTGCATGGGAACTTGCATACCACCATCCATACTAGGATACATTTTCCCCATATATTTCATACATTACTAGTTGCATTTTTCCTCATGGCCAACACTATATGGACCATTTGCATGACCAACATTAATACCATGAGTCACAAACATAGTGAATTGCATATATGCATTGTCAACCTTGCCACTTTGTGCCCCAACATCATGCCAACATTGCTATACATGGGGATATGTATATTACCTGGTATACCCGGATACATTGGGCCTTGCACACCATGCATTGGTTGTTGCATACCATAAGGAGTTGTCATACAGCCCTATATGCAGTCCCTAACCCACCATAGCATGGAAACTAGTGCCACCACCAAAGTAACTTGACTGCCCCATCATTGCATGCCATACTGTCCAAAAGCATTGGATTAGCATTTCCAAGTTGGCCTTGCATATACATCAATTGCCCCACTAGCATCATTTGCTTATGCTCACTACCCATGTTTGGAACATCATGATGCTGTATTGGCCCTTCCTTTGATACATCTTGCTGTCCCGAAGCTCTTGAAGATGATTTCCTCTTCTTGCCTTTGCTACCCTCCTCTAAGGGGTTCAAAAAGCGAATAAACTAAGGATCATTTTCCAATTGCATTAACATTTCAGCTGTTGTCCTTAGTTGGTCTTGTTGGTCATCAGCTCAAGGAGACCTAGAAGGATCCACCTCTTGTCCAATTCCCTCATGCTTAGCTTGTAGCCTATGCTCTAAACCTTTTTTCCAAGATTAGACATTGCATTTTACCCAACACTTTGTGAACTTCCAAATTGAGAGGCATCATCCCTACTTGGTCCCATCTCACTATCTAAAGACATTCTTGCTATAATGCTTAGCTAAATACAATTTTAGCACTAGAGCAAAGCTTCTGACCTTCAATCAAGTGCAGTAGGCCCACCAATTTGAGGGAATTGATGGTATCCTGACAATGGAACCATGAAACCAACCTTTCTTCTCGGATAAGGTGGTAATAACATGATTTAACACTAATTATAGCAAGTATAAAATTCACATAAACTAAAAATGCAGATACCACCACTTTAATCTTGGGCATTAGACACCTTGTTGCCCCCAAAATTGACATTTCTTGCGGTATTTTTTATCCTATATTGCAAATTGAAGGAGTACAATTGAATCCTTTGATCTTCTCTGCTAATCCAAGTGCCTCTTGTTGATAGTATCCAAAGTACCAAAAGTATGCTAACAACAATTTAACAAAGCAAAAGAAGCAACAATAAGTACAAAAATTTACCCAATAGCACTAAAGGAATTCAAATAGAACCACTTAGTACTAAATAAATACCGTAAACCAAGCATACAACTGGTAGTACAAAGAAGTACCCAACGGTACCAAGAGCACCCAAAGTTTCATACCAACCAATCATTATAAATGAAGTGGAAGAAGCATCAATAAATACTATAAGTGGAGGAGTACCAAAAAGTATAAAAAGAAACTACTAGAAGGAATTCCAAAAGAATATAAAAAACATCAAAGAATATCACAGAGCACCAAAAACTCACAAAGAGTATTGGAGAGTACCAAGGAGTCCCAAAAATATCAAACAACACAAAGAGTTCCACCAAAAGTACCAAAGAATATCAAGGAGTACCAAAACTAGCAAAGAGTATTAGAGAGTATCAAGGAGTACCCAAAATATCTAACAACACAAAGAGTTAACCGCCAAAATTACCAAAACTATCAAAAGTAGTCTAAAAGTACAAGAACTACCAAAACTACCACAACCATAAGGACTTTCATAACTTATAAAATTGCCACAACAACCAAAGCTACCAACACTTTGAGAACAAAAAAGACTACAAAACTATAAATGCTACCAAAATAGTCAGAAGAACCCAAATTATTCAAGCTATCAACATTGTCAAAACTACCAAAACTATAAATACTAACAAAAAAGACTACAAAGCTATAAATACTACCAAAACAATCAGAAGAATCCAAATTATTAAAGCTAGCAACATTGTCAAAACTAGCAAAACTATAAGCAAAGCCAAAACCTTCCTCCACATCAGGTCTTTCTATGCTACCAAACCCTCAGAAGGACCAAAATAGTATAGGAACCAATGCCACAACCCAGCAAACAGTACTAAGAAGTATTCTAAACCATAAAAACACCACAAGTACAAGCTAATTTTTAGAATAACCATAACAAAGTCCTTGAATAGAATACCTCTTGCTATTGAACCTCTACTTGAAGCCTCTGAACATATTTACTAAGTCCATATTGTCATAGCAATCATCAGCTTGCTCCCAATTCAGCCTCCACCTCCCTTATCTCTTCATTATTGAGAGGAATTTCTATCACAACTGAAGTAGACATGCTTCCAATGAAACAATATCCTCCATGATGCTCTTTGCCACACCCTCTTTACCTTCATACATTAGTAAAGTGTCCTTTTGTTGGATATCATCCTTAAGCTCCATCGACCTTACTGACTCTCCAAAATTTCCTTTCAAGCAATGCCTCCAAATCAGGAACACTATGAGCCACTAGCCCTTTGTATAGATGCTCTATTTTTGTGTATATGTTGTTGCCACTTTGTGTCATGTGAGGCTTCTTATTAGAATGGGGGAGACCTCCTTGGGATGTACAGTTTAGCCTCCTCCATGATTCAAATTTTTGCAAGCATGTCCATGCCACCTTATGGCCTTTAGGGTCTTTTGTGGTTGTACAACTTCTTTCATAAGCATAACACTGCACAAACTTGTTGGTTAATTCACCACATGAAGCGGGGCCTTGATAAACTTTGTAATACAAAACTCTACAACTGTCTACCAAATGCAAATGTAAATGATTCAGGTATATCTTTGAATTTTTTGACACTTTTACTTGAAGAGTATCAGCCATTGGTAGGGAGGCACATCATCATTATTGAGATCCTTGTGAAGCTTTCCTTCAAGATTCAACCCATACTTTTCATGCATGTCATCTGCTATAAAGCAAAATTTTGTTTACTAAGGATATTCTTCCATTTTTCTTTTACTTGATATTTTAAAAAACAAAAAGAAGTTAGAAATACCCTCTTTCCCCTTTCTGAGAAAGCACTCTTGACATATGTACCAATAAGGTGGAACTCAAATTGGCCCTTTTTTTGAACCGCAAGACCTTGATTTTAGCCCATGAGCCCATTGGTGCAATCTTTGATGCCATCTCTACCTAAGAACCCATGAGCTTAGCACCTTTGATGGCCTTGTTTTTGTTTAAGATTACAAAAGCACTAGGACAAACAAGCGTCCAAGATAATATCAATGCAAAAAATGTGAAAATCTCCTTGTGGCCACAATATCGTTGTAGTTGATGGATGTACAATATCCTACATACAGTGGATTTGTAAAGCCTCATCGAAACTGAAGATTAGGTGACAATAATAGGAATGAAGAGAAGAAGAGCTGACGAAAACCAACAAGGCTAAAAGAGGATGACAAGCAAATTGAACAACCACTAATCATGCTGCAATATGGAAGAAACATTGCAAAGAAGAGATCCCAAAGATACAAGGTCATGCAATACTAAAATTTTTCAAAGTCTGTGCTATGAGCTTAAGGATATGCCAATGTCTTGCAATTGGACTCTTGTGAACAACTATTACAAGTGTCATCATATGCTACTTTGACGAGGGAAGGGGAACTGTGGGATCCAAACTATGTGTATGCTGATTCCATACCAATCCTACATCACTCTTCAAAGTGAAGGCCTTACCTTGATGGACTCATAAACGTAATGTTTAATAAATTCAGTAGCTCCCCATCCAGTTCAATATTAGCTCCACTTGATCCAAATGTAGGCCTTTACATGTACATGAACATAGAAACTAATTGATGCACCATATTTACCATTCAAGGAAATATGAACTAAAAAAGGACCTCATAAGAAATTGATTACAAAACCTTAAATATGGTTTAGCCCCTTTTCCATGGTGCATGCTTTTTTGTCCCCTATCCCCTACATTCTTCGGTTGGACCCTCCTATAAAGTTCATCTTCAAAGGGAAAAATAAATATTTATCTTTGGGTGGTTCCTTGCATCCAAGTGATCTTAGCGCTAGGCTAAATCCACCTTTTCATTCTATTTCTTCATCACTCACTTATGTTGGACATGGTAACTAAGGTGTATTAGGTTATTGCAAATGCTTCAATGACAATATTCACATGCATCAATATTATCTATATTATATACCACTCCTCGATCTTTGTTGCAATCACAAGGTTCTTTAAATTTATTTCAAAAATTCTTGCAAGACTAGGAAAATAAAGTATGTAAGCTTGAAGAATTGAAGTATTACAAAGATAAGAAAAGTGATGGCCAAGGAGGAACAAATAAATTCATCCCTAGAGGAGGAGAATACTTGATTGAAAGTCTTTTTAGAAAAAATGGAGAAGGATAAGAACATTATAGAGGTGAATTTGCAACAATGCAAGCAAACTCCTATGAGTTATAAGGAAAGAAATGTAAAAAGATGAGTGCAAGCATTGAGGTTAGTAATCCCCCGTTGATAGAAAATCTATGATCACTACACCCCTTGATATTGTATATGCTTTTTTAACAAAAGTTTTTTATGATATTGAAGGCCAAGAGAAGGATCAATAGTTGGAGCTTCTAAATGCACTCCTAAAATGTCAGCATCTAGTTGCAATTTATAGGGACCCTTGACATCAAGCACTTTGTTTTGCTACTTTGAATGAGGTTCTCTTGGATGTTGTTAATGGTTTATTAGTGGAAGAATTTCAATAGTTTGTGATACAATTGATGTTAGACAACAAGGCTATGAAGCCACATACAACATGATAGAAAATGCATTAACTTGTAATAAGATAAATCATATGATTTTTCATTGACCATTTTGACTTTGATTTATATGACAAATGCGAAATGTTTCCATTGGAGAATCAATAGGACAATACTTTTTTTTATCAAAGAGAATATGCAAGTCAAAGGAACCAAACTTGGAAGAAAATTCTTATAAATTTGATGAGCTCAATATTATTTGTGTTGAGTTAATGAAATTGCAATGCACAATGAATTATTTCTACAAGGCACAATGCATAGAAGGTATTGTCTTGTTATAGCATGACATTGATAGTTTGTTGTAAAGTTGAATGAATACCAAATCATAGAGGGACACACACTGGAGAGAGTAGGTCTTGTAGTGAGAAGTATTGCAATGGGTTATGCTAAAAATATAATACTCATTCTTCCATTTAGTGTGCAATCGGAAAAGAAAATTTGGCGGTTAGTAGTAGCTAAAGTGCCTAAGGAGATGTATAATGTGCTATCATGGATTAGTTAATGAACTCCTTATCTAGACCCATTTTTTAGGCAAGCAAGTTGTGAGAAGCTCTGTGTAGGAGTTGGAGAATTTAATTTCAACTAGCACTTGGGTGGCGATCTTGAGACACTCAAGTGTATTTCAAGTTGTGACACTAAGGCATTGGTATCATGAGCTTATCTATATTGTATGAAAACAAACAATTGTTCTAAAGCCCCTAAAACATATGATGTGGAATGAAGGAACACTAGCTTGCAATAGAAAGAGGCCATCTAATAGGTCACATCTTGAAAATTATTAGAAACCCATATTTTCAATCAATGTTGACAATATTCATTTTTGGCAATCTACATTTTATCATGTGCATCTTTGAGAATCTTTAAAGTTTCACATTAACCATGTATACACAATGAAACCTCCCTCTAGGTGCCAAGCGGTTATGGAGAAAACTGAGGAGTTATTAAATCCCATAGGTGTGCATAAAGGCAAAGTTAAGATCCAACAAGAGAAAAATGCATTACAACTAATTCATGATGTAGCCTATAAGAATATAGCAATAGGTAGGACAAAGGCCAAGGGATCTGTAAGCAATATGATATGTAAATCAGTTAAATATTTTACAAAGTTAGTTGTCAATGCACGGCAAGAAACTCGCATCACCCACCACATGATATTGTTTCAACTTCACTTTTTACGTTTTATTTTCCATTTGTATAATTCACCATTGCAAATCTAATGTCAATGGCTCATATTTTTGTAGTACATATTGTATGCTCATGGATATGGGTCCTTAAAAATGTGGAGCACATGAAGTATGGAGAACTCACATTACTAGGTTTATGGTGTGTATTTCAAGAACACTTGTCAATGTGGAGATGGTCATAAAAAAAGAAGGTACCTCATACAAATGTTCAATTGGTTCTATAGATGCACCTTTGGTCACTTATTCAAATTGGAAAGGACTAAAGCCCTAGCAAAATTTATTAGAAACAAAATACAAGATTGAGATAGTGAAAGATGGAAAGAGTAGTAACACAACAAATACACATATCGTATGGTGCAACAATAAAGGATGCCAAGACTCTAAATAGAATTTTACCTAGATCTTGTAAAATATATATTTCTTTTGTACATAAACCCCCCTTAAGTAACTTATACTTTAAAAAGAAAGTGTGTAGTTTATTTTTATACTTGACTCCATATTCTTCACCAATAAGTTCTAAAGTTGCTTCCTCTACAAAATGGCATGTACGAAGCAAGCCACATAGTACCATCAGCTTCTTGGGAAAGCATTCATGTTCTACTATAGTGCAAGTGGGAAATCCCAAAAATTTTCCACATCAGAGGCTCTACCTCTGGCCAAGGTTATCAATTAACAAGAGATGATTGTGTCATATAGACATAAAGAAAAGAGGCCTCTAGATGACAATTCTGAGGACACCTCAATAGATGAGACCTAAGTGCCCACCAATAATGAACAAGAGGGTGGAGATCTAGGGAATCAGATGAGGAGGTTGAAGATCAAGAGGATGAACAAGGTGATAATGATACCCATCATGATCACAGTGTTGGAAGTGAGCAAATTCACTTTAATGCAGAGCAAGGAATCCAAGGCCACAACACAGAGATGGTGAAGCGCCTATGATGGTCACCATCAAAGCACATGTATCTACGCAACAAATCCTTGCTCTTCCCCCACACAAAATGTCTCTTGGGAAACAAAACCCCCCAATCATTTACATTTTCTTTTGCTAGCGCCACGAGTGATATAACCTTGACAATCTCCCTAATGAAGATGACCTCCCATAGCATGAATGCTAGGATAAACAAATCAATGGAGGAGAAACTAAACTTGAAGGCCGTAAGAGAGATTAAGAAGCAATCAAAAGAGCATAGAGCTACTAATGTGAATAGTACCTTTTGCTTAAAATGTGAAGGAGCTCCTTTAGAATTATAGAGATGACAAGCATATGCAATCCATAGCCTTGGAGGCCCTCCAAGAGACAGCAAATGCTTACTTAGTCCCTAAGGGATTCACTCTTTATAAAGGGACATGTCGCCTATAAGTGAAGAGTTTTGGAAGACCCCCTATTTATGACATATAATAGTATATTTATACTTATACAATACATAATGCAAATTTATTTTCCCCCCTTTCTTACATCTAAGCTTATGCATGGTAACCATAATATATCCAATATTATATCATTAATGTTAATCATTTTACACATGTTTGCATAAGTATTAGCCAATATATTTCATTTTCTTTCATTTAGAGCTTTTTACTTTCTAATTATTTAAACACAATTAATAGAAATAAAAAGAAAAGTATTTATTAAAAGGTTCAATACACTCTGTTTTTTAAATATTTTTAAAACCAAATTACAAGTATTAATCTCAAAGAGACCAACAAAGCATTTAAAATAGAAATGACAATGTTTAAATATTTTGCTTTGATGTGACAAGTAACAAAGTGGGTTTGATTTTCCCTAATGCCACATCATAACAACTTGAGACCTAGAGCCCATGCATAGTACAAGCACAAAATAAATCTTTATGGTTTCATAACAAATATGACTTGAAACATTAACACACCATACTATAGCTAAAATTTAAGTTATAAGCTATAACTAAATTGAGTAATATGTATGACTACACTAAATATAGCATCCATTAGTGCCAAGTCAAAGGTATGGGACCTAGACACCATACTTAATGTATGCATAAGGTAATCCTTGTGTCCCTTTGTGCCAAGTGAGGCCTTAGGGCATAGACACAAAGCATAGAGTTGCATGGTATCCTTTAGTGCCAAGTCATAAAGAGCTAGGACATGGACACCATGCTTAGTATATGCAAGTTATCTTTGTGTTTCTTTGTATTAAGGGAGGCTTGGAATATAAACACAAAGCATAATATAAGTTTGAAGTTATGCACTATAAATAGCTTAGATAATATCTATTATTAGACTAAATATGGTATCTCTTAGCACCAAATCTCTCAAGGTAAACATCCTTTGACCAAAAAATAAATTATGAATATTTTTATAGAATAGAAGGAGTTATAAACACCTTATTCACAAACAATAGCATGAGAATTACTAGAATAATTGGTATAAATATGGCTCTATGCATTAAGAATAGACAAATATGAAATTCAATGAGTTACAAAAAACTTAACTTGTTTAGAACATATTGAATTATTTGTGATACCCAAGCCCTCTATACAATAATAAGATTTAAGATAGTGGATCCAAGACATATCAAAGTAAGGAGGAAACATCAAAATATATAGATTCCTAATCTTTTTAAGTTATAAATTTCACCAAGAAATGGTGGTAGGACCTACTATCAAATTCTTGCAAATATCAAATGCTACAAGGCATAGGTTCTCTTCAAAACATTTGACTCACTCATGTCATATACAAATTATCTCTAGGACCCTCAAAATAGTAGCTACAATAATTATTACA
Organism: Lygodium microphyllum; assembly: GCF_053477565.2. NCBI lineage: Eukaryota > Viridiplantae > Streptophyta > Polypodiopsida > Schizaeales > Lygodiaceae > Lygodium > Lygodium microphyllum. The sequence continues at coordinate 87,493,487 of NC_141142.1, read as the reverse complement.
AGTGGTCGAAACACCTATTAATCATGTAACTATGTTTTGTTCTCTACATACTAGTGTATCAACCTCTTTCATGGGCTCATAAATTTCATGTTCAATACAATGAGTATAAGATCTAGATTGTTTGGGACCTCAATATTAAAAACAACTTCACTGTTGGATTGAATTCTACAAGGATACGATAGTAGCATATGAATGGTGTAATTACTAGGAACATGACAAAGAATGTCCCTCTTTCAAGACTTGTTTGCAACCTGTTTATCCCCAACATAGGATTTGTGTGATGCAAACTTTCATCATGTCACACTATAACATGAAATGTAAACTTTTGATACCAGGAGTACAAAAGCATTCTATCTATGCATAATTAATGTTGCATTTTGTTCTCATTCCTTGAGGTTCCCATTCTAAGAACTGTGTCATTCTGAGTCTAATAACCCTGTTTGGTTATAATGTCAATATTGTAACTAGTTCCCAACATTTCATAGCCTACTTCAGCTTCATCAATATATTTCAAAAAGCACTATAGGTGGTACAAAATAACTAGTAAGATCTTAATATATGTATATCCACTTTCAAAAACATGAAATACTTATTTACCAAACTACTACGAATATATGTATGTTTGGGCTAATTTGAATAAGTAATACTAACCAAGTTCAAGGTCTCTATGTTGTACTTGATAATGCATCCATGATGTATGTCTAGCAAGGAACCCCTCTCCCTCTCTTTGAAAAAAAAGCATGAAAAGTCAGTAGTAGGCATAGGGAGTACAATGCATCCATGATGTATGTTTGGCAAGGAGCCCATCTCCCTCTCTTTAAGAAAGAAAGCATCCAAACTTAATAGGCAAAGTGTTAAGACCCATAATCTAATATGACTGGAATAGGATGGGATGATCAATAGCTCTAAATAAACAAAGTATGTCCAAAAGATAAGCTCCTACTCATACATGAAGTCATTGGTGATCATGTTAATCTCATATTTTAACACACACAATCATGGCTTTCTTCTTCAATATGCTACCCTACAATTACTAATGCTACCCAAGAAGGTATTCTACTATATGTCTACATAGCTCAAGATCAGTCCACACATGCTTGATCTCAACAATGGAGACAATTATGAAGGAACCCAAAGATGGCCTTCTTGTTGTCACTCCATTGGAAATGTGTGTATAGCTAATATGCAATCTGGATGCCACATCTAGCCTTTTGGAGATGGAATGCAACCTTGAATTTGTGAAATACATAAAAGGCCTACATTAGGGTACTCCGAGCTACAATACAAATCCTCAAAAACTCATGGATTACGTACGACGATGTGAACTGCTATATCACTTCCTTGAAACACTATTGACTCATGGTACATAGTTTTATAAAGTAAGAAAGTTTCATCTATTTTCAAATAATTTATGGTATATAGTTTCATAAATCAAGATTTATTTTCAAATGATTCATGGGCATGCCACCATAAATCAAATCATGGTCGTGCATGGCTTGAATTTGTGAGTTGAATAAAAATGTACATTAGGGAACTCTAAGGTGCAAGGAAAATCCCCAAAAACTAATGGATTAGGTGCGATCATATGAGCTACTATATCACCTCCTTAAAAAGACAATTGATTTTCATGGTGCAAGGTTTCACAAATTAAGCAAGTTTATCTATTTTTTAAGCAATTTATGTGCATGCTACCATCAATTGGATCATGACCATGGAGGCCTTGAATTTGTGCATTGAATGCATTAGAAATGTACATTAAAGTACTCCAAAATATAGTGCAAATCCTTGAAAATTGATGGATTAGGTATGATCATTTGAATTGCTCTATCACTTCCTTACAAGATTGTTGATTCTTGGTCTAGGGTTTCTTGAATCAAGAAAGCTTCATCTATTTCTAAAGAATTTTTTGCCATGCCACCATCAATCAGGTCATCTTCTGTAGGCCTTGAATCTTGAGCTAAATGCATAAAAACGTACATCATAGCACTCCAGAAAACAATGAAAATCCTCAAAGATTGATGGATTAGATAGGATCATGTGAACTACTATACCATTTCCTTAAAAGATTATTGGTTCTTAGTATAGGGTTTCATAAAATCAAGAAAATTTTATCTATTTATAAACAACTTATAAGCAAGATACCATCAATTAGGTCATGGCCATATAGGTCATCAATCAAGTCATAACCATGTAGGTCCCATCACTAGGATGTGTCCAGAACTTTTGCATCTTTATTAACCAATATCTCACATAGGTCACAATTTCCCTTTTTTAATGTGGAGTGTATGTAAAAGTAGTTACTCTTATACCTATATTTGGCACACTAGAAGTTTCCTTACCTCTTCGATCAAGAGTCATATTGAGCTTTTCTCAAGTTGGCAAGCAATCACCATCGACTATGGCAACACTTGGAGGATAAGGCATTTACCAATCATCACAGAGAGAGAGAGAGAGAGAGAGAGAGAGAGAGAGAGAGAGAGAGAGAGAGAGAGAGAGAGAGAGTGTGTGTGTGTGTGTGTGTGTGTGTGTGTGTGTGTGTGTGTGTGTGTGTGAAAGCACAAGCAAAAATAAGAGAGAAGCAAGAGCTATGGAGGTTCAAGCAAGAGAAAGCAAGACTTGTGTGGAAACTCCAATAGTCACAATGTGTGACCTTCCTTCTCTTATTCTATTCTCATAGAAAGAATAAAGAATAAAGTGACAGTGACGGGCAGCCGCTACTTGCAGTAGTGCACAAGTGTGTAGGCAACATGTACAAGTAAATGTAGGTGACTAGGCACAGGTAGCCTTTAATCCCCAAAAACCTCTCACTTAAAGGCAAATGTGCCTAAGTATAGAGAAAATAAGAAAAAAAGTGACAAATTACAATGTGTACATATGAGTACAATAGGATGAGGAATAGACGTTGTCTCATCCTACACCCATCATCTTCCTAAGGAGAAAGGCATAATGTTCCACTAGGAGACTTCACTAAGCACATTTGTAGGATTTTCATCAATCATGATCTTGATAAGCTCTATCTACTTGCCCTCAATCACCTCTGTTATGAAGTAATAATGCCATTGACCTAGCCCTTCCTTTTAGCCCCCACTAACACCACTATTTAGTCACCTTTTTAGAACTTTGTGAAGCATTTTGATAGATCCCAAGAGTTCTTCTACCATTTTACTTTTGAGTCCTTGGGCTATTTCTTTCTCTCCTCCTTCAACCTTCTACACCTCAAGTGGACTAGAAGGTCCCCTTTAGTGCATCAAGCTTCGGGTCATGGTATCTTAGGGTCACTATCAGAGCCCACTTTGGACTCTAAGTTGAACTCATACCCTTCACTAGAAGAGGGAGTTTCACCTAGTTGTTGGAGTTTTGATATTGATCTTATTTCATATAGCATTGTAGATTGAGGTTGGGTAGGTCACACCCTTCACTGAAAGAGGGAGTTTCACATAGTGGTTGGAGTTTTGATATTGATCTTATTTCATATAGCATTGTAGATTGAAGTTGGGTCAGTCCTACTCATTCATAATCAACCACATCTATCGATTGCAATCCACCCAGATGACTTCTTTTTCAATCTTGAACACATTAGTCTCTTTGGGCTTAGAGTTCATAATTATCTCCTCAATTGTCGACCTGTATGTGTCATACTCGATTATATCTACTTCCTCATCACTCACTTCACTTTCAAAGTCACAATCTAAGAATTCATCATTAAAATTCTCATGTTCAAACAACTCATCCTCTATTTTCTCATTGTATTTCAAAGTTGCATATGTTTTAGTTTTTCTAACTCCTCGTCATTTTGTATTTGTGTACTATTTTGCCATGACTACTTTGTAGAAACTACATCGGAGAATTATTGGTATCCTAGAGGGGCTCTAATCGAAATTGCTCAATGTGGTTCTATCAAGATTGTGGGAGAGAAGGAAGGAGTATCACTTGTAGCTTTCTTGCTTGCACAATGGGGGAATACATACAAGGGTGGAGGCTGAAAACAGTTTTCCTCTTCTTAGTTGTGTAAGCCAAAAGAACTCTCATACAAAGAAATAGAAGAACCCTATATATGGGTCTCAAACCAAACTCAACTAACTAAGGTGGCATACTAACTGAGCCACGAACTAGAGTAGATAAGGATAGCTATCATGTAGCTATTATTCATGGGCGGTGTACCAACCGCATCTGCAACTGACAAGTCGGTGACATAAATGCAAAATGGTCACCCTGGCATATCACGAGTGGAGCTCGATATCTCAACACTCCCCCTCGAGCTCAATCCCAATTCCTGCACACCAAGCAGGTCTCTGAACTTGCGCAGCTTCTCTGCGCCCAATGCCTTCGTGAATATGTCAGCTACCTGATCCTCTGTGCTGACATAAACTAGATCAATAAGACCTAGTAAAACCCTCTCCCGCACATAGTGATAATGCACCTCAATGTGCTTTGTTCTAGCATGATAGACTGGGTTATTTGCCAAGTGTATACTACTCATGTTGTCACAATAAATGACAACTGGCCCATCTGTAGACTGATGCATATCATAAAGTAGCTTGTGCAACCAAGCTACCTCACATGCAGCCATTGCTGCACCCATGTACTCAGCCTCTGTGCTCGACAAGGCAACTGTAGGCTGTTTCTTGCTGCTCTAAGTGACTGCAGCACTCCCAAAAGAGAACACATATCCACTGGTAGATCGTCTATCAGAAATACTACCAGCCCAATCAGCATCAGTGTATCCATGCAATTGTATCTGAACCCCAGTCTCATAAAATAGTCCATACTGCAATGTGGACTTCACATACCTGAGTATGCGTCTAGCCGCATCCAAATGTGATTTCCTTGGAGCCTGCATAAACTGACTTACCAATCCAACAGCAGAGCTCAAATCTGGCCTGGTAATAGTCATATAAATCAAACTTCCTACTATGCGTCTGTACATAGTAGGATCTTCCAGAAGCTCACCTGCATCTGCGCTCAGCTTCACATTCTGCTCCAAAGGAACTGAAATAGGCTTACAGCCTGTCATCCCATATTTGGACAGCATGTCCAATCCATACTGCCTCTGCAAGAGCTGTATCCCACTTGGTGATCTAATCACCTCAATGCCCAAGAAATAACGCAGCTCTCCCAAATCCTTCATCTCAAACTTTTGCTTCAATAGCATTTTCACATGAAGGATATCTTCATCACTGTCACCTATCATAATCAAATCATCAACATAAATGACAAGCAGCATAATACCTTTCTCTGTTTTTCTCACATAAAGTGAGAAATCTGCCTTGGAAATCTGAAAGCCAATAGTGACAAGATACTGTCCTATCTTGTCAGACCATGCTCTAGGTGCTTGCTTCAAGCCATACAAGGCTTTCTTCAACCTGCAAACAAACTCAGGATGAACAGCATGCACATAACCTGGTGGCTGCTCCATATAGACCTCTTCTTGCAAATCACCATTCAAGAAGGCATTCTTTACATCCATCTGATGTAAAGACCATCCCTTTGATGCAGCCATAGCAATGACTGCTCTTACGGTTGCCATCCTTGCAACCGGACTGAATGTTTCTTCATAATCAATGCCATATGTTTGTGCATACCCCTTGACTACTAATCTTGCCTTGTATCTGTTCACAAAACCATCTGCATTGCGCTTCACCTTATAAACCCACTTACAGCCAATTGCATTCTTACCTTTAGGCAAAGGTACTAACTCCCATGTAGCATTTGCTTCCAAGGCATCCATTTCTTCATCCATGGCTTTCTCCCATTTTTCTTTTCCCATGGCTTGCTCAAAAGAAGTGGGTTCTGGTTCCTGTATCACTTTGACCATATATGCATAGTGAATGGCTGTAAATCCATCATATTTTAGCCTATCCACAGGATACCTAGCTCTCGTAGACCTGCGCAAAGTAGGTTCACTCCCAGGTGCTCTCAAAACATCCCTGGTCTTCCTTACTCTAGCTGTAACAATAGAGGGAATACCCAACTCATCATCAATGCTCTGTTCTGAGCCACTAGATTCACCATCCACATAAGAGTGACCTGCATTCACATCAAACATGGGCTGATCAACCTTCTCTTTTCCTTTTCGTGATACCTGCATACCACTATCTGCATTGCTTTGAGAAGATTCTCCTGATCTCAATCTGCCTGTCCATGGCGAAGAATGTGAACCACTGCTAGAGGGCGCTCCAGGTCCACTAATATTTTGTGACTGCTGCTGTGAATTCTGTGCATCTACATCATCAATCACATTTACTGGTTTATACCAGCTACTCATCTCATCAAAAACAGCATCTCTACTCACTGTAAACTTACGAGTAGAAGGGTTATAGCATCTATACCCTTTCTGTTATCGCTGCTGCAGAGAGTAACCAATAAAGATGCACTTCTCAGCTTTTGGATCCAACTTGGATCTCAACTCATCTGGCACATGTACATAGGCAATGCAACAAAAAATTTTCAAATGAGAAATATCTGGTTTCCTACCAGTATACCTCTCCTCTGGAGTCATCCCATGTATTGGTGTAGTGGGAGTCCTGTTCATTATATAGACTGCTGTAGCAACTGCTTCAGCCTAGTAAAAATCTGGCAAGTCTTTTTCATTGAGCATGGCACGAGATACCTCTCCAATATGCCTATTTTTCCTTTTTACAATTCCATTTTGTTGTGGGGTATGACTGCATGAATATTGCTGCTTTATGCCATGCTCCTGCAAGAACCTTGCAAACTCATTTGAGAGGTACTCTCCCCCTCCATCTGACCTTAGGCATTTTATTTGCAGGCCTGTTTCTTTTTCAACCATAGCTTTAAGAGTTTTGAAATGCCCAAAAACTTCACTTTTCTTTTTCATAAAATACACCCAAACTTTTATGCTATAGTCATCAATGAAAGTGACAAAATAATGACAGCCTCCAAGAGATGCAGCTTTAGTAGTCCACACATCAGAGTGGATTAATTCCAATGGCTTCTTACTCTCTTGAATATGTCTAGGAAATGGTTTCCTTGCCTATTTTCTAAACTGATAGACTTCACATACCTTATGCATTTCTGCAACCTTGAATTTAGGCAATCCTGCAACAATATTTTGGGCCTGCATTGATTTAAGTCGCTGTACATTAACATGACCAATGCGTTTATGCCAGATATCAATATCTGCAACTACATCGGTCCCATGTGCAAACATTGCTGCACTCAATTCAGACATGTCTGCATCCAATGTAAACATTCTGCCCTTCTTCTTTCCTTTTGCTATCAAGCGATCTTTATTTTTCATATCCTCAACAAAGCATCCATGAGGATTAAATCTGACCTGCAAGCCCTGCTCAACGATTTGACCAACAGAAACCAGATTCTTGGTGATATTCGGGACATGAAATACATCAGACAGGTATTTCTTTTTCCCATCCTGCATAGACAAATGAATTTTTCCAATCTGCACAATAGGATGTGTAGTATCATCACCAGTCTCCACAAATCCTGGTTTTTCCATTTTCATTGCATCCTCCATCCATTCTGCATGACCTATCATGTGGTTTGATCCACCTAAGTCAACATACCATACATCGTTGCTTTCTTCTGTACTTGTCACAGAATTGTTCATGTCCTGCACCATAAACAAATGCTCATTTCTATCATCACCCTGTCTACTAGAAGATGCATAATTCCCTTGTTGCAGTTTTCCATTCATGATGTCATTCTGCTTTTTATAGCAGTCTTTAGCCATATGACCCATTTTACCACAGTAGTAGCATTCAACATTACTGTTTGCATTTTGGCCTCTTTGCCATCCACCACGACCTCTTTGGCTCCCCCTGCCTCTAGAGTTACCACGTCCTCCTCCATAGGACTGGTTTTCTTGAGTTTGCTGCATATTTTGATTTCTACCATGGCCTCCAAATCGGCCTCCTCTACCTCTGCCTCTACCTCTTCTAGCATTTGAGTAGAAGACAGTTTCTTTTGAAGTTCCTCCTGAAGAAGATGCACCACCATTTCTTTGATCCTCAGAAATTAGAAGAGCAATCAACTCCTCAAAATCAGGAAATCTTTCACGAACTGAAATAGATGTCCGAAACTGTGCATTAAAACGCGTGTTTTACGGGTTTTAACTCTAATTCCGGCCATGTAGCCTTATATTTTCTAATTTTTAGGTTGCAAACAGTTGAAACTCATGGAAAAAAATATCATAATGAACTTTCATCCCATATGAACAAAGGTTCATAAACCAAATAGCATAAAAAGATCATTTTTCTTTGTAAAAATAGCATTATCGCTTATTTTTAGATCTCGGTTTCTTGGTCTTGATTACAGAACTGATTTCCAGCATGCATTTAATGCTCAGAATCTTCAAGAACAGCACTCTTCATGTCTTCATCCATCCGGAAGCAATCCGGTCTCATCCGGACAAGCTTTCCTCCACCACTCTTCATTGTTTTCATCCACACAAGAACAGCCCCTTAAGGGAGAGAGAGGGAGGAGAGAGAAACACTAGAATTGGCTCTCTTCATTCAGGCCACCATTGTATGGGTGAAGACAGGCGATAAGATCGGCCAAGAGGGAGAAGATTAGCCCCAAGATCGGTTGTATGGGGTACTCACAGCCTGCCATCTCCATCTCCATCCATGGAGGTGCAAAAATGGGGCGTGAAGATGGCGCCTTCATCCCTCATTCTCTCTCCACGTTTTTTCATCTTGTATGCTTAAAATTTTGAAGGGCGAGGGGGGGGGAGGGGGTGTCCAAACTCAAAAGGCATGCCCAATTTTGGCCTCCCAAGTGTCCATCTTTTCATATCTTGACCATTTGGTGGCCATTTCCTCGTTCGGGCTCCAAATCGAGCTCTGAAAAATCCTGGGCGTCTGGCTTGACATTTCGCATTGGTTAGTAACTCCTGACAACCCGCACAGCAGTCTGAAAAATTATCAAAAATCAACAAGTGTCGCTTGGGTGCCTTTAAAGCACTTAACACTTAAAATTGTCCTAGCTGGAGCCGCCGCCTTCGACGTTGAATATTTTTTCCTTGATATTCGTAATTTTTAGCTATTTTTCTCGGTATCAAAACTCCACTCTCATTGGCGACCACGGGATAGGGCGACTCAGCCCGTCGAATCCCACAATAGATCTGCACAAAACAACCAAAGAAAGGAGCAAGCTGATACAAAATAGATACATATTAAAACACATCACAATGCTCACCCTACCCCCTGACAAAACCAAGGCATGACATCCATAAGGAGTAGATCTATCATAATCTGATAGAATGTCCAAAGCTAGTCACTAACCGACTGCTCCAACACGGCCAAACTAAAAAGAACTATCAAAGAGGTTGACCTAAGTGGTGGTCTGAACTACCTACCTAACTAAGGATAACACAACCAGGAGCTCCTACTAGGCGAGGACTCCTATAGCCTGATCAAGAAGTATTTTCTTTTAGCACATTTCTTCTTTTAGGGTTTTTATTTTTCCATACTCGGGCATGTAAAAAGGAGGGAGCTGAGCGTAGTGACCCAAGGAGAACAGGGAATCGGCCTCAGGTCCTGTCTTGGTACCCAAGTGTTACCGTGTTTCCGACCACATTACCGCAGCATAGAGTAGCGGAAACTGGGAAGAAGGAAAAAGAGCAAAAAAGGCACCTTAACTGGCAACCAATCCCTGAAAAATTCAAATGTTCGGACACGACCCTCAAAAGGCTTCGGTGTTGGGCCACGGCAATGAAAGAGGAAAAGGCGCACCATTAAAATGTGGGAGCGCCCCCAAATCTGTGTAAAAGAGTGCCAGGCTCGCTCCTGTGCAAAGTGTATGCTTAGTGGGAATAGGATAAATTAGAATGGTGGGAAATGGGAAAGAGGGCCCCGGCCATGTGAAAGAGGAAAAGGAGATGACCGCTTGAAAGGGATTTAGGGTTTTGTATATAAAGTTGAAAAGTGAATGAGAAGCTCATTCTTTGGTGTGTGGCAAAAGGAGTCCTCTTCTTCCTCTCTTCTCATCTCCTTCTTGCTTGTGTGTGCCCTTGAGAGAGGGAGTGTGAGAGTGTGAGGGAGTGAGTGTGTGTGAGGGTGAGGGATCAAGAGGGTGAAGATCTTCACCATCTCCTCTCCTCTTCTTCTCTTCTCTCCCCTTCTCTTCTCTTACGCGCGCGGCTATGGAGGATGGAGCTTGGAGATGGAGGAGGCTTGAGGATGCTTGTGCTAGAATCTAGGATCATGGAGCTACAGGAGTGCAAGAGAGAGGAGGGTACTCGATCAAGCATCAAGGTAAGCTCACTACACTCGTAGGATCGACCGTGCATCGGCTAGGTGAGAGATAGCCATTAGAGCTCGCTTGAAATGCTTGAAGCAATAAGCGGTCCGTGGGTCTTGGTGGTTGAGCGAAAGCTCCCATATTTTGGTTCCGTTGCCGGGACTAACGGATTCAAGCTTGAGCATTTGCGCGCCTCACATCGAGCATCGAAGTAGGGTATTCATCCCCGAAACGGAGCTTGAGATAGGTAGGAAGTTGGGTGCTTTTAATCTTTGAAACAAGTAAGTATTTTGGATATTTTGGTTGTTTGATGATTGGAAAGCATGGAGAACCTATTCCAGTTTTTTGCCTTCGATTTTTGTTGCATTTAGCGTAGGTTAGAGCTAGGAGATCGAACCGAAAAAGGGTAGGGTTCACTATTCAAAACAGGGTAAAAACAGGGAAAAAGTCATGCAAATGCGCAAAATGCTCGCTAGTGAGGACTAAGATCGACAAGAGAGGGATCAGGGGTATCAACGCCACGGCTGGGAGGGCATATAAGAACCGAGAGGCCAAAAGAGAACTCATTTGTGCCATTTCAGTGTGAGAGAAAGAGAGAGAGAGAGAGCTAAAAAGCCCCAGGCCGTGTGATTCGATCGTAGCACCGACGCAGCACCGACCCATTCAGGTATATGAATCCCTCCCTCAAACCCCCTAGATGGTATCTAGAGGTTTGTGCTTGTAATGGTTGAGTAAATCATAAGAATCGGGCAAGATCGGCATCATGTTGTTTCCGTCGCGCCGTTTTCGGCCCGTCCGAGCTATTGCTTCTGGGCCAAGGCCCAGAATCGGCCTTCGGCCCCTTGCCATTCGGCCACTCGGTCGGAACCCTAGTCGGCACTCGGACCGTCCGAGTCAACCCGTCTGAGAGACCCTCCTCGGACCGTCCGAGCCAGAACTTTTTGACCACGTGGCACATTCGGCCTTGTGCCATTCGGCCTGTCTGAGCGACCCGTCCGAATTCAAAAATGGAACTCGGCCACACCCGGGATTCGACCCTCGGCCAACTGCGATTGGACCTGTCCGAATCTGTCAAACCTGCCATTCGGCCTGTCCGAGTAAAAATTGCCCGGGCCAGATTTGGAGATTCGGCCCTTGACCCCATGCCATTCGGCCCGTCCGAGTGACCCACTCGGCCCCTGCGATTCGGACCACTCAGTCCGAATGCAACTTTTTATCAAAGTTGTCAAAAATTTGACCCGACTGGCAAACGCGCATTAGCGCAACTTGTCGAAACCCTTCGGGCATTCAGCACTTGATTCTGGCACACGGGATAAGAGAAAGTGTAGTACACAGCCGCTTAGCGGTGGGTAGTAGACAGTTGAGGGATCCACGAACTAGGACGCAAGCCGCTGAGCCACAAAGACCTGATCGATCAGAAGCAAACAAGGAAACATACAAGGGGTCCTGAACCCTGATTGAACGGCCGAAAAATAGACCTACAAGCCTATCAGACCAGAAACAAGCGGGAGTGAGTGAGGCACTGAGGAATTGCTTGCTACACTCACATTGAATTTTGCACTTCAAGTACACTTAAGAAAACTGAAAGCCTGATTGGGCACGAACCCATCACCCCAAGATAAGGGGAAAGCCACTGAGACAGACCAAGGCCTGGCGGAGGTCAAGATGGAATTAGCCAAGATACAGGACATGCTGAGACGACCAACGCGCCCGCACATCCAGTGCGTGTACTGTGGAGGAAACCACTTGCTGGCCGAGTGTCAAGACCCTAGGTCAAGACCTTGCGCCAACTGCGGGAGGTTCGGCCACTATGCCGCACAATGCAGACTACTAAGAAGGTTTCCATACTCGCAACCCTACGGCCATCCTTATCTAGCTAACAGGCCGCAGCCATTCTTCGGAAGGGGAGCCCCATTGGCTCTACCCGCGCCTAACGATATGAAACCCGCTACCCCTAGAATGGACATAAATCCCACCAGCATTCCTAGACCGCCTGGTCCTTATGTGACCCACCCACCGAGTGACTCTCCAGTTCATTACGTGGAGGAGCCAAATGATGAAGAGACCTACATATACCCTTATGTCTCGCATGACGACAAGGGTAACACAGTCCTCATGGATTATCGACCCGTGCCGGTGATGGCGTTGGGAAGAGGACGGGGTAGAGGCCTAGGAGGGCAGCCACAGGACCGAGAGTGCTACGACTTTAACTGCTGGGAAGAAAGTCTCAGACGCGGAGGCAGAGACTTCAGCCCCTAAGACAGCCGAAAAGGGAAGTGCTAAGATAGGGGAATACCCGCACCCCAAGCGACAATTGGAGGCCATAGAAAAGGTGAAGGAATGGGTGAGGGAGGCTCAACAGCACCTCAAAGATGCTGAACCCACACGGAGGACGAGATCGATGATCTCTCCAGCATAAGCACGCCAATGTCACCGCCTCAACCTAAGTCGGCCGAGGCTACTATGCCACAAGCAGTGCCACTGGGACTAAGCCTAGACGCAACAGAGCCGCAGATCAGCCGCGGCCATTGGCTCGGACCGTCTAGGTTAAAGGAGGGACGAATATTTAGCAATCTCCTTACCACACTAGTGACCACCCCTGTAACATTTGGCCTGGGAGATCTGCTTAAGCAACACCCTGCCCTATGGCAAGACCTTAGGCAGTGGGTCGAGGGCTCACAAGAGCAGGTCACGGTAGACCCTCAAGACCAGGATGCAGAAACACAATTGCCCAGTCTCACGCTGCACTCTGTACCTAAATCTTTGCACGTCAACGCCTTTTGGGAAGGCTCTGAGATGCACGCAGTCCTGCCGGTCCTAGCCCTGGGTGATGCAACAAGGAAGGGAATCGTAGACACGGGAACCGGGGTTAGTGTGCTTAGCCACACGGTGCTGCAGACTTGGGGAAACCCGCCTGTTGAAGCTGCTAGGTGTAACGTCACTCTAGCAAACGGTATGAGAGTGAAACCATTCGGGGTCCTGAAAAATTGGCTAGTGAAGACCGCAGGAGTCCAGTTCTCTGTTGACTTTATAGTCATGAAGCGAGTGGACTACGATGTCCTATTAGGCCGACCCTGGATGCGCAACGCTAGAGTCATCGAAGATTGGGGTAACAGCTTGATCTTCCTTGGCAATAGAACTAACGCCGTACGAATAGAAATGGACACTTGGAAGACCTCACCAGTCGATCTGGATGCCATCTTTCCTATGCTCAAAGGGAACACTCAGGTCAGGAAGCCCTATGAGTCCTTGATCAAGTATATCCCATACCCAAAGGATGAGCGGGATTGGATGCACGTCCTTGCTACAATTGACCTGCCATTCTCTGACCAGGAGGCATACAAGCAAGGCATCAAAAAGGTCGGCAAGACAAACGGAACACTTCCTACGCCACTCTACATGATGGCAGCAAGCCCCCATGGAGGGCCTGAGCCTGTTACCTTCCAAGTGCCTTCCAACAAAAGGGAACTCCAGGGAATACTGGAGTACTTAACGGACTAGCTAGCGGGCAACTCAGCCGCCAACTTCAAGCCGCTCTAGGACCTCTTGGAGGAGTCCGAGTGGAAGTGGACCAGGGTGCACGAGCTGAACCTCATGTATAATTGGGCCTTGGTCCCCGACCAACAAGACGAGGCAGAGCAAGCCTTGGGAGACGATGAGCAGTCGAGCGATAAAGATTCCTATGATGAATACGAAGACTGCCAATCCTTTGGTGATGAAAGCGAGGGTGAAGTGGATACCATAGAATACAACACTGAAGGATGAGAAATTGAGCAGATACGGGCAGACGCTAAGCCGCAGAAAAAACAGGCCCTTAGAATGGACCAAGGAGTCATGTGTATGAAATGTGATCGTGCTTGGTTGGAATGCATAGGAGCCGTAGACCTTGAGCACGCCGGCCTAGCCCAACCAGGAATGACATCAATGCTTAGAACCGAATCGCCATCTGAACTGCGGCCACCAGGGGAGACCACGTCTTCTAGTGAAAATGGAGGGTTTGACTCTGAATCGGAAGTTACTTCTGATAGCAACCCAAAAATCCCTAGGCCACCCATGACCAGACGCACCAAGGGGGACTTACCCGTCCACCTGAGGCGCAGACAGTTACGGCAGGATGAGGCAAAGCATCCTAAGGATGCACGATCAGAAGAACAGAGAAAGCCGCAAGACCTCCCTAAACACTTTACTGAATTCAAAAAAGGGGATAGGGTAGTGGTTTTGCTGGGTGCCAAGCACCAAGGGCAACCAAGCGAACCAATCGAAGGGCCAACCAAGGTCAAGGAGGTAAACCTAGCCCTGGAAGGGGAAGTACCCCGACCGGTGTTCATTGCCAAGGACTTGACTACTGAAGAAGAGTTCAATCTTGTCGCTCTTTTGCGGGAGTACATAGACGTATTTGCTTGGTCCTTAGATGAGCTACGAGGGGTAGATCCGAGTGTTGTGACTCACAACATACCCATGACATCGGATGCAATGCCGGTCAAGCAGCGATCGTACCCCATGAATCCAAAGCATGCTCATGCTGTCAAGGAGGAAATCGACAAGCTGATAAGACTTGGATTCTTTTACGAAATTGAGCACATAGACTGGGTGTCACCCATAGTCATTGTGATAAAGAAGAACGGCAAGATTCGAGTGTGCGTCAATTACAAGAAGGTGAATGCTGCTACAAAGAGAGACAACTACCCCTTGCCGTACACCGAGCACATGCTTGAGAGAGTGGCAGGTAAGGAAGCCTACAGTTTCCTGGATGGCTTCTCAGGGTACAACCAGGTGATGTTGCTGTTAAAAACATCTCCTTATTTACTTATCGATAGTGGCCTGCAGAATCACGAAGCATGGAACAAATTCAAAGCAATTGGTTTCACCTTTTTGTCAACTATCTTATACTTTGTCTCCACAAGTGCTTCAGCCCATTGTAATCCTTCCTGCTGAGCAAACAATGCTATAACATCATACATATCCAAAGAACATACTGACAACACTCTGTTTTCAGCCTCATTTTCTGCATGTATAGTTGCTGAAATTTCAGCCATAGTGTCAATTCCCCCGCCACCTTTCAACGCCTTATGTGCACCATATTCAAGGACATGCTTCGCAAGGAGTTGGAGGTCTTTGTTGATGACCTGTGTGTCCATTCGACCTGGATTGAATATCTAGACAAACTCCGCATGGTCTTTAAACGGTGTCGCTTATATCACCTCTCCCTGAAACCCTTGAAATGTCAGTTTTGGGTGAAGCACGGATGCATCTTAGGACACGTGGTGTCGAAGAACGGCATTGCCACGGACTTCTCGAAGGTCAGGGTCATCGTTGACCTTCCACCCCCAAGTAATTACAAGGGAGTTCAATGCTTCTTAGGTCACACAGGATACTATCGGCGATTTGTACTGAACTATGCGCTGATCGCTAGGCCATTGTACAAGCTACTAATCGTCTTCGAGTGGACCAAAGCATGCCAACGGGCGTACGAACAATTGAAAAAGGCTCTAACAACGGCACCGATTCTACGAGCCTCGGGCTGGACCACTACCTTCCACGTACACATTGACGCCTCTAAGTTTGCCGTGGGAGCAGTGTTGTGCCAACCGGGTGAGCATAGCTTGGACTACCCAGTGAGCTTTGCTAGCAGGCAACTCACTGAGACGGAGATGAATTATTCAACAACAGAAAGGGAGGGACTAGCCATGGTGTTTGCCGTGAAGAAATTCCAGCACTATCTACTGGCCACACCTTTCATTTTCTTCGTGGACCATCAAGCCCTGCTCTACTTGGTGAACAAACCTTGTGCTACAGGACGCATAGCTCGATGGCTCCTCCTGCTCCTAGAGTTCGATTTCTCCGTGGTGGTACGAAAGGGAAAACAGCATTACATGGCTGATCACATGTCCCGTATACCCACAGGAGAAGCAGCTGGACAAGGCATCATTGACGAGTTACCTGACGCCCACTTATTCCACCTATCTAGAGAGAGAGACCTATTTAAGGCTGATATGATGCCATACTGGGCAGATGACATAGTCCAAGTGCTCGAGCACGGACTACCTGAGCGACCAATAGAAAAGACACAACTTAGGCACTTGATATTGAAGCTCCAGCCCTACCAGCTGATTGCAGGCCAACTCTATAGGTTGGGGCAAGACGGATTGCTGCGAAGGTGTGTGTGTGAACATGAGATGCATGATGTGCTCTCAGAAGCGCACAGCGGCATTGTAGGTGGACACTTTAGCGGAGACACGACAGCACGGAAGGTGTTGCAGTCCCAACTATGGTGGCCCACACTTTTCCGCGACGCCAAGCGATTTGTCAAGCATTGTGATGAGTGCCAGGGACAAAAGTTTCGATTCATAAGGATGAAATGGAGTTAACCCCAATTATTGCTCGCCAACCCTTCGAAAAATGGGAAATTGACTTCATAGAACCAATAAGCCCCGCAGCACAGTACTCGCAAGCCAAGTATATCATAGTGGCCACAGATTACCTCAGGAAATGGGCAGAGGCAAGAGCAACACGAAAAAACGACGCTAGAACGACTGCCAAGTTCTTATAGGAGCAAGTGATCTCGCGCTTCGGTTGCCCCATCGAACTGGTTAGCAACCAAGGCACACACTTCATCAACGAAGTGATAGCACATCTCCTATCCACTTTTCTTATCATCCATCGCAAATCCTTGCCATGCTACCCTCAGGCTAATGGCCAGGTAGAATCAACTAACAAAATTCTTATTAACATCCTAACTAAGGTGGTCTCAGCCTTGAGAAGCAACTGGGACAACAAGTTGATGGCAGCCTTGTGGGCCTACCACACAGCTTATAAAACGGCCGTCGGTCAAAACCCCTTTAGGCTAACCTATGGGATTGAAGCAATTCTCCCGGTAGAATTCTTCATCCCTAGCCTGAGAATAGCACTCCAAGAACGATGGGAAGGGAAGGAAGCATGGACGCAACGCATGACTGAGCTAGAACGCCTATCAAAAACTCGTCTTCTAGCCACCCACGCACTCATTTGCGAGAAGGCTCGATGAAAGATGTGGTTTGACAAGCATGTCAAGCAGCGAGACTTCGAACAAGGAGATCTTGTTCTGCTATACTCAGTAAAAGGACACAAACAGAAGATGAAGTTCCGAGGACTAGGCCCTTTTAGAGTACGCATGATTGGTAGAACCGGGAATGTTGAGTTGGAGACACTTGACAGTAAAGGAGTAGGCTTTTTTAACAGCAGCCGCGTAAAGAAGTACTATCCTCCTTCCCATCCATTACATGAGCCACCCATGCTAGAAGCCCCGTTGAACGTTTGAATGGCAACTGTAACCGACCTTATGGATCAGGACGAGGAAGCAATGGCATCGTCGTATCTACGAATCACAGTCACAGCAGGCGCGGTGTATCCTTTCAACGCCTTTATTGATGAAGGGGCCGACTACAACATCTTGACGCATGACCATTGGACATGCATTGGTCAACTGACGCTACAGCCCACTAATGCCAACCTCACCCCGTTTGGAGGTCCTGCCTATTCACTTCTGGGGAAGTGCAAGGTACTTATTTCCATCGAGACTGAAAGTTTACCAGCCTTCTTCCATGTGTTGCCTAACACTAAAGAAGCCTGTAATGTGTCACTATTGGGTCGCACCTTCAAGAAGCTAACGCACTGTAATGTGGATTACAACCTAAACCGCATTCATCTTGCCATCAACAACACCCGTATAGTAACGACCTTCAGCAAGGGCTGTCATGATTCCTCCACCATCACGATGCCACCGGTAGAAACCCCTAGGACCACGCTCCAGACCCAGTCTAAACTGGAGAAACCTGTGGCTTTGTGCCACGCACTCGACCCCAGGCCCAAATCCACCAAGAATGCTCACAAGGCCAAGGATCCCAGACTTATGTGGGTGCCAAAACGGCAGGAACCACACTCGGGTACACCACCCAAAAGGGACCCTAACCGCCAGAAACATCAACCGTTCCAGCCTAGGAGGTAGTATAGACGCTATTGCCATAGACAAACAACCATGCTGCGATGGATTCGTAAGGATCTCTTGCGGACACAGGGATACTACGAGGGCAACCCCTGGATTTGGGTGCCTAAAAATGGCCGGCTAAAAAGCTCCTCTACAAGTGATATCGCCCTAGAAAGGAAGGCTTGCACACATGGTAACCAGCACATAATTAGCACGCCATTGCCAGCAACGGCTAGTAAGCCTCAACTCATCTATCGACCAAAGCAAACGCCACAAGCCTTAAACCTGCTTAATCCAGAGGGCTTAAAAAGCCCTATGACTGCTCACTCAAAACGCAGCCCAACCCCCAGGCCCCCAGAGCTTCCTGTAGCACCTCAATGTGCTTCTACGTACAAAGCCCAACCTGTGACACCGATGAGGGAGTCACCACTGTCTAGTCCACTTGCACCATCCCCACCAGGAGGTCTTAGACCCTCGTATGCGGTACGACCTTTCCTCTCCTTGGCTAACGACCTTGCCACGACCTCTGGGGATGACTTAATAACCTGCATCAGGATGTTGGACGACACTTTCACCACATTCGCTAGAAGCTATGAGAGGCTAGACCTAGGCCTCCTTGACAGAACCCTTGCTTCGGAGGTTCGTGCATTACCATGCACATGGGAGGAATACGAACTTATAACTACTAAATCCCCCAAGATTGCTGCCGAACTCATAGCAAATGATGAAATCTCAAAGGAGCAAGCGGAGCTCAGACGCCTAGTCACTTCATATCAAAAGCCTCCCCGCTCTATTCCTAAACACGAGATGCACGAGCTCATGCAGATTCCAAGCTTGCCCTCCACGTTCTTACAGCAGTGGTTTGCTCTGTGAATCCAATGGGAGAAAAAAGGTTGCCGAATAATGACCAATGCTGAGCAACGCAGGGCAATTAAAACCATTGAATACGACCCCACTTATGTGGCACCCATCTCGTTTAGGGTTTTGGCCATCACCCGCAATCAGCAATTGGACGACCGTGTGCTCGCCCACCCCTATATTGACCAACTCCTCACCAAAGAGGAATTACATGTCGCTAGCCGCCTTAATACTGGGGATCTCTTTCATGATGTCTTGACCTACATCTCCCAGGTCTCTATCCAATCGGCTGCTCTCGATTGTCATGCGCAACTGGAATACAACCCATGATTCTACACGTGGCTTCTTCACACGTAAATTCCTACCCCAACAGGACCAACGCCACCCTTTAACTCCCAATCCTAGGAAGGATTCTTCTCTCAGCCAGAAGAAAGGTGGGTATGTACGTGGGAAATACGGTGAAAGGAATTAGATAAGAAATGAATGAAAAGGGGGTATGGTAAAGTAAAAGTAGTGAAAGACATAAGCATTAGTATAAGAAAAATGGCTTCCAAAAATTCAATTAAGAGTTTAAAAACGGCAAAGTGCTATGTGGAAAACACTAACGGAAGTTATGAATTATGGCAGGAGCAGAAAATGTCGCAGCAAGACCGCGCCCACCGACTCCCATTCACTGACGAGGAAAGGGAGCTATATTGCATCCAATTGGAGAAACTCACCTTCGACCAGCTGAAGTTCCAAACCATCCACAACATCGGAGTTGTGGTGGCGAAGGAGGAGGCAGCCAGAAGGGTGGTGGAACAGTGCAACCTGACAAAATATATTGAAAAATTATCGCAAGAGCTGGATCACTTCAAATGTGTGGAATTCCTTAGAACATACAATTCGAACAGGAAGTGGGCATTGAAACAGTAGGCCGAGGAGAGGGCGCAAAGAAGGTACCGGTCCGATTGGACCCAGTCTTGGTGGAAAAAGCTCTGGGATTGGTACCTAGGACAGAAAGGCGGCAAAAAAGGGATGTTTACGCCTTGTTAAAAATGAAGAAGGAAGAGGTACTTACGAACGACGGCATAAGCATCCAGGACATCCCCAACACTGACTCCAGGCTGAGGCCAAGTTGGTGCACGTACTCTTCTCCAACCAACAATACAATTCCTTAATGCATCGGATTAGTGTGCCCATGCTGGAGAATGTAGCAGCCCACACTCTAGATGAGGTGGATTGGAATGGCTATGTGCGGAAGACTATCGATCAAGCGGCCAAAGCACTAGCCCTGGGAAGTGCACCAACAGGAGGAGAATCTCCTGCTTCTAAGGTGACGGAAAGGAAGAAAGCCTCCTCCAAGGGCTCTTTCATCGGCTACGGAGGAGTCTTAACTACACTAATTCAGGAGGTAGTAAAGGCAGCACAAGAGCCGGAGGAGGGAGAAGGAGAAATGCCGGAGAAGTCGCCCCCTCAATAGGACAAAGACAGGTCCACCGACAGAACAGAAACAGAAGAAGAAGGGGAAGGACCAACTAGTAAGAGGGCAATCAGGACAACGAAGAAAAAGGCGGCGTAGGGGAAGAAAAAGGGTGATGAAGGCAGGAAGAAAGAAAGGGAAGATTTGGAAAGGGCAAAGAAGGAATCCCTGAAAGAAGCAAAAGAGAGAGAGAGGATGAAAAAGCAGGAGGAGCAGAGGGAAAGAGAGGAGTTGCAGAAAGCCAAGGAGGCGTCAAAACAAGAAGCTGAAGCAGAGAAAAGGAGGGAAAAGGAACAAAAAGGGAAAAAGTAGGAGGAGCGGAAGAAAAGGCAGGAGGAAAGGAAGAGGAAAGCGGAGGAAGAAGAGGAGGAACTGCGAAGGAAAGAGGAGGAGGACCTGGCAGAGGCCACATGACGGTCCATCGAACAGTAGTGCCGAGCAGATAAACTAAGGAACCTGAGCCCAGGCAGAGAAGAGGGGCCTAGATCCAGCACACAGGTGCCAGAGGTCGTGCCACCCCCAGTCTCCGAAGGCAAAGGCAAGGCCCCGCTTCATCTGATCCCTACCCTCCTGGTACCTCCCGCGGAACTCACCACCATCACCCCCAACATCCCCACTAGCACAGATGTGTCGAATTTTGTGGCATGGATGCAGTATTTTATCAACAAAGAAATGGGCCAGGGGCAGAGCATGGAAACTACGGCCATAGGATAGAAAAGGCCAGCCGCAGATGCAGAGTCCAGGCAAGAACCCAAAAAGCAAAAAGTCGAAGCCTCCACCTCGCCTATTCACACAATGATGATGCCACCGGCCAATTACGATGAATACGTTGCCGAGCTGCTCTCCCAGTTGGAGAGAGCGAAGGAGAAACGCAAAACAGCCGTGGCTAAGTTGGCAGCCGAGAAGGAAACCATGGCCGCCTTCCAGTTGGACAAGACAAGAATGGTAGCCTTGCAACAGCGCGAAATTGCAGAGCTGAAACAGGAACTGAAGGCTAGGGATGAGAGGGAGGAACATTGGAGGCAGCTACTCGAGAATGAGACGCAAGAGTTAGTAAACATGCAAAGAGGGCACAAGCTTCTAATAGGGCAGTACCAGGAGCTTGCTGCGAAAGCTGCTAAGGTGGATGCACTCAGGGAGGAGCTGAGTGCTAGGGATGAAGAAAGGCAACGAGGCATGGAGGAGCAGGAGGAGGAGCTCAAGCGCTTAACAGACCTCTGAACGACAAGAACAAGAGAGGCTGGTCAGGAAACTAGAGGATTATGGACAGAAAATCATGATGTTGACCTTGAGACAAGGGGAGGGCCTGGAAGTGATGAACAAAAGGGCAGAGGAGTGGGCTGCGCATAACGAGAGGAGGGTGAAGACACTGGCGCGCCGCCTTGTTTTAACAGAAAAAGAGAAAATCATTGCAGAGAGTAAGGCAGAGGCAGCCCAAGTGGCCTTCAGCGCTCAACAGAAGATCTTCCTCGACACCATCTTGGACGCCATCCACACAGCACAAGGAGAGCTGCTGGAAGCAGTACAGAGGAAGCTTGTCATGGCAAGAAGAGCCCTACACGCTGGACTACAGATGCCACCACTATCGGCGGAGGTTAGACTGGGTCTGGAAAAATAGCAAAAATACCTGATGAGAGCTGGCCTAACCCCCTAGGAAATAGACGCCCTCGGGTTCTAGGAAGAAGCAGTACACGCAGAACGGCAGAGGGAAGAAGCCGAGCTGGAAATCGATGTGAATCACTTCAGGGAAGATGTGGTCCCGCAACCCCCCTCGCCACAGGCCCAAGATCCACCACAAGCAGACCCAACTGCAGAAAGAAAAGCCATCTCTAAAGAAAGGTGAAAAAAGCTAGTGGAGGAGGCCAGACGGAAGCTGAGAGCCAAACCAGCCGTGCTATCATCCGCGCCTCTCCCTCCATGCCCAGATGATCTCCCGGCGGGATTCCATGCAGAACTGGTGGTGTGGGAGGTGCAGGAACTAGGAAAGGAGCCATTCTCCTTCAGTTTCCTCCTACCCAACAGTCTCTGCGGAGGGTCCTACCCCTCAAAGTGATGGACGAGGTGATCGCGGTCGGTGGCCGGCTGGGGAAAAGATGGCTGGAAGAGCGGGAAAAGACCCCAACCTCTTGGGGCACCGAAGCGGCCGACTACTGGCACGATAAAGTTTTTGAAATCCCCTACACTGTACAAAACTATAGGGACCAACCCCTGTGGAGGAGACGAGTATGCGACATAAGCATGCTCGCCTGGATGGCTTTTTGTAATACCCTGCCGTTCGAGCGGAACGACCCTACTTATATGGCATACCCTCGAAGGGTAGGCGTAGATTTTGATGCCACCCTCCACGGGCGCTATGACTTCCCCGTCATTTATAACTCCTCTGTAGCATCCTTCGACAACGCCCTTCTTTTTACCGCAGAAAGCCTAGACGAATCTATGATGCGCTTCCTTGCGGACTTTTCCTCATGTCCTGACCCCTCCTTCATAACCACCTGTAACTATCTTAGGCTACTTAGGCTACTCCTTAAGCAGGACCTCGACTCCACAAGAGCGTGGCCTGCCTCCCCTATTCTTCGACCCTAATGCTACAGATAATTATGCCACGGCTCGTCTCATGATGAGGGCTACTCTCCTCCCTTCTTTTTTCCTAGCCCTCCTAGAGGACATGAACGACAGCCAGTTCACTAGATGCAACCACCCCTTCCTCTCCACTACCTCCCTACATGTCCGCATGAATCTAAAGAATTACATGCAGAATCGCCAATTTTTGAGCAAGTCTCTCCGCCCACCTTCTCCTCCTCATTCTGACTAAGACACTTGGGCCTATGTCTCATCTCCAAGAAAAAAAAAAGGCACCTAGGGATCTCCCTAGCCCCCTCCCCCACTTCACGCCTAGGGCACATCAAGGGCAGGACTTTCAGACCTGTCACCCTAAGGCTCACACCCCACCACCAACGAAGCACAAGCTGGGTCCTCAAGTGTGGGACGTTACCAAGGGACCCATCTCCCAGTTCCACTGCCATGAGCACAACACACTACATGGCGAGCAGCACACTCCTTAGGGAGGGCACAATTTTTCTTGCAAGTTATATCGACTCTCAGGGGATGGCTACCCGCAGAAGACCGTCACCCCTGGCACCCTTTAAGGACCCAAAGCGTGCCGGACTCCAGCCACCCGCGTGTGCTGATGGCCACCATGATCGAACCAGCTCAAGGTGAGACTGCCATTGGCATAGATCTTGGAACTGTATCATCCAACGATCCATGCCCTATGCCTCAAGATCCATGGATAGCTTATTGATTCCACTGGCCTGAGGACCTTCAAATCCAAGGCACAAATCTTCAATCAAAGCCACGGGGTTCAAGCCAAACCGAGTTCAAGGGGTTTTACCAAAATAAATTCCCCCAACACCATCATTGCATCGCTTCCAGCGCTTCTCCTACTCGCAAGATGACCAGCTACAACCGTGTGACAGATGCCGAGTGTCGCCATGGAGCTTACCGTACGCCGGACTCGCTCCGGGTCATCATCCCTAACCACCCACCTACCTGTTCCGCCTACCAACCGACCTAACTTGCCCCCTTGTCCCACTGCAGTGCCATGGGACTGGCACTTGGCTAGGAGGGGGTAATGTTACCGTGTTTTCGACCACGTTACCGCAGCACAGAGGAGCAGAAACTGGGAAGAAGGAAAAAGAGCAAAAAAGGTGCAAGAGCAAAAAAGGCGCCTTGACTGGCAACCAATCCCTGAACAAATTCAAATGTTCGGACACAACCCTCAAAAGGCTTCAGTGTTGGGCCACGGCAATGAAAGAGGAAAAGGCGCACCATTAAAATGTGGGAGCGCCCCCAAATCTGTGTAAAAGAGTGCCAGGCTCGCTCCTGTGCAAAGTGTATGCATTAGTGGGAATAGGATAAATTAGAATGGTGGGAAATGGGAAAGAGGGCCTAGGCTATGGCCGACCATGTAAAAGAGGAAAAGGGGATGACCGCCCGAAAGGTATTTAGGGTTTTGTATATAAAGTTGAAAAGTGAATGAGAAGCTCATTCTTTGGTGTGTGGCAAAAGGAGTTCTCTTCTTCCTCTCTTCTTCTCTCCTTCTTGCTTGTGTGTGCTCTTGAGAGAGGGAGTGTGAGAGTGTGAGGGAGTGAGTGTGTGTGAGGGTGAGGGATCAAGAGGGTGAAGCTCTTCACCATCTCCTCTCCTCTTCTTCTCTTCTCTCCCCTTCTCTTCTCTTGCGCACGCGGCTATGGAGGATGGAGCTTGGAGATGGAGGAGGCTTGAGGAGGCTCGTGCTAGCATCTAGGACCATGGAGCTACCGGAGTGCAAGAGAGAGGAGGGTACTCGATCGAGCATCAAGGCAAGCTCATTACACTCGTAGGGTCGCGGCTAGGTGAGAGATAGCCATTAGAGCTCGCTTGAAATGCTTGAAGCAATAAGCGGTCCGTGGGTCTTGGCAATTGAGCGAAAGCTCCCACACCAAGAACCTACCAAGCCCTCGCAAGGCGACACTTAATCTTTTTCTAACGCGCTCACTTTTATTTTCGCTCCAACCTTTCCGACTTCCGTCTTTTTTATGCCAGGAGGAATATTCCACGGTGGATTCCGTGAGGTTTTACGGTGGATTCCGTAAACTTAGATGACCGGGGCTCATACGCAAAGAGGATTCTTTGTGCGAGAAGTTGATGGGGACGCCTGTCTATGATGCCAGGAGGCATATTCCACGGTGGATTCCGTGAGATTTTACGGTGGATTCCGTAAACTTAGATGACCGGGGCTCATACGCAAAGAGGATTCTTTGTGCGAGAAGTTGATGGGGACGCCTGTCCTTTTCGGGCGTTTCATTAATTTAGTGTGTACATGGGTGATTCCATAGCGGGTGATTCCGCAAAATGCATATTAAATTAATAAACGTTTATGAGTTTAGAGTGCGCACTCTAAACTCATAAACGTTTATTAATTTAATATGCATTTTGCGGAATCACCCGCTATGGAATCACCCATGTACACACTAAATTAATGAAACGCCCGAAAAGGACAGGCGTCCCCATCAACTTCTCGCACAAAGAATCCTCTTTGCGTATGAGCCCCGGTCATCTAAGTTTACGGAATCCACCGTAAAACCTCACGGAATCCACCGTGGAATATGCCTCCTGGCATCACTTTTCCAGCAAGATGCCACCCCTAGAAAGACAAGGCATCGGCCCCGGGTCTGACTCGTCCCCAGAAACCTCCTAGGCCTTCGCTAAGCGATGATCAACTGCTTATAAATTTTCCTTTCTTTTCTTTTCTACTTTGACAGGGGTTAGAACCCCTTTTTACACACCTTTGTATATATTTATTGCCTTTGAGATATTCAGGGTTTATCTTCCCTTATCATCATTATTTTTCTTCTGGCGGGCTTCTCTAACTGCCTCACAACTAACAAGAACTCCTGGAACAGTTGCCTAGCAGGCTAGCAGAACAGGATCACTATGAATCCCTTCTAAAACAGGACTTTCGATGCCTGGCAATGCCTTTGCAGGAGGCAACGACTACACCCTATCAGCCTACCCAGGGTGCCAAGGATAGCATGTCATAGGTCGATTAGCCCCATGCTACTCATGCAAGTTAGCTAAAAGCTTGATCTTGTATTTTTTGATCTTAGGTTTTTTTTTTTGTAGAGCTACAAGTCCAAGCCTTTCCACAAATAACTCATCAATAAGGCCGATCCCTTCTTGGGCACTATGAGTTGAATGAACGGCCTCAGTGGGCTCACATGTCCCACATTTATTATAATCCAAATAAACTGGTCGTTCAAGCGGCTCAGTGGCTCCTTTGGCAGAAATAATCATCGCTTTGTACTCATTCGAACCTCCCCTATTTGGGTTTTCACATAAATCAGTGCTGCAACCCAAACTAGGTAGAGCTTCAAACCTAGGCACATCACATGGGTGTATCCCAAGGCAGTGTATATTGTCAGATGTATATCCAGTCTCGATCCATATTGCCATCACAACTACCTTTCGTGGAAGTGTTGCAAGCCCTAATGGGACTTACATGGCTTGGCACCTGTTCACTCAGAGGCATGTCATTACTACTCATAGGATGGCCATTTTCTGCTTTGAGATTTTGGCCACCAAGGTTCCCCTCATAGGCTGTTTTGGTATCAACAAGTGAGCTGTCTTCTTGCAGAAATGATTGGAAGCTAGGATGCACTTGTACTGAGTAGGGAAAACTCCAAAAGTTTTCCCAACATCTCTTAATATGACCCTCATAATCAATGGCATGCAGTTTTGCTTCCCTTAATGACTTAGGATTTCGCAGTTCCACTTGGATTTGCGTATTAATCTCTAAGCCATTCAAAAAGAGCTCACATAGCATATCATCTAGTAATGCACTGGCTCTTCATGGCCAAAGCCTAAGAATACTATCAAAGGCTCTAGCATACTCTTTAACTGAAAGATAAGACTCCTGTCTAAACTGCATAAGCTACCCTAAGACCTGAATCATAGGGAGTTGCTTTTCATACTCATCTAGAAATCTATCACAAGTCTCCTCAAATGATCTAATCGACCCTCTTGGGAGGCTCCAGTACCATTTCCTTGCCTCTCCCTTTAGGGTACTTGGGAATACAAGCATCCGATGTATATCGTCAACCCACCTGCAATACAAGTTAGGTCATATTCTCTTAAATGAATCATCGGATTGTCATTTGGCAACCCATAAAACACTGGGAGATCCCTATAAAGAGGAGGACATTTAGTCCTTCCTTTTGGGATCAACACCAGGTCATTAAAATCTTCATATTCGTCATAACCTAATACCAGTGTGTTAGGGTCTTTAATCTCTTCCATTTCCACCTTTACTGGTGTGGAAGAGTCACTAATTCCATGAATTTCCCTTTTCGCCAACTCACAAAGTGGTTTAGGGAGTCCAACACTATGCAATAGGGAATCTATCCCATCATCTGCTAGTGGTGTTCTAGTAAGCCTATTCTCATCTGCCACCACTTTGCTAGAACTTAGGATAGGTCCTAATAAAGTCTTCCTTACTAACAATGGTTTTCCACACACATGGACATCATCCAATGCTTTATGGATCTTGGCAATCACACTATGGTACCCAAGTGCGTCACGCACTAGCATCGGATGTATCTTTAGATCATAATCATCATGTCCTCCTATGTGCATATTAACCATCGTTGTCACAATCTTTTCTATGACATTATCATCATGAATTATCATAGATGACTGTGTCATCTTAGCACTACTTTCACTTTTCCCTTTCTCTAATCTCCATGGGCTGTTAATCTTAGAGGTAGCTTCATGGGTGTTTTCCCATAGTGACCCAAACTCAAGCATGGTATCACTTTCAGGGCAAGGGTAAAATAGTCAATCACCTAACGTGTCAAAGATCCCACTAGACTATTCAAGATAGACAAAGTATCCTTTGGGTGTTGGGGATTTCTTGGATTGACCGTCGTACTGATGACCAAGGTTTTTATCAGACTAACTTGATATCCACCGCTTCAAGGCGGCTATCGACCAATAGAATAAAGCTAACAGGTCCCTTATCAGACCAAGATTCGGAGACCGCCACTTATCGGCAGCTCTCGGCAAACGCACCACTAATGGGACCTAAAATGGGCCGGCACTAGCTATGGCACTAGCCGTACCTCATGCTCATGACACACAAACACCCTCACGGCCTCGCGGACCAGGAGCGTCAATCTAATGCTAAAGGACAAACTGCCCTAAAGCTTAATTCATGTGTTTATAGTTTATAGTCCAATGTTTCCCTAAAACTCATCAAAGGGAGAACCCAAAGTACATAGGCATAACGCCTCGCTACTCACATATGGAGGCACTCCCCCAACTAATAGTCGGAGCCCCATTGCAGCTCTCCTACATCGCAGGGATTGACCCTTTGATACGCTGCTAAACATATAATGCAAACGAGCACAAACTCCTCTCAAGGTACCAATATTTTACATTCCAGGATGTACCATTCCTCACTACAATTTTCCCTTAAGACCTAATGACTAACCTACAGCTTAGGACATCCTCTCACGCTCATCGTTGGTCACTACCTAAGGAAGACAGGTGCCATGCATCCATGAGGTTTTTCTGATACCTTTTAATTATTATGCTTAATGCAAATCATGTATGGCTATGTACTCAGACAAAAGAAAGACCAGCATCGTACATAGTGCATAAAGCATTCTTTCCATGAATTTTACTAGCGCGTGCTACGTTGAAAGGAGGCACCGAGCCATATGCTCATGCTACCATCCTCTTTATTCAAACCGTTTCCTATATGCCAAGTGCAATGTATAAATCAAATCTTTTCTTTATCTTTCAGTGTTTCAGCCCCTTTTCATCCAACTCTTAGCATTTTGCATCATTGATCGGTTAAATAGGGTTTCTATACATTTTTTTCTTTTAAAAGAACAATAAATACACACAAAACATAGAAACAGGGACAAACCGAGGCCAACCTCGTGCTTTGCCATTGTTATACATTGCACAACCATAGATATAATTTTTCCTAATTTTTCCTCAGCCCGTTTCCTATTTTTTCCTATTTTGGAATCCATTTTTTCCCATTTTTGGACATTTTTCTTTAATAAATAATGATTAAAAATGAGAATTGATTGTGGGCTATGGCCCTTAGGTTCATTGACGGTAAAAACTCAGATTTAGTTGGTGTGACATATCATATTTCTCATTTATATAACAAAAAAAACCCAATTTTACCCTTAAAACGCGTGTTTTACGGGTTTTAACTCTAATTCCGGCCATGTAGCCTTATATTTTCTAATTTTCAGGTTGCAAACAGTTGAAACTCATGGCAAAAAATATCATAATGAACTTGCATCCCATATGAACAAAGTTTCATAAACCAAATAGCATAAAAAGATCATTTTTCTTTGTAAAAATAGCATTATCGCTTAGTTTTAGATCTCGGTTTCTTGGTCTTGATTACAGAACTGATTTCCAGCATGCATTTAATGCTCAGAATCTTCAAGAATAGCACTCTTCATGTCTTCATCCATCCGGAAGCAATCCGGTCTCATCCAGATAAGCTTTCCTCCACCATTCTTCATTGTCTTCATCCACACAAGAATAGCCCCTTAAGGGAGAGAGAGGGAGAAGAGAGAAAGACTAGAATTGGCTCTCTTCATTCAGGCCACCATTGTACGGGCGAAGACAGGCGATAAGATCAGCCAAGAGGGAGAAGATCAGTCCCAAGATCGGTTGTATGGGGTACTCATAGCCTGCCATCTCCATCTCCATCCATGGAGGCGCAAAAATGGGGCGTGAAGATGGCGCCTTCATCCCTCATTCTCTCTCCACATTTTTTCATCTTATATGCTTAAAATTTTGAAGGGGAGGGTGTCCAAACTCAAAAGGCATTCCCAATTTTGGCCTCCCAAGTGTCCACCTTTTCATATCTTGACCATTTTGTGGCCATTTCCCCGTCCGGGCTCCAAATCGAGCTCTGAAAAATCCTAGGCGTCTGGCTTGACATCCCGCATTGGCTAGTAACTCCTGACAACCCGCACAGCAGTCTAAAAAATTATCAAAAATCAACAAATGTCGCTCGAGCGCCTTTAAAGCACTTGATACTTAAAATCGTCCTAGCTGGAGCCATCGCCTTCGACGTTGAATATTTTTCCCTTGATATTCATAATTTTTAGCTATTTTTAAGCACTTCTCGGTATCAAAACTCTGCTCTCACAAACAAACTCAGGATAAACAGCATGCACATAACCTGGTGGCTGCTCCATATAGACCTCTTATTGCAAATCACCATGCAAGAAGATCCATCTGATGTAAAGATCATCCCTTTGATGCAGCCACAGCAATGACTGCTCTTACGGTTGCCATCCTTGCAACCGGACTAAATGTTTCTTCATAATCAATGCCATATGTTTGTGCATACCCCTTGACTACTAATCTTGCCTTGTATCTGTTCACAGAACCATCTACATTGTGCTTCACCTTATAAATCCACTCACAACCAATTGCATTCTTATCTTTAGGCAAAGGTACCAATTCCCATGTAGCATTTGCTTCCAAGGCATCCATTTCTTCATCCATAGCTTTCTCCCATTTTTCTTTTCCCATGGCTTGCTCAAAAGAAGTGGGTTCTGGTTCCTGTATCACTTTGACCATATAGGCATAGTGAATGGCTGTAAATCCATCATATTTCAGCCTATCCACAGGATACCTAGCTCTAGTAGACCTGCGCAAAGTAGGTTCACTCCCAGGTGCTCTCAAAACATCCCTGGTCTTCCTTACTCCAGGTGTAACAATAGAAGGAATGCCCAACTCATCATCAATGCTCTGTTCTGAGCCACTGGATTCACCATCCACATAAGAGTGACTTGCATTCACATCAAACATGGGCTGATCTACCTTCTCTTTTCCTTTTCGTGAAACCTGCATACCACTATCTGCATTGCTTTGAGAAGATTCTCCTGATCTCAATCTTCATGTCCATGGTGAAGAATGTGAACCACTGCTAGAGAACACTCTAGGTCCACTAATATCTTGTGACTGCCGCAGTGAATTCTGTGCAGCATTACCATTTTGTGCATCTACATTATCAATCACATTTACTAGTTTATACCAGCTACTCATCTCATAAAAAATAACATCTCTGCTCACTGTAAACTTACGAGTAGAAGGGTTATAGCATCTATACCCTTTCTGTTATGGCTGCTGCAGAGAGTAACCAATAAATATGCACTTCTCAGCTTTTGGATCCAACTTGGATCTCAACTCATCTGGCACATGTACATAGGCAATGCAACCAAAAATTTTCAAATGAGAAATATCTGGTTTCCTACCAGTATACCTCTCCTCTGGAGTCATCCCATGTATTGCTGCAGTGGGAGTCCTGTTCATTATATAGACTGCTGTAGCAACTGCTTCAGCCCAGTAAAAATCTGGCAAGTCTTTTTCGTTAAGCATGGCACGAGATACCTCTCCAATATGCCTATTTTTCCTTTCTGCAATTCCATTTTGTTGTGGGGTATGACTGCATGAATATTGCTGCTTTATGCCATGCTCCTGTAGGAACCTTGCAAACTCATTTGAGAGGTACTCTCCCCCTCCATCTGACCTTAGGCATTTTATTTGCAGGCATGTTTCTTTTTCAACCATAGCTTTAAGAGTTTTGAAATACCCAAAAACTTCACTTTTCTTTTTCATAAAATACACCCAAACTTTTTTGCTATAGTCATCAATGAAAGTGACAAAATAATGACAGCCTCCAAGAGATGCAGCTTTAGTAGTCCACACATCAGAGTGGATTAATTCCAATGGCTTCTTACTCTCTTGAACATGTCTAGGAAATGGTTTCCTTGCCTGTTTTCCAAACTGACAGGCTTCACATACCTTATGCATTTCTGCAACCTTGAATTTAGGCAATCCTGCAACAATATTTTGGGCCTGCATTGATTTAAGTCGCTGTACATTAACATGACCAATGTGTTTATGCCAGATATCAATATCTGCAACTACACCGGTCCCATGTGCAAACATTGCTGCACTCAATTCAGACATGTCTGCATCCAACGTAAACATTCTGCCCTTCTTCTTTCCTTTTGCTATCAAGCGATCTTTATTTTTCATATCCTCAACAAATCATCCATGAGGATTAAATCTGACCTGCAAGCCCTGCTCAACGATTTGACCAACAGAAACTAGATTCTTGGTGATATTCGGGACATGAAATACATCAGACAGGTATTTCTTTTTCCCATCCTGCATAGACAAAGGAATTTTTCCAATCTGCACAATAGGATGTGCAGTATCATCACCAGTCTCCACAAATCTTGGTTTTTCCATTTTCATTGCATCCTCCATCCATTCTACATGACCTATCATGTGGTTTGATGCACCTGAGTCAACATACCATACATCGTTGCTTTCTTCTGTACTTGTCACAGAATTGTTCATGTGCTGCACCATAAACAAATGCTCATTTCTATCATCACCCTGTCTACTAGAAGATGCATAATTCCCTTGTTGCAGTTTTCCATTCATGATGTCATTCTGCTTTTTATAGCAGTTTTTAACCATATGACTCATTTTACCACAGTAGTAGCATTCAACATTACTGTTTGCATTTTGGCCTCTTTGCCATCCACCACGACCTCTTTGGCTCCCCCTGCCTCTAGAGTTACCACGTCCTCCTCCATAGGAATGGTTTTCTTGAGTTTGCTGCATATTCTGATTTCTACCACGGCCTCCAGATCGGACTCCTCTACCTCTGCCTCTACCTCTTCCAACATTTGAGTAGAAGACAGCTTCTTTTAAAGTTCCTCCTGAAGAAGATACACCACCATTTCTCTGCTTCTCAGAAATTAGAAGAGCAATCAACTCCTCAAAATCAGGAAATCTTTCACGGACGGAAATGGATGTTCAGAACTGTGCATAATGCTTTCCTAGACCATTCAAGGTCACAAAAACTAAATCATCATCTTCCACTAGTGACCGAATGGAAGCAAGTGCATCTGCAATCTTCTTCACCTTCATGTGGTAGTCATTGATGCTCATACTTTCTCTTGGCACATTGTGCAACTCTTGCTTGAGCTGCATTTTCCTGGCTTGCGTATTTGTGCTATACATTTTTGACAAAGTATCCCATGCCTCCTTTGGCATACTTGCATCCTAAATATGCACAATCATAGAGTCTGAAATACTGATAGATAGCCAGTACATAACTTTTCTGGGTCTCTCATGCCATCCTTTAAATGCATGCATTTGCTGTTGATTGGGAACATCAGGAAGAACTGGTTTTTCTTCATTTCCTGCAACGAATTCCCAATATCCTTTTCCCAGAAGGAAATTCATCATTCTAAACTTCCATGCTTGAAAGTTGTTCTTGTCAAGATTTTCAGTGACAATCTGTGAAAGAGAATCAGACGCCATTACAGAACACTGCAAAAAATTATGTCACTGCAAAAAACACAGCTTCAGCCTCACAAGGGCAAATCTGCAAAACTAACAAAATGGATATTTGACCACATAGTCACTTTCTAGTGATGATTTTGCATCAACAGGCAAGAAGGATGATTCTGTAACTCCCAATGTCTCTGTGCACAGGCATACGATGCAATTTCTACGGAAACTTTTCACTGACATGTAGAACAGTGGTCGCACAGCAAAAAACATGGGCTTTTCCTAAGTGCGTGCGGAAAACTTTCTCCTCCAAAACAAGCCCCGAAATGGCATCGAATTAAAAAAAATAGGAAAATTAAGGGCTAAATCCCTATCCCGCAGCATATACTGCCCTCTTGCTACACCGCGAAGGGCGTCTCAATCAGAGACAATGCACTCTTGCACTTTCCGGCTGTGCTACCTGCAGAGACTTGCTCCCAAACTCGAAAAATGAAAGAACACTGGTCCTCTTACCAGAATGCCGTGAAGTTGGTTTGCTTTCTTGAGCTCCTTACCACGAACCAGGCTCTGATACCATGTCAAGATTGTGGGAGAGAAGGAAGGAGTCTCACTTGTAGCTTTCTTGCTTGCACAATGGGGGAATACACACACAGGTGGAGGCTGAAAATAGTCTTCCTCTTCTTAGTTGTGTAAGCCAAAAGAACTCAAGTACAAAAGAAATAGAAGAACCCTATATGTGGGTCTCAAAACCAAACTCAACTAACTAAGGTGGCATACTAACTGAGTCATGAACTAGAGTAGATAAGGATAGCTGTCATCTAGCTATTATTCATGGGCGGTGTACCAACCGCATCTGCAGCTAACAAGTCGGTGACATAAATGCACAACGGTCACCCTGGCATATCATGAGTGGAGCTCGATATCTCAACAACTAGATCTACATAGCATTGGATTACTTAGTGGGACATTTACATTACCATGTGATCTCTGTACACCTGGTATCCTAGTTGAAGGAATACTAAGCTCATCATCCAAACTTTATAAACCATTGGAATCTCCATCAAATCCCAAATGACTAGCAAATACATCATTACCATTTGACACTATATTCTTTCCTTTGTCTTTACCTACAACACTAGTAGATTCACATGACAATGTAGGACTACTCCTTAGTCTCCCAAACCAAGGGCTGTAATATATTACCACATGATATTTTTGGGGTCACTGAGCTTTGTGATTCTTGCTTTCCTTTCTGCATATAACTATAATGATCATGATCATCATCCAATGGAACAATGCTAGATGCATACCAACTACTCATATCATAAAAAAATAATATCATTGCTCACTCTAAACTCATCTATGATAGGGTTATAATAGTGATACCCTTTCTACTGTAAAGAGTATCCGATGAAAATATATTTTTTAGCCTTTGGATCAAGCTCCTTCATAGCTCATTTGGCACATGAATATATCTAATATAACCAAAAATTTTCAAGTATAACACATTGGGCTTCTTTCTTGTAAAGAATTCTCAGAGGATCATGTGGGTGTTTTGTTTCACAGTATAAATAGAATAGTAATATAAATAGCTTCAAACCAAAAATATTTTGGTTAATTCTTTTCAGCCCCATCAAAAAGTCACTGATCTTATTAGAGGGGTACTCTCCCCCTCCATATGAGCTCAAGCACTTAACTTTTAAGCTTATTTTGGATAATTATTTTCAGCCCCATCAAAAAGTCACTAAACTTATTAGATGCATACTCTCCCCCTCCATATGAGCTCAAGCACTTAACTTTTAAGCTTATTTTTGTTTCAACAGCAGTCTTTAAAGTTTTGAAGTGCTCAAATACATCGCTCTTTTCCTTCATGAAATACATCCACAATGATACTCCCTCAGTGGAGTTGGGAAAGTGCAAAATGATTGTCGTGAGGCTGTGAGGGTGGTTTGGTGAGTTTAGGAGGCATGGCTAGAGCCCTAGAGCTAGTATCGGGTTTGTTTTAGGTCTTGACAGGTGGTCTGTTTGCTGAGAGCTGCTAATAAGTGGTGGTTTTTGAACCTTCTATAAGGAACCTATTATTTCTAGTCTCTAGAGTGTCGACTTGAAGCAGTGATGTTGAATTAGGCTGATTAAAACCTTAGTCATCAGCATGACAATCAATCCAAGGAATCCCCATAACCTGAAAGATACTTTGTCCATCATCTTGAATTATTTAGTTAGATCTTTGGTAAAACTATTTTATCCTTTTCCCCAAAAGTGACACCATGCTCGAGTTGGGCTACTATTGGAAAGTACCCATGGAGTAGCCTTCGTAAGTAATAAACCATGGGAGTTAGAGGAAAGACTAGGAAGCAAAATTGATGCTAGGAAAGCACGCTCATCTATGATCCTTGATAGTGATAACATTGTAGAGGAAAAGACTATGATGCCAATGGTTGGGACTAATATATGACTATGATCGAAAGATACATCTGATGCTAGTGCCTAATATAGTTGGGTATCGAAGTGCAATTTCTAAGATCCATAAAGCATTGGACGATATCTATGTATGTGGGAAACCATTGTTAGAGTATCATATCCACCATAACATATGCACATATCTGCAGTGCCCTTAAGATACCTCATGACACCCTTCATGGCCCAATGTTGCCTTCCAGGTGTCACCATATAGCGTGCCACAACTCCCACTACAAATGCTATGTCAGGATGAGTGACTATCATGGCATAAATCAAACTATCTGCTACATATGCATAAGGGATCTTGGCCTTTTGCTCATTAAACTTGAACAATCAGCGTGACTAACCTTCACATGAGAAGATAAAGGACAGGCAATAGGCTGAACATCCTACATATGAAACCACTCAAGGACCTTTTGGATATACTCCTTTTGTGATATGTAAAGGAGTCCCTTAGAGCGATTATGCATGATGCACATCCCAAGAATATGTGAGGCCTATCCCATGTCCTTCATCTCAAAGCTCTGCTTGAGCTGACTTTTCAAGGCATCGAGCTCATCATTGTTGGGGGTAAAGGCACCTCCGCCTAGCCGCCCATGTATTACTACACTGACAATCACCGCCACTATACACTGTAGGTGGCGGGCGCCCATCACTGTCACTTTATTCTTTATTCTTTTAGTGATAGTTTGAATAAAGGAAGGCCCGGCCACACATTGTGACTATTGGAGTTCCTATTTCTTCTCTCTCTCTCTCTCTCTCTCTCTCTCTCTCTCTCTCTCTCTCTCTCTCTCTCTCTCTCTCTCTCTCTCTCTCTCTCTCTCTCTCTCTCTTTTGCTCTTGCTCTTGCTCTCCCGCCATAGCTCTTGAGTCCAAGCTTCGGTCCTTCTCTCCCTTTCAACTGGTATCAGAGCTCAGCTTCCCGACTCTTGAGCTTGGTTCGTGGCATTCTCAACATCCTATCGACTCCCTACTTGCATTGGGTCTCCTTCCCAGCAGCCATATCCGACTCCTTCGAGCTCCCGTCACTCCCCGGCTTCCCAAGCACCTTCCCGGCATTGTTGGGCATCTTCAAGGCATTACATCAGAGCTATTTGATCATTTTCTCTAGGGTTTACTTCAGTTCTCAGGTCTCACAGGCTGTAAACAAGTTGTGGGAAGCCATAGCTCACACCTCTTGGAGCTTCCTTCACCTGGATCTTGCTTATCAAGGCTTGCTAAGGCTTGGTGTAGGCCTTCTTTGGCCCTCATTTGTGGCCCCTTTGGGTCCCATTGTTGACACGGGGACAGCAGACCCCCCCAGTTAGCTCACATTTTTTTTGTGCTTGTTTCAAAATCTGGCCCAAAATTCACTCTTTTTGTCATATCTCGGGCATTCGCAACCCGATTCAGGCAAGGTAAGAGTCTAAGTTAGGGTTTTGGCACGTTCCCAACATGATGGTGATGTCGGATTTTCCATATTCTAATGACAGAATCTTCTATAACAGATTTCAGGTCTGTGACAGCATGTATTTGTATGCCTATGCTTGTTTGGGCATGAATACATAACCGGTTTGATGCCTATTGCATCCCGATTGATTGGGGGATTGAAGCTATATGGTAATGCTATGATTTTGGCCTGATTTTGGGGCTGGAAATACACAGTTTATAGCATAAATGCATGCTGAATACTCTTGGGCTGAAGCTATATTTCATGCTTTGACGTATGCCTATTGGTTCCGGATGTATGTCTTGGATTATGCTATGATGTATTGATCATCAAGGGACGACTTTGAGTTTGTCATTGAATCCGGATGCTTTTGGAAGCTTGAGCTTATTTCAGCCCACACTTATTGACATTGATATATGCTTTGACAGTGATGCTTCTTGG
Organism: Lygodium microphyllum; assembly: GCF_053477565.2. Lineage (NCBI taxonomy): Eukaryota > Viridiplantae > Streptophyta > Polypodiopsida > Schizaeales > Lygodiaceae > Lygodium > Lygodium microphyllum. Next base: position 87,455,756 of record NC_141142.1, on the reverse strand, counting down.
GTTTATGCATACCCGTTGCCTACGGCTTGATGCTCATGTCACAATTGATTACCCTATGCATATGTTGAGCTTGAGTGCTCATTGAAGCTCCACCTTGGATGCATTTTGGATTATCTGGAGTATTCTTGGATGTTACTTGGCTTGTTAGAGTTTGGATTGGATGTATTTGATGTCTTACATGCTTACGGATGCTACATACGGATGCTCTACCGCCTACATGTTCGAGATGTACTATTGATGTATTATCTTGGACTTATGTCATTGGCACTGTGTCTTGCCTTGGCTTGAGCTCTTGAGCTCATAAATATGGCTTTTCTGCCAGTGGGAGCATTCTTGAATGCTTATCAGACATTCAGCAGGCGGTACTTTTATGCATTGAGCCATTACATGCCATTGAGCAATTACAAGGCCTTCTTTGTGTATAAACACAAATCCATATCACTGTAGAAATACCCTTATGAATGCATGAAAGCATCAAACTTGTGGTACCATTTCCTAGATGTCATCTTAGGCCATAAAGGCTCTTTCTCAACTTGCACACTAGGTGTTCCTCACCTTTTTCCTCAAAGCCCTTAGGCTACTACATATAAATCTCATCATGCAAGTCCCTATGTAAGAAATTCGTCTTGGCATCCATCTAATAGAGGTCTAGATCTAGCTGTGCAACCAAACCCAATACTAAGTGTAGGGTAGTCATCTTGACCAAACTTTATCGAAGTCAACACCATGCTCATGCTTCAAACCCTTAGCTACCAATCTAGCCTTATAAGCTAGCTTAGGGCATCCAGGAGTACTATTCAACTTGTACATCCACTTGCATGGCAAATAACGCTTGCCACTAGGCAAAGGAACTAACTCCCACATATGATTTTTCTATAGTGAGTCATACTCTGGCTACATGGCCTTCTCCCAATAGTGACTATCATCTTTGTGCATGGCCTCATCATGTGTAAGAGACTTACCAGCATTTGTCACCATAACATAATCCATAAAGGGCACAAATTGATAAGGTTGACGTCTATCTCTAGTAGACCAAGCTATGAGGCCTATACCTCGTGGCTAGCATCATGGTCCTAGGCCACTAGAGCATTAGTTGCTACAAGCTATCTAGTTGGTTGTACAGTAACATGAGGCTCCTCTTGAAATATCACTATGCATATCTCAACAACCTACTCAATCTGCTTATACATTTTCTCCTTATGGAAAATAACATCATGGCTACACATGACCTTTCGAGCATGTGGATCCCATTGGAAATAGCCCATCTCACCTGCATCTCCATAACCAAGAAAGATGCATTTCATAGACGTAGGATCCAACTTATTGTGCTTGTCCTTGGGAACATGGCAAAAATCCTCACAACTAAAGATACGCAAATGAGTATATAAAGGAGATTTATCAGGCCATATCTCCTCCATAGCCCGATAGTCAAGAGTAGGGCATGGGGATGAATTAATCAAATGTATGATAGTAGTAACTGCCTTAGCCCAAAAGTCTTGTGGTAAGCCTACTTGGCTAAGCATACTATGAACTCTCTCCTAAATTGTTCTATTCATGCACTCAACTATACCATTTTGGGATGGGGTATATAGGGCAGTCAACTGATGTTATACCCCTCTCATCACAAAACTACTCAAAGGCTTTAGATACATACTCATCCCCATTGTTAGATCATAGACATTGTTGGACTAGTTCTCAACAAGAGCAAGCCAATGCTAAAAGGTAGCCAAGACTTCAGACTTCTAATTGATAGGGAATGCCTAGACCTTATGTGAGTAATCCTCAATGAAAGTAACACAATACTTTATGCCACTTGATGACTTGCATGGAATAAGTCCACAAACATTAGAATGAACAAGAGCTAGGGGTTTACCCTTGAGGGTAATGCCAGACTTCTTATGCAAACTATGGGTCTGCTTGCCATAAAAACAATGATCTCAAGAATTAAAACACTTATAGTTTAAGGAATAGAATATATTGTGTTACCAATCTTTCCTTATTCAAATGTAAGTGAAAGAATAAAAAGTGAAGTGATAGTGATGGGTGCCTACAAGTGTGTGTGCCTTTACCCCCAACAAGCAGTACTCTTTGGGACGAGATACATTGCATTAAGAGAGGCTAAGTGTCCTAGAATTTGTATGCTTAAGATATTTCAAGACCAAGAAACCTCACTAAGAGATTACTTGAGTTGAAGGCATTCACACTAGCTTAGGTTGCTATCACATTTGATCATCCACGAATCAAAACTCTAGGATGCCTAGTTAATTGAGGCATTGATGCATGATCTTGGTTTTGAGGGACCACCACATACCATCTCGTTCACCCAAGGTACAAAATTTATGACGACCATGTGAACCAAGCCACACTCAAAGCTAGACTTTGTGAAATAACTTGAATAGGAATCATCAACTACATGCAAGCCTATGAACACACTAGAGATCCTAGGTTAGAATCTCATTCTTAATAATGCCCATGATGATGCCTTATCGTCTTAACTAACCATAGTTGATCCTTGAGAGGTTGCATATCTGTAAAGGTTATGCAGTCGCTGGCAAAGAACCCAAGAGAGCACACTCAAGTGAGGGTAATAGATGCATAAAATAAATTATCACAACATGTAGTGTTGAAAATTTGTTTGTTCATAACTCAATATTGATTGAAAGGATGGAAAATTGTGATTGAGCAATGAGTTGCACTTAGGACAATCTGACCATAACTCAAAGGATTTGGTTAAGAAAAATGGAAAACATTGTTGTACATGCATATATATATTCATCATAATAATTGAGAGAGAAAGAACTACAAATACCATGTGTCTCACTAGAGAAAATGTAACAAGGAGCACACAAGAAAACAACTATCATCACATCAAACAAAATAAATAAGGAAAAATAGGGATCAGCAGTGAAAGAAAAATAAGGAAATAACAAACCACGTAGAGACCAACAGAGATATAAGATGGACTAAGGCACCACCAAGAACACCCAAGAAACACGAGTTGGAATAGAGAACTTTGAACGACTAGATTGGAAAGTAGATGAACCTAAAAATAGGTATAACAACTTAGGCAGAATGCAAGAGGCCAAAGAACATTTTGACACAAAGGAAGCCCACATATAATGACTAAAACGAGAGACTATAGAACTTAAAAAGACTGTGCTAGCCATCAGAGGCAACTAGGCCACGCACAAACACCTACACACTATATTTGGATTTTACTCAATTTGCATAGAATGGAACACCATTAGAAGACAATCATGAAGATGGATATTTCCAAAAACCCTTTCTTTGAATGTGCTATGAGTAGCATTGTAAGAATGAGCCATGATTCCAATACGTAAATCATATTTAGTAGTGTAGCGAGAAGCTCAAAAATTTGCATTTAAAAGGTTGTTTTTATGGGTATACACCCAAAAGATGATGAGCTAATACCTCCTACCTATTTTAGGGTATGATTTACTACAAAAAGAGAGCATGTTGTTGATGCTCTTATCAATGAAGGAGTGGACTTCAATATTTTGACCTATAAAGCATGCATTGAAATAAGCCAACTATAGCTTACATGAACAATGCAATCTTCAATTCCTATGGACAAAAATCATATTCTCTCCTAGGAAAATGTGGAATTCTCACAACCATTGAGATTGAAAGCTTGTCCATATTATTCCATGTACGCCTGCTATGAGGACTTGGGAAAGGAAATATTTCTTGCTAGAGCCTTCAAGCAAGCAACAAAATGAGAGGTTAATTATCAGTACAAGGGATACATCCAACACTCTTACATGTGAGGACAATCACAAATTTTAGCAAGGTTAATCTCGCCAACCCTCAAGGGAAAGGCAAGGAATAAATCCAAACTCAAATGAGATACCAACTAGTGAGAGAAGTAAGGACATGATTGAGGAGTTTCTTTGAGCACACCATGAAGAGAGAAAACAAAGTGGCACAACCAATCTTCAAGAAAACAATATTGGGAGTGATGCTAAGGATATAAGACGAACCTAGGAAACCTATAAAAACTTTAAAAAAGACCTAAATTCCATAGGCACAAAGATGTCTATAGAGAGCTAAAACATAGTGATGGGTTCCACGATCCTTGTTGCTTACTTAAGGATACTATGCAAGACATCATAGGTTATGGCTACCCTAAACCACATGCAAGATCCCCTCCATCACACCACACATAAATGCTTCTTCAATGTAAGAAAAACAAACCTACATGAAAAATAACACCTTAAAAGGAACGATTGAGGGGGGCAACACTGACCAAAATCCCCAAAGATAAGTCATCCACAATTGATCAAGATAAAGCCTTAGAGCCAGCAACTAAAAAAGACTAATCATCAACATCCATAGCTAGTGCGCCTAATGAAGGAGAAGTAGTTGAAAAGTTAGACTCTCCAAAACCAAACACAACTAAATCATTGTCTCCTAACCATGTTGCTTAGCATGACCTTGGGAAGCCCCATAAGGAGATGAAAAAGAACGAGGTCAATATTGGGGAGCCTAGTGATACAATTGCCAAACCAATTGAAGGCCCAGTCCCCAAGTTCATTGTTCAAAAGAAAGAGAAGGGAGAAAAGGAAATAAAACAGTAGTAAGCAACTATAGAAGCCATAAAGATAGAGCCTAAGGAGAAAAGTGAGTAATTGTTAGCCTTGCCACACAATCAATATATAGATATTCTCACGTTTCTCCTAAAAACGCTAAGCTTAGGGATGCTTCCAACTCGTGTGGATAAAACTTAGTCCACTACCCAATCAAAAGTGGAAACAACACAATGACAACCATTAGTTGTGACTACACATGTCACAACTAATAAGGAACACAAGATGGTAGCCATGGAGCCTCAGGACAAATACAAAAACCTTGAAAGCATAAGTAATCATGCACTCATCCAAACTTGCTCATCTTGACCTTAACCTCTAGCCACACTAAAGCCCAAGGCCATGCTCAGAACCATGAAGGAAATAGCAATGGAGTAAGTTTGCTTAGAAAATAGAAATGTCATGGAGTACCTTACGAATTTGTATGCCCAAAGAACATGATGAAAGCCTAGCATATCCACTCATATGAAAGGAGAAAGAACATCTTGGTGAGCACTACAATGAGCTTCTTGAAAATCTCATGCAACATATCTCAAATGAGGAAGCTGAAGAGATTCACTTAACTATTACATTCAAGAAGTATGCCCAAAGAACATGATGAATGCCTAGCATATCCACTAATATGAAAGGAGTTAGAACATCTTGGTGAGCACTATAATGAGCTTCTTGAAAATCTCATGCAACATATCTCAAATGAGGAAGCTGAAGAGATTCACTTAACTATTACATTCAAGAAGTATGCCCAAAGAACATGATGAATACCTAGCATATCCACTAATATGAAATGAGTCAGAACATCTTGGTGAGCACTACAATGAGCTTCTTGAAAATCTCATGCAACATATCTCAAATGAGGACGCTGAAGAGATTCACTTAACTATTACATTCAAGAAGCCACTTTGCCAACCAAACCCAATTAACAACAAGTTGAGGGACAAAACAACTTAAGAAATGTTAGTTTAACAATTGAGCTTTGATGGTGACTGAAATCGAAGACTAGCTAATGACTGTTGAGATGGCAAGCTCAACACGTGTAGACTGATGATGGACCACTTGGTTAGATGGTTTTGCACATCTACACTTAGCACGTTAGTGGTCATTATGACTCTTACATGGCCACTAACTTATCACTCATTATATTCAGTTTGTTGCGCCTACGTACAACTGGCATGGTTATAGTGCTAGTCAATTAGTATACTCAGTTATGCACTATCTGACTTAGTAGGCCACTTCCTTTATGTTGTATCTTATCTATACTTTTTGAACATTGTATTATGTAGTAAAACTAGCAAGACAACATTTTGGCCTCCATCTCTCTTCTTGTATTCTTGAGTGAGCTTCCTCTTGTGTGTATGGTGTGTATTTGGTACAGTAACTTAAGCAAATCTCCCCACCATGTGATTTGTAACAATGACTATCTCAAAGGAATGATAAGCCATATAGTGGTCTCAAAAATAAAGGGTTGGCTGTTACAGCTTTCCTCTATGAATTTGAAAGTCGGTATACGCAATAGTTGGATGTCGATGAGCAGCAATCATTGGAGAGTCAGAAAATTGATTTGTTTCTAAAGGCTACAAATCGTGTCTTGTAGGAGAAGCCGACTCTTCGCTTGGAAGATGCCTCTTTTGAAACATGATTGACATCAAATTGGGATAATGTAACTCAAGTAGTGCATATGTTGGTAAAGAGAGAGCGGATGAAATTAAGATGGGGTACAAGCACCACACCTGCCAGTGCTCAAAAGGGGGCTGAAATTGCAACCAAGCCACATCTGTGGCTATGGCAGAACAACCGGCTATACCTATTGGTCTAGCTCTTAAAGGTGATGATGTAGATGAATTAATCAAAGGCATATGTGATTTGAGGCAGAATTTGACAGAAATCTATGCAAAGGTTGAAAATTTGGATGTCAAGGTAGAAGAGAGGGGTCGAAAGGCTGTATAGAGAAGGATACAAGAGGAAATGCATTTGGTGTGATAGTTTATAGCATGAAAAGCGAGACTGTACAGCCTATCATGAGGCACAAGCGAAAAGGTTAGTCTTAAGGAAAGATGGCAAAATACGTGCAATAGAAACTGTTCTTCCAATAGAGACAAATTTTGGAAATGGTGGCATGCAGAAGATGTTGAAAGAGATGGCAGCAAGGACAGCATTTGTTGCTATAGATACAGCCGCATATGGGTTGAGAATTGAAAGGACCAAAGAAGCTCGTAAAGGAGGCATGGCTGAAGCAAAATCTTGTGTTTGGATGCAAGCATTAGATTGCATGGAAAAAGGCAAAACAAAAAATACTTAATTGGCTGATGCAAGTCAGAGTAAAAGGATGGAGTGCACCAGTAGATTCATTTTCAGCCTATGCTTTTTTGGCTAAGGTTCACAATCAAGAAGCTCTTGTGGAAGAAAAGAGAAGAAGAGATGAGGACCCTGCTGGTCCTTCCTCTTTAGGCCCATCTAAACGCATAACACAAAGTAAAATGGAGCAACAAAAAGAGGCTGAAAAAGCCATTCTTGAGCATGTTATGGTGGATGCATCTCAAGAGAAGAAACAAGAAGGGAAGAAAAGGGGAAAGTAGCCCAGTTACAAGCTCCTGCAATCGGATCTTGAGACTGCCACAAACCTTAAAAGGATCCTGGAAGATCGCATACTTGGCAGTAGAGTGGAATTCACACTTGGCAAAGTTCTTGGAATCACGAAGCATGAATTTCATGATGTAATCATTGATATGCTGAAACGGAAAAGATAGTTTGATGGTGACATTTTACAAGCATTGATGGAGGTTGACAAAGATATAGAGAATCAACTTCAGAGAGAGTATGATGATGCATGTAATGTTGTTTTGGAGCAGGCTAATGTTGAAAATGGGCTAAATGGGATTGTAGACAGCAAGCTTGTGGCTGAAATTGGTCTTATGTGCAACAATAAGCATAGAGAGAAGGCTATGTATAATGGGGATGTCCATCAACAAGTATTGGAAGAAGAAGATGCTCATTTTATTCCAAGAAGACATTATTCACGAATGCATTGGGTTCATGCTACAACAAAGACAATTGTTAAAGTGGGAGAAAGAGAGATGCCTTGCATAGCTCTCTTGAATCATGGTTCCGAAATCAATGTTAGGGCACACAACTTATATGAGAATGGAGGTTGGCTGATTGATGTAGATCCGGGATGGCGCATGCGGGTAGCAAACAATTCATCAGGGGATCTTTATGCGGCTTGTTTGAATGTACCCATTAAATGTTAGGGATGAATATCATTTTGTTGTGCATGATTCATGTAGTTATCCAGTGGTTTTGGGGCATCCTTATATTTCAGAATCAAGACTGGAAACAAAAAACTTGGATGATGGTTATTCATATGCTCGGGTACGAAGTAAAGACAATACAAAGGTGGTACAATTTCTCACTATTTGTGTGAATCATCCCCACAATTAGGATAGGCTACGGGATAATCCCATGCCACCTAATTCATGAGAGTTTAAGGGTTTTTAAATAGCACTGTTGTAAGTGGAGGCTATGGCAGTGCCTCTAGGAAGATAATTATGCCTCCAAGAAAGGGGGAAACTGTGTTTGTGTTTGGATTGCAGGAATGGACAGCATGTAGTCTTGGTAGTTTTAAGAATATTTCAGCCATGTGCAAGGCTAAAAAGAAATATGTAGGATGGGCTGAAAAAGAGATGAAGACATATGGTTTGATGGCTGCAAATGAAGGTATTTCAGGATTGTTTTCAAGGCTAGTTGATGTTGATACAGTGGCTAAAATTTTTGTAGCACTTAATGCTGAAAACATGGTAGAAAAAGAGGTTATTTATGTTGACACTTTAGAGATATATGAAGTCATTCAAGAGTTTGTTGAGCATGAATGTTATGGGTTGCAATATGGGCTACGAAACAGGGCTAAAGCAAGGGTGGATACAAAGGAAAAAATAGTTGCAAAGAAGGTTAAGCATGTGGCTTTGCCATTACCACCTGAAAGTGATGGGTTGACTAAAAAAGTGTCTCAATAGCCTAGTTTGCGGGATCCACATGGAGTAGGATATAAATTTATAGTTGAAACTTTACAAAAACTAAAAATTGGTGATACAAGATTTCTTTTGCTTTTGCAGAAAGAGCTTGTTTATTGCAGATGTTGGCAGGGCATGGGAAAGCCTTTGTGTTTCAACCAAATGAAATTGGATGTGTTGATCCAACCATAGTTGCACCTATGGTGATCTTTATAGTACCTTATGTGCCATGGAATTTAAAATGGAGCTTTTGAACAAGAAGATCAAGATGCGGATTTTGGAACCCTCTTCAACTCCATATTTGAATTGGTAGTTTACTGTTCCAAAAAAGAATGGTGATTTGAGGTTTATACAAGATTTAAAACCAGTTAATAAGGTCACCATAAGGAATGTTGGATCAGGCCCGATAGTGGATAAATTTGTAGAAGCATTTGCAGGCAAGGCAATTTACTCTATGGGAGATTTATATTCAAGATATGATTAGTTCCAGCTTGCATTGGAAAGCTGGGATATCACTACCATGAAGACACCGCTTGGATTGATCAGGATGTGTATGCTTCCACAGGGAGCAACCATTTCAGTGGTGCATATGATGATTGCTATGCATAAAGTTTTGAGGGAGTATATTCCTCATTTGACCTTACCCTTTCTTGATAATGTGCCGATCAAAGGATGTGATATCTATGAGAAGAATGAAGAGTTGAATGAGAATGGATGTAGAAGATTTTTGGTTGATCATATTGTTGATTGTGATAGAATTTTGAGCCATCTTGAAGAAGTGCATTTGACTCTATCAGGAAAAAAGTTGGTTTTTGGAGTGGAGGAAGCATTAGTTGTTGGGCACATGTGTGGACCATATGGGTGTCAAGAATCACGTGGTGGGGGGACTTGCTCAAGATGTTGTGCCGAACACACACACAATACACAAGAAGAAGCTCACTCAAGAGACAAGAAGAGAGATGGAGGCCAAAACGTTTTCTTGCTGATTTTTTCTTCTTCTTCCACACACTTTATAATGTACACAAAGTATAGATAAGATACAACATAAAGAAAAGTAGCCTACTAAGTCAAACAATGCACAACCGACTACACTAGTCGACTGGCGCTATAACTATGCCAGCTGTAAATAGGTGTAACAACCTGAATATAATAAGTAATGAGTCAGTGGCCATGTGAGAGTCATAATGACCACCAACGTGCTAAGTGTAGATGTGTGGACCCATCTAACCAGGTGGTCCATTATCAATGTCCGCATGTGTTGAGCTTGTCATCTCAATACTCCTCCTCAAGCTCAACTGCATCTTTGCAACTCCAAGTAAGCTTTGAAACTTTTGAAGCTTCTCTGTACCCAATGCCTTCGTGAAGATGTCAACTATCTGATCCTGTGTGCTGACATACACCAAGTCAATCTCACCTGCTAGTACCTTCTCTCTCACAAAGTGGTAGTGTATCTCAATATGTTTTATCCTCGCATGGAACACAGGGTTCCTAGCCAACTGTATACTGCTCATGTTGTCACAATAAATGACAACTGGACTTCCACCTACACATCTAAATCAGCCAATAACTTTTCTAGCCATACTACCTCACATGTTGCAACAGCAGCACCTCTATACTCAGCCTCTGTACTCGACAAAACAACCGTAGATTGCTTTTTGCTGCTCCAAGCAACTGCTACACTACCAAGAGATAACATGTATCCGCTGGTAGATCTTCTATCAGACATACTACCAGCCTAATCTGCATCTGTGTATCCAAACACATGTACATCTGTACCTGCCTCATAGAAAAGTCCATAATGTAATGTGGACTTCAAGTATCTCAATATGCGTCTGACTGCATCCAAATGTGGCTTTCTAGGTACTTGCATAAACTGACTCACAAGACCAACATCGTAGCTCAAGTCTGGCCTTGTAATGGTCATGTAGATCAAACTCCCCACTATCCTTCTGAACATAGTAGGGTCTTCTATCTCATCCCCAACATCAACACTCAACTTTACATTTTGCTCCAATGGAACTGAAAGTGGTTTGCATGCTGTCATACCATACTTGGACAACATATCCAAGCCATACTATCTTTGGGACAGCCATATACCATCATCACATTTGATCACCTCAATGCCAAGGAAGTACCTTAGCTCACCTAAATCCTTCATCTCAAACTTCTTCTTCAAAAAATCCTTGACTTCAGTAATCCCACTATCACTATCACTTGTAATAATCAAGTCATCCACATAGATGACTATTATGACCAAACCTGCATCTCCCTTTCTCACATAAAGTGAGTGATCCAACATCAGAAACATAAAAGCCAATATTGACAAGATACTCTCTGATCTTGTCAGACCATGCTCTAGGTGCTTGCTTGAGCCCATAGAGTGCCTTCTTCAACCTGCACACATATGTGGGATGCTCTAAATCTTCATAACCTGCTGGCTGATCCATATACACTTCTTCCTCCAAATCACCATGCAAGAAGGCATTCTTCACATCCATTTGCTGCAACCTCCAACCTTTGGCTGCTGCCAAAGCAATCACACATCTGACAGTTGCCATCCTAGCAACTGGACTGAAGGTTTCATCATAATCTATGCCATATGTTTGGGCATAGCCTTTTGCAACCAGCCTAGCTTTGTACCTACTAATAGAACCATCTGCATTGTGCTTAATCTTATAAACCCACTTACATCCAATAGCTTTCTTGCCCTTCAGCAATGATACTAGATCCCAAGTCTTATTGGCCTCTAATGCAGCCATCTCCTCATCCATTGCTGCATCCCAACGAGCATGACCAACAGCCTCCTCAAAACATGTGGGCTCAACATCCTCAAGTAGTTTCACCATATAAGCATAATGGTGAGCTGCATAACCTTCAAAACCAAATCTTTTAACAGGGTATCTAACCCTGCTAGATCTACGTATCACTGGATCACTCAATGGAGTCTTTGCATTAATGCGTGCTCTCTGCACACCTGGAGTCCTCTCACTGAAGGAATGCCAAGCTCATCATCCAAGCTCTCTAAGCCACTGGAGTCTCCATCAAGAACTGCATCAATGCCTTCTGACACTTTATTCTTTCCTTTGTCTTTACCTATAGTGCTACTAGATGCACCCGAAGATGTAGAGGTACTCCTTAGTCTCCCAGACCAAGGACTACTAGATGATGTCTCTGGTCCACTAAGAGTCCGTGATTCTTGCTTTTTAGCCTGCACATGAGTGTCATGATCATCATCATCATCCAATGCATCACCACTAGATGCATACCAACTGCTCATTTCATCAAAGATGACATCCCTGCTCACTCTGAACTTACATGCAATAGGGTTATAACAGCGATACCCTTTCTGCTCTAAAGAGTATCCAATAAAGATACACTTTTCAGCCTTTGGATCCAGTTTCTTCCACAACTCATCTGGCACATGAACATACGCAATGCAACCAAATACTTTCAAGTGTGAAACATCAAGCTTCTTACCTGTAAAACATTCTTCGGGGGTCATACCATGAACTGCAGCTGTGGGAGTTTTGTTCATAATATAAACAGCAGTATGAACAGCCTCAGACCAAAAATGCTTAGGCATATTCTTTTCAGTCCCATCAAGGCGCGTGCAACTTCTGCAATATGCCTGTTTTTCCTTTCTGCAACCCCATTTTGCTGTGGGGTATATCTGCATGTGAACTGTCTCTTTATCCCATGATACCTCAGAAAATCACTGAACTCATTCGAGAGATACTCTCCCCCTCCATCTGACCTCAAGCACTTTACTTTCAAGCCTGTTCTCTTTCAACTGCAGCCTTGAAGGTTCTAAAGTGCTCAAACGCTTCACTCTTTTCCTTTATAAAATATACCCACAGCTTTCTAGAACAATCATCAATGAATGTAACAAAGTATGAACTGCCTCCAAGAGATACATTTTATGTAGGCCCCCAAATGTCTGTATGCACAACATCAAGGATATTTCTGCTTACACTCTATCATGTGAAAAGGGTTGTCTTGCCTGCTTACCAAACTGACATGCTTCTTATACCTTATGAAATTCTGCAACTCTAAATGTAGGCAAACCTGTAACCAACCCTTTGGACTGCATTAATTTCAATCTTTGTACATTTGCATGTCCAATGCATTTGTGCCAAATTTCAATATCTGCAACAACACCTTTTCCTTTAGCATACATAGCAGCATTCATAGTAGGAATTCCAGCATCTAGAGTAAACATACGTCCAACTCTACTTCCCTTTGCAAACTAACCTGCACTTGTCATTGAAGTCTTCTACAAAGCAACCCTTTGCATTAAATCTGACTTGCAGCCCTTGCTCTACCATCTGACCGACTGACACCAAGTTCTTTGTAATAGCTGGCACATGTAATACATCTGAAAGACTCTGTCTTACCATCATGCAAGGATAAGGAAACTTTTCCAATATGTGAAATTGGGTGGCATGAGTCATCACCTATCTGCACATAACCTGCATTTTGCAAATCCTGCATCTCTCCAAACCATTCTGCATGGCTGGTCATATGATTGGATGCACCTGAATCAACATACTAAACATCATCATGTGCTCCCTTTCTTGTAACAGCATTCAACATGCTGCATAACAAACAAACGTTCATTTTTGTCTTCATTCTGTCGTGAAGATGATGCATAGTTTCTTGCTGCAACTTACCACTGCCGATATCATCTTTCTTAGCATAACATTGGGCTGCAATATGACCTGTTTTGCCACAGTAGTGACACACAATACCAGAATTGTTAGAGCCTCTGTTTTGCCATCCACCTCTTCCTCTAAAGCTCCCCCTGCCTCTAAAGTTACCATGACCTCCTGAAACCTGCATATCGCCAAATTGCTGATTCAATCTGTTTTGCTGGTTGTCACTACCACATCCTGTACCACGGCCTCTTGAAGAGAACCTGCCACGTCCCCTTCCTGAACTGGAGTAGAAAGCTTAGACCTGTTCACCACTTCTTTCAGATGTCTCACTCTACATGTTGATCTCTTCAGTGATCATAAGGGAGACCAACTCATCGAAATCTGGAAATGGCTTTCTGACATATACGGAGTTACAAAAGACTTCCAAGCCTTTTCATTGTTAAGTCTACCCAAGGTAGACGACATCAAATCATCATCATCGGGCATTGCATCAATCGCTGCCAATGCATTTGCAATGCTCCCTACCTTCAGTGCATACTCATTGATAGACATATTCCCTTTCTTCAATGTATTCAACTCTTGCTTGAGTTGAATCTTTCGAGCCTTTGTATCTACAGAAAACATACTTTCAAGTATGGTCCAAGATACATATGAATTCTCTGCATTTCTAATGTGTCCCAGCATATTATTGTCAATTATTGCAGACAACCAATACATGACCTTTTTATCTTTTGCATTCCATTCCTTCCGTGCCTTTGTCTCTTCTGCAGTTGGAGGATCACTCACCTCCAGCTCCTTTTCTTCACCTGAAACAAACTCGTAGAGGCCTTTTCCAATAAGGAAATTCGTGACACGGAACTTCCATGAAGGGTAGTTATTCTTGTCAAGCTTCTCAATGATGGGGTTTCCACTGTTCTCTACCATTATCACAAAACTAATACCAAACAGCAAGCAAATCTTCTGCAACCCTCGACCTGTAGTGCACAGCAATACACCAAACAGCCTTTTTCACTGTCTGCTCAACAATACATGCAATCTGCAACCAGTTTGCAGATAAACCTTGTGTTTACTTGCTGGTAAACACCTTTGAACTTACAGATATGAAATCTGTAACCTGCGCACCCACTTTCGGTCAATACAGTCGAAGTCATAGTGTACCCTGAAACTATTGTCCGCAACCTTGTGGCTCTAAAACGGGGCCTGAAACGGCCTCAGATGCCCAAAATAACTGCAGGCAGGCCCTTAAGGGTTTATCTGCAGAATAGACAATGCTCTTCACACACACCAAATCTCACTACAATCTAAGATTTTTGCTCGACCCTGCTTCTGGTGCCTCCACAGGCACTATCCAAGAGAGAGAGTGGAAGAATGGGAGAGCTTCTTACCCGTGGCTTGCTTTCTCAAACCTTGCTTCTTCTCCTTCTCTTCAGCCTTCGAAATCAGCCTCTCTCAGTAGCGCAGCTCTGATACCATGTCAAGAATCGCGTGGTGGGGGGACTTGCTCAAGATGTTGTGCCGAACACACACACAATACACAATAAGAAGCTCACTCAAGAGACAAGAAGAGAGATGGAGGCCAAAACGTTTTCTTGCTGATTTTTCTTCTTCTTCCACACACTTTACAATGTACACAAAGTATAGATAAGATACAACATAAAGGAAAGTAGCCTACTAAGTCAAACAATGCATAACCGACTACACTAGTCGATTGGCGCTATAACTATGCCAGTTGTAAATAGGTGTAACAACCTGAATATAATAAGTAATGAGTCAGTGGCCATGTGAGAGTCATAATGACCACCAACGTGCTAAGCGTAGACGTGTGGACCCATCTAACCAGGCGGTCCATTATCAATGTTCGCATGTGTTGAGCTTGTCATCTCAACAATGGAAGAAAGCCCTCACCAGTAAACATTGATGCCATAAGCAGGATGTGGGAGACATGTTTGAATGTATTCGACGTGAGAAGATTTTTGGATGCATGTGCCTTTTACTTGATATGGATTCCGCATTTTGCTCATGTGGCTGAAAGTTTATATCAACTCTTGAGAAAAGGGCAAAAGTTTTGGTGGGGCAAACAACATACGAAGGCAGTTTAGAAGTTAAAGAGCTTATTGATTTCAACTCCAACACTAAAGAGAGCAAATTATGAGAATGGGAAGCCTATCATTCTCACTATGGATACAAGTCCAATTGGCATTGGTTGGGCGACATGTCAAGATGATGCTGATGGGAATAGGTATGCCATTCGGTTTGGGGCAAAGGTTCTCAATGAACATCAATGACGGTATTCTCAAGTCAAAAGAGGAGAGGGAATATTTTATGGGAGCTCATGTAGTGGTAAAGACTGATTGTCTACCTCTATTGGGCATGATAGTAAATTGCTCAACTCCTAATATTGCCATGTTATGGTGGATTGCATATATAAAGTCACTTAACCCTGATTTTCAACATATTGCAGGTAGAGAAAACCCCATGGGTTGACATGCTTTCACAAGCAAGGTTTGAAGATGAAGAGGAGCTGATGGAAATGAAGAGGAGTCGAAGATGAAGAGGATGATGTGATAGGTGCTGAAAATGACTTTATGACATCAGCAGGGAATGAGTATGCAGCTAATGTTTTGTAGGTACAGATCTGAAAACAGCAAGTACAATTGTCATTAATGTAGGTACAACTGTCATAACAACAAATAAATTAGGTACAACTGTTGTAATAAGGATTTCAGTAGTAACAAAAGAACTTACAGCCATGGAGAAGAGATGTCCAGTAGAGAGAAAGCATCATCAATGTTATGCTTCAGTGATTGAGAACACAATTTTTTAAAGAGTTGTACGAGGATGATTGGCTAAAAATAGGCCAATATCTCAGCTTGATGACAAAAAAGACTGAGTGGTCTGAAGCTAAATTCAAAATGATTAAAAGAAAAGCTTATAGGTTTTTCTTGAAAGACAAATATTTATGGAACCATGCAAAGAAAAAGAGAGGAGCTCCAATACGTGTATTAGGAGATAGGGCTTCTCAACAACAGGTGATGCAGGAGTTTCATGAAAGTTTGTGGGCTGGGCATAGAGGAGTTTGGGGCATATTTACCAAGATTAAAGAGAAGTATTGGTGGCAAAACATGTATAAAGATTTGGAGCATTATGTGGAATCATGCAGACTATCAGATGTATTCCATGGTAAAGCATAGAAATGGGTTGCAATCGACATATCCATTGTCTATGCATTACAAATGGGTAGTTGATTTGGTTACCATGCCTATAAGTTTATGGAGTATGAGATAACTTGTGCTTGCACGAGAAGACTTGACAAATCAAGTGGAAGGTCAAGCTCTTAGTACAAAGACTACTCAAGTAGTTTGCATGTTCTTATTGGAAGAAGTCTTTTGCATGTATAGTTGTGTTGATAAAGTGGTTGCAGATAGAGGAGATTTGGATGCGGATGAGGTTCATGACTTCTTTTCACGATTGGGTAGCAGGATGGTTTTAACTTCAGCCTACAATCCTAATATGGGTTGATAGGACCACTCATAGTGCATTTACAAGGTATATGCATGCTGAATTAATGTATGGACAACAACCAATCATGCCTATTGAGGAGACTATTGCTACTTGGAGTGTTCTACCATGGGAAGGGTTTGAATAGAGAAGAGTTGCTGGTCCTAAGCATTAGACAGTTAGAAAGAAGACTTGAAGACATTGAGACAACCATGAAAAAGCTGAAGACTACAAGGATCAAGAACAAGAAGAGGTTTGACCACCAGCGACATAGACTTTGACCACATGAGCTATACAAGAAGGGGACTAAGTGTGCCGGTTTATGACAACAGCTTGGAAAATCAGCATAGTGGCAATTAGAAGATGGAAAAGTAGTGGTTTGGTCCATACGTGGTAAGGTTTGTTTTTGATGCATTAAATGAGATGGATGGGACAGTTCTGAGGATTCTAGTGGCTGGAAAATGTATCAAGCTCTTTAAACATAATGAGCCTTCAACATATGAGTTGAAGGAGTTGGATACTAAGTATGAACATGAGAATATGGAAAAAGAAGAGGTAGAAGATGAAGACATTAACATGGCAGAGGATACTTCTGACACTATAGATCCATAAGACTTTGGCACATGTCTGAGAATGTGCAGGTTAAGAGGGGGTGGATGTCGTGCCGCTCTAGAGTGCATCGTCATTCAGCTTTCTTATTGATGTTGGAGAATGCGTAGATTAAGAGGGGGTGGATGTCGTGCCGCTACGCGGACACATTGTGAAAACCTCTAGAGTGCATCATCATTCAACTTTCTTATTGATCTAGAGAGTCAGTGCCATATTAGTCATTAGTGTCAGTGTCCGTAGTGTGGATGGTTCAAAAATACTAGATTTTTGGACAATTTTAGTCTATTTTTGATATTTTTGATATTATTTCTAGTAAATATCCAAAAGATTAGACAACTTCTAGAATAGGATGATATGTTAAAAAAAAGCAAGTGGCTTTTATCATTTTTTGGGGGATTTTATGCAAAAAGAAGGATTGGCGAAATCGTGTGATCGCAGTTTATAGGCTATAAACAACACTCTGAACTGGGAGAAGGAGTGATCTGGGAGTATTCTAAGTAGGTGACTTAGAATTTTACCCCCCTTTTGGAGCCAACTGAAGCATCAGATTGGCAGTTTGGGTAGTAGAGAAGAAGCTACTGTTTGATGCATGTTTTTGGTCTATAAGGGATTTTTCTCAGGATGCAAAAATAAATTGACAGGCTTCACCTCTATAAGTATTCTTCTACATCTTCTATTTCTTCGAACCCCTTCTTTTTCATCAAATTATTTCCCTGAATCTCCCTTCACCCTAGTGTCTCTTACCCCTGTGGTAGACTTTTGACCCCAAACACTCTGACAACGTGTGCATGGTGTGTGGTATGTGTGATTAGGTAGGGTGTTGCATATGTGTGAGTGTTACATGTGTGAGTGTTAGTGTCATGCGACTAGGCTAGTGTGGTGTGTATTAGGAATGGGGATGTATTGTGTGTAGGACATGTTAATGCAACACCTACCATAGCTAAAGGTAACAATATAAGGAATGGTTGCATGCATGCTTGTGTTTTGCATGCATGCATGCATGTGTGTGTGTGTGTGTGTGTGTGTGTGTGTGTGTGTGTGTGTGTGTGTGTGTGTGTGTGTGTGTGGAGTGTAGGGTGATAGCACGATCGAGATGATGATGGGACTAGGAGGAGTGATGGGGCAAGTGTGCTAGGGCCATCATGAGCTAGTGGTTAATATTTGACATGACAAATGGAGCATGTAATGATGATTAGGACACTTGCAAGTGATGTGATTGGCACAAGATGATCAGGACACTAGTAGGAGAGGTGATAGAAACATCGCATCCAGTTGAGTAAGCAAAAGAGTGCTAGTGGTGGTGGCCAA
Source organism: Lygodium microphyllum (assembly GCF_053477565.2). Classification (NCBI taxonomy): domain Eukaryota; kingdom Viridiplantae; phylum Streptophyta; class Polypodiopsida; order Schizaeales; family Lygodiaceae; genus Lygodium; species Lygodium microphyllum. The sequence continues at coordinate 87,437,075 of NC_141142.1, read as the reverse complement.
ATTACAATTGGGCTAGTCATCTTTGTGAAGGCCTTGTAAGCCTAAAGTGGCTGATGGTGGATTCAACTTGATGTGCATCTGAATTGAAGTGGGTGTTATACTTGGCCAATTTGGTTTGATGTGGTCATTTTGGCCTAGAACTTAGCTAATTCTAGTTCGGCCAAATGGCCGCTTAAGGTGATCAATTCAATCATGTTATGGTAGCCTAATCAGCTACTTTGTGGCAAGCCAAGTCAACCACCTAGAGTTGTGCTAATTGGTTGCTTTCTAGCAAACCAACTCGGCCACCTTACAATGGCCTAATTGGCTATCTCATTTAGGCCTTTACGCCAAAGGAAAAAAAAAAACTTTATAAAGGCTTTCAAGGTCTTAATCAATTTTGGGCCAATTTTTCTCTCCCTCTTTGAGAAAAATAAAAAATAAAAAAGAAGGCCTTGTTAGGTTCTCAAAGGGCATTTTGACCAATTTTGGATGCCAAAGGCCTTAAGGACTTACTTCAAATTGATGGGGTTGAGGTGACATATTCAAAGCAAGATTAGGAGGAGGGGCTGAGTTCAACTAGCCATATTTGTTTGAGTCAATGGTGGCTAAAATGTTAATTGGGGGGGCCAATGGGAAAGTTTGAAGTCCTCAAGGCTATTGTGGCCTCACCTTGAGATGTAGATGCTAGAGAGGTCCACATAATGTAGCACCTCTTCTTCTTCTCCTTCCCTACTCTTTAGTGTCACCAAGATATCATCTAGGTCCCGAAATTGCAAATAGCAAATTCAACAAGCAAAGACAACTTTTCATTCAATCCACAAAAGCCATAGAGAGATACATGATGTCTCAAACCCCCTGCTTTTGCAAGCCCCCTACTTTGAACTTGTGAGTAGGCACCTTGCCAATCCACAAGGTATCAAACAAAGATCAAAAAGTTAGATTTTTAAATAGTTTTTATGGTTTAATGTTTGTTTCTAAGGCTAAACTAAATCCCTACTCTACTTTAAACACAAAATTTCACCCCAAAATCATATAATCTCTCCTATTACATCTATCCTATACTACCTTATACTCGTTTTGAGCTTCAGTCCTAATCCATTTTAGAGTATGCGCTCCTATTTCTTTTGGAGTTGTGTTTTTATTTCAATGTATGATGAAGAGAATATATGCCTCACTAGTGATGCTATTGTGTCCTGGCAATAGAACCAAAATATCAGAGCTTTCACAAACTCGATCATTGAACTTGAGGGAATGCTTATTATTTCAAGCACTTCACTCGATTCAACAATGGCTACCTCTCACATAACTGATGCATCTCTTGTACCAACTCATATGGAAGGAAGAAAGAATGAATTGGCAAGGGTGTCGTGAACTCACTACCTTACATTCTCATCGATGTCATGAAGAAAAAGCTTGATGGTGGCTCCATGATCGATATGGTGGTTCTCAATCTGCCTCCTCTATTCCATAGCACCCAATCCCATCTTCAAGTGCATGATCCGTAAGAGGAAATGTGAGGCGACAGAAGAGAAGAAACCCAACCTCTTCTCCAATCTGCCTCTTATCCAAGAAAGGAAAGAAAACAAAAGGGAGTGGCAAGAAAGAAGCTTCACCTTTCGAGTCTCTCACTCTCTCCATGTGTCTCATGCTCACATTCTCCCTCACTTGCAAGATGAAGCATAAGAAGATAGAGTGGAAGTAAGAAGAAGAAGAATGCTCTCAACACACCATTAGAATGAGCTTATCTATCCACTTTCTAGCTTTTACACATAGGGCTTTGAGTTTGGTCTTCCACTTAAGTTAGGTGCCCACCTTTCCTATTTAGTTCTAGGTCAGTCTTTCCTTATTCGTGCATGCATAATTATATTATATTGATAATCATGAAAGTAAATGAAGACTAGTGACTTTGCAGGCACTATGCTGCAATCAGAAGACTTACCCTACACTTTGTCTTTCCCCTTATCTTTGCGCCTTTCATTGTATAGTTCATGGCATTGTGACCTAATATGGCCCTTTTTCCCACAATGGTGACAAGTAACATCTGCATTCCTGCCACGAGATTTGCTATGTGACTTCCCACGAGACTTGGACCGAGATTTCTGAGAATCCCGTCCACAGCCATTGCCACTGCCATGCTTTCCATATCCATCATTCCTACCTCTAGCTGTCATAGCATGTGACACACGAGAGGTATCCAAATTCTTATGGTTAACCTCTTCCTGTAGAAGAGCACTCTCAACATTAGATAATTTCAAGGTAGTAGTAGAGGCACATAATGCAGTGCGGAATACATCCCATGACTCATTAAGAGTACCAAGCAAGAAAAGAGGAGTGACGTTCTCTGCAAAAGTGATGTCCTGTGAAGTCAAGTTCTTGAGTATAGCATGGAACTGGCTCAAGTGAGCAGACATAGTCACATTCTCCTTCATGCACAGATCCATAAGCTGCTTCAGCCAATACAATTGACTCGCTGGACTTTTCTTGTCATAGAGATTCTTGATTTTATCCCACAACTGCCATGCACTCTGTTCTTCCTCAAATACATTGTAATGAACCTATTCTGTGAGAGATAATACGATAGGGGACTTGCATAACTCATCAAGCTCAAGCCATTCCTCATCTGGCATAGTTGCAGGTAGATGCATGCTCAATCTCAAAGGTTTGATCTACGATTTCTGCACCAACACCTGCCAAATTTGGCTCTTCCAATAAGAGTAATTCATACCATCAAGCTCAATGATGTTGAAAATAACATGATCAGTGGACGAACTCACCATAATGCAGGCTGGAAGACTGCAGACAGTTTAAAACTGCTTGCTGTTTATTGCAGAAAATGACAAAAAATCACTAAAATCAAGAGAAAAATGGTGAGAAAAGTGTAGCCAAAGCTACTACCCACCAAGTACTAGTGAAAATACATCATTTCAGAATATTTCAGCATGAAAAATCCATGTCAGTCTGGGGTTATATGCTTGTTGTAATAAATAACAACAGGGTACTGTGAGAGGCAATTGCTAACCAAATCACTACACTAAGTCAAGAAATGACAGCCAAGACATGACCAGCCATAAACGGGCATAAATCAGCACCAAACAGTCATTAAGACCCTGAGCAAACACCCAAACATGTCACCAAAGCATCCGTCAATGATGAGTAGGCATACCCCTTGGACAATAGGGCAAAGTATACATAATACTGGCAAGACCTGACACCAGTAGGTGTATGCTCACAAGAGTGCAAAGCCCAAGCTCAGGTCAAAAGCAACTCCAAGATATCAGTGCATGAACCATGCAACATTTAAGTGTAAGAGATCCCAAAGTCTCAAGTATTTGCAAAATACTCAAATAGCATAAACCTCCTGCTCAATGTCGGTCAAGCATATAAGATGCTCCCACTGGCTCAAAAGGCGGATAAACGAGCTCAACAGCTCAAGCAAACCAAGTCAAAGTACCAAAGACAGGTAACCAAGACAATGCCTTAATAGTATCTAAGGTTGTAATGGAAAAAGCCAAGTTGTAACGGAAAAATCCAAGTCAATGTCTAATTGCTCAAGGGAATACTCAAATGAATGTCGAGACGAGCTGAAACAACTACCATCCACAGCCAAAGTATAAAGCATTCACCAAGACATCATAACTTGACTGGGTAGCCTAGGCATAAACTATGTCATAGATGAAATGCCTGCTGCAAAGAAGTGACAGTCAAATCCAAATCGAGCTCTAATCTCAGCCTAAAAGCATTCCGGAGCATAAACAAGACATGTGGCATAGTCCAAGTACATCATGACATCATATCGAGTAGTCGGGAGCACCCCGTGAGATCAATAGGCATAACCCAACTATGGCATAAATAGCTTCAGCCTTGAAGTTTCCAGTAGCATATAACCTCTGTAAACTAAGCAAATCAGTGCTCAATCCAAGCTCAAATCCATAGGCAAACCATAGGCATACATTCCCGTATGTATAGGCACCAAACCGGGCATAATTGGGCATCAAACGCCACGACCTGTAAGCATAAAATTGAAGTAACAGGTGGCCGCCCTATTTTGGACAGATCTGGGATTGTTCAAAACAGTCAATGGCTGAGCCAAATCAGCTCCAAATGCGTCTCACATAAGAGGCATAACATCCACAAGTGATCCAGTATCAATAGACATCAGTAAAAGCATCACATAAGCCATAGGCATACAAATGCATACTGTCTCAGACCTGAAATCTGTTGCAAAAAATTATGTCATCAGAATTTGGAAAATCTAACATCACCATCGTGTTCGGAGTGTGCCAAAACCCCAACTTAGACTCTTACCTTGCCTGAATCAAGTTCCGAATGCTCGAGATATGACAAAACGAGTGATTTTTGGGCCAGATTTTGAAACAGGTGTAAAAAAAACATGAGCTGGCTGGGGGGGCCTGCTGTCCCACGTGTCAACAATGGGGCCCAAAGTGGGCACAAATGGGGGCCAAAGAAGGCCTACACCAAGCCTCAGCAAGCCTTGATAGGCTGGAAGCAAGATCCAGGTGAAGGAAGCTCCAAGAGGTGTGAGCTATGGCTGCCCACAACCTGTGAAAACCCTATTTACCTAGACCTGTGGACTGAGATAAATCTTTGAAATAATGAAGCAATACCTCAATGTCAATGCCCTGATGGTGCCTCAATAGGCGAGGAAGAAGCTCGAGAAGCTGGGGAGTGACGGGAGCTCAAGAGAATAAGCTATGGCTGCTGGGAAGGAGACCCAATGTGAGTGGGAAGTCGATGGGAAGCTGAGAATGCCACGAGCCAAGCTCAAGAGTCGGAAGCCGTGCTATGATACCAGTTGAAAGGTGAGAAGGATCGAAGCTTGCACTCGAGAGCTATGGCGGGAGAGCAAGAGCAAGAAAGAGAGAGACAAGAAATGGGAACTTCAACAATCACAATGTGTGACCGGGCCTTCCTTTATTCAAAATGTCACTAAAAGAATAAAGAATAAAGTGACGATGATGGGTGCCCGCCACCTGTAGTATGCAGTGGCGGTGATTATTAGTGTAGTAATACACGAGCGACTAGGCGGAGGCGCCTTTACCCCCAACACTAATATAAATGTGGTGAAATAAAAATTGAGCTATGATGAGGTTTGACTCTTTACACGTGAATACCATGTAAATGTGCTTACCTTACAGATGCAAAAACTAGATTTTGAATCAAGGGACTTAAGCAAGGTTTTGAAGCTAGCCCTATTCCATTAAGCGAAAAGGGACACTTGTCATGTGATAATAGGATCAAAATAATATGGCTCACCTTTACTATGCAGTCATTCCATTTCATGCAAATGAACTTTTATGTGCATAGAGGGTAACGTGATTTATGGGAAACAATTTCAGATTCCTTGCTTGTTCGGTGGCGTTTTCCTTCCTTGGACTTGGAACATCCCTGGCAAGATTAGAAAATTAATAATCAATTGATAGTAGAACAAGCATTTGCAAAACATGTATATATCATTTGCTTATCAAGGATCATGGATGGTTTATGCATAAAGGCAATTCTTTATGGGTTCTCTACAAGGGTAGAGCATGGTGGAAATTTATAACGATGATGGGATGCCTCAATAAAACCTCATTTAATCACAAAGTCTTCATTTGGAGAATGTTGGTGGGTGGTCTCCTGCTTGTTGCTACCCTCTCGAGATGCACCATTTCAATTGACCCCTTTTTTTGTACTATGGTTGAAGAGACCTCTTGTCATAGGTTTTTGGCTTCCTTCATTGCTCAACACATATGGTCTTTGTTGTCTTGAGTTTGGCGATCACTTGTTGGAAGTTCTATGCATATGAAGGGTTAGGTTTTTGGAAACCCCAAATTCACAGGTTTTGGTGGTTTTTTGTTGTCTATGGTTTTGGGAATGTTGGGCTAATTGGACTATGTGTAATGATTTTATTTTTGATTTCTATTTTAGTGTGCATAGTCGTATTAGTAATTTGTAACGCCTCCTTTAGTGGTAAGCATTCAACGCTACGCACTAATGTGATATCAGACATTGACTATTAAAACTCGCATTGCCACCTTTATGGCTTCCTTAGTGCGATCCATGGCACTCGTCCATTATCATTGTGGGAGGGACGCTGCCATCCTTTCGTCTGCTAACCTCCCTCTGTCACAGACAACGCTTCTTCCGCTTCTGCGACCATGTGCAATAAGGGTTTCTTTCTCCCGTCTCCCTCGGGCGCCCACAGGTTCGTACCCGTCTTTGCTTCTTCCCTTTTTCTCTTCCGTCCCTTCGTTCCTTGCTCAATGTAGAGACAAGGTCTCAGAAAAACGCTTCAATGACCTAGATTTTCGCTATGGCTGCACGCAACCTTTCATGCCGGGTCAGATCGATCATGAATCTTAGGTCTAAATCTCTGTTCAATTTCCATTTCAACTTTGTGCGAGTGTCACCTCGTAGACAGATTGATGACTTCTTGGAATTTGCGATAATTGATGCTCTCTCAACGGCAACCAGTTCTAAAAGTTAGACGGCAATTATTTTGAGGGTAGCTCTTAGGCAAGTTCTAGTTTAAGAACGTGGCTCTCAGGAGTCCTGGTTTGGCTGGCCAATAGTAGCGTAACAACATAAACACATTGCGGCAGTTGCGAACTAAAGCTCACAACGGGAAGTTGAGAGTGACAGGATAACTTTTGCGAACTTAAACTCACAAGGGGAAGCACACACACACACACACACACACACACACACACACACACACACACACACACACACACACACACACACACACGTACGTCTATAAGACGCCAAATTAGCCTGTGAGACAAAAATAGACACGTCTGAGACTTAGGGAACTATCATGCTCTCAAGTAGAGTAAAGAACACGTAATTGAAAAGAAACATCTAGTTAGGAAGAACAAACAGTTGGGAGAAATGAAAACTAGGGATTTGACACATTTGCCAATATGGTAAAGTAGTGAAACTGGTAAGACGTCATGTGAAGGGAAGAAGAGCATGAAAGTCATCCCATGATGTCCCTTAGGGGTCTACCAACGTAGATAGGCTAAGTTGGGCTGATCAATGGTATGCCAATGTCATCTTAGACTGCTTGTGTGCCAGTATCATCTGTATCCTGCATGTACCTCAAGTAGTATGTGGATTCGCAGGCCATGTGTGGTGTGATCTCTGCATCTCTTTGTGGCTCTATCCATGGTGCATGGGTCTATCTGAGGCTTGGTTTGTAATATCTGGTGTGGCTATAGTTGTGTCTGAGAGAGAGAGAGAGAGAGAGAGAGAGAGAGAGAGAGAGAGAGAGAGAGAGAGCAGTCTTTTGGGCTAAGAAGGGTGGTGAAACCCTGATTTTCAAAGTAAGTACAAGCAATTGTTACATAAATTAACAAAATAAAGGAAATTCAGCTCGTTAGCTCCAGAAATGGCGAGTTACAATAAGAAAAGGCCGAAGCTATGAAATTGAGAAGATTGGGCTAACAACTCGAAATCCCTCCAAGTTCTGTCAACTGAAATCTCTCTATCCCAGCAAATTGAGGCTCAATTTCTCAGAATTCTGAAACAACTTGCTATCCTCTGCAACCAGTAACCCTAAATTTCAATTTGCCCTTTGATTTCGCACTGGGCAGCATTCTCTGTTTAGAGCATTCTTTGTTCCACATTTTCATGACAGCATTCTGTGTTCAGTATTCTCAGAGCATTCTATACATCATGTGAAAGGTGAAGGACAACTATAGAGGGAGTGGAACACAGTTCTTGGATGCCATTGGAGAGGAGAGAGAAGATCACCAGCAACCACTGCACTCTGGAGTCTGAGGGACAGCAGGGTGGCCTGCCTTTGGGTGAAACGCAGCAGTAGAGGGCCCAAAATCCTGGCGGGTGAAGAAGACGATGATGCCTGCTACAATCCTGATGATGCCAGTCAACTGAAGGTGTAGACCAGCTGAGCGGCAGCGTTTGACCCATAAACAACCCATAAAGACAGCTTGTAGTGAGTGGAACAGGCCGCCAAGCATCAAATAACTACAAAGGACTGTCCACGAACTGAGATATAAGGCGAGTGTTCCACCTGTAAGGTAACCTATAATGAAGAACAATAGACATGATGAGCTGATAGTACCCAAGACTCAACCTCGGGAGAGAAGCCACAAGCTTGTTGACTCCATGCTAGAAGGAATAAGAAGGCCTAGCCACCAAGTCATGGGTGAAACATCCAAGGCCCTGAACTAGAAAGAACCTGTAAATCTTGGGTATCAATGGGTGAGTTAGCATGGAGATGTCAACCACCCCAAGAAGATAAAGGGTATGTGAAGAACGACACAATGAGTAGGGACCCCCTTTGAAGTTGAAGGAATGGGATTGTCCTCAAAAGTCCCCTCCGAGTCCCCCTTGTTGAGAGATAAGGATTGAAGAAACTCATTGATCACAGTCGGGAGTGTCTCATGATGAAAGAAATGTGGTTGGTAGTATCAAAGAAGGTATTTCGGGCTCCCAAAGGTGGTCTCTCGAACTTGATTAGAGGAGGGAGCGCAAAAGCTCCTCGATACTTGGATTGCAGTTGGTGTCCATGGAGCCATATAAGGGAGAAGGGGAAATGGGTAGCTTGTGTGGAGCTACAAGTTAGCAACAACCTTTGTCTCTTAGCGGAGTGGATTGCAGAGCCGAAGGAGTTGAATAGCCATCATCTCTTGAAGGAGTGGACTGACAAGGAGATGGTACCCAATAGCCACTCTCTCTCGGTGGAGCGGACTACAAAACCGTGGGTCATGAAAGCCACTAGACCTAAAAATGGGTGGGGGGAAACCTCTGTAGTGCATTGCAGTGTCTCAAGGAGGGCTTATCTCGCCATGTGGGGTCTCAGAGCTTCCTATTGCTTGCAAGAGCTTAGTGCGCATTGGATGCATCTTATTGCCTTGAGCATAAAATCTTATAGTTGATATACAATGATCTCTGGTGAGGTGGCACAAGGAGTGCTATGGGGAAGACGCAGATACTATGGTGGGGTAGGGAGCAAAGGTCGATATCGACAATCTTAAGTAGTACGACTGTAAAAATAACAGGTATGCTCTCACACCATGTCAAAATAAGCGACGGTACAGAGAGACAATAGGGTTTGCGAGGAGTAACATAGAGTGTGTATGGCAAACACAGAGAGAGAAGAGAAACTCAGAAACACAAGAACACGGTGATGATGCATTGAATCATGCTATGAGAAGAAAAGTTGATACAGCAGAGCCGAAGCTCAGAAGATAATTGCATTGTCTTGTCTGAATTAGGTGACAACACTTGTGGGAAATCTGCACAATGAAGGGAGCGAAACGTAGTCCTCTGGGCAATGGGCTAAGGAAGTAACCACTGGAAGGTGAAGGACAGTTGGAGGGAGTAGACCGCAGTCCTTTGATGCCATCAAAGATGTGGAAGATGCATCATGCCACCAGCTGTCAAGGGAGCAAACTACAATGCTTTGATGTCGGGGAGTGACCCGGGCAGTAAAACGCAAATCCTAGAGAGCCGGAGTTGTAAAACAGAGGGAGAGCAGCCCAGATGCTAACCAGGAGGATAATGATGATGGAAGATGAGCCGGGCTGTAAAAATGCAGGTCCGAGCAGCCTTTATGAGAGATGTATGCGAGGTGATGGAGGAGGAGCCAGGCTGCAAAAACGCAGGTCCTAGCAGCCCCTATGATGAATTAATGAAAAGAAATGAAGTTAATGAATGGGTTTCTCAACATGTCTGCTTGACTTAGTGCTAGTGCTCTATCCAAGGAGTTGCCACTTGAAGGTATTTGCGCGTTTTTGGCACATCTGGAGGGCACACAATGATTTTATTTTTGATTCGGCCTTAGGTATCCACAGTCATGTAGGTTGTGTTGAAGGATTGCTATTATGGCAAATTACTTCCATGGTTTTAGTTGGTTTGATACATGGAGGGAAGGTTGCTCCCCATGGATGGATATCATTCACACAACCCCCATTGTGCCCGCTTCATGATTCCCTTCTTTGTTCTTTTAGCTTTGTATTTTTGTAGCCTTTTGGCTCCATGAGTGTTTGCTATATCTCTTTGATTATGCTAGGTTGGTTGGATGGCGTGTTGTAAATATTTCAATTCGTTAATTCAAACTCCTTCACACACACACACACACACACACAGAAGCGGGGGGGGGGGGGGGGGGCGGGGGGCGGGTAGGACTAGGGTGTTGTGCATGGGAACACTAATCCAGGGCTTAACATTGATCAACATTGATCAACCAATTAGTATACCATCTTCTTTTTTTTTTGACTCGTTTGGTATGCACATGGAAGATTGTGCTTCATAAGGCGGTTTGGCATCCAACGGAGGATTGGTTGCATGCAACCCTTTGCAGGCCAAATTGTTGGCTATTTCTAGGCTAGTCTCTTGGAAAGTACACAAGATGATTGCCTCGGGGTCAATTGGATGGCACGTGTGGGAATGGTTTCTATTGCTGATGATGTCACAGTGTCAGCACAAGGTGTCCTAATTTCCTTTTGCACCATCTAATGGGTTTTTTGGATCCCTTGCGGATGCCGTGGTTTGTGGGACTTGCTTTCCTTGCATCTACAAGATTGGCAACTTTTCCCTAGCCTTGCCCTAGATCTTTCTTGGCAAGATTAGAAACTTGCGGGCTGGCTGCATTTAGAGGCTGCTTTTGTTAATTAGATCTATCACCTACTTGTTAGGGATTGTCACTGGCTGGTAGCTAAAGCTAATTCTATGTGGGGCCTTCACAAAGCAGATCATGCTGCAAATTGACGATTATGGAAAGAGGGATTAATAAAACTCCATTCAAATGCAAGGTCTTTCCTTAGAGAATGCTAATTGATGGTTTATCCCTTGCTTTGGACCTCTCTTGAAGACATATTTCTATATCACCTGCTTCTTTTGCACTACTAGTGTAGAGCCTTTCCAGGCATAAGTTTATCTTTTGCCCATTGGCTAGGAAGATTTGGTCTCTCCTGTCTGACATTCGCCAAAAAGTGATGGGACCTCTTATGTGTCTCTCTGATTGGGTGTTTAGCAAGGCGAAATTTTCTACTCCTGCATATCCGCACATGAAGACATTTTGCATTTTCTCAGATTCTAAGGTGGTTGTCATGATTGGGTCAAGAATACCTTTATTTTTGATTCTAGTTCTAGTGTTCAAAGTCATGTCACTAGATTGAAAGGTCTTCTCCACTATCAGTTGGATTTTGTTCAATATGCAAACCTTCTCCCTTGAGAGGATTTATTCTTTTGGTATATGGTGGTTTCCTTAGCTATTGTATTGTCTCTTTAGCTTTTTGTGACTCTTGTACTCTTGTACTTTTGTTGTAATTAATATAATTACTTTTTTAGAGAGAGAGAGAGAGAGAGAGAGAGAGAGAGAGGGAGAGAGAGAGAGAGAGAGAGAGAGAGAGAGAGAGAGAGAGAGAGAGAGAGAGAATGTGTGTGATGTTAAGCCTGTGAGGAGGAAGGCACATTGGTTGGGGGAGGAAGAACCTGGATATTTGCGATCCCATGGAGTGTTGACTCTACTAGCTAGATCAAAAGCTAGCTGAGTTGGAGGGTCGTGGACGCATGACGATGATCGGAATGATTGTTGATGTTGCGAGTGCTCTTTGAGGGGCTATGGGTCCTTGACAACAGTAGGAAACTTGAGCGGTAGGTGTATCCAAGGATTTGTCTTGGTGACATGAATAAGTGCATAGGGGGTCTTGTGAAGAAGAAGGGTCAAGTGGTGTTGGGGGACTTCTTTGAAGATGGTGTATTGGAGATTTTGGCAATTAAGGCCCAAGCCCATGTGGGTAAATCCCGTCAAAACTCTTGATCCCTTGTGTCTGTCTAGTCTTGGGGTCCCTTTTGCATTCTTGTCTTGTTGTACTTGCTAAATCTGTTGTATTTGGTTTATACATGATGGCCTAGAGCCAAGTTGTGTGAAGATATGCTAGGGTTTGCATTGAGGAAGCACAGCATGTATGACCAAGACTGGGAGAGTGTCAGAGTGCAGCGTGCGGAACTGTGGGACCAAGACTGAGAGAGAGAGTGAACGCAAAGAGAAGAGAGAGAGAAAGAGATAGTGGAAGATGAAGATCTGCTGTATAAAGTGTGCTGTATACAAAGATATGCAGATATGTACACGGGCGCAGTGCGTGGGACTGCGTGTCTCCACCTTGACGATGCAACCTGCTGTTCACCTCGAAGTACACTGGAGTCTGCACAAATCTCCAGCCTGAAATCTGCATAACAGAACTGTGGAAGAATGTGCAGAATGTCGGCTATAAATAGCCGAAAATAATGTGATCAGAAAAGGCAGGTTGGCTGCATTAAATGCAGCTGACTGGTACAGTCCGACTGTACCAGTCCGACCAGACTGCCACGTGGCAGCCTGCGCCGCCAGGAACTGATAATCACTAACACCCCCTCTCAGAGCTTGGACGGGGCAAAAGCTTGAGGGATCTGGCATGTCTCCAAAGTAGAGCCTGGGGAAGCACCTTCGTAAACAAATCTGCAAGATTGTCCTCCGTCTTGCAATACTCCACAGCTATGGTCTTATCCAGAAGCTTCTCCTTGATGAAGTGGTACTGGATCTCTATGTGCTTCGTCCGGGCATGGAAAATAGGATTTTGTGCCAAGGCAATGCAACTCTCATTGTCGCATCGCAGAAAAGTAGGACAAGTTTGGGGGCATCCAAGCTCCTCCACAGTCCATCATCTCGAATGCCTGATGTAAAGCTGCCTTCGTCTCTTTGACCTTCTGTGCATGATCACCTGTGACAATCAAATCGTCAACATACAACACAAAAAGCACACAACGAGCCTCGGAAGTGTATACGTAAAGCTGTGGATCGGCCTTGGAATGCCGATATTCCAACTGTGATTGAAGGAACGAATCAATCTTCTCGTTCCATGCACGCGGAGCCTGCTTGAGGCCATACAAGGTCTTCTTTAACCTGTAGACTTTCCCATCTGAAGATCCAAAGCCAGGAGGCTGCTCTACATAGATCTCCTCCTTCAAATTACCATTGAGGAAGGCCTACTTCACATCCAATTGGTAGACAGGCCATCGCCTATGGCTAGCCAAGGCAAGAATAGCTCGAATAGTTGCCATACGAGCAGTGGGGCAAAGGTATCATGATAATCAATCTCGGGGCGCTGTGCAAAACCTTTAGCAACAAGGTGAGCCTTGTGCTTGTCCAAAGAACCATCGCTAAGGTACTTGGTCTTGAAGACCCATTTGACGCCAATCACCTTTTTACGCGAGGGGCGAGGCACGAGATACCAAGTGCCATTCCTCTCAATAGCCTCCAACTTGGCTTCCATAGCTTTCTTCCATGGTGCGGATTGTAAAGCCTCCTTCACGGAGGTGGGCTCTCAATCCTGCATAACACGGGTCATCAAACAATAGTTAGAGCAAACAAACTCCGTAGAATGTGCCTGGTGCCTCCCTGACCGTCGCAGGCCATCCTGCGGTCCCCACTTCTCAGGGACCCCCTTGATCCTTGAATCTCGGAGTGTGTCACGGGCACAACAAGGAGGAGGCCGGACCTCTCCTCGTCGCTCTCCATCAGTTGAAGACTCTGGGATATCCACCGGTGGTAACTCCTCGGGGGAGATCGGTGGAACAGTAGACTCTGTATTGGAAACAGAATCGGAATCAAAAGGCGCCGGCTTCAAAGGAACTGTCTCGGGAGCCCAACTCTCCCCTGGATCTCCAAGAACGGGATGCTCCTCACCTGCTGCTATGGCCGGAACATCCATGAACCGCACATCTCGACTGGTGTACACATCCCGCTTTACGGGATCATACAAACGATAGCCTTGGGACTGAGAGCTGTAGCCAACAAACACCTGTCACCGGGAAGCCGCTTCAAATTTATCATGATGAGTCTTGGGAATGTGAACATAGGCAGCACACCTAAAAACCCTAAAATAAGAAACATCGGGCTTAGTCCCAAAGTAAGCCTCAAAAGGTGTCATCCCATCAACGGCCGAAGTGGGGGATCGGTTAAGGATGTGGACTGCAGTAGCCACAGCCTTGGCCCACAGAAACTGAGGTGTCTGTCGGTGCTCCATCATGGTGCGCGCCATCTCGATCACACTTCGGTTCTTCCGTTCAAGAATGCCATTTTCTTGAGGAGTGTTGGTGTTAGCAAACTCCTGGTGAATACCTTGATCTGCACAAAAACGAGCAAACTCATTAGAAACAAATTCACCACCCTTGTCGGATTGCAAGGTCTTCAATCGCCGGCCCGATCGGTTCTTCTCAAAGAGAAGCCAATCCTTGAAGTGGGAGAAAGCCTCCAACTTCAACGCCAAAAAGTAGGCACATGTCATCCTGCTGTAGTCATCTACGATCAACATGAAGTACGAGCTCCCTTATAAGGACTCAGTCCGCATAGGGCCACAAAGATCCGTAGATACAAGCTCCATCGGTGAAGTAGACCGCTGCGAAGCTTTGTTGGGAATCGCATCCCTATGCTGCTTCCCACGAATGCAGGAGACGCATGGCTGCTGGCTTACCACTAACCCTCGAACAAGCTGTCCACGTGACGCCCTCCGAAGATAATCATAGTTGAGGTGACCAAACCGAGCATGCCAGAGCTCTGATTGTGTCTGAGAGGTAAGAAAAAGAGTAGGGAGAGCGGTAGAAGACGTCAATTTGTAGATGCCGTTCTCCTCATATCCGGATGAGAGAACCTTCCTTGACCCACGATCAAGGACTTGCACCGAATCACTGTCAAACTCCACGAAAAGTCCAAGTGAACAAATCTTATGAACCGAAAGTAGATGATACCCTAAACCTGGCACATGCAAGACCTCTGAGGTATGAGTACCACCACGTCTATCTGGAATAAGCTGCATCTCACCCCGTCCTGCAATAGACACCGAAGAGCTATCTCCGATGAGAATCTGCCCACGCGAAGGTCGCAACTGGGCAACACCAACTGATAAAGGAGTCATGTGCCGGGAGGCACCACTGTCAACGATCCACTCTCGAGCCTGGGGAGCTGTCATCGCAGCATCAGAAGCCTTCGGTGTAGAGTCCTCAATGACTGCTAGATGAAGAAACGCAGCTGATGAGGGTGCAGCCACCGCTCCAGAATCCTTTGAGTCCTTGTTGTTGATGTCCTGCTTGTCTTTGTTGGGGCAATCCTTCTTCCAATGGCGGGTCTTACCACAAATATGGCATGTGGATTCTTTTTCCTTGTCCTTGCATGCTGTCCCTTCAGTTGTTCCTCTTGGTCCAAGACCATAGGAACCAACTCTTCCCACCGAAGAGTAGACTCACGCCCCGAAGCAATAAGGGCGGAGTAAAAAGCACCGAATCGTGGCGGCAACTGGGACAAGAGTGTGATCGCCATGTCTTCGGAGGAAATCGGCTTCCCCGCATTCTGAACCTGCATCTAAAGCTGTCTAAGCTTGTTGATGTGCTCCCGCAACGAAGAAGACTTGTTCACGGACAAAGTCCGCATCTGCACCTCCAAAGAAACCCGCTTCATAAGGGTTATCCGGTTATACATCTGGTCAAGCTCCAGCCATATCTCCCAAGCCACCGTCAAGTGCTGGATGTGGGCTATCACGGCTGTAGTACAAGATAGAAAAAGAAAAGAATGAATCCGGGCATTCAGTTTGTCCCAGTGAGACTGGGCCTTGGCCAACTCCGCACGAGCATCGGAAGAGAGTTTGGACTCATCTCTCACCGAGGGCCAGTCAATCTCCTCCTGTACAAGCTCTGCCAAATCGTAAGACTCAAGGATGGCCAACATCATCACGCGCCAGATGCGGTAATTGTTGCCATCGAGCTTTTGATCTAAGGGAAGAGCCAGTAAGACAGGCACCGTCCGATCCATGATCGTCTGGAACTCCAAGTCAATCTCTGTAGACATCTTCACCTGTAATGCCTTCACAAACGCAAAAGCAGCCCCCTCTGACTGTGAAAACGCAGCCTGCTAGGGCTCTTTCTTTCGCGTCCCAAACCTTCTTCACCCGCCGGAGGCGATGAAAAAGTAAAACTTGCACTTGAAAGCTGAAAACACAGCCTTCCTCCTCTTCAAACAACAGCAAACAGTAGCAAATCCACCAACTGGACTCCTTTCCCGTGCGCCCACGCTCGCTTCAGCCTTGTTCTGATGCGCAACCCTCCCGCTCGCCCTCGAACGCTGGAAACGCAGCCTTATGTTGCGATGGAATCTCCTCTTCAGGCAGGTTCTTCACTCAGTCAGCCCTTCTTCACTGCTCTGATACCATGTCAGAGTGCAGCGATGCGGAAGCGTCGGACCAAGACTGAGAGAGAGAGTGAATGCAAAGAGAAGAGAGAGAGAGAAAGAGACAGTGGAAGATGAAGATCTGCTGTATAAAGTGTGCTGTATACAAAGATATGCAGATATGTACACAGGCGCAGTGCGCGGGACTGCGTGTCTCCACCTCGACGATGCAACCTGCTGTTCACCTCGAAGTACGTTGCAGTCTGCACAAATCTCCAGCCTGAAATCTGCAAAACAGAACTGTGGAAGAATGTGCAGAATGTCGGCTATAAATAGCCAAAAATAATGTGATCAGGTCGGCTGCATTAAATGCAGCCGACTGGTACAGTCGGTCCAGACTGCCACGTGGCAGCCTGCGCCGCCAGGAACTGATAATCGCTAACAGAGAGATGGCAGTAGTGTGTTGCCTGGCACCAAATGTTGAAAGCATAGGTTGATCAGGTGCTATGATGTCATAGTAGATGGAGAACTCCAAATAGTAGGGTGATGGTTGAAAATAGGCCACCTAGGGCTGGATGGATGGGTTGCAGTCGGTGATGGTTGGACAGTAGATGGTAGGTGGTTGATGGCTGAAATTTGCTCGGTAGAGTGAGAAACTTGCACAAAAGGATGAGGCTGAATGGTGGACATGTGAAGAAGAGTGTGGAGGCACTGCTAGGGTTTGCATTGAGGAAACACAAAGTGTACGACCACAACGGAAGCACAACGAGACAAACACAAACATAGAAAGCAAAACTCACACACAAAAACTCAAACACAAACAGAAGAAGGGATAGAAAGAACACAACTTTAAAGTGAATGAATGTTGTAAATGAATGTAAGAGTATACGGTGTACCCAAGGGGAGAGCAGTGTGTTGGAGAGTGACGTCCACTGAAGACAGATCCCAAGTGCTGTGACCACCAGCTGAAGTGACAGAGTGAGAGAAACACCAAACGCTGATCACCAGAGTGTGAGGAGACTGAGGCAATTGTAGAGGATGATGCTTGATAGTATGGACGAAGTAGCAAAATGTAGCAGTAGAATGCCGCAATAAAATGCCTTCATTAAATTAAGCTTGTTTTAGGGTTGTTCAAGTGGCTAATCAGCATGGAATGCATTTCTTAGCTCAATACCCCCTCTCAGGCCCAAAACAGGATGAGGAGAAGGCCAACCCGATTTGCCCAAGGCGTCCCACCCCAAAGCAGCCAGAGCATGGGACAAAGGGTACACAACGGCTGCCTAGTGGCCTACCAAGACTATAGAAGCGATGGTTATCTTACCAAAGGAGTCCAAGTAGTCATCCTAGAGAGGATAGGGCATCGGACAAAGGATGCTTGTTGGCTGCCCAGTGGCCTACCAAACCCTACAAAGGTGGATGAAATTACAATGATTTTTTTAAAAAAAGTGAGAGATGGTTTGTGGTTGACTGAGTAGAAGATGGGAGAATGAGAAGGGATGGTTAGGTTCAACCCATCACAAAACAGACAAGCTACCCATCCACTCCAGGATGTCGATGATGAGGGAATGGTGAAGAAGTAATGGTGGTGTGGTGTACAAACCACCGGTGGAAACAACTTAGGATCCATCTAGTGGTGCTCTGCACAATGAGTATGCTACATGCTGTGAAATGCTCATGCAGTAGATGCCCACTTGGATACTATCCCTTGTGGGAAAATTGTTCACTTGCCCAAGTACCCTAGCACAAAGATGATGAAATCATGCAATGCAAAGGGTGAAAGTACAACTGGGGAGGGGGAGGGGGGGTGGAGAGGAAGGCCGATGTCGAAGACAAGTGCCGAAACCTGTAGAATACCAAGAAGGGTAGGAACCCCCTCTCAACTTGGAATGGCGACGCCGAAGGAGAAAGAGCCAAATGTCTGTTCTCATGTGGTGCCAAGAACCATGATGAGAAGAAGCATCCCGACTAGAAGAGCGAGGTAGAAGTCACTGCCATTATAGCATCAAGAGAGATGCCGTATGATTCACCTCGGGAGGGGAAGCCTCCATGTTGATAGAAGAGCATAACTCCTAGGAAGATGAAGCCATAAAGGGAACGATATGCATCTCATATCTCTAGCCTAGGTAGGACTAGATAAACCTGTATGTTAGCCTTGCGCTAAAAACAAAGTCTACAAAAGAGAGTAAAGATTTGACAAAGGGCTTGGCAAAGATGATGAAGATGGATTGCCACTCGTCCCAACATGTTGTATTGTTTCCATGATAAAAAAGGTGGCCAGCCTCACCAAACGGCCCCCGAAAGAAGTAGCAAAACTGGAAGAAGGGATGTCTTTTGGTCCATACTTGCTGTGTAGGTACTCCTCAAACTCCTTCTCTGTGAGATTAATGCAATTTGGAATATCTGGCATGGGTGTAAACATAGAGGGTGATGGTGAGGGTGAATATGGAGTATCATCTTTCTCGTGGAGTCCATAATGCCTCCTCAGGGCCTCTAGTGATGGAGAAGCTTGATAAGACATCATGGGGTCACGAGAAGGTGTCTGCGACATTATGTTTCGGTTACGAGTCGTATTGTGTGCCTCGTGCAAAGACTAGCTCTGCACAATATTCATAGGATACTCATTATAAGAGCACAAATTCTGATACCATGTGAAAAAGAGTGTGGAGGCACTCCTCGGGTTTGCACTGAGGAAACACATATAGTGTACAACCATGACAAAAGCACAACGAGACAAACATAGACATAGAAAGCAAAACTCAAACCCTAAATGCAAAACTCAAACACAAATACAAACAAAAGAAGGGATAGAAAGAATACAACTCTGAAGTGAATGAATGCTGTAAATGAATGTAAGAGTATACAGTGTGCCCAAGGGGAGAGCAGTGTGTTGGAGAGTGACGTCTACCGGGGACGGATCCCAAGTTGTGTGACCACCAATCGGAGTGACAGAGTGAGAGAAACATCAAACACTAATCACTAGAGTGTGAGGAGACTGAGGTGGCTGTAGAGGATGATGCCTGATGATGTGGATGAAGCAACAAAACGTAGTAGTAGAATGCCGCAGTAGAACATCACAATAAAACATGGTAGTAAAATGTAGCAGTAGAAGGTCACAGTAAAATGCCGCAGTTGTCAGAGTGCAGCGGTGCAGAAGCGTAGGACTGAGAGAGAGAGAACGTAGAGAGAAGAGAGAGAAAGAGACAGTGGAAGATGAAGATTTGCTATATAAAGTGTGCTGTATACAAAGATATGCAGATATGTACACGGGCGCAGTGCGCTGGACTGCGTGTCTCCACCTCGACGATGCAACCTGCTGTTCACCTCGAAGTCCGCTGCAGTTTGCACGATCTCGTGTCTGAAATCTGCGAACAGAGACGGAATCTACGCGAGCCTCCAGCCTGTAATCTGCGAGTAGAAGAGTGTGGGAGACTGCTGGAAATCACGGCTATAAATAGCCGGAATCAGGGTGCAAAATAACTGCAGGTCGGCTGCATTAAATGCAGCCGACAGTACTGTACTAGGTCGGACTGCCACGTGGCAGTCTGACTATACAGTCCGACTGGACTGCCTGGCTTTGATCGCTAACACCCCCTCTCAGAGCTTGGGTGGGGCAGAAGCTTGAGGGATCTAGAATGGCTCCGAAGTAGAGCCTGGGGAAGCGCCTTTGTAAACAAATCTGCAAGATTGTCCTCCGTCTTGCAGTACTCCAGAGTGATGGTCTCATCCAGAAGCTTCTCTCTGATAAAATGGTACTGGATCTCTATGTGCTTCGTCCGGGCATGGAAAACAGGATTCCGTGCCAAGGCAATGCAACTCTCATTGTCGCATTGCAGCAAAGTAGGACGAGTTTGGGGGCAGCCAAGCTCCTCCAACAATCTCTGAAGCCACACAGCCTCACATGTGGTGGAAGGCGCAGCCCGATACTCCGCCTCAGTAGACGAAAGGGCTACTGTGGGCTGCTTCTTGCTACTCCAGGAGATAACACCTGCACCCAAGGTAAAACAGTAACCTGTTGTAGACCGCCTGTGGTCCACATCACCGGCCCAATCCGAGTCGCTCCAACCTGCAAGTACAAGATCTGAACCACCTGTGCCTCTGCTGGATAGTGAATCTCTAAATCAGATGTTCCCCTTAAATACTGAAGTATCCTTTGGGCAGCCTGCAAATGCACCGTCTGAGGTTCACTCATGAATCCCGCCAAGAGACCAACAACAAAACAAAGATCAACAGGAGTGTTGAGGAGCCAAATCAATGATCCAATTAATTGACGATAGCAGGAAGCATCCGCCATGGGAGAAGCTGAATGGGAAGTGGCCTTCCAGTTCGGATCCATAGGAGTAGAAAGGGTCCGACAATCCTCCATCGCAAAAGAAACCAAGAGCTCCTGTACATATCTCTGCTGAGAGATGAAGATCCCCCTCTGAGATTGATAAATCTCATGGCTGAAGAAGAAATGGAGTAGACCCAAGTCCGTCATCTCGAACGTCCGATGTAAAGCTGCCTTCGTCTCTTTGACCTTCTGTGCACGATCACCTGTGACAATCAAATCATCAACATACAACACAAAAAGCACACAACCAGCCTCGGAAGTGTGTACATAAAGTTGCGGATCGGCCTTGGAACACCGATATCCCAACTGTGACTGAAGAAACGAATCAATCTTCTCGTTCCATGCACGCGGAGCCTGCTTGAGGCCATACAAGGCCTTCCTCAACCTGTAGACTTTCCCATCTGAAGATCCAAAGCCAGGAGGTTGCTCTACATAGATCTCCTCCTTCAAATCACCATTGAGGAAGGCCGACTTCACATCCAACTGGTAGATAGGCCATCTCCTATGGCCAGCCAAAGCAAGAACAGTTCGAATAGTCACCATACGAGCAGTGGGGGCAAAAGTGTCATGACAATCAATCCCTGGGCGCTGTGCAAAACCTTTAGCAACAAGGCTAGCCTTGTGCTTGTCCAAAGAACCATCCCTAAGGTACTTGGTCTTGAAGACCCATTTGACGCCAATCACCTTCTTATTCGGGGGGCGAGGCACAAGTGACCAAGTGCCATTCCTCTCAATAGCCTCCAACTCGGCTTCCATAGCTTTCTTTCATGGTACGGACTGTAAAGCCTCCTTCACGGAGGTGGGCTCTCGATCCTGCATAACACGGGTCATCAAACAATAGTTAGAGCAAACAAGCTCCATAGAATGTGCTTGGTGCCTTCATGACCGCCGTGGACCATCCTGCGGTCCCCACTCCTTAGGGGCCCCCTTGATCCCTGAATCACGGAGTGTGTCACGGGCCCAACGAGGAGGAGGCTGGACCTCTCCTTGTCTCTTTCCATCAGCTGAAGACTCTGGGATATCCACCGGTGGTAACTCCTCGGCGGTGACCGGTGGAACAGTAGACTCTGTATCAGAAACAGAATCAGAATCAAAAGGCGCGTGCTCCAAAGGAACTGTCGCGGGAGCCCAACTCTCCCCTGGATCTCCAAGAACGGGATGCTCCTCACCTGCTGCTATGGCCGGAACCTCCACGAACCGCACATCTCGACTGGTGTACACATCCCGCTTGACAGGATCATACAAATGATAGCCTTGGGACTGAGAGCTGTAACCAACAAACACCTGTCTTCGGGAAGCTGCTTCAAATTTATCACGATAAGCCTTGGGAATGTGAACATAGGCATCACACCCAAAGACCCTAAAATAAGAAACATCGGGCTTAGTCCCAAAGTAAGCCTCAAAAGGTGTCATCCCATCAACGGCCGAAGTGGGGGATTGGTTAAGGATGTGGATTGCAGTAGCCACAGCCTCAGCCCATAGAAACTGAGGTGTCTGTCGGTGCTCCATCATGGTGCGTGCCATCTCGATCACACTTCGGTTCTTCCGTTCAAGAATGCCATTTTCTTGAGGAGTGTTGGTATTAGCAAACTCCTGGTGAATACCTTTATCTGCACAAAAACAAGCAAACTCATTAGAAACAAATTCACCATCCTTGTCGGATTGCAAGGTCTTCAATCTCCGGCCCGATCGGTTCTCCTCAAAGAGAAGCCAGTCCTTGAAGTGGGAGAAAGCTTCTGACTTCAACGCCAAGAAATAGGCCCATGTCATCCTGCTATAGTCATCTACGATCAACATGAAGTCCGAGCTCCCTCTTAAGGACTCGTTCCTCATAAGGCCACAAAGATCTGTAGATACAAGCTCCATCGGTGAAGTAGACCGCCGCGAAGCTTTGTTGGGAATTGCATCCCTATGCTGTTTCCTACGAATGCAGGAGACGCATGGCTGCTGGCTCACCACTATGTCCGGCAACCCTCGAACAAGCTGTCCACGTGACGCCTTCCGAAGATAATCATAGTTAAGGTGACCAAACCGAGCATGCCATAGCTCTGATTGTGTCTGAGAGGTAAGAAGAAGAGTAGAGAGGGCGGTGGAAGACTTCAATTTGTAGATGCCGTTCTCCTCATATCCAGATGAGAGAACCTTCCTTGACCCACGATCAAGGACTCGCACCGAATCACTGTCAAACTCCACCAAAAGTCCAAGGGAACAAATCTTATGAACAGACAGTAGATGATACCCTAAACCTGGTACATGCAAGACCTCTGAGGTATGGGTACCACCACGTTCATCTAGAATAAGCTGCATCTCACCCCGTCCTGCAATAGACACCGAAGAGCTATCTCCAATGAGAATCTGCCCACGCGAAGGTCGCAACTGGGCAACACCATCTGATGAAGGAGTCATGTGCCGGGAGGCATCACTGTCAACGATCCACTCTCGAGCCTGGGGAGCTGTCATTGCAGCATCAGAAGCATTCGGTGTAGAGTCCTCAATGACAGCTAGATGAAGAAATGCAGCTGATGAGGGTGCAACCACCGCTCCAGAATCCTTCGTGCCCTTCTTGTTGTTGTCCTTCTTGTAGAGTGCAGCGGTGCGAAAGCGTAGGATTGAGAGAGAGAGAACGCAGAGAGAAGAGAGAGAAAGAGACAGTGGAAGATGAAGATCTGTTGTATAAAGTGTGCTGTATACAAAGATATGCAGATATGTACACGGGCGCAGTGCGCTGGACTGCGTGTCTCCACCTCGACGATGCAACCTGCTGCTCAATGACAGCTAGATGAAGAAATGCAGCTGATGAGGGTGCAACCACCGCTCTAGAATCCTTCGTGCCCTTCTTGTTGTTGTCCTTCTTGTAGAGTGCAGCGGTGCGAAAGCGTAGGACTGAGAGAGAGAGAACGCAGAGAGAAGAGAGAGAAAGAGACAGTGGAAGATGAAGATCTGTTGTATAAAGTGTGCTGTATACAAAGATATGCAGATATGTACACGGGCGCAGTGCGCTGGACTGCGTGTCTCCACCTCGACGATGCAACCTGCTGTTCACCTCGAAGCCCACTGCAGTCTGCACGATCTCCTGTCTGAAATCTGCGAATAGAGACGGAATCTGCGCGAGCCTCCAGCCTGTAATCTGCGAGCAGAAGAGTGTGGGAGACTGCTGGAAATCACGGCTATAAATAGCCAGAATTAGGGTGCAAAATAACTGCAGGTCGGCCACATTAAATGCAGCTGACTGTACTGTACCAGGCCGGACTGCCACGTGGCAGTCCGACTGGACTGCCTGGCTTCTGACTTCAACGCCAAGAAATAGGCCCATGTCATCCTGCTGTAGTCATCTACGATCAACATGAAGTACGAGCTCCCTCTCAAGGACTCCTTCCTCATAGGGCCACAAAGATATGTAGATACAAGCTCCATCGGTGAAGTAGACCGCCGCGAAGCTTCGTTGGGAATCGCATCCCTATGCTGTTTCCCATGAATGCAGGAGACGCATGGCTGCTGGCTCACCACTATGTCCGGCAACCCTCGAACAAGCTGTCCACGTGACGCCTTCCGAAGATAATCATAGTTAAGGTGACCAAACTGAGCATGCCATAGCTCTGACTATGTCTGAGAGGTAAGAAGAAGAGTAGAGAGGGCGGTGAAAGACTTCAATTTGTAGATGCCGTTCTCCTCATATCCAGATAAAAGAACCTTCCTTGACCCACGATCAAGGACTCGCACCGAATCACTGTCAAACTCCACCAAAAGTCCAAGGGAACAAATCTTATGAACAGACAGTAGATGATACCCTAAACTTGGTACATGCAAGACCTCTGAGGTATGGGTACCACCACGTCCATCTGGAATAAGCTGCATCTCACCCCGTCCTGCAATAGACACCGAAGAGCTATCTCCAATGAGAATCTGCCCATGCGAAGGTCGCAACTGGGCAACACCATCTGATGAAGGAGTCATGTGTCGGGAGGTACCACTATCAACGATCCACTCTCGAGCCTGGGGAGCTGTCATCGTAGCATCAGAAGCATTCAGTGTAGAGTCCTCAATGACAGCTAGATGAAGAAACGCAGCTGATGAAGGTGCAGCCACCGCTCCAGAATCCTTTGTGTCCTTCTTGTTGGTATCCTTCTTATCTTTGTCAGGGCAATCCTTCTTCCAATGGCCGGTCTTTCCACAAATATGGCATGTGGATTCTTTGTCCTTCTTTGACTTGTTATCCTCCTTCTTCTTCTTTTGGTCATTCCCCTTCTTCTGAGAGGCTTGACCTGTCAGTGCCTCCGACTTGGAAGCATTCTGTCCCTTCAGTTGTTCCTCTTGGTCCAAGACCATAGGAATCAACTCTTCCCACCAAAGAGTGGACTCTCGCCCCGAAGCAATAAGGGCGGAGTAGAAAGCACCGAATCGTGGCGGCAACTGGGACAAGAGTGTGATCGGCATGTCTTCGGAGGAAATCGACTTCCCCGCATTCTGAACCTGCATCTGAAGCTGTCTAAGCTTGTTGATGTGCTCCCGTAACGAAGAAGACTTGTTCACGGACAAGGTCCGCATCTGTACCTCCAAAGAAACCCGCTTCATAAGGGTCATCCGGTTATACATTTGATCAAGCTCCAGCCATATCTCCCGAGCCACCATCAAGTCCTCGATGTGAGCTATCACGGCTGTAGTACAAGACAGAAAAAGAAAGGAACGAATCTGGGCATTCAGTTTGTCCCAGCAAGACTGTGCCTTGGCCAACTCCGCACGAGCATCAGAAGAGAGTTTGGCCTCATCTCTCACCGAGGGCCGGTCGATCTTCTCCTGTACAAGCTTCGCCAAATCGTAGGACTCAAGGATGGCCAACATCATCACGCGCCAAATGCGATAATTGTCGCTATCAAGCTTCTGATCTGCGGGAAGAGTCGGTAAGACAGGCACCTTCCGGTCCATGATCGTCTGGAACTCCAAGTCAATCTCTGTAGACATCTTCACTTGTAATGCCTTTACAAACACAAAATCAGCCCCCTCTGACTGTGAAAACGCAGCCTGCTAGGGCTCTTCCGTGTCCCGAAACTTCTTCACCCGCCGGAGGCAATGAAAAAGCAAAACCTGCTCTTGAAAGCTGAAAACTCAAACTTCCTCCTCGTCAAACAGCAGTAAATAGCAGCAAATCCACCACCTGGACTTCTTCCCCGCGCGCCCACGCTCGCTTCAGCCTTGTTCCGAGACGCAGCCCTCCTGCTCGCCCTCGAACGCTGGAAACACAGCCTTGTGTCGCGATGGAAACTCCTCTTCAGGTTGGTTCTTCACTCAGTCAGCCCTTTTACACTGCTCTGATACCATGTTAGAGTGCAGCGGTGCGGAAGCGTAGGACTGAGAGAGAGAACGTAGAGAGAAGAGAGAGAAAGAGACAATGGAAGATGAAGATCTGCTGTATACAAAGATATGCAGATATGTACACGGGCGCTGTGCGCTGGACTGCGTGTCTCCACCTCGACGATGCAACCTGCTGTTCACCTCAAAGTCCGCTGCAGTCTGCACGATCTCTTGTCTGAAACCTGCGAACAGAGACGGAATCTACGCGAGCCTCCAGCCTGTAATCTGCGAGCAGAAGAGTGTGGGAGACTGCTGGAAATCACGGCTATAAATAGCCAGAATCAGGGCGCAAAATAACTGCAGGTCGGCTGCATTAAATGCAGCCGAGCCGATTGTACTGTACTAGGTCGGACTGTGGCAGTCCGACTGGACTGCCTGGCTTTGATCACTAACAGTAGTAAAATGCAGTAGTAAAACATAGTAGAATGCCGCAGTAAAACACAGTAGTAGAATGTTACAATAAAATGCCACAGTAGAATGAGGTGATGGTAGTAGTCGCAAAGGCTGTGGACCGCCACGTTGTGGGAGACTAATGGCTAAGATCTGCACACAAGGGTGAGAAACCTATATGAAAGAGATAGGACTGAATGGGGGACAACCTGTCTATTTATAGATGAGAATGGACCCTTCCAAATTAGGGTTTCACTGAAGTCTTTTGAACCGCTCCTCGTTTTAGGACTTTCATTAAATTAAGCTTGTTTTGGGGCAGCTTAAGTGGTTAATCAGTATGGAATGCATTTCTTAGCTCAACAAGGCAACTTGTCTATTTATAGATGTTGAAGGGTGCCCCAAAAAATTAGGCTTTTGGGGGCCCATCGAAACTCTCTCGAACTGCCCACCAATTTTATGTTTTTCATTAAGTAAGTGTGTTTTGGGGCTATTTAAAGATGCTGATTAGTTATAAAGCATGTTTCAACTCAACACCCCTCTCAGGCACAAAATTGAGCCGAAAAGGAAGGACCTGCAATGTTTACCCCAAGGTGTCCCACCCCAAAGCAGCTAGGGCATCGGACAAAGGCTGCACAGTGGTTGCCCAGTGGTCTACCAAGACTACATAGGCGATGGTTATCTTATCAAAGGAGTCCCAAGTAGTCACCCCAAAGAGGACAACACATTGGACAAAGGGTGTTGGTTAGCTGCCCAATGGCCTATCAAGCTCTACAAAGGGGGATGGAACCACATTGAACTTATGTTTTTTTTTTTTTTTTTTTGGGTTGGAAAGTTAATTTTATGAGTGGTGGCCGATTAAGTTTATTGTGACCCAAAACAAGGGAGTAGGAATGATACACCTAACACATCACAAAATAGTACAAGCTTACCCATCCACTCGAGGATTTCAATGTGATGAGGGAAATGTCACAACTCTATAGAAACAGAATTTGTATCCTTTTTCATTAATTTGTCTATATAATGATTTATTAAATTTGTTTCCTTTGCACTAATTAGATATAAAGAAAAGTGCATTGGAGCTGGCCATTGATGAGTGGTCACAGGTTATGGTGGACCTACGCGGTGGGTTAGAGAAAAGATAGTTCACACTTCCACCTATATGGCCCGATTGGGCGCCTGTGACCAGAACTCACGCATATCAGGGTTAGACTCGCACACAGGAAGGATTGATGCCTTGAAGTGTGGGCTAGATCCGCCAGAACAGACGGTTACAATCAACAAGATGGCATGATCATGAAATGCTTGTACAATATGCATGTGTGGGCTGAAAGCTTGAAATGCACATTTCTTTGCATAGGAAAGTCACATGAAGATTCTGATACCGTTTTTGCGATGTACACGGAAAAAGCTTTCATATGACACCCATATTGGGGGTCCCTAAATTTTAGGAGCCTCGAATTAGCCTAAAAATGCTAGTTCTAAAAAAATAGGGATGTCATTTTAAAAATAGTAAATTTTGTACTTTGACTGTGCTTACTAAATTTGGTTGTTTCTATTCTTGACAGTATTCAGCCCAAAAAGGAAGGCCATAGAGAAGAGACAAGTGTCATGACACTTGTCACACAAGTTTCCAAGAGTCCCACCATTTGTCACATCTCATGACATGTGGCTGGACACTTGTCTTGTGCTACTCCACTTTCCCCTTTTGTACTAGCTCTTCTCTCTCCTATAAATAAGAGTTCGTTTTTCTTCATTCATCATCATTTTTCTTTGCTGTAAACTCATGTACAGCACCCACAGATAGCCAGAAACTGGCCCCATCCATCCCCATCATCATCCCCCACTTCTCCATTATCAAATTCCTCCATATTCCCTCTTCTATCACTGTTGTTTTACAGGACAGCAAGCCTGTAAATTCATTACAACACCTCCTTCTCGAGCTCTTTCTTCCATTTTAGCAACAAGAAGCAAACCCTATCCAAGTACTGCTGATCAACGATGGAGAAAGGTTGATTTCCCCTCTTTCTTCTCTCATACTGTAAAGAAATTAGTTCTTATCATTGCATAATAGATAATGCATGTGTGTTTGTACATCTTTGCATGATCTTGTGAGAGAGAATTACTTCTCCTCATTCTCAGGTTGATTGTAACTGAGCTCTTCCCTAAGGGACTTGGGTTGAGCAGAAATACATTCCTTCGGGGGGGGGGGGGGGAGGGTTGCCCATCTTCAACCCTCAATCTTGTCTCCATTACTTTTACATTTTCATGGCTGTAATTTTGTGAGTAATTTTCATTTTCAGCTTTAAGTGTTCATTCTCTTTTATATTAAATCTCAAAAACAAGCGAATATCATAATTGTTAAGCATACCATGTTGTTCGGGGCATTTACAGGAAAGGTGATGAATATCATGTGAAGAAGGATATGGTGTAATTTTTAAGCGGAAACAGCTTAGGATCTGTCTACTAGTGCTCTGCACAATGGTATGCATAGTATGCTATATGCTTAGGAATGCTCATGTAGCAGGTGCCACTTGGACAGTGTTCCTTGTGGGAAAATTGTTCACTTGCATAAGTGCCCTAGTATAAAGATAATGAAATCATGCAATGCATAAGGGAAGGTACTATAGGGGGGAAGGTTGATGTCAAAGACAAGTGTTGAAACATGTAGAATCCAAGAAGGATAGGAACCCTCTCTCACCTTGGATATCGATGCCAAGAAGGAAGAGGACCTTGAGAATATCGGTTTTTGTGTGATGCCGAGAATCATGTGGATGAAGATGATGAAGCATCCCTACTGGAAGAGCAAAGATAGAAGACACTATCATGAGAGCATCAAGAGAGATGTTGCACGATCCATCGTAGGAGGGGAAGCCTCCATACTAGTAGAATAGCAAAACTCCCAAGTAGCTGGAACCATGAAAGGAATAGCCCACAGCTCATGTCTCCAGCTTAGGAAGGACTAGTGTAAATCTGCATGTTAGTCCTACACCAAAATACGAAATCATGTAAAAGAGATCAAAATCTACAAGCACAGAGGTAAATAGTGAGATGCTTTAAAAAATAAAACTAAAAATAAAGAAAAGCAAAGCTAAGTGCAATGCAATGAGTATGTAAGTATTCAGCCGAAGTTTGAAAAGGGAAGGTCTATGTGTGGGGCCACCGTTGAATATGACGAGGTGGAAAAGGGGTCCTAGAAGGTGGAGTGGATACCCTAGGAATGGATGCGTATAGTGCAATAGATGAGCCACTAGTGGACTAATTAGCTAATCCTTTAGGAGAAGTGAAAGATAGAGGTTGCTGAGGCTGTCTGCATGCCACGTCTAGTAGCCACTGGGATAGATGGAGCAGAGGGTGTGGCAACAAGAGGTGTAGCTCCACTGGACGGGCCAACTAGAATGGAGGAAGTCTTGCAATAGTCTACTTTGGTTTTATGGGTGGAAGACCATTGGCCTTGGTACGATACTCCTCGTTCACATAGCTTGACCTCTGGCAGTGTGTGCAAAACTAATTTTTCTTAGCAATTTGTTGCCAAAGGGGTCATGTTTCTTTGGTTTCATCTATGGAAGGGGTGTCACCCTTGTTTTGCTTGACTTCGCATCTTGCGAGTTCTTGCCACTCTTGTTTTTCCCTCTCGAAGAAGAGACAACCAACCCTCTCCTCTTTGAATAGATGTGTGTGAAGGACTTCTTGTGGACTTGATCATGCAGCTCAGGTAATGCAATAATTGACACACAAACTCGTAGAAGGTCGGCAATTTGAAAACGAAAGTATTTGTTAGGCAACTTGTTCAAAAAGAACGTGACTTGATGGTCATTTGACTTTGGGAAGCCAATAGTGGCAAACTTTGTGAGTAATTGGTGATATTCGGCCAACTTGACTTTTAGATCATCCCCTTTCTTAATGGAAAACTCATGAAGCTCAAATTCGAGATTGATACATTGAGTGTGATCTTGTGCCGCATAGTGTCAACGAGATGACTTCAATGCTTAGATATGAGGGCAAAATGTTGTAACTGAGAGTGGAATTCAGGAATCAATTCCTACATTAACTCAACATTGGCCATGGCATTGCGGAATCTCCATGTTGGATGTGATCAGGGTGAGCTAATCGAGGACCAATGACGAGGTCCAAAAGACCCTAAGATTCAAGCACTTGTTGCATCTAGTTCAACCAAGTGGTAAAATTTGACCCGTTAAAATGAGTCTTATTCATGAAGGCATTCTTTGTTGTTGCGATAGGAGTGGTAGTGCTAGGAGATAGAGAATGGGGGAAGGGTGGATAGGGTGGGAGAGTAGAGTACACTTGGGAAGGAATCCCAGAGTGCTCACCATGTATACAAGAAGTGTGCATAGTGGTTCCAAATGTGGGAACAAGCGGATTGGGTATGGGTATGGTAATCGCATGAGGAGCACAAGGTGGAGGGATAGGGACACAGGGAGCAAATGATGGAAATCCCTACGTAGGAGTGACCCAAGAGATGTGTGACGACAGTCCATAAGCATAGGATGGATATCCTTGCATTTGAAAGGTGGTACGAGAGTGTTTTGAGTGTTCGAGGGTAGTGAGGGAGGTGTCCATCACAACCATCCTAGAGTGTAAGGATGTGGTAAAGTGGGGGTAGGTGAAAGGTAGAGTGTTAAAGGGTGGCATTCTCCCTAACCAGGCACTAGGAGGTGTAGTGAATGGAGGGTAGGTAGATGGTGGGATAGAGAAAGAGAAAGTGCTAGAAGCCAAGATGGAAGATTCAACCCCTCGTGTGCTTTGAGCAGAAGTGAAGTGTAATCCCAGGTTTTGAAATGAAGATGTTAGGAGATCAGAATGTGGAGAAGATAGTGGTGGGATGGGAGGGAGTTGAGAAGTGTGGTTTACTTGCTCAAATGAAAGAGATATACCACCAAATGAAGGATATTTGCTTGGAGAGCCTTCTTTATTAAAGTTAACATATTGAAAATCATTCGGATCTTGCACAACAAAAGAAGAAACAGGAGAGGGTTTTGGCTCATATGACTCAAAAGGATTCTATGAACTTGACATAAGGCCTGGCTAAGATGAAGGTGATGGATCACCAAACGCATTGAATGTCGTGGTCTCTCCAAGCTTAGGGAGATGGCGAGTCTCATCAATTGATCCACATGGAGTAGTAGCACTTGTTGGAGGGGTGTAAACTTGATTGTATACAATGTGCAAGTACTCCTCAAACTCTTCATTTGTAAGATGATCAAACCAAGAAGAAGAAGATGGTAAAGGTGAAGGTGTGTCTACCTCCTTCTCTAGACCATAATGCATTCTTAGAGCCTCCAATGATGGAGAACCCTGGTAGGGCCTTACAGGATCCGAAGAAAAAGGTGTGTGAGACATTATTAGTCTGAATCGAGTCACGTGTGAGTCCTGTACAAAACTAGCCTCCACAATCACCGCAGGATACTCTTTAGAAGAGCACAAACTCTGATACCATGTGAAGATATGCTAGGATTTGCACCGAGGAAACACAACATGTACGACCAAGACCGAAACACAAAGATTCAAACAATTACAAGTAAAAATCAAACCCTGAACACAAAACACAAAACAGAAATGCAAAACTCAAAACTCAAACACGGAGATAAACACAAAGAGAAGAAACTTTGAAGTGAATTAATGCTGTAAATGAATATAATAGTGTACAGAATGCCCAAAGGCAGAACAATGGAGTGTGGGAGAGTGGCGTCCATTGCAGACGGATCTCGAGTGCACCAGAGAAGGTTGAAAACTAGTCACTCGAGGCAAAGAACTGTCAGGCAACAACATGAGAAGTGTGTTGATGTAGACGGCTCGTTGGACAACAAAAACATAGGTGCTTCAGCAGTCGCTTGGTGGGAGAGACGGCAACAGCCTGTCACTTGGCACCAAATGCTGAAAACGCAGGCTGATTAGATGCTATGATGACACAGCATATGGAGACCTCCAAATAGCAGGGTGATAGCTAAAAACAGGCCGCCTAGGGTTTGGTAGTGATGGGCTGCAATTGAAGATGGCTGGACAGCAGATTGTAGGTAGTTGATGGTTGAAATCTGCACGGTAGAGTGAGAAACCTACACAAAAGGTTGAGGCTGAATGGTGGGCAGCCTGTCTATTGATAGGTGTTGAAGGGTGCCCCAAAAAATTAGGGTTTTGGGACCATTGAAACTCTCTCGAATTGTGCATCAAGTTTGTGTTTTTCATTAATTAAGTGTGTTTTGGGGATGTTTAAAGATGCTAATCAGTTGTAAAGCATTTTTTAGCTCAACAACTTGCACTTTGTAATCTTGATACATTGTATTTTCGTATTCAATATAATTACCCTTTACGAAAAAAATAAAGAGAGAGAGAGAGAGAGGAATGTATCGTGATGATCTGTTGGCAAGGTTGCCTTTGTTCTTTGAAAGATGTTTGGTGCGTGTTGTGCCATGTATATTGATGGTAGATTTCCAATGGTTGGTTCAACACGAATGCCTGGTGTGGGTGGAAGTGGAAGGTTGTCTTGCTGTGTATTAGCTCCTACTTAAATATGCTATGGCAATTGCTGGCATTGTCTTAGTTCCCTCCAAGTTTGAGAGCTACTATTGCAAAAGTGTGTGTGTTGTAGGACAGGTCTTGTAAAATCCCTAATTGCTTGCATCTGAATTGTCCTGGACTGTCTTCATTGCATTTTCGCTAGAAATGGGACACTTTTGCAGGCCATTATTTCTCTTGTGGGAAGTTGGGGAATTTTGTGGCCAAGGGTCCAGAGAAAACGCAACTCCAAATGTTGGAATTTTGCCGATTGCTAATGAAGATCTCATGGTTGAAAGGCCATTAGGATCATGAGACCCCTATGCTAAAAAACATGGATAAGCGGAAATATCTCATGCAACCTTTGGACCAATCTGATTATGCTTGGGTTGATGTTCTCTCTAAAAGAGGCAAAAAGACTGATGTTGACATGGCAGCTACTATGCCTAGCACTTCACACGACTCTTTATGTACCTATGTGCAGTGGAAAGACAAGCCATCTTTTGTGCATGCTGCTAATGAAATGGTTTCTTTTGCCCCTCGAGAACTAACCATTATGAAAGTATCTATTGGCCCTTCAAGGGTGATACAAAAGGGAAGGGAATTGCAAAAAGGATTAAGCAAGCTAATGCAAAATAATTTGACAATTCCCTAGATTTAATGGACTTATGTACAAGGGTGTGGGGATGTTGTGCTGGTGTTGGACTCTTGTTGAAGTAACCATTCATAGAAGTGAGGGTTGTATTCCATTGGTGCATAGTGATCCATATCTCATGCTCTAATGTCCACATGTGCAATGTAGGTGAGGACATCAGTGAGGAAATCCCTTGAGTCTATGCGATTGGCCACATGAAGTTCTTCCTCACTTAAAATCTGGTCCAAATAAGGATGGAGCATGATATGCTCCTCCAAGGGTTGATCATTTGTAGTGTTGATCGATTTTCTTGATGAGTGGGTCACTAGTTTTTCACCCGCTATGCAGAATGCGGAGCTATGGCATGCCCCCTATAGACATATGAGTGTTGGGAGTTTGATGACCCTTCAGAGGTGTCATATGATAGATGCATTGCCTCTACTGGAGACTACACCTTCTCATGCATGCAAGGAATGTATTTTGGGAAAAATGCACAGGTTCACCTTTAAAAAGGATGGTGCAGTGCATGCTATCCAAAAAATGCAGCTTATTCACTATGATGTTTGTGGTTCCATGAGGACACGTGCACTTGGGGGTCATCTTTACTTTGTTACATTTACTGATGACTACTCTCGGTATACAAGGGTGTATGGGTTGAAGGCCAAATCTGATGTATTCATGCATTTTAAACATCTTGTGGCAAAGCTTGAGGTTGAAACTGCCTTAAAAGTGCAAATACTTCGCATAGGGAGGGGGGATACATGTCTCATGCTATTGAGACATATTTACTCGATCATGGCATGACACATCAAGCCACTGTTTGGGCGATCCCTTAGCAAAATGGTGTTGCTGAAAGGAAGATTTGCAGTCTTATGGAGATCACTTGGTGTATGTTGAAAAGCAAGGAGTTGCCTCATAAATTTTGGCTACAAAGCCTTCAATGTGCAAACCATGTGTTTAATTGTGCACCCACTAATGCATTGAAGAGGATCACACCATTCCAAGCTTGGCATGGTAAGAAACCCAAAGTTGACTACTTTTTGATGTTTGGCTGCATAGCCTATGCACATGTTTTGGAAGAGCTTTGTGGGAAGCTTGATGACAAGGTTGTAAAATGCAATCTACAGATCTCTCTGGAGGGTTTTGCACTCATTCTTTCTAACAATCAGAGTGCTATTGTAGTGGCATGGAATCTTGTGTTTCAGGCTCGCACAAAACACATTGAGATACATTACCATTATGTCAGAGAGAGATGCTATACAGGAGAGATTCGTGTGAAGTTTAAGGCTTTTCGAAAGTTCTTCAACTTGCTACACTTTGGTGACCTATCTTTTTGTACTTCTATCACATTGGCACTGCAGTGGGTGTTAGAATTTGACAATTCTATGGGTAGTGCCCAATGTTTTAGTTAGTTTGTTTGTAGTGTGAATAGAAATGCATTAATAGGTTGTGTTACCAATTCTAGAGTCAATTCTAGAGTTAAATAAACTCTAGTTGAGTTAGGGATAGGTCTAACCTACTTAGACCTACTATACTTTCATTCTATCATTCTAGCACTTGCATCTTTTGAGTGTGGAACTGCTGATCACTCTTGCTCATTATCTTGTGTTTACACACTCTCTCTTTCTTCCTCCATTTCCAACATCAGTTGCTTGTTTGAGATGTGGGCTGGTAGAGGAAACATAGACATTGTATTTGGAATTGCCTTGGGCTCAACAAGTTTGGAGGAGAGTCCCTAGACTAATATTCCATGGTACTCATGATGAGATGATAATGAGCTGGAGAGGGATAGCATGGGTCACACACAAAGGACTTGCTTGTGGACATGAGGACTTTTAGGGGAGATTTTCAAGCATCATCCCCACTCTTGAATTTTCTTAGATAAGTAGGACCATAGACCATTGTCACACATGGGAGATCATTGGTAGCCCTTGTATGGATGATGGTTCATCTAGACAGCGAGGTCCAACAATGCAATAGTGCAACATCACCCTCTACCTTGGAGACATTCTTGTATTTGGATTGAGATTATTCACTTATTGAGATAGACGAGAGATTCTAAGGAGACTTTGATTGCATAAGCAGAAGGCGAGAGGCTTTGTTCATACTAGGGAGCCTTTCCACCTAGGAGCCCCACACATGATTTGATATTACAGCCTGCCTCATTGGCTATTTTATTGCCTTGTACTTGGCACCTCCTTGCTTGTTATGATTGTACTCCTTGATAAGGAATCTTGTAGTTCATAATCTATCTTGGTGGCAATCTTCACTAAGGTGTGTCTTTGAAAGAAATTTATATTCTTGGAAATGTGTTTAGAGTTAAAAATCAAACCCTTTGGATGGGCCACCAACTTAATACAAGACTTTTGAGGCTTGCAGGACTCTTTTTATCAAGAGCGTGTTTGAATTTTGTGGCAAGTATGCTTGCTGTGAGAGCCTTTAGAGCTTTTTATGTTTCTTCAAAATTTGAGTCTACACTTCTGTTAGTGTACACATGGTTTGATGGTGATACATCCATTGCTTTCACGTTTGGGTTGTTCGATGATATGTTGCAGTGAACTTTGAATTGGTTTTCTTTGTCCAGACTCCATAGTGTCAATCTAACAATCATAGATAGTGATATGTGACATTTTTATACTTGATGGTGGATATCTTGGGTATATCCATGTGATTTATGCATGGTTTTCCCACATTCACATATTCTAAATATAGTCATTTGCAACAGGGTCACGTCCAATTGTTAGGATTGTTGTGAAAGCAACAAACGACCCTGATATGAATGAGATTTTGAAAGAAACCTTGAAGAGTCTTCAAGAGAAGGTATGTGAAACTTTTTGTTCATTTGGTACAACAAATAATGCACAGATTTGTGCACGTGTGTTTGCATACTAATGGTCATTTGTCCTTTTTCCTGCATAAATATTTTAAGATGAGGATGGTCTCATATACCTGCAATTATGGTCTCTTTTGGAATAATTGAATCTTCAACAATAAATAGAAGTATTGATCATGTGCAATTTTAATGTGGTTTGTTTGCATTTGGGGTGCAGTGGGATGCAACAGAAGACAAGATAGCTCTTGGAATTTTGGGTTTCTCAGCTTTCCTTTCACTTTGGGCATCTATAGGCGTTCTTAGTGTATGTAATTTGCAACACATCTGCAAATTTTTTAAATATCTAATCAAGTAATTCTTGTTTTTAAAGCATCATGATGTATACTGTTGGATAATTTACGTCACAATCAGACATCTTAATGTGTGTCTTTCCTGTTCAGACACAGCACACATTAGTATTATTTTTAAATCTTGGTGAGGTTAGCATTGTCCGGGTACTTAGCAAACATGGACTTGGAACAACTGGTGAGCATATGGAGTTATCACTTTGTGTTGTCTCTTTGGGCTAATAGTGTGCCTACTGATGGTTGCTATGGCTTAAACTTAAGGCTGCTGGCCCCCTTTGAGGGGTCCCCCTTTGCATCCTATTTTGCATCATATCCACATATTTTTATTTTTTATAGATATTTTTGCAAGTCCAAAAGAAAAGCATATGCTTGCACATCCAATATGATCAAGAGATCTGCAAGAACACGTGCAGAGGTTTCTTACATCCACAGAGGAAGCTGGGGGATGATTTTGCACAGCTTCATGAAACAGTAGTGAGTCTGTAGGACATGGTGACAAAGCTGGAGTGCCATGGATTCTAAGAGGGTCGATCGCACATGAAAATAGAGTCACATTAGGCATATGGGTGGCAGGAACAGATGAGGCCCCTTATCATTGCTCCATCACCATGCCATCACATACACCCAGATGCATGCATGCATATACACTAGGCATATGGGTAGCAGGTGCAGATGAAGCATCACACATTCACCCATATACATGCATGCATACACACTAGGTATACAGGTAGCAGGTGCCCATGAGGCCCCTTGCAATTGCTCCATCTCCATGCATCACACACACACTCATGTGCACATTCATGCACACAGGCTAGCCAAAGCAATCAATCAATCCTTAACAGCCTTTATGTTAATGCCAGAACTCCTTGAATCAGGAAATTTAAACTGGTGCCTACATCTTAGGATATTATATTATTCTCAGGACCCTGGTGTTACTTGTTCTTAAAGAAGATCCATGATTTCCTAGTAAATTATATTTTACTATTTTGATCTTGCTGCTTATTGGAGATGCTTTCGAATATGTACAGGCCATTGACAAGTTACCTCTTTTCCCAAGTCTCTTTGAGTTGGTGGGTATCTTCTATTCAGTGGTAAGGATTTTTGCCACCCTCCTTTATCCCAAAATTTGACACTTTCTTATGAATTGTTTGTTCATTTTGAAATTTCAATTTCCGTCTCCCTTCTCAAAAGTATGGCCTTACAACATGGTCTGAAAATGTCTGGGGCTACAATATCTTGCATCACCAATGCCCCAGGCATTTTAGCCTTAAACGACTACACATGTCATTTTTTCCTTCTAATTTTCTGTTCCATAGGTCCTTAAAGGGATCCTTTTATTATTTACTGATAAAAGCTTGGTTTTTTCAGTGGTTTGTATATAGATATCTCCTGTTCAAACCTGACAGGTGCCAAATTGCTGTCTGATAACAATTTGCAGGTCTCTAGAATTTCTTTACTGCAAATGTTGTACTAAGTTATTTCCTGTGGTGTGCAGGGAGGAATTTCTGAACAAACTAGAGGGTTTTATGTCTAGGATAATGGGATCCAATCCTGAACAATAGATTGGTAAAATTTGTTTAGTGCAAATCATTCATTTGGACCAAAGCTACCAGCCCTTCTTGTTCAAAGGTGAAAAATGGTTTTAGAGATACTGTGATTTTTTCCACAGGGTAGAAGTTTGGTGCTTTTGTTGGTTGCTTTCATAGATGTTCCTCAATGATTTGTTGGAAACCATCATTTTTAAAGGCCCCAATTCTAAATAACCTTGAAAATTGGCGAATTTCTTGTGCTATGCAGGACTTCAATTTTTCAATTGGCTCCCAATCTTTTCCCTTTTTTCTTTTTGGGAGTGGGAGCTGGCAGGAAGGGGGGAAAAAATAAGATGTGTCTGGTTATATCACTTAAAATCCAAGAAGTTCATGGTTCACTAGTGTAGCTGGAGCAAAAGTATATGCATCTAATATATGCACTGTTTGTTAGGGCTTCTGGTGGGGATGGGGATGGAAGCCAAGGAGGGGGGTATTTTACGATTGGGCGTGGCCATCTTGTAGCATGAAAAACAGGCCCTGGTGACTCCAGGTTGGGAGAAACCTCTGCCACTGCTCCTATTGGTGGCAAGAATCACCCTCCCTGGAGCTGCTCCCATCACCCCTGCAACAAGTGAATGATGTAGGAATCAAAGCCCTGGCATAGTGGTTTAGACTGTAGGGCTCCCTTCACTGACGACTAGCTCACAACAGGCCCTTTCAGATTTGCTATCTTGTGAGGTCTCTAACAGGTTCCCAGACCTCTGACCTTGATGCTGAGGGCTGTAGCACCTGCTGACTGGGAAGGGCATCTAATCCTGCCACAGTGCATGGTCTGGCCTCAATGATGCAGGTAGTGTGTCACTGCCTTGCAGAGTAGATCACAGTCCTGTCCAACTGAGTGTCAGCAGAAAGCATCCCAGATAATGCACCCTAGGCTTGACTCCGCCAATCACAGAAGCCTGCAGGTCCCTCTCCACACTGTTTAAGACCCCTTTCAAGACCAAAGGCAATGCTTCAGGGTCTCCAAACATTGTCTGGGGCAATGATGGCATGAACTCTCCTGCATTTGTGTTAACCAGGTGCCCATAACCAGTACCCCGTGAGCAACTAGCCATAGATTGTATGAGACCCTCCTTGTAAGTGCTTCCAAAATGTCCATTTGAAAAGCTCTGTCATGCTCTGCTCTGCCCAGTACGAGTAGACTCCCAATCATCCGCTCTATGTGTATTTGAATTTGCCTGCCCGTCCATCATCCATATTATAGGAGATGTCCTAATGGTGGTGTGACACGTAAGTGTAATCGGGTCTGAGCAGTATTGCCACTGGAAAGAGCTCGGTCATACTCAGAACCGACACAGGTGGACAGTGACACCATACTCTACAGTCAGTGTGATCGGGTCTGAGCAGTATTGCCACTGGAAAGAGCTCGGTCATACTCAGAACTGACACAGGTGGACAGTGACCATACTCTACAGTCAGTGTTCAGGGTTCAGAGCTTGACACAGTCACAACAATGAACTTAGATACCAAAGTGTACTCAAACGATCAACCCAAAAATATATTGCTATATGAAAGAACAATACAATTGTCTCAAGTGAGATGGAAAGTGATAGTGACACAGTGCTAAGGGAAAAACTAGTGTGGAATCAGGGAATAATTGTGGTAGTACCATTGCCAAATGTTGTGACTATGGATAATACAATAACTAGCTCTGCTGATAGAGAGCACTCAGGATGCTAGTCAAGAGATTGACCGAAAGGGCTCGTGAAGGGTCTAACCGTCAAGCATGAGAGCCCTTTGCCTTCAAATCCTAATTTCCCTTGGATACTCGATCCTTAAACTCTTGGAATTAACAACCCTTGATAACTTCGTTCCCTTCCTTATATGGCCCACTGCCTGCTGCAACATTCTCGCTGCCCATGTGCCGTGCCAGACGGTCTTCACTGCTCTTGCACCCGTTGGCTCATTAATGCGCTGCACCTTTGCCTCTAGGTAATCTCCCCCTGCCTCTAAAAGATCCCGATCCTGTTTGACCTTGTGCATTTTGATTCTGCCAAGCATTTTGTTGCTGCTATCCATAAGCATTTCGAGTGTCACCACAACCTCGAGACGCTTCACGCCACCTCTAGCTCTTTGACTAGAGTAAAAGATGGTATCTCTACTCTAAGAGATACTTGAACTTGTATTCAAACCAAGTTTGACTTCTTCATGTAGCAACAATGCAAGTAACTCATATCAATCAGGGGGTTTTGGTCTCACAAAAATCAATATGTCAAAGGCTTTGTATTCCTTATCCAAGTCATTCAGAATAACTGCAATTATATCATCATCCTCAACCTTTGATCCAATAGAAGCAAGCTGATCTGCAAT
Source organism: Lygodium microphyllum (assembly GCF_053477565.2). NCBI lineage: Eukaryota > Viridiplantae > Streptophyta > Polypodiopsida > Schizaeales > Lygodiaceae > Lygodium > Lygodium microphyllum. Next base: position 87,396,633 of record NC_141142.1, on the reverse strand, counting down.
GGTTTTAATTTTTGTGGTATAAGGTTGTATGTTTTTGCCATTTCTTTTGATATGTTATCGAACTGCTGCTTCAATTGAATTTTTCGTGCATGAGTGACATTACCATAGTTTTTTATAAGAATCTCCCATGCATCCTTTGGAGTTAAACAATTAGTGATTTGCATGGCCATAGCATTTGATATGCATAAGGAGAACCAATGTAGAACTTTACTAGCTCTTTCCATCCACTACTCATGAGCTCTTTGTTGCTCAGGAGTAGGATATTTATCAGGCGATCTCGATTCAACTTCATCTCTAGTTCATAAATCCCAATAACCTTTTCCAATTAGGAAGTTTTGCATTCTAAACTTCCATAGATTGAAGTTCTTATTGTCAAGCTTCTCCCCCACAGTCTGAGTGATATTGTCAATGCTTGTTACATTAGCCATAATGCTACCAGCTTAAGACAATGCAATGTCTTTTCAACTAGGCAACAATAGTGCCTTCAAATAGTTTCCACAACCCAGTTACGGTTTACTAGCTGTAGCTGCAAATATCATCAATTGCTCAAGACATAAACTAAGTGTATTTACCACAATCAGTCATAGTGTAACCAAACTCCAAGTAACAAATGTAGTTTAGATCTGCAACTCCCATAAGCATATTCATACATGTGTTGAAAGGTAAGCATAGGAACTCTCCCTACATTAGAGAGGATAAGGGTAGCTAGGTGTAAAAGGGCTAGAGGACAGGGGAAACCCTAACCCTAACTCCTCCAGTGGCTATATAAACAACCTAAAGTACACACTCAAGATGAGGAGAGTGTACTAGTTGTACTTTGAGCAACTAACTAAACAAGATCTTCTCTTGTACTTGAGCTCTCTCTCTCTCCCTCTTGTGCACACTCTCTCAAGCCTCCAACTCTGATTTACAACATGGTATCAGAGCCTTCTCTGATCCCTTTAGCTTCCTATACTCTCAACTTCACTAAGTGCACATGATTTTTCCATCATCTTCATCTTTTACCTCTTGCCTCCATAGCCAAACCAGATCCACCTCTGATGGAGGACTTGGGGAGAACAAAGGAGGAGGTTTCAGCTCAAGGCCCCTTCTAAGGAACTCTTCTCCAGCTCAGGGCGCAACAGCTCAGCACCATAAACCTCCACATTAACCATGCAGAAGGACGACATTGCATCAAACTCAGAATCGGCGCAGTTTTGGGCAGCGTGACGCTTCCAGGCATGGCGTTGGCAGTAGGCGGCGCAATCTCCTTGGCTACCATAGGGCTTTTATAGCCCCCTTAGTGGGCCATCTCCCCCTAAGAGGGCTTGGGCAAATTTCATCTTTGCTGGCTGCTAGAAGCCAAACCCTAACTCTCAGTTTCTTGGCAACCATAGCCAGGAAGCTTCAAGCTTCTTTAACTTTCAAAATTTTCAATGTTTGGTCATTAACAATGATTTTCACTGAGTCAACTCTTTTTGAGTCAGTTACTAATCTGGGAACCTTATCTCAAAGGTTATTGTACTTGGAAAGTCATCATCAAGCTCATCAAGACTGACATCTACCATCTCTAGCAACACGAGCCACAGATGAGTGCTTGTAAGAACTAAGGCACAATGCTTAATCATCACTGCTGCTGGTACTTACACAATCTGAATGTTTTTATCAGGAAATTAAAACAATTGAGTGCTATGTGTACAATTATAAACACATAGACCATCATACACTAAAATTATATTGCATATCTTGTGTGACATTTTTCAAGTACATTGGTCAATGAAATCAGAGGGATGAGTGTCATTGTACTCTCCTCGGAATCATTAGCAATTGTTAACCTCAATTCGAGATGGCGGAAAAATGAAGGAAAAAGCGGAAAAAAGATGGAAAAAGAGCAAAGGCGTAGAGGCGGCCCCTAAATCTAAGCTGAGGCCAAAAGCGCAATTTTAAATGAAAGGCGCCTTAAAAAACTCTAAACACTCTTGTAAAAGAGCGCAGAGCTCCCTTCTGTGCCATTTGTAAAAGAATAGACGGGTATAGGCTTAGGGCATGAAGCAAAAAGAGGGAATTAGAAAAAGGGACCTTGCCACAATGGCCGGTCATGTAAAAAGGGATGGATGTCCATGGGATTTTAGGGTTTTGTATATAAAGTTGAAAAAGTGAATGAGAAGCTCATTCTTTGGTGTGTGGCTAATAAGAGTCCTCTTTTCTTTTCTTCTTCTCTTCACTTTGCTTGTGTGTGTGCTCTTGATAGAGGGAGTGAGCGAGTGTGTGGGAGTGGGGATCAAGAGGGTGAAGCTCTTCACCATCTCCTCTTCTCTCTTATTCTCTATTCTCTTCTCTTTTCTTGTGTGCGCGGCTATGGTGGATGGAGCTTGGAGATGGAGGAGGCTTGAGGATGCTTGAGCTAGCATCTAGGATCGTGGAGCTACCGGCATGTGCGAGAGAGAAGGCAACTCATTTTGGCATCAAGTTAAGCTCACTACACCCCGAGAGGATCGACAGCGCGTCAGCTAGGTGAGAGATAGCCATGAGAGCTTGCTTGAAACGCTTGAAACAATAAGCGGTCCGTGGGTTTTGGCGGTTGAGTGTGAGCTCCCACCTCATTTTGGTTCCATTGCCGGGACCAACCGATTCAAGCTTGAGCACTTGCGAACCTCATATCGAGCATCGAAGTAAGCGATTCATCCCCGAAATGGAGCTTGAGATAGGTAGAAAGTTTGGGTTTTTGATCTTCGAAACAAGTAAGTATTTTGGGTTATTTTGTTGGTTTGATGATTGGGAAAGATGGGAGAAAACATTTCAGTTTTTTGCCTTCGATCTTTGTTGCATTTAGCGTAGGTTAGGATTAGGAAATCAGATCAGAAAAGCATAGGGTTTGCTACTGTAAAACAGGGCATAAATCATGCAAAAATGGAAAAAAAGAGTACTTGGGATGTTTAATGTCGGCAAGTGAGTGATTGAGGATATCAAAACCTTACTCGAGAAGGGGTTTAAGAGCCAAGAGATCAAGGAAGAGCTCATTTCATACCCTGACATAGAGAGAGAGAGAGAGAGAGAGAGAGAGAGAGAGAGAGAGAGAGAGAGAGAGAGCTCTTGGAGATTCGATTCGATCTTGCTGCTAGGGAGTCTACCGCGCGTTCCAAGTATATTAAGCCCTTCCCCTTATGCCTTGGTATTGATCTAGAAGCTTGTGTGATACGATTGCATGTGTCACAAGATTTGAGCAAATTAGTGCCTTCGTTGCCGTCGTCGCGCGTCGTTCGGTCCGTCCGAGCGGCCGGTTCCTAGGCGGCCGAGTCCCAAAATCGGCCCTCGGCCGACTTGGCCCACTAGTTGAGTCACCCCGTCCAAGCATATCACTTGGTCCACTCGCAACTTGGCCCTCGGCCATTCTACCCCATTCGGCCCTCGGCCCGTCCCCAGCGAACCAATTCGGTTAAAAGTTCACTCGGCCATATCGAAACTTAGTCCTCGCCCTGCCTCCTCGGTCCGTTCGAGTGAATCTCCTTGGCCCGTCCGAATCACCCCTTTCGAGTCACCCTGTCCGAGCTTCCCATTTGGCCCTCGGCCACGACAACTCGGCCCGGAATTTATCCGAGTGACATACTCGGCCCATAATTTCCATTTGGTCCTTGGCCCATTTGAATCCATCACTCGGCCCACAATTTCCATTCGGCCCTCAGCCCGTCTGAATCCATCACTCGGCTCCTGCAAATCGAACGAGTTGGACCGAGTAAGGATTTTTCCAAATTTTTAGGAAATTAGACCAGACCTGACTTTGGCTGCGTAAACCTTTGTGTGTCCTCCCGATGTGCATAACTCAATTCTGGTGCAGAGAATAGGCAAATTCATAGGATGCAGTCACTTAGCAGTTTGAGTAGGCTATTGCGAGACCCAAAGTCCTAGTGACAGCCAGCTGAGCCAAAGACCCTAAACAAATCTTAAACGGGTAAGACAACGCAACGAGAAATCCTAAAACCTGACAAGACGACCAGAAGTGGATCAACAAGCCTATCAGGCCTAAAACGAAGCGAGAGTGCGTAAGCCGCTTATATACTTGTTTTCCGCACTCACCCTGAATTTCCGCACTTGAAGTACACTTAAGGACAACTGAAAGCCTGATTGAGCATAAGTGCACGGGAAAGAACACACACACACTGAGTAGAGATAAATTGAGGATTGGATGCAATAAGTCAAGGAACTCACTCAGATAAATACCTCAAGGAATCCACCAATAGGAGAAGATCCCAAGACATAGATGGACGACCAAAGCACAGAGTAGGACCAAGCAAGTGGTGCTAGAGAAGTGGATCTGACCAACTTGCTCAACCTGATCGACAGCTTGGTGGAGCACGAGAACATGATCATGACAGAGAAAAGCTCTGACCGCAGGCCGAACGAGGAACTCGACTTAGGAGTTTTTCCAGAGGCAATTCAGCAGCTAGTGAGCAGCTACGATGCGCACGCTTGATATGAGTATTGCGACAGAATGACAGAGGAATGGAAGCTAGCCCACAAGGTGCTACAAGGTATAGTGAAATGCCACCAAGACCAGCATGCTAGGAGCTTAAGGCAGAATGCAGAATTGTGCGAGATACAGTGGGTGGTGAACCTAGCAAGTGGGAATCGGACCGATCATGAGAGAGCCCTTGAAGGAGACTTGACATTGAGTGAGCTTCTCATGAAGCGGCTGCTCGACAACATAGCAACGGAGTAGTGTTGTAGCACTAGCGACATCATTACTAGCAGGATTAGGAGCAAACCAAGGCTCTAAGGGCTAGTCTAAAATCCCAATTGTTGCAAAGCAACTCGACAAGTACCAACCCCATGATGATCCATACAGCTTTGTAGAGCAATTCGAGCAAGTTTGTGAGGCCAACGGCCTCACCGACTTGACTCAACGCTCTCAAGCATTCAGGCTTTGCTTAGGCGACAAGGGTAGGACTTGGTACACGATTCTAGATGTTGGAGAATGAGCGGACTTTAACGGCCTCTAAAACCTCTTCATCAAGAGATTCTCCGAGCCCGGATACTCTAACGATCTGCTAGTAAGACTGATGAATGTCAAGCAGAAAGAGAAAGAGGACATCTGCGACTATGTCACCCACGTGAGGAGCCTCTTCAAGAGAATCCCCATGGGCGAACGACCTACCGAAAGAGGGGTGTCCACCGTGTTTATCAGTGGAATACAGAGTGAGGAATTGTATAAGGCCTTGGCAGGCAACTCGAGCTTGCAGCGAGACTTGCTAGCTAGGGTGTTTAAAGAGGCCATTTGAGTAGACGACTAGCTGAATGAGCGGAGCTCCAGGAGCTCAAATTCAGAAGATACCAACTCGCGGAGTTCAGAGAGAGCATCAGCTTCTAGTGGACGATCAGGTCCAACGGCCTAGGACAAAGGAAAAGCCATTGAAACAAACCAAGACTTGGCTGAGGTAAAAATGGAGATAGCCAAACTGAAGGATATGTTGAGATGACCAACATGCCCACACGTCCAATGCGTGTACTGTGGCGGAAACCACTTGCCGGTCGAGTGTCAAGTCCCTAGGTTACGACCTTGCATTAATTGCGGTAGATTCGGTCACGACATCGTGCATTGCAGATTATTGAGAAGACTTCCGTACTCACAACCATACGGCCAGCCATATCTAGCAAGGAGACCCTAACAATTCTTCGAAAGGGGAGCCCCATTGGCCCTTCCTGCGCCTAACGATGTTAAATTGGCTGTTCCTAGAATGGACATAAACCCTACAGGCATACCTAGACCGCTTGGTCCCTACGTGACCCATCCACCGAGTGACGCTCCAGTCCACTACGTGGAGGAGCCAAATGAGGAAGAGACTTACGTATATCCATACGTTTCGCACGACGATGAGAGCAACACAATCCTTATGGACTATCGACCAGTACCGGTGATGGTGTTAGGAAGAGGCCGAGGTAGAGGCCTAGGAGGGCAGACACATGATCCAATCATATATTGGACTTGCGGTCATTCAGGGCACGTCTCATCACATTGTCCTAAAAGGGAGCAACCAAATAGAGACAAGGCAGACCTAAGGTGCCTTGAGTGCGGAATCACTCCTCTTCATTGACTGTCCCAAGCGAAAACCATCCTCAAGTGTAGCCAACATGCCATCTGTCCCATTGGGGTTGTTCGGCGTCGAGAACCTCGATGGGGAGGCCACACCTATCCCATTGCATGTCATGACCGAAGCAAGCCGACATATTGTTGCCAGGTCCTAGCAACCTCGATGTAGCCTCGATCGGTCCTATCCCGACCCTCTTGGTGTCTACCACCGAAGAAGCCACCCTCACCTCAAGCATCTCCACTAGTACCGATGCCTCAAACTTTGTGGCCTGGATGTAATATTTCATCAATAAAGAATTAGCCCAAGGGAAGAGCATGGAAACCATGGCCACGGGGTAGAAGAGGCCGGCCGCAGACGCCGAATCTAGACAAGATCCAAAACGCTAGAAAGTGGAGGCCTCAACCACTCCTATCCACACGACAATAACGCCACCAGCTAACTATGACGAATACGCTGCTGAATTGCTCTCTCAAAAGCTAAAGAGGAGAGGAAGATAGCTATGGCCAAGTTAGTTGCGGAAAAAGAGTTGGTAGCTGCTTTTTAGCTTGAAAAGACCCGACAATTAGCCATGCAACAAAAGGAGATCTTTAATCTCAAACAAGAGTTGAAGGCTAAGAACAACAGGGAGGAAAGCTGGAGGCAACGGTTGGAAAATGAGAATCAAGAGTTGGTAAAAATATAGAGGGAGTATAAACTCTTGATCATGCAACATGAAGAGCTAACCGCAAAGACTGATCAGATCGAACGAGGCATGGAGGAGTTTGCCACCAAAGAAGAGGAAAGGAAGCAAGAGGAAGAAGAACATCATAAGGAGATGGAGACCATGATTGAGAAGCTGAACTTAGAAAGAAAAGAGGAGGAGAGAATGAGCAAAGAATTGAAAGACCAGGAGCAAAGACTCATAGCTCTGGTGCAAAGGCAGGGGGAAGGCATGGAGGAAATGAAGAAGAGAGCTGAAGAATGGGTGGGACAGAATAAACAGAGGATGAGGACATTGGCGCGTCGCCTAGCTCTCGTGGAAAAAGAGAAAATTCTCGTAGAGAGCAGAGCAGAGGCTGTCCAAGTAGCCTTCAACCCTCAATAGAAAGCCTTCTTGAATACACTAATGGATACCACCCACTCAGAGAAAGGGGAGTCCCTCAAGGTGGTAAATAAGAAATTAAGCATAGCCCGCACGGCCCTGTAAGTAAGACTGCACATGCTACCCCAACCCGATGTCATGGGACTGAGCCTTGATGATCAATAGAAGTACTTATTGACGGCCGGCCTAACCCCCCAGGAGGTCGATGCACTAGGCTTTGAAGAGGAAACACAGCAAGCAGACCAACAGAGGGACGAAGCTGAACTCCAATTTGATATGGGCAGATTTAAAGAAGAGGTGATCCCACAACCCCGCTCGCCACATTCCCAAGAGCAACCATCAATTGACACATCTGCGGAAAGACAAGCCGCCCTCAGGGAAAGGAGAAAGAAACTGGTGGAAGAAACCACGAAACAAATGAGAGCCAAGCTGGTTGTGCAACAATCCGTACCCCTACCACCATGCCCAGATGACCTCCTAACAGGTTTCCACACTGAATTAATAGTTTGGGAGCGATAGGAAAGGGACAAAAAACCCTTCTCCTTTAGCTTCCTTCTGCCCAACAGCTTGAGGAGAGTCATGTCACTTAAAGTAGTGGAGGAAGTGATTGTGATATCTATGGCTGAGTTAGCTGCGGAAAAAGAGTTGGTAGCTGCTTTTTAGCTTGAAAAGACCCGACAGATAGACATGCAACAAAAGGAGATCTTTGATCTCAAACATGAGCTGAAGGCTAAGGACAACAGGGAGGAAAGCTGAAGGCATCGGCTAAAAGATAAGAATCAAGAGTTGGTAAAAATGCAAAGGGAGTATAAACTCTTGATCATGCAACATGAAGAGCTAACCGCAAAGACTGATCAGATCGAAGGAGGCATGGAGGAGTTTGTCGCCAAAGAAGAGGAAAGGAAGCAAGAGGAAGAAAAACATCACAAGGAGATGGAGACCATGATTGAGAAGCTGAACTTAGAAAGAAAAGAGGAGGAGAGAATGAGCAAAGAATTGAAAGACCATGAGCAAAGACTCATAGCTCTGGTGCAAAGGCAGGGGGAAGGCATGGAGGAAATGAAGAAGAGAGCTGAAGAATGGGCAGGACAGAATGAATAGAGGATGAAGGCCTTGGCGCGTCGCCTGGCTCTCGTGGAAAAAGAGAAAATTCTCGTAGAGAGTAGAGCAGAGGCTGCCCAAGTAGCCTTCAACCCTCAATAGAAAGCCTTCTTGAATACACTAATGGATACCACCCACTCAGAGGAAGGGGAGTGTACACTAATGGATACCGAGAAGACTTCCGTACTCATAACCATACGGCCAGCCATATCTAGTGAGCAGACCCCAACAATTCTTCGAAAGGGGAGCCCCATTGGCTCTTCCTGCGCCTAACGATGTTAAACTGGCTGTTCCTAGAATGGTCATAAACCCTATAAGCATACCTAGACCGCATGGTCCCTACGTGACCCATCCACCGAGTGATGCTCTAGTCCACTACGTGGAGGAGCCAAATGAGGAAGAGACTTACGTATATCCATACGTTTCGCACGACGACGAGAGCAACATAGTCCTTATGGACTATCAACCAGTACCGGTGATGGCGTTAGGAAGAGGCCGAGGTAGAGGCCTAGGAGTGCAGACGCAGGATCCAATCATATATTGGACTTGCGGTCATTCAGGGCACGTCTCATCACGTTGTCCTAAAAGGGAGCAACCAAATAGAGACAAGGCAAACCTAAGGTGCCTTGAGTGTAGAATCACTCCTCTTCATTGACTGTCCCAAGCGAAAACCATCCTCAAGTGTAGCCAACATGCCATCTGTCCCATTGGGGCTATTCGGCGTCGAGAACCTCGATGGGGAGAGAAACCAAAACTAAGATCACGCTAAAAACTGAGAGTGCCATGACTCTGCCAGCTGGAAGGAAGGTTATTAACACAGTGGCAGAAAAGGGAAGTGCTAAGGTAGGGGAATACCCGGATCCGAAGTGCCAACTAGAGGCTATCAAGAAAGTGAAGGAATGGGTAAAAGAGACCCAAGAGCACCTAAAATACGTTGAGTCCATCCTAGAGGACAAGATCAAAGATCTCTCCAGCATAAGCACACCAGTCTCACCCCCTCGACCAAAATCGATAGATGCGGCTGTGCCGCAAGCTGTACCGCTTAGGCAAAGCCTTGATGCTATAGGCCAACAAATCAGTCACGGCTGTTGGCCAAGACAATCTGGAATAGGAGAAAGACGAGCATCCAACGACCTCCTTACCACGCTAGAAAGTTGGGGCCTCAACCACTCCTATCCACACGACAATCATGCCACCAACTAACTATGACGAATATGTTGCTGAATTGCTCTCTCAACTAGAGAAAGCTAAAGAGGAGAGTAAGATAGCTATGGCTGAGTTAGCTGCGGAAAAAGAGTTGGTAGCTGCTTTTTGGCTTGAAAAGACCCGACAGATAGCCATGCAACAAAAGGAGATCTTTGATCTCAAACAAGAGCTGAAGGCTAAGGACAACAAGGAGGAAAGTTGGAGGCAGCGGTTGGAAGATGAGAATCAAGAGTTGGTAAAAATGGAGAGGGTGTATAAACTCTTGATCATGCAACATGAAGAGTTAACCACAAAGAATGATCAGATCGAACGAGGCCTGGAGGAGTTTGCCGCCAAAGAAGAGAAAAGGAAGCAAGAGGAAGAAGAACATTACAAGGAGATGGAGACCATGATTGAGAAGCTAAACTTAGAAAGAAAAGAGGAGGAGAGAATGAGCAAAGAATTGAAAGACGAGGAGCAAAGACTCATAGCTCTGGTGCAAAGGCAGGGGGAAGGCATGGAGGAAATGAAGAAGAGAGCTGAAGAATGGGCGGGACAGAATGAACAGAAGATGAAGACCTTGGCGCGTCCCCTGGCTCTCGTGGAAAAAGAGAAAATTCTCATAGAGAGCAGAGCAGAGGCTGCCCAAGTAGCCTTCAATCCTCAACAGAAAGCCTTCTTGAATACACTAATGGATACCATCCACTCAGAGGAAGGAGATACCACCCACTTAGAGAAAGCCTTCTTGAATACACTAATGGATACCACCCACTGAGAGGAAGGGCTGGCAGTTATAGCCTTGTACAGACTTTTGGTAGAATAAGGTCTTTGAAGTGCCACATTCTGTACAAGGCTATAACTGCCAGCCCATGTGGAGGAGACGAGTGTGTGACATTAGCATGCTCGCCTGGATGGCGTTTTGCAACACCTTACCCTACGAGAGGAACAACCCTACATTTATGGCGTACCCTCGTAGGGTAGGAGTGGATTTTGACGCTATCCTCCATGGATGCTATGACTTCCCCATTATCTATAATCCTAACTGTGCCTCTTTTGAACAAGCTCTCACCTTCACCTTTGAAAGCCTAGACGTTTCCATGACCTGCTTCCTCGTCGACTTTTCCTCTTGCCCCGATCCAACCTTCATAGCCACCTGTAACTACCTTAGGCTTCTTAAACTTTTACTTAAGCAGGACCCTACCCCACAAGAACCTGGCCTCCCACCCCTTTTTTTTAATTCTAACGCCATCACCCCTTTCTCTCCACCATTTCACTCCATGTTTACATGAATCTCAAGGGATACATGCAGAGCTGGCGGTTTTTAAGTAAATCTATCCGCCCCCCTTCTCCACCTTACTCTGAGGATGAAAGTTAGAAACTGGTTGTCATCCTGGCTTTAAAAAAATATGAATAAGAAAAGAAAAGAAAAATAAAAGAAAGAAAGGAAGGCAAGAAAACACATCACAAAAAGAAAAAGACATGGAAATAAAGACTCACATGAAGACACAACCAGGACCACACAGGACACGATCACTGCACCTAGGGGTCCTCAAGTTAGGCATGTACGGTGGCTTTGGTCGGCCGGATCCACTCCTAACCCCCTAGCCCTTTTTTGACCCCCCACTTCACGCTTAGGGCACATCAAGGGTAGGACATACCTAGGGATGTAACACTCGCCTATGGTTAGACTTCTCACCCTACGCTATACACACTACACCTCCCTACCGCATGAATGGGGTCCTTAAGTGTGGGACATCACCCAGGCCTGCTTGCGGTTAGACCCAGCTCCCCGTTCCACCAGCACGAGCACAATGCATCACACAATAAGGTAGATACTTCCCTTAGGTAGAGCATCGCATCTTCTCCTTTCAGGCACTACAAAATGTGGCAAACCACCAACTTCGGAGGCCCTATCATCCACTTGACATTTGATTGGCTTCTTCGTCAACTATCATTGCCAAAGCTTCCAAAGCATCTGAGTCCACATGTGGCCCTACCATCACCTGACCAACAACTTGCCAATCGCCTACCCTTTCCCAACAAACAGCTAGAAGTGCCATGGGACTGGCACCCATCTCGGAGGGGGGTAATGTTAACCTCAATTCGAGATGGTGGAAAAATGAAGGAAAAAGCGGAAAAAGAATGGAAAAAGAGCAAAGGCGTAGAGGCGGCCCCTAAAGCTAAGCCGAGGCGAAAAGCGCAATTTTAAATGAAAGGCGCCTCAAAAAACTCTAAACACTCTTGTAAAAGAGCGCCAGGCTCCCTCCTGTGCCATTTGTAAAAGAAAAGACGCGTATAGGCTTAGGGCATGAAGCAAGAAGATGGAATTAGAAAAAGGGACCTTGCCACAATGGCCGGTCATGTAAAAAGGGATGGATGCCCATGGGATTTTAGGGTTTTGTATATAAAGTTGAAAAGTGAATGAGAAGCTTATTCTTTGGTATGTGGCTAACAAGAGTTCTCTCTTCTTCCATTCTTCTCTTCACCTTGCTTGTGTGTGTGCTCTTGAGAGAGAGTGTGAGGGAGTGAGCACGTGTGTGGGAGTGAGGGATCAAGAGGATGAAGCTCTTCATCATCTCCTCTTCTCTCTTCTTCTCTCTTCCCTTCTCTTCTCTTTTCCCGCGTGCGTGGCTATGGTGGATGGAGCTTGGAGATGGAGGAGGCTTGAGGATGCTCAAGCTAGCATCTAGGATCGTGGAGCTACCGGCGTGTGTGAGACAGGAGGCAACTCATTTTAGCAGTAAGTTAAGCTCACTACACCTCGAGAGGATCGACGGCGCGTCGGCTAGGTGAGATATAGCCATGAGAGCTCGCTTGAAATCCTTGAAACAATAAGCGGTTCGTGGGTCTTGGTGGTTGAGCATGAGCTCCTACTACAGCAATAAGCATTGAAATCATAGACCATCCTTGCCTAACACAAGGTTCATCCACTAAGGCATACCATAAGGAGGAGCCATAAGTCCAGTTTAGGTTCACATCATTGAAGCGTAAAAAGACCATTAAACCTCGAAAGAAGACTATACATAAGAAAGGACCACCCAAGTCATATTTTAAAATATTACATATGTATGATTTTTAGCCTTTTTCCTCATTACAATTTTGATATCAATTGTTTGATTTGCTTCCGCATTCAGTGGCAAGGTTGTAAGGGACTAGACACTGCCCTTGTTCTAACAAGTGGTAAGACCTTCCCAATGGCCACAACATATGCTGATGTCCGTTCTCAAATTTGAAAATTTAATGGAAAAGATTTCCATCCTTGGCAGGTTTTGATCAAATATAAAATGATGGAAAGAGGATATAGGCCCTTCATAAAAGGAACCAAAGTAATTGACCCATCTAATCCCCTTGATGTAGAAGATGATGAACACTCAGGTCATCATCATGCTTCATTTAGATAAATCCTTAATTCATCACATTGACAAGCTCATAATTGCAAAAGAAAAATAGGATGAGCTTGAAAGGCTCTACGGTGCTACATAGAAGAACTTCAAGATATTTCTCAAGATTGCGTTTTTTAGCTTGGAATACAAACAGGGAGAAAATCTAAGCAAGTTCATTTCACATATGAAGGGGCTTATGGCACAGCTTGCCTATGTTCAGACACCTATCCATGATGAAGATGCCATTGCCATCTTGTTAAAGTCTGTGAAGAAGGTTTTTCCAACCCTTATGACTATCCTAACTAATATCTCGACCCCAACTTTAGCAAGTACCATCCAGTTATGCCTGGATGAAGAGAAGAGAAACCATACTGAAGGGTCTTCAACGTTTACTTTCAGTGAGCAAGTGTTAGTTCATACAACTTCTACTAAGTGCTCATTCTATCACAAAAAGGGGCATATTATGAGCAACTGTTGGAAGAAATATCATGACAAAATGAAGTGCAATAAATGCAAAAAGACCGGGCATATCACCAGTAAGTGTCCCAGTGTTCTAGAAGTACCTAAGCAATTGAAGGTCAACTTTGCCTCCCAATCCATAGGTGATCGACTTTTTTTAGTCTTGTAATACTCTCTACCTATAACCTTTTCTTGTAGCCTGATTTATAAAGGCATCTCATTGAGAATTAAGGGGAGGCATCTTGTTATGTTTGTATCCAATGCCACCTGGCATTGAGGGGGGGTATTGAAAGGTAAGCACAGGAACTCTCCCTACATTAGAGAGGATAAGGATAGCTAGGTGTAAAAAGACTGGAGAACAGGAGAAACCCTAACCCTAACTCCTCCAATGGCTATATAAACACCTAAAGTACCACCAATGCAAACATCTTCTTCCATTTTAATGTTGATTCTTGCAAGTTGGGTTAGAAGTCATTTCATGTAATTTAGATGTGTGGCAATTGATGTGCTAGACTTCATTTCAAGCGTGAAAAGTTCAATTAAGAGACCATACTTTGATGACTTAGACTGTGCACCAAACAAAGTCTCAAGTCTCTTCCATGTATCCTATGAAGTATCACAGTTATCCACATGGTGGATATAGGTGTTGTCTGGCTCCAGTTTGATAATGGCCTAAGCCTTATCATCATTCTTTTGCTGCATCATGAGGCTTCTTTTATTCTCCAATGGTAATGGCCCAGAGGCCCTTCTTTATTAGGATGAGTTTGATGTGGGTTTGCTAGGTGTGAAACCCGACTCTTTTGAAGCGAGCTGTTGGAGAGTCTTTTCCCATGTTGGATTTGCAAGGACATCAGTAAATCAACTTGAGACACAAGTAATGACACAAGCAGATTATAGTGTGTCAAGAGACACAAGTAATGATAGTGTGAAAACACATTATGTAATTTAAGACTATGTTTGAGTTGATGTCGAACTTGAATTTTCTTAGTTCGGGGTCGTTGATCCTTCTTCAATCTTTCTAGGTCCTTCTCCTTCTTGATTTGATGCTGGGAAAGTATATCAGAGTGGCAGTGGGTTGCTCCAGGTGGCAAGAGAGAGAAAATGATGAGATTTTTAAGCTTAGGTGAAAATGGCTATGGAGTCACAATTAGGGTTTGTGGGGACAGCTTGGTTTTTCTGACATTGTAGGAGCTATATTTGATGATTTTAATTTTTTTAAAAAATGGAAATGAAGCTTGAGTGATGGGCTATCAATGCCCTATGGTGGTCATCAATATCACGAACTGTAGTGATGGTGGTATCAGTACGAATGACAGCAGGCACATTTTGGGAATTGATATGCAAGAACGACGATGTTGGGCTTAGCGATGAGTAATATTGATGTTTGATGGGCCAGGGAGGAGCGCCTTGACTTGAGGAATGATCCTCTAGAAGAAAGCAAGAGGAGATATTGCTTGGATGGAGAGATCCAACTCCTCCGAGTGAGTAGGGTCCTGTCTGGCTATGGCAGCCATTGAAGCTTCACTCTGAAGGTAGAGTGAAAATTGGAAACATGAGTTGACCTAAGGTTAGGAGAAGCTGGAAGAGCAGAGAGAAGAGCTGGATTGAGCTAACGCCATGCTCAATTGAGCTCTAATACCATGTCAAAGATGTGGGATCTAGAGCATGGCAGATGCGTAAGCTATGGAGGTTGGAAGAGAAAGAGTGAGTTTATGAAGACATTGACATGACTGGTTGTTACACAAGTGAATTAGGTTCCAAGATGGAAGCTTGGACTCATAAACACAATCTTGTGTATTGATTGACAATGACATAGAGACTTTACTGAAGGACAAAAGTACTATGACATTGCATTAGAAAAGAAAGCAAGTATAATGCTTTATAGGAAACTGGATGGTAGCACTTCTCCTATTGTGCATATGGGATTCTAGTTGTGAGCCCTCACTGCTCCTTACAAAGAGATTGAAGTAGGTGTAATTGCAAATATCTCAACATATGCCTATGGGATGTATTGGTTGATGATCCCCTTGTGTTTATGACATATTTTAGTATGGGTTGTATGCATCTTTACAACTTGTTGCTCTTATCTATCTTGGTTGTTACTCGGATATTCTTGGAAGTGGGAGCTTGGTAAAATTTTGATTATTTTTTCACAGTGGTATTGACATACTTTTGCATTTATTACAATAGTATTATTAGTACAGTTTTCAACATTGTCTTTTGGAGAGAAAGCATTGTAGTTTAGTAGTCTATTGCTCACACTTGGTGGAAACTCTCTAATTTGATATTTTCTCCTGTTTTGGTTTGGCTGAGTTTTGGGATTGCTTAGTAGTCATTTTGGGCATTTCACTCTCTTGGATTTTGCAATAGTATATTGTCATTATAGCTGGATCTTTGAATAACAGTACTATTTTCAAAAGCTTGATGACACTAATTTTACTTATTGGAGTACGCAAGTATTTTGGTTCAAAAGAAGTAAGTTAGGCCGTTCAAAACCAAGAATATAAAGCCCAAAGATATAGATCAGGATGATTGGGATGAGTTGGATGAGCAATGTAAATCCACTCTTATACTATCATTATCTAAATAGGTTTATTTCAATGTTGTGGCACTTGAGGATAATGCCCAGCGGATATGGGAAAAGATGTGTAATATTTATGATAAGTAAACTTCTACATCATAAATGTATTGGTTAAAATATCTCATGGACCTTCGCATGAAGGAAGATACTAGTGCGTCCACATATTAGAATGAATATTATTCATTTTTTAGCCAGTTGACTTTATAAGGCATTGAGTTCAAGGATAATATATCTCCCTTGTTTTTGCTTGTGATACTTTCTAAGTCATGAGATACTTTCCATATTGCCATGTGTGCTAATATACCTAATGATGGCTTGAAACTTTAGGATGTTGAGGGTGCTTTAGTCACAAATGATACTTTCCATATTGCCATGTGTGCTAATATGCCTAAGGATGGCTTGAAACTCTAGGATGTTTAGGGTGCTTTACTCACAAAGGATACAAATAGAAAGAATGTGGATGCGACCTATCCTTCTCATGCATTGAATGTTAGAGGTATACATGATGCTAAGAGCGGTAATGACTGCTGTGATAGAGAATCACAAAGGTCTTAGTCTCATGGATAGTCTCATAGTAAGTCCCATAGTCGTAAGTCTTTTACATGCCATTATTGTGGGAAGTAGAGTCATATTTGGGACTGGATTTTAAAGCTAGAATTCAAGTGCGAAAGTGACCCAAGACCTGTAAAAGGGGCATTTTTGGTGCAAAATGAAACAATCATGAATCAAGGAGTCAGAGTTTTCCTAGATGCATTTTGATGTGAGGAATCCAATGCGAGTGTCCACTCATCAATCGGAGTTTGTTTGACTTCCCTTTTAATGGCCGCAAGGTTTGGTGTTATGAAGTAGCTACTAGATCCGAAAGCCGAAACCCATGTGATAGAGGCCACTGTGATAGATTTTGATACCAAAAAGTCGTTCATCTAGTCAGATCACGATTCTTAGGGCCGTTTGCTCCTTTGTCCAAGATAAAATCACTTGTAGCCAAGTGTGAAAAGCCAAAAGTTGAATTAGATAAGTTAAAGGTTAAAGCTAACCATGATTAAGAGGTCAAAGTCCACCAAAAGCTCATGAGATAGAAGAGGAACGTGTTTTTTTTTGGCGCCCCTTTCTTTCATTAAAAAATACTTTTTTTGATTGTCATGATAATTAAATCCCATCATTTTCTCACTCTCCATTGCTTCGATTCTTGCATAAAATGATATAATAAATGAAGAGATAAAAATTTAGTCTCTCTGTATGTCTGTCTCTCGTGTTTCTCTCTCCTCTTTGTTCCTTGTTCATATAGTTGCGTATGAGAAAGAGAGGGAGGGATGATTTGACGAATCAATGTGATGGACAATGGTTTGAAAGTGTAATGCAAAGTAGATCGAGTAATTTGGATGCGTTAGCAGGCTTGGAAATAGTGTCAGTTGGCTCTATTTTCTCAAAATACAAGACATATGTATACGAATTTTCGAGTAAGTGATCTTTATTTAATTTTTATGATGAATCGTTAGTACATATGATAGAAAGATGATTGCAAATGATTGAAATATGTTTATTGATGTCTGTAATTTCAAAAAATTATTCATTTTTCTTTGCATATATTAAAAACAATAAAACTATAAAACTTAAAACACGAGATTTAATGGAAAATGAGATTGTTCTTAGGTTCGGGGAATCGAATGATATTCACATGACATGAAAATGAGTCTATTGATAGATTACATAAGTTATACAAATCAAGAAACTTAAAGAAATCAATAATTTATATTGAAATGAATAAAAAAATCATAAAAAAAGTCAAATAAAGGAAAAAAATAAGAAAAAATTAGTTTAAGTGCGTTCAAAATTAGTTTAAGAGCGTAAAAAATTAGTTTGAAAATAGTTAAATGAAGAAAAAATTAAGAAAAAATTAGTTTAAGTGTTTAAAATTACCAAAAATTAGAAGAATATTTGTGAATGTGTAATGAAGATAAAGCATAAGGATTGTCTCGATTTACTTTTATTTATGTGTCAAAGTGGGTGTTTTAGGGCTTGTTTAAATGAAAAATCATTACGAAATCTCCTTATATTTGTACAAGTAAAATATAAATAGTAGAAGACGTGCAACTGAAATGGAAAGATATTTAGGAATATATAGTCTCATGGATCACTACATTTATATTATGAGAGAACTCTGTTACGTTCGTATTCTATGTCTAAAACGACACATCCTTGGGCCAATCCTTAGGGTATAGGAGAGCTTGTAGGAGCCACAATATTCTGTTGGGGAGAGCCCTTTATGTATGTGAATCAAAGTGTTGATCACTTGAATGTTTGGGTACTCTCTTTGTTGGAGTTGGGAATGGAAACTCTTGGATTGCAATTGATACAAACACATGATTTAGTTAGAGTAGTGTATAGCCTCCAGACACTTCTTGGCGCAAGGTCGTGAGGATGATTTGATAAGCATAGAGGTTGGGCTAGAGCCTTAGAGCTAGTGTCAGGCCCGTTTTAGCTCCCAACATGTGATGCGCTTATCGAGAGATGCTAGTAAGTGGCAGTTTTCGAATCTTAGTTAATAGGGACCAATTGTTTAGTGTATATCAAAGAGCATTGAAGTAGACGTGTTATTTTGCGATAGATACCATCAAGTCGAGATGCAACGACAAGAAAGAGATGAAAGGGATAGATGGTGAGTTGAGATCATTTGGAGGTATTCTCTTAAGCGTAGTAGTTGAATATCCTTGAGAAAGAGAGATCTTGTCGACCCAATTAATATCCTAGTCAGTTTATTAGGGAGAGGAGGAAGCTCTAGCATTCCCATTTTCTTGAAAAGTTAATCTACCTTGAGTGGGAGTGTAACCCCTCGAGTACAAACCTTTAGAGTAAACCCAACTATCATGATAGTGCAACCCATTGCAAAACTTATAGGAACGTCGGATTTGCCAGCCTTAGGTTTTTCTCTATTTATTTTTAGTGGGTTAGTAGAGAAAAATGCAAAGCTTTACTTAAGCGAGTTCCAAAAAGTAAAGTTTAATTGCCAAATTTAGGATGAAGGGAATCTTATGATGTTTTTCAACATGACTTTGAAAGGAAGAGCTATAATGTGGTAATATGGCTTGGAAGCCGGAACCATAACCATGATCGACTTATTCTTTGTAGCCTTCTAAAGAGAGTTTACCCTTGAGAGAGGAGGTCAGTATTGGTTGCATTTTGAATGTGACACATCAAGAGCCCCATGAGAATGCTTGAGCATATGCCAAGAAATTGAAAGAGGTGTTTTACAAATTGCAAACCTCTATTCCTACTCCGCATGCTATACAATTGCAATACTTTTTACATGGATTAGACTTCAACTTCCAAGTGTAGTTGAGTAGTGTTGCTCTTACTGATACAGACTTTGTTATTACACTAGCAGAGGAGGTAGAGTCCAACTTACAAGCAGCCTATCTATCTAGGGTAAACCTAAATTCGAGTCTAGGTCCTATAAATAATTTGGCATTGATTAATGGAAGTCAAGGTGCAACTACTACATCTATGATCAATTCAAATGGAAGAGGAAGCATAATGCAGAATGTTGAAGAGGAGGCTTCCAATTTACGAGCCATTACAAGAGGACAGAAGGTTAAAGAAGAATTAGAGATAATGTAAAAACTATTGAGAAAAATCCTAAACAAGATGATAAGGGGATATAAGTCCTTAATCCTGAAGTGGAAGCTGGTCCTTTTAAAGGTTGATAATGGCAAAGTTGACTTCAATAAGGAGCTGCCAAAGAAGAAGGTTAAAGCTAAGAAAGAGGCACGTAAGCATGTTCAACGAACCAAGAGAAAGAATGGTCTGGTGGGAGAAGAGAACCATTGCTAATTATCATGAATTTGACTTAGCCGATTCTCTTTGTAATGTAAAGCGTAATGTAAACCTCATGCAGTTGATCAAGTTATCTACAGGAGTGGGTAAAGAGTTCAAGAAGATTCTTCACATTGGACACATGGTCAATTCCTTGGGAATAGCCCGTATGGGAGACAACTGGTTTGAACATGCTAAAAAGTATTGCCCAAGGGTGGTAGCATATATTGATGTCATATTAGTGGATCATGCCATTATGGATATGGGATCCTCTATCAATATTATGAGTTCAAAATTGATGGAAAGGCTGGATTGGAAATCCAAAAGGATGCAACCACAATTCTTTGGATGGTTGATGATAATTTAAGGTAAACATAAGGTTGCATTACCAAAGTCCATGTGACTGTTGCTAATATGGAATGCATTTTGGACTTTAGGATTATTAGGTTTGCAGGGTGGCCAAGTTATCAAAGTATTATCAGGAAGGCCATGGATCTTGTAATCCGTCTGTCGAGTTGATATACCTATTGGTCGTTTGATTTTTGGTAGAGGTGTAAGATGCGTAATAGTGGATGCATATCCTAAATCTTTTCAAAGCGAGGTACCTTTATCTTCGACAGAATTAGATATTAGAGGATTCTTTTGGCAATCCATAGATTTTAGGAAGCTCAATAAATAGATAGTTAAAGATTACTATTTGTTGCCATTTATTGATCATAAATTCTAGATTAGTTAACGGGTAGGTATATCTATTCGTTTATGGATTGCTTTGGTAGGTATAGCCAAATGGCTATCACAAAGGAAGATAAGTTGAAAATGACATTATCACTAGATTTGACACCTTTGCGTATCATGTGATGGCTTTTGGATTATGCAATGCGCTATGGTCTTGGCAACGTACGACTGATAAAAATTTCAGTGATATTTTCCAAAGAGGAGCTAAAAGTTTTTATTGATGACTCGGGGGTATCCACCTCAAGGGAGGAGAGATAGCTGATTATTCTAAGAAAATGTTTTAAGCAATGTAGGCAGCTCTATATTACTCTTAACCCAATAAAATGCATGTTTGGAGTGTGCTATGGATTGTCGTTGGGCCATGTCGTTAGCTCGGCTGGTATTGCGACCAATTCTAAAAAGGTAAAGGTTATCGTCGCCATGAGTCTGCTATGTACTCCTAAAGAAGTGTATAGCTTTTTGTTGTTAGTAAGATATTATCAACATTTTATTAATGCATTTGGTTGTGAGGACATTGCCATTGATGACTCTATTGTCCATAAACTGTTTATTATCAAGTATCCTTCGAGGATGTGAAGAAGAAATTGGGAAAAGGGATAGTCTTGAAAGAACCTAAAAGGGATGATATTTTACATATTTTCAATGGGGCTACGATGTATAATATCAGCTATTGTTTAGCCCAGATTTGGGAGGAGAATGGTACCACTTGATTATGTTTGCTAGTTTGCAAATTGGGAGTCTCTGAGATTAAATATACATACATTGAGAAACTGTGCCTTGGAATGGTCTTTGCAATAAAGAAATTCAAGCACTACATCCTGTATTACAAGGTAGTATTTTATATGAAGATAGAGGGGTTGAGGTGATTATTTAGTAAGTTGCAACCCACTAGACTGCTTAGCAAAGTGGGTGATCACTTTGCAAGATTTTGACTATGAAATTGTGAGTAAGACACCGAAGTTGTAGATCATCGTTGAATGCCTTGTGGATTTCAGGAAGCCGAAGGAAGTCTTGGCTGAAGATAGTGACCTTGAAGATCTATTGAAAATCGATACGGCATGCATTCCATTCTGGTATATTGCCATAATGCACTATCTATCCACAGGAGAGATTGGAGCTACTTTGTCGAAGGCTCAAAAGAGAAAAATGAGATAACAAGCTTTAAAATTTGCATTGATTCTTACAAGAACACTATATCAGCAAGGGATCGATGATATTTATTACTAATGTGTCATGCTTGATAAGGTTCCATTTATCTTGGAGGAGTGTCTTGACTCCCCTTGTGAAGGGTGCTTTGTTGGACGGTTGACTGCACAGAAAGCTTTGAGAGTCATATATTGGTGGCCATCCATTTTCCAAGATGTATTTGCGCATGTCAAGAGATGTGTTACTTGTCAGAGGCATGACAATACAGAGAATATGAAGCACCCATTGACTCCTATTATGACTATACTACCATTTGAGAAGTAGATTATTGATTTTGTAGGACCTATACATTCTTCGTTAACTATACAAAAGCATTATATCATTATGGCAATAAACTATTTCATGAAGTGGTTTGAAGCCCATGCTATTATAAATGATAATACAAAGGAAATGCCTAGTTTTATTTTAGAACAGATTGTTTGCCAGTTTGGTCTACCTAAGGAGTTTGTGTTTGACCACGGGACACATTTTTTGAATAAAGTAATTGAGGCTCGAATAGAAGCTTTGAAGATTAAACATAATAAGACCACGCCTTACAACCCCCAAGCTAATGGGCAAGTAGAGAGTACTGATAAGCAACTTGTGGGGATTTGATCTGACTATATCTGAAGGTAAGCGTGATCATGATAAGAAGTTTCATATGGATGTTTGGGCTTATAATATGATATTCATAAGAGCTACAAGCCACACCCCTTTTAAATTAGTATATGGAGAAGAGTGTGTTTTGTAAAAGATGCGGGATCTAGAGCATGGCAGATGCTATGGTGGATGAAAGATGAAGATTAAGATCATGATGACATAGACAAAGACAAGAACTTAGCCAGTTACACAAGTGAATTAGATTCCAAGATTGAGACTTGGACTCATAAACACATTCTTGTGTATAAGACTGACAATGACATTGTATTTATCTCATGTGAAAATGATAAGCAAGTACAATGCTTTATAGGAAAGTCTAGGTAGCACATCCTCCTAGTGTACTTATGGGATTATTGTCCTGACCCCGCACTGCTCCATCTAAAGAGATTGAAGTAGCTGTGATTGCAAATATCTCAACACCTCTCCTCAATCATAACTAGAAGTACAAAGCATGTAGAGGCTTTAGTGAAAGCAACACCTGCAAAGCGTAGGCACACCATAAACATGGAAAACACCAGAGGCTGTCATAGAAAAGGCTAAGTGTGGATACCATAAACATGATGGACATCTAGAGGCTGTAACAGGGGCCTCACAAAGTGTACAGAGGCTATAGTACTAGGCTACATAGGAGTTTACAAGCTTATGTTTGAAGCATTAGGGCTAGGCAATACAAGGCTAAAAAAGTCATGATTAGAATAGAAGACTGATGAGGCTTGTCCTTCTCCTGGTGGTCTTCTTCTTCTTCTTTTGCTCCATGGTCTTCTTCTTCTTTAGATGTAGCAAGATAGGCCTTCTCGGACCTTTTTTTGGCATGGCAGAACTTCTCGGTGTGTCTGGTTCTTTTGTAGAAGTCACAGAAAAGTTGATCCTTCTTGCCATTGTACTTGTTGTCAACATATAATGCTTGTTCATCTCTAGAGGTGCTTGGTTCTTCCTTAGTTATTAGCTTCTTTTTCTCCTCTAACAGTGATGCCTAGATATCAACAAGCTTAGGGTTTGACATATTGATTAGAGTTGTTGATACATTATTATATTCAGGAGGCAAGCTTTTAAGTAGAACACCAATGCAAACATCTTCTTCCATTTTAATGTTGATTCTTGCAAGCTGGGTTAGAAGTCCTTCCATGTAATTTAGATGTGTGGCAAGTGATGTGCTGGACTTCATTTCAAGCTTGAAAAGTTCAATCAAGAGACCATACTTTGATGACTTAGACTGTGCACCAAACAAAGTGTCAAGTCTCTTTCATGTATCCTGCGAAGTATCACAGTTATCCACATGGTAGATATAGTTGTCGTCTAACTCCAGTTTGATAATGGCCTGAGCCTTATCATCATTCTTTTGCCAAGACTACAAGGTCCGCATCACGAGGCTTCTTTTCTTTTCTAGTGGTAATGGGCTAGAGGCCCTTCTTTATCAGGATGTATTTGATGCGGGTTTGCCAGGTGTGAAACCCAACTCCTTTGAAGCGAGCTGTTGGAGAGTCTTTTCCCATGTTGGATTTGCACGGACAACACCAAATCAACTTCAGAATTCTTAGATTTTAGCTTAAGGTTGAGCTTGATTGTACACAAGTATCAAGAGACAATAGATGAGTAGTATTAAGAGATACTAGTTATGAAAAACTGAGTGTTGCTTGCATTGTTTGACTTGAGGTCTTTAAGAACTTTCAAAAATCTGCTCCAAATCTTTCAAAATCCCCTCCTTGATTTGATGCTAGTCTGGTTTGGTAGTAGATTCGAGTGACAGGTGGAAAAAACAGGGGCTATGCTTCAAAAGATTTGCAAGACAAAATCTCCAAAATGTTACCTCCTTAATTGTTTGAGGATAAATCTTACTGGAGTCTTCAATGGGTTAGCAAACGAGAGTGACAAAGTCTCAATCCACGTGGTAGGAGAGAGAAAATGAAAAAGAGAAAAAAGCTTGAGTACTCTTGGCTATGGAGGATTGTGTTAGGGTTTTAGAGAGCAGCGTGGTTTTTTACTTAGTATGCATTGTTTACTCAACCATTTCAAGAAATTTTTATATGAGAATGAAGCTTTTTTATTGGGCTTCCAAAGCCCTATGAATCTGGGCACGATCGCAGGACGTGGTGATTGTGCAGTGTATGAATTAGACTGCATCATTTTTATCTGTGAGCTGGTTTTCTTGCAATACTAGGCCATATACAAGCTAATGTCAACTTCTTAGGTGATGACGAGGAGCGCCCTGACCTAGGGAAGATATCCCTAGAAGAAACCGACTTAAGATATGGCTTGTAGAAGGAGATCAAGAAGCTCCAAGAAAAGTAGGTTATGTGTGGCTATGACTGCCACAAGCTTGACTGAAGATGAAGTTGAAAAAATGAAGTCCTGACCTAGATGTGAGATGGGCAGAGATGATCAGAGGTGAGAAGAGACCGGAGAGGCAGTGCCATGTCCAATTGAGCTCTGATACCATGTAAAAGATGCGGGATCTAGAGCATGGCAGATGCTATGGTGGATGAAAGATGAAGATTAAGATCATGATGACATAGACAAAGACAAGGACTTGACCTGTTACACAAGTGAATTAGGTTCCAAGATTGAGACTTGCACTCAAACACATTCTTGTGTATAAGGCTGACAATGGCATTGTATTCATCTCATGTGAAAATGACAAGCAAGTACAATGCTTTATAGGAAAGTCTAGGTAGCACATCCTCCTACTATGCTTATGGGATTTTTGTCGTGAGCCCTCATTGCTCCATCTAAAGAGACTGAAGTAGGTGTGATTGCAAATATCTCAACATGTTTTACCTTTGCAGATTGAGCTGCTTACAATAAGGTTTTCTCTAAACTATTCTTTGGGTAAAGAGGAAGCATTATAAGAAATGTTAATTTCCTTTGCACATGTTGACGAGATTTGATCACAAGCCTTGTTATATCATGAAGTGGAAAACGAGTGGATGAAAATACTTCATGACTTTTGAGCTTAGAAGTATAAATTTGCTAAGGGCCAATTGGTATTATATTATAATGCTCGTTGTGAGCTTTTTCCAAGAAAGTTGGAACCCAAATGGAATAGTCCTTATAAGATTGTTTGTATAGGGAAAAATGGCTCTACAGCTCTTTTAGCAGATTTGCAAGGGATAGAGTTCAAAACTAAGGTAAATTTCAATAAACTGAAGCCCTATTATGCGTAGGCACTGACATTGGACTTGGTGCCTTTGCAAATCCATCAAGATTCAGCTTAAACTTATAGAGGGTACCAAGACTATTGAATGGATAAAATCATTCCTTATCTTGAGCATCCATATTTAGAGCAGCGTTACCACTAAGGCAAAATGGTCTGGTAGAGTAAGGGTTATCACATTATTGTGTGGCAAGACAGATCTTTCACGTGGGATATTAAGGTCTATTGCCATCAATGTCATAGGGTTCTTACTAGTATCCCTATTGAGTTTACCAAAGGAGGGGTTGTACCTGTCTTTTACACCCCCTCTCTTGATTAAACTTTGACTATTATAAGTATGAATAGGTTGAATACCATGGCAGGTTATATCAATGGAGCCTTGGTTTATACATTATGTTTTAATGGAGCTTCTTGAGGACCTACTAAGTATGTGAGTTTTGAGGTTGTCGTTTAAAGATCCCCATTGTTGAGTAGTTTTAAAATGACTGTATTTAGGGATTGCTTTTATGAATAATATGGCGAAATAAAAGGCCTTCCCTATGGGATTAAATCTAGCTAGACATGGTGGTATTCGTCAGTTATTGGATAAAATGCAACTTGTAGTTAGTGATCAACCAATTGAATGTGATCTATAGCATGAGGGATCCCATTCTAAGGATGTACCATCATGTAATCTTGGACACCCTTGAGATTTTTGAGGCAGTGACTTGCTAGCTTATTCCCTGACAGTGGAATTTTTTGCAGACTCCGTGGCCAATTATGCCTTTGTTGAAGATGTCTTTATTAACTATGGTCATGAGGGGTTTTTATAGTTGCCTTCTAATGTTAGCCCAGGGCTATTGTGGGGACTAGCTAACATATCCTATTTTGGTCGCGAATGGTTAGTATGGGTTATGAGCCAGGTAGTGATTATCCATTTTTCTATTCTATCATGGACGCATCGGATCGTTCAACGACATATTTGTGTCAGACACCCCTTGTTATTTATGTAGGGGGTTAGCTAATAATTTGATGCATTTACTATAGGGTTTGAGTAGCCCATCCCCTTGGTCTAGTTTGGTGCTTCAGTATGGTTTATGTGGAAACCAAGGGTTTACTTTTAGTAGTAGGATGTTGAATGAGTAACATTGTTTATTTCATTAGGCCAAGAGGGTCATTTGTTTGTTTGGTGTGGGTGCGATTAATGATTTTTGTTTTAGTGATGTACTAAATAGATTTGATGGAGGACATGGCGAGAGTCTCTTGCTACGCGGAAGCTTCGGAGGACTCCTTGGTGTTGGAGTTCCCTACGCCTTGAATTTCGTGATCTTGTCAACTAGAGGCAGTCGATGGAGAGGTTACGGGAATTGCGATGGGGAGAGGGTACTCGAGCCTTCACCCAAGAAAGGAATTGTTCTCGAGCCTCTTCTCTCTCTCTCTCTCTACGTTTCCCCTTCCCTCTTCCTCTCTCTCTCTCTCTCTCTCTCTCTCTCTCTCAAGTTTGGCAGCAGGGGGAAAATAAGAATAGCATGTGTACTTCTTAAGGGAGAGATTATATAGGGGAGAAATAGGTATTAATTTTGGGGAAAAAGAATGCTATGATAGAGGGAGTTGGGAAGGGAAACCATTAGACTGTAATTGATACAAACAGATGATTTAGTTAGAGTAGTGTATAGCCTCCAGATGCTCTTGGTCGTGAGGCCATGAGGGTGGTTTGGTGAGGATAGAGGCCTCGGCTAGAGCCTTAAAGCCAATTTCGAGCCTGTTTTAGGTCTTGAAAATATTCGATTGTAGTGCCATAAATGCATAATAATAAGCAGAAAGAAAAAGGTGATTTTTTTCATATTACCCCCCATAGGGATCGATTTCAATCTTATCATAGCATGACATGTCGTGTTAGACTGGAAAATGATGGTATTGGAAATATACAGTTGCAATTTTCTTCAAGTAGCTCTTTTACTGTGTATAATGTACATCATATTGGCTTTGACTAAAAGCTTTCTATCTGTTGGATGGTTGGATGATATAGGCTATTATGTAACTTTTGGTGATCTCACATGAAAGATTACCTATGAAAATCTTGTTTTTTCTTGAGATGCCAAGGCTAGGAGCCTGTATCTTTATTTATATTTGAATCCCTTGATTATGTTTTGACTGTGGTTGACACACCACATATGTCTTTATAGCATCATTGCCTTGGGCACATGTTCTTAAAGGAAATACAAATGTTTACTTGTTTTTTGCAGTACCTTTTGTCTCTTGATTACAAATGTTTTGATTCTTGTGACCATTGTCTTTATGGTATTAGGCATATATGCAGTTCTCATAAGAAGTCTGGCACTATGCGCATGGGTGAGCCTTTGGCTCTTATTCATTTTGATGTATATGGTCCCATGCCTTGTCAGTCATTGGGTCACGTAAAATACTTTGTTACGTTCATATATAATTATTCGCATAAGGTTTGGGCATTTTTTGTTAAGTAGAAATATAATGTATTATTTATCTTTCAGTGTGTTGACTTGCTCTTGTTGAGAACTAGTATGGGTATAGCTTGAAATGCCTAGGGTCAAGACAATGGGAGTGAATATGTATCTAAAACATTTGAGCAATTTTGTAATGAGAGAGGTATTAAGCGTCATTTGACTGTCCCCTACACCCATCCCAGAATGGTGTTATCGAGAACATGGATATGACCATTTAAGAAAAAATGTAAAGTATTTTTAGTTAGACATGCTTACCAAAATATTTTTGGGATGAGGCAATTATATTGATATACATTTGATCAATAGATTTCCATGCACTACTATTGGTTGTTAGGTTGCAGAGGAGGTATGGTTCGACAAGCCTTCCTTACATGCGCATCTTAGAGTCTTTGGATATGAGGCTTTTTGCCATGTACCCAAGGACAAATGCAACAAGTTGGATCCTAAGTCAGTGAAATACATATTTTTTGGTTATGGGAATGTAGATAAGATGGGTCATCGCATATGGGATTTGTAGGCTCGGAAGGTCATCCACAACCTATGACGTTATCTTCCATGAGGAGAAGATGCATAAGTAGCTTGAGTAAGTAGTTGAGGTAGGCTCATCTTCAAGAGGACCCTCTTATTACCATACAACTAGCTAGATTTCTTGCAGTTGATGCTTTATTGGCTCATGATCATGGTGTTAGATAGGATGTATAGGTCTCACAACCTATTTTGAGATGGTCTACTAGAGATATAGATGTTAGCTTGATCAGTTTTTGCGCCCTCTATGGGCTATGTTATGGTGACCGATTTTGATAAGTCTCTTACTTATGAGGAGGCCATGTGTAGAGGTGATAGTCACTCTTGGGAGAGGGCCATGCAGTCTAAGTTTGATTCCTTGTAGAAAAATCGTACATGGAATTTGGTTCCTTTCCATAGTGGGAAACATGCATTGCCATGAAAGTGAATGTACAAGTTAAAGAGTATTCCTTGATGTTCCAAGCCATCATACAAGGCCATATTGTTTGCTAAGGGTTTTAAGCAAGAGTATGGTGTTTGAGAAAGACTTTTCTCCTATAGTCAAGATGAGTACCTTGCGAGATTGGTTTTGACCTTGATTATGCAGTTAGATTTAGAATCTTTATCAGAT
Source organism: Lygodium microphyllum (assembly GCF_053477565.2). Taxonomy (NCBI): domain Eukaryota; kingdom Viridiplantae; phylum Streptophyta; class Polypodiopsida; order Schizaeales; family Lygodiaceae; genus Lygodium; species Lygodium microphyllum. The sequence goes on along the minus strand of NC_141142.1, from coordinate 87,367,637 downwards.
GAATGTGAAAATGGTTTTTCTACACGAGAACTTGTATGAGGATATCTCTATGCAGTAGCCTAAGGACTTTATGGAAAAGGATATGCAATACCTAGATTTTACGCTCCTTATAGTAAAAGTGTCCAAGAAGAAGCAGAGGACATTGTGTCATTGTATAGGGAGGTATTAATCCCACATTGTATAGAAATGTGAAAAGATTTTGTAGAAAGATGTGGAGCCAATAGATTTGATTTTAGATCATGATATTGAAGACTAGGAACCTAAGCTCACAAATTGATATTGATACCTAGACATGCTTTTCTAAATCATTGTACCTATAATGGTGGTCAAAATGTAAATTTTAGCCAAGAGAATGTATCATGGAAATAGACACCCTTCTTTATGGAGGTATAAGCATAGGTGCCTAAGTAGCCTATTCCTTGGTCTAGGAGCTGCATATTAGGATAATTTTATAGGGGTCAAGAAGTTGAGAAAGAGCCTTTATGGCCTTAAGCACGCACCTAGGAAATAGTATTATAAGTTTGACACTTTCATGCATTCATAGAGATATATTCATAGTGATATGGATTTTTGTCTCTACATGAAGAAGACATGTAATGATAGCCTTATTATCTTAGTACTTTATGCCAATGATATACTAATGTTGGGAGAGATTGTGTTAATGAGTTGGATGATTGGAAGACTTAGGTCAAGAAGAGTTTTGAGATGAAAGACATGGGGTAGCCTCACATATTCTTGGCATGCACAATGCACATGATCACTCTAAGGGGCTCCTTTACTTGTCATAATAGTAGGCATACAGATAAAATGTGCTTGAGCGATTTCATATGTTAGATGTTAAGACTATTTGTTGTCCTTTGCCTTCCCATGTGAAGGCCATTCTGGTCAATTATCCCCATTTAGATGAGCAGAAGGCTAAGATGGCCAAGTTCCCTTATACATTCGTAGTGGGTAGTTTGATCTAGTTCAATTATCCCCATTAAGAAGGCTAAGAAAGGCACTACATTGGAATATCATGAAGGGTATCAGAGGTACTTGAAAGGCACTACAAATATGAGCATTTGATATGTTGGCCCAGGATACTACAGTCATGGGTTACATTGACTACGACTATGCAAGACATGCAGATAGTTGGAAGTCCGACGGATGGAACTTTTGAAAATGCAAGAAACAATATAATGATAGCATCTTGTGCTACCTCATGAGCAATAGCATTATCTTGTCAATGTCCCTTAGACTCCATGCTTCAAGTTTCTTATAAAAGTTGGCTTATTTGGTTGCATCTCAGTTTTAAGGTAGAATTCTTTACTTGCTACTTTTCTAAGACTTGGTTCACTACTATCAAAGTATCTCCTTTGATCTTTAACCTTTCAATACTCTAATATGAACCACTTCCTCTCTAGCATTGCATACTTGGTCTCATTGTTACTTTGTACTTCTAACTTAAATCCTTGTTGTCTTATCAACTTTCCAAATTGGACCGTATAATGCAAGACCTCTAGAATCTTTCTTTTGCATCCTTCTATATGACCTATCAAACAACAAAGTAAGGGTTTCCATACTTCCTTTTGGAAAAATGGATTACTTTTTACTTAACTATGATATGCACAAGTTGTGAAGTATCAATCAAAAGCAACTTATGGATACACTACTATCATGATAACTAGCCCAGTAAGCTTGAAAAAGAATGTGAATTTGGAGGTGATAATCCCCCCTTGGGACAAGCAACCTAAGTAGAGTACCAATCAAATGGCAAGAGATATGCTTCACCACTTGCCAAATTATGCTTAGTAGCTAAGCTATGTATAAACTTGCTCACCTGTGAGACTACAAATGGAATGTGAAACATCATAATGCATAAATCAAGTATCTAACAATGTGCTGGTACAAAAAGACATCAAAGTAGTCTTTAGTATCATAAATGTTCAACTTCAAACTTGTCTCCATAAAAGGAGGGAGCAATAGACTTGTAACTTGAAAACCAAATCTTTGCAATAATGTGTCAACATACTTTGTTTGGGAGAGAGCAGTTTCTCCATCACATTGCTTGAGTTGAATGTCCAAGTAATAATGCAATATGTTCAAATTTGATATGTGAAAAGCCAGACTCGACATTTAGCCTTAAATTCAATAATAAGTGTCTCATTAGGACTTATGAGTAGTACATCATTGATATAAATCATAATGATTAGAGGTACATCACTCTCATGTTTGACACAACAATATGTCCAAATTTGATATGTGAAAAGACAAACTCAACTTAGCCTTAAATTCAATAATAAGTGTTTCATTAGGACTAATGAGTAGCATGCCATTGATATAAAGCATAATGATTAGATGCACATCACTCTCATGTGTGTGATACATAACATGCTCTGAATTGGACTATTTGGAAAATCAGGTGTGGTGAAGTACACATATACTTTCTCAAACCAAGTCCAAGGCTTTCTTCAAGGTATATAATACCTTTCTTCAATATGCACAAAATTTTTCCCATTGCTTGAGTGAATTAAAATACTGAAAAATATATACTTCATATAAATCACAATTTCACATTTTAATGTGTAATTAACGCACATCCTATAACCACTATGAGTTTCTAATATAGAAATGGTATGGATTGTTGTCATATGATAAGTGGAAGCAAAGGTTTCATCAAAGTTCATGCCCTTTTAGTGAGCATAACCGCTTGCCAAAGTCTAGCCATATAGCAATCAACACTATCATCATGCTTATGTTTTAACTTATGAATCCGCTTTGTAGTACCAATGGCTTTTTTAAAGTGAGTGCACAATAGAGGTGGAACATGAATGCGGAGAGCAAAGAGAATAAAGAGACTATAATGAAAGATAAGAGAATGGAAGAAGAAAATTTGCACTGAACTCCAAAAGAAGAGAGAATGAAAGAATAAAATCCACGTTGAACTCTAAAAGAATGTTGAATACAAAGAGGAGTGATCACTCCTTGCACACAACCCAAAGCATCAGTGAGGGCGCTAGATCGGATTGATGATGAAAGGAAACATCTAAAGATGGAGAAGAGTCCCTGAATGTTAGTGTGTTGAAACTTGAAAAATAGAAATGATGACTAGCCATTGGAGGTGAGCTAAAAATAGCCAAAAATATTGGAAATTAGTTGATTACATGAATCTAAGCCTAAAAATGATGGTTGACCTGATCATCAATAGTAAAATAATCAAGAAATTCATGTTGTCAATTGAAAAGGATGATCATACCATCTGCTAGCATAAATGCAGTCTCCATTCATCTCACTAAAAAGCAATAGAGTGGACTAAAAATGAAACTTGGGTAGTGTGAACACATGTTAAATTGAATGGAAAAGAAATGCATGCTCTAGAAAGAGCTCCCTTCTTCGTCAAACCACTTGATAGCTTGAGTGTTAGAGCTCCTAATGTCCCTATCTGACTTAAAGGCTCACAGACAAGAGTTAACTGTGCAAGACAAATAAGAGTGCCAAAGAAGACAATAGGAATCTAAGGGTGGTAGAAGAAGTGCCAACGTTGATGAAGTTTGACAATGTAGTCCATCAATGAAGAAACTCCTAACAATCTTGGGAATCTCCCTTTGAAATGCAAGTGGCTAGGAAATCCATAAGCTGGTGATGCATAATGGAGAATGTGTGTGGCTATCGTAGACTACCTTGGAGAAACCTGTACTATGAAAGAGAAGTGAGAACCATGTACTAAGTCTACTAAGGCCATTAATAGAGAAGAGTGGAAAACCTAAGTCTAAAATATGTATGCCTTTCAAAATGGAGCTTAATTGATGGTCAAGAAATATAGGCAAAGTGTCAATACCGCTAGTAGGCATTGAATAAATGTCAACAATAGCGACTATACCATTTAATGGGAAAATATAATGCAAAAAATCTCCTCGAGAAGTCACATGACTTAATTCACTGCTGTCAATTAGCCAAGACCTCTTTGAAGATGAGAAAACCAATGAAGAAGGCTCCTCCATCTCATGGATGTGAAAAAACATATATCCATGAGTAAAAATTGAAGTAGAGGTAGAGGAAGGCTTAGATGATTTAGCTCCATCCTTTGCTGTTGGATAAAGGTGAGGGTATTTCTTCTAATAGTTGTCTTCAAGATGTGTGCACTCCCACAATTTGGGCATTTAGCCTCTCTGAATTAGTGTCAAATCTTGAAGAAGGATTTGAGTATTTGATCTGATTTTTCTTCTTATTCTTGGCCTACTTGTTATGCTTCTTATTTCATCTTCTCAAACTTGTAGTAAAAGCTTTAGTAAGGCTAAATCCACTAAAAAAAATCTCATTGAGTTACTCTTCATGCTTCAAAACAATAGTCTCCCAAGTCTTGGAGGCAAGCAAACTGGTATGGAAGATGTCGTACTTGGGGGATGGTTATTGAAAGATATAACAAATGATGTATGCTCTAGGAAGAGATGATTTGTATCCCATAAGCATAGTGACGAGAGTGGAACAATCCAAAGGCTACATAAGCATGTACTTAGTTCTTATTTTAAAAATATTGTACTTTGTCCTTTCAATCATTGTCATGTCCTACTCAAGATTGTGTTTAGAGTCCAAGCACTTAATCTTGGAACCTAATTCACTTGAATAACAATCATTGTCCCTTGGCTATGTCATCATGGTTCATGTTTATGTATTCTATCCTCCATAGCTAAACCATGCTCAAGATCCATGTTGTTTAACATGATATCAGAGCCATGTTGAGTATGGTTCTAGGTCAGTTCTTTGCTTATTTAGCTCTCCTCAACCTTAACCCAGCTTAGTTTTAGCTCATTACCTCATCTCTCACTTCATTTCCACACACACTTTCTTTTTTGCCATAGTCAACACCAACCTACTTGCATTGGAGGAGCTGGATCTCTTAAAACATGACATATCTCACTCAGATTTCTTTTGAAGACTTCTTTCTTTGCTCATGGAGCTTCTTTCTATTACATCATAGTGGACCATTGGCATTCCTCGTGCCTAGCATTGCAAGAATTCATGGTTGCTGGTAAGATTGCTCGATGATTTGATCATTATGGGTGATAGTGAGACAAAGATTGACCATGTGAAGGATCTCCTCAAAACTGAATTTGAGATGAAGGATTTGGAAGAGCTCTACTATTTTCTTGGCATAGAGATAATAAAGACTCGAGAGGATATATGGTTATCACAAAGATAATATGTGTTGGATATATTGAAGAAGTTTGGTATGGGTGATTGCAAGCTTATTTGTATACCTTTGGATATTAATGCTAAGCTTAGTGCAAATGAGGGTGACTCGATTGATAATGTCACTATGTATTGAAAGATTGTGGGTAGCCTTATCTATTTGATGATCATTAGGCCAAACCTAAATTACACAGTTGGTTTGGAGAGGCAATTTATGCAACTTCCACAGAAGCCACATTTGGATGTAGTGTGGTGCACATCATGCTATGTAAATTCCACATTGGATTGTGTCTTATTTTATGATGCAAGCATACCATTGGACTTGCATGGTTACATAGATGTAGATTGGTTTGGTAGTATTTCAGATAGAAGGTCTACTAGTGGTCTTATATTTTCCTTTGGTAGTACTGCTGTTACTTGAAGTTGCAAGAGATAGCCAATAGTTGCCTTGTCTAGTATAGAGGTAGAGTATAGAGGTGCTGCAATTGTAGCATTTGAGATAGCTTGGTTACGCAAGGTACTTGGTGATTTGGGGATGCAGATGGACAATAATATTATCATCTACTATGAAAATGTTAGGGGCATTCAATTGCTTGAACCCAGTGTATCATGCACAGAACAAACACATAGAGGTCCATTACCATTTTATTGTTAGCACATAGAGAATCAAGTTGTTGATATTTTTACCAAGGCCTTAGACAATACATCAGAGAAGCTCTAGAAACTACATTGCTAGCAGGATTGGGAATCACCCTGAAATCTAAGAGCTAAACTAAGATATCTATGGTTGCTAAGCAACTCAACAAGTATAAGCTTGAAGACGACCCATGTAGCTTTGTGGAGCATTTTGAGCAAGCATGCAAGGCTAACGGCCTCACAAACCTTGCTCACAACGCACATAAGCTTTCAGACTTTGCCTAGGAGATAAAGGATGACTGACGTGGTACACTAGTCTAGACGATGCTGATCAGAATGACTTCAATAACCTCAAGAGTCTCTTCATCAAGAGATTCTCTGAGATGGGATACTTTGACAACCTCATTGTTAGATTGATGAATGTCACTCAAAAGGACAAGGAGGATATCCAAGACTATGTCACCCACATGCGAAGTCTCTTTAAGAGAATCCCACCCGTAGAGCGACCTAGCGAATGAGTGGTCTTCATTGTGTTTATAAGCAAGATCCGAAGCAAAGATATTTACAAGGCCTTGGTGAGCAACTCAACTGTGCAAAGGGATGCGCTAGCTAGGGTCTTTTAAGAAGCCATATAAGTGAATAACCTACTCCAGGAGAGGGGCTCGAGACCCACAACTCGAGACAACACTATCTGTAGAATCTCAGAAAGGTCTACGACCATTAGTGAAAGATCTAACCAAAGCACCCAAGATAATGAAAAAACTGTCAATCAGAGCCAGGAGTTGGCAGATGTGCGGCTAGAGTTGGCTAGGCTTCAATAGATGATGAGAAGGCCCGCAAGACCTCACGTGTAATGCATGCATTGTGGAGGAAACCACCTTTTTGCCGAGTGTATGGATCCTAGATCCGGACCCTATGCCAATTGTGGTAGGTTTGGCCATGATGCAATGCATTGCCGATTACCAAGGTGGTTGCTATACCTAGAGCCATACAATCAACCTTACTACCTAGGGAGTAGATTGGCATATTTCAGAAGGAGAGCCCCACTAACTCTCCCAGTACCTAACAATTCAAAGACAACTATCTCTAGGATGGATATCAACCCCATAGGGATACCTAGACTACTTAACCCATTTGGACCCATCCACCAAGCAATACTCCAATACATTATGCAGAGGAGCTAGATGAGGATAAACTATACGTAAACCCTTATGTCTCATACGATGAAGAGGGTAATCCCATCTTGATGGATTTTAGATCAGTGCTGCTGGTGATAGTGTTGGGCAAGGGAAGAGGTGAGGTCTAGGAGGATAGAGCCAAGAATCCATTGTATGCTGGACTTGCAACCAACTAGGACACATCTCATTTCGATGCCTCGAAAGGGAGCAAGACAATCAAGAGAAGGTTGACATGAGATGCCCTAAGTACGGGATCACATGCTTGTACGCAAAGTGACCTAGGCAGAAACCTTCCACAAGTTTAGATATCATGCCATTTGTACCATTGGGAATGTTCGGAGCTGAAACACTTGATGGAAAAGCCATGTTGATTCCACTGAATGTCATAACTCGAGCATAAGCAAAGCAGGATGGTATTTCATTACCAGGATCTAGCAACCTCGACGTAGCTTCAATAGAGAAGAAAAGCCATAGAAGAAGGAAGAAGAGGGATGAGACAAAGATTATGCTTAAGACGGACAATGCCACCACGTTAGCAAAGGGGAAGCAAGTCACGGATGCAGAAGTAGAGACATCTACTCCTAAGATAGTAGAAAAGGGAAGTGCCAAGATTGGAGAATCTCTCGATCTGAGGCACCAATTAGAAGTGGTTGATAAGGTCAAGGAGTGGGTGAGAGAAGCCTAAGTACACCTAAAGGATGCAAAATCCATTATCAAAGACGAGATTGATAAACTCTCTAGCATGAGCACACTCGTCTTGCCTACAGTTCAAATCAAGAGACAGATTTGCACCCCACGTAACACCACATAGACAGAGCCTAGAAAGCACAAGTGGCAGACTATCCAAGATCATTGGAAAAAGAGTGTAGAGCCTGACGAAAAGTAAGCGATTGGCAAATTGGTCATGACATTGATATCAACCCTTGTGACCCTACCTCTGGGAGAGCTGCTTAGGCAGAACGTGATGTTATGGCAAGGGTTGAAGCAGTGGATAGAACAACATTATGAGCTTGGAGTGACCAACTTGCCTGACCACGATGCAGTAATGCATATACCAAGCTTAACCTTGAACTCAATTCTGCCTAAGTGTTTGCATGTAAATGCCTTTTGGGAAGGCATAGAGATGCACACAGTCTTGCCTATCAATGCATTAGGAGATGCTACAAGGAAGGGAATCATAGATACAAGAGTTGGAGAAGTCAGTGTGCTCAACCATGTAGTCTTGTAGGCTTGGGGTAATCGGCATGTGGAGACTGCAAGGTTTAATATCACGTTGGCTAATGGAATAAAGATCACATTGTTTGGAGTGTTGAAAGACTAGCCCTTGAAGATAGCATGAGTCCAGCTCTCAGTGAACTTCATAGTCATGAAGGGAGTGGATTACAATGTATTCCTAGCTGACCGTGGGGATGCAACATGCATGAGTGATAGAAGATTGGGGCAATGGTCTCATATTCTTAGGTAATAGATCAGAGGTTGTAAGAGTCGAGATGGATACCTAGAAGACCACGCCGGTCAACCTAGATGCCATCTCTGCTATCTTGAAAGGAGACTCACAGGTTTGGGATTCCTATGGGCCACTAACAAAGTATATCCCTTGCCCCGAGAATGAGCGGGATTGGATGTATGTGCTAGCCACCATCGATCTGACACTCTCAAATGAAGAGGATGACTATAAAGAGGTTTCTAGTGCAACCAATGAGTCCCAAAAAGTCACGTCATTTTAGTTGCTTCCAAAGATTAGGGTCCCACCATCAATACCACTCTGCATGATGGCCAGGAGCTCTAGCAATCGACCAACACCAACACACCCACTACACAATCTTCCATAGCTAGAACCCCCTCTAAATGTGAGAGTTACCACTATCACTGAGATTGAGGATGAGGAATTGGTAAAACTTGCATACCTATGCATATAGGCAATTGGTCACACGACATATACCTTTGATGCACTCATTGACGAGGGAGTCAACTTTAATATCCTTACACATGATCATTGGACCCTCATTGGTCAACCCCAACTATAGCCTACTAACGCTAAACTCAACCCATTTGGGGGACAGTCCTACCCAATACTAGAAAAATACAAAATAGTGGTCTCTCTATTGAGTCTGAAAGCCTAACTTTGATCTTCTACATGATGCCTAACACCAAGGCCATTGGTAAGGAATCACTCTGCTAGGGCACGCATTCAAGAAACAAGCAAACCGCACTATCGACTATGACTTGTAGTGCATTCACCTCACCATTGGCAATGTTTGGATAGTGATGGCTTTCAGCAAGGGTAGAATGGCTCCATCACAATCTGTAGTGCCATGGCAGTAGAGAGGGCCCAAGTGCAAGGTCTAAGGAGGGGGGTCGTAACTTATCCCACCCTACCAAGACAAACCACCCACCACCTAAAGAAGCCACACCCAAGACCATTGAGCAATAGCTTAAATGGGTACCCAAACATTAACCCTAGTTTCCTAGAAGCTAAATAGTGCAAACTCATAACCATTGAACATCATACCCTAGGCCTAGGAGACAAAGTTGGCGATATAGAAACAGACAAACAATCAAGCCATGATGGGTAACCAAAGACCTATTGCACACCCGAGGCTACTACAAAGGAATAACTAGATTTGGTTGCCTAAAACTACGAGCGATATGTGTGTCCCTTAATCCAAGCCCTCCAATCCATCTCAACAAAATGCGAAGCTAGCAAGGAATGAGAAACGAATTGACTCAACAAGCACCAAATCCATAGAGTCCCAACAGGTCTATCGACCAAAATCGCAGCACCTGCATTCAAATCGACTCAACTTGACACTTCTACCATTCCAATTGCTCCACAACCAGATTTTAGCACATCAATTGAGCCGAAAGGCCAATCCATTGCACAAGTGACTGACAGACATGACAACAACCCTCCCACGAACATAATCAACCACAAAACCAGTGACAAAGCACACAAAATCTATGTGTATAGCTCTGCCATTAATCTCAAAACTGAAAAGAAACCATAAATCTCTCTTTTATTAATAAACAAATTTGTCATCTTCATCATCTTCATCCATAGCTTCAACCATTATGCAAGAGAAAAAGGGAAAAGAGGTATTTCTGCACAAAAGAGAGAGAAGAGAGGAGAGAGAATAAATATTTGCACCACCAAAAAGGAGAATATGCGATTGGACAAGAGAGGGAAGGGAAAGAGGCACATAACCACTCGTGCACTCCACCCCACCTCTTCCCCAAAAAGCACACCCCTTTGTATTTTTATTATTTCTTTGAAACTTTGATACATTTGATATTGTAAGGCCTTTGGCCTTTGATTTTGAGTATTCCTACCCTTTACAAATGCATGCACGTAACACTTGTGTACACCATTTTTTAATGATAGATGTGGATGTGGATGTGGCCCCCTCATGTAAGTGTGTATTTTAGTAATTTTGTAACAATGTAAATGTTATCCCCTTTACCAAAGATGAAATTGTGATATGTGCATGGACATTTTTGTGCCTTGTTTTTATGCTTCTTTTGGTGCATCAAGACACCCCAATGAAACACCATGAGGCAGGCATCAATAATTAAGATATCCAACTCAACCAAACCCCAACCTCTCATAGGGCTTAGACCCTCCTATAATTATAGATCTATCCTTGCCTTGGCCTTAGATCTAGTTGAAAATATGAGGGATGACCTCATCACCTGTATTAGACACTTAGATGTGGCACATTCACCACGCTAGCTAGGAGCTATGAGCCGGTTGGGACTTAGGCCTCCACGATGAGATATTAGCAATGGAATTGTGCTCCTTGCCATGCATTTGGGAGGAATATGAGTTTGTGTTTTTCAAGATTCCCAAAATGGTCAAAGCCTTGATTGACAGCGAGATCTCTCAAGAGAAAGCTTGCACATAATGGCTGATTACATCCTATTGCAGCAGCAAAGTCTCCGCAACAAGCCAAGAGCTAGAAGAGTTGACAAAGCTAGCCAACTCTAACTCTTCCTTTCTACAAAAAGGGTATGCACTACATCTCCAATGGGAATAAGAGAGCTGCCAAATTATGACCAACGTTGAGCAAAGATACGCAATCATATCCAATGAGTATGACCCTACCTATATGGCTCCTACCTCATTCAGAGTCTTGGCCATCATGTGCAAACAACCTTTAGAGGAATATGTCATAGCCCACCCCTATTTCAATAGAATCCTAACCAAGGAAGAACTACATATGCTAGCAAGATGAACTTCAGTGACTTCCTCGTTGATGTCCTAACCTACATTACACACGTAGGCATTAGACCTCATGACATGGAATATCATGCCCACTTGGAGTATAACCCAAACCTCTACGATTGACTCATGATGAAGTAAAGCACAACACACATGTACTTCATGCCCTTCACCCTTTATCCTCCAATCCTTCGGAAGGATTTTCATCACTCTAGGTGGGGGGGGGGGGGGGGGGGGAGGGGACAAGGTGGAAAAGAAGACATGACTTGAACATTAAAGCAAACTTAAAAAATATATACAAAAAGGATTAATAAAAATCAATTTGTACATAAGGAAAATTTTCATGAAATGCTAGGCGGAACTGTGGATTGATTGAAGAAAAAATCTTCATTTTGTAATTGAGCACTTCATCTTTCCGTAGCATATATTCATAACCCCCTTATCTTTTTGTAAAAAGTCATTTCAAGTAAACTAATATTGAGTTGTCACATCATGACAGGAACTCAAGATGGCCGAGCACGACAAAGGCAACAAGCTCCCATTCACGATAGCCTAACAATGGAACAAGGGCCTTCAATCAACTTAAATTCAAAAGCATTTAGAACTTAGAGAGTGTGATGATGAAAGAACAAGCAGTAAAACAAATGGTCGACGAGGGAAACCTTGGTAAATATATGGAGAAGGTCGTCCAATGCGTGAAATTTTTGCAAACTTTTGATACAAACAAGAACCATGGCACTGTGACATTGAGATAGGGAGGACAGATTCACAGAGTAGAAGTGGAGTTGAGCCTTGAAATGGTAGAAAGAGCTCTAAGGCTAGTCATCAACAAGCCCAAGAGGCAACCCAAAAGAGATGTTTACAGTATGCTAGGGATGGACAAGGCCGAAGTGCACGCAAATGATGGAGTTTGCTTAGCCGACATCCTTGACCTTGACATCAGGCTACAAGCAAAGACAGTCCATGCTCTATTCTCAAGCCATTAATATAATGCTTTCATGAACAAAATAGGCATACCATTGCCGGAGAGTCTTGTAGTCAACGCCTTGGATGAGGCAAATTGGAATGCCTATGTCTGGAAGACAATATAGACATTGGCAAAGGTACTAGCAACATCACCAAGGGTGGCAAAAGGGGAGTCTCCAGCTGCTACCATAGTGGAGTCTGAGAGGAAACAATGTGTCTCCAAGGTTTCGGCTATAGGCTTTGGAGGAGTGTTAATTGCTATCATTCAGGAAGTTATGGGGGAGGTGGAAAGAGAAGTAACAAAGGAGACCCCGGAGCCAAGGAGAATAGAGCATTGACCTCAAGGCCTATCTCAATACCCAAGAATCTACCAAGCTCTCACAAGGCAACACTAAATCCTTTTCTACTTCCGCTCACTTTGGTTTTCACTCCCACTATCCTTATTTATTTTTTGGCTGAATGTCACCCCAAGGAAGACAAGGCATTGGCCGAGGTCTTTGACTCATTCCCAAGAACCTAAGAGGCCTAGGCAAGGTGATGATCATCTGCTCTTTGAATTTTTCTTCCTTTATTTTCTTATTTTAGGGGTTAAAATCCCTTTTTACACACCTTCATGCTTTATAGTTTTCAGATATTTTCATTGTTTCTTCTCTTTTTTTAATTCAACATGCTTCTCTATCTACCTTAACTAATAGGGATTCCTAGAAACAACTTCCTAGCAGGCTTGCAAAATAGGGTCACTAGGACTACTTGCAAAAATAGATCTTAGAGTGCCCAACAATGCCTTTAGAGGAGACAGAAAACTACTAAAACCTCCCCAGACAAACCTAACGAAACCTTGGGACATCATGCCTTGAATGCCAGTCCCCAACAAATGAAAAATACCACATAGACAAATACACATATAGCATTGAGAGAAAGAATTCATAAAGAAAGGACATCACTTGGAGTTGGCTAGAAGAAGTTTCTATGCAGTAAGAGGCTCTCTGTAGGTATGCCATTGACTCTATTTAGTGCAATACTAAAATAAAGAACCACTAATTGTATGTGTACCAAACAAACGAATGGCCTTCTTGGCCTAATGAAATCCAACATTAAATCCGATAGGAACATCCTTTTTATTGGTCTAATGAGATTAACCATTTCACTGCAAAATAACTTGCCTTCTTGCGAAATAGTACACTATTTGAAGCATTCAATGCCTAGGAGCAGGGATAGAATGATGGCAAATTGAAAAATCCCATTTTTGGTGGGATGGAGGAGGTGTTGAAAAAAATGTGTCCCTGTCTCTATGTTGTTTGAATTCTTGGATTTGAGCCTCTTCTTAATCAAGTTTTACACTAATCCAACAAATAACTAGTTCATTTTGGCCTTTTCACACTTGTACAAAGTGGTTCTCAAACTTGGTTGAGGGGGCAAACAATCTCAGAATTATGATCTGTCTGGATGGTATCATGCCACTACACGGGACAGTGTGAAAAAATCTGGAGTGCATCATCATCCGACTTCTTTATTGATATAGAGAGTCAATGTGATCTAAGTCATTAGTGCTAGTGTATGTGGCATAAATGGTCCAAAAATACTAGATTTTGGGACAATTTTAGCCTATTATTTATTATAAAAATTCAAAAAAGTTAGAAAAGATTCTATGTTAGGATAGCATGCAAAAAGTAACTTGCTTTTTTAGCCAGTTATGGGAATTTTCATAAAAAAGGGAGATTGACAAAATCGCGCGTGTCACGATCGCTGTTGAAAAGCTATGTTTAATGGCAGGAATGTATCTGCATATGTATATACCTATGCTCAAAAGATGGAATTCTTTAGAGTGGCTCAACTTGCATGGAGCCGGTATTTTGTGCATGTTACTGTACATGATACATGAATTGAAAGAGCGAATTACTGAATTATACATGCAGGATGCTGAGTTGGTAGCTTTCAAGAAGACACTCAGGGAAGAATTTTACATTGAAGATACTAGTTTGATTACGCGTAAGACTTTTCAAGAGTGGGTTTTACAACCCAATAAGGGTCTCGTGGCTACATAATTGTTAAGAGAATTTGAAAGTCGATTTGAGTAGTTGGATCTTGCAGAACAACAAGCTCTTGCAAGTCGGAAAATTGAATTATTTCTACAGGTAGTTGATCTTGAGCTTCAAGAGAAGCTTGATGATTTGCTGAAGGATTAGACTATAGAGACACGTTTGAAAACAGAGTGGAGACATGTCAAGGAAGCTGTTACTGTACTTGTGAAAAAGCATAGAAGAAGAGAAAGATTGCATGTCTCTAGCGTGCCCACTATTACGAGTAAGACAGTTGATGTATCCAGTAAGCCACCCATTTCTGTGGCTAACCCTATGGCTATACCTGCTATGTTCCCTCTATTAGGGAATATGTCTTAGATGAATTGGTCAAAGGCATGTTGGACCTTCAATTGAAGGTTGCAAAATTGGATGAAAAAGGTCAAGAGGATAGGGGATAGGCATGAGCCCCTAAGCCAGGAAAAAGATGTATGTGTTGTGATAGTTTGCAACATGAGAGAAAGGATTGTGCTGCCTATTAGGAGGCCTTGGCACGACAGCTCATCTTTTGGAAAGATGGCAAGATCCGTGCACAAGAAACGAGATTGCCTCTTGCTTTGAATTTTGGAAAGGGAGGTATGTAGAAGTTATTGGAAGACTTGGCTGTCCGAAATGCTTATGCAATGGTACATGCTTCTACTTTTGGTCTATAGTTGGATAGAATGCATGGCCAAGTAATGGTTGGTCCAAAGGTTAAATATATGGACACATGCTTTGCATGTAGCTGAAAAGAAAAAAGTTACTGATAGTGAAATGTCTCATGCAGGGCAAGACATTTGTGACATAATTGGTTGGGAATCACTGGTAGATGCATATTCAATGTATGCGTATTTAGCAAAGGTGCAAAACACGGATGTACTTATGGAAGAGAAATGAAAGAGAGATGAAGATAATGTAGGGACATCTAAAAGAGTGACAAGAAGAAATGTGGATCAGCCTAAAGCTACAAATCAACCACTTCTCGAGCATGTTATGGAAGAGGCCAGTCCAGGAGCAAAAACAAGATAGCAAACAAGAGGGCAAAAAGAAGGGCAAGCAACCAGGATATAAGTTGGAGTCTGACATTGAGACAATCGCAGATCTTAAGAAGGTTCTTGAAGAATAGATCTTAAATAGTTGGGTGGAATTTACCTTGGGAGAGATACTTGGCATTGCCAAGCGAGAATTTCATGACGAGATCATTGACATAATTAAGAGGAAGCATCAGTTTTTTTGGTGATATCACTAGTGCATTGCTACAATTTGAAGAGGAAACTGGTTTGTTGGGTATTTGGGTTGAATATAAGCATGAAGTACTAGATTATTTATGCCGGATGCTACTAATCAATGGATATCATGTGGAAAAGAGAAGAAAGTGGCTGAAAATGTATTGTCTTGTAGCAATATGCATGGCGGAGTAAGGCAAATGCAACAATGTGGGGAAGAGAATCTAGGATTTATTCCTCGATGTCATTATACAAGAAATCATTGGGCCAGGGCTACCACTGAAAAAATAGTGAAAATAGGGGAATATAAAACTCCTTGTGTTACTTTGCTTGACCATGGGTCTAAGATTAATGTCATTGAGTGTGGATTGTATGAGAATGGTGCATGGCTTGTGGACACTGATTATGGTTGGCGTATGAGAACTGCAAATAATTCTTCAGGAGAGCTTTATGTTGCTTGTACTAATGTAAAAGTGATGATTGGTGATATACAAGAAGAGCAATACTTCTTTATGCAAGATAATTCTTCATATGCAATGATTTTGGGTCAGCCCTATATTACAAGAGTGCATATGGAAATAAAGGTGCTTGATGATGGTTCTGCTTATGCAAGAGTCAGAAGCAAGGATGGGAGGAAAGCAGTCCAATTTCTTACTGTTTATGTTAATCATCCTAGGAATCAGGACATGCTTTGAGAGTCTCCCTTGGCTCCAAATGCAAGGGAATTCAAAGACCTAGATTTTCATTAAGCACTGCTGTAATGTGGGGCTACAATAGTGCTTTTCAAAGGATGTACTCGCCTCTTGATAGAATGAAGCATGTATTTACTAGTGGTTATTCTCAGTTTACAACAAATAGTTCATGTTGGTTTAAGTCTATGGAAGCTATGTGCAAGGCTGAACACATATCTATGAAACGGGCTACTAAGGAACTGAGAGCATTGGGATTGTTAGCTGAAAATGAAGGCATTTCAGGCATCTTTTATGGGCTGAATATTAATGACACTATGGTTGAAATTTTAGCAACTACATATGTAGAAAATGAGGCTAAAAACAGAGTATTGTCAGTATGTTCTTTGGACATGTATGATGTTATAGTATTGTTTGCTCAGTAGGAAGGATTATAATGGGCTGAAGCACTTGTGGAGACAAAGTATAAGACAGTTGACAAAAAGGTGAAACCAATTACTTTGCCACTTTCACCAGAAAGTGAGGGTTTGTATAAAAAAGTGTCAAGGCAGCCAAGCTTATGGGATCCTAAAGATATAGGTCATCAGTTTACATTTGAAATATTACAAGAATTGAAAGTTGGTACAAAAGGGTTTATTTTGCCTGCTGAAAGAGACTATTTTATGTAGATGTTGGCTAGGCATGGAAAGGCATTTGCATTTCAACCAACTGAAATAGGTTGTGTGGATCCAAATGTTGTCTCTCCTATGATAACATTTACGATGCCACATGTACCATGGAACTTGAGGCCTATTCCAATACCTAAATCTTACTTGCCAAAGCTGATAGATTTGCTAAATGAAAATATTTGCATGAAGATCTTGGAGCCCTCTTCAGCCCCATACTCAAATCGTTGGTTTACTGTACCCAAAAAAAATGGGGCTTTGAGATTTACTCAAGACATGCAACTGGTCAATAAAATGACCATAAGAAATGTGGGTGTAGATCCTGTGGTTGATGAATTTGCAGAGACTTTTGCAGGCAAAGTGATCTATTCTTTGGGTGATCTTACTCGGGGTATGATTAGTTTCAACTTGTAATTGAAAGCACGGATATCACAACCATGAAGACTTGGGGTTAGTATGAATGTGTACTCTCCCGCAGGGTACAACAAACTTAGTGGCACACATGACAAATGCTATGAATAGGGTACTTAGGGATTTTATACCACAATTGACAATGTCTTTTTTGGATGATGTTCCAATCAAAGGGTGCACAGTGGAGGAAAAGAATGAAGAGATGGATGCTCATGAATGCAGACCATATTGTGGATTTAGAGGATTTTGACGTGTCTAGAAGAGGTGCATTTAACTCTTTTTGGACAAAAGTCAGTCTTTGGAGTTGAAGAGGTTTTGATTGTTGGGCATATGTGTAGGCCCTATGGGCGAAGACCGTCACCAGCAAAAATAGATGGGATTGATAGAATGCAAGATGTATGCATGAATGTATCAGAGGTGCGTAGATTCTTGGGTGCATGTGTGTTCTATTTGATATGGATTCCTCACTTTGCACATGTAGCCGATGCTCTATGTTAGCTTCTGAGGAAAGGTTAAAGATTTCATTGGGAAAGGAGGAATCAGAAAGTAATGAAGAAATTGAAGAAGCTCTTGAAATCTACTCCTACATTGAGAAAGGTTAACTATTCACATGGAAAGCCTATCATTATTACTATTGATACAACCCTAATCGGAATTGGATGGGCAATTGGGTAAGAGGATGAGGAAGGGAAAAGGTATACAATACGCTTTGGTGCTAATTATTGATTGAACGACAAAGAAGATATCCACAGCTTAAAATATAATTATGGGGAATTGTGATAGCCCTTAAATGTGATAAAGAGTATTCTATGGGTGCTCGTGTAATCATTGAGACCAATTGTTTTCCGGTATTGGGTATGATTACTAGTTGTGCTACCTTGGACATTGCTATGCTGTGGTGGATTTCATACATCAAATCTTTAAACCCTAAATTCCAGCATATTGCAGGAAGAGATAACCCAGTGGCAGACATATTATCTCGGGCACACTATGAGAATGAAGATGGGATGATGGATGAGGAGGAAGAAGATAACTTTCTTGCAGCTGAAAATGATGTTATAAGAGTGAATTTAGCAATGCAAGGTGTTGCTACAACATTAATAGAAGCTTGGATGACAAAAAGAAGACACTTTGGATGTTTTGTATCTTGTATAGAAGTGTTTCTGAAAGACAAATATGTAGGAGAGTGGCTGAGAATTGGTCAATACCTCTATACATTAACAAAGAGCGATGAATGGTCAGATGAGGAGTTTAAGAAGATCAAGAGGAAAGCTTATGGGTTTTTCTTAAAAGATGGATACTTATGGAAACATGTTAAAAAGAAACATGGTATACCATTGCGAGTTTTGGGTAACAGAGCTTCACAAGTAAATGTTATGCAAGAATTTCATGAAAGATTATGAGCTGGCCATAGAGGTGTTTGGGGTACTTTTGCAAAGATCAAAGAAAGATATTGGTGGCAGGGTATGTATAAGGATGTTGCTCACTTTGTGAAAACATGTACGACATGTCAAATGTATTCATCTATGTTAGACATCGAGATAGATTGCAGCCCACATATCCATTGTCTCTTCATTTTAAGTGGGTGGTGGATTTAGTCACGATTCCTATATGTCTTTGGAAAATGAGATATCTTGTACTTTCTTGTGAAGACTTGACTAATCAAGTAGAAGGGAGAGCTCTTCGTACTAAGATAACAAATGTAGTGTGTACTTTTATCTTAGAAGAGATCTTTTGTAGGTATGGATGTGTGGAAAAAATTATTGCAGATAGAGATGAATTGGATGCAAATGAAGCTCATGATTTCTTTGCACGGTTGGGGTTAAAGCTTTCTTTAACTTTAGCTTATAACCTTGAAGGAAATGTCAAAAGTGAAAGAGGTCATCCACCTATTGTGAAGGCATTGGAAAAAGCATGTGGAGAAAATGTAAAAGAGTGGCCACGATTGCTTCCTTATGGTTTGTGGGCTGACAGAACAACCATAGTGCTGTTACAGGATATATACCTGCATAATTGATGTATGGACAAAAACCTATCATGCCGATAGAAGAGATAACAATCACATGGAGTGTGCTACCTTGGAAGGAGGAGTTGAATCGAGAGGAGTTGTTGGCCTTATGCATTAGATAGTTGGAAAGAAAGTCAGAAGACATAGAGACAACAATTGCAAAGTTAAGGGCAGCAAGGATACAGAACAAGAAATGGTAAAGACATAGATTGAGGTCAAGAACCATACAAGAGAGGGACTGGGTATTGGTTTATGATAGCAGTTTAGACAACTAGCATAGTGCCATGTGTAAAGTTTCCAAAAGATGGTTTGGACCCTATGTGGTAAGACATGTATTTGATAATGCTACTTATGCATTAAATGAGCTAGATGGGATAGCCATAAAACTTTCAATAGCAGGGAAAAGAATGAAATTATTCAAGAGGTGGGAATCTAATGCCTATGAGCTACTAGAATTGGAAGAAAATAGTGGCCATGATATAGGGGCTAGCCAGAAAGATATGAAAGATGAAGAAGCAAAGGATATGGTTGCAGAGGATAAGGAGGACTCAGAATTAGATGACAACTAAGATTTTGGCACATATCGGAGGACGTGTAGATTCAGAGGGACTGGATATCGTTCCACTACGCAGGCACAGTGTGAAAAACTCTGGAGCACATCATCATTCGACTTCTTTATTGATGTAGAGAGTCAATGTGATATAAGTCATTAGTGCTAGTGTCCATGGCATAGATGGTCCAAAAATACTAGATTTTTGGATAATTTTAGCCTATTATTTATTGTAAAAATATGAAAAAGTTAGAAAAGCTTCTAGATTAGGATGGCATGTAAAAAGCAAGTTACTTTTTCAGCTAGTTATGGGATTTTTTATAAAAAAGGGAGATTGATGAAATCACGTGCGTCGCGATCGCTGTTGATAGGCTGAAAATGACACTTTGAGCTGGAAGAAGAAGAAAGAGTGAACTAGGAGATTCTAATGTAGGTGTCCTAGAGTTTTACCCTCCTTTCGAAGCCAATGGAGCCATCGGATTTGGGTTCTGAGAGCAGCAGAGGAGCTATTATTTTGAAGCATGTTTTGGTCTATGAAGGAGCTCTAGGAGTTCTAATGCTTGAAGATTGCTTCTGAGTAGTGCCACACAAAGAACTTTAGATCTTGTCAATACATATTGATTCAATTGATTGTGCTTTGTCTTTGTCGTATTTACCTCTTGTCTATTCTTTTTCTTCTCTTCCATCTCCTATCTCTACTTCCTTCTATCTCTGATCCCTGGTGGATACGACCTTTTGACAAAAACCCCTCCGACAAAATGGGCAACTTTTTACTGGTGTTGAAATGCATTCAGGAATACTTCAGATCCTTGATCTGCAACCATTTCATTTTGCACTAAAAATGCCTCTTTTACGGGTCTTGGGCTTCTTTTTGCACTTAAATATTGGCTTTAAATCTGCTCCTCATTGGCAATACCACAAGAGAGGGCGACTCAGCCCATCAAATCCACAAAATGTTTTGCACAAATAGTAATGACCATAAATAACATCAAGCTACTACAGAATAATACACAACAAGATATAAACACAACTCTCACCCCACCCCCTGACAAAATTAAAATATGAAGTCCACGAGGGATAGGCTAAGCATAGTCTGACAAAGATCCTGTGCAAGTCACTAGTCAACTACTTCTACATAGTCTGGTTAAAAATAACTATAAAAGGAGTTAGCCTAAGTGGTGATTTGCAACCTACCTAGCTGACCTAGGACAATTGGACTAGGAACTCTTGCTAGGCGAGGACTTCTATAGCCTTGTCTATATATTTTTTTCTCATTTTACTATATTCTTGTTTAGTGTTTTATACTCGATCATGTAAAAAGGAGTGAGCTAAGCATGTTGTGACACAAGGAGAATACAACATCAGCCTCAAGTCCTATTTCAATACCCAAGAACCTAGCAAGTTCTCACAAGGCAACACTAAATCCTTTTCTACTTACGCTCACTTTGGTTTTCGCTCCAACTATCCTTATTTATGTTTTGGCTAAATGTCACCCCAAGGAAGACAAGGCATCGACCTAGGTCTTTGACTCATCCCCAAGAACCTACGAGGCTTTAGATGGTTATGTTGCATGGTCTTTTTTCCTTCATTAAAGGGGTTTTTTAAAACCTGAAGATAGTAGGAACACACTAAAATGGAAGCTAAACCCCTTCACATCCATCGATTATCTATCTTTCATCCAGTCAGAGTTGTTCGAGCTAGCCTTAAGATCTTCACCTATCTTCTGTCTAGATCGCCATCTAAGCTTCACTGTGGAAGCGTGGAGAGAGCTATCTTTGTATCAGTTGTTTGGAATGATATAGTACTTTTGTCCTTTAAGCAAAGTGTATGTGTCATTGTTAACACACAAGATTGTGTTTAAGATTCCAAGTCTCAATCTTGGAACCTAATTCACTTGTGTGACATTTGGTCTTGATGTCTGTTACCTCATGAGCTCAGTCGTCCTCTTTAAACCTCCATAGCCATGCTCTAGATCTAACATTGTAACGAAATAGGGGGAGGGAGAGGAGGGATAAATAAAAGAAAAGGAAGGAAAATAGAGAGAGGGAGGGATAGAGAAGAATATATAAAGAGAGAGATAGAGAGAGGGAGAGAGAATAAAGAGAAGGATGGAGAGGAAGAGAGAGAAAAATAGAGAGAGGGAGGGGAATGGAGAGAGAGAGAAATAGAGGGAGGAGAGAGAAATGGAGATAAAAATGGGGAGAGGAAAATGTACAGAGGAGGGAGAAGGAGAAGGAGAGGGGAAGAGAAAAAAAAGAGGGGGAAGGGAATAAATAAATAAATAAATAAATAGAGAGAGAGAGAGAGGTAAAGAAATAGAGAGAGAGGGAGAGAATAAAGAGAGGCAGGGAGAGAGAAATGCAGAGATGGAGGGAGGGAGGACATAGAGAGAGAAATGCAGAGATGGACGGAGGGAGGACATAGAGAGAGAAACAAAGAAAGGGAGGGGGAGACAAAGAGAGAGAAAGAGCTAGATAGATAAATAGTGAGAAAGGGAGATAGAGATATGTAGATAGAGAGAGATAAAGTAGGGAGGGAGAGGAAAACAATATTTGATATAGGGAGGTAGAGATGTAGAGAGAAATATAGACAAGAAGGGAGAGAGAAATGGAGCGATCGAGGGAGGGAGGGAGAGAGAGAAAAAGAAAGAGAGAGAGGGAACGTGAGGTAGAGATATAGACAGAGAAATGTAGATAGAGAAAGATAATGAGGTAGGGAGGGACTCGGGAAACAAAGATAGAGATAAAAAAGGAGAGAGAGAGAGAGAGAGAGAGAGAGAGAGAGAGAGAGAGAGAGAGAGAGAGAGAGATATATATATATATATATATATATATATATATATATATATATATATATATATATATATATATATATATATATATATATCTTTGAGCTTGAGATAGAAGTGATGATCTATACATTACTAGCCATGGATGATGAGTCATCTAATCCATTGGGAGAGGAGGCATCCATACCATTATATGATGAATACCAAGTAGCTTGATTAAAGAAACTCCTTGCACTCTTGATATATATGAAAAGTATCGATGGAGTGATGTAAGTGTAACCGAGTTTTTCAAGTAGATAGTACACTCTTTTGTTTTCTTTACACAAATAAGAAAGGTTTCTAGTCTCTTTAATGCTTTGGACTTTCTTTAGATTACTAAAATGTCACACGTTGTCATCTAGAAATATGGTACTCGAGTTGCTCGATGATACTTGACAAGTGTTGTGAAAGATGAGCTTGGATTACAATAGCATTCATGCATGTGTCAATGATTATGTGCTCTTTTGAGGAGAATATGAGTCTATGCAAGCATGTCCAAAGTGTGGTACTCATAGGTATCAACAAGACTTGTAGGACCAAAGTATCCCCCAAAAGGTTCTCACACACTTTTTGCTCATATCGTATGTCTGTTGTCACATGTTTTGCATGCCAAGCTTGCGAGCTTGACAATGTGGCATATGCAAAATAGATCCACATATGGAATCTAGTAAACACTAGTAGACTTGTGAACATGGGGTTAAATTGATTTTACATTTCTCAACTTTGCATGGGGGGCAAGAAAATTTTGGCTTAGTCTTTCTATAGATGGTCTGTATCCATTTGGACTTTGCTCGATCTCTTACATTGTGTGACTAATAGTTCTCATAAACTATAACATTCCAACGTGGCTTTCTACATAGAAAAGACACCTGATCCTTAGCTTGTTTCATACCTAGATGCTATAAAGTCACGAATATGGATTTTTATCTCTTTCCATTGCCGGACAAGCTTAAGGTGTTGTGGGAGAAGGGGATTAGTGTGGAAGACATGAGCAAGCATATTAGGAGGTGGTTAATATACAAGCCATTCTTATATGGACCATGCGCATAACATTGCTAGTTTTGGAGAGTAAATGAGCTTGTGAAGAAGAGGGATGAGAGGTGAGAGAAAGGTGAATAAAAAGAGAGAAAATAAGAGAGAGAATGAGTGGCAAGGAGAGAGAAAAACTAGAAAGATAAGAAAAACGAGAGAAAATCTATGAAAGTTGTGAAAAGTGTATTATTGTCAAAAAGATATAAAAAATTACATGTATCATATCTTTTATACTTATACCAGTGTGACAAGATATTATCCAACAATCTCTCACTAAAATATTTGTCTTTCCGCAGCTTCTTATAATCCATCATTTTCCAAAGGTTTTTGCCCATTAAAAAAAACTTACAATGGTTGAGAAGGATGGACAAAAGAAAGTACTACTCTGATTTTTCAACTGTACAAATAATGAGAAATAAAAGACAAAATTCAGGTTTATTGACTAAAATAAAGATTATTATTTTTTTGTTATATACATAATCTTGATGTCTTTAAAAGAATTTTGAGCATTTAAATCTTGAAGACATAAACTTTGTAATGAATAGATAGTTTACTCTATACACAGGTCCTGTTGAGCTAAATTTAACATAACTTCTTATAGAAGTATCCAAATGAAACATGCCACATATCAAAGCGTAGCTATTGAAGAGTACTTTGACCCTATATAGGTGGTATATTTTTAAAAATTGGATAGAATAACAACCGTTTTATAATAGGTTATTGTCTATGATTCCAGGAGGCATATTCCACAGTGGATTTCATAAAATTATATTTATTGCCGGGGCTCATACACAATGTGGATTCCTCATGCAAAAAGTCGATGGGGACGCTTGTCCTTTTTGGGTGTCTCGTTAATTCAATGTGCAAGTGGGTGATTCCATAGCTAGTGATTTCACAAAATACATATTTAAATTAATGGACATTTATGAGTTTAGATTGTGCACTTGTAATAAATTAAGGTTAGGACTGAGTTCTTACCAATTTATTTATTTTGTAGCTAAAGACTGCTAAGTATTCACTTTTGTTGATTCAATTTTGTTATTTTCTAACAATTGTGAATGCTTCAGTTGATGTGTAGAGTAGGTGCCACTGGGAAGCATTGGGCAATAGCGTGCATTCAAGTTATTTAGAAAAAATTATCATTTTTTATGGACGCACATTTTTGGCGTAGTGTCAATATTTATTTTGACGTGCTTATTTATTAAAGCACTTGACATATATTTATTATTTTTTATGCGCATGGACGCACGATTTAAATATTTATTATCATACATTATATTTGGACACAACCCGACTCTTTGGGCATCCAACTGCTTTATTCTTTATTTGGACAAAAGTAAACACAAAAGCTAAAGCGTGCTAATTGTAAATTTGGGCTATTTTTTAGCTTGGAGATGAATAATATATTAAATTCATACTTTGTGGAGTGCTCACACAAGGCGTGGGAAGAGATTGTATCCAATTAGTCTTTTTGCTTCATATCGTGCAAGCCTTCTCTCTTGTTTTTTGTGTAAAAGTAGAGTTCTTTTGTTTTTGGGGACCTTTCGGCGCTCGTTACATATGCATAGAGCATCTGATTTGCACACTAGTAGTATCAGAGCGTAGTGAGATCGAGGGCTTCCAATCACTTACCATCTCGCACGAAGGCGAAGCTTTTGGAACGATCGAGCTCTACAGTTACTCTCGTGGCAATCCGTCGATATTAGCGTGTTTGTGGCAGTGAAAACCCCCCTGCCATACCCTCTGATCGTGAAGGACCAGTTGCACGAGGTGGAGGACTAGCAAAAAAACTCCCACATTAAGTTGCTTGTTTACAAATAAGTAAGAAGAAGTTTATTATTCATTGCTTAAGTATAATATAAGCTTTAGAAGCTTATAAGAGCTTTAAGCTCTTTGAAATTTCATCCTGCTGCGGTGGGAGTATGTCGCCACAGACGACGGCGTAAAAAATGGCCCCCCCTTACAAGTCAACAGTAAAAAGAATGGCCCATAAATCTTATTAAGCTTAGTAAGCTTAATCACAATAGTCATAAGTTATTTTCTCTATCATGGGTGTTTACACTATCTGAACTCTTGAACCAGTTTGAAGCTTCCAGTTGCTTGCGTTCACACTGGTTAATCTTGAACCGAGTTTTTAACTTCTCTGCAAGTCCCCATTCGCACCTGTGCGCTGGCAAAGCCAAAATCCTAGCACACCGATTGCTATACACAGTCTATACGGACGAAGTATACGCTTGGAAGAGGACCGTGACATCAACTTCAGCATCCGCAAAGAAGAAATATTGCAAAAAGCCATTTAAAAAAAAGAGAAATAAGCCTTGTAAATCGGACTTTGAGCTACACTCATTCTGCTAACAAGATTTTGAGTATCTGAGGTTGTTTGAAATTTTGCAGGATGTCTGATCAAACCATGGAAGATTTTATGGCCGAAGGTGATTTACCAGAATCAACAATGGAGCAAAAATTGGACCTCATTATGATGTAGATTCAAGAGGAACGAAGAGCATATCAAACTTTGCAAGCTCAATTGGCCAGTCTGCAATGATCTACTGCCGACCAAAATGGACCGCAATTTGAAGATAGTATACGACGTACGATCGATGTGACACTTGAAGCACAATCTATTCGAAAAGTAACAAAGATAAGTAAAAAAAAAATAAATTTCGTACTTTCAATGGGGTCACGTGATGGAAAGACTGTACTTACTTTTGTCAGTCAATTTGATGATTATTTCCATGAAGAACAATATGTTGATAAAGATAAAATTAAGTGTATCACTAATCATTTAGTGGACAGAGCATCCCTATGGTGGACTATTGTCCGCAAAAGCATTGATTGTCCTACTACTTGGGAAACTTTCCAAAAGAAATTTTTGCAGAATTTTCTTTCACCCCAATTCCACGAAAAAGCAATCAAACAGTGGGATCTCCTACAATAGAGGGATCGCGAGCCTATTTCACAATATACCGAGCATTTTTGGAATGCTTTATTACAACTTCGAATGCTCGAAGATGTACCTGAGGCAATTCATAAATGCAAGTTTATGTCTGGCTTACTTGGACATTTTTATGTAGAGGTGAACATGTTCAAGCCAACGACTCTCGAAGATGCAATTTTCTTGGCCCATGATGGTGAAGACAAAATTCGAGGACGAGAGAAGAGACCACAATAATTTCCAACTAATGGTAACTTCGATTTAAAATAATTCAATTCAAATTTTCAAAGATTCAATCAAAATCATTTCCTTCCATCTTCATTCCGTAAATCTTGGACACCCTCTACTTTACCATCAAATACAAATCCAAATCCTAAGCTATCTTTCCAGCCAAATCCCAACATTTCTAAACTCCCAACCATTACCAATAATGTTTCTAAAGCCAAACCCATAATCTACTACAAGTGCCATAAACGTGGATATTTAGCGGTCAATTGTCAAACAAAAAAGCCAACCGTTCACATCAACTATTTGGGAGCGACAGAAGATGAAGACCATAAAGAAATGCCAGATTTTACGGAAGACGATGACGATAATGGTACTACTTCAGATACTATACCAGGTATACCAGGTAGAGAAAAGACTGTTTTACATGATGATGGGAGCACACAACACAATTTTATTTCTGTAAAATTGGTCAAAGAATTAAATTTACATACTGTTTTCACTCATTATCGCATCAAGGCTGCATTCTTAGGCACTAGATACAATGAAATACAAGAAGTGTATGACTTAGAAATTAAAATGGGTGATTATATTGAACATAGAAATTTCTTAGTTGTGCCTTTGCAATCTAGTGACATTATCTTAGGAATGCCTTGGCATTATCAGTATAATCCCGATATAGATTATTCCATGTATTCAATGAAGATTCATTCTAATGGAAAACAAACCACATTGCATGGTATGCACACTTTCGATAATTTTTCATTGCTTAGTCATACATAGTCTAAATGTGCATTACAAAAAGGTAGCAAATCCTATTTAATATGGGTGAATGAAATTTAAATTAAAGAAAATCAGATGCATCCTAGGCACGCACAATTTCTTTCACAATTTTAAGATTGTTTTGCTGCTGACTTACCACCTGGCTTACCACCTATACGTCTTGATGATCACAAAATAGACCTAATTCCCGGACCACAATCACCATGTAAAGCATCTTATAGACATAACCAAATTAAACATAAAGAAATTCAAGCCCAAGTTGAAGAATCATTAACCCGAGGACTCATTAGGCCCGATAGTTCTCTATTTGGTGCGCCTGTCCTTTTAGTGAAAAAAAAAACAATACTTATAGGATGTGCATTGATTATCGTGCCCTAAATAAGATCACTGTCAAGAATAGATATCCAATTCCTAGGATAGACGATCTTATGGACAAACTACAAGGGTCTCCAATATTTAGCAAGATAGATTTTAAATCTAGATACCATCAAGTACGATTGGATACATATGATATTTTCAAAACTGCATTTAGAACACAATTTGGACACTATACACTCCTTGTTATGCCTTTTGGTTTAACTAATGCACCAACAACATTCAGTCGTATGATGAATCACATATTCTTGAAGCATCAACATTGCGTCATTGTTTTCTTTGATGACATATTGGTTTTCAGTAATAATGAGAACGAGCATTATGAACATTTATCCTTAGTTTTTAAATTATTAAAAGAGAATCAATTATATGCTAATCTTGAAAAGAGTAAATTATTAAAGTTGACCCTAAAAAGATAGAAGTAATTTTGAATTGACCGATACTTAAAAATGCGCACGAATTACGTTCTTTCTTAGGTCTTGCTAGCTTTTACAGAAAATTTGTGAGAAATTTTTCATTACTTGCATTACCTATAAAAAAATTATTAAAGAAAGATATTGTGTATCATTGGTCCGATCAACACAAGTTCTTTGATTTACTGAAACATGCTTTAACTCATGCTACTGTATTGCAACTTATTGACTTTACTAGACAATTTTTTCTACTAGTCACTGACGCTAGTGGATCTGTAATAGGAGCTGTCCTTATGCAAGATTCCCATCCCGTAGCCTACTCTAAATACAAACTTAAACCCTCTGAACTTAAGTATTCTATCTATGATAAGGAATTGCTAGCTGTAGTATACAAGCTTTACGTAAATGGAAACACTATTTAATGGGATCCGACTTCATGATCAAAACTGACCAACAAAGTATTAAACATCTCCTTAGTCAGCTACAAATATCTGAGAGACACATTAAATGGACTGCTTTTATTCAAAGTTTTCATCCACTTATACAATATCAACCCGAAAAAGAAAAAGCTATTGCTGATTCTTTAAGTAGAAGACCGACTATTCATAATATCTCTGTGATATCTTTTGATTTTCTTCTCCCTATGAAGTACCTATGACCAAGACCCTAGTTTTCAAGCTGATTGGAATAAATTAGTTGCAAATAACCGGATTCCAATTGATTCATTGTCTTACGCTGATGAATTTATGTTTTATGAAAAAAGATTATGTATAATTGTTCCATTTCGATCATTTGTCTTGCACGAAAATTCATTGTCTCCCATATCAAGGCCATAGAGAAATTATTTCTATTTTGCGTACATTGATTGAAGATTTTTATTAGTCACAGATGAAATCTGATGTTTCTAACTTTGTCTCTGAATGTTTAATTTATCAAAGAGTTAAACGACACCATGGTAAGCAATATGGTTTATTAATGTCTTTACCAATTCTAAAACGACCACGGGAACATATTTCAATGGATTTTATTACTGGTTTGTCTAACACTAAAGCTAATCACGATATGATTTGGACTATTGTAGATAGGTTTAGCAAACAAGCTTATTTCATTCCATGTAAGAAAACGTTAACTACATCTCAAGCTGCTCAATTATTTTTGAAAATTATTTTCGCTAACCATGGTTTGTCAAAAGTTATTATTTTTGACAGTGATTCTAGATTCTACAATAATTTTTGGACTATTTTGTTTGCTAATTTAGGAACAAAGATCAAATTTTCATCTGTATTTTATCCTGAAACAAATGGACAAACAAAAGCTACTAACAGTACAATTTTAGATCTTTTGCGTGTACACGCAATTTCAAAACCACAAAAATGAAATACACATTTACATTTACTTCAGTTTGCATACAATAACACACCACATACAGCTATATAGAAAGTACCATTTGAAATCATTTATGGATATAGATTACCTATACCTGTTACATCATTGTCAAACAAAGTTCAAGCTACTGATAATATTGCTAACATGCATGCTACTATTTTTGATGAAGTTAAAGATATGATTGCGAAAGCCCAACAATCATACACAAAACAAGCTAACAAGAAAAGAAAAGCTACGAGTTTCAAAGTTGATGATTGTATTTGGTTACGCATTGAAAAGAGAAGATTACAAAGTGTTGACAAATATCCTATTGTAAAGTTAGCTCCTAGATTTTATGGACCTTTAAAGATCATTCACAAAATCAATGAAAATGCATTTAAACTAGAATTATCAAAACACTGAAAAATCCACAACACTTTTTATATTAGTTTGTTATGACCTTTTAGAGGCCAATTACCTGTACACCCTGTCTATGAAAACCCTCCTTTGTTAGAAGAAGAAACTGAAATCCTTGAAACTGAAACTATTCTAGATACTGACTTTATGACCACTAGAACTAGCCGTAGATATTCTAGATCTTTGGTTAAGTTTAAAAATCATCCTGTTGTTGAAGAGATCCAATGGATGCACGCTCGCAACCTAAGTGCTTACCCCTCACTGTTGGCTCCACATTGAGCTAATAGTAATTGAGGACAATTGCTATCCCACGAGGCATATTCCACGGTGGATTCCGTAAGGTTTTGCGATGGATTCCGTAAATTATATTTATTGCTAAGGCTCATACACAAGATGGATTCATTGTGCAAAAAGTCGATGGGAATGTCTGTCCTTTTCGGGTGTCTCGTTAATTTAATGTGCAAGTGGGTGATTCTACAAAATACATATTTAAATTAATGGACGTTTATGAGTTTAGAGTGCGCACTCATAATAAATTAAGATTAGGATTGAGTTCTAACCAATTGATTTATTTTGTAGCTGAAAATTGCTAAGTATTCACTTTTTTTGGTTTAATTTTTTCTAACAATTATGAATGCTTCAGTTGATGTGTAGAGCAGGTGGTGCTGGGAAGTACTAGGCGATAGAGTGTATTCAAGTTATTTAGAAAAAATTATCATTTTTAATGGGTGTGCATTTTAGGCATGGTGCCAATATTTATTTTGACATGCTTATTTATTAAAGCGCTTAATATATATTTATTATTTTATATATGCATGGACGCACGATTTAAATATTTATTATTGGATATTGTATTTGGGCACAGCTTGACTCTTTGGATGCCCAACCACTTTATTCTTTATTTGGACAAAAGAAAACACAAAAGCTAAAGCATGTTAATTGTAAATTTGGATTATTTTTGAGCTTGGATATGAATAATATATTAAATACATGCTTTGTGAAGCGCTCACACAAGGCATGGGGGGAGATTGTACCCAATTAGTCTTTTTGCTTCATGTTGTGCAAGTCTTCTCTCTTGTTTTTGTGTAAAAGTAGAGTTCTTTTGTTCTTGGGGACCTTCCGGCGCTCACTATGTATGCATACAACATCTGATTTGCGCACCAGTCTATGCCATGTTTACAACACAATTGGCTTTATTTATTGACTATGTCTTAACCACTAATGTATCTTTAAGTAGAAAACTCATATAATATAGAATTCGAAATCTAAGAAGCTTCCTCGAGTGGTAAAACTTTCCATTTAATCAAATACTCAATGCTAAAACTAGAGTAAAGCTTCTTCTCACACTAGTCTATTTTCTCCTTAGGGATGTACTAAATAAGACCTTCTTCATCCATAGGAGACAACTCACCAAATATTTCAATGTGAGTACCATTAAATGGTTTGAGCTGATTGACATAAAACATGTCTTGAATCTTATTGGAAGAGAGTAGTTCCAATCTATATTCCAAGCCTTCAATATGCTTCAAGATCATGTAGGATCTACATGTGAGCAAGTTTATTACTGAATCCATCCTTCAAAGTAGAGTAATGAGACCATTTGAGCTTGGGCCTTTCTAAGATTCATCTTACACTACTAAAAAAAAGGTCTACATTCTTTTTAATTCTTCTTTTCCATGAGGGTTGATCTTCTCTCTAAAAATGATTGTGGTGGGTAAGGGCACCTTATAACCATACATAGCCTCAAAGGGTGATACTCCAATACTAGCATGAGTGGAGTTATTATAAGAAAACTTAGCCAAATGCAACCATGAATCCCACATATGCTAGATAGCATGATAGAAATAGTGAAGGTAAGTCTCCAACCACTTATTTATCCTTTCTATTTGGTTGTCAGTCTGTGGATGATATTCTATAGAAGGAGACAACTTAGTACCTATGAAGCTAAATGCTGCTTGCGAGAAGTTGCTCATGAACTTAGTATCCCTATCATGCACAATCATTTGCAATAAATTTATGTATGAATCAACTAGCCACTTGTGAAGTATTAAACTGTGTATTTGTAGGAATGAAATGGGTTGTCTTGATAAGTCTATCCATGACTATATAGATGCTATTCCATCCTTTTTTGATAGTAGATAAGCTAGTAATAAAATCTATGGTAATATGTATCCATTTGTCTTCAGAGATATGCAATGGTTGCAAAAACCACTTAGCTTATGGGTACTATCTCTATTCCGCTAACAAGGCATACATTTCATAACATAATCCTTTATATCTCTCCGCAATCCTTTCCAATAAAAGATTTTAATGATCTTATCATAGGTCTTAAACACTACAAAATGTTGTCTAGCTATAAGTGAAGAATGTAACTCCTCTATAAATTTTAGCCTGAAAGAAGAAGTTAAAGGAATAATAATAATTATGCCATTAGACCAGATTGGACAATTTTTAAGCTAATAATGTGAGTTTTTCTCCATGAGACCTTGCTCTAATTTCTAAAATATATGGCTAAGCTCATCATCTAAAAGTGGGTCTCATATAACTCCTCAATTCAATCACTATGTAGCTTAGTCATATTTGAAATCTTACATGCTCACATTTTGGAAAGAGAATTAGCTACCACATTGTGCTTACCCCTCATAGAAGTAATATTGGAATCATGTATGCTTAGATGAATTCCTAGACTGATCCTCAACCCATTTATTTAGGTGTAAGACAAAAATCTGAGAGTATCTCTTATACTTGAGTTACTTTATGGTGATAAGCTAAAAATTAGATTTCTATGGATTTCTTCTAGATGGATAAGCTGTCCATTAATGGAAAAATCCATGTATAACTATAAGAAATCCATAGCAACCCTCCCTAAGGTCATCAATCAATCACATCCAAGTATAACATCTATGGATATTCTTTCCAAAGTAATCAGGTTCACCTTTGCTTTATAATTTTCAGCTAACTATATAGAACACCATATTAGAGAATTTGGAAATCTCCCAAGTCCCACTTTCAAATAAGGGGTAGATATTTGGCCATGTGGCTAAGTCTTAACCCACGCTTTAAAGTAGGACTTGGAAAGACAATCTATATAGTAATTAGGGTAGACTCCACTTTCAAATAAGGGGATAAGATTTGATCATATGGCCAAACATTGACTATATTGGGAATTCCCAAACTGTATGAGAATTCCCAAATTCCCTAATATACAGTTATGGGATCCTATGGATACATTTGAGTGCTGATATCCTATTCACCATTAGCCACATGTACTTTTATAGGTTACTAATGTA
Organism: Lygodium microphyllum; assembly: GCF_053477565.2. Lineage (NCBI taxonomy): Eukaryota > Viridiplantae > Streptophyta > Polypodiopsida > Schizaeales > Lygodiaceae > Lygodium > Lygodium microphyllum. The sequence continues at coordinate 87,334,201 of NC_141142.1, read as the reverse complement.
AAAATAATTCAAATTGTCCACAATTGACTTATTAACAAAACTATGCATACTACCACTATCTGTCATGATAAACGCATCCTTCCCATGAATGGTACCCTTCATAAGAAGTGTATTAGAGTGCATAGAATCTGTCCAAGCGTACATGGAAATAGAACAAAGGTAGTGATAGAAATATGTAAATCTATCCCACCATTAGGCAAATTTATCCCAAAGGATCAAAAGGAACATATTTGATGGGGTCAAATGGAAATCCATCAGCAATCTCATAAGATTGATATGGATCAATATCCTCATCATGCACTTTACATTTAGCTTGTACACTCACAGTTGGTTCTTCAATGACCTCTTTATCCACATTCTCAAGTACTATTACATTATAATTCTCCACAAGCATGCTTGTAAGTGCACTTAGATGTATGATTACATGCATAGTTTTTATCACATTTGAAACATAGACCCTTCTCTTTACACTCTCTAAAAAGATCCATAGGTATGAGCTTGCATTGTTTATTGAATTATTTCTAGATCTATTATCACCTTTCTTATGCTCTACTTTATGGCTGATTGTTGACTTTGAAGCACTTAACTATCTTGAAGCATTGAAACTAAGGTATGTAGGGGCTTTGGGACTACTATATGAAGTTTGGATCCCTCATAATTTCCACTAAAGTTTCCTTGTTTACCAACAGCCCTTTGGAGATATCCTTCCTATACTTATGAGCATACCTCTTTGCTGACTCAATAGCTTGGAATAGTGTGGTAGGTTTCTAAACCATAACATGAGCTAAAAAATTAGGCTCCTAACCATAAATGTATTTATACAACTTTGCATCATTACTCACACTCTCTACATGCATCGTAAGATTCAAGAACTACTTGGTATACTCTCTAATATATAGGCTTCTTTGATCCAATTAATACCATCTTCTAGCAAACTTTTCTTTCTCAATGGGAGAGATGAGTACTTAAGCCATCTTAGCTTTGAATTCCCCCCAACCACATCAAACTATTGATTTTTCCATTTTATGTAATTCCATCATGTATGAGCAAGGCCCTCAAGATGAAGTGTAGAAAAATGAATCTTTTGGTCATTGAATCTTGGAAAAATGCCAAAATAGGATTCTAACTTTGAAGTCCATTCCTATAAATCAGCCAATGATGAGGAATGGCCACTGTAATTAGTCAACACAATCTTATTACATAGAGTTCCCTCTAAATAAAACCTTGTTGTTCATTAGTTGCTTAGGACTGTGTATCCATATAATTGCCAATGGGGTTTTAAAGATTAAAGGCACTCCTATGATAATTGGTTTGAAACTTGACTAACTTCTATCCCTTTGAGGAGGATTTGACCCATGAATACTCAAAATAGGCTCATCAGTCTTAATTTTTTTTTTCCCAATCTCATAAGTGGTATGTGATATATTTTTCTTCCCAATAATACCTGGTTGAGGGTTGTTATTTGATAGCTAAAAGAACTATTTATCTCTTTGTCTATCATTTCTTCTACCACAAGCATAGAGATTTGAGTACTAAGCTTGTCCGATGAATCTCTTGTAGAAGAGGAAAATTTCTCCAAGGAATCCTTCATAGAGTGAGCCATTTGCTCCATGACTTCCTTGGTTTGAAGGTTGGATTGAACCATCAGTTCAACCACTTGATCCAATTAAGAGACTAACTCCATATATTTGATAGAATACCTAGTCTCATGGTTACAGAGTGGCATTGAGAGTGCTATATGCACCATATTCTTGAGATTCTTCCTCATCAAGATATACCTTAGGTATTAATTCATGTGATTCTTTGATTTATTTCTAAATATCATAATTAGCCTCGTTCTTTCCTTTGTCTCGAGCCATTTCTACTCACTCTTATAGTGAAGTCCTAATAGACCATCTATCACTAAAATAGCTATAACTTTTTGCTTTGATATCAAAATCAAGAAATTTTTGTTAGAAAATGAAGCTAAAGCTCTTTAGGATGAGCTATAGAACTCTAATTCAAAAATAAAATAAAATATATTAAAAACATTCTTTTCTTGTTATATATATATTAGAACAAGTGGATGTTGAGATATTTCAAAGATTAAGCAAGTAAAATACCTTTATTGAGCTTGAAAAATATGATTAATTCACTTAGAATCAAACTTCACTCCATTAGTTGAAGAGATTGCCCAAAACCTTGCCCAAAACCAAAATCAAAGAGCTTCATGCTTTCAAGAATTTGATTGTTCAACATGTATATGCTTGAAGATCATTAAATCCTTGAAGAATTAATGCCTCGAGTATTTTTCAACACTGAAATACCAATATTTAAGATCTTGGACCAAAAGCCCCAAAATATGACTCCATTATGCATTCGAAGAAGCTCAACATGCTGAAATATTTTCAATGTCTTCAAATTTGAAGCCAATTTTGCTTGCAAAAGGTAGTAGAGAAGCCTTAGAAGTTGAAAAGAGCCAAATATTGAAAAAATTGAAGCTTCAGACTTCTGGCTATGGATGCCCTGCTAGTTTTTAGAGTTTTAAGGATCTATGGTCAAAGAAATGAAGAAGAAGATTAAAGATCACTTGAAGGGGAATATTCTTTTCTTTCTTGAAGTCTAGAGAAGTTGGAAATAAGCGACCAATGACTAAGAAATGCGATAGACCTTAGTGCAAGAAGCATATTTTACACTTTGAATGGAAACCATCACATATTATTCATATTTCATCATCTTCACAGTATTCATAAGGCTTTCTCTCAATCTCTCTTAATAGTATATGAGAATAACAAAGACTCACACTCAATAATCCTCTCTTGGTTGTGGATACACCTCCTAAGAGGTTTGTCTGATTTGAAGAGTCACTAGACACTACAGTGATCTTGCAAGATTCATTACCACTACAAGATATAGGCCTTATACCGACGTTAAAAGCGACGAAAATGTAAATAACAAAATTTGCCCCCGTCGACACAAAAAGCGTCATTGTTGGCGATTCTATAGAATAGTTGGTATCAACGTTGTTATTAGCGTCGCTATTTGCATCGGTAACAGCACCAATAATGATGCGTGTAGTAAATTTGCGATGCTAATAACGACGGTAATAGGATTTTTTTTTTGGTGGCAAGCTGCCCTGCCACATATAGCATTGTGTGCTTTATTTGGGCCATACAAAATAGTTTATGCACTGTGTACAATACTCGTGTAAACAAAAATAAAGTGTACTTAAATCATAACACTAATACATAAAATAAATACATGATCACATAATGAAAGTGACTGGTACAATCATGACAAGATATCACTACTACATAGAAAATATCTACACAGATCAGGCGACCAAAAAAGAAGGGTGTGTGAGCTCCAGGGATCCAAGGGCGAGCTATATATCCTCGCCATCTGAAAGCTCGTCCCGCCACAAAGGGTCATCGAACGGACCCTGCAAAAAAAGAAACAACTACACATCAGTCCACTATACAATAATGCATTCTAATTAAACATGGTAACTACGGACAAGAAAGATGAGTGACTTACAGGGCCACCGTATCTATACAATCGGTTGATCAATTCAGTGAAACTGTGCCTCTCTGTATATCGAGTCTCAAGGCCGATCGAATCGCGATTTGTAATGGAGTACTGCAAAGAAAACAAAATACTAACAGTTAGAACATGATTGTCAGTACAAAGGATATTGTAAAAAAATAAGCAAGCAAAACAAAAGAAAAACTTACAAAGTTCTCCAGATATGTCTTGTGGCTGCCACTCCCAAGATGATGGACCACTCCGGCCTCTAGTCATGCCCTCATTGCCTCACGCTGCTGACTCCAACGTCTTGGAGAATCTGTAGCCTCCTCCCTCAGTCGGCGCCAGTCGTTTGTGTCTAGCCACTCGAGCTTTGCAAGCCCACTCTTGAGTGCCTTGCGTGCGTCCGATCGTCTGTGTGACATATATACATACATGCAGTCCATCATCCAGCCCGTAGAAAATCTTTCTGATGTGGCTGGAATCGGAAACTCCTCATGCAAGGATGCTACTATGTAGTCCTTGCTCCCCTCCGGTATGTTTTTCTAATGATCTAAGACGTTGTGCCGGAAAACTTGTTGACACAACTCTCTCATGCGAGCCATTACCCTCCTCCCCTCATCATTCATGATGATGGCTCTTGACCTATCATTGACAAGATAGGCATATCCCTCTGGGGTATGCCTAAGATGGGTCCTCTCCCACCTGCGTCCATGCTCCTGGGCATATACATCTGATGTACCGACTGGGGTAGTATCTATCAGTGTAGCAACCATAGGGGTGCCACCTGCAGATGGCGGAGCAAAAGCTAGAGTAACTGGAGTAGACGTCCCCACAGGTGTGACAAATCCTAGAGGTGACACAACTCCAGCAGAACGATGAGACGGAGACACCGCGTCTATGCCTCCACAGCAACCACGTGAGCCACGCTCCTTGGAACTGCCACGAGAGCGAGGAGTCGCACCTGTATCCTGTGCCGACCGCGGGCTTACTACCTCCGTATCTCTACAGCATCCCTCTGACCTTGAAGCACTCCCTCCCTTTGGCCCAAGTCTGGAGCTCGACCTCATCTGCTCGAAGCTGAAGCATCTGATCGCGCCGAAGTAGATCCAATAGAGAAGCTTAACAATGTCCGAGATAGCTCCTGGTCTGCTATGTCTCTGAATCTCGCTATCTAATCTGGAGATATGCGCGTGAAGATATCGTGTAAGTCCTCATCGCTCATCCCTCAACTCTTCCTGAAAAGGTTATCTGCATAGACAAAAAATGATGTTAGCATAATCAATTTAAATCATAGAAAGCACGGTAATATAAATCCTAAAAAAATGATCTCACTTAAAATGCATATCTTATGTACCCTTATAAGCGATTAGTCAACGAATTGAGTAAGTGGATGCTCCAAGTATGAAGTATCATATGGTCCCATGTCAATCTCCTGACAACTCCACATACACTGGAAGGTCGATAGACATATCACCACAAAAGGATAAGTCCACCTCATTCTCAAAGAATTCTTAGACTCCTGTATTTCCATCATTGTTAGCCAATGCTGGCTCCTCTACATGCTCCAAGCTTTCGGTAGCCTCCACCCCTTGCAATATTGACCCCTCTATTTGTATATTGTCCTCATCTATGCTCGGAATATTGCTTTGATCATATACTCTCGCACTTCGGGGAGCTAAAGGTATAACATACCACCATCGAGGTTGTTGGGGGTTTGGATAGAAGATTACCTGTTCACAAACACGTATAAGAGAGATTAAACTATTGTGACATGTACCATGTCATAATATAATTAACAAACAAATGAGTTCATGCACCTGTTCACAATGGGCCGGCAACACAAATGTGTTGCGCAAATCCGTCCTTTTTTTTTTGGAATCTATTTTGAGAAATGCAGATGGACCTCATCGAACTATTGCTCTAGTTCCTTCAAGTATCACTTTGAATCACTGCACATCGAATAGTATCATGGAGAAGCTATGATAATCCACCGTAATAATACTTTGTAAGTTTTCAAATTCTCCATCTTATCTATAACCGTGTTTGGATTTGTTGCTTGTCGTCGGCTCTCCTGCTCGAACCTTGCCATGATACCACAGTCCATTGTGAAGCGCATTTTGTCAATGTGCTCCACACGAAAATGCCGTCCGTACGACCACGCTGCACTATATATTTTGTACTATACATTGAAACACTCAAATTAGTTGTCGCATATAAAATATAGATACGACAAATCCTGAACACGTCATCACCTTTGGACTACATCCCCTCGAGAATTCCCACTCCTCAATTGAGACCTCCTCCCCTTCGCGAGACGCTGTGGTCAAAGCTCCATGCAACCATCGCATTGCCATGAACCGCAACATCTCCTCCATGCCCTTGGGATATCTAATTGGTCGATGGCGCGTACTACATCGAAATTCAGATCGTGCTTCCTATCGATCTTGCCTAGCGATCTGGTACCTAGCAAGCCGCGTCTCCATAGAGGCATGGTGCAACATACAAAAACGATTCACCTTCTCCTCCATTGTAGCATCCATTCTTTTTTCTATCCCATTTCCAACCACCATATCTCCAGTCAGTCTATCATCATCCTTCAGCGACCATATCATTGTGTTATCTTGATCCACTGTTGGTAGCCATTGTGAAATATGCATTAGTGTCTTAGACACCAACCAAGCTTCAGCCATGCTACCTTTTGGCCGAGCTCATTGTCGCAGAAAGTCTTTCAGGGTTTTTATGAAGCGCTCCAAGAAGAACATCCATCGTGTATGGACAGGTCCAACAATCTCCATTTCATCTACAAGATGCACAAGAAGGTGGATTTGTATCGTGAGCATGCTAGTAGGTAGGTATTTCTCAAGGAGACAGACCATCTCCACTACTCCCCGCCTCGCAAATTCAATAGAGGATATCTTAATCTCCTTCTGTGAGATCCATTATACTAAAGTCAACAACCTGTAAATGGCCCCGCGTATTTCTGGAGTAAGGTATCCTGCGATCGCGATCGGTAGTACAAACTGCCACAAATGAGAAAGCATTATGAACAATGGCTACATTCCAAATAGCAAAATGCACACGCCAATTACAATCCAGTCGTAGTACAAACCTGACATATCTTATGCCAGTCATAGGATTTTAGCCCTGATAATTGGTCGTCTTTAGAAAATGCAGACCTGAGAGAACGCATCATACCCATTGGAGTGCGGAGGATAGACTTGACTACTTGCTTCACAATGCACTCTTCTTTAGTAGACAAAACCCAAGGGGCGTGAGGTAGCTGTACACAACCATTAGCACTCGACTGCGGCCAAAGCACCTCCATCTTGCCTACCTCCTTAAAATCCATTCATGCCCCTATAGCGTCTCTCTTTCCTGTGATGTGGTCCCATAGCAAGCTGCCCACATTCTTAAAAATATGCATGGAATCCAACAAGTGGTTGATCTGTAAGTGGGTCCAATATGGCAACTTGTAGAAAACTGAGAATCGTCGCATTCCGTTTGGATGTGACTCTGCGTGGACCATTTTCAGCTCGTACCAGCTTGCGGCATTCATACGTGTTTGAGGTTGTCTAAGAAAACCTTCCTTGAGTTCATGACCCTCTGGCAAGAAAGTGGCGTATCCTTGATATACCATCTTCTTCATGGTTCGTAACCTTCGAGAGTCTAACTGTGGCCCGCACAATGGACATGCATGATAACTTGAGGTAACCAGACATGTTCCAACACCTCTATCCAGTGAATACAAACTTGAACGAGATAAAATATAGATATTACCAATGATAACGGAAGCCTATTTACCTGAGCACTCTCCGAATCCCGGAAAGTCATGCATCGTCCACATGAGAATAGCTCAAATATTGGCGGATCGTTGACCATCGTGCTTGCTCATATCTTGCACGGTGAGCCCCTCCTTCCACAAAATCTTAAGCTCATCGACTAATGGACGAAGATATACGTCCATATTTTTGACTTTGTAGCGGCCGGGGATGAGTAAGCTAAGGATGAGATGTCCTTTCTTCGTAGAAGTGATGGAGGGATATTGTAGTTGATAAGGACTATAGGCCACACACTGTAAGAAGTTGAGTGCAGACCGAATGGGTTCACGCCATCCATTGCAAGACCGAGCCGAAGATTCCTTGGCTCTCAGACAAGGCCTAGGAAGGTAGAGTCAATGTGGCTCCATGCGTGTGAATTCGTTGATATTCGTTGAACTCCATCTATGGACCTATTCTATGCATGCCACATTGTCAAGCTTGCCATGCTGGACGTATGAAACATATGGTTTATGCGGGGGATAAGTAGAAAGTGTCTAAGAACTTTTTGAGGGATGGTTTGCCCTTGCAAGTCCTGTCGATACCTGTGAGCACCACACTTTGGACATGTCTTCATAGTCTCGTATTCTCCTCGAAACAGTATATGCAATCGTTGATACATGCATGGATGCTATTGTAGTCCATGCCAAGCTTTTGTAAAACATGTCGTGTATCATCACGAGACTTAGGTATGGTATTTGTAGGTGGTAATATATGATATTTCAGTAACCTAAAAAAAATCATAAAACACCTTGAAAAAGCACAAATGTTTTTAATGATAGTGCCGAAAAGAAATCAACGAAGCGTACGTACAAGATACCTGAACAACTCGATCACACTCGTATCGCTCCACCCATATTTTGCTTGCACACTTAGGAGTGCAAACAGTGTCTTCAGGTGAGATACTCGGCACCCATCATATAATGGTATGGATGCTTCCTCTCTAAGCGGATCAGAAGTCTCGACATCCATGGAAATCAATGCATTGATCATTGTCTCCATCTCAGGCTCTAAGATTGTAGGTAGGCCTAGAAGGTTGCCTGTCTCCTCTGGTATTGACGTTATAGATTGGGTAGTACCTTCCAAGTGGTGGATTGGCTCAGGCACTCCATCTATCGCACGTCCATAAACTCTTCTAATTGGCCACAAAGAGTGCACTCCTCCTTGGGATGAGATGTCACCTCCCTGGATAGAAAATTTACCAGCCACACCCAATCTTCTTGTATATGGTATTCAATTAGCTTGTGAGTACAATGCATGATTGATATTAAATTTTCTTACCGTTTGCTAAAAATCCAAGATCACCTGATCAATGATCTCAGATTGAAACTCGGCGAAGCATCGTACGTGTTCTATAGACAATCGACATTTTCGTCTAATTGCCAGCTTGCATTGAGAGCAAGGACATGGGACACGCTGATTAAGATACGCCTCGCGATCTTGAACAACAAGACATTCATTGTTTTCCATTTTGTCTACGTTACGACAAACAATTTGTTTTTGTTATCATTCTTTTTTTCTTTCTTAAATTGTTTGAGAAGGGATTTATTCTCTTGTAACTCAGTAAAAATTAACGTATGTAAAGTCTCCACCTACCCACCCACAGATTAACACATGTATGTCAGAGTGTTTCCTATCTCGTGGTGTTGCACCGGACCTTGCCACCACTCTCTCTTTGTTTTTTATCTATTCATTATCTTCTCTCCTTCCATCTCTCTCTCTTTTTCTCTTTCTTTATTATGCTGCATGTTTATTCTCTCTCTCTCATTTCTTCTTATTTTTTCTCTTCCTCCCTCTCTCTCATTTTCTTTAACGATCATGGCTACGACTACGACGAAGACCATGACCACGACTATGACTACAACTATGACCACGACCACGACTACGACTACGACCATGACCACGACTACGACTACGACGACCATGACCACGACCATGACTACAACTATGACTACGACCACGACCACGACCACGACTACCACTACCACTACCACGACTATGACCACCACATCTACCACTACCACTACCACTACCACTACCACTACCACTACCACTACCACGACTACAACCACTATAATAAACAAGAAAAGAAGAAAAAAAACTACTACTACTACTACAACAAGAATAAACAAGAAAAGAAGAAAAAACTACTACTACTACTACTACTACAATAACAAAAAACAAGAAAACTAAATAACAATAAATAAGAAAAGAAAAGAAAAAACTACTACTACTACTACAACAACAAACAATTAATTTCCTTTTCTCTCTTCCTCTCCCTCTCTCATTTCCTCTCCCTCCCTTACCCTCTCCCTCTCTTTTTCTCTTTCCCTATCAGGTTTAATGTTTTTTCTCTCTTTTTCTCTCTCCTCTCCCTCTCTCATTTCCTTTTCTCTTTTTCTCTCCCTCTCTCATTTCCTCTCCCTCCCTCACCCTCTCTCTCTCTTTCTCTCTTTCCCTATTATGTTTAATCTTTTTCTCTCTCCTCTCCCTCTCTCATTTCCTTTTCTCTCTTTCTCTCCCTGTCTCACCCTCACCCTCTCTTTCTCTCTTTCCCTATTAGGTTTAATGTTTTTTCTCTCTTTTTCTCTCTCCTCTCTCTCTCTCTCTCATTTTCTCTCTCTCCTCCCCCTCTCTCATTTCCTTTTCTCTCTTTCTCTCCCTCTCCTGTTTCCTCTCCCTCCCTCACCCTCACCTTCTCTTTCTCTCTTTCCCTATTAGGTTTAATGTTTTTTCTCTCTTTTCTCTCTCCTCTCCCTCTCTCATTTTTTTCTCTCTCCTCTCACTCTCTCATTTCCTTTTCTCTCTTTGTCTCCCTCTCTTGTTTCCTCTCCCTTCCTCACCCTCACCCTCTCTTTTTCTCTTTCCCTATTAGGTTTAATGTTTTTTTCCTCTTTTTCTCTCTCCTCTCCCTCTCTCATTTCCTTTTCTCTCTTTCTCGCCCTCTCTCATATATGCTCCGTCCCTCACCCTCACCCTCTCTTTCTCTCTTTCCCTATCAAGTTTGATATTTTTTCTCTCTTTTTCTCTCTCCTCTCCCTCTCTCATTTTTTCTCTCTTTCTCTCATTTTTTATCCCTAATATTTTTTTCTCTTTTTCTCTCATTTTTCTCTCTCTTTCTCTCCCTCTCTCATTTCCTCTCCCTCCCTCACCCTCTCCCTCTCTTTTTCTCTTTCCCTATTATGTTTAATGTTTTTTCTCTCTCCTCTCCCTTTCTCTTTTCCTTTTCTCTCTTCCTCTCCCTCCCCCACCCTCACCCTCACCCTCTCTTTCTCTCTTTCCCTATTAGGTTTAATGTTTTTTCTCTCTCATTTCCTTTTCTCTCTTTCTCTCCCTCTCTCATTTCCTCTCTCTCCCTCACCCTCACCCTCTCTTTCTCTCTTTCCCTATTAGGTTTAATGTTTTTTCTCTTTTTCTCTCACCTCTCCCTCTCTCATTTCATTTTCTCTCTTCCTCTCCCTCTCTCATTTCCTCACCCTCCCTCACCCTCACCCTCACCCTCACCCTCACCCTCTCCCTCTCTTTCTCTCTTTCCCTATTATGTTTAACATCTTTTTTCTCTTTTTCTTTCTCCTCTCTTTCTCATTTCTTCTCCCTCCCTCACCCTCTCCCTCTTTCTCTCTTCCCCTATTATGTTCAATTTTTTTTCTCACTTTTTCTCTCTCCTCTCTCTCTCTCTCATTTCCTTTTCTCTCTTCCTCTCCCTCTCTCATTTTCTCACCCTTACCCTTACCCTCACCCTCTCTTTCTCTCTTTCCCTATTATGTTTAATATATTTTCTCTCTTTTTCTTTCTCCTCTCCTTCTCTCATTTTCTTTTGCTCTCTTCCTCTCCCTCTCTGATTTCTTCTCCCTCTCTCACTCTCACACTCTCTTTCTCTCTTTCCCTATTATTTTTAATGTTTTTTCTCTCTTTTCCTTTCCCTGCCCCTCTCTTTCTCTCATTTCCTCTCCCTCTCTCATACAAGCACACTCAAGTGGCATATTCAAGATTGTCTACTCACACCATATCTGCAAATAGAAATTCCACTCGTTCGGATCGATGTTTAAGTAAACGACAGATACGATGAAAAGTAGCACATGTTGGGCTCAATGTTTTTGTGTCTTCGCGCCATATCTACAGATAGAAGGTAACTCACAAGGTATGCATACGTCGCGAAGCAGCACTCGTTCAGATTGATGTTTAAGTAAATGACAAATACGGTGTAAAGTAGCACATGTTGGGCTTGGCGTTTTTGTGTATTCACACCATATATGTTGATAAAAGGTGACTTGCAAGTCATATGGTGCAAGGAATTATGATATCAGATAGATGCATGAAGAAAGTTTACATATGATGCAAATAAGGCAAAACTGAGATAACGCACCGAGCGTATTTGCGCCATATCTCTGTTTCAAATCTTGGAAAGTGTAGCTTTTTGAGCCAAGCTTGCAACCAATACGGTGTGATGCTTGAAGAGCATTTGCAGTGCAAGAGGTGACTTTCTCTATATCTTCTGAAAGGTGAGAAGGATCGAAGCTTGCACGCGAGCTATGGCAGGAGAGCAAGAGCAAGAAAGAGAGAGACAAGAAATGGGAACTCCAACAGTCACAATGTGTGGCCGGGCCTTCCTTTATTCAAACTGTCACTAAAAGAATAAAGAATAAAGTGACGTGACAGGCGCCCGCCACCTGCAGTGTGCAGTGGCGGGTACTGTCAGTGTAGTAATACACGGGGCGGCATGGCGGAGGCGCCTTTACCCCCAACAACCTCCCACTTAAAGGCGAATCTGTCCTAGTGAGAGAGAAAAGAAAAAAGAAAAGACAGTACAAATGTACATAGGTACAAGGGATGAGGAAAGGCGACATCTCATCCAACGCCCATCAACCTCCTGAGGAAGGCAAAGTGCTCAGTAGTGAGGCTCTTCGTGAGTAGATCTGCAAGATTCTCGTCAGTGGAGATCTTGACAAGGTCAACAGACTTGTCCTCCACGACACCATGTATGAAGTGATACCTCACCTCAATGTGTTTCGTCTTTGCATGGAAGACCGGATTCTTAGCCAACTGAATGGCACTCATAGAATCCGAATGCAGTGTAGGTGTAGCATCAATCCCAAGGTCAGCAACTAGACGGCCTAACCATATGGCCTCCTTGCAAGCCTCAGTGGCTGCAACATACTCGGCCTCAGTGGTAGACAAAGCCGTACAATTCTGAACCCTGGACATCCAAGAGACAGCCCCTCCAGTATAGGTGAATACATAGCCAGAAGTGGACTTCCTACTATCTGCATGTCCTGCATAATCGGAGTCAGTGTACCCCACGACCCCTGTATCCTGGCTGCCATAGCAAATACACATATCTGCTGTGCCCTTCAGGTACCTCATGATACCCTTCACGGTATCCCAATGTCTGCTGCCAGGTGTAGCCATATAGCGTGCCACAACACCAACTGCATGCACAATATCTGGACGAGTGGCTATCATGGCATACATCAAACTGCCCACGGCTGAAGCATAAGGGATCTTGGCCATCTCGGCCCTCTGCTCATCTGTCTGCGGACAATCGGCCTGTGATACTTCACATAAGAAGGTAATGGATAGCCAATAGGCTTTACGTCCTGCATGCGGAAGCGCTCAAGGACTTTATGAATGTACTCGCGCTGTGAGAGATACAAAAGCCCCTGATGTCTATCGCGCTTAATGTGCATCCCAAGTATATGTGAGGCCTGTCCCAAATCCTTCATCTCAAAGCTCTTCTTCAGCTGAGATTTAAGAGCATCTAGCTTATCATGAGCTTTCCCTGCTATCAGCATATCATCAACATAGAGTACCAAGATAAGCAAACTGCCATCACGGGCTTTCTTCGTGTAAAGACACGGATCCATAGCACTCCTGCTATAGCCCTGTGATTGCATAAAGGCATCAAACTTATGATACCATTCCCTAGGTGCCTGCTTCAAGCCATACAAGCTCTTCTTCAACTTGTACACTAGGTGCTCCCTGCCAGGTTCTGCAAAGCCCTTAGGCTGATCCATATAGATCTCATCATGCAAGTCCCCATGTAGAAAAGCCGTCTTGACATCCATCTGATATAGATCTAAGTCAAGCTGTGCAACCAAAGCCAAGACTAAGCGCAGGGTGGTCATCTTAACCACAGGAGAGAAGACCTCATCAAAGTCCACACCATGTTCTTGCTTAAAACCCTTTGCTACCAATCTAGCCTTGTATGCTGGCTTGGGATGTCCAGGGGTACTTTTCAGCTTGTACACCCACTTGCATGGCAAAGCCTTCTTGCCCTTAGGCAAGGCAACCAAATCCCAAGTCTCATTCTTATGCAGGGAGTCTATCTCAGACTGCATAGCCCTCTCCCAGGAGTGACTGTCACCCCTGCGCATAGCCTCATCATAAGTGAAAGGCTCTCCTGCATCTGTAACCAAAACATAATGCATAGAGGGCTGAAATCTGTCAGGTGGACGTTTGTCTCTAGCAGACCGTCTCACCGCAGGCTCTGCTGCCTATCTAACTGCCTGTCCAACACCCTGGCCCTGTGGAGGAACTGCTGCAGGCTGTACTACTGACTGTGCTGGAGCTCTAGGCTCCTCCTGAAAGATCACTCTGCGAATCTCAACCACCTTCTCAGGCTGCCTGTGCATCTTGTCTTCATGGAAGACGACATCATGGCTGCGTACTATTTTCCGCGCCTGCGGATCCCATAGGCGATAGCCCATCTCTCCTGACTCACCATAGCCAAGGAATATGCATTTAATGCTCTTTGGATCCAATTTGCTCCTCTTGTCCTTGGGCACATGGCAGAATGCCTCACATCCAAAGACATGGAGATGCGCATAAGAGGGTGGCTTACCAGCCCAAACTTCCTCTGCAACTTGGAAATCCAATCCACTGGAAGGCGATCGGTTTATGACATGCACTGCCGTACTAACTGTCTCAGCCCAAAAACTCTGGGGTAGGCCTGCATGGCTAAGCATAGAGTGCACACGCTCCTGAATAGTCCTGTTCATGCGCTCAGCCAAACCATTCTGGGGTGGGGTGTAAGGGGCGGTCAAGTGACGCTTAATACCCCTGTCATCACAAAACTACTCAAAAGCATGCGAGATATATTCTCCCCCATTATCTGTCCTAAGGCATTTCAGCCTATACCCAGTCTGGTTCTCAACAAGAGCAAGCCATCTCTGAAAAACTGCCAAGACATCGGACTTTTGCTTTATGGGATAAGCCCACACTTTCCTAGAAAAATCATCAATGAAGGTAACGAAGTACTTCGCGCCACCCATAGACATGCAAGGCATAGGCCCACAAACATCGGAATGCACCAATGCCAAGGGCTCACTCATGCGTGGCCTACCCGATTTCTTATGCGTAGACCTATTCTGCTTACCATAAAGACAATGATCACACGAGTCAAAACATGCATAATCCAAAGGCGGAAGATACTGCAAACCAGATAACATTTTCATTCCCTTCAAAGACATGTGCCCTAAATGAGCATGCCAAAGTGATACATGTGGGATAGAACCCACTGCCAAAACATGGTCAACTGAGGACCCAGATACAACAAGAGGATAGAGGCTGCCAGACTTGGCGCCTCTAGCAAGCACAAGTCTGCCACGAGTAATCTTCCAGGCAGAATCCCCAAAACATACATGAAACCCTGCATCATCCAACTGTCCTGCAGACATAAGACTACGCGTAAGCGCAGGTACATGACGTACATCCCTGAGCAAAAAGGAACTGCTAGTGGAAAACTGCAACTGAATATCTCCATAGCCCACAATATCAAGAGACCTGTCATCTCCAAGTCTGATTGATCCAGATACAATACGGTAAGAGTGAAACCACTCACGGTAAGGCGTCACATGGAAGGACGCACCTGAATCCAATAACCAGCACTGTGCATACATACTAGATGTCTCAGTCAAGTGTGAAGCATTAGAAGAACTAGCTGCAAGTATAAACTCATCACCACCATCGGACTCCTCAGTCTGCGTGACATTAATTTCCTCAATCTTGACGCTGGACTTCACAGGTACTATGCTGCGATCAGAGGACTTCTCCTGCACTTTATCTTTCCCCTTATCCTTGCGCTTCTCATTGGGCAACTCATGACACTGTGGTCTAATATGGCCCTTTTTCCCACAATGATGACAAGTGACATTTGCATTGCGCCCACGCGACTTACTACGCGACTTGCCACCACGAGATTTAGACCGACCCTTCTGCGAGTCACGGCCTCGGCCATTACCACGGTCATACCTGTCATTCCTGCCTCTAACTGTCAAAGCATGACTACCACGAGAGGCATCCAAGTTTTTGCGATTCACCTCTTCTTGAAGAAGAGCACTCTCAACATCTGCCAATTTTAGAGTAGCACTAGAGGCACAAAGAGCAGTACGTAAAACATCCCATGACTCATTCAGAGTCCCAAGCAAGAAAAGAGGAGTTACTTCCTCTCCAAAGGTGATATCCTGCGAAGTCAGGTTCTTCAGTATAGCATGGAACTGGCTCAAGTGAGCAGACATAGTCGCATTATCCTTCATGCGCAGATCCATAAGCTGCTTCAACCAGTACATCTGACTCGCCGGACTTTTCTTATCATAAAGATTCTTGATCTTATTCCATAGATCCCATGCACTCTGTGCTTCCTCAAATACATTATAATGTACCTGTTCAGTGAGAGACAATACAATCGTGGACTTGCATAGCTCATCAAGTTCAAGCCAGTCGTCATTGTCCATAGTTTCAGGCTGCTCCCCACACAATCGAAGTGGCTTAATCTGAGATTTTTGCACCAAAACCTGCCATATTTGACTCTTCCAGTAAGAGTAGTTGGTACCATCCAACTTTGTAATGTTAAAGATGGCACTATCATGCGAAGATGACGCCTTTATGCAGGCTGAAAATGCCCAAACAGTCCAAAACTGCTTGCTGTTTTACAGCAGAAACTGCCCAAAAATGACCAAAACGGGGTCCAAAGGGCGAGCAAAGTGTGCCAAAAGTTGCTGCCCACTTAGTACTAGGTGCGGTACACCAAATCAGGATATTTCAGCATGAAAAGTACACCTCAATCCACCAATAACTGCTTGCTGTAATAAATTGCAGGTATGCAGTCTAGAGAGCACACTGTCCCAAAATAGGATCCAATGTCAAGCAAACAATGCTAGGTCCAAAGCTGGCATGAAACGGACATAAACAAGGCCAATGACAGTGAAAAGAACATGAGCTCAACACCGAAGCATGTCAAAATAACATCTGCCAATGAAAGGCACACCCCCAGACACTCTAGGCAAAGTGTTCCTGTAACTGCCAAAACCTGACACAAATAGGTGTCTGCTCAAAGAGAAAGATCCAAATATGAGACTCAGCTCATAAGCATCCTGTGAACCAAGAGTACATCAATGCATATCCATAAAGATCGGAGTATGATCCCAAAGTCTCAATGCGTATGTAGCTGCTCAAGACATAAACTGCTCCAAATACATGTAAGTGCTCCAATAGCATGCAACTGTCAAAGGTCAAGCAAGCATGTAAAATGCTCCCACTGGCACAAAAGGCGTACAAAGCGAGCTCAGAAGCTCAAACAACCCAAGAGAAAGCACCAGTGATAAGTGACCCTGTCAATGCATCAAGGGCATCCAAGAGAGCATGACATACATGAAGCACCGATCGTATTAACCATGAAGCAATACATAAGCCCAAATAAGCTCTCGGTCAACTCAATGACATCCAAATAGCAACCAAGATCAGTGATCAAGTAAGCCGGGAATGCTCAAATACATCCAAATCCAAGCTCCAAATGTCGGTATGGCATACACGAACCAAATAGCATATGTCACGAACCAAAGCATGTAATGCAAAAGCCTAACTGTCAAGCAGAGACATGAGGCATAGGCGGTCCACGAGCATGCCAAGTCGGTCCAAATGCCAGTGAAGATGGAGCTAATGCGAAGCTCAAAAGCATCCCATAATCTCATACATATGCTCCAAGTCGTCCCCAAATGTCAGAGACATCATGCCAAAGCTCAAAGCATACATCCGGTATCGGTAGGTAAATGCCAAAGCATGTAAAGTACCTTCAGCCCACTCTTATTCCAGCATGTATTTACTGTTCTAAACAGTAGATTTCAGCCCTGAATTCAAGCCAAAATCATGGTCAAACCAAATGCATACATCCCCAATATATCCGGGCAGGAAGTAGACCGCATACGGGCATCAAATAGGGTAACTGGAGTAGAGTATAAGCATCAAATGCCAATGCCAAGTGTGGCTGCCCTGTTTCCAGCACTATATAACAGTAAATAACAGTCCCAAATCAGCCAATATTTCAGGCCAAAATCATGGCATAATCATGTGCATACATTCCCAAGGCACTAGGCATCATGTAGACCGCATACGGGCATCAAATAGCACAACCGGAATGGAGTATAAGCAACAAATGCTAATGCCAATGGTGCTGCCCTGTTTTCAGCCTGTTATGACAGTTTATGACAGTCCAAAATCTGAAGAGATCAGCCCCGAATGATCAAGACCAATGCCCAAAGCTTGAATGACATCAAACATGAAGTCTATAGCCCTCTTGATCAAGGAAGAGAGCAAGAAGCAATGGCCAAGTGTGGAGCTGAAGTAGATGAGTGCTCACAGCCTAGAAAAAAACGATGCAATCTGCCCTCTTGGTGCTGAACTTGCTGCTGCTCCACATGGGCTGAAAAGGGGGTAATGGGGGGCTCAAGAAGGGCCTATCAAAGGCCTATGACAAGCCTCTTTGAGCCTTGATAGGTGTAAGGCACAATATGAGGGGAATAAGCTTCAAGGGTTTGAAGCCATGGCTGCCCTTGCTGTTTGCAACCTGTAGACTGAAATAAAACCCTGAAAGAATAATCAAATACCTCAATATCAATTCCTTGAAGGTGCCTCAATAGGCCGGGAAGGTGCTCGGGAAGTCGGGGAGTGACGGGAGCTCTGGGAGATCGGATATGGCTGTCGGGATGGAGATCCAATGCGTGAAGCGAGTCGATGCGAAGGTCGGGAAGCACCGAGTCGAGCTCGAGCAAGAGAATGCCAAGCTCTGATACCAGTTGAAAGGTGAGAAGGATCGAAGCTTGCACGCGAGCTATGGCGGGAGAGCAAGAGCAAGAAAGAGAGAGACAAGAAATGGGAACTCCAACAGTCACAATGTGTGACCAAGCCTTCCTTTATTCAAACTGTCACTAAAAGAATAAAGAATAAAGTGACGTGACGGGCGCCCACCACCTGCAGTGTGCAGTGGCGGGTACTGTCAGTGTAGTAATACACGGGGCGGCACAGCAGAGGCACCTTTACCCCCAACAACCTCCTACTTAAAGGCGAATCTGCCCTAGTGAGAGAGAAAAGAAAAAAGAAAAGACAATACAAATGTACATAGGTACAAGGGATGAGGAAAGGCGACATCTCATTCATGGCCGTGGATGTGAAAAGTGAGCCACATAAGCTAGCATCGGTCTTTTATACTTGTGGGTAGGCAACACATGGCACTGTATAATTGGCTAGGGTTTATGAGGGCCATCCATGTGGCTGTCAACGTGGCTGTCCACATGGCAAACCTCTCTCCTTGTCTATATATACACGTAATTAAACATTTATGGTTTTTTTAGCAAATTATCAAGCCTAGCTAGATTTGAGCTCCTCCTACTATTTTACATTTGTTCTCGTATAGTATCGTGTTTTTTTACTTTTCAACGATTTGTGGATTTGCATCGTTACATGCATTCCTTGATACGAAGCGAGGAGGCATTGTTCGTGAGGTCGGGTGCACCCTTTCAAGACGTATCATGGATCCCCAAATACGAAACGAGGAGGCATTGTTCGTGAGATTAGGTGCACACTTTTGCGCAGTATGGTCGTTTCACTCATGTCTGAACCAAAGGATGTTGCAGGCTCCCAAGAGCATGATGTCACCCCTAATAAGAAAAGAATCCCCACTACTTCCTTTCCTTGTTCAGCAGAGCAAGTGTGGGAAGGCCTAGGAAGTCTCCAATCAAGATCATAGAGGTTTCTCCCTTAGAAATGCTCCTTCTTTAGAATGGCATAGAGTTATCTTACTATAGAATTGCAAAGGATATTTTCAACCCTGACTGGGATATTGACCATGTCTTGAACTCATACAAGAAGTTTTTTCTGGAGGGGTTGGATGAGTTTGAAGGTCTTGCATTTCCTATGGTTGAAAAGGATGCAAAGGAATATGTTCATATACCTATTGGGAGCTCACCTTCAGAGAAGGCTTTGTTTCCAAGAAAGTGTACATCTCATTCTCTTGATAGGTTTTGTGCCTCAGATTTGTTTTGTTCTACTCATTCTAGGAAATACAGGCTAATGTCAAAGAAATTGCATTCATTGCATATACTCTTGCTAAATATCCTATTAAATCTAATGAATAATTATTAGAGGGTCCAGAATGTTCTAGCTTCTGCATTTTGGATGATGTAGCAAATGACAAGGATGCAAAGCAATGTTTGGACCCTAAGCAAGAAGCATATATTGCTGGAACACTAGATATTTTCCAATTCAAAGCTGAGACTATTATTGAAGAAAACCATGCAAATGTAGATCTTTTATGCGATTCTTCTTTCTATACTATTGCTTCACTTTCAACTTTTCCTATCAAGGACAAGTAATACATACTGCTATCAGACATCTAAAAGCTCTTCAATCTCAAGGAGGATTATTGTTTAATAATGATTGCAAAGGCTTCTGATGCTGCAAATAGCATTGTTGATGTCAAAAATGAATTGAAAGAAGATTTACTTAAACTTGACACTAAAATTACAAATGACAAGTTTATTGAAGCAGGGGATGCCCTTTCTCTTTGTTTTAATAAGGCAGACAATGGTGAGAAAGAGTATGGGATTACTGAAGAAGAGTTCCACAGCCTTCAAGACCAACTTGGAATTTTCAAATTTGGAAGAGAAGTGTCACAGTATGTTAAAGAATTGGAAGATACCAATTAACATTTTTGTGCTTCGAAAAAAACTTGTATGTACTTGATATTGAGATTTTTCCATGCCTTGGCCGCTATAAGTTGCTAGAGGGCCCATGGATATGAAGGATATGCTGCAAATTCAAAAGAGTAACGATCATTTTATACAATTGAAAATTTTATCAAAGAAAGCTTGGATTAAATATTCTCTCTTGCCAAATAAGATGTGATATCATTTTCTCCCCATGCCTCCTTTATTACTTGAACAAGATTTGTAATCGAACATTTGAACTCTTTTGGATACGTGAAAGTTTTCTTTTGTTGCTTCAAGAGCTTTAGGAAGACATCAAGGTCTCTTCAAACCTCCATCCTTAGAAATGCAAGTCGTGGTGTGCTTGCAACGTTTGTCATTATCCCAAATAGCTCTCTCCAATGCTCCCAAGTAATGCTCACATGTTTTCCTGTATGGTTTCCTAAAAAGCATCTAGCCTCCCATTGAGACATCAACCAAGACATCTCTTGTTTTCCCTAAAAGTGTTGGATCTTTTATTAAGTGAACTTGACCTCCATGAAAACCCATTTTGGAGAGTAATGCCTCACATTTATCAATGCACTCATCCGATAAAGACAATGGCTTAATTGAGTATGCATAGTTTAGATGCAACCTGAGAAGTTTATCAATAATTCTAATCTCTACATGCAAAGTACATATATGAATATTTGTAAGAGAAATTAAAAGAATGGGATCCCATATATCTTTCTTGTTTTTATTTTTACTCAGATTTATAGAGTCTCTAGTTGGGGCTCTTCTTTGCACGGTGCAAGTTGCTCCAATCTTTAGACCCAACACTTTCCATGTAATAAATACAAGGATATTTTGCATTTGCCCCATTACATATTCCAAGTATACATTTGATAAATTTCAAGTCAATGCTCATGTGCCATTCCACGTTAAAACTACCAACTCCATCAATAACCAACATTTCTCCTTCACTTTGAGACTTAATAATGTTTGGAATACCTATATGAGTGAACAACCATTTCAATGTTTGATGATTCTCAATTGGTACCTGAGTTACACCAATCCACCAAATCTCCATCTCAGACTAGAACTTATGCATTGGTACTTGACCCCCACCATTGCTATATTTCAATACCCTATTCATGATAAAAATGTTGACTCTTTCCATCTTTTGTCCTTTTTGAATCCGTGCTTCATCTAAATTCAAGGCAAACTTCAAGACACCATGACATTCCTCTAATCTGAGTCTATACATGTGAACCATTGCAATATGCACTCTTCTTAAATCAACCCATATATTGTTAAATGCATTGTTTTCAAAACTAGATTTTCTTTTTGTCTTTTCATATGACATAGATACTTCAATATGAATGTATTCCCCAAAAACTTGTAGAATCTTACGATTCATGGTAGTCCTTGCAACGTGTACTCTAAAGGCTTGAGGCAATCCAAATGCAATTATTCTATTACATTTTAGATTTTTAAATCATAATCTTGAGATAGCACGATAACCTTTTTGACTAATGCCCACAATATCACATGTCTCTACAATTTCGTTTGGTTTTATTGTGTTCTTTAAGTCATTGACCAATTCTTTGAGAGTTGGGCCTCTCAAATCCATATTCTGAGGTGACTTAGGAATCCTCAAAATATCATTCTTATTCATGGTCTCTTTTAAAAGACTTACTCTCTCCTCACTCTCTCAAATATTAATGCCTGACATGTTAGAGACATATTTATTTGCAAGATTCAATCTTCTTTTCTTTACTCTCTCACACAAGCTAGTTATATTTTTTAATGGTCTCTTTCTCTCTCTGAATCCTATTGGAGTTTTCTTTAAGTGTGCTAGCTTATCTTGTAATGACTTATTAGCATTTTCTAGAGCATTAATCTTATTTGTAAGCTCAGAAATGCTTGTTTGTGCAATAAATAATGCTTTTTTCATTTCACTAATTTGGGCCATGTATGTGTAAGATGTAGAGTATAACCTTTTGCAATAGCCAAGCATCCCATTATAACCTTCCCCAACATATCTCACATAGTCATGAATATTAAAGGCTTACCTGTTGAAGGATCCTTGGGATAAATATTTCTATCCACCCACAAATCTATATGTTTCTTTCCTTGAGTTTGCAATCTGTTTGCCTACATCTCATCTGTTAGTACTCGATGATGTATACTTCTCCAAGATGAATATATTGGATTTAGAGTGATGGTAAGTTTGTACTTGCATGTGCTCACAACATATGTATTGCTTGGAAAGGTATTGCTAAACATTTTAGCAAATCAACGGAAAATGAATCTCATAGTGATAAGAAAGTGAGCACAAAGAAGAGAACGACGAAAGAGAATGGAGAAAGAGCGTGTGAAAAGAAGACGTGGGAGTAGACAAACACGATATAGGTGGACATTTCTCGAAAATACAAATTCTCCCACGTTCCAAGACAAAAACGATCGAAAAGGCGACCTTGACATAAATTAAAGATGAGAGACAATTAATGGCTGACCTCTTCAATGAATTTACTATCTCTCATTAATCACATCCAAGTAACCAAATTTGGTAGTTTCATTCTTCCAAAATCTCAACTAATTGGCAACTTAATCATTTTCTTATAATTACCATTTTTGAAGCATTTTTGGCCCTAATGGCTTTGAGGAGCCTTTCTAACAAAGAAATGCGCCTAGCCCTTTGACTAATTCATTAGTGTGTACAAGGAATTTCTTCATCTAATCAGGAGATGGCAGGATATGTGCTTTAATCAAACATTACTTCAAAGTGTTAAATGCTTCTTTACAATCATCTATCCAAATGAACTCTACCTCTTTCCTCAAGAGCTTGTGCAGGGGGCTACCTTTGTTGCAAAGTGGGTGATGAGCCTCCTATAGTAGCCCACATAGCTAGGAAACCCCCTTAATTATTTGAGGTTAGTTGGTGAAGTCAAAGTGGCAATCTTCTCAATCTTGGCATGGTTTGTTGATATTTCTTATTGTGTAGAGACAATGTGGCCCAATAGAATTCTTGTAGAGGCCCCAAAGATATATTTGTTAAGGTTGTAGAAGATCCCATACTCCTTGCATCACTCAAAACATTGCTCCAAGTGTCCCCAATGTTGGCAAAGAGCACTGAAGACACAAAAACCA
The DNA here is from genome assembly GCF_053477565.2 of Lygodium microphyllum. NCBI lineage: Eukaryota > Viridiplantae > Streptophyta > Polypodiopsida > Schizaeales > Lygodiaceae > Lygodium > Lygodium microphyllum. The sequence continues at coordinate 87,310,770 of NC_141142.1, read as the reverse complement.
TCTAAAAATACCTCAATGAAATCATATAGGAATGTGGCTATCATGACTCACTGAAAGGTAGTAGGGACATTATAGAGCTAGAATGATGTCACTATGTAAGCATAGGTCCCCCATTTTGTGGTAAGGTTGTTTTGGACTGGTCTACAATCTATACTTGATTGTATCCACTAAAACCATCCAACAAGGAATAGAGTTCATGATCTACCACCACTGTGTCTAATAGTCGGTCGATAAAGGAGATAGAAAAAGGATCTTTTTTGTTTTAGAATTTAGCTTTCAGAAATCCATATAGATTCGAAGCTTCCCATTCTTCTTTGGCATGACCACGATGGGTGAAATCCCATTCACTATTGGCCACTAGGTAGATAAATTCTGCTTCTAAGAGCTTTAGCAACTCTATATTAGCTAGGGCTCAATAGTTAGGATTCATGAGGCCTTTAATATTGCCATATTAGCTTAGCATCAAGCTCTAGGTCGATGCGATCTCGATATATAGTGGGATCAATCCCCTTTAAGCCTTTGTAAGTCCAAGCAAAAATATTAAAATTCTCATTCAATAAGTTAAATAAGTTATGAAGGGTCAATAGCTCCTCTTCAAAAGGATGCTATCCAAATTAAGATATCTTTCAGTGCCATCTACATCAATAAAAGTCAACTTCTTGTCAGCTTCTACCTCTCTGAAGAAGGTTCTATAAATTGCTTCTGGATACAAATCTAACTCCTTCAAGGGAGTAGCTTCTTCTTATGATGCTCCACTAGTGCCATTTTTCTCTACTTTCTTCTACAATTCTACAGATCCTTTTGAATGTGGAAATGGTATGAGGGTTGTCTCTAATGTGAGTTGTGATATACTCATTTCTTGACTTGGAGACTCATCTTCTAAGGATGCATCTAAGAATATAATGTGACAAGGAGATTCTAAGGTTCTTTGATGCTATGGGTTTGGTGCCGATTGGCATGGTTCATCATCATCATCCCTTTTGGAAACTAATGGTGCAAGTTGACAACACCCACAGATAAAGGAGATTGTTGTTTGTCTCTTTCACTTTGTGTACATTCTTTGCATGCACTGCAAGCCATTGACAAGCTCAAAAGGGACAATTGTCATTCCATCCAAGAGTAGGGGTTCTCCATCGTTTGAAGCTCAGTCATGTCCTCATGGAAATCCTCTTTGAATGGAAGGGATTCTAGCCCTTCATTGCTTTCATTAATGTCTTCTTTAGATTCATCATCTTCTACTTCAGGCTCTATCTCTATTTTTATAGAGGATGTGTAAGTAAAAAACATATTCTCTATTTTTTCTTCTACTTCTATATATGTGACTCTACTCTAGTCATGTAAGAAGAAGCGAAGTACGTCCATATCTCTATCTCATTATCATAGGTAATTTCAGAATTCATTATTGGTTCTAGTAGGAGGTTTTCATCCATCAGCAATGACTTTGTATCTTTCAGGAGATGGCTTTTAGTGCCCACTATTAGGGACTATGCTTTAGGTTTCTTTGCTAATGCTCCATCCTCTGCTTCATTGGAAGAGTCAGATGAGACCTCTATGGAGGTGATAGAAGGCCTTTTTTCCAACCATATAGCTTCAACTCCACTTTGTTGGGTCCCTTGCCTAGGGTTAGGGTTTCTTTCAGTCAATTTGTCCTTGCTCATGCTTCAAACCACCCATGGTCTTTTCAATAATAGAGGGTAAGTTGTTCCATAAGAGTTGGGTTTTATCACAATGTATGTTATCCAATAATATCTTCTAGCAACTATGGTCTTTATGTAAGGAAGGATGCCCAAAGGCTTGACTCTACTTTGATCTACTAGTGTGATAAGCCATTGAGTATGTTGCATGCCTTGCACACCTAGATCTTTCATTGTCACATCAGTAATGATGTTTATTGGCAAGCCTTCATCAATCAATACACTTGCAATGAAACAACCTTCTATCAAGATGCCAGTCTTTGGAGTGCCAAGATCTAGCAAGACATTGGCAATGTTTCCTTCTTTCATAGGCTTAAGGGCCTTATTGTTTTTTGTAACAATTGCAAGGTTGACAATCCTCAAGCCATTTCTTCTCATGAGAATGCTTTTGAATTTATTTTTGTGATTGGGTGAGAGCATCAATAGTTGTTGAAATTTGAAATTAGGGCAGAATGTATTTAAGTCCTTCACCAAGTCATACTCTTTTATGGGATCTACTAATTTCTCCAACTGACTAGGGAATGGGGTGATACCCACCTTCATTTTTCCACTTTCTTCTAGACATGGTAGCATTTGAACATCTTCTATCAATTGGGGGTACATACACCTCTTCTATCTTCTGGATCTTTGTTTTTTCATCGTGAATTGTCTCTATATTCTTCTATGGCATTGGAGTGCTCTGTATTGTATTGCCTTGTACTATGCTGCTCTGTGGCTTTGTTAAGAGCTTGAACTTGATATCTTTTGTAGGTGAAATTTTTTCTTTTGTAACTATATATTCTCTTTTCTTGGCTTGTGTTATTGCACCTACTTCCAATTCTACTAGATTAGAGGTAAGATTTTGATTCTTATATTGGTTGTCTATGGCATTAGCCTTTGGACTGGAACAATCTTTAACAGTGTGGTGTTCTCCTTTACATTGGCTAGAGAGGGGTTTGGAATCCATGGATCTTTTAGGGTTTTGAAAATTTGGGGAGATATGACCTTTTTCTTTCCATTTTTAGCATTCCACGTTCAATCTCTATCCATTGCCAGACTGTCTTCCTATGTAACTTTGGGAAGGAAACCTCATTCGACAAAAATTAGGACCAAATTCTCTCAGCTTCGGGCCAATATCTTAGGTTATCATTTTAGATATAAGAAAATTGAACCTTGCTTCCTCATCTTTATTCCTTCTGTCAAGAATCTCCTTTAGAGAGCAGATATTCTATGTGTGGTTCTTTGCTAGGTAGTAAGAGTGGAATGTTGTAGGGATAGTTGGCTTCTGGGTATATTTAGTGGCTAACTATTCCAGTTGTTGATAGCACTTTCCACACTAGGTATTTGATCTCATTACGTCTCTTCTTGCTCCTATAATATTAGATATGCTAGTATTATTCACTTTTAGTGTATGCAACTACTGTGTGATCACATACATCAGCTCTTTCTTGATGCATCCATTTGAAGTGGACAAGCAGTCCTTCAAATTTTCTCCTCCTAGAGCACTTGGAGTAAGAATTTGGGGAATCTTTGTAATCATCACATAGACTGGTTGGGTTCATGCAAAGGATTCTCTGTTCTGATTTTGGTTTATAGCTCCTCTTGGGGCTATTGGTTTCTCGTTCTAGTTTGGTAGGGCTTCATTCTTGAAGCAAAGAAGGAACTTATATTTTCATCGGAAGCTGGTCTCTCCTCTCCACCGATGAAAAATCCGATGAACAATTGAGAGTTATTCTTGGCTATTGACTTTTTGTATCTACCATCACTAGCAACCATCGCATGTATTTTTCTTAATGAATATAAGATATTTTACTTTGTCCCTATAAATAAATATTTATTGAATAAATATGTGGTTTGTATAAGTGTGACGATAATGTGTGGTAACGTGAATGACACATTTGCATATGTTAACATAATTCAATGAGTAGTACTGCACTTGCAATTGTGTAAGTGCGATGATAATGCGTGGTACATGAATGATGCATTCGCATACATTAACATAATTCAATGCATAGTACTGCACTTGCGATTGTGCATAAGCAATAACGTAACTCCTATCCGTACGTATTACTACTTTCGATGCATTCGTACGTTAAACAAAAATTAAGAGTCATGCATTTCAAGAAACAAAACAAAACAACTTTACTCAATTTTTTGAATTCAGTACACATCGCATGAGATATTATGTATATATAAATAAATATTCCAATGTGGCAAAGTATACAAAAAATTTTGGCCTTCCAAGATGCTATGGTATTGTAACACTCATTACAAAACCTTGCATCATTAATCCCGTAACCTATGGAGGAGTTCCCTTGCTGTGTGGAAGCCGAATGATAAAGTTCATGTCTTTATCTATGTTTGTGACATCCTTTGCATGGATGGCCGCAAATTGTGTATCATCGAAAAAGTCGATGAGAAACCCCTCTGTAACTGTTTATAGGACCTCCATAGTTGCAGCAGTCCACCTTCCTCTGTTGGTGGGCCATCCCACACTTGTGCCCAAAAATCTTCCCATCCCTTTCAGCTCCAAGTCTTCTTGACTTCCCGAACAACCTTATGAAAAGAATTTTTTGGGAGATGAGAAGCTTGTATCCGCATTGGATTCTCCTTATCTCTCGAAGGGCAACAGTGCCTGGTTTCCATCTCCTCTTCTTCTATGGTGGTCCTTGTGTTCTATAGGGAGCACTTGCTCTACTGTACTAGAGGAGGCTCCACCTTGTGCTCTAGGTGGCAGGCCTTGGTGTGAGGTCTTCACAGGGTTGAAACGACAACATGCTTGCTTGGCGCATGCCATGCAAGCTTGATGAGGGCAAGACGGAGAAGAGACAGAGGTTGGGGATGTGAGAATGGAGGAAATAAAGAAAACAAGATGTGAAAAAGAGAAGAAGAATGAATTTTTAACCCATTTAAATCTCAAAACTAGGTTAATGCAGCTTCATACGCACTATCCATCGTGTGATTGTCAATCCATAACCTTTTATCCGAATACGACAAAACTTCACATGCACACTCGTGAGGTGGCCAAGAGCCCAAATTATTTTTTTTGAAAAAAGAAACTGGTCAGAAGTCTCATGTCTGGAGCCACTTTCTAGGCACACGAAAGTGGCTTCAGACGCTAGACTTCTGACCAGGGGTGTGCATGCATTTTCTTTTTCAAGAAAAAATTTGGGCTCTTGGCCACCTAACGAGTGCATGTGTGAAGTTTTTCCGCATTGGGATACATTTTAGTATTTTAAAAATTATCCCACATTAAAATCATGAATGGATTGATAATTGAGAAATCAACATTGCAACTACTGGCCCTTAGAAACTTCACACAACATAGACTATACAGAGGCATCAGAAGTAAAGTCTACAACAAGAAATGGCAACTTTTTGCATGTTTTTCCTATTGAAATTGACAGTGCTAACAAAAAATATAAGTAAGAATTGAAAATACAGTGAAGATGCACAATCAAAGTTGAGAGTGAAGTACAAGAGTAAATTTTTAATTCATATTTTAAGGGTGCATAGATAGTTTTGCACTGGGACATAGTCATATGTCCAATGCACGAGGATAACACTATGCCAAAAAAGATAACATTACAAACTGTGTTCATTCCATGGGAACGAATGCATCTTTCACTGCTTGAAGATTTCTTACAAGTTGGAAGTCCTTGGGAGTTACAGTGATGCACTTCGCATGTATTGCATAACGCTGAGCATCAGTTATCAAGTCAACTAAAAAGGCCTTTTAGCACATTGTAGAGCATGAAGACATTCTTTTATAAAGAAATCAGGTCTATCTTGACCTTGTGCCAAAAACCACCTCCTTATTTCTGTGCGATAGAGGTCTTGCACAATCTCGTGAACAAGTCTCAAGAAGCTCACCTTCAGAATGATGAGATCAAAAGAGTGTTGATACCTTCTAATTTCTCTCAAGACCACTGTACCTGGCTTCCACTTGCATTTCTTATGGGGATAATGAGGAGGATCCTTATGAGGGCAGCTTGAGGAAGGTGGGCTAGGTTGAGAAGGAGGTGGATTTGAGCTAGTAGATGCTCGAAGGGGGGCTGAACATGATGTGGGCCTCTGAGCGGAAGCTTATTTGCAACTACCTTAGACCTAGCCATATTTCTTGTAGTACAAGACTCATTCACATAGATGCACACTGTCTCTTTCTCTCTTAAACTATGAATTGCATTCACACTGAACACATTGTTCATCTTACTATCTTAGATCTCTTCGAACCCATTTGTTGCCTTGTCGAAGCCTTGTTTCAAGCCACTTGGCATGGTTTTCTTTGGCACTTGAGACTTCATAACGCACTCTTTAAGTGACACGACGTGATTCCATCATGTCTGTAGCCGATTCATCAACACTTTCATTTTCTCTCTTTTGCGAGAGTTTAGCTTCATCCGCTACTATAATCCTATACCACCAAAATAGCATTTGGATCATTGGATTGCTACCATTCACCCGTCCACCATGATCAATTTTTCTTTGGTATGCACCACACGCTATCCAATGTGAATTTTCCATCCCTTGTGTGGACAAAATTCCGATGCTTCACTTTTCTGCAAAGTATGGCCCATGTGCCTCAAGGATATGCTACAAAGACACATATCAAACATGAGTAAAACTATGCTCAATAACTTATACAATTCATAAAATTTTTAAATATTAACTTAGTACGCACCATGTAATGTGTGATAGAGCTTTTGCCCCATGCTTCCACCATGTTTTCGTAGAAGCTATGCACAACATTGATAAATTCTTGCTTATCTTCATTGTTAAATACCATCTTGCGGAGTAAGAGAGCTAATTTGTTAAGACTTATCCAAAACTTAGCTTTGGCCAACCTTGTTTTTCATCCATTACTTTGATCAAGAATTGCAAAATGTAACATTTTCCATCCATCGTAGTCCTGCGATCTACAAACCATGACATTTCCTTCCTCATTGATGGGTGCTGAGAGAAACTTCCTAGCCTTTGCTCCTCCAAAGCAAGGATTTTTTGGCAAGTTACCAGATTTTCGTGATCTCTTCTCGTATTTTTCAATCGTCACTTGATGCCTGTGTAGCTCAATTTTCGATAGCACTTGCTCCACATTCCTACACATTGTAATGGCTTCTTTTTCTAGCTGCATCCTATAAGCAAAGAAAATGTATTCATATACAAGTTTCTCCATGATTCTGGCAAAATCATGCAATGAACAAATGTGAATACGATCCAATGAAATGTTGAAGATGGGCTTCCCAGTGGGATTTTCTCTATTGTGCATCAGCACAACACTTGTCACCCTTTGCGAGTTCTTCTTTTCGTCCTTTCCTTCCACCCTCTCTGTCAAGTAGTATAAGCATGGATTCTTTGTATTCGCACCATTGGAAATTCCACACATGCATTTTAAAGTTTTCAAGTCTCCTGCAAGATGCCATTCAACCAAGTATTGACCATATCCTTCAACCAAGAGCATCTCACCATGTTTCTGACAATCGATGATGCTTGGAATGCTTGTGTGCATAAAGAACAATTGCAACACCTCAAATTTTTCCTTAGGAACTTCAAATGCAGCGAGCCACCACACATGGCACTCAGATTGAACACTAAAGTTTCCTAGGTTTTTCTTGTTGAATTGTAAAGCTTTATTCATCAGAGTTACACTAACTCTTTCAAGCTTTACTCCTTTGAGGACCTCACTTTCATCTAATTTTATAACAAACTACAATTTACCATTACATTTCTCAATAGACATATTGTAGTACACCATTGCCAACTGTACCTTATACAAATCTAAATAGTAATTGTTGATTTCAGTGAACTTCACCTCATATGCATTTTTGGTCCCAAAATTTAGTGTTTCCACACATTGAACATGCATGGGATCTCTTATCAGCTCCAAAATCTTTGTATTAAGTTGCCCTTGGGTCTCTATTAACTTTGAAGGTTGAGGAAGAGGCATGATTCTATTTCTCTTTAGCACGCCTTCACACCTTTGAATATCTTTGAGTAAGTCATTGTACTAATACCGTACCTGTCACAAATAGATTGTGCATCCATAGTTGAGAACTCATTTGACACATCTTTTAATGTGCACTCAATCACCTTTTCCTTCATAACCTTAAACTCAGGATTGCTCAAAGCATTTTCCAATGTACTTGCCTTCAACAATCTACTAATACACGATCCAACCTCACCCTCACCTAGGTTCTCTTTCTGAGCTACCTTACATGCTTTGATACATCGCTTCCACTGGCCGCTATTCACAATTAACTCATTGATTGGCTTCTTCTTTCGTTTACACTCCTATATTAGCTTGCTGTTGATCTTTCTCAAGTCGTCCAATTGTGCATTTGTCTCCTCATATGAGATACCAATGTCATGGATAGTGTCCTCCATTGAAATAATTTGATTATTTTGTTGATTCTTGTTCTGTGAGCTGTTGTATGTGAAGTTGATGTGCAACGATCACATCATGGAAATTTTTTATGGTTGCTTAGCAAGCTGTAAATACTTTGAATGCTTGATCATTGAGCCACCTAGTATGAGCGAGCAACCCATTTTCACCCTCGCACACATACTTTAGCAAATTTGTGATTCTTGAGAAAGTTGGAGGTCTATTGTTTAAGGGGTCAATTGGGTAGATTCCCCAATCAACCCACAAATCCACATGTTTCAATCCCATTTGCCTATAACTCTACAAAACCTAAGGGTTGACACTGGTACACTGGGTTCTTTTGAATAATGGGGCATATTCAATCTCTACCTCAATATGCAGTTTGTTCTTTCTTGTATTCATTTTACTATTAATAGAAATGGAGAGCCTACTTGGTTGTCATAGGAGGTAGAGTGGAGATGCACAGAGAGGCACACAAAGGTGCCAAGGGAAAGGAGGATGTAAGTAATTCACTTTGTTAATGAAGGTTGCATAAACACAGAGAAGATACCACAATAGAGCCATGAGAGAGTATAGATATAGGGGAAAATAGCTCAGAGGGTAGGGATGTCCAATAATTTTTTGTATTTAGACATTTCTATTTTACCTCCAAAAACATCTCCAAAAAATACGAAATTTGACCACTTGATTTGTTTTTTGACCAAAAGCTAGAATATAAAAAAATCCCCAAAATATCTTAAAAGAAACTTTCAAAAATTTATTTTTCTTGTTTTCGATTAAAAAATCAATTACCTCATATCTACTTATCATTTTGCATTGAAAACGAAGCACCGCACTCCCGTAACTAACTCCTTTTTTAATATAAAATTTGGTTGAAAACAACTTCTTGAATGAGGAGAGAGAAGGAATTTGAGTATATCTTTGTAGATAATATAAAAAAGGCAAAACAAGATTGCAAAAGTGGATAGAGAAGAAAAGTGGAGAGAGAAGAGGATTATGCTACTATTCTTCTCTCCTCTTTTCCTTGTTTTAAGGAGAAGAGAGAGGGGGGACTAAAAGGCCCATTTGTGAGTTCATTTCTTTCCTAATGCATTCCTAGACATGTTGTTGAATTGTTGCTTCAGGTGTATCTTCCTTGCATGCGTGACATTACCATAAATCTTCATGAGTGTATCCTAAGCATCCTTTGGGGAATAGCAATTGGTAATCTGCATAGCTATTGCATCAGAAATGCACAAAGAAAACCAATGCAGTACTTTAATAGCTCTTTCTGACCATTGTCGGTGAGCTCTTTGTTGTTCCTGTGTAAGATTCCGTTCAGGCAACTCCAGTAAGCTTCAATCCCCCGTGCATAAATCCCAATAACCTTTGCCAATCAAAAAGTTTTGCATCCTAAACTTCCATAAAGAAAAGTTTTTGTTATCAAGCTTCTCTCCCACAATTTGAGTGATATTGTTAGTGCCTTGAGCATTTGCCATATTTTCAACTAAGGTATTCAATGCTATATGCAATCTGTAAGTGCTTGACTCCCTATAGTTCAGGAAAAGACTTTTTGCAGTTTAGAAATAGCCTTCATGTAGTTCAAGAATAGACTTTTTTTAGTTCAAAAAGATTCTTCCTGTAGTTCAAGAACATTCTTCATGCAGTTCAAGAATAGTTTCCTGCAGTTCAGAAACAGTCTTCCTACACTTCAAGGAACAATTTTTTGACAATCTTCTTGCTGTAAAGTGTATTACATCAATGAAAAAACATAGTCAGCTGAGCATAAACCAAGCTCAAATCAGTTCAAAACATTCTATGGTAGTGGCAAAACATCCCAGTAACAAACTATGTTCATACAAGCATCAATAGATGCATAGAACTGATGCTGAGAGTCACTAGACTTTCCCATAGTTTATGATAGGTAAGTAGCATGTTATGACCAGTAGCATAAAATCTGCAATAATCATGGTATTCTCAGCTCAAAAATATCCTCAAACCACCATAGACATGTCCTAGTACATTGGGGATTCAATATGTGACCAAACAAGCATCAATGTTTGTACTGTATGTAAGTATAGCAATACCAAATACTTGAACCACATGTTGTTTACAGCCAGTCCACTACTATAACCGGAAATATTTTCTCTACTAAAACAAGAGTATTTGGACCTCAAAATAGCCCCAAAAACATCTCATTCAGTTGCCACTCTATGCAAGAGTTGATACATGTCCAACTGGTCGGAATAGATTGCATGTATGTCAAAAGTGAAGATGATAGGCATCCTTCAGTATCCCAAAAAGCATTTACCACTCAAATGGTATGATCCAAGCATTTGTCAATAGCAAGTAAGCATCACAGATACTTCAACCTTGTATGTATACTATTTCCAAATTCAAGACATCAACTAGTTCACTGTTTCTAGCCTGCAAATAAGCTCCAAAATTGAGCATTTAACACTCTAGAACCATGCTCAAATGCATGAGAATAAGGACATATACATTATTAGGATGAAAGCCATGAGTGTCCTGGAACCATTTGCTGTTATTGTAGTAAATAGCCAGTCTGCACAGGTATGTGCTAAATATCTCAAAATCTATGAAGAATTTGAAAAAAAAATCTTTTGCAAAGTTGTAGACCACATTAAAATGGTTAATATCCACAGGCCACTTCTCCAAAATCCATTTTTGTAGCAAGATATAGCTTCTGTGAAAAAAGGGGTTGTAGGTAGAGTCTCCTTTGAACACAATATTAGTGAGTTTGGGAATCTCCCAATTCTCATTTTTCGAATACTAAAAAGGTGGCACCCGGATAACATGCCCATAAGTTTCTCAAAATCATATGATGTACCTATAATTGAAAAGTGCTTGAAAAATGGAATATATTGAGCTATAGAGTGTTTGATTTGGACTTATAGTGTTTAAGTTATGAAAAATCCAAATATTTGACCATGTGTCCCAAACTTATGGGAAATTCCCATATTCCCCAATATGGTGTTTTTGATGATGTTTTCTTCATATATGATGTCTTGATGTCAAATGGCCAGTGCGAGGCCTTCAGGCTTCAAGCTCTGATACCATGTTCAAGATTCAGAGGTAGAGAGAGAGACAAAGACATGGAGCTGTAACAAAGAGTTGTAAAATCTCATTGTTCTCTTCTTCTCATTCTTCCATAATGCTTACTAAAGTCTAATCACACACATAACTGATAAACACACTAGGTCACTAAGTGACCATACCACTAACTGTGGTTGAGTCTAACCGAATTAGTTATTACAACACACATGTAGAGTGACAGCTAAGATGACATCTGTCTAGATAAGGTTGGTCATGTCGGTGATACTAATCACGAGCTTGATCCTTAACAAGATTGTGCCTAACCCTTCTACTAATACATCTATGTGTATATGAAATTCCTTCATCCAATTAGGATGTTATAAGATGGGTGCTTCAATCAGACACTGCTTCAAGTTTTTGAATCCTTCTTTACAATTAGCCATCCACATAAAATCTACATCTTTTCTTAGGAGCTTATGCAAGGGGGCTACCTTTGTTGCAAAGTGCACAATGAACCATTTGTAATAGCCCACATGGCCAAGAAATCCCATCAATTATTTGAGGTTGGTTGGGGCTATTTTCCCTATAATCTTCTTGATCTTCATGGGGTCTATTGCTATCCCTTGTAGAGAGACAATGTGGCCCAAAAAAACTCTTGAAGAGAATAAAAAGATGCATTTGTTAGGGTTGAGGAAGATCCCATACTCTTGATATTTGTCAAAACACTACTCCAGGTATCCTCAATGCTCACAAATTAGGCTATAGACACAAAAGTCATCAAGTTATACCTCAATGAAATCATGTAGGGGATTTTGGAATGCAGCCATCATCACTCTTTGAAAGGTAGCAAGAGTATTATAGAGTCCAAACACATCACTTTGTAAGAATAGGCTCCCCATTCAATTGTAAATGTTGTTTTGGATCGATCTTCTTCTACAATCTGAACTTGATTGTATCCATTGAATCTATCTAGTAGGGACTAAAGCTCATGGCTTGTCCAACAGTGAAAGGGATAGGGAAATGATCATTCGTAGTCTTGGAGTTCAACTTGTGGAATTCCACACATATTCACAATTTTCCATTCTTCTTGGGTACTAACACAATGGGTGAGACCCATTCATTGTTGGGTAGCCATTGGATAAATAAAATCAGCTTTAAGGAGCTTCAACAAATTGGCTTTCATGAAGGCTAAGTAATTGGAGTTCATGTGCCTCTATCTTTGCGTCTCACAGGCTTGGCATCAAGCTCTAGGTTGATGCGATGCTAACACACTATGGAATCAATCCCCTTTAGATCTTTATAGACCATGTAAACATGTCCAAGTTCTCGTTCAAAAGGTCATGCAGGATTGATAGATCCTCTTCTAGAAGATTGGTACCCACCCCTTTAGATATCATTTAGTACCATCTGTATTCATGAAAGTTAATTACTTTTCACCTTCCACTTCATGTATGAAGGTCCCACAGATTGCTTCTAAGTATAGATCCGACTCCTTCAAGGGACTGGCCTCCTCATCTGATGCCCCACTAGAAACGATTTTTTCCTTCCATGGAGACTTCACTAAATCTTGCTCCTTTGGATGCTAAAATGGTGTTAGGGCTATTTCAGATTTGATGAGAGGGTTACTTATCTCTTGACTTGAGGACTCATCTTCTGAGGATGCCTCTAGGAACATCACATAATAGCCACCCTCTAAGTTCTATTGGGGCCATGGAACTCATGCTTGTTGGGAAGGTGCATCATCATTGTCCTTTTGTGTTTTGGGAAGGAGAATTTTGGACAACAAGAGCCACTCTTGAAGGAAGGCTTATTCTGCTTAATCCATTTTTAATGATATTTTGCCTATGATGTGATGCATTTACTAATCCAAGGGGTACCATACTCATTCCATCCAACAACATGGGATCTTTAGCTTCAATTGCTTCTAAAACTTCATCCTCATTTGTATCCTCTTCAGATTGGATGGATTATTTTAATTTGCTATCATTATCTTCTTCTACACTATCATCATCATCTTCTTCACACTTTGTCTCTACCTCTGTAGGGCCTTTGTAAGAGAAGAAAAAAATATCTATTATATCCTTTGCTTCTGCTTCTCCCTCTGCTGGCATTTCTCCTATGTCTATGTCAGGGTCTACTTCCGTCTCAAGCTCTGCTACGTCTATCTAATAGGGAGAGTAGTACATCCATGCCTTTATCTCATGGTCAGAGGTGATTTTAGAAGTCACTACTAGTTCAACCAACATGTACTTTTCAAAAAGACAGATCTAGAGCATGGAAAGAGCTATGGAGGTTGAAAAATGAATACAAGACTCATGATGACATAGACAATGGACTGACTATTACACAAGTGAATTAGGTTCCAAGATGGAAGATTGGACTTATAAACACAATCTTGTCTAGGAGATTGACAATGACAATGACACTAACTAAAAGAAGAAGCATCATGATATATTGCATTCAATTCAATGAAAGTGATAGTCAAGTACAATGCCTTATATTAGTTGGATAGTAGCATTTTGCCTCACTATGCATATGGGATCTAGGGCATCTCTTCTTGGAGCATACATCATTTGTCATATCTTTCAACACTCCCCTCAAATGATGAGTTCCTACACTTGTTGGATTTTCCCCCCTCTACATGATGACATGGCTCGAGAGACTACCCCATAGGCAACCTAGTCAAGTTAAGCTTGAAACTCTACATCTTTGGCAAGGGTTTTAAAAACATCCACTAAGGGAAACAAAGTCCACTATGGGAAAGCACAAGATCCACTATGGGAATGATACAATGAAAGTTTCTTCAAAACAATCTGTCGTAGTTGTTGCTGATAGCAAAAGCATCTTCTTCATTCATGAATTGATTTTGATTGTTACCATTTTGCACCTATTGTGCCCTTTTCTTATGGAAATATTCACTGGCCATGTGCCCACACAGTCTTACCAAAATAATTACATGTGACCTGATCCTTGTTTTTGGTGTTGAATCCTCATCCACCTCCTTTTGCTCCATAAGTTTCCTTGGTGTATAAGAGATTGTCCTTTGAGATGGTTTCTTTTGTATCTTTTTTTAAAAGTTTACTTTCTCTATCAAGTAGAGAATTCTCAATGTCTTTGAGTGAGAGATTAGGAACATTTTTAGGGTAGACACAAGGTTCTCATATGGTTCTTGATTTAAACTTGCCAGTAGCACTGCTATGGCTTCATCCTCATCTATGTTCTTCTTTAAAGTTGCAATTTTAGTTTTTTGGCTCTTAAACTTATTAATGTGCATGGCTATAGAAGAACTATCATTTACATCTAGCTTATAGAACTGCATGAGTAATTTTACTTTTGAGTTTTTAGCTTGAGCACTCCAAAGATCATATCAAGCTCATCCCATGCCATTTTTTGCATCTTTGATGTCGAAGATATGGTGCAATATATCATTAGATAGAGTCTCCAAGAAATGATGCCTAGAGCCTTCTTGTTCATATTTTTTCACTCTTTTGTCTTGAGCTGGACTTCTTCAATGAACCTATCTTCATCCTCTTCCTTCTTACCATTTGCATCTCATATATCATCCTCAAATAGATCTTGGAGGTCTTTCCTCATGAGATGGTATATTATCTTTTCTTTCCACATGTAAAATCCTTCACCATTGAATTTGGTTATTTGCTCAAGTTTAGCCATTTTGAAGGAGGTCTTATCAAGAGTATACTTGGGTAGTGTCTATCCTGTTTACAATGAGATTGAGGCTTACAAGGGATTTAATCAATTGTGAATTTCACATTAAAAATCTTCATGTTTTTCATTTCAAGGATTGAAGTAAAACCAAAAAATGAGTTGTTCTTGAATGTGCTAAGGGCGCAAGTACCAAGAAGTACTAGGTTAGTATTAAGAGAATACTAGCTTGATTTCAGGATTGATGTTGCTTGATTCAGGTGGTTTGCTTGAATTTTGGTGGGTTGCTCCAAATCTTATTCCTGGTGTTTGACTTGATGGAAACTTCAGATTTGAGTGACAGAACCTTTAGTGTGCTAGAACTAGTGAGAAAATGAAGTGGAAAAGAGCTTAAATAGTACTTGGCTATGGAGTCTCTGTTTATAGTTTTTTGCACATGTGGTTTTTTGCTTGTAGCAAGAGCTATAATACATCATTTGAAGAACCCTCTAGTGGGGAGAGAGCTCATACAATGGGCTTCAAATGCCCTATACTCGTAGGATGTGTCGTGATGCAAAGAGGTAGATCGAACCACATGATAGTAAACAGGCACATATAATATGACAACAAAGACAAAATCACACAATGTTGGCTAGTTTGTGCATCAATCGGCTCCATTTTTATGATGGAATGAAGCATCTTGGAATGTAGATCAAGTTTCCAAAAGAAATCGAGTTGAGAAATGGCCTATAGAGAGAGTTATGAAAGCTCCAAGTGCTACTAGTCCAATTTGGCTATGGCATACAAGAAGGTAAAGTGAAGATGGAGGTGAGAAATGAAATCATGAGTTAACAATGAGATAACTAGAGGTAAAGAGAGATTAGAGGAGAAAAGTAGAGCTATGCCATGCTTAGCTGAGCTCAAATACCATGTCAAAAAGATGGATCTAGAGCATGGCAGGAGCTATGGAGATTCGAAGATAAATACAAGACTCATGATGACATAGACAATGGACTGACTATTACACAAGTGAATCTCATTCCAAGATGGAAGCTTAGACTCATAAAAACAATCTTGTGCAAGACACTAACAGGGACACTAATTGAAAGAAGAAAGAATCATGATATATTGTATTCAACTCACTGCAAGTGATAGTCAAGTATAATGCTTTATAGTAGTTGGATAATAGCATTCTACTTCACTGTGCATGCCTCTATTTTCTTGGGAAATATCTTTTTGATAGCTCCTTCATCTCCTAATGTGCCATCTATAAATTCATTGATGAAGTTAGTTAAAACTTCAATGGAGGAGGATCCATTACCTTTTTGCAAACCATACACCTTCAACACCACTTTGCTAGGTCTTCTGCTTGGAGTTAGGGCTTCCTTGAGTCAATCCATCTACCTAAGATTAGGGTTTCCTTGAATTAATCCGTCTACACTTTTGCTTCAAAAATCCATGGTCTTCCTAGTAGCAAAGGATATGAGGTCCCATAGGAATTTGGTTTTACCACCAAATAGGTTAGCCAAATAGTTTCATCTTGCAAGAGTTGTGTTCACATATGGGAGAATTCCCAAAGGATTAATTCTGCTTTGGTCTACAAGTCTAATAAGCCATTGTGTAGGCTGCATATCTTACAAGCCAAGATCCTTCATTGTCACATCCGTCATTATGTTCATTGATGAATCTCCATCAATCAATGCATCTACTATAAAACATCCTTCAATCCAAATTCCAATCTCTAGGGTACCAGAATCTAGGAAGGCATTAGCCATATCCACTTCTTTCATAAGCTCTAGGGATTTATTGGACTTGGGGGTTGTTGTAGGAGCAATCCTAAGTCTCGTCTTCTTGTCAGTATACTTTTAAATTTCTTTTGGCAAAAACTGGGAGACATCATTAGAAGCTATTAGAATGTTAAGTTTGGTTTGAAGGAGTCTAGGTCTTTGACTAAGTCATACTCTTTGATAGGATCCACGGGCTTCTCCAATCGACTAGGGAATGGGGCAACACCTACTTTTATCTTTCCTTTTTCCTCGAGCAATGGCAGAATCTGCAGTTCTTCTATTACTAGATATAGTTCTCCATCCTCTATCTCTTGGATCTCTAGTTTTGTATATATAACTGTCTCTATATCCTTCTCTGTTACTGGACTACTCTGTACTGTACTATTCTATCTTATACTATTCTATTTCTCTTTTCGAAGATTGAAATGTACCATTTTGATAGGGGAAATGTTCTCTTTTGGAACTGTGGGTTCTCTTTTCTTAGCACATGTTATTGTGGCAACTTCTAATTCCACCAAGTTGGAGGCACGTTCTTGGGTCTTGTATTGATTATAAGTGGTATTATATTTCACATGAGCTAGATTGGGACAGTCTTTTTTAGTGTGGGATTCTCTTTGAATCAATTGCATAAGAGTTTGTAGTCCATGGACCTTCTAGGGTTTAGGCAATTCGGTGAGATATATCCCTTTTCTCCACATCTATAGTACTCGACTTTTGATCTCTGGCCATCGCTCCTGCAACAACAACCAAGTCCACTGTAACTTTGAGAGGGAACCTCCTTGGGCCAAAATTAAGAACAAACTCTCTAGGCTTTGGTCCAATATCATAGGTGGTCATCTTGGATTCCAACAAGTTGAATCTTGCTTCTTCATCTTTCTTCCTTCTTACATGCATCTCCTTCAGAGAGAAGATATCCTCTATATGGTTCTTCCTTAAGTAGTATGAACATAATGCCTCAAGAATAGTTAATTTTTTGGTAAATTGAGTGGCTAAATGTCCTACTTAATGGAACTTCCTACACCATGTATTAGATCACATCACATCACATTTATTCCTCCTCATGTAGGGCTGGATATGTTGGCAATATTCACATTCAGTGTCTGGAGTTGTTCTATAATCACATCCGTCAACTCTTTCTTAGTTCTTGCAATTGAATTGGATAGATATTCCTTCAAATTTTCTCCTCTTAGAATACTCACAGTAGGATTTTGTGAAGTCTCAATAATCATTGCATAGACTGGTTGGGTTGATCCAGAGGGTTCTATGTTCTAATTCAAATTTAGAGCTCCTGTTGAGGTTGGTGGTTTTATTAGTTCCAGTTGGTAGGATTCCATTGTTGTTGTTGAGTTGCCATTGGGGGAATTGCTTGAGGCCGTTGTTGTTGTGGTTGAACCATCATTTAAGGTACTGCTATCTCTGTGGCCATTCTCGATTTGGTGCACTGTACTATGACATTGTTTGCATCTTAAGATAGGGGTAGGGAATAATCCCTAGACTGCATTTGCTAGGTATACCATTCATGGCATCAAAGGAGGCAAGACTCCTATTCTAGAGTTTATTGACAAGCCTTGCTTTAACTTCATCATATAGTCTTGCACCTTCCATAGTAGCTTGCAGATTGATTAGTCTTCTCCGCTCTACAAAATTACAAACTTCTAGTTGTAAGCCTCTAAGAAAAACTCTCTTCTAGATACCTTTATCCAAATGAAGGTTGGTCCATCTCTTTAGTATGGATTCCATTCTAGAGACATATGCTTCCACCCATTCACCAAAGGACTAACTTAAGTTCATAAACTCCTCTCACATCCACTGTTCAAAGCCTTTATGCCTGAATTTAGTTTGAGTAAGACCAAATTTAGGTCACCCCATCATGTGCTAAAAGTTCCTACTGCTTGTCTCTCATACCACTAAAATGCTATGACTTTGAAAGTGACAGGGAATATCACCAACCAATGCTCGAGGGTTCTGGCATTGTTAGCTACACACGCTAAAACTCAGCTACATGAAGATCAAGGTATTCATTGTACTCTACCCTTAAAGATGGGCAATGGGACTACATTCGCTGGCCTATCATCAATATTTCCAAGATAGATCTACCTAGGAAGGGGACCTTGAGTCACCACTGGAACTTTTGTAAAGAGTGCCATAAGGGCGTCAAAGGCTTCTGTTGCTAGCTTGTTCTCAGCTTTTATTTTTCCCTTCTCTCTTCTCACGTACCTCTAGAATCATTCTAGTGATGGCATCTTGATTGCATCATTCATCAAGGAGTTAGCTCCACTCAGCTTGTCTGTACTCAACAAAATAGAGTCAAAAGGGCTTTAGTCTCTGGAGGACTCTCTTGCTACAAACATTTCTTCTACTTCCTTAGTTTCAACGTCTCTGAATTTAGCTTTTATTCCACTACAAAGGGGAAGATATTTAGTGGTGAAGGTATCAAAAATAATTCTTATGAGGATCACCATAGTTCCATTGTCTTGATAATACTAACTTTGGAGGGTTTCAATAGCATATGTTGTGGAGAACACTCTATCTACTAGCTTACAGTGGTTTGCCAATTGGATAAACATAAGGTTATCATTGCACCAAGCATCCCACATATCTTGCTATTGAGCATCCATGAATAGATCTCAACTCCTTTTCTTCTTGTTTTTGTGAAATTCAATTTACCACAACTTTTGAAGCTTCTTCACAATCTTCCACTTAATGATGTCTAGAAATTCTTCAATGAAGGACAAATCTCCCATGGATGGTGGTCATTCTTTCTATTTTTGCTTCTCTTTTCAATTTTGTGTGAAACAATTGGCTATTGTGGTATAACTTCCTGTAGCTTCAAAAGATAGTGGGATCAGTTTGTTCTTGAGAGTTTGTTACATAGAGCCCACATCAAGATAGTGATATGCTTCCACCATTGAGAAATGCACTTCTTGTAGAAAGTGTATTTGGAAATGAAGATCTCCAATTCTTCAATAGTTGTAGGGATTCTCTGTTGAGAAATTAAAAATGATGTATTCTCCAAGAAGAGATATCCTGAATCCCATATGCATAGTGAGGAGAGTGGAACAACCCAACTTCTAGATAGCATTGTACTTGACTATCTCTTTCATAATGATGAATACAATATCATGATGCTTTTCTCTTTCAGTTAGTGTCATTGTCATTGTCAATCCAATACACAAGATTTTCTTTATGAGTCCAAGCTTCCATCTTGGAACCTAATTCACTTGCGTAATAGTGGTCTACATTGTTTATGTCAATATGAATTTAGTATTCATCTTCCGACCTCCATAGCTCCTGCCATGCTCTAGATCCGACATTCTTAACATTCTCCAATCTTCCATTTCTTTTATTCCTCTTCAACAGTGCCACTTCTTCCATTTTCAAGCTTGATTTTTGCTTATTATTGATGGCAGCTTACCTCAGTTATGCACCAAAAACATGGAGCTCCAATATCCATTAGTTGTAAACTCCGTCCTTTGGTTACTACGAAAGAAATCACACATTTGATAGTTGCCATCCTAGCAATTGGACTGAATGTCTCTCCATAATCTATGCCATATATCTATGCATAGCCTTTTACAATGAGCCAAGCCTCATAATTGCTAATAGAACCATCTACATTATGATTTACTTTATAGATCCACTTACAACCAATAGCTTTCTTGCCCTTGGGCAATGGTACTAGATCCCAAGTCTTGTTGCCCTTAGGAAATGGTAGGAAATCTAGAGCAAGAAAATCTATCTTACATCATCAACACGCTTGTTCTTCATAATTTAATGACCCACAAGAATAAAAACAACACTAATCTTCTCAAATCTTCACGCAACATTATATAGCAATTCTCCCACGGATTTATCACAACAGAATTTCAACACATTCTTCATATTCTTCATAGAAACCATCAAAGAACCACAATAATACAAAAAAAAGATCAACTTTGAATAGAAATTATCACATCATATTCATCTTTCATCTTCTTCATAGTCTCTCTCATGTAGATATACTGTCTCTCATAGAAATTTGGCTATCTCTCATTCTCTATCTCTCTCACATATGCTCTCTCTCAATAATACATTAAAATAATGAAGAATAACACTCCATAAACCTTATTTGGTTGTGGATATCCCTCCCAAGAGATATGTCTGATATGAAAAGTCACCAGATCCACTACATTGCCCCTTCATAGCTCAACAATGTCACTCTCACTTCAGCCTTTACTTGAGTCTTCTCTAACAACTACTTCTTCTACTTCTTTGAGCTATTTTAAACTTATATTCATCTCTTAACAAGACTAGAAAACTTTCCCAAGCTATACATTCATTCCACAGAACACATATAGAGACATACATAACAAAAAAAAAAAAAACCAGAGATAGAGCCTCTACAGAAGCTCAATAGAACCATACAGAAGGTCATTAGAATGCATTCAACTCAACTAAAACCATTCAAAACCATCAAGAATCATTCAATAAGCTTTCAAACACTCTTAAATTCCATTAGTCATCATTTTAACCTCTCACATAGAAAGAAATCAAAACAAAACAGAAGTTAAACAAAACCAATCATACCCTATCAACTACTTAATTCAACCTTTTAGCACTGCACTGAAAAAAATT
Organism: Lygodium microphyllum; assembly: GCF_053477565.2. Lineage (NCBI taxonomy): Eukaryota > Viridiplantae > Streptophyta > Polypodiopsida > Schizaeales > Lygodiaceae > Lygodium > Lygodium microphyllum. The sequence goes on along the minus strand of NC_141142.1, from coordinate 87,289,639 downwards.
CTCAAACCTATTCAACATTATCTAAAAATATCTCAAACACTTCAAAATGAAATAAATCATCATTCAAATCATACAAAAATCACCAAAAAATCCAACAAAAAATAGCGAAAAACATACTCATATCAATGCTCTACAATCATGTGTTATTTATATTCTCAAAGATAGCATGAGTTGGGAGGGCCTTTGGGGTGTGTTTAGCTATGCCACAATAAGTAGAAAACTTCATGGAAAGATATAAATGAATGATTGTTGCATATTTGAAATTTGGTTGTCTCATTGAACATGTTTATATATATTCATTTATATTTTACATACAAGCATAAGCTTGCATATACCGTCATACTGTAATTGTATTCTATTGAATGATTGTATAAGATAGATCTAAGCCATTGAGATATGTGGGTCATCATAAGAGATATTTTTTTGTTCGTTATATATTAAGATGGTGCATCTTGGGGTCAATCCTTGAGGTGTAGGAGAGCAGTAGGTGAGGAAAGAGTGGAGTATATTTCATTGTTCTTTATGTATCAAGATGGCACATCCAGAGGCCATCCTTGGGGTGTAGGAGAGTGTTAGGGGCCACGCCAATCTACTAGGGGATGCCCTTTTTGTGTGTGTATCGAGGTGAAGTAGTCTTCTATGTGTGGGAGGCTCCCTTCTCTTGGAGTCAGGATGGTGGGTAGTACATTAGAGTATAGTTTAAAAATTATATCTACAAATGTATTAGTTAGATAAATCATTTTATAGAATCTAGTTACTTTTGGCCATGAGGCCGTGGGGATTGTTTTGTGTGTATAGAAGCTCGCCGACTAGAGCCCTAGAGCCACTATTGGGCCCATTTTTGGTCCCAACAAGTGGTGCATTTGTTGAGAGCTGCTAATAAGTAGTATTTTTCAAACCTTAGCTAATAGGGGCCTAGTTAGTTAGTGTATGCCAAAAAGTATGGAGATAGATTCAATATATCCCGATAGAAATCTTCAAGTCGAGATTTAATGACAAGAAAGAGCTAAAAGAGCTAGAGGGAGAGTAGAGATCATTAGGAGGTATTCTCCTAAGTGCAGTTGTCCAATGTTGTTAAGAGTGAGAGGTCTTATTAACCCAATTAATATCCCAGTTAATCCGTCTCAAGGGAAGAAGGAAGATCTAGCATTTTCCTTTCTCCAAAAAGTCAGTCTACTTTGAGTGGAAGTGTAACGCCTTTAATACAAATCCCTAGAGTAAACATGTCGTCATGATGGCGCAACTAATTCCGATACCTATATAGGAATGGTAGATTTACCAACGCTTGGTTTTGCACTACCCATTTTTAATGGGTTAGTAGAGGAGGATGGAGAACTCCATATTAATGAGTTCCAAAGTTAATGTTTAGCTATCCAATACAAGATGGACATCTTGTGATGTTATTTAATATGAATTTAAAAGGAAGAGCTATGGTGTGGTATTATGGCTTGGAATCTGGAACCATAACTATGATAGATCTATTTTATGTGGCCTTCCATAGAGAGTTTTCCCTTGAGAGAGGTGGTCAATATTGATGAGTGCATGTTTTGAATGTGACACATTAAGAGCCTCACGAGAATGCTTGAGCTTATGCCAAGAAATTGAATGAGCTTATGCCAAGAAATTAATATACCCATTAATATACATGGATTGGATTTCAACATCCAACTACATTGAACTAGTGTTCCTCTCACTAATGTAGATATTGCTATTGCACGAGTAGAGGAGATAGAGTCACGATTACAAGTGGCCCATGTATCTAAGACAAATCTTTATTTAACCCCAAGTCCTAACAATAATTTGACATTACCTATAGCTAGTGGGGGTCAAGGTGTGATAAGTCCACCTACAACAAACCCTAATGCAAGAGGAAAGGTTACACAAAGTGTACCTATGCTACTAGCTTCTCCTAATGTTGTCATGCCATGGCTGGCCAAATGGTCCTGTTAAATAGTGGAAGCCAAATGAGGAATCCGAATGTAATGCCAATTAATGAGCTATCAATACCCAACAAAGTGGTTAAGCCATTGGGACTCCAAGCAGATAATTATGATTATGAATCTAGTGTATTGAATGTTCTTGGTGAAGTCAAGGACGTGATGAAGCATTATATCAACATGATACTTGAACAATATAGACAAATAGCTATAGACATAAATTTTTTGAAGAAGTAGCAAAGCTTAATAGGAAGTCAATGCACTAAAGAGGGTGATTCATCAAGATTTAGTTATAAGTGGTGTGGTGGTCAGCACCTCCCATAGAATTTCCCTCATGTGAAGTGCGATATATGTGGGAAGTCATGACATATAACCAACACATATTGAAGAATAGTTCACTCCAGCAAATACCATATTAAAGAATTTGAGAATCTCCAAGGTTCCTCTTTCAAATAAGGAGTAAAGATTTGACCAAGTGGCTAAATCTTAACCCCAAATTTGAGAGTGGGACTTGGGGGGATTTCTTATATAGTATTTAATGAAAATTTTACATTCAAGTAAGAGGATAAGATTTGACCATGTATCCAAATATTAATCACATTAGGAATTCCCAAACTTTATGAAAATTTCCAAATTCTTGAATATGTGGTTAGCAAGGCAATCAACAACCTAGGCCAGTGAATCATCACTTAAATTATGTGAATCTTCAAGGGGAGGGCCCTAAGCAAATCTTGCAAAGTGGAAAAGCCACCCTAGACAAAGTGCCAAGTGGGGTTACTTTGGTAGAGGTACTTCCAATTGGTGGAAACTCAGTCTCTAACAATGTAAGAGTGGTCGCTTGGGGCCAAAAAATGAAAGAGGTTTAGAACGATGATCCTAGTATTAAAAAAAATAGCACTAAGTCTATCTTGGTTGACAAGAAGGTTGCAAATGCCAATAGCTAGGTAGGTCCTCTTAAATTTCAAGGTATTTTAGAGGAGCCTATGGTTAAGAGCAAGTGTAACTCAAATTCAAAGAGAGGATAGTATGGCAAGAAAAAAATATTGTTACAAACTTCCATGAGTTTGATTTAGCAAATGCTCTATGTGAAGACAAGCCAAATGTAAACTTACTACATTTAATATGATTTTCACCTAATGTTTTCAAGGATTTCAAGAGAACCCTATGAACGGATTAGGCCATAGAGCTTGCTAGTGTCAATCAAGTGGGTAGTGAATGGTGGGAGCATGTGGAGAAACATCGCCCTAGGGTGCATGCATATATTGATGGCATCTTGATAAAAAATGTGGTAGTAAACTTGGGCTCATCCGTAAACATTACGAGTATAGAAAAGTAGTGCATATTGAGTGTGTTCTTGATTTCCATGTTTTTTGATTTGCTGGGAGACCAAGCTATTAGTTGTTGCTAAGGTCATCATGGATATTACACTCTAATTGATTGGTAGACGTGCCAACTAGTTGGTTGATCTTTAGGTATGGATCGAGGAGAATGATTTTGGATGTTAATTTTGAATGCCCACTAAATGAAAGGGAACCACCTCCCATTATAGAATGGGAGGCACTTGTACTGGGTACCTCTACCATTGGAACTTCGAGCTCTAGTGACTTTGATATGGGTTTGACAACAAAATAGGACTATCAACAAGTATGTTTAAATGAGCCGATAGGGGAAAAAGGATTGAATACATGATGCATATGTAATAGATTGGGATCTTGGGATGCTCGATGATCCTTGTCCAATCAAACTTGGTACTAAATTATTTGATGATGAGCATGCAAACTATGTATCGCTCCTACAAGAGTTCAGGGATATATTTTCATGGAGCTATGATGAATTGAAGGGGATTCTCTCTTCTATTGTCATGCACACAATTCAATTAAAAGAAGGTAGTAAGAGAGTAAGATACAAGGTTAGACAAATGCATTTTGAGTTGAATGAGCCTCTTTTGAGGAACTGATGTGTCTAAGGAAGGTGATATGATATTTCCTATTGAACACATTGAATGGTGTTCACCGATTATGATAAGGAAGAAAAAGAACAATCAAATTTGCCTATATGTAGATTTTAAGGAGTTCAACAAGAAGACAGTAAGAACTATTAGCCTTTTTCCTTTATTGACCAGATTACTTTGCAAGCTATAATCACATGGCCATAGCTAGGGAGGATAAGCTGAGAATGACATTCATTATAGTCTTTGGTATCTTTATGTACCATGTCATGGCTTTTGGTCTATACAATGCTCCCAGGTCTTGGCAAAGAATGGCTGGCAAGACATTTTTCAATATCTCCCCTAAAGAACTTAAGATTTTTATAGATGTTTTGGGGCATCTACTACAATCCATGATAGACAAATCATTGTCCTATGTAAGTGCTTTCATCATTGTTGTGAGTACTGTATGATTAAATCCTTGAAAGTGTGTGTTCAGGGTCCCTTATGGCTTATTGCTTGGTCATGTTGTGAGTGCAGCTGGCATTGCCACTGATCTTGAGAAAGTAGTAGTAATTGTGGTCCCACCTTCCCTAGGGAGGTTCACACCTTTATTTTGTCTATGGGCAATTATCGTTGGTTCATTAATGCATTGATTGAGAGTTCATTACCTTTAAGGAATCCCTAGTGCACAGCCATGTTTTTGACTAGATTGAACTGTGTGCAGTTTCATTTGAGGATTTTAAGATGGAATTATCCAAAACATCAATGTTAAAATCTCCAAAGAGGGGTGAGCTTTTTTATATCTTTACACCTACAATGAGGTGTAGTATTAGTTGTTACCTATCCTAGATTTGGGAGGCCCAGCTTTATCATCCTATTGCTTTTGCAAGCCAAAAATTAGGCATTTGAGAGCTCCGTTATAGTTGTTTAGAAAAAGTGTGTTTGGTTATTGTGTTCGCTACCAAGAAGTTAGACATTACATTCTTTATGAGAAGGTAGTGTTTTCACCAAGGCTGAGGGTCTACGATTGTTGTTGAATAAGATTCAACCCCTTGATTGCCTAGCCAAGTGGTTAATCTCTTTTCAGGAGTTTGACTATGAGATTAGAAGTACGGCACCAAACTTGCAATATATTATTGAATGTTTAGTAGATTTTGGTGGGCCTAAGATAGAGTGGGTTGATACTAGTGACTGCAAGGATCTATTCAAGATTGATGCAACGTCAATATTGTCGTGGTATACATTGAATATACATTATCTATCCATAGGAAACCCCTCAAAAACTCTTTCTAAATTTGAGAAGAGGAAGATTAAGTAGTACTTCGCTTTTCCATTATAGCTAGTGTCTTGTACAAAAGGGAGGTGGATGACATGTATTATCATTGTGTGGTGCATGATGAGGTGCCATTTATTCTAGAAAAATGTCATGATTTAGTATGTGAAAGTTATTTTGGTAGATGACTTGCCATGCAAAAAGCTTTACGTGTTGGTTATTGGTGCCCGACGATTTTCCAGAATTCTTTTGCATATGTTAAGCATTGTAATACATGTCACAGACACGATGCTAGGGAAAATCATAAGAGACCACTAAATCCCATTTTGGTTACCTTTCCCTTTGAGAAGTGGGGCATTGATTTTGTTGGACTTGTGCATTCTTTCTATACTACAAGAAAGAGTTATATCATTGTGGCGATGGACTATATTTTATAAATTAGTTTGAAGCCCATGCTATGATGAAGGATAATACCAAGGAGATGGTTAGTTTCATTTCAGAGCAGATTGTTTGTCATTTTGGTCCACCTAAAGATCTTGTGTCTTATCTTGGGACACATTTTTTGGATAAAGTGATTGACGCTTTGACAGAAGCTCTAAAGATTAAACATAATAAGACCATGCCTTACAACCCCCAAGCAAATGGCAAGTGGAGAGTACCAATAAGCAACTTGTGGGAATTTTATCTAAGATGGTATCTGAAGGTAAGCATGATTAGGACAAAAAGCTTTATGTAATAGTATCACGTTGGACTATAGTTTGAAGATTATATCTACAAGTATGTTAGTTAGACAAATCATTTCGTAGCATCCAAATGCTCTAGGTAGTGATTCCTTGGGGATTTCTTGGTGTGTAGGAGCTAGATTATAGCCTTAGAGCTAGTGTCAGCCCCGCTTTTGATCTTGACAACTTTCCATATGGAGATACATGATTCTAAGTACTATTCTAGATATTGTATTATATCCATGGCATAGGTTTACCTAAAGTTACAAAGGAATATTTAAGTGTTTGTTGGGTGGTTAGGTAGTGGTGTTGGGGAAATAAATTTCTATTGTAGTATCCTTTTACATCTTGGAAGTAGCTACTCAAATTGTATTTTCTAGATTGTGAATTGTAAGAGGCTAGCACTAGGCTACTAATCTATATCCATGCTCCTTTTATCTTGTTTCTTCGGGTTGTGAGAGAGGATTATCCTCAATGACTACTTATCTGACACCATGTGGCATCTTGTATATCACACCACAAAGCTTCCAATCTTGGCTCTCCCCTCTCCACCCCAACATTATTGTATCCATTGTTTGTGACATTTTCTTTCCTCAACTGCCCTCAATTGTGTCCATTCTTCAATATCTTCCATATAGACTTAAAAATTTCTATATGGCCTATTCATACGAATGAATAGCCATTAACTGATCTTACTCCTTGTGCTACCTCTATTCTCTCTCTCTCTCTCTCTCTCTCTCTCTCTCTCTCTCTCTCTCTCTCTCTCTCTCTCTCTCTCTCTCTCTCTCTCTCTCTCTCTCTCTCTCCATTCATCTCTTCACACCACCTCCACCCTATAACTTTGGGCAATGCAAGCTATAATAAATTGAAGGGTGGTGGTTTTGTACTATTTAACATCAAAATCAAAGCATCTTCATCTATTAATATCGTATGCCAAAAACAAAGATTAGAAGTGCAAGCTTCAATTGGAAAAAATAAGCTTTATATATAGTATTCAAGATAAGAAATACATTAAGGTGTGTTCTCTATCCACAACTGATGTCTTGATCAGGCTATTGTGGGACACAATCCATGTAGTCATAGTATTCATAAGGTCTTCTTGATTATACAAGTTCAACCTCTAGCTATTTCCCTCTCAAGGATATGAAGGCTTGGGTGGGGACCAATACACACCCCACGTCAGCCATGCATGTGTTGAGGATGATTTCAAGCTCTCTATTAAGAGCATGCCTCTCCTCTATCAAAAGTACTAGTGGTTGGCAAGGTCTCCTCCAACGAGCTAAAGGGCAGAGGATAAAGATTGTCCAAAAGAGATGGGGGCTTGTAGCTATAGTAGGGCCTAGCTAGAGGCACTTGACTTGATCTCAAGATCATGGGATGGATGCACTTGGGTTTGGGGCTAAGATTGGGCCTTGGGATTGGGCTCATGGGGCAGGGGCTGTAACACTTCTCGTGCATAAGAACCCCCCCTTTTAAAATTTTAAAAGTTAGTTCAAATGTTTTTACCTCTCTCTCTCTCCCTTCCGACAACATGTCGCGGAGAGAGAGAGAGAGAGAGAGAGAGAGAGAGAGAGAGAGAGAGAGAGAGAGAGAGAGAGAGAGAGAGAGAGAGAGAGAGAGAGAGAGAGAGAGAGAGAGAGAGAGAGAGAGAGAGAGAGAGAGAGGGAGTAAGAGTGGGAGAGGGGGGCATGCACCCCCCAGGTGTAGGGGTGGCGGCCCGTCTCCCCCCATGAACCACCCCCTTCCCACTACATAAGGGGAGCCTCCCCCTGCTTTGCCTGACACGTAGCGCTGCCTCCCCCTGCTCTGCCTTCACGCCACCAGACCGCTGGACTGCCGCCCCCACACCTCATAATCAACGTTTTCGGCTCCTTCCTCATTCTCAACACAATTGAGGAGGAGGCAGCATTGTCACGCCGACTGACAAAAAGCACGAATCTCTAGAAGCTTCTTAAGAAGCTTCCACTAAAAGCTTCTTAGGGGTGCTTCACCCACACATCACATGAAGGGCACAACTCGTTTGTGGAGGTTGTTCCCTTGCAGAAAGGAAGGACTCCCAACTTGCAGAAAATTTCAGCACACCCTCCACCTGCCCGCGACTTATTCCCAAATCCCAATTGCAATGGCCCCAAAGCACCACACAAGAGGAGCACGCGCGCGAGCAAGAGGAGCACGTGTAGGAGTCCCCACCCGAAGCGCAGGAATCGATAATACCCCTCTTGCGGATGTTCAGGTTCCATCAAATTCACCTTCTTCATTTCCGCATGATATGGGTGCATTAAGTATAAATTCGCATAGGGAAGACTTAATCGCATTGGAAATTTACTATAATTGAGTGCTTTGTTTAAACAAAAAAAGATCATAGGAATGTTCGAAAATGTTTTAAATTGCATGTTAAGATACTTATAATTATTTCACCATCATGATGAAAGGATGTTGCATTTTTGAATATATGGTTCATGTGTTAACAGATGCACTTATGCAATAATGTCCTAGTTGCATCTCGCATATAGGTTAAATATATATTGCGATGTTCTTGTGCATTGGAAGGTTTGCATTGGGTAATTTACATTGGCAAGAATGAATTATGCTGTATACAATGCATTTGTGCAATAAAAATCCCTTGTGATGACCGTAAATAGGTTAATTCATAGAAGGATGTTTAATTAAAGAATAGATAGTTGCTATGGAGAGGAATAAAAGAGTTATATTTTCACATAAGCAACTGCATTCTATTTTGCATGACTGGCATGGAAAAATAAAAAAGTATATTTTTATTTAAATATCATTGTAAATGTACATAGCATATCTTGCATGCGTAAGTAAATGTATGAAAAGAAAAAGGGTTATATTTTATTTGATGAAAAGCATATAGGATGAAATATGCATGAAGTGATAGTTACATTCAATATGAAAAGATAGGCGCATGCAGAGTTAATCCAACATTCTCGTACTTAGATCATTCTATGTTGCGAGTAAGAGAGGGTACTAGGCCTTAGGACATGAATTCTAGTAAAATTGACAAACAAAAGGATGTTAAGTGGCCAAGAAAGTGCTTGCAAACTATCGTTACGACCTTAGACTATGGAACAAGGATGCTTCCCTAGTCCAAGATAAATCGATAGGTTAAACTCTAGGTTGGATTCTTGATCAAGGCCTATGCCTTGGATATTTGGAAAGGATAATTTCAGACAATCATCAGATTATCTGATTGGACAATCTTACTAGGGACAAGTGTTCCATAAGGGAAAAGGACGTGATCTTAGGGTTCTCGTCTTAAAGATCAAAGGACCAAATAATAAAATCTCAAAAGAAATCCTAGAGCCAAATCAATCTTCAACCTAGTGGGACTAGGGTTTTGGATTGGGGTCAATGGGACTCCCAAATCCTATACCTTAATCAAAGATTGCCATATGATAGGAGATGTAATTCCTCAAGATAGGTACTACTACCTATCTCGTGCATCAAATCTGTAAGGTCATATGCTATTGCAATTAAATCATAAGATGACACTACTACATCCTAGGCCAAGGAAGGCGAGTTCTAATTACAAGTTAGATTCGTTAAGAGTTGAGTAGTCACCCTACTACAACTCTCTCTCTTGGGGACTGATCTATCAAAATTAGGGAAATTGTGAACTACCAAGAAGCAAATAGACCAACCAAGGAGGACGGGGTTGTCCAAGATCTATTTGATTATAGTATAAGGAAACCTAAGGTAATGATAATTGGGGTCGGTAGGATATAAACCCTAATCGAAAGAAAGAGGGTAAACAAGCAACCTAGCATGCCGAGCCCTTGGAATCTCACCAAGTCGGAAACGATCCAGGATCGAATGCTGGGAGTATTTAGGAAGAAGGAATCACACCTTAGCAAATGGTCGTACGAATGACCACAGAAATGATCGTGATTGTACACTTAGGTACATTGTTTGAACTTCTTTGCTCAAGGAACTAATTGAAGGACAGACACTTAATGCTTCAGGTTAATAGCCTAGAGGGAGAGGTAGGTTTAGTTACCTCCGACTGCTTGCCTGGCCCTATCCAAGGGGGTTGTTAGCCGTGCCGTATACATGGACCAAACCCGACGCGAGAGGTCTCTCCGTGGGTGCTGCTTGGAGTGGGAGGACGCTTGGGTGCCAAGGGAGGCTCTGGCCGTAAATTCCTTGCCTCTGGATCTTGCGCAAGAGGCCGACGTGACTTGAGATGGGATCTCGAGGCCCGTGTACTAGTCTACGGGCGAAACTTGGAGCAGCAATCCTGATGATTGCTGTGATAGCCTTCGGGCAAGATACTTGATGTATTCCAAGACTATGATAAATAAAGATCAAATATTTGAAAAAGGAACTTGCTTGACATTGTTTTTTTTAATGTCCGTGCCTAAGTTGCATGAAGGAACCTGTGTTTAAATTGATTAATTAAGGAAGCTGCCTTTGCATGTCAAACATAGTGTGGTAGGTAATTAGATAACTAAGCAACCCAAGGAAAGTGTGGTGGATGTGACTTGGGTCTGTCCTACAGAAGGGTGGTCCCGGTTAGCTGGGAACTTTTCTCAAAAGACGTGATAACAAAACTGTGAAGACCTAGAGTCAGTAGAGTTAGAATTCCGATTTATGTTGTTTTAGGGGAGCGGAATGGGACTATGCATTATGGGCAGAAAGATTGACCTTCACATCCCTCTCATTTTCCAATTCTCCATGAACCAAGTGCAGCATAAATCCGCTTCGACTCTATTGTTCCTACGTAAAGTGGTTCATTTGGAGCTCGATGCTAGCTACTTCCTAGAGACTTGGCTGATAGGAAAAAAACCTTGACTTCAGATCGGTCCTAAGTGGGAACGGTCGGATACTCCCGCTTCGGGGCAGACTCGGGAAGACCTAGATTGCGAACCCTGTGACATTCCTTGCGAGTGCGAGGTGGCGCTTCCTAGACTCTCTTCCTGATGGACTGCTAAGACATGTTCCATAGGTGGACAAGTGGACACATTACAGTTGGTATCAGAGCGAACCAACGAGATCTAAGAATTATAAGGAAACTTAATGGAGGAAAATAAAGAGAATAAGGGGATAAATAGGGTAGGGTGAGTAGAATAGAGCAGCGTTTTCTATTGAAAACACTTATTTACTCACTTATGGATGCTGGGTTGCAGAGTCACGAAGCATGGAGCAAGTTCTTGGTGTTCTAAGTCATGTTCATGACTATAATGCATGCTTCGAATTATCGTCAGAGGCTTGGCATGATGAATATTCTGGATCGCATCTATAATCCTTCGCCCCTGTATGAGGAGCGGAGATGGATGGGAGACTCAGGAATATACTACATAGCAGCCCACTGACTCGCGTACCTTCAGACCAACTTGAAGAGAATCAAATGGATGGAGGATTTAAAGATCGTGAAGCTGTTCATCTTTGTCGAAGCTCGCGTAAATGAAACTTTGCATGTTAGCGGCGGTCAGCAAGTCAAGTAGAACAAGTATGCTTATGAAGAAGTGACCCTGGCGATCTCTGCTGACAGAATCAGAGTGTTAGGGTGCTATGAGAAGAACGGTATCAAAGGAAGGGATACCCCAAGCTTCCTATGACTTACCGTTTCCTGAAAATCCATGACCCCACTCCATATTATTATTCCATACTTGTAGCCGATTGTAACACAATCCTATTTTCCCCGAACTGATGTATCAATCAGCCTGTCCTACTTATCCAAAATAAATGTACTCAAAGGGATATGCCTTCATGAATAAATAAGACTTTTTACAATTGTCTATCTTGATCATAAATGTTAACTAAGGTGTTAAGTGATTAAATCACTTAGCCAAAAAGCTGTACTAGTCATATTAACATAATATGAGAACATATGATAAGATGCTAACGTAAAGAATCTTATTGCTCAGACGCAACCCCAAGCACAGGTTCCAAATCCGACTCCTGCACTAAGTCTAGCTGCTGCTCAAGAGAAGAAATTCCTTCTCAAACAAATTAAGCCACCCGAGTTTGATGGCAAGGGAAGGACTGTTCAAGCCAACATCGAGATCTAGATTGAGTCCATGGAGGACTATTTTGAAGCAGCAGGAACTGCACCTACTAACCAATCCATGCTCGCCAAACTTAAGATAATAGGCGAAGCGAGACTTTGGTGGAAACTGTGATGCAGAGACCAAGCAATCTCAGAGGGGACAATCACTTGGGATAAGCTTAAGGAAGCTGTGCAAGGGAGGTATCTGCCACCTGTCTATTGCACACAAAAGATGAATGAATTCTATGACTTGAAGCAGCTAGGATTATCCTTTGAAGCATATTATTCGAAGTTTGTCTCACTCCTAAAGTATGCACCTCCAATGGATATGACACATCAGGTGTCAAAATTCTGTATTGGGTTGAATCCACCCATAAACACTCGATTGGAATCAATGCGCCCAACGGACCTACAAGATGCACTCATTCGAGCTGCTCCAATAATACAAGAAGTGTAGACCAAACCAAGGAACAATAAGATTTGGCCTTACAAGGATCAAAATAAGGGCATGTCTAAGGCTCAGACTAAGAGAGCACAAGGTCAGAATCAGGGCCAAAGAAAGAAAGCTAGAGTCAATGCTGTCAACAACTTTGTTCCAACACAAAGCAATGATCGCAACCCACGTTGCTTCCATTGCAACGAGCCCGGACACTTCAAGAGGGAGTGTCCCAAGCTGGGCAGAGGGCATCGCCAGGGGAAATTCCAAGGTCAAAATAGAGCCGCTCATGGCCAAGGAACCGCCGTTATGGCCAGAGAGATAACCTCTAATGTTTCCACCAAGGAGCTGGACAATGAAGAAGATCCATCCATGGATGCTGACATTGAGAGGGTAACGGTTCATGCCACTCTTCACAAGAAGGGTCCGAATCGCCAATTCTCAGTGATTCAAGCTCCATCAAAATATCAAGGCAAAAACTTCAAAACCTTGATTGATTGTGGCAGCACACATTCCTTCATTTCACCAATCTATGCAAAAAGATTAGGGATAGCCACAATAGATGCACCTACCTTACTTGTGGAATTAGCAAATGGTCGTGAGGTCACTTATACTAGGCAAACTGCTAAGGTGAAATTCCTACTGGGTGAGAAGCCAACTTCTGTGAGATTCAGGGTAAGAACCTAGGTGTCCACAAATGTTTACTCAGAATGGATTGGCTAATACCCAATGATGCCAACATCCATTGTGGGAAGGGCCAAGTCTCCTTCCGCAATTCTGAAGGGGAACTAGTCACGACTCAAGGTGAGGCTGGTAAGCCAAAAATACAGTTGGCAAAAGCAACACAGATAATAAAAGGTGTTCAAAAGGGTCTACCTGTCTATCTGATTAAGCTAAATAAGCTAGATCAGAATCATGAATCTGGAGAAGAACCTTCATGGTTAAAGGAATACGCGAACGTATTCCCCGAAGATCTGACGAAACTTCCTCCCCAAAGGGAAGTCAACCACGAAATCAAACTTGTGCCAGGAGCTGCACTGGTCACAAAGAGGCCATATAAGATGTCCATCCTGGAAGCTATCGAACTGAAAGAGCAACTCAAGCAACTATTAGACCAAGGCTACATCCGTCCTAGCAGTTCTCCATGGGGAGCTCTAGTGTTGTTCCAAAAGAAGAAGGATGGAACGCTTCGCCTATGCATTGACTACAAAGGGTTGAACCAACCAATCATAAAAAATAAATACCTCATTCCAAGCGTAGATGAATTACTTGACCGTCTTCAAGGGGCAAAGATCTTCTCAAAGATAGATCTCAAATTTGGGTATTATCAAATAAGGATCAAAGAAGAAGATATCCCAAAGACTGCATTTAGTACAAGGTATGGACACTTCGAATTCCTAGTGATGTCATTCGGGTTGACGAATGCTCCTGCTACCTTCAACAGGTTAATGTAGGATATCTTTAGGCCCTATCTTGATGACTTCATACTCGTCTTTTTTGGCGATACCCTAGTCTACTCAAAACAGGGAAAGGATCATGAACCCTAGCTTCTTGAAACAATGAGAACACACAAGCTTGATGCCAAGAAGAAGAAGTGTGCATTTTTCAAGCTACAGATTGAATATTTGGGATTCATTGTATCAGCAGAAGGAATTTAAGTAGATCCAGCTAAGGTCAGAGATGTTTTGGAATGGCCAACACCAACTTCTGTCAAAGAAATACGTAGTTTTCTTGGGTTGACACGGTGGTACAAAATTTTCATCAAAGATTATGCTTTGATTACAGTACCTCTGACTAATCTACTAAAGAAGCAAGTAGCAATTGTATGGTTACCTGCAGAACAGACCAGCTTTGACAAACTAAGGCAAAACTTAGTATGAGTACCCATCCTGAAACTTCCTAATCTTAGTAAAGAGTTTGAAGCAGTAATTGATGCTAGCGCACTTGCTTTAGGATTTGTACTTATGCAAGAAGGTCATTCCATAGCATATTCTTCAAGAAAATTGAAGAGCCATGAAAGGAATTATGCTACCCACGACCTGGAGCTGTTGGCTGTCATCCATGCTCTCAAAATTTGGAGACATTACTTGCTAGGTACCAAATTTTCCTTAGTAATGGACCACAAGAGTCTTAAATGGATTTTCACTCAGAATGAGATCAATATGAGGCAACATCGATGGATCAAAGTGCTGGAAGAATATGATTTTGAAATCAATTATAGGCCTGGAAAAGAGAATGTAGTTGCCAATGCACTTAGTCACAAGGCATTTCTAAAATTCTCTCATTTTGCAAGATCCATCAACAGCAAGATCTCTAGCCACAAAGATATCAATGCCAAACAACCCGATTCTTGAGCTAGCAAAAGAAGGGGCATATCATGACCCAGTCTATCAAAAAATGCTAAGGGAGATCCCCATCAAGGATCAAGACCCAAAGCTAAAGACGAAGTATCAAGAATTCTCCATCAGTAATGGACTTGTCTACTTTAGGACAAGATTATGTATCCCTGCAAGCCAAACTCTCAAGCAGAAGATACTTTGGGAAGCCCATGACTCCCCTTTCTCAGGGCATCCTGGTTATGCCAAGACCCTTAACACAGTTAGAAAAATCTATTTTTGGAAAAAGCTCAAGGGAGACGTACCCAAATATGTCACGGAATGTTTGTCTTGTCAATGCATTAAGGCAGAACATGTTAAAATGCTGGGAAAATTGCAATCACTTGACATTTCACAAATGAAATGGGAGTTCATTACTATGGACTTTATTGTTGGCTTACCCCAAGTTCAAGGAGGATATAACTCTATTTTGGTTGTAGTAGATATGCTCACCAAGGTCACACATCTCATCCCTGTCAAGACGAACTATAAAGCTTCAAACATCACAAGATTATTCATCAAGGAAATATTCAAACTTCATGGGTTACCCAAAAGAATCATTAGTGATCGTGACTCTCTTTTCACATCACACTTTTGGAGGGCTATCTTTGAGGCTATTGGAACTCAACTCTGTTTCAGTACAGCTTACCATCCCCAGACTGATGGTTGTCAAACAGAACGAGTCAATCAAGTCATTGAAGATATGCTTAGGGCATACTGCTATCGCAAACCCAAAAAGTGGATTCAATACTTACCACTGGTTGAGTTTGCTTACAATGCTTCTTACCAACAGAGTATTCAGATGACCCCTTTCCAAGTATTGTATGGGCATGATTGTCGTACACCTTTGAACTTCTCGAATCCAACTTTGAGGGTCGAAGCTTCAAGACAGATGCTGGAAGACATGGATGATCAAATCAAGTCAATAAGACAAGACATTCAAGCTGTTAAGGATAGACAGAAGGCCTACGCTGGCTTGAAACGGCAAGACAGATCCTTCATTGAAGGTGATATAGTCTTCATCAGTGTACGCCCTAAAAGAGTTCACTATCCTTGGGAGAGTACAAGAAGCTAAGTCTGAGGTATTTTGGACCTTATAAGATCATCAAGTGCCTACGGCCTAATTCTTACAGACTATAGCTGCCCGAAACTCTAAAGATTCATAATGTATTCCATGTTAGCCTATTGAAAAAGTATCTACCTAATCTGAAACATGTACTTGACGATCAAAAAATTGTAATGCCTAGCCAAGGAGTCCTTGAGCTACGGCCTAATAGAATCCTAGATGTTAGGGAGAGGAATTTGAGATCAAGGACCTTGAGAGAATACCTCATCCAGTGGAAAGATTATCCCAAAGAGGATGCCACCTGGATGGATGAAAATACTCTCAACCAACAATACCCCCAGATCTTCTCGAGATGAGGACTTCTCGATTCCTCTAAGGGGGAGAGGATGTAACACTTCCTGTGCATAAGAACCCTCCCTTTTAAAATTTTAAAAATTAGTTCAATTTTTTTTTACCTCTCTCTCTCTCCCTGTTGATAGCATGTCGAGGAGAGAGAGAGAGAGAGAGAGAGAGAGAGAGAGAGAGAGAGAGAGAGAGAGAGAGAGAGAGAGAGAGAGAGAGAGAGAGAGAGAGATTTAGAGAGAGAGAGAGAGAGAGAGAGAGAGAGACAGAGAGAGAGAGAGAGAGAGAGAGAGATTTAGAGAGAGAGAGAGAGAGAGAGAGAGAGAGAGAGAGAGAGAGAGAGAGAGAGAGAGAGAGAGAGAGAGAGAGAGAGAGAGAGAGAGAGAGAGTAAGAGTGGGAGAGGGGGCATGCACCCCCTAGGTGTAGGGGTGGCGGCCCGCCGTCAAATGGCCATCTCCCCCCCATGAACCACCCCCTGCCCACTACATAAGGGGAGCCCCCCCTCCCCCTCAGGCAGGTCACCTGACACACAGCGCCGCCTCCCCCTGCTTCTCTTGACACGCAACACTGCCTCCCCCTGCTCCGCCTTCACGCCACCAGGCCGCCAGACTGTCGCTCCCACACCTCGTAATCAACGTTTTTGTCTCCTTCCTCATTCTCAGCACAATTGAGGAGGAGGAGGAGGCACTGTTAGATCGACTGACAAAAAGCACAAATCTCTAGAAGCTTCTTAAGAAGCTTCCTAGAAGCTTCCACTAAAAGCTTCTTAGGGGTGCTTAACCTGCAGATCGTGTGAAGGGCACAACTCGTTTGTGGAGGGAGTTCCCTTGCGGAAAGGAATGACTGCCAATTTGTAGAAAATTTCAGCACACCCTCCACCTGCCCGACTTATTCCCAAATCCCAATTGCGATGGTCCCAAAGCACCACACAAGAGGAGCATGCACGGGAGCAAGAGGAGCATGTGTAGGAATCCCCACCCAAAGCACAGAAATTGATAATACCCCTCCTATGGATGTTCAGGTTCCAACAAATTCACCTTCTTCATTTCCACATGATCTGGGTGCATTAAGTATAAATTCGCATAGGGAAGACTTAATCACATTGGAAATTTACTATAATTGAGGGCTTTGTTTTTAAAAAAAAGATAATAGGAATGTTCGAAAATGTTTTAAATTGCATGTCAAGGTACTTATAATTCTTACACCATCATGATGAAAGGATGTTGCATTTTTGAATATATGGTTCATGTGTTAACAGATGCACTTATGCAATAATGTCCTAGTTGCATCTCGCATATAGGTTAAATATATATTGCGATGTTCTTGTGCATTGGAAGGCTTGCATTGGGTAATTTACGTTGGCAAGAATGAATTATGCTGTGTACAATGCATTTGTGCAACAAAAATCCCTTGTGATGACCGTAAATAGGTTAATTCATAGAAGGATGTTTAATTAAAGAATAGATAGTTGCTATAGAGAGGAATAAAAGAGTTATATTTTCCCATAAGAAACTGCATTCTATTTTGCGTGACTTGCATGGGAAAAGAAAAGATTATGTTTTTATTTCAATATCATTCTAAATGTACATAGCATATCTTGCATGCATAAGTAAATGTATGAAAAGAAAAATGATTATATTTTATTTGATGAAAAACATATAGGATGCAATACGCATGAAGTGATAGTTACATTCAATATGAAAAGATAGGCGTGTGTAGAGTTAATCCAAAGTTCTCGTACTTAGATCATTCTATGTTGTGAGTAAGAGAGGGTACTAGGCCTTAGGACATGAATACTAGTAAAATCAACAAACAAAGGATGTTAAGCGACCAAGCGAGTTGCTTGCAAACTGTCATTACGACCTTAGACTATGGAACAAGGATGCTTCCCTAGTCCAACATAAATTGATAGGTTAAACTCTAGGTTGGATTATCGATCAAGGCCTACGCCTTGGATATTTGGAGAGGATAATTTTAGACAATCATTGGATTGTCTGATTGGATTATCTTACTAGGGACAAGTGGTCCATAAGGGAAAAGGACGTGATCTTAGGGTTCTCGTCTTAAAGATCAAAGGACCAAATGATAAAATCTCAAAAGAAAATCCTAGAGCCAAATCAATCTTCAACCTAGTGGGACTAGGGTTTTGGATTGGGGTCAATGGGACTCCCAAATCCTATACCTTATTCAAAGATTGCCATATGATAGGAGATGTAATTCCTCAAGATAGGTATTGTTACCTATCTCGTGCATCAAGTCTGCAAGGTCATATGCTATTGCAATTAAATCATAAGATGACACTACTACATCCTAGGCCAAGGAAGGCGAGTTCTAATTACAAGTTAGATTCGTTAAGAGTTGAGTAGTCGCCCTACTACAACTCTCTCTCTTGGGGAATGATTTGTCAAACTTAGGGCAATTGTGAACTGCCAAGAAGCAAATTAACCAACCAAGGATGATGGGGTTTTCCAAGATCTATTTGACTATAGTATAAGGAAACCTAAGGTAATGATAATTGGGGTCGGTAGGGTATAAACCCTAACCTAAAGAAAAAGGGTAAACGAGCAACCTAGCTTGCCAAGCCCTTGGAATCTTGCCAAGTCACGAACAATCCAGGATTGAATGCTAGGAGTATTCAGGAAGAAGGAATCACACCTTAGCTGTTGGTCATATGAACGACCACAGAAATGATCGTGATTGTACACTTAGGTACATTGTTTGAACTTCTTTGCTCAAGGAACTAATTCAAGGCCAAACACTTAATGCTTCAGGTTAATAGCCTGGAGGGAGAGGCAGGTTTAGTTACCTCCGATTGCCTGCTTGGCCCCATCCAAGGGGGCTGTTAGCCGCGCCGAGTACATGGACCAAACCCACAGCGAGAGGTCTCTCCGTGGGTGCTTCTTGGAGCGGGAGGATGCTTGGGTGCCAGGGGAGGCTCTGGCTATAAATTCCTTGCCTCCGGATCCCGCACAAGAGGCCAACATGACTCGAGATGTGATCTCGAGGCCCGTATACTAGTCTACGGGCAAAACTTGGAGCAGCAATCCTGATGATTGCCGGGATAGCCTTCGGGAAAGATACTTGATGTATTCCAAGACTATGATAAATAAAAATCAAATATTTGAAAAAGGAACTTACTTGACATTGTTTTTTTTAATGTCAGTGCCTAAGTTGCGTGAAGGAACCTATGTTTAAATTGATTAATTAAGGAAGCTGCCTTTGCATGTCAAACATAATGTGGTAGGTAATTAGATAACTAAGCAACCCGAGGAAAGTGCGATGGATGTGACTTTGGTCCGTCCTACGGAAGGGTGGTCCTAGTTAGCTGGGAACTTTTCTCAAAAGATGTGATAACAAAACTGTGAAGACCTAGAGTCAGTAGAGTTAGAATTCCGATTTATGTTGTTTTAGGGGAGCGGAATGGGACTATGCCTTATGGGTAGAAAGGTTGAGCTTTGCATCCCTCTCATTTTCCATTCTCCATGAACCAAGTGCAACATAAATCCGCTTTGACTTTGTTGTTCCTATGCAAAGTGGTTCATCTGGAGCTCGATGCTAGCTACTTCCTAGAGACTTGGCTGATAGGAAAAAAACCCTGACTTCTACTTTAGGGTAGACTCGGGAAGACCTAGATTACAAACCCTGTGACATTCCTTGTGAGTGGCAGGTGGCGCTTCCTAGACTCTCTTTCTGATGGGCTGCTAAGACGTGTTGCACAGGTGGACAAGCAGACACGTTACAGGGGCACTTAGGGCTTGAGCTCGAGCTTGGATTGAGTTTGGGCTTGTGGGGTTGGGACACCTCTGGCCTTGGCATGGAGCTTGGTCTTAGGCTCATGGGGGGAGGGATAACACTCAGGCTTAGGCTTGTGGGGCAAGGAAACTTGGACCTGGGGCCAAATCTTGGGCTCTCGAGTTCATGTGGCTTGGTGGTAGGCTCTATCTCTAGGGTTTGAGCTAGGGTGCCACTCTTGCCCTTTGTAAGCATCGATGTGATCTAATGGACTCTATCCTAGGCTCAAGCTGTGGTGCTACTCATGCTCTTTCTAATCATATGTCGCTCTCATGGGAGATAGGGGATCTTGGCCTAGCTTGTCATAGATGAATGGAATAGTAAGAATTTTTGGCATGCAATGGATGAAGATCACCATAGGATTTAGAAGCATGTCATACATAGGTCACAAGTGGTGTAGGCATCACCTAACCCTATGAGCATGGGTTGCAAGAAAATGTGTCTTAAAAAAATTCAATAGAAAAGTCTTCTACAATCTCCTAGAGTGAGAATTTCCAAGGACCACCACATGTCTATCATCTAGTAGTCATGAATTTCTTGATCCAATCTTTGAACAGGAGCATAGTATTATAGGTTGCATTTGAGTCTCTATCTTGCATAGATTGCTAAGAACTACACAATTATCATAATATCTTCTACACATTCCATGGGAGGGACCCCATGCCATGAACCCTAAAGCATGGACCATAAAGAGTCACTGGAAATCAACAGAGGCTTCTCTGTCACATTTATAAATTGCTTGGCAAATACATTAATACTAGATGAGGGTCACCATCAAGTGATAGAGGCTACTCCATAGCAAGGGGGAGTCACAAAACCACAACAAGAACATTGAACAAGTGTCACCACCAAGCGATACATGATGTGTCATGGCAAAGGGTTTCCATGAACTGATTGGTGGTGACCTTGAAGACAAGGACCCTGAATGAGGATCATCATGAGTAGTTTTGGTGGTGACTCTAAAAGATAAGAATACTAAATGAACATCACCACCAAGCAATAGAGACTACCCCATGGCAAAGGGTTTCCAAGAATCTCTTGGTGGTGGCTCAATCCCCAATGCTTTTGCATTAAAGGGTTCAGGTGTGGGGATTGAGTATCAAGAAATTTTGCATTAATAAAAGATATTTCCAAATGATAAAAGTATTTTTTAAAAGTGCTCCTTGCATGGGGTGACATAATTAAAGTACTTTTAACAATGAAAATTGTAAATTTTATTAAAAAGTGAAAGATATTGATGCTAGTGTAGAAGACCATTATATTCCATATCATAATAAGCACTACTAGCATTTATGCATTTAAAGATTTTTTATGAGCACTTTTTTCAGTACTAGTTTATTTTTATGAAAACTTTTGTTGAATAATCTATACGTTTAAATTGTAAAGAATTATTTATTGATTCTCACATTATTTCTCTTGGTTGTTAGACACTATTAATGTGTAAAGATAGATGAAAAATATGTTTATGGTGCTATCATGCTGATTTGTTTATTTTATATTTTCTAGTACCATTAATATTATTTATTTTGAATGTATGTCAACATTGAGATTATTTTATAGATTCATTGATAATTTATTTTCACGATACCCTTAAAATTGAATTATTCTTAATATTATCCTTGAAAGATGCTTAGTTATATAACTAAATCATTCATTTAATTTTATAGGTATTTTTACAAATTAATTCAATTAAAAATAAAAATTGAGAAAGATAGCTTGTTACTCATTTTATAAAGAACTATTTTGAGCAAGAGTTATTCTAACACAACAAAATGTGGACACTGAGGAGAGCCCTTAAATCTATGGAGGGAGATTGTACATGTTCTTGTTTTGTGTAGAGTATCTTGTTTTCTTGCTTTGTTTTTGTGGCTTGATCTTAACTTGTTTCTGAATAGTTAACCTATGGTGAGAGTAATAGCACATTATGAGGCCTTTACCTTTCTACATGAAGCATTGTTTTAAAAAAAGAATACATATGCCCTTGATTTTTTTGTCAAAGTATTGGTGAATAGCTCAAATTAATAATCTTGTGTAATCTAATTAACAATACCATCTTGTTAAGACCCAATGCATTATCATTGATAATCATTATGTATTTCTACTAGTATTGATCCATATAACATCTAGTGATTATACTTTTCTAAATAGATAGATTGAATATAATGATTTAACCACAATAATTGGCATCCATTATAAGGTATTAAGGGCATACAAACATAAAGAAAAAATGTTTCAAAATTTCAGGCTCCACCATTGAAATATTTATTAGTATAACATCAAAATGGATGTATTGGTATATTTGCTAGAAATATCATACTGATGCGTGTCAACATAATCATTGATATATATGGATAATTATACTAGTGCTTATTCTAATGTGTATAAAAAAACATAATGACAAATCTATTGACAATTATATAGAAACAAATCTTTTAGTAGAATGCTTATTTGACATGGACTAATGTTCAAACATGTATAATACCGAAGCCAAGTATACAAACAAAGAAACACTTATAATAACAAATTCAAATAAGATACCTAGGCTAGGATTTATATAAAGTAACAAATCTAATATTAAGCATTGAATGAAAATATTATGAAACGAAAAGTGATATAACGATAAATATCTAGATATAGAGTGCAAACTTATGAGATCCCTAATTAGAGAGCTTATTCTATCAACCTAAAAGCGATCCTTTTTAGGGAGTTTGACTCACTCTCTCTTCCTAGAAATGGGGCTACAATGAATTTTTTTCAAATGAACACCAAATTTATTAGACCTTGGATATTCACATTGTACTTTTTAAGATATTTCCATTGATCTATAGCATGCCATGAGGTTCTCCATGTTTCAAAAGGTTTGAAAGTAATGTGACATCCACCCTAGAGTGTATCATAATTATCTCAATGTAGCAAGGAAATTCACTACAAAAATATTGGCAAGTCATAATGAAGCCAACCCCCCATTACAACAAAGCATGTAGAAAAAGAATGCATCCATTTTCCATGCAAGACTAATTCAAACACCAAACACTTAAACATAGCTCACTGAGCAAAAAATAAAAAAAATTTCAAGGCATCATGCAATTGAAATCACCTAAATAGACATACCAACAATCATAGACTCCGCCATTAGCACAATGTCCTCCCCAAAATAAGAAATGCCACCTAAGATAGATACAAGAAAAACCATCATTAGACAAACCTCCACAAAAGAAAATGTCATTAGGTACTTAAAGCATTCAAAAACCCACATTGAGATAAATAGAAGAAAAATCACCCATCCAATGTTTGCCAATCATATTGATGCAAACCCAAGTCTTTGGAAAATATGCTCCTCTACCACTTTGTTCCATGGTGGAATGCCATCTGTGCCTAGGGATACATCCATAAGAAAATCTAAGAGAATGAAGTCAATGGCCCAAGTCATGGCAACCCTCCTCTTCATGTACTCAATCCCAAGGTTATCTATGTGGTTTAAAAGAAGTCCCTTCTCTATTCATTCTCTCATGTGAAGGAAAGTCCATGGGTGGGATGGACAGAGTCATCATGCACCTTGTCAATTTCAAATAGAACACTTTGAATTGAACACATTCTAACCCATAAACATACTAGTCCATTGAGCACCAATCTGTTTATGCCTCCCTTAGTCTTCAATAACTTTCCTTTCCCTTTTAAAATGTATCTCTTGTCTTTAGATCACCTAGAAAAAAACAAGAAGCACAATAGTCAAACTTGCAAAGCTCAAATCTCACACAATACTCACCTTATGCATGTGATGGAGCATCGCCTCAAAATATTTTGGCCACTTGACATGTTCGACTACCATGGACAATTCACTATCACATATTGAGAAAGCCCCTTCATGTCATTCCCATACATGGTGGATTCTTTATTTGTGCCATCCACCCATGACCCATATGTTACAAATAAGTCCACTATCAAATTGAGATCCCTCAAGTGGAGAAAATACATGTCATTGAAACAAAAAAGAATGTAAGATATTCACAAGAACATTCCTACCATCAGAGGAAACAAATATGGAAAGTGGTAACAACAACTAGTCGTCACAATTTTCATAACTATAAAGCAAGAAACAAGAAGCTACATCTAGTTAAGACTATATGGAACCATCATTTTTCTTTTTGCTCTTTTTTTTGGACCCAATTTTCTTGATAATTCCAAAAACGTTTTCTTTTTCTTCATACCAAATCCAAGAGAAATAATACTGTAAAGAGGGCTCAATTGGAAAGACCAAGGGATTTCCTCTAGTGGGTATTAATTTCACCTCATTCTTTAAAGTTTGCAATTCATTTCTCTCAATCACATCTGGCAACACCTCTCTAGACAACCACCTACACCCAAACAAACTTTCACTAGCACACATAATGTAGACTCATAAGCTTGATTAAAGATTTAAGAACCAAATAGTTGGGCAACATCTTATAGTCTAAAAGTAGCATTTATGCTAAGCATCCCACAAACACTTTGCATTGCTCTCCAGCTGTCAAGCATTCTCAATCGTATTCTCTTGTTTTCGATGGGGATAGACAAGTTGGCTATTAGGTTCAATTTCTCAATATCTACTATTGACTTGAGACCATCAAACCTCAAAGGGAACAATTTCTCCCTCTACTTCTTCCGCTATAGAAAGGGATTGATTATGTTCAGAACTTGCAAGAGTAGAAAAATTCAAGCAAGAAATGAAACTCATGTCTCGAAGAAATTAGTTGTCACACAAATAAATGGAAACTCCCAATCAAGCAACAAGTTCACCTTTTCCATGTATTCATTGTATTTATGATTTTAGTTCTAGTAACACTATATTAGGGAATTCGGGAATTATCATATAGTTTGGGAGTTCTCAACATAGTTAATATTTGGCCACATGATCAAATCTTGTCCCCTTGCTTGAAAGTGGAGTCTACCCTAATTACTATATAGGTTGTCTTTCCAAGTCCAACTTTGAAGCATGGGTTAAGATTTAGCCACACGGTCAAATCTTTACCCCTTATTTGAAAGTGGGACTTGGGAGATTCCCAAATTCTTTAATATGGTGTTTAGTAAAATCTCCCACTCCTTGGTCAATCTCTCCCCATTGTTAAGTTTCTCTATTATCTCTCCTATTTTTTTCCACAATTTGTTTTGATACTAGAAATTTACAAAATGATAAAGTGAGAACTTCTTTATCATAAACATTCAAAAAGTAAATAGGGAGGAAAAAACTATCTAATAATCTAATTGCATTGAATCCTCTCTTGCCAAAGGATACTACACTAGGGAACTTTTCAATTCAAGCATCTTCTTTCAAGTTCTATCAATTCATGATGGTTTCTCTTCTAACTACACCCCTAAATCACATTCACAAATACGGGCAACATTAACTAAAGCGTCTTTAAGGTTTTTCACAATCACCACATGTTTATTTAAGCTTCAAGATATAAAGATTAGTGTCAATACGAGAGGGGTATAACTATAGGAAGATGTAAAGAGAAATTTACTTATTCATACATAAATCCTAGCAAGTAAGTAACTCCACCTCATTGAGCCTATAGAGAACATGGATCTAGAGCATAGCTTTGACTAATGAGGACGGAAGTCAGTAACAAGACTCATAGTGACATAGATAAGAAGACAAGCTATTTCTCAAGTTAATGAAGTTCCAAGATGTAGGCTTGGATTCATAAACACAATCATGAGCTGACCATGACAAAGACATAAAATGGAGTACTGAGTATAAAATAGCATTCCATGAAAAGTGAACCAATTACATGTCTTTATAGCTTTCCAGCTTCTCCACTCTCCTCACTATGCATATGAGATACAAGTCTCCTCATCATGCAGCATACATCATTTGACCTATTTTCCAACACCCCCCCTCAAATGATGAATTTCTAAACTTGCTGGTTTTTGCTCCCTACATGACAACATGGCCCGGGAGACTAGCTCTTGGGCATCCTAGTTAAGTCAAGCTTGAAATTTTACATTTTTGGCAAGGGTTTTTTTAGTACAAATCCACTAATGAAATATTCTTCAAAATAGTTTGTCAAATTTGTTGATGGTAGCGGAAGCATCTTCTTCTTCTTCTTCTTCTTCTTCTTCTTCTTCTTCTTCTTCTTCATCTTCGTCTTCTTCATGCATAAAATGGCTTTTGTGGTGATCTTCTTGCACTTGCCATGCTCTCTTCTTGTGGAAACATTCACTGGCTACATGGCCAGTCTTGCCACAGTAATGACAAATAATTCGGTCCTTGTTGCTATTGGTGGTGAATCCTTGACCACGTCCTTTTGCTGCATAAGTACCCTTGGTGTACGAGAGGTTATCCCTTGAGCTGGTTTCTTTTGCATCCTTGCTTTTAACTTTTCTTTCTCCATCAAGCAGTGAGTGCTCAATGTCTTTGAGTGAGAGACTGGGAACATTACTTAGTGTGGACACAAGATTCTCATATGGTTCATGATTAACACTGGCAAGTAGCATTGCTATTGCCTCATCCTCATCAATGTTCTTTTTAAGAGTTGCAAGCTAAGTTTTAAGGCTCTTGAACTTATTGATGTGTACAGTCATAGACAAACTGTCTTTAGCATCCAACTTATAAAACTGCATGAGTAATTTTACATTTGAGTTCTTTACTTGTGTACCAAAGATCTTGTCAAGCTGTTCCCATGTTTTTTTTTTGCATCCCTGATGCTAGAGATGTGGCGCAATACATCATCTGATAGACCCTAGGCAATAATACCTAGAGCTTTCTTGTTCATCTTTTTCCATGCCTTTGTCTTAGGCTGGTGGACTTCTACAACACGTTCATCTTTAGCATCTTTCTTCTTGTCATCAGCATCTTCTTCCTCATCTTCAAACAAGTCCCACAAGTCTTTGTGCATGAGGTGGTATCTGGTCTTTTCCTTCCAGGCATGAAAGCCTCCCCCATTAAAATTTACTTTTTGCTCTAGTTCAATCATTTTAGAAGGAGGTCTTACCACGAGAATTCTTAGGCAGAAGTGTCTATCCTTTTACAAGAAGATTGAGATTTACAAGAGATTTGATCAATGTGACTTTAAATCATTACAAAAATTGAGAATAATCTTCGAAGCAGGAATCAAAAGGTGAGTTACTCTTGAGTAAGCTGAAAATTCAAGTGCCAAGAAGCACTATTTGAGTATCAATAGATACTATGTCTTGAATGAAGACCTTGATGTTAAACTTGATGTTGTTGCTTAGGCTTCTCAAAGCCTCCTCTTGTTGAATTTGAAGACTACACTCAACAAAGACTGAGCAAATCTCAGTGGCAAAGACTTCAATAGGATAGATAGAGTAAGTAGATTTTTGTCAGGGTTTTCTAGCGACTCGTTTTTTTTTCTTCTGGTAGCGCGACCTCTAGACAATCTGAGCCAAGATTTTTTATGAAGGTAGCCTAGACCATGGGCTACAAAAGCCCTAATGTTGCAAGAGTAATGGTGGTAGCCTTCATCAACAAAAACTGTACGACCAACATACAGTCCTACCACCCTTCTAGCCATATAGGCTGAATAATATTCCATCATTCATTTGTTCGGGACAGCATGTTGTTGAGTGTTGTCCAACCCTTCTTGTTTGGAATTGGTGCCTATCCTTATACTGAGCTACCTTCTTTCCTCATGCTCACACTGCATACATGCTCGTAGGCCACCGTTCCACAAGATTTCACCCCCCTCCCCCCCCACCCAGCCATACCAATACGTCCTCTTTTTGTTTTTGAGGGCAAAAACCTTCCAGTTCGGGATGGAATGTAAAAAATGGGGATTAGAGGGTCTTACACAGGGTTAGCACATGTGAATATCCGGTTACACTGATGGGGTATTTAAGGTGTACAAGGACCTGAATAGGGACCATTTTTTGAAAAATAAAAATTTGACTTCTCACCTTCACCTTCAGCTCCCATGGCTTCCCCTCTCTCTTTCCCCTCTTTCTCTCTCTTTCTCTCTCTCTTCCTGTCTTTCTCTCTCTTCTCCTAGTATTTCTCTCTCCTCTGCTTTCTTCTTCTCTCTCTTCTGTAGTCTTCTTCCTTCTCTCTCTCTCTCTCTTTTAGGTCCCCTTCATTACAATATAACTTGTCGATAATGAAAATAAGACCATGTCTTTCTACATATAGAATCTCTAATCCTATGGGATCATGATTTGTAATTGAGTGCTACAGCAAAAAAGATAAAATAGTATTATTAGAATAAGGCTATTAGTATAAGGATTATATAAAATAAGAAAGTGAACATAACTAATAGATAACTTATAAATTCCTCCAAGTAGGTCCTATGTCTACTACTATCCAGATGGTGTACAATTCCCACTTCCAACCACACACTTTGCTGCCTCTTGCTAGTGCTGCCACTGTTGTGGAGTTTGCAGCCATCTATCTAAGTATCCTCTAGTTCTCTTGGTCCAATTACTTGGGCTTTTGTGCACCACTCTTCACTACCTTCCATGCATCCAACCATTTGTGTGATGTATAGGCATGCATAAGGTCCATTACCTATCCATTGGAGAACTAATCAGCCACTATGGGTACTACGAACTCCTTGTGTGAGGACACTGTGAGAGGATTTTTTGTCTATATTGTGAAAGCATCTAACAATTAGATTCTTCTGTGGTTTAGATATGGGATTGTAAAAGGGAGGATTTGCCAATTCTTTTCTCAATTTAGTGACTTTCCAATGCATGAAAAGATAGGTGGTGAGCATGCCAGGGTTGAGATTAGGTGGAATGCCTAAGTCAAGTCACACAAGTTGCGAAGAGGAATTTCATGTGTATATGGCCTAAGTTAATGAAGTAAGTGACTTGTTTTAAGGCTTCTCATGCCAAAACTCTAGGGAGCGGAACATGAGGCTAGAAAAAGAGAAAAAAGTGGGAAAAAGAAAATAAGAGCAATCGTAGAAAAAAAACGTGACTAAGTTTTGGAGCTCTTGGAGAGGCCTCCATAGCTCATGAGAAAGCTAAAACAAGAGAGAAACTCAATGAAAGTGGACCCAATGACATCTTGGGAGTCTCTTGATGCTTAGAAGTTGGATGTTGGACAGTGTATGTTGCTATAATAATAATAAGTAGTAGGGTATCTTCTATCATAAAGCATTTATAGGGTGATTCTAAGTCTTCCAAGGCATCTCCTTTATGTATATGATGCTCTACTGCTATTAGATCATTGTTAGAATAAGAATCCATGTTTTTATGAAGCATTAGAGAAGCAAATACTTGCATTTTCACTATTGTAATAAAAATAACCAACATGGTATCTATTGTAACAAAGGTTTCTCGAGGTGTTCTAGGGCCTTATAGGCATCTCCTCCATGCATTTGGTGCTCTGGGGATGATAGAAGGCTAATAGAATAAGAGTACATGGTTTTATGAATATTTAGGAAAGCATAGGATTCTTTTTCTTTGCTATAATAAAACTATCATAACTAGGCTAAAGCACTAATTCATTCCCTAGTTCGTTGTTTTCTCCTCTTTTTCTTAGGCATTTGAGATGTATACTTTAAAGACTTAGGACCCTGATCAGCTATTGATGTGCTTAGTTGGGCCTCAACATTATCTTTCTCTAGTGTGTCCTCATGAGACATAGATGTAGCCAATTGAACAATGTCGCTAGGTTGTGAGGGTACAACTACCTCTCTTTTTGGAGAGTTTAGCTCTTCAGCTAATTCCCTTTCATTTAGCTCCTCATTCGATTGTATTGGTAGTTACTTCGGGGGTGTTTGCTCTAGGCTCTTGTCCTTACCCATTGTTGGAACATGCCTCCATTGCTTCTTATTAGTGTATGTGTTGTGTTTAGAGCTGATTTTCTCTTGCTTGGGAGGTTTGGGTGACTCTAGTGTAGAACTAAGGGACAATTTAGGATTCTTGCCATGTAAGCTTGGACGAAACCATCTGAAGAAATCAAGGTTGTATTGATGGGAAGCATGGAGATCTAGGATTGTAGGGTCTTGAGTGAGGTAGAAGACATATGCACTAACATCAAGTACCATGCTCCCTACTCCTAGCGTGCTAGCCATGTGTAGATCTTCTTGTAAAAGTAGTTTATTGTACAAGGGATGTTTTTGGACAGTGGTAGAAAGCTCGACCTCATGGACCATTGCCAACACTCTTAATGAGATTGGGGCAACATACGTGGGATCATGTATTGATGTCCAAAGGGCTTTCCTTTGCTCAGCGAGTGTCATCGGTCGATGGCCAATTTTGGCTACCAAACTTTGGTTGGAGTACCATTTCTGCACAAAGTTGCCTTGTGCTTTTCCTTTCCATTTTATTTCTTTGAGCTTTTCCTTGTTTTTCTCATAGTGAGCAGTATAGAGTGAGGGTATCAAGCACAATTCTCTAGCTGTGGCCTTTGGGATGTCCTTTATAACTACCTCATCAATAGCTTCATAGCGAGAGCAAACATGTTGTTACTCATCCCAAGTCAGGGGTTCAGCTATGAGCTTTGTGTTCTCTAATGTTGGCCATCCAATGTCCACATGGACATACGCATGTGTGATGGCTATCAGCTTGTGATCAAGCTTCATCATGCACTTCATCTCTAGTTCATTGGTCAGATACGCCATCTCCTTGGCCAAATCTTCGAGAGATTTCTCCTCAAGCCTAGGCTTTAGGTGCTTCGAAAGTGCTCGAGGTGTCAAGGATGTTGGTTGTGACACCTCTTCCGCATGTGAATTGCTAAGGATACGTTCTGCAAGGGGCGTCGTCACGGCCAAATGTTGTGACTGTTGTGATTCCTCGTTGGAAGTAGTAGCAGCTAGTTTAGTGGGCTAGCTATTGTTGGTGGATTGTGGTGTCAAGTCCTTAAGCAAATTTGAAGTGGTCATGTCTTTTGATGCCCTTTGAGCATTCCCTTACATAGATTGAGAATCAATTGAGCAAGCCACGGTGGATTGCACAGGCATATCCCTAGGTTGAGAATTAGGGGTGCTCTCATGTCCTGCACCTTGGACATTTGGAAGCTCAGATGGAGATAGAGATTGGGATTGTAATATTTCCAGGCAATAAAAGTTAGTTCGTTAGTTCAAAAGTTAGTTAGTCAATTAATAAGTTAGTAAGGTTACTAACTAAAGTAAAAAAATTTACTAACGTTAATAACTAACGAACATTAAAAATAAATAAATAAATAAAACTGAGAGTCGTAACTCAATATTTTTATGAATTAACAAGGACCGTAGCCACCTTTCATGGAAGTTACAACGTGAACAAGAGAGATGAGCTATATTAATCACTAATTTTAATGTGTATAGTAAGGATGGTTTTAAAAATATTAGATTTTTGGACAAGACTAGAATATTTTAGATATTATCTTTTCAAAAAAAGATATGAAGATTTCTAGAATTGGATGTCATTTAAAAGAAAAGACAAGTGATGTGTTAGTTAGTTTGAAGATTTTAAAAAAGAAAAAAGAAAAAAAAGGTGAGAGATTGGCAAAATTGTGTGCGTGGCGATCGTAGTCTACAGACAGAAAACAACACTTTGAATAGAGAAGAGAAGAAGGAGTAAATTGAGAGCTTTCTAACAAGTGTCTTGTGGCTTTACCCCCCTTTTGGAGCCAATGAAACTATCAAATTTATGATTTGAGCATCAAATCACTGATCTTTCCAAGATCCCCCTCCACAAAGAGCTCCTCTTCAACCCTTCTTCTCCAATTCATTATAAATAAGAGGCATGGGGAGGCAATTAGGGAGACATAAGGAGACCTCGAGAGGCTGCAAGAGAGAGGTAGAGAAAGAGAGGTAGAAGGATACCCCTTCAAGAGGCTGCGAGAAGAAGCTAGAGAGAGAGAGAGAGAGAGAGAGAGAGAGAGAGAGAGAGAGAGAGAGAGAGGAAGAGAGGAAGAGAGTTAGCTCAATTCCCTTGTCTTGATCTTTAACTAAGCCATATTCTCTTACGCTCTCTCATCTCAAATCTATTCCACCTTCCCTATCTCTTGAACCACTCGTGGACGATGGCTCCAAAGCGATGGGGTGAAAAAACCATGGGGACCAACTCAACCGGATGGTTATGGAAACTGATCGTCTATTTTAAGAGTCCTATAGGTTATCTCGTTGAGTTATTGGCACAATATATTTCTTTAAGGAATTTCTCTTATGTTGGGTAAGTGAGCCCAAATTGGAAATTCATTCCTTGCTTAACATGTTATAAGAGATGTACTCAACACTTCTTATGGGGAGGATAATCCTCATTAGAATTTAAGGTTACCTTAGGATAAGGTCTACCTTGGCTATGTGAATCTGTGAATTGTATGATGGGGTGATTGTCATTGCATCACTTGATATACATTTGAAAGGACTGTTTGTGTTTGCTAGAATCTAGATCTCTGATTGAAATTATTGTCAAACAAAATAAAAGGAGGGATCGTGCTAGGCTACCCCCAAGCTAGAGGTGAGACCCTACTCCAAGGGGGTCATGATTATCGCTACGAGAGGCTTGGAACGGCTCCGTAGGTGAAAGGTGTGTCAGTAGGGATAGTCTCGGACAATAGGAAATGTAGGTGCCAGAGGGGGCTCTGGCTGTAAATCCTGCATTGTTCCCAAAATCTGACGAGCCCCTTCATGACCCAGGATGGGATCCTGGAACCCTAAATACTAGTTATGAGGGTGGAATCTTGGTGGACATAATATCCTTATGGAATTCTGTGCATTTTCCACTAGAACAGAAAGATGGAAATTGTAATAAGCTTCCAATATAATAAAGAAGTTTGCTTTATTGTTCGAATTGTGTGCGTATCGGTGAGATAAATTATGTGAAGGAACATGTGACTTAATGGACTAATTAAGGAAGCTGGTTGTATATGTTCCAATAAATGTGTTGTAGGTATTAAAAAACTAAAGATGACCCATCATCAAAGGAAAACAGGTGGGCGTAATCCCCGATGGGTCCGTCCAATGGTAGGGTGGTCCCGGTTAGCTAGGAGCTTTTCTAAAGCAACAATAGAAATAGGAAGATGGTAAATTGACCAGCTAGTCATTAGGTAGAACTGACTTGCATTGTTTTAGGGGGCGGGAAGGGGATTTTTTCTTATGGGCAAAAGGGTTGATGTACCACACTCCCCTCAGTCTCCCATTATCTTTGAAGCAAGTGCAATGGCAAGTCCGCTTCAGATCGAGTAATCCTGTGAAAGTGGGACTCAAAATTATTGACGCTAGTTGGTTGCTAGGAGACCTATCCAATTTTGGAAAATCAAAACTTCATGTCGATCCTAGTGGATTCGGCCGGACCTCTCCCGTTGCGAAGTAGACTTAGTAGGGCCTAAGTGACAAACCTTGTGATGTTCCAAGGGAGCATCGGGCAGCATTATTTTCGGAAAAGCTACTGATGGACTACTAAAAGGTGTGCCATGAATTGAGACTAGCGGACACCTCACAGTTGGTATTAGAGCACACATTAGTATAGATTACGATATAAGCTTAAGAAAAGTATTTTTTCTAAGCATAGCCTAAGACATGTTTCCTTCTCTTTATTAATGTATGTTTTTGAATTATGGCAGAGTAACGAATCTTGGAAATGATTCTTGATCTTTCGAGTAATGTTTATGTCTACTATGCATTCATCTAGTTTTGCTTGGAGAATTCAGATGATGCGGGTACTAGATTAGTTGTACAACCCCTCGCCTCTATATCGTGAAAGATAGTGGATGATTAGCGGAGGATATTGCTATATCGATGCGAGCTGTCTAGATTATCTTCAGAATAATATGAAAAGGGTAAAATAGATGGAAGATCTTAAAGTTGTCAAGATCTATCTATTTCATGAGACCACTGTAAACTCAACCCTCTATACTAGAGGCAAGAAGATCAAACTAAACCAGTATATCTACGAGGAAGTTACGAAGATCCTTCCGACTAACAGAATAAAAGTCATAGGTCGCTCTAGCTGCCGCAACTACAAAAAAGATAGATTTTCTGAACTCCCTAAAAAATATAGATTCCTAGATATCTACTTTTTGAATCCAAGTTACTATAATGTATTTCTTTCCATCTGATTACCTTGTACATTCGTTGTAATAAAAGATTGATTGATACTTATCAATCAGAGAAATAATGCAACCTTATTTTTTTCTTGAAACCTCTCAAATTGCAATTTAACTTTAGCAAAGGAACACAATATTAGTGAGTTTGGGAATCTCCTATTTCCCATTTTTTGAATACTAAAAAGGTGGCACTTGGATAACATGCCCATAAGTTTCTCAAAACCATATGATGTGACCTATCATTGGAAAGTGCTTGAAAAATGGAATCTATTGAGATATAGAGCACTCGATTTGGAGTTATAGTGTTCAAGTTATGACAAATCCAAAGATTTGACCACGTGTTCCAAACTTATGGAAAATTCCCATATTCCCCAATATGGTGTTAAGGGAAAAGAGTTTTATTTGAGAGTTGTTTCAATAAACTAAGAAAGATATAATTAGAGTATTGAATTCTATTATTGATGTTATATAAATTTTGTAAATTTTAACTTGCGAATTGTTGAAAATTTCCTAGAATCTTGCACCCACAATAATTCCCAACGAAGCTCAAGAGAAAATGAATCTTTTGAAGCAAGTTAAACTTCTGGATTTTGATGGAAAAGGTGAAAATGTGGAAGCCGATGCAGAGATTTGGATCGAATCTATGGAAGATTATACCTAAGATAAATTAATTGGGGAAGCTGGACTTTGGTGGAAGCAGTGGTGCCGAGATCAAGGCATCCCTGAAACCACCATTACTTGGGATTTGCTCTGAAAGAAGCTATAAGAGGAAGGTATTTACCTCCAGCTTATCGCACCCAAAAGATGAATGAGTTCTTCAATTTGAAGCAATGGGACTGACCTTCGAAGCATACTACTCCAAGTTTGTTTCTCTTCTTAAATATGCACCCCCCATGGATATTGTTCAACAAGTGTCCAAGTTTTGCAATGGGCTAAATTATCCTCTGAACACTCGTTTGGAATCAATGCGTCCCCCCATAGACCTTCAGGATGCCTTGATTTGAGCTGCTCCTATTGTGTGGGAAGTACAATCAAAGCCTAACAACAATAAGTTCTGGAGCTACAATGACCAGAACAAAGGAGGATTCAAGGATCAAGCAAAAAGAACCCAAGACCAATTTTACCAAGGTTAGAAGAAAAAGGAAAAATCCAATGCAATTGGAAAATTTTATTCCTACCCAAGGAAACATGGATGGTCTTAGGTGCTTCCATTGTAATGAGACAGGACATTTCAGGAGAGATTGTCCAAAGCTTGGTAGGAACCATCACCAAGGCCAATTTCGAGGTCAAGGCAGAGCTGCGTAAGGCCGTGGTCAAGTAGCTATGGCAAGAGGAAGAACATCAAATATTACCCTAAAAGATATTAATAAGGAGGAAGACCCTACTATGGAAGAAGATATTGAAAGAGCAACTGTTCATGCTACATTCCATAGGAAATGACCAAATTGTCAATATTCGGTAATACAAACACCAGCTAGTCACCAAGGTAAATCATTTAAAGTTTTGATTGACTGTGGAAGTACACACTCATTTATTTCACCCAAGTGTGCTAAGAAGATAGGAATAAATATAGTAAATGCATCAAAGCTGCTTGTGGAACTAGCAAATGGAAAGGAAGTACTTTCTACACAGCAAACTGCCAAGGTAGAGTTTAACCTAGGAGAAAACCTTTCAAGTATGAGGTTCAGAGTAATGAACTTAGGAGCCTATGAATGTTTACTAGGAATGGATTGGTTGATTACCAATGATGCTCATATCCATTGTGGAAAAGGTCAAGTCACATTTCAGGATTTGAATGGTGAAATAGCAACTACACAAGGTGAAACAGGGAAACCTAAAGTTCAATTAGCAAAAGCTTCTCGAATTGTGAAAGGCTTGAAGAAGGGATTACCTATTTACTTGATCAAGCTTAACAAGATAAATCAAGATGGTCAAGCAAAAGAAGAACTATCTTGGTTAAAAGAGTACACTGGCATATTTCCTGAAGAGCTAACTCAGTTACCTCTAAAAAGAGAAGTTGATCATGAGATCAAACTTGTTTTGGGAGTTGCTCTAGTGGCAAAGAGACCTTACAAAATTTCTATTCCTGAAGCCATCGAATTAAAAGAGAAACTCAAGAAACTGTTAGAACAAGGGTATATCTAGCCAAGTAGTTCACCATGGGAGCCCGAGTGTTATTCCAAAAGAAGAAAGATGGAACTCTCCATCTTTGTATCGACTATCGAGGGCTAAACCAGGTAACAGTAAAGAATAAGTACCCAATCCCGAGGATAGATGAGCTTTTTGATTGTTTACAAGGAGCAGAGATCTTTTCTAAGATTGATCTTCATTCATGATATTATCAGATTAGAGTCAAGAATGAAGATATTCCAAAGACCACCTTCAACACAAGGTACGGTCATTTTGAATTCATCGTGATGTCGTTTGGGTTAACAAATGCTCCAGCTAACTTCAACAAGTTAATGCAGGACATTTTTAGAACTCATCTTGATGATTTTGTTCTTGTATTCATTGATGACATCCTAACTTATTCTAAGGAGAAAGAATATCATGAACCACATCTTCGCATTGTCCTAGAGACAATGAGAACACACAAGTTGTATGCCAAGAAGAAGAAGTGTGCCTTCTTCAAAAGGAAGATTGAATACTTGGGATTCATAGTGTCTGCTGAAGGAATATTAGTAGATCCTGCCAAGGTCAAGGATGTTCAAGATTGGCCACCCCCAACCACTATCAAGGAAGTGAGAAGTTTTCTAGGTCTAACAGGATGGTATAGGGTATTCATCAGAAACTATGCTCAAATTGTAACGCCTCTTACAAACTTACTTAAGAAGCAAGTTGCTATCAATTGGACGCCAATCGAACAGTCTAGCTTTGAGCAACTAAAGCATAGTTTGGTAATTGCTCCTATCTTAAGGATACCGGACTTAAGCAAGGAATTTGAAGTTGTCATAGATGCAAGATTTCTTGCATTAGGATGTGTACTAATGCAAGAAGGACATCCTGTAGCTTACTCCTCAAGAAAATTGAAAACCCATGAGCAAAAATATGCTACTAACGACCTGGAGATGTTAGCTTTGATTCATGCTCTCCAATTATGGAGACATTACTTGCTTGGAAATTAGTTTTCCTTAGTCACATATCATAAAAGTCTTAAGTGGATTTTTACTCAGCCCGATCTTAATATGAGGCAACGACATTGGATCGAGATTCTACAGGAGTATGACTTTGAAATTAAGTTCAGACTCGTCAAAGAAAATGTAGTAGCATATGCCCTTAGCCGTAAAGCCTTCCTTAATGCTCTTATAACTGAAGAACCATCT
This sequence comes from Lygodium microphyllum, assembly GCF_053477565.2. NCBI lineage: Eukaryota > Viridiplantae > Streptophyta > Polypodiopsida > Schizaeales > Lygodiaceae > Lygodium > Lygodium microphyllum. The sequence goes on along the minus strand of NC_141142.1, from coordinate 87,252,457 downwards.
AGGGAAAAAACTCTGGCTACAATGGTATCAATGCCAACTAATCCTATCATCGAGTTGACCAAGAATGAAGCAAATAAGAACCCAGACGATCAACAATTATTTTGGGAAGTTCAAAATAAGGAACAAGATCCCAAATTCAAGACTGAGTATCAGGAATTCTCTATAGATGAAGACGAAGGACTTGTTTATTTCAGAATGAGACTATGCATTCCTTCAAGTCGGACTCTCAAGAGAAGGATACTTTGGAAAGCACATGATTCTCCTTTTTTCAGGACACCCAGGGTATGCAAAAACCCTTAATGCTGTCAAGAAAAGTTATTACTGGCAAAACCTCAAGGGTGATGTACTTAAGTATGTCACTAAATGTCTAAATTTCCAAAGGGTAAAATCTGAACGTGTCAAGTTACCACGAAAACTCCAGCCACTTGACATTCCCCAGATGAAATGGGAATTTATTAGCATGGACTTTGTAGTTGGGTTACCTTCTATACAAGGAGGATATAACTCAATAATGGTGATAGTAGACATGCTAACAAAGGTCGCTCATCTTATTCCAACAAAAACCAATTACAAAGCTTCAAATATTGCTAAAATTTTTGTAAAAGAGATTTTAAAGTTACATGGGTTACCTAAAAGGATCATAAGTAATCATGATTCTCTTTTCACATCACACTTCTGGAAGAGTTATATTTGAAGCTAATGGAACCCAACTTTGTTTCAGTATTGCTTATCATCCACAAACTGATGGGCAGACAGAATGAGTTAATAAAGTAATTGAGGATATTCTACGTGCATATTGCAGCAAGGAACCTAAAAGGTGGATTCAATATCTATCCTTAGTGAAAATTTCCTATAATGCCTCCTGTCATCGAAGTATTCATATGACTCCATTTCAGGCACTATATGGTCAACATTGCCATATGCCACTTAATTTTTCCGATCCTACTCTAAGGGTAGAAGCCTCGAGAAAAATGTTAGAAGAAATGGATGATCAAATAAAGATTATCAGACAAGATTATCAAGCTGCCAAGGATCGACAAAAGGTGTATGCTGATCTAAAAAGGCAAGAACAAATCTTCAAAGAGGGAGACATGGTCCATCTGTGTCCATCCAAAAAATAGTTCTTTATCTTTATGAGAATTTAAGAAGCTAAGTCCAAGATATTGTGGAGCCTATAAGATTCTCAAGTTCTTAGGACCAAGCGCTTACAAGATACAACTCCTTGAGAATATAAAAATCCACAATGTATTTCATGTTAGCTTATTGAAAGCATACATAGCTAACCCTAACCATATCCTTGATGATCAATAAGTTGTAATACCTAGCCAAGGAGTCCTTGAGCTACAACCTGACACAGTAATTGATGTAAGGGAGAGAAATTTGAGGAGTAGAACCCTTAGAGAATACCTTGTCCAATGGAAGGATTATACTGAAGAAGATGCTTCATGGATAGATGAGGATGCTCTTCATCAACAGTACCCAGGTTTCTCCCGAGATGAGGACATCTCGATTTCTCTAAGGGGAGGAGAATGTAATATTTCTAGGCAATAAAAGCTAGTTGGTTAGCTCAAAAGTTAGTTAGTCAATTAATAAATTAGTAAGGTTACTAACTAAAGTAAAAAAAGTAACTAACGTTAATAACTACTAACATTAAAAATAAATAAATAAATAAAATCGAGAGTCGTAACTCGATATTTTTATGAATTAACAAGGACCGTAGCTACCCTTCATGGAAGTTACAATGTGAACAAAAGAGATGAGCCATATTGATCACTAATGTTAATGTGTATACTAAGGATGGTTTAAAAATATTAGATTTTTGGACAAGACTAGAATATTTTAGATATTTTAGATATTATATTTATTTAAAAAAAGAGATATAGAGATTTCTAAAACTGAATGTCATTTAAAAGAAAAGACAAGTGATGTGTTAGTTAGTTTGAAGATTTTAAAAAAAGGAAGAAAAAAAATGGAGAGAGATTGGCAAAATTGCACCGGCGATCGCAGTCTACAGACAAAAAATAACACTTCGAACAGAGAAGAGAAGGAGTTAACTAAGAGCTTTCTAACCATGTGTCTTGAAGTTTTATCCCCCTTTTGGAGCCAATGGAACAATTAGATTTATGATCTGAGAATTAGATCACTGATCTTTCCAAGATCCCCCTCCACAAAGAGCTCCTCTTCTTAGCCACAACCCTTCTTTTCCAATTCACTATAAGTAAGAGGCACGGGGGGTAGTTAGGGAGACATAAGGAGACCTTGAGAGGCCGCGAGAGAGAGATAGAGAAAGAGAACTAGAAGGATACCCCTTCAAGAGGTTGCGAGAAGAAGCTAGAGAGAGAGAGAGAGAGAGAGAGAGAGAGAGAGAGAGAGAGAGAGAGAGAGAGAGAGAGAGAGAGAGAGAGAGAGAGAGAGAGGAAGAGAGTTAGCTCAATTCCTTTGTCTCGATCTTTAACTAAGCCATATTCTCTTACGCTCTCTTATCTCAAATCTATTCCACCTTCCCTATCTCTCGAACCACTCATGGAAGATGGCTCCAAAGTGACAAAGTGGAAAAACCATGGGGACCAATGCAACTGGTCAAGCAACGAGTATTGCCAATGATACGGGAGTGCCCGAGGTTGCGGGAGATGCCACTACCAACGGAACATTGGGTGTGGCTAATGAAATCATGAGTAAAGACAAAATTCCTAATGTCGTCATGCTACCAAACCAGGTTATTCATTACTAGATTATTATTTTGCTATATAAGATAATTACATAAGATATTAGCTCCTATATTCTTCACTTACACAAATTGATAACTCATCTAGATAACATATTAGTACAAGCATAAACAATTAATCGCTATGATTTGCAGCTAGATAAATTGAGGTTCTAAGTCATAGAATCATGTTAGAATTAATTGCCAAAGGTTATTGTATATATGTCTTTATGCGCATTCGATATAGTTATGGTCAAATGCGACAAGGTTAAGAGTTAAGTAGAGATGGTTATAGAAATTGATTGTCTATTTTAAGAGTCCTATAGGTTATCTCATTGAGTTATTGGCACAATATATTTCTTTAAGGAATTTTTCTTATATTGGGTAAGCGAGCCCAAACGGGAAATTCATGCCTTGCTTAACATGTTATAAGAGATATACTCAACATTTCTTATGGGGAGGATAATCCTCATTAGAATGTAAGGTTACCTTAGGATAAGGTCTACCTTGGCTATGTGAAGCTGTGAATTGCATAATGGGGTGATTGTCATTGCATCATTTGATATACATTTAAAAGGACTATTTGTGTTTGCTAGAATCTAGATCTTTGATTGAAATTATTGTCAAACAGAATAAAAGGAAGGATCACGCTGTCGTGATGTTATGATGACACAGTGTGAAAAAGTATGGAATGCATCATCATCCGACTTCTCTATTGATCTAGAGAGTCAATGTGATCTGAGCCATTAGTACTAGTGTGAGTTGCATGGATTATCTGAAAATACTAGATTTTTTGGATAATTTTAGTCTATTTTTATATTAATTATTGTAAGAAATCTGAAAAAGTTAGAAAAATCTTCTAGATTAGGATGGCATGCAAAAAGCTAGTTGCTTTTTCAGCCAATTAGGAGATTTTTCATAAAAAAGACAAATTTACGAAATGGCACGTGTCGTGATCGCTGTAAACAGGCTGAAAACTGCAGATTGAATGGAAGGAAGAAGAAGGAGCAATCTAGGAGATCCGTAACCAGGTGTCCTAGGGTTTTACCCCCCTTTCGGAGCCAACGGAGCCATCATATTTGGGTTTCTGACAACAGAGAAAGAGCTGATTTTTTTAAATCCACGTTTTTGGTCTACGAAGGAGCTCCAGGAGAACTAATGCCTGGAGATTGCTTCTGAGTAGTGTAAATATTCCAAGTTCTTTCAATACATATTGATTCAATTCATTGTGATTTGTTTTTGTCGTGTTTACCACTTGGGTATTCTCTATCTTCTCTTCCATCTTCTATCTCTACTTCCTTCTACTTCTGATCCCTGGTGGATTCCATCTTTTGACAAAAACCCCACCAACATTGGTGAACCCGACGTGAAAGGTCGTCATAGAAGAAGGAAATACAAGATGGGAGAATCTTCGAATACAATCTCTAGTGATGTTTTGCAACAGTTGGTGCAAAATATAAATATGCTTATGCAGGTACAACAACAACAAAAGGTGATGCAAGCTTCAGCTCAAACAGAAAGTGTTGTGATGAATGCTTTGCAAGCAGTTGAGTGTGAGGTAAAGTTATTCAATGGGAGGAATGTATTTGCATATGTACATACTTATGCTCAGAAGATGGAATTCTTTGGAGTGGCTCAATCTGCATGGAGCTAGTATTTTTTACGTGTTATTGTTTATGAACTAAAAACACGGATTACTGAATTATACTTGCAGGATGCTGACTGGGTAGCTTTCAAGAAGATACTCAGGGAAGAATTTTACATTGAGGACACCTGTTTGATTACGCGCAAGACTTTCAGGAGTGGGTTATACAACTCAATAAGGGTCTTGTGGCTACAGAATTGTTAAGAGAATTTGAAAGTAGATTTGAGTAGTTGAATCTTGCAGAACAACAAGCTCGAAAATTGAATTGTTTCTACAGGTAGGTGATCTTGAGCTTCAAGAGAAGCTTGATGATTTGCTGGAGGATCAGACTACAGAGATAGGTTTGAAAACAGAGTGGAGACATGTCAAGGAAGCTGATACTGTGCTTGTGAAGAATCATAGAAGAAGAGAAAGATTGCATGTCTCTAGCTTGCCCACTATTACGGGTAAGACAGTTGAAGTATCCAGTATGCCACCCGCTTCTGTGGCTAACCCTATGGCTGTACCTACTATTGTTCCCTCTATTAGGAAAGATGTCTTAGATGACTTGGTCAAAGGGATGTGGGATCTTCAATTGAAGGTTGCAAAATTGGATAAAAAAGGACAAGAGGAAAGGGATAGGCAGCAACCCCTAGGCCTGGAAAAAGATGTATGTGGTATGACAGTTTGCAGCATGAGAGAAAGGATTGTGCTGCCTATCAGGAGGCCTTGGCACGACAGTTTATCTTTTGGAAAGATGGCAAGATCCATGCACAAGAAACGGGATTGCCTCTTGCTTTGAATTTTGGAAAGGGAGGTATGCAGAAGTTGTTGGAAGGCTTGGCTATCTGAAATGCTTATGCAATGGTACATGCTTCTACTTTTGCTCTACAGTTGGATAGAATGATTGGCCAAGTGATGGTTGGTCCAAAGGCTGAAATATGGACATATGCTTTACATGTAGCTGAAAAGAGAAAGGTCACTGATAGTGAAATGTCTCATGCAGGGCAAGACATTCGTGGCATAACTGGTTGGGAATCACTAGTAGATGCATATTCAATGTATGCATATTTAGAAAATGTACAAAACACAGATGTACTTGTGGAAGAAAAATGAAAAAGAGATGAAGATATTGCAAGGACATCTAAAAGAATGACAAGAAGAAGTGTGGATCAGCCTAAAGCTGCAAATTAGCCACCTCCCGAGCATGTTATGGAAGAGGTCAGTCAGAAGCAAAAACAGGATAACAAACAAGAGGGCAAAAAGAAGGGCAAGCAGCCAGGATATAAGTTGCAATCTGACATTGAGACAGCAATAGATCTTAAGAAGGTTCTTGAAGAACGGATCTTAAGCAATCAAGTGGAATTTACATTGGGAGAGGTGTTTGGCATTTCCAAGCAAGAATTTCATGATGAGATCATTGATATAATTAAAAGGAAGCGTCAGTTTCTTGGTGATACCAATTAAAAGGAAATGTCAGTTTCTTGGTGATACCACTAGTGCATTGCTGCAATTTGAATAGAAAACTGGTTTGTCGAGTATTCGGGCTGAATATGAGCATGAAGTAAGTACTGGATTATCTATGCAGGATGCTACTAATCAGTGGATAGCATGTGGAAAAGAGAAGAAAGTGGCTGAAAATGCATTGTTTTATAGCAATATGCATGGTGGAGTAAGGCAAATGCAACAATATGGAGAAGAGACTCTAGGATTTATTCCTCGAAGTCACTACATAAGAAATTATTGGGCTAGAGCTACCACTGAAACGGTAGTGAAAATAGGGGAGCATGAAACTCCTTGTGTTGCTTTACTTGACCATGGGTCTGAGATAAATGTCATTGAGCGGGGATTGTATGAAAATGGTGCATGGCCTGTGGACACTGATCATGGTTGGCGTATGAGGGTTACAAATAATTCTTCAGGGGAGCTCTATGCTGCATGTCCTAATGTAAAAGTGACAATTGGTGATGTACAGGAAGAGCAATACTTCTTTGTGCAAGATAATTCCTCATATGTAGTGATTTTGGGATAGCCCTATATTACATGTGTGCGCATGGAAACAAAGGTACTTGATGATTGTTTTGCTTATGCAAGAGTCAGAAGCAAAGATGGGAGGAAAGCAGTCCAATTTCTTACTGTTTGTGTTAATAATCCTAGAAATCGTGATACGCTTCGAGAGTCTCCTTTGGTTCCAAATGCAAGGGGATTCAAAGACCTGGATTTTCATTAAGCAGTGCTGTAATGCGGGGCTACAGTAGTGCTATTATGAGGGTGTACTCGCCTCTTGATGAAATGAAGCATGTATTTACTATTGGTAATTCTCAGTTTACAGCAAATAGTTCATGTTGATTTAAGCTTATGGAAGCTATGTGTAGGACTGAATGCATATCTATGAAATAGGCTATTAAGAAACTGAGATCATTGGGGTTTTTAGTAGCTGAAAATGATGGCATTTCAGGCATCTTTTATGGGCAAAATATTATTGACACTATGGCTGAAATTTCAGCAACTATACATGCAGAAAATGAGGCTGAAAATAGAGTGTTGTCAGTATGTTCTTTGGATATGTATGATGTTATAGCATTGTTTGCTCATCATGAAGAATTACAATGGGCTGAAGCACTTGTGGAGACAAAGTATAAGACAGTTGACAAAAAGATGAAACCAATTGCTTTGCCACTTCCACCAGAGAGTGAGGGTATGTATGAAAAGTTGTCAAGGCAGCCAAGCTTACGGGATCCTAAAGATATAGGTCATCATTTTACATATGAAACATTACAGGAATTGAAAGTTGGTACAGGAGGGTTTCTTTTGCATGCTGAGAGAAATTGTTTTATGTAAATGTTGGCTAGACATGGGAAGGCATTTGCATTTTAACCAAGTGAAATAGGTTGTGTGGATCCAAATGTTGTATCTCCTATATGGTCATATTTACTGTGCCACATGTACCATGGAACTTGAGGTCTATTCCAGTGCCTAAATCTTACTTGCCAAAGCTAATGGATTTGCTAAATGAAAAGATTCACATGAAGATCTTGGAGCCTTCTTCAGCCTCGTACTGAAATTATTGGTTTACTGTGCCCAAAAGGAATGGGGCTTTGAGATTTATTCAAGACATGAAACCGGTCAATAAAGTGACCATAAGAAATGTGGGTGTAGGTCCTGTGGTTGATGAATTTGCAGAGGATTTTGCAGGCAGAGCGATATATTCTTTGGGTGATCTTTACTCGGGGTATGATCAGTTTCAGCTTGCAATTGAAAGCAGGGATATCACAACCATGAAGACTCCTTTGGGGTTAGTACGGATGTGTACTCTCCCACAGGGTGCAACAAACTCAGTGGCACACATGACAAATGCTATGAATAGGGTACTCAAGGATTTTATACCACAATTGACTATGCCCTTCTTGGATGATGTTCCAATCAAAGGGTGTGCAGTGGATGAAAAGAATGAAGAGATGGATGCTCATCGATGTAGACAGTTTGTTGCAGATCATATCATGGATTGTGAGAGGATTTTGACACGTCTAGAAGAGGTGCATTTAACTCTTTCTGGACAAAATTCTGTCTTTAGAGTTGAAGAGGTTTTGATTGTTGGGCATATGTGTGGGGCTTATGGGCAAAGGCCATCACCAGCAAAAATAGATGGGATTGATAGAATGCAAGATGTATGCACGAATGTATCAGAGGTGCGTAGATTCTTGGGTGCATGTGTGTTCTATTTGATATGGATTTCTCACTTTGCACATGTAGTCGAAGTTCTTTATCAACTTCTAAGGAAAGGTCAAAAATTTCATTGGGAAAGGAAGCATCAGAAAGAAATGAAGAAATTGAAGCAACTCTTAAAATCTGCTCCTACATTGAGAAAGGTTGACTATTCACATGGAAAGCCTATCATTATTACTGTTGATACAAGCCCAATCGGGATTGGATGGGCAATTGGGCAAGATGATGAGGAAGGGGAAACGTATGCAATACGCTTTGGCGCAAAAGTATTGATCAAATGACAGAGAAGATATCCACAGGTAAAAAGAGAATTATGGGGAATTGTGACAGCCCTTAAATATGATAAGGAGTATTTTATGGGTGCTCATGTAGTCATTGAGATTGATTGTTTGCCGGTATTGAGTATAATTACTAGTTGTGCTACCCCGGACATTGCTATGCTCCGGTGGATTGCATACATAAAATCTTTGAACCCTGAATTTCAGCATATTGCAAGAACAGATAACCCAGTGGGGCAGACATGTTATCTCGAGCACGCTATGAGAATGAAGATGGGATGATGGATAAGAAGTAAGATGATGACTTTCTTATGGCTGAAAATGATGTTGCAAGAGTGAATTTAGTGATGCAAGGTGTTGCTATAGCATTAACAGAATCTTGGACAACAAAGAGAAGACACTTTAGATGTTTTGTATCTTGTGTAGAAGTGTTTCTGGAAGACAAATATGCAGGAGAGTGGCTGAGAATTGGTCAATATCTCAGTACATTAACAAAGAGAGATGAATGGTCAGATGAGGAGTTTAAGAAGATCAAGAGGAAAGCCTATGTATTTTTCTTAAAAGATGGATACTTATGGAAACATGCTAAAAAGAAACAGGGTATGCCATTGCGAGTTTTGGGTGATAGAACTTCACAAGTAACTGTTATGCAAGAATTTCATGAAAGCTTATGGGTTGGTCAGAGAGGTGTTTTGGGTACTTTTACAAAGATCAAAGAAAGATATTGGTGGCAGGGTATGTATAAGGATATTGCTCACTTTGTGAAAACATGTACGACATGTCAAATGTATTCAACTGTGAGACATCGGGATGGATTGCAACCCACATATCCATTGTCTCTTCATTTTAAGTGGGTGGTGGATTTGGTCACAATGCCTACAGGTCTTTGGCAAATGAGGTATCTTGTGCTTGCTCGTGAAGACTTGACTAGTAAAGTGAAAGGGAGAGCTCTATGTACTAAGACGACAAATGCCATATGTACTTTTTCTTAAAAGAGATCTTTTGTCGATATGGCTCTGTGGGAAAAATCACAGCAGATAGGGGTGAGTTGGATGCAGGTGAAGCTCATGATTTCTTTGCACGGTTGGGGATAAAGCTTGCTTTAACTTCAGCCTATAACCCTGAAGGAAATGGCAAAAGTGAAAGAGGTCATCCACCTATTGTGAAGGCATTGGAAAAAGCATGTGGAGAGAAGATAAAAGAGTGGCCATGATTGCTCCCTTATGCTTTGTGGGTTGACAGAACAACTCATAGTGCTGTTACAAGATATATACTTGCAAAATTGATGTATGGTCAAAAACCTATCATGCTGATAGAAGAGATGACAGTCACATGGAGTGTGTTACCTTGGGAGGAGGAGTTGAATCGAGAGGAGTTGTTGGCCTTACACATTAGACACTTGGAAAGAAAGTCAGAAGACATAGAGGCAGCAACTACAAAGTTAAGGGCAGCAAAGATACAAAACAAGAAATGGTTTGACAAAAGACATAGACTGAGACCAAGAACCATACAAGATGGGGATTGGGTATTGGTTTATGATAGCAGTTTAGATAACCAGCATAGTGCCATGCGTAAAGTTTCCAAAAGATGGTTTGGACCCTATGTGGTAAGACATGTATTTGATAATGCTACTTATGTATTAAATGAGCTGGATGGGACAGCCATAAAAATTGTGGTAGCAGGAAAAAGAATCAAATTATTCAAAAGGTGGGAATCTACTGCCTATGAGTTACCAGAATTGGAAGAAAATAGTGGCCATGATACAAGGGCTAGCCAGGAGGATATGGAAGATGAAGAAGTAAAGGATATGGTTGCAGAGGATGAGGAGGACTCAGAATCCGGTGACAACTAGGATTTTGGCACATACTGGAGGATGTGCAGGTTCAGAGGGGGTGGATGTCGTGATGTTATGAGGACTACGTGTGAAAAAGTATGGAATGCACCATCCTCCGACATGTGCCAATGGAGCCATCAGATTTGGGTTTTTGACAACAGAGAAAGAGCTGATTTTTTTAAATCCACGTTTTTGGTCTACGAAGGAGCTCCAGGAGAACTAATGCCTGGAGATTGCTTCTGAGTAGTGCAAAGATTCCAGGCTCTTTCAATACATATTGATTCAATTCATTGTGATTTGTTTTTGTCATGTTTACCACTTGGGTATTCTCTATCTTCTCTTCCATCTCCTATCTCTACTTCCTTCTACTTTTGATCCCTGATGGATTCGACCTTTTGACAAAAACCCCTCCGACAGTGCTAGGCTACCCCCAAGCTAGCGGCGAGACCCTATTCCAAGGGGGTCATGACTATCGCTATGAGAGGCTTGGACTGGCTCCGTAGGCAAAAGGTTTGTCAATAGGGATAGTCTCAGACAGTAGGAAATGTAGGTGCCAAAGGGGGCTCTAGCTGTAAATCCTACATTGTTCCCAGAATCTCAAGAGCCCCTCCATGACCCACGATGGGATCCTGGAACCCTAAATACTAGTTATGAGGGTGGAATCTTGGTGGATAGAATATCCTTATGGAATTCTGTGTATCTTCCATTGGGACGGAAAGATGGAAATTGTAATAAGCTTCTAATATAATAAACAAGTTTGCCTTTTTGTTCGAATTGTAAGCTTGTCGGTGAGATAAATTATGTGAAGGAACCTGCGACTTAATGGACTAATTAAGGAAGCTAGTTGTATATGTTCCAATAAATGTATTGTAGGTAATTAAAAAACTAAAGATGACCCATCATCAAAGGAAAATGGGTGGGCGTAATCCTCGATGGGTCCATCCAATGGTAGGGTGGTCCCGGTTAGCTGGGAGCTTTTCTAAAGCAACAATAGAAATAGGAAGATGGTAAATTGACCAACTAGTCGTTAGGTAGAACCGACTTGCATTGTTTTAGGGGGCAGGAATGGGATTTTGCCTTACGGGTAGGAGGGTTGACGTACCGCACTCCCCTCCGTCTCACATTCTCTTTGAACCAAGTGCAATGGCAAGTTTGCTTCAGATCGAGTAATCCTGTAAAAGTGGGACTCAAAATTACTGACGCTAGCTGGCTGCTAGAAGACCCATCCAATTTTAGGAACCTAAAACTTCAGGTCAATCTTAGTGGGTTTCAGCCGGAACTCTTCCGTTGCGAAGTAGACTCAATAGGGCCTAAGTGACAAACCCCGTGATGCTCTAAGGGAGCACCAGGCTGCATCATTTTTGGAAAACCTACTGATGGACTACTAAAAGGTGTGCCGTGGATTGAGACTAGCGGACACCTCACAGGGATTGAGTAGCTACACTTGACGACTGCTGTTGTGATTCATGTATCCTTTTAGGGAAAGAGGGTGTTGGAGACTTGGAACTCCTAAGTGGACTTTGACACTGGCTGGAAGATTTTGCTCGTGGCTATTAGATGATTCTGCCATTTACTTGTTGAGCACTCAGCCTTATCATGAGCAATGTTGTGCCTATGGTCCTCATTATCCTCTTGGGAAGTCAAAGGCTCCTTTGAAACTAGTGGTCTTTGTGCATACTTGATGGCAACATCTAATATCTACTTGTAAAGCATGCTAGGTTGAGGATCTACCTTTCGAATAGTTCTGTTTGGTTTCTTGATTTCAATCGTGAGAGGCTCAGTCACTCCAATGTTGTTGACTCAAGACTTGGATTTTTGTTTAGATTTCCTCTTGCACTTCTTCAATTTTGATACGATCTAACCTTCAATTGATAGAGGTGGTTTAGCAGGGGGCTTTGGAGCCCAAATCCATCGATTACTATGTAATACCCTTGATCATGTAGCAATATTTTGGATATCCATTGCGGTGTTGTGTTGGCTCTCCATCGATACCTTCGTCTATAAGGCTCGAGCTTCTTTTGTGGTCTTCTAGAATATTTGTTAAGTCCAAAGCCTATCCTTGGCAATGTCTCTTGACCTTCTTGTTTCAAGAATGGCCTCACTCACTAGTTCTCTATGTTCAATATGCACTTGTATCAACTCTTTCAACAAGTCCTTGCTCTCGTTACTAGGCTTGCATGGTATGTCAAAACATTCCTTGTCTTTTCCTCGAGGTTTGATGAGGTCACCCTTGCTAAAGGTTGTGATTATCCTCAAACCTAGTAGTGTCAAGTTTATCCTCTGTGCTACATAATCGGCCTCACACTTCGTAGCCCTTTTGAAGGGTTGTCCTAAGAGGGTTTCCTTTCCACAATTAGCACTATTTGGAGAAACATAGAACATGATAGGAAAGCTTTAAGTTTCAATAGTTACAAGGATTTTGCACTTTTTTATAAGTGCTTATGGGTGTCCCCCATAAGGATTAAGAGTTGCATTAGTACGTGTGAGCTCTGGTTGGTCTAGTAGGGTCCATGCTTCATAGATCAAGATATTAAAATCTACTCCTTCATCGATGAGAGCATCGACATAGTGCTCTCTTTTTGCGTTGAGTTTGACCCTAAGATAAATAGGCGGTACTATGTCTTCATCTTCCAAGTTTGGGCTTATAAATTCAAGCCTTTTGATACATGCCTTTGAGTCCCCAACTACACAACCAAATGTGCATTCTCCAGTAATGTCTTGGGTCGTTTGTGTGCAATATCGTTCAAGGTGCATCTATCGTCAGGACTGCCATGTCTAGTCATCCTCATAGTTGTAGCTTGATGTTGTTGCATTACACTTGGAGTAGATGCAATCCGAATGCAACCTATACATATTTTTGTGGTGTGGCCTTTTTTCCCTTGTTGGCCAGATTGGCCCATTGAGGTTCTAGGGTCTCTATTCATCTTTGTTCAAGTATGGGCTTTTGATTTTTGTTTTGCAAGTGAGAATCTATGCTTGTGTGGAGCCATTACTATACTAGGATCTAATTTGGAGGACCTGTCATGGCACACATTTTCTCTCTAGCCTACTTAGGGGAGGTGCGGAGGGGGGCAAAGCCCCCTCTGCAAGGGTCTAGGGGGGGCAATCCTCTGGCCCATAGGGACATTATGCTAAATACCATGTGCGATTTGAAGGACCATTCGTAGCCAAGTTTTGAACTACTTGCTTTAGATCTCAGCCCAGTGATAGATCTATGATGTGCTTTTAGCTCTATACAGTCTCTAGGTCGATTTCAAGGGTTAGATGTGTCAATTTTGTCTTCTATTCACATATTCACTTTTGACAGTTTTCTCATGGGTCCGATTCTTAGGAATCCGATTATCAGAATTGGACGTCCGATTTTGGGTTGTTCCGATCGTCCGATTAGATGGTCCGACTTCAAGTGATTCAATTGGTTGATCCAATTTTGGTGGTCCGGGTTGGTCCGATTTTTGTGTGCCCAATTTTTGTGCGTCCGATTTTGGGAATTGGACGTCTGATTTGACAAGTGTCCGATTCTGGACGGTTTGATTTTTGTGTCCGATTTCTATGTGTCTGATTTTGGTGTGTCAAATTTTGGGAGTCCGATTTTGGGAATCAAATGTCCGATTTTGAAAATCGGACAGGATATGTTTGATCGGACAGTATGAGTTTGGGCGAGTCCAAAAATTGGACCACCGTCCAATTTTTTTGGGAGTTTGATTTTGGGAATCGGACCGCATCCAAGTCCGATTCTGGGAATCAAACTCTGGTAACAGTGTCCAATCCCTGCAGATGAGTTTCCAAGGATGACAAAAATCAACTAGATTCTAATGATTTTGGTTATGAGCGGTTACGCAAACTTCCAGAATGTAAAAATAGACCCTAATGAAGGATTGTGTATACCTGGAATAGCAAATAAACTCCAAAATACAAATCGATAAGCAAATCAAACCCTCTTGCCCTGTTATCACAATAGAAACCCTAATGCCTATTTTCCTTTCTTTTCTTTCTTTTTTCCTACCCTAATGTATCCAAATCACAAAGCAAATAGCTACACTACTCCAACCTACTTTTCCAAATCCAAAAAACTAAAAACTTACTTGCTAAGGAGATCAAATACCTCTTCAAACTCCCTCACTTCCTACCTATCTACCTCAAGCATCGGTTCGGGGAAAACCTTACTTCAATGCTTGATTCAAAGCGTGCAAGCACTCAAGGCTTGAATCCATTGGTCTCGACAACGGAACCAAAATATAGAGGCTCAAGCTAAATTGCCAAGACCCATGGACCGCTTATTGTTCAAGTGCCCAAGCCAAGCACTAATGGCTACCTCTCACATAGCCGACACACTATCCATCTCTATGAGTGTAGTGAGCTTACCTCCATGCCTGATCAAGTTGCCTCCTCTCTTGAGCACTCCGGTAGCTCCACAATCCAAGTGCAAGCTTCAAGAAAGCTCCATCCTCAAGCTCCATGATCCAAGTTCCATTGCCACGAGCAAGAGAAGAGAAGAGAAGAGAAGAGAAGAGAAGAGAAGAGAAGAGAAGAGAAGAGAAGAAGAGAGGAGAAGATGGAGAGCTTCTCCACCATTGTCCCTCACCCTCATACTCTCACACTCCCTCTCTCAAGCACAAGCTCAAGCAACAAGCAAGAACAAGAAGTAGAAGAAGAAGAGGAGAGATACTTTTGGCCACACACAAGAATGAGCTTCTCATTCACTTTTCAACTTTATATACAAAATCCTAAATCCCTTTTGGGTGGTCATCCCCTTATCCCCTTTTTTACATAGGCGACCGTGGCCTAGGCCCTTTTTTCCATTGTACTCCTATCTTCCTAACTTCCTTCCTACCGCCCATCTACCTTTACAATTTGCACGGGTGAGAGTCCGACGCTCTTAAAATAAATCATGATATGTCTTATGCTCTTTTACAAAGGTATTGACTTGCGCTTTTTCTTGTGCTCATTTCTCCTTGATTTAGGACTTTCTACACTTATTGTGTTTCCATGTTTTTATTGGCATGCCTTTGTCTTCCATTTCACTTTTGCGTTGGCCTTGTCTTCTACTTTAGATTTTTTGGATTTTCCACTTTGTTTGTCTAAGGGTTAATAGTGGGTCCATGATAATCAGCCAAGGGGTGCTCCTTTGTTTGTGCTTACATGGTATTATAAATCGATATGTGTAGGGACGCTCTCTAAGGAGTGTGGGAAGGGTTATCCATTAGATTCCAATCCACACAAACACAAAGTTCTATATTAGAGGTTAGGGTGGTATACCCCTTAGACACTCCTAGCTCCGCGTGAGGTCGTGAGGGATGGTTTGGGTTTAGCAAAGGCCTAGCTAGTGTCATAGAGCTAGTGTCGGGCTTGTTCTAGGTCCCAACAAGTGGTGCATTTTCCAAGAGTTGCTAATAAGTGGCGGTTTTCGAATCTCAGTCAATAGGGATTAGTTTATTAGTGTATGCCAAAAGGTAGTGAAATAGATCCAAAAGACTATCAATCCAAGCTTCATAAGCAAGAAAGAGCTGAACAAGCTCATTGGTAGGCTGAAATTATTAGGAGATATTCTCCGCAAAGGAGTGTTTTGATATCCCTACAAGGGAGGGTCTTAGTAACCCTAGCATCACGTATAGTCCGTTAGGACGAGGAGGTTCTAGTGAGGTTATAGTACTTCCCCTCTTCTAGTTAGTCAACCCACTTCAAGTGGAGTAGTAGTTCCCATCATTAAAACTCGTTTAGAAAATCCAGTTGTCACATGGTCCAACCCATTGCAATCCCAATAGGAATGTCAGACTTTCTAGCCTTAGGATTTCCTCTACCCATTTTTAATGGGTTAGCAAAGGAAGATGCAGAACTTCATATTAATGAATTTCAAAAGTTAATGTTCAACTATTGAAGCCAAGATGAAGGACACTTGATGATGTTCTTTAATATGACCCTAAAAGGACTAGTTGCAGTATAGTATCACAGCCTAGAGACTGAAACCATAACTACAATTTACCTATTCTTTACGGCCCTTCAAAGTGAGTTTGCTCCTAAAAGGGGAGATCAGTGTACTGGCCCTTCGAAGAGAGTTTGCTCCTAAAAGGGGAGATCAGTGTACTGGCTATGTGTTCTCAATATAACATGTCAAGAACCTCATGAGAATGTTTGAGGCTATGCTAAGAAATTGATGGAAGTATTTTGTAAGTTGTAGATCTATATTCCCATTCCATCTGATGCTCAGTTGCAATACTTTTTACATGGAATGGACTTTAATATTCAAGTGCACTTGAGAAATATTTCTCTTGTTGATATTGATATGGCTATTATACGAGGAGAGGAGGTAGAGTCATGATTACAAGTGGCCTATATCTCTAGGGCAAATTGGAATCCGAGTCTAGGCGTTGGAAATACTTTGGCATTGACAAATGGAGGTCAAGGGATGTCCATGAGTACTTCTAACATAAGAGAAAGCATGATTCCGAATGTGCCTATGTTACTAGTTGCTCCTAGTGTGACCATGCCTATGGCTAATGAGATGGCTCCACCAAGTGTGACTATGCCTATGTTGCTAGCTGCTCCTATGTGACCATGCCAATGTTGCTAGCTGCTCCTAGTGTGACCATGCCTAGTGTGACCATGCCTATGGCTAATGAGATGGCTCCACCAAGTGTTGGAGGCCAAACAATAAACCCTAATGTTGTTCCAGGGAATCAATAGCCAATTCCTAATCATATGGTTAGGCCAATGGAACAACATGTAGATCAATAGCCAATTCCTAATCCTTGGTGAAGTTAAGGATATGATGAAGCACTATACTAATTTGATCAAGGGAGTTGATGCTTTAAAGAGGGTTGTCAAAAGGGTAAAGATGTTGGTAAAGACAAGGTAAATCCTCTTGACGGGAACCCTAAGCAAGATGATAAGTGGAGACAAGTGCTTAAACCTAACACGGAAGGTGGATATCTAAAAGCCATTGATGGTAAAGCCGACGCCAAAAGAAGAATAAGAAATTGTCAAAGAAGAAGACAAAAGCCAAGAAAATGACACTAAAGCCTGTTCAAAGACCAAAGGAGAGAATGGTCTTGTGAGATAAGAGAGCTATTGATAGCTATCATGAATTTGATTTAGCGAGTTCTCTTTGGAAAGTAAAGTCAAATATAAACCTCCTGAAGTTGATCAAGTTGTCTCTAGGAGTGTGTAAAGACTTTAAGAAGATTCTTCACATAAGATATATCGTGGAGCCCTTGGAAATAGCACAGGTAGAAGATGATTGGTTTGAGCATGCTAAAAAGCATTGTCCAAGGGTAGTAGCATATGTTGATGGAATATTAGTGGATCACGCTATTGTGGAGTGACTAGGTCTGGAAATAAAAAAAGATGCCTCCATGATTCTTTAAATGGCTCATAACAGTTTAAGACAACCTGAAGGTTGCATCACTGAAGTCCATGTAATTGTTGCTAATGTGGAATATATTTTAGACTTTAGGGTTATTAGGTTTGCATGGTAGCCTAGCTATCAAGTATTGCTAGAGGTAGGCCATGGATCTTATAAGTGGACTATCAAGTTGATATACTCATTGGTGGTCGGTTGATATTTGGTAGAGGTGCTAGATATGTAGCAGTTGATGCCTACCCTGAATCTTCTCAAGGTGAGAGAGTTCCTTTATCTTTATTAGAGTTAGATACATTAGATGCTCCATCTATTAGTGAGACATCATCAAGTCACAAATCCAACAAGGGGTCCAACAAAGGATATCTATCAAGTAACTTTGAATGAATTAATAGAGGCTCAAGAAAGGATAAGAGACGTGGACGTAAGACCTTGGTACGATGAATGATTCATGGCTAACCTTTTTCAGTGATTGCTTAATAGTATATGTAATCTACAACCTGTTTGCAGATAAACCTTATGTTTGCTTTTTGCAAACACCTTAAATATTACAGATTCGCAATCTGTAACATGTGCACCCACTTTCGGTCAATACAGCCGAAATCACAGTATACCTTGAAACTGTTGTCCGCAACCTTGCGGCTCTAAAACAGGGCTTGAAACGGCCTCAGATGCCCAAAATAACTGCAGGTTCTTGCTGATTTTTCTTCTTCTTCCACACACTATACAATGTGCACAAAGTATAGATAAGATACAACATAAAGGAAAGTGGCCTTCTAAGTCAAACAATGCATAACCGACTACACTAATCGACTGGTGCTATATCTTTGCCAGCTGTAGGTAGGTGTAACAAACTAAATATAATAAGTGATAAGTCAATGGCCATGTGAGTGTCATAATGTCTACTAATGTGCTAAGTGTAGACGCGCGGACCCATCTAGCTAGGCGGTCCATCATCAATGTCTGCACGTGTTGAGCTTGCCATCTCAACAAATTGTACAATTGGTTTTTATCCTCAGGAAGTGATATGGATTTATAAATGTGTATATAAATAAACAATGTGTTTTGTGCTTTTTTATAGATAATACCGAAAAAAGCAAAGCCATCATATACACAAGCAATGATAATCAAGTGTAGGTGATATGCATCAAAGTCAACACTATGGGATTTAGATAAGTGACATCTTTTTGAGTTGCACTTGCTCATTATGATTAAGGCATATGACTTGCATGTACTCTCACAAGTTGTCAAGAGGATGCAGGATGACACAGGTCTTTGTATGAAAGCGTTCAATATCCAAGCCACCATAAGACCACCAACCCCACAAAGAATCATTATGGAGAAATTGACATAAATACTAAGAACAAAGAGCCATGATGGAAGCCCCACTGCTGGAAGAGTAAGTCACCCCTACAGAAAGCACACACTGCATTTGAGCATGCCCTAAAACATACTCATTGGCTACTCTCTTTCTTGGCCAGACTCTACATCTAGGGCAAGATTAAGGTGGCAAGCTCCCATTCACGGTGAAAGAGCAAGAAAAGTGCAGCTTAATGGTGGAAACGAGGGGTTTTAGCTAGTTTACATTCAAGATTACCCTAAACCTAAAAGATGCCATCATGGAAGAGCTAGTCGTTGTCGAAGGGTTTTTGAAAGCAAAGTCACGACCACAGAGGTTCTTGAGAAATTCCAAGATAGAAGATTAATCAAGTGAGATCAGGCTATGCAACAGTAAACTCCAGGCTAAGTTTGTCTCCAGCAAGCTCTCTAGTACCATAAGACACATATAAGATTCCTAGCAAGGGCTGCCACTACTTATTGATAATATGTGTTCATGTCTGATAGATATCACATCCAGAATTTTACCAGACAACTCAGAACAAGGAAAAACAAGGATTCACATAGAAGCAAGCAGTGCTTGTCATTATACCGATGGAGAGAGCAAAACACATTCCCACATTGACTCTTGAATCTTATAAGACCAATTCACTTACTGCATACAGGGCACCTGTTTGGTTGTGATGGCATCAGACTAGGAGTTTGGGCTCTATCCAAGTTCTCTCCCTTCTCAGATTGAGTTAATACTTCTGCCTAGGAGAAACAGCCTCTATTCGAGGCTTACTTGACATCTGTGGGGTAAATTGCTTGGCATGGGCCACTGAAATGGCTGTTGCAGCTTGTGATGACTTAACTCGTTTCAGTTCAGCTGCTCAATAACACTGTGAGCAAAGGTTCATAGTGCTAGCACTCCATAAAAAAAATCCCACAATTATTGGTGCATAATACAGGTCCTTGATGAGAATGACAACCTGATTCATCCTTTTCTATCTTCCATCCTTTTTATTCCATGATTAATGTACTATCACACTGTTCTGTATAACAACGATGGATGAAGGTGAACCAGTCAACTTTTGCATATGATCTCTTCTGAAATTGTTGATTTGAGCACAGATCACCACATGGCATGTTTCTAGAATACACTCAATGCTGAACATGAGATTGTTTAGCTGATTGTGGTTGGCCTTCTTAAGGCCTTTGATGGCAAACAGTCCAATGCAGACTTTGCCATTAATCATCCACTTCTCAGTTTTACAATTTGGCTCACAGCTATGATTAATAAAGCGTCGCAGTACCAAACGAAATTTGATTGCCTGTTTGGTGACCACGATCTATATCTTGCTCCAGGTTGAGAGAAGTTGTTTTCTATTTCAATCATAACCTTCTCACGACATCCTGTCAGCACATTCGAAGGAATAGATACTCTTTCTGAGTGTCATACTAGATCAAAGAGAGATGGGAAGTAGTTGACTTCTTTGTCCTTGAAACCTCACGGTTCACGTCAGTCCCTGTCGGATCACCTGGTGCACTTTATGAAACACGATCCTAAGATTGACATCCCCTAGCTATGGCAAGTATCATTGCTGTCGATCCGAAGGTAGAAGTCTTCCTTGGGTTGCTTTCCCTTATGATATCCGAGTGTCGCTTCAACCTAGCTCCCACCATAAGTAGTTGACATTGTTCTCTGATCACGATTGCTTTTCGTGTTCTTCACTACACAATATTCTAGAGGCTCCCAAAATAAAGACGACGATCCTCTCCTCCAGAATATGCACGAGGATCCACAGCGTTAAAAAAAAAAACAACAGAAACTCTCTGGATGTCCTGCTTTTTCTTCTCTAGACCAGATTTACTGCGCTCAGAAAAGTGGCCTCTTTCTTCTACCAAAAAGCAGCCCCTTCTCAGAAAAGCAATAGATACATACTTCAGTCACTATAGACATCACAGAGTGCAAAGATTCCTGAAGTGCTTTCGGGGCGCCATACCTGCTGTAGCAAACACAGGAACCCTTAAATCTGGACATTTAGCATCAAGCATTGATCCTTGAGCATGGCTCTAATATAATGCACCACTGTCATCTGAATCTGACAACATCCACCATCCTTCCTGATTTTTCAGCTCACCAAGGAATTTCTCACAGTCATCACTGCTCTCATTATCCTCAGAAACAGAAGAAATATATGTCTCTAATTTGCCAATGTTCTTTGCTTCTGCTGCTGACGGTTTTTCTTCCCCATTGTCCAACAACGTACTTGTGTGAGAGGACAACTCTTCTTTATCCCTGCATGTATTAGTTTGTTAGAGCTCTCTTGAAGGTTTAGTGGCAGATCGAGGATAGGTGCAAGAAATTGCATTGTATTTTCACTGGGATTCGCATGGATTGAATATTCTCTCTCCCCATGAGATACTGGACTTGCATAGCTGTTATTTGGCTTTGAGCAGTTACAATCCTTGCTCACAGATCCTCCACCACTCTGTTTAGCAAGTCCTGCATTCATCACTTGGCATCTTACATCTGTTCCACATTTTCACAATCTGTTGGTGAAGCACCTTCCATAACACCTTTGCCACCAATAAGGGTAAGATTGTCCTGTTGCTACCTCCTGCATCTGTATTCTTTGTCACAGCTGAGATCACATAGGCAGATTTTAAACCTTTCTACAAAGCACAGTCAAAATCTCCTCAGACTGCATCCTCTTCACATCTGACCCATCAGTCTGCCCTTCTCCACCACGCTTCTGTTTACTGCTTCTCATACAAGAGTTGTGCTATTGCAAAGACATTGACATAGCAGCAGATGGTGGTGTATATACTTGGACTAGCTCCCTACTATAGTGCTTTGGAGCACTAGTCTCCTTTCCAAAGCAGCAACTAGGTCCTTCCATTGCATGTCTTTGAAAAGCTCCAAGGCAGCAGTATCATTCCCATGATGTATATTCTCCACAAGAAACCCACTCTGAACAAATTGATTGTGTTCTAATTGTCCAAGCTCCACATCCATTGAACAGTTGCAAGTCTTGAATGTCAACAAGTAGGTGACTTTGCTTGGTTTAATGCCCTCATCAAGCATTTTGTCATACTGTTTGAGAGCAAAAATACCATCACTGCATCAGACATATGCACCAACCATGGCTGTCCATGCAACTACATTGTGGACTGGTAATCTATCAAACAATTAGCATGCTTCCTCTAGACTGTCACACTTAGCATAGATATCGACTAGAGTATTATAGATAAGCTCCTCTTGCTCCAAACCCCTCTCCACTTTACTGCACACGCAAAACAAAATACAAACACAACGACTAAGTATGTGCAAAGTAACAAATGTCACACACAGAAATTTTTGGTGGATTTCACACCTCGGATGAGCAGCAATACGACATCCACCCCCTCTAATCCTGCGCATCCTCCGGATGGGCCAACTACCCATGATCATTGTCGTCAAGATCCACGAATAGATCAATCTCTTTATTGTGTATTTCCGGTATTTCAGCAAGATTATTTGTCATATCATCTGTCTCTTCTACTGGAGTTTCTTCTCGTTGCTCTTCTCTTACAAATTCTTCCAATGCATAATCCTCATCATCTCTTTTCTTGAAAATCTTGATTCTTTTCCGTGCAATAGGCACTCTAAGCACTGTCCCATCCAATTATGTCAGCTCATATGTTGCATTGTCAAAGACATGTCTGACTATGTACGGCCCAAACCATCTTTTCACCAACTTCCGAAGTGCAGTATACTGATTTTCAAGGCTGCTATCAAAGACTAATACCCAGTCTCCCTCTTCTATTGTTCTAGGCCGCAAGCGATGCTTGCTGTCAAACCTGTCTTTATTTATAAGTCTAGCAACCTTCAACCTATCAATAGCTAGCTGAATATCCTCTGGTCTTCTCTTCAACCTGCCGGATCCAAAGAGCTAAGAGCTCCTCTCTCGTCAAATACTCCTGCGAAGGTAAAACTGACCAAGTCAAAGCACAAGTCTCAGTCGGCATAACCGGTTTCTGACCATACATCCACTCTATGGGCATATATCCTATGGTAACACTGTGAGTTGTACGATCAGCCCACAAAGCAAATGGTAGAAGTCTCGGCCATTCTCCAATCCGTCCTCTGCATGCTTTGGCTAATGCTTTCACTATCGGCAGATACCCTCTTTCACTCTTCCCATTTCCCTCTGGATTGTATGATGTGGTTAGAGCCAACTTGATTCCTAGTTGGAGAAAAACTCCCTAGCTTCATCTGCATCCAGTTCACCACGATCTGCAGTGATCTTACCCACACAGCCATACCTACAGAAAATTTCTTCCAATAAGAACTTACACATTGCACTAGTGATCTTTGTTCTCAAAGGTCTACCCTCAACATGATTGGTAAGATCCTCTCTAGCCAAAACAATATATCTCATCTGTCATAGACCCATAGGCATAGTAACCAAGTCAACTACCCACTTATAATGAATGCATAGTGGATAGGTCGGATGAAGCTCATCTCGATGACGCACTACCGAATACATCTAGCAGTCTCTGCAAGTCTCTACAAAGTGAGAAATATCTCTATACATGCCTTTCCACCAATATTTCTCCTTGATTTTCTCATAAGTAGCCCACACTCCTCTATGACCAGCCCAAGGACTCTCATGAAACTCCCTCATCACCTGTAACTGTGTCTCTTTATTGCAGACAACCCGCAAGGGTAATCCACCTCTTTTCTTCGGGTGCTTCCAAAGAAATTGGTCCTTGAGAAAATAACCATAGGCTTTTCTTCTAATCTTCTTGAACTCTTCATCTGTCCATTCATCTCTTTTTCTTAATGTACTAAGGTACTTGCCAATCTGCAAACCAATATCCAACATAGAGTTCTTCTATGAAAGACACAATATCATAGACATGGCAAACATGATCAACCATAGCGGCTGAAATTTCTACATCATCCTCTTCTGCAAGTAGTGTCTCCTCATCATCATATCTGGCTCTAGATAGCATATCTGCCACTGGATTATCCTTCCTTGCTATGCGTTTAAATTCTGGATTTGATGACTTGATGTGTGCAATCGATCTCAGCATAGCTATATCCGGAGTAGAACAACTTGTAATCATACCTATCAATGGCAAGAAAATTGTCTCTACCACAACTGAGGCTCCAATAAAGTACTCCTTGTCACATTTGAGAGCCGTAACAATCCCCAGTAACTCCCTCTTGATTTGCGGATATCTCCTCTATCTCTCATTTAGGACTTTCGCCCCAAACCGAATAGCATACATGTTTCCATCTGCATCATCTTGACCCACAGCCCAACCTATGCCAATTGGACTAGTGTCAATTGTCAATACAATAGGCCTTTCGCAATTATAATCTGCTTTCCTAAGAGTAGGAGCAATCTGCAATAACTTCTTTAATTTCTGCATGGCTTTAGTGTGGCTCTCATCCCAATAAAATTTCTGCCCCTTTCAAAGCAGCTGGTATAAACAATCTGCTATGTGTGCAAAATGGGGTATCCAAATCATGTAAAACACACAAGCTCCAATGAATCTCCGTAACTCTGAAGTAGTAGAACAATACTCCGTAATCTTACCTATAGCATCCACCTTCTCAGGTGAGGGTTTCTTGCCATACTACCCACACATATGTCCAACAATGACAACCTCATTTACTCCAAAAACAGATTTTTTCCCTGATAGTGTCAAGTTCACTTCTTTTAACCTGGCCAAAATCTTCTCACAAGCTGAAATATGATCAGCCACAAAGTATCTACATCCTTGCTCATTTAGACTCTCATTCTTCTCTTCTTCTGCACACCCCTTAATGGGCACATCATCCAAGAAAGGCATGGTAAGCTGAGGTATCTAATCACGAAGGACCTTATGCATGGCATTCATCATATGTGCAACAGGATTAGTGGCACCTTGAGGCAAGGTACACATCCTGACAAGCCCAATAGGAGTTCTCATAGTGGTTATGTCCTTGCTTTCCAAAGCCAGTTGAAACTGATCATATCCCCGAATACAAATCACCTAAAGAATAGATGGCACGTCCAACAAATGCTTCTGCAAACTTATCCACAACTGGACCTATACCAACATTCCTGATAGTAACTCTGTTTACTAGCTGCATGTCCTATATAAATCGGAGAGTACCATTCTTATTCGGAACCGTAAACCATCTATTTGAGTATGGTGTAGATGATGGCTCTAGGATTCCCATCCTGATTTTCTCATTCAACAAGTCAATTAGCTTTGGCAGGTGTGTCTTAGGCACTGGAATAGGTCAGAAGTTCCATGGAATATGATGAATAGTAAAGATCACCATAGGAGCAACAATTTCCGGATTCACACATCCAATCTCATGTGGGAAAAAAGCAAACCCCCTTCCATGTCGCTCAAGTATCTCCTGAAAGCATTGCTTCTCTGTGGGTAGCAAGAAATCACCATTTCCAATTTTTAATTCAGCAAGAGTCTTGACTGAAAATTTATGGCCTATATGCTCTGGATTCCTCAAAATTGGCTGTTTGGCAGCCCTCTCTATTTGCTGATCACTATCAGGTGGAAGTGGTATAGCTACCGGCTTCACCTTCTTATCCACAGTTTTGTATTTCGTGTCAACCCTGGCTTCATTATGATCCTCTGCATTACTCAAATCTTGCTGTAAATCAGCAATTCTGCACTCTAATGGCTGAATATCCTCAGCTCTCTACTCTATGGACTGCATAGGAACAACCCTAAACTCTGGATGTATGCTGAAATATTTTAGCAGTAAACTCTGTTGGCTAAAAGTTTTCAGCCTTCTGTGTCTCTGTAAGCTGATCATAATCAACTGGAAACTCTGTTTGCTGAATTTCTTCAGCACTCAACACTTTTTGCTGAGTCACCTCAGCCTCTGACTCTATCTGTGACACAAAATCTGCAATTTCATGAAACATGTCCAGGGATTGCACTGATACATTGTGACAACTCAGCATATTAGTTTTCAACATATTTTCCATCTCTGTCATCGTATCTGCACAAATCATACTATCATACATCCCATCTATATGCTCTTCATCCTCTAAAATACCTGCATTTTTCAAAATTTTCTCCTTCCTACACATGTACTGCCTGGTAGCTCTAGGGAACTTAGAAGTCTTCTGATAACTCATCGAACTGTTTGTTGCTGAAATTCCAATAAAACTAGAGGAGAAAACACTGCTGCCAGGAGGCAAGAACTCCAATCTCCTCTGCTCTATACCACCGTCATCTCGTGAAACAACGGTACCTAATGAAAACCCGAATCCCTCACGGTGGGTAAAGGTGCATCTCTAAGAGTATCCCTGTTTCTAACATGGTTCACACACAGAGTCATAAATTGAACTGTGCTCATACTATCTTTACTGCAAATCCATGCATAAGCAAACCCATCATCCATTACTTATGTTTCCATGCGCATCTCTATGATGAATGGCTGTCCAAGAATTATGGGATAAGAGCATGAATCCTACACAAAGAAATGGAAATCCTCCTCTACATCTCCAATAGAAACCCTGACACTGGGACAGGCAGCATACAAATCACCTGCAGTGTTGTTGGTGGCTCTCAATATGCCACCCATGCTCTACATCCATAGGCCATCTATTACTTTCATAAACTCCACGAACTATGAGATTAATCTCTGAACCATGATCCACCAAAGCAACATAAGGCACCTGTTTCTCTCCAACTTTTACCATCGTTTCTATAGTTGCCCTAGCCCAATGACTCCGCGAAAAGTGACTACGCGGTATCAAGACAGGGTCATCAGTTTCAGCATAATGCATAGGCTGAACCCTCTTCTCTATCTGTGGAAAAACAGAAGCATTCTCAACCATAACCTCATCCTCATCCTCATCCAACTCCCTAATCAAAACTCCCTGTGTATCAGTAGTAGGCAATGCATGTCTTTTCCTCTTCAGGACCTCTTGAAATTGATCTTGAAACTCTCTTTTCGAGATGCCCAAAACCTCAGAAATAGTAAAAGTCACCTCATTGCCAAGTATCTTGTCATTAAAGATTTTCTTTATGTCCGTAGATGTCTCAACATCAGACATCAATCTAAACCCTAGTTGCTTTCTCTCTCTAGGCTCATGCCTCTTTTCTTTCTTTTGAGCATCTTCCATCTGTCGTTCTGGCCCTGGCCTCGAAGACGGTCCTGCAGTAGGTGGAGTAACAAACTCACTACCTCTAGTCTTTTTAGCTGCATTTGGATTTTCTTCATCCCTCTTACGCTTCTCCTCAACAAGTACATCTGCTCCCTGAGAGTTAGCCAAGTAGGCATAAATAATGTACCTGTCAACAGGCGAATCCCAACCTGTCCCAGATCTGATGCTAGAACCTGCACTAGTCAAAACAGTCTGCTGAATTTTTCCCTTGTTTTCCATCTCCATAGCATAAGTCCATAATGCTGAATGATTCTCTGATCCTTTCTCAATCTGAACTCCATATGCAGAAGCATCTCCTCTAGCTGCCACACAGCCATGTCATCCACTGATTTCTTCATTCCGCCTTTCCCAAAATTGGTAGCAAGCAGAGCTCCTGTTTCAGTCAACCAGGTCTTACCATCTTGTCCCCAAAATACCAAATTCTTCCTCCTTGCATCCTGAAAAGATTCACAATCCCTGCAATGCTGATGGTCCGTACTATCACAGCAAATACATCTTCGATCTCTCCTAGGTGCACTAGGAGCACTCCTAGGTGCAGTAGGAGCACCAGAAGGAATAGCAGGCACGGTCAAAGCAAACTGCTCTTTCAATTCTCCCACCAATTCTGCTTTAACTGACTCCAGTGTCAAATCTGTTATGCCTTTGATTATGTCATCAAGAGAGGAAGGCACTGACGGAGCGGATGGTTTTGGAGCAGAAGGAGCCGGCATCGGTCTTGGAACAGGAGGAACGGGAGGAGTAGAAACAGTAGGCACTGGCATAGGCCAAGAAACTGGCTGAGGAAGAGAAGAAATAATAGGGATAGAAGCAGGCATAGGAGCAAAAGACGGCGTCGGTGTCATAGATCCATTCTGTAGGTGGGTCTTCCATATCCTCATCTTGGTCAAAGTCAAGACTGCAACTTGGGCATCTTGCCAATCTGTTTTAAGACCCATAGGCTTCGTGCAATCCTCAAGAAGATATCCTAATTCTTCCTGAAGAGCAAGATCTGCAGCTTGCAAGAAAAGCTCAACTTTCTCAATATCCAATGCTCTTTGTTCAATGGCATCAAGCTGACTATACCTCTCTTCAAATTCTTGTATCAACTCTGAAGCAGCTAGACCTTTGTTTGGCATGTAGACCCACTCTCATAATGACCGCCGTGTAGCCATCCCAAAGTCCTCAAGGAAATACTCTTCTTTCAAGGCCTTCTTAAAATCTTGCCAATGCGAATTTTGAAGAAAAAGATCAGTCACTTTTGCCCTCAAGGCGGGTGTGACAAGACAAAGGAAATACTTACTTATAAGTCCTGCTAGTACTCCAAAAAATCCCACCTTGATCTCATACGTCTTCAAATAAGCCGAAACATTACGGCCATCAAATAGCACTTCTCATTCTCAACTGCTTTAATCGCCTTACTCGCGCTGATTGCATTCTCTTGCTCCAAATACAGTTGCCTTTGTTGAGACAACTGTTGTTGATGCAACTGTTGCTGCTGCTGCATATACAATTGTGTTTGCTGATTTTAAAGCTGCATATACATAGACATATTCTGCAAAATCTGCTTTAAATCATCCGTTGAAGTACTTGAAGCAGCAGTCAATGATGGAGCTGAAGTAGAGGACAAAGCAGGAATCGTAGAAGAGGCTGAAACTGATGCTGAAGTATCTCCCATCCTGAAATTTATGCGACACTTTCACGTCGGGTTCACCAAAGATGTCGAAGGGTTTTTGAAAGCAAAGTCGCGACCACAGAGGTTCTTGAGAAATTCCAAGATAGAAGATTAATCAAGTGAGATCAAGCTATGCAACAGTAAACTCCAGGCTAAGTTTGTCTCTAGCAAGCTCTCTAGTACCATAAGACACATATAAGATTCCCAGCAAGGACTGCCATTGCTTATTGATAATATGTGTTCATGTCTGATAGATATCACATCCAGAATTTTACCACACAACTCACAACAGGGAAAAATAAGGATTCACATAGAAGCAAGCAGTGCTTGTCATTATACCGATGGAGAGAGCAAAACACATTCCCACATTGACTCTTGAATCTTATAAGACCAATTCACTTACTGCATACAGGGCACCTGTTTGGTTGTGATGGCATCAGACTAGGAGTTTGGGCTCTATCCAAGTTCTCTCCCTTCTTAGATTGAGTTAATACTTCTGCCCAAGAGAAACAGCCTCTATTCGAGGCTTACTTGACACCTGTGGGGTAAAATGCTTGGCATGGGCCACTGAAATGGCTGTTGCAGCTTCTGATGACTTAACTCGTTTCAGTTCAGCTGCTCGATAACACTGTGAGCAAAGGTTCATAGTGCTAGCACTCCATAAAAAAAATCCCACAATTATTGGTGCATAATACAAGTCCTTGATAAGAATGACAACCTGATACATCCTTTTCTATCTTCCATCCTTTTTCTTCCATGATTAATGTACTATCACACTGTTCTGTATAGCAACGATGGATGAAGGTGAACCAGTCAACTTTTGCATATGATCTCTTCTGAAACTGTTGATTTGAGCACAGATCACCACAGGGCATGTTTCTAGAATACACTCAATGCTGGGCATGCGATTGTTTAGCTGATTGTGGTTGGCCTTCTTAAGGCCTTTGATGGCAAACGGTCCAATGCAGACTTCTCCATTAATCATCCACTTCTCAGTTTTACAATTTGGCTCACAGCTATGATTAATAAAGCGTCGCAGTACCAAACGAAATTCGATTGCCTATTTGGTGACCACGATCTATATCTTGCTCCACTTTGAGAGAAGTTCTTTCTATTTCAATCATAACCTTCTCACGACATCCTATCAGCACATTCGAAGGAATAGATACTCTTTCTGAGTGTCATACTAGTTCAAAGCGAGATGGGAAGTAGTTGACCTCCTCGTCCTTGAAACCTCACGGTTCACGTTAGTCCCTGTCGGATCAGTTGGTGCACTTCTTCATGAAACACGATCCTAAGATTGACGTCCCCTAGCTATGGCAAGTATCGTCATTGTCGATCTGAAGGTAGAAGTCTTCCTTGGGTTGCTTTCCCTTATGATATCCGAGTGTCGCTTCAACCTAGCTCCCACCATACGTAGTTGACGTTGTTCTCTGATCACGATTGCTTTTCGTGTTCTTCACTACACAATATTCTAGAGCCTCCCAAAATAAAGACGACGATCCTCTCCTCCAGAATATGCACGAGGATCCCCAGCGTTAAAAAAAAAACAACAAGAACTCTCTGGATGTCCTGCTTTTTCTTCTCTAGGCCAGATTTACTGCGCTCAGAAAAGCGGCCTCTTTCTTCTACCAAAAAAGCGGCCCCTTCTCAGAAAAGCAATAGATACATACTTTAGCCACTATAGACATCACAGAGTGCAAAGACTCCTGAAGTGCTTTCGGGGCGCCATAGCTGCTGCAGCAAACACAGGAACCCTTAAATCTGGCATTTAGCATCAAGCACTGATCCTTGAGCATGGCTTTGATATAATGCACCACTGTCATCTGAATCTGACAACATCCACCATCCTTCCTGATTTTTCAGCTCACCAAGGAATTTCTCACAGTCATCACTGCTCTCATTATCCTCAGAAACAGAAGAAATATATGTCTCTAATTTGCCAACGTTCTTTGCTTCTGCTGACGGTTTTTCTTCCCCATTGTCCAACAACATACTTGTGTAAGAGGACAACACTTCTTTATCCCTGCCTGTATTAGTTTGTGTAGAGCTCTCTTGAAGGTTTAGTGGCAGATCGAGGATAGGTGCAAGAAATTGCATTGTATTTTCACTGGGATTCGCATGGATTGAATATTCTCTCTCCCCATGAGATACTGGACTTGCATAGCTGTTATTTGGCTTTGAGCAGTTACAATCCTTGCTCACAAATCCTCCACCACTCTGTTCAGCAAGTCCTGCATTCATCACTTGGCATCTTACATCTGTTCCACATTTTCACAATCTGTTGGTGAAGCACCTTCCATAACACCTTTGCCACCAATAAGGGTAAGATTGTCCTGCTGCTACCCCCTGCATCTGTATTCTTTGTCACAGCTGAGATCACATAGGTAGATTTTAAACCTTTCTGCAAAGCAACACTCAAAATCTCCTCAGACCGCATCCTCTTCACATCTGACCCATCAGTCTGCCCTTCTCCACCACGCTTCTGTTTACTGCTTCTCGTACAAGAGGTGTGCTATTGCAAAGACATTGACATAGCAGCAGATGGTGGTGTATATACTTGGACCAGCTCCCTACTATAGTGTTTTGGAGCACTAGTCTCCTTTCCAAAGCAGCAACTAGGTCCTTCCATTGCATGTCTTTGAAAAGCTCCAAGGCAGCAGTATCATTCCCATGATGTATATTCTCCACAGGAAACCCACTCTGAACAAATTGACTGTGTACTAATTGCCCAAGCTCCACATCCATTGAACAGTTGCAAGTCTTGAATGTCAACAAGTAGGTGACTTTAGTTGGTTTAATGCCCTCATCAAGCATTTTGTCATACTGTTTGAGAGCAAAAATACCATCACTGCATCAGACATATGCACCAACCATGGCTGTCCATGCAACTACATTATGGACTGGTAATCTATCAAACAATTAGCATGCTTCCTCTAGACTGTCACACTTAGTATAGATATCGACTAGAGTATTATAGATAAGTTCCTCTTGCTCCAAACCCCTCTCCACTTTACTGCACATGCAAAACAAAATACAAACACAACAACTAAGTATGTACAAAGTAACAAATGTCACACACACAAATTTTTGGTGGATTTCACACCTCGGATGCGTAGCAATACGACACCGTAAAACAACTCCTAGACTAGTGCAATCTATAGAAGTATGTAGAGAAGGTTGGGCAGTTTATTGATTATAGCAAGTGCACAGAATTACCAATGAGCTTTGATGTCAAAAGAAAGTGAGGCATTGTGATGGTAAGAAGAAGAGAAGAAGCTTGTCAAGTAGAGGTGGAGTTAGCCCTGCGATGGTGGAGAAGGCCCTAGGTTTATCAGCCAATAGCAAGACTGAGAAAAACCCAAGAAGGGATGTGTATAGTATGCTAGGGGTGAGCCATTACCAATCCAATAACAAGAGGGAGACAAAGTCCACAAGGAACAATATGACAACATTGAGAGAGCTACTAATAAAAAGGAGAATGACCAACCATTTCAACAGCAAGAGAGCAACATGAGAATTCCTGAGCATGAAGGCTAAAAAATTGTCAAGTCAAGTGGAAAGGAAAGATCTCACTCTCAAAATCCCTATAAGAAAAACTCGATCCACCTCCAAAGAAAATAGAGAGCTGCAAAGGGTGGAGGAGGAATCAAAGATATTAAAAAAGTGCAAGCAAATTCCAGAAGAGGAGGAAGAATGACTAAGGCAAAAAGGGAGGAGGAGATTACTCTAATGAAGAGGAAATCAAAGATTTAGCCTATAAGCTTACACATCGCTGCAACATGGACTCCATGCCATGACACCTAAGCCTAACAATGGCTTAGGAGTAGAGGAGTAATGTGCTCCCCTAATCTCAACTAGCTGAACCTCACAAGAAATCTCATTGCTAGGGGTTTGGGGAGCCAAAACAACAAATGTAGCCACCTCAAGAAGAGCCATTGGAGCTATGCTCCACAAAGAAGTCCGTGACTCTAGATCAGATCAATGAAAGAAAGAATGAGTGCAGGAACAAAACCCCCTCCATGGCCACAACAAGTACAGTAAGAAGAGAAAACGGATCCATGCTAATCCATGTATTCCTTTGTAAATCTCTTAGGCCCCCTCGAAATTTAACGTGTGCCCCCTCCCAATGCATCTCCCAAAAAAAAAGAGAGAGAGGAAAAAAAAGAGAGCAAACAAAAAAAGACTCACACAAAGAAAAAGGAAAGAAATAATGAGCTTTTACATGTATATTAGATTGCCACAAACACTGCACCTAAGGGCCCAGGTTAGGCATGCCCGGTGGCCTTGGTCAGCCAACCCCCTAGCCCTTCCTATCCCCCCACTTCACACTTAGGGCACATCAAGGGAAGGACACACCTAGGGAGTTTGTGCTCACCTATAGTTAGATATGTCTCCCTAAGTGACACCCACAGTGCCTCCCCTGTACACGAACTAGGTCCTCAAGTGTGGGCCAACACCACAGGCTTCCCTGAGGTTTGATCCAACTCCCACTTTTACTAGCACCGACACCATGCAACACTGCACAGTGAGGTAGATGCACCCCTACGTAGTGCACTTTCTTTTTCTTTTTTCAGGTATACTCAACAATGGTGATCAACTACCACCAACATTGAAGGTCCCCCACAACCCGATCAAATCTAATATCGACCTCCGTAATCTAATCTCGGTGTCAATGAGCTCAATTATGCTACATCGTATTGTCAAAAGCACAAATAATGTCTCAAGAAGCCTTCGAGTGTACTTCTCCTCAACCGATTCTTCTCCCATGTATGTGACAGCAACAATCTATGGAGTTATATCTTCATCGCTCTCTTCCTCTAGGGGTGTATCCAATGCGATGAGGTGAATTGCCAATGTGCAATCACACTCCATGAGATTCAAAAGTGATGTACTTGGTGCAGTGCCCATGGGAATAGTGCATACTCTGTGCAAAGGATCCACATGGGCCAGACACCTATTCACCACTTTTTGGTGATTCTTCCCTGCCTGAAATACCATGAGCTATTCTAGAGGCACCCAAGTCAGTCATGTTAGATCCCTCGATGGAGTATGTGTAGGAAGCAATGGTGCTCACAAAGTCTTCCAAAACTTGAAGAGGGGAATCCAGCAATAAGAGCACACTTTCAAGGTTGAAGTTCTTAGAGAAAACCTGGAATATCTCATCACCCTGGTTGGCAAAGATAGTATCGTGGATCCACTCATCAAAGTGTGCGCAAGCATCCATCCTAGCAGGTAGGAGGGATGTGGTGGATATAAAGAGATGAAGAGAGAAAGTGTGAAATGAAACAATGAAACAAGAACTAAACTAGTTCTACCATTAAAACCTTAAGTTTTAAACCATTAAGGGTTGTTCGCATACGATATTTAGTTATGGCTTTACTTATGTCTTTGTAAAGTTTACATGCATATGTAAATGTGTTGATACGAAAAGTGTATAACAAGTGTACGATTTTGCATGAATATCATAATTTTTAAATATTGCAAGTTTGCAAGCGACAATATTCTATTGGCCAAAAAAATCCAAAAATTTATAGGTGTTGGATATTACAACTTATGGTATTGGGATTTTTAGGGAGACTATAAATTCTAAAATATGTGGAGCCACACACTTTCCGTTGGTCGGCTTCAAATTTTCCTACTATCTAGGTTAAAATGGAAGCCAGCAAGTGGATTCTACATTAACATTATAATTTTCTAGCGCATTATACTCAAGGGCCAATCATCCTCCATTTGCAATACTTGGGGCTCACATCCCTCACAAATGACAGTAACATCCACAGCTGCACTTTCACACATGTCTTGATCAAGGGACAACCATTTACCTTGAGCATCCTCCATCTACGATACTTGAACACTAGGCATAAAGTTTGTCGTGTGACAAAGTACTTGTAATTAGAAAGGAAAGTTAGCCGATTCATCCCAAAGTAAGATAATAGTCAACTAAGAGAGAGAAATTTTACCTGAAAGCCATGTCCCTTGTTGTGACTCGACACTCCACTATGTCAGGACTGTGAGTTATTTTTTATGTCCAAGTTTTCCCTAGAATCCTTGTTACATAACCCTCTAATGCACTTTTTATGACGTACGTGCTTTTGGTATGTCTCAAACCCTTACATTCCTTCAACATGTATGCAAAAATTGCAATCGGTATGAACTAGCTTATATGTACATTCTTTGAGCCAGTGCTTGTCTTCATAGAATTCAATATGTCTACTAAAATTTTTGAGCTACACATGTGCAAAATGTTGCTACTACACAATGGTCATTCTACGCTATTGAGATTTGATATGTGCATAGACTCAAGGGTTCCATACTCTTGACGCCCCCTTAATCACCAATATGCCATACAAATCAACATGGCATTAAGAGATGTTTACACTTTTGTAAATAGACATAAACATTGATATCGAAATGCATGTGGATATATACATTGACACAAAGTATAGAATCAATTTCAAGGCATCACTTTAATCATACCATTTACATGAAATATAATGAAAGGAATAGCACAATAATACTCAGAGAATTTTACCAAAATAAATTTTATTATAATGAAGAGGAATCTGATTTGACTCAATACATTGTATGAAATGTGGGTATTATAGAGTAGTTGTTACAAGGATAGTAGCCACATGGCATGCAAATCTTAATAGGTACATTGGATTGATACCTGAGATATTCTAAGACTCAACACATTGTGTATTATATGGATGATATGATACAAGAGTTCCATGGATACTGCCAATTAGCATGGAGATCCAAATGGACTCATAGGACCAATAAAGAAGAGGATTTTTGAACCATCGATGTCCAGTAGATCCATATCATCTAGCATAAAGAAATCACTCACCACATCAAAATAGTCGATCGAGAATTATGTGCTTTACCTAAACCTTGTAAAAAAAATACTTGCATGAATCCCTTTTAGCAAAAAATATCTAGATAACCGCATGAATAGAAGCAATACAAAATAGGGTCAATTTACCTATAAGCTGATCTATTGAAGATAAGATTGAATCGTTGCTAATCAAAACCCATTGCAAATGATGGACATAAGAAAACATCAATCCCATCAAAATAAAAAGTCACTAATTAAATGAATAAATTTTGGCACAACAAAATATGGTAGATTTACTTGTAAATTGAGCTAGAGAATCTCTGCTCTACCTTATGTTAAGTGCTGCAACAACAACTGATCCTTAAGTTTGAACTAGCATCAAACCCTATTGTAATGATAGTAGAAAAGGGATAATGCAGAGAGGAAGAAAGAGAGAGTGTGTGAGTACATAGGAGAGAGAAGTGAGCATCTATCCAATCTTGCCCAAATTGATCTCTGCAAAAGACAATAGCAAGAGTTAGTATTTACATGAAGGTATACCGAAAAATAGTAGAAAAGAGGAGACACAAAGAGAGAAAGAGAGAGAGGGAGAGAGAGATGAGCACTTATGCAATGTCACATAAAATGATCTCTGCAATAAAACAACAACAAGGGTTAGAACTAACATTATGTTGTATTGAAAATATATTAGAAAAAAAAAACCAAATAGAGAGAGAGATTAACACCTTTACCTCTTGCTCCAAATAAACTCTGCAAGAAAACAACAATTAGAACCAACATCAAATGCTATTGAACACACAACATAAAAGAGAAACAACACATAGAGAGAGGGGGGAAGAAAGAAGAGAGAGAGAGAGAGAGAGAGAGAGAGAGAGAGAGAGAGAGAGAGAGAGAGAGAGAGAGAGAGAGAGATGAGCACCTTTGTCTCCTGCCCCAAACAACCTCTGCAATAAAACAACAATAACAGTAAGAAACGACATCAAACCCTATTGAAAAAATAGCAAACAAGAGAAAATGCAAAGAGAGATGGGCACCTATGTTTTTCCCAAAATCTGCAGCTACATGGAGAAGAAAGTGTAGAGGTAAGCAGAACGCTCAAAACCCTAATTACTCTCAGCATGAAGCTTCAATGGAGACGAAAATTCAGGAGTATAGAGAAGAGAGGGAAAGTGGTTTGTTGCTCAACTTTTGGGTCAAATTGATTTTTTGAGAGGGAAAAAAACCAAAATTAAAATTCTCCAAAAAAAGTGGAGAAATATAAGGTGAGAGAAACTCAAATTTTATGTAATATTCATTCTTCCTTTTTTTAAATCCCTCACTACCCCTTTTTTTAATAGAAAACCCAAGATTTGGAGAGAGAAGATTCACCCTCCATGGATGTCAACATCTAGCCTTCCTATTGGACAATCCAAGAGGCCCACATTTTAAACTATATTATTTTTAAGGGCCCATTTATGAGTTCTTTTTTTTCATAATGGTAGGAGCCTTCAAGCATACATTATGGAAATAAAGACCATAGCTGACCAATTGGCTACTATTGGATCTCGTGTTTTAGAGGATGATATGATTGCAGTGACATTGAATGGGTTAGGAAACGAGTATAAGGCATTTGATACGTCCATTTTCTATGAGAACAGAATCCCCTGTGATTGGAATGAGTTACTTGCACTACTACTACATGAAGAAGTAAAGCTTGGCTTCAATACAAGTTCAAGCACATCTCAGGGCACAAAGACACTATCTTTTACTCTAATCAGCGAGCTAGAGGTGGTAGAGCTCATGGAGCTTTTTGGGGTCGAGGAGACACTCAAAACACACATGGACAGTAGCAGCAACATGCTTGGTATAGCTCAAATATGCAAGGATAATGAGGATCTAGAGCCTTTAGAGGTAGGAGGAGATCACCTAGAGGAAGAGGTGGCTCCAAGCAGTTGCATGAGCAGTCTAATAGGGATAAAGACTTTCATTATTATGGAAGATATGGGCATATTGCAAAGGATTGCTATAAAAAGCAAGCTGATATGAAGGAAAAAGGCATGCAACATGGACATTATGTATCTTCTAGTGGTACTCAGGATGACCAGGGAAATAGACTGTTTGCTATGCAGCATGTATCAAAGAATATGTCTAAGAAAGGAAAAGATGAGAAATGGTACATAGACTTAGGAGCATCTAATCATACGAATCCTCATGTGGTGAATGGTTTGATGAGTTAGTAGCAAGGTCTCATGGATTTGTATGTACTGGTGATGATACAGAGCATGATATTTGGCATACATGTGTGGTTTTATTGCTCATGCGCCTGATGGCAGAAAGAAGAGCCTACATGATGTACTACATGTACCTTCTATTACCAAGAATTTACTGTCGATTGGAGAACCGAATCTGCAAGTTAGATTCAACAAGAATGGTTGTTTTATTGAAGAATATAGCAATGGTTGTAAATTGATTGCCAAAGGCAAGAGAGATGGTGGAATTTTTACCTTGGATACATCTATCCCAGAATTGAAGGCAACCATGTTTACCCAAGATAATGGAGTAGTTCCAGATGTAGAAATATGGCATAAATACATCGGTCATCTTAATGTACAGAAGCTAAAAATATGTAGCAGAAAGAGGTTGTACTTGGCTTGCCAAAGTTTAAGTACATGGATCTTGGACATATATGCTTTGCTTGTCAGTTTGGGAAACAAGCGAGATTTCCATTCATGAGACATGTCCAAAAAATTCTCGACCTTTGCAGTTGATACATTTGGATGTATGGGGTCCTTCCCATAATGTATCTTTTGGTGGTGCTAGGTATTATGTATCTTTCATTGATGATTTCAGTCGATACACATGGCTGTACACTCTAAAGCACAAGGATGAGGTGCTAGATGTCTTTAAGGACTATAAGAAGCATGCTGAAAATGAACTTAGCTATTATATCTCATGATTGAGATTTGATGGAGGTGGAGAATATGTATCCAGAGAGTTTGACACGTACCTTGCTAAATATGGCATAAAAAGACAACTCACATGCAGTTACACACCTCAGAAAAATGGTGTGGTGGCAGAGAGAAAAATTGGGTGCTTATGGAAGCTGCAGGGAAATGCTTAATGAAAAGAATTTTCCAAATGCTTATTGGGCTGAAGTAGTGGTTATTGCAGTTTATGTGTTGAACTGAATGCCTACACCTGAGGTTCATGATTTGACTCTGTATGAGAAACTGTATGGCACAAGCCCAACATTAGTCACCTGAAAGTATTTGGATGCATTGCCTATGTACATGTGCCTGATGAAAAGAGAAAGAAGCTAGATCCAAAGGCTGTCAAAAGTGTTTTTCTTAGCTATGCATAGGAGATAAAGGCTTACAAATGGTCACCTAAAAGTATTTGTATGCATTGCCTACGTACATGTTCCTGATGAAAAGAGAAAGAAGTTAGACCCGAAGGCTATTAAAACTATTTTTCTTGGCTATGCACAAGAGAGAAAGGCTTAGAAATGCTACGATTTGTCCACTCAGGAAACCTTGATTAGTAGGAATGTAGTTTTTTATGAGCTGGACTCATGGTACGGTAATCCAAATGCAGTGGTTTCTGATAAACCAACCAACCCTACTTATGCTGAAAATTATCCTTTAGCTAGTACGTCAATGAGTGGGGACAGACAAGTGATGGTTCATCTACTGTTAATCCTTGGACATGGTGACTCCACAATCGCACTACTGCATCCAATGACACAGATATGTCAGTGAGGAGGAGATTTGATAAAGGCAAAGAAAATATGTTTGACGATGTGACTAGCCCACTTACATCTGGATATGGCAGTGATAATCTTGACAGTGAATTGGACATACCATCAGTTATCACACGGTGTGCAAGTCAAAGCAAGTATGTGCCACCTCATGAGAGGCAAGCCTAGAGTGCACCGCAGTTGAGGAGGTCCAAAAGGGTCAGAAAACCACTTGATAGGCTAACATACAATGGATATTCAGCCAGACATTATGCATGTATGACTAAAGTATCAGGCTACAAAGAACCTACGAAGTTCAATGAGGCAAATATAGGTGAGAATTGGTGTGTTGCCATGGAAGAGGAATATGCAACATTGGCTGAAAATGAGACATGGAAATTGGTGTGTTTTCCTAAAGGCAAAGTACCCATTGGCAGCAAATGGGTTTATAAAGTGAATGCAAGTCAGATGGTTCGTTGGAAGGGTATAAAGCTCGACTAGTTGCAAAGAAATATGCACAGCAGTACGACCTAGATTATGACGAGACTTTCAGTTGATTGCCAAGATGGCAACAGTCAGAATAGTTATTGCATTAGCCGCTTCTAAGGGCTAGAAATCATGGCACATGGATTTCAAAAATGCATTCTTGAATGGTGACTTGCTTGAAGAGGTGTATATGGAGCAACTTGAAGGTTATGTACACCTTGATTATCCAACATGTGTGTAAGCTGAAGAAGGCCTTGTATGGGTTGAAACAGCCAGAGAGAGCATGGAATGCTTGCATAAGCACTTACTTGCAGTAGATTGACAACAGTATGATCAGCTAGAGTAGTAAGAAGCAACTGATTGTTACTTTATCTAGTACCAGAGGCATAATACAGGGGTGCAGCCTTAGTGGCATGCAAAGCACGTTGGCTTGTGAAACTGCTACATGACTTGGGTGTACAGTTGGACAACAAAGTCATATTGTATTGTGACAATCTCAATAGTGTGATGTTGGCTAGCAACCCCATCTATCATGCTAGATCCAAACACATAAAAGTTCATTACCATTTTATCAGGAAGATGGTACTTGTTGGAAAGATTGATCTACTCCATGTGAAGGTAGAAGACCAAATAGTAGATATCTTTACCAAATCACTTGGTAAAGAGAAGTTTGTGCATTTTAGGAAGCTACTTGGAGTACAACAGCTAGCTTGAGCTTGAGAGGGGGTGTTGAGAATCAAGCTCATGATTAGTATCACCAACATGACTAACCTTATCTAGATAGCTTTTTTCCTAGCTATCACTCTACATGTGTGTTGTAATAACTGAGTCGGTAAAACTCAACCACAGTTAGTGGTATGGTCAGTTTTTAGTGACCTAGTGTGTTTATCAGTTATGTGTGATTAAACTTTAGTAAGCATTATGGAAGAATCAGAAGAAGAGAACAAAGAGAGTTCATAACTCTTTGTTATAGTTCCATGTCTGTCTCTCTCTCTCCCTCTGAATCTTGAACAAGTCTTATGTCAGAAAGGCTCTTCAAAGTTAGATCAACCTATCTGCTATGCAAGCCATGACGTCACAGATTGAGAAAGGAAGTACATAGTGTGATGGAGCTCAAATGCCTCACAATGGTGTTTGTCTTGGAAAAATTTTGGCACTATCTTCTATCGATGCATTTTAAATTTTATGTGGACCATGAGACACTGTCCTTCTTGATGAATAAGGTAGATCTAAAAGAAGAATGATGCAGTGCCTCCTTCTATTCAAGGAGTTTAACTTTGAAGTGGTTATCAAACTTGGTCACTCCCATGTCTTGGCTAATCATCTCTCATAAATCCCGTAGAGCAACGAAGAGGAGTAGAATGACCCAGAACTCCTTGATGCTTCCCTCTTTCTGGTTGAGGCTGTAAACCATGGTATGTAGATTTAGCCAACCTCTTGGCCACTCAATAGTATCCTCCTTGTATCTCCATCCGTGAGAATAAGAAGTTTCTACTAGAATTAGCCCCCTACACCTTGTTAGGTGGCATTTTGTACAAGAGAGACAAAGATGAAGTATTGAGAATATGTGTTGTAGGAGAGATATATATGAATGCGAATGTGAATATTGATCCCAAAAATTTGGATATTTTGTACTTTCATGCCCTTTTTTGCCTACTGGTATCTTGTATATTGGTGAAGAGGATGTGTCGCTTGCAAATTTTCCAAAATCCTGTCAATATTTTTATAGATGAATCTATATCCATGGATTATTTTCAAAAACATCAAGCTTTTAAGTGAGATCACCTTCATTGAGATCATTGAATGTATTTTGATTATTTATAATGTTGTAGCTCTCTTTTGGAGGTACCATTCGAATGGTTGTTTTCTATTTAGTGTCTATATTGTGTATTATTTGTGTGACAAGGTTGTGATTGGATATTTAAACTATTTGAGAATATTCTTTTTTGAAAATTTGTGGTGATGATAGAAGAATGTATGTAGCTCAAGAGACTCTCATATCCTATTAGAGTTTGTTTAAATTTTGTTGGTTTGATTAAGTATTGTTCCTGATCTCTTATTTTGAGATTTTTCCTTAAATAATGGATTAGATACCAGTTTTCTTTTTCGAAGATGAAGCTAGAGCCCTTCTTACTTATTAGATATTTTAAGATAAAGTGATGAGATATTATTGGAACTTTTATTTTCTTTTTTTGAGGTCGAGAGGTTGGTCCCTAATTAAGTGTGGGGATATGTAGAAGGTTGATATGACTATGTGTTTGGCTATTTTTTCTTGGATATTTGGGTGATTTTTGTATAATTTAAATGGTGATTTATTGGTTTGAAAGTGTTTGAGAGAGTTTTTGGATAAGATTGAATAGTTTTGAGAGACTTATGATATTTTTTAATGGAGATATGATTTGCGGAAAGGTTCTGTTGAGTGCATGATAGGTTTTGATTGGTTCTATTTAGCTTCTATTTTGTTTTGATATGAGAGGTTGGAATAATGATTAATGGAGATTAAGAATGTTTGGAAGATTATTGAATGATTATTGATGGTTTTGAATGGTTTTACTTGAGCCGAATGCTTTTTGATGACCTTCTATATGATTTTGTTGAGCTTTTGTAGAGCCCCTGTTTTTGTTTTGATTTTGTTATGTATATCTTTGTAAGTGTTCTATGGGGTGAATGTATAGCTTCGGAAATATTTCTAGTCTTGGAAAGAGATGAAAATAAGTTCAAAATAGCTCAAAGAAGTAGTTGTTGAAGACTCAAGTAAAGACTAAAGTGATAGTGACACTGTTGAGCTTTATTGAGAGAGAGCATATTGTGGGATCCCACACACTATATGTCCCATTCAACTGGTTGATCACTAACTATGAGTCACCTTTCACCAATAACCATCAGATACCACCACTTTGGGCTACATTAGACCCCATAATCAAGGCCTTGTATTTTATCATATTATTAGTAAAAGAGTATCCTAATTATACTCCCATTTTCATAACAACCCGACGTCCAGGATCTTTAATAACCACACCAACACCGCTCACATGTTTAGGGGGACCTCTAAAATCTCTATTAAAATACAAAGTATAGACCCAATCTTCATTGATAGGATATGCCATACTAATTAGCTCGCTTGTACTTATGATAATCAAAGTCAAGCTGAGAGAGAGAATGTATGATAGGTACAATCCCTCCTTCCTTATTGAACTCAATAGGAATACTCGTAAGGTTCCTTTGACAATGGTGGTAGTAGATCTTAATATCCCACGTGAAAGATCTGTCTTGCCACTCAATAGCTTGATAACCTTTACTCCACCAGATCACTAAACCTTAGTGGTAAAGCTGCTCTAAATATGGAAGCTCAAGATAAGGAATAATTCTTCCCATCCGATTGTCTTGGTACCTACTACAAGTTGAAGTTGAATCATGAGGACCTGCAGAGGCACCAAGTCCAACATTAGCCCTTACACGTAGTAAAACTTTATTATCCCCTGCAAATTTGCTAAAAGGACTGTAGAGCCAGTC
The DNA here is from genome assembly GCF_053477565.2 of Lygodium microphyllum. NCBI lineage: Eukaryota > Viridiplantae > Streptophyta > Polypodiopsida > Schizaeales > Lygodiaceae > Lygodium > Lygodium microphyllum. The sequence continues at coordinate 87,209,225 of NC_141142.1, read as the reverse complement.
TTTCCTATGTGAATAATTTTATATGGCCTATCCCATTTGGGTTTTAGTTTACCAGGAAATAGCTCGCAAGGACGAGCATCATAGTATAGCACCAACTAACCCTTTACAAATTTATGTTTCTTAGCCCAAAGGTCGTGAAGCGCTTTCATTCTCTTATTTCCTACCTCTTGATGTAATAAAGCATGCAATCAAATTTCATCAAGATGCACAAGAGAAATAAATCTTTCCTGCAATTCTTCTTTCTCTCCCAACGAATTATTGAGAGAAAATTGTAGTGGGAAACTCTATTTCCAATGGTAAGACACACTCTTCCCCATATACCATCTTGAATAGGGTGTGGTCTGTAGCTCTCTTGAATGTCGTATTGTAAGCCCAAACCGCTACATACAATTTCTTATCCCAATCTCGCTTACTTTTAGGCATTATCTTAGATAAGATCCCTACAAGCTATTTATTCATACTCTCAACTTGACCATTTACTTGTGAATTATAGGGGGTAGTTTTATTGTGTTTAATCTTTAAAGCATTCATCGTCAAGGCTACTCTAACCTTATTCAAGGAGTGTGTCCCTTGATCAAACACTATCTCCTTAGGTGGACCAAAATAGCAAACAATCTGCTCCATAATAAAATTATTGGTTGTCTCCTTAGTGTTATCCTTCATCATTACTTGAGCTTCAGATCCCTTTGTAAAGTAGTCTATTGTGTTGCTACAATAACATAACGCTTTTGCTTAGTTGATGAAGGGTATATTGGTCCAACAAAATCAATACTGTTTTTTGAAGGATAACGTTACTAAAATAGGGTTTAGTAGTCGCTTATGATTCTCCCTGGCATCATGTCTTTGACAAACATCACAGTGCTTAACATAACTAAGAGCATCCTAGAAAATCTATAGCCACCAATATCCAACACAAAGAGCTTTCTGGGCACTAAGCCATCCAACAAAATATCCCCCGCATATTGAATCATGGCATTTCTTAAGAATGAATGGTACCTCATCAGGTACTATGTATCAGTGATAAATATCGTCCACATCTTTCCGATACAAGACACCTGCGATAACCAAAACGCGTAGTCCTTGTTGCTGCTTAATCTTTCTCTTCTCAGACTTTGATAGAGCACCCCAACCTCTCCTCTAGACAAAAAATGTGTTATCGTTGCATATCAGGAAGGAATGGAAGCTGTATCAATCCTATATATACTTTCGATATTACTCCCTTCAGCCAGAATTTTTGTTGGCTTCCCAAAATCCACAAGACATCTAACAATGCCCTGCAGCTTCAGTGGCTTACTCTTAATCTCATAATCAAACTCCTGCAAAGTAATTAACCACTTTGCTAAATGGCCAATAGCTATAACTTGTTCATCAACCATCTAAGTCCCTCTGCCTTCGTAAAAAGTAACACCTTCTCATAGAGAATATAGTGCCTAAACTTCTTTGTCACAAAAATCATTCCAAGGCACAATTTCTCCATATAGGTATAGTTGACTTCAGATCTCCCCAATTTATGACTAGCAAAGGCATTTGGATGATACCATTTCTCTTCCCCGATTTGGCCTAAACAATAACTAATACTATGCATTGTTGTTGCTAAAAATATATCAAAGACCTGACCTCTTTTGGATGCTTTTAAGATTGGTGATTTTGCTAGTTTCTACTTTACATCCTTAAAGGATACTTGAGAAGTTTGCTTCAATTAAATAGATAGTTAAAATATAAAAAGTTTGTCAAAATGGCAACGTTCTTTTTGTCAATGCATTGATAAATCTCCAATAATATCCCATTGATGATAGAAAGATATGTATCTCTTTTGGAGTGCATGGCGGACTCATAGCGACTGTAACATTAATCTTTTTAGGGTTAGTCGCAATACTAGCAGCCAAGCTAACTACATGGCCCAGTAACAACCCATAGGGCACCCCAACGATGCACTTTTGTGGATTAAGAGTAATGTAGAACTATCTGCAATGCTCAAAATATTTCCTTAAAATAATGTTGTCTTTCCTTTGTGGTGGTTGCCCCCAAATCATCAATGAAGGCTTTTAAATCCTTTAGGGAAATGTCACCAAACGTCTTATCAACTATGCGTCACCAAGACCTAGGAGCATTGCATAACCCAAAAGCCATCACGTGATACGCAAAGGTATCAAAGACAGTGATAAACATCATTTTTAGTTTATCTTCCTCTGCAATTTCCATTTGGTTGCATCTAGCAAAGAAATCTATAGATGAATAGAATTTTCTACTTGCTAATTGGTCTAAAATCTAATGAATAAATGGTAACATATAGTAATCCTTAACTAATTGCTTATTAAGCTCTCTAAAATCTATGCAGATTCAAATCTGATTATTATTATTATTCTTGATAATGATTAGTGAATACTAGTATGTGTGTTGTATGAGAAATATCAGGTCAACTTTCTATAGTTTTGTCAATTCTTCAAATAGCCCATCCCTTAGTTCGAAAGGCATACATCTTACTTTTTGTTACACAGGGCAGCTACCTTCTTTTAGGGGAATGGTATGAATAGCCAGGTTGGGAGGAATACCTCTCAACTCATCATAACTCCAAGAAAATATGTCACGCAATTCTTGAATCAAGGATACATAATCCTTCCTTTCTTCCAAACTAAGCATGGAATGTAATTTGATTGGCCATGAATCATTCAGCGTCCCAAGGTCTAACTCAATTACATCTACATCTCTTATTCTATCGTGAGCCTCTATTGGCTCATTCAAAGTTACTTGATAGATATCCTCTGTAGTAGTGGACCCCTTGTTGGATTTGCCACTTGATGATGTCACACTACTAGTTGTATACTCCAATGTATCTATCTTTGTATAAAGAAACTCTCTCACTTTGAGGAGATTCAGGGTAGGCATCTACTACTACATGTCTAGCACCTCTGCCAAAGATCAACCGACTTGCGAGTATATAAACCTAACAATTCACTTGTAAGATCCATGGTCTACCTAGCAATACTTGATAGCTCGGCTGCCCCACAAACCTAATCACCCTAAAGTCTAGAATGCATTCCACATTATCAATGGTTATGTGGACTCTAGTAATACACCCTTCAAGTTGTCTTAAACTATAATTAGCCATTTGGAGAATCGTGGAGGCACCTTTTTGGATTTCTAACCCTAGCCTCTCCATCAATTCTGAACTCCTAATGTTGACAGAGGATCCCGTATCCACAATAGCACGTTTCACTAATATTTCATTAATATATGTTGCTACTCTTGGACAATTCTTTTCAGCATGCTCAAACCAATTATCTCCTACCCGTGCTATTCCCAAGGGCTCCACAATATACCCAGAATGCAAAATCTTCTTAAATTCCTTATACACTCCTGGGAGAACTTAATCAACTACAAGAGGTTTACATATGGCTTAACCTCACAAAGAGGACTTGCTAAATCAAATTCATGATAGCTAGCAAGAGCTCTCTTTTCCCGCCATACCATTCTCTTATTTGGTCTTTGAACATGATTTGGTGCCTCTTTCATGGCTTTTGCCTTCTTCTTTGGCAATTCCTTATCCTTCTTGGAACCAACTTTACCATCTAGGACTTTTAGAGGCCCGCCTTCCATGTCGGGATTAAGGACTTGCATCCCCTTATCATCTTTCTTAGGATTTCTTTTGTCACCATCTTTACCCTTTTGACCTCTCGTAATGACTCGTAAATTAGAAGCTTTAGTGCCATTGACACAAATAGCTTCAATAAGGTTGACTCCACTACTGGTAGGTAGCTCCTCTACAATAGTCTTCCCTCTTTGTAATATTTTTTTTAGTCCCTTGTCTTGCTGGAAAGTATTTCCTAGTGCTCAATGGTTTATTAGAATTGGCTATTTACTTCCTTGTTGGAGAGAAAAACCAACATGTTTTAGCTAAGTGGCTAGACTTTTTTCATATGTTACATTTAACATTCGGACAATTCCTATGGAAATGTTGACTGCCACATCACTTACAACTAAATCTTGAGGGGACACCCTCTTCAAGGTGTTGACTCCCTATGAAATTCTATTACTTCTTAAGGAAATTGACATCAATAGCTATTTTCCTATATTTTTTAGTGATCATGTTAGTATAGTTCTTCATCATATCCTTAACTTTTCCAAGGACATTTGAGGCACTTGACTTATAGTCATGATCGTCAAACTGTCGTTCCGTTGGCCTAACCACATGATTAGGAATTGACTGTTGATTCCCTGGAACAACATTAGGATTTGTTGTTTGGCCTCCAACACTTGGTGGAGCCATCTAACTAGCCATAGGCATGGTCACACTAGGAGGAGATGGCAATATGGGCACATTTTGAATCATTCTTTCTCTCCCATTGCAAGTACTCATGGGTGTCCCTTGATCTCCATTTGTCAATGCTAAAATATTTCCAACACCTAGAATCGGATTCCAATTTACCCTAGAGGTATAGGCCAATTGTAATCTTGGCTCTATCTTCTCTGCTCATGTAATAGCCATATCAATGTCAACAAGAGCAACATTGCTCGACTACACGTGAATGTTAAAGTCTAGCCCATGCAAAAAGTGTTGCAACTGAGCAACACCTTGAATGGGAATATAGGGTTGCAACTTATGAAATACTTCCTCCAATTTCTTGGCATAGCCTTGAATATTCTTGTGAGGTTCTTGACATGTTACATTGAGAACACATAGCCAAGACTGACATCCCATTTCAAGGGCAAACTCTCTTCAAAAGGCTACAAAGAATAGATTGATCATAGTTATGGTTCTAGCCTCTAGGCTGTGATACCATACTACAACCCATTCTTTCAAAGTCATATTAAAGAATATCATCAAGTGTCCGTCATCTTGGATTCAGTAGTAGTTGAACATTACTTTTGGAATTCATTAATATGAAGTTCTGCATCTTCCTCTATTAACCCATTAAAAATGGGTAGAGAAAATCCTGAGGCTGGTAAGTCCAACGTTCCTGTTGGGATTGCAATGGGTTGTGCCATGGTGACAAATTTTTTTTCTAAAGGAGTTTGAATTATGGAAACTACTACCCCACCTGAAGTGGAGTGACTACTGGGAGAGGGGAAGTACTGGAACTTCCTCCTCATCCTAATGGACTATGAGTGGAACTAGGGTCACTAAGACCCGTCCCTTGTACGGATATCAGACCACTCCTTTGTGGGGAATATCTCCTAATAATTTCAGCCCACCGTCGAGCCTGTTCAACTCTTTCTTGCTTCTCAAGCTCAGCTTTACGATCTTTTGAATCAATCTCGCTACCTTTTGGCATATACTAATAAACTAGTCCCTATTGACAGAGATTCAGAGACTACCAATTATTAGTGCCTCCAGGAAAACACATCACTTGTTGAGACTTACAACGGTCCCAACACTAGCTCTATGGCACTAGCTACTCTACTATACATCCAAATCACCCCTCATGGCCTCGGGCCAGGAGCGTCTAAGGGGTACAACACCCTAACCTCTAATGTAAAACTTTGGGTTTGTATGGATTGTAATCCAATGGATAAGCCTTCCCACACTCCTCAGAGGGAGTCCCTACACATGTCAGTGTAATACACCACATAACCATAAACAAAGGGAGCGCCCCTCGGCTAATTGCCACCTTGGCCCCACTACGACTCTCCTACACTTCGAGGACTGGCCCCAAGATGTGGTTCTCATATATAGAACACATATGATACATTATCAACTCTTTTAATAAATTTTTATAGAAGATATAATATATTCATTACTACACACTCCCCAGGGAGATTGATCACTAGCCCTACAGCTTAGGGTACCTCACCTCCTCAACGTAGGTCATTGTTCATGAAAACAATTGTTGTGCATCTAGGATGATACCATATGTTGCATGCAATGCAATTTTGTATGATTTATAGTGCTCAAACAAATTTTCCTTATTGATAACTAGCATTGTGAAGATGAAAAAACATTTCTTTTCATGCCTTTACTCTAAACGAGATTGCTGTGTTGCCTAGGGCTAGCACCGAGCATGCTCGTGCTATTAAACCCTCTTAATTTTAAACTACGTGTGTCCTATATGCCATGCATCACAAAAACATTAGAATTCTACGTATTATCAGCACTCAACACCCCCCTTCTCCCTACCGCTTAAGGTTGTGCATTTGGTGGTAGGATTAAAGAGCAGTTTTTAATGTATTTGTCCTTCATAAAAGTAGTAAATATCCACTTTAACATAAAGATAGGGCTAAATTGAGGCTGTCACCCTGATGCCTCAACCTTATAATACATTCACAAACAAAAATGTGATTTTTTCTATTTTTATAAAGTAATTTTTTTTTTCTAATTTTTCTTATTTTTCTCTATTTATTTTTTGATGAATATCAATATGTTCTAATTTATTGATTTGGACTAATTGATCTTAGTGAGAATTACTTTGCTATCACATTCCATCCCATGCAAACACCATACGCACAACAAAACCCCAAAACCACATGATCTTCCTTAAAATCACAATGTTGTGGGTTTTGCATGTTTATAAATAAGTTATTGGATGAATGATTTTTCTATAAAAATTACACGGCACAGCGAACAGAATCTGAGAAAGAGATAGAGAGTACACAACATATAAGAGGAGAATAACAAATTTTCTTTATCTCCAAACAAGTGATACAAAGTCCACCCGTGTGCTTCCACTGTGAAGCTTAGATGGTGATCTAGACAGAAGATAGGTGAAGAGCAACTCTGACTCGGTGAAAGATAGATAATAGATGGCTGTGAAGGGGTTTAGCTTTTATAGCTTGTGAAGGGGGTCATGATGGATGACCTTCCATATGCACCTGTGTCTGTTGACCTTCCATGTGCCCATGTGTCTGTTGACCTTCCATATGCACATATGTCTGTTGACCTTCCATGTACCCATGTGTGTGTTGACCTTCCATGTGCACCTCCACTAGTTGTCTAGGGAATATTCACGGAAATATTCCCTTTACCATTGGCTAGGGCCCCTGATAACTCTCTTATCCCGTAACTTGATGCAATGTGCCTCGAGTTGCTACAAGCTTAACTACTCTGTCTAACCCAAAGATTAGACCCACAATGGTCACCTTTTTGCCATTTGATCACATAGACCTCATCTGACATATAAGTCAGGACTCAACCAATGTGCGGGCTCACATATGGCTTCTCCTCATAATGGGGGCATAACAACTTTGAGCACCATGGATCATTGGTGGCACCTTATGAGGGTGGGGCATTGAGCATATCTAACACCCCCCCTCAATATCCACCCACAGGTGAGCTATATCCTCGGCCCAATGCCAAGTCTCTGAAGATGAACTTGAAGTAGATTTCTTTGGTGAAGATATCCGCTCCACTCTCCTTTGTTGGATAGTAGACCAGTTCCACTATCCCATCCTCGATCAAATCACACACATAGTGATACTGGATCTCTATATGTTTGGTGTGCGCATGAAACACTAGATTTTTGGAAATGACGATGCAACTCTGATTGTCACATCTCAGCACAGTTGGTTCTTCATCCTACACTCCCATATGTGCCATAGGATCCTTCTCAACCATACTACTTTACATGCAGCAAAACAAGCTGTCTTGTACTCTGCTTTGGTAGAAGACAATGCCACTGTTGGCTGCTTCTTACTAATACAAGAGAAAATTCATGAACCTAAAGAGAAACAATAACCAGAAACAGACTTCCTGGAATCACTGTCTCCTGCCCAATCTAAGTCACAATTCCCCACAAGAGAAGTTTTGGAACTGTATGTGATACCATATTCAAGAGTTTCCTTAAAGGATCTGAGCACCCGTATCCCAGGTTTCCAATGAATCTCATGAGGTTTGTTTGAGAACCTACTTAAAATACCAACAGCAAAACCGATATCTCATCTGGTGTTACATAAGTAGATCAGACTACCGACCAACCCCTTGTACCTCCCAATGTCTACTAGTGCTGATCTATCCTCAATGGATAACTTTGCATTCACCTCCATAGGTGTAGCTATCTCCTTGCACTCAGTCATGCCAAACGTCTTCAAGATCTCCCATGCATACTTCTTCTGAGAGATGAAGATCCTTCTTGGCTCTTACCAAACTTCAATCCTCAAACAATAGTGCAGCAAGCCTAAGTCTGTCATTTCAAACTCAGAACTCAAAGCCTTTCGAGTTTGGTTGATCTTATCTTCATAGTCACTTGTAATAAGAAGGTCGTCCACATATAGGACAATCACTACAGACTATTTACCATCCTTGTAGATATACAAGTTAGCATCTGAGGCATATCTTTTGAAGTTTAAGCTTAAAAAGAACTTATCTATCTGCTGGTACCATGCTCTGGGGGCTTGTTTTAGCTCATACAATGCCTTCTTCAGCTTACACACTTTGTTCTCAGAATGGGGGGCCTCAAACCCTGGTGGCTGAGCCACGTACACCTCTTTCTTGAGGTCACCATTTAAGAACATTGATTTAACATCCATTTGGTAAACTGGCCATTGCTTGTGGACAGCCACTGCAAGTACTGTGCGAATAGTGGTCATTCTAGCAGTTGGGGCAAATGACTCTTGAAAATCAAACCCTTCAACTTGTGAAAATCTCTAGGCAACCAGTTTGGCTTTGTACTTTTCTAAGGTACCATCAGCCTTGTACTTTACCTTCCAGATCCACTTGGTGCCAATAACCTTCCACTTTGCTGGCCGATCCACTAACTTCCAAGTGTCATTCTTCATTATGTTGTCATACTTGGCTTGCATAGCTGCCTTCCATGCTGGATCTACAAGTGCTTCTTCCAAGTTACTTGGCTCCTTTACTTCTCTCATAATCTCAACCATCAAGGCCATATTGACTATGTGAGCAGAAGCCCTCATTTGCTCCTCTATTCTCTGAGACCTCCTTGGTCCGTCTGCAACAGATGCATGCATAGGATTATTGTGGTCATAGAGCTGCTTCATCCAACACGAAAATGGCTTTTTCGGTGGGGTGATGTCAGGTTGGTGAACTTTTTCCTCATCATCTGAAGATGATGCTTCCTCCTCCTTAAGGATAGGGATAGCTCTTGGGACATGTTCATAATGGACTACTTCTTTGCTTGATGATAAAGTGGAAGAACTTGCCTTCTCCTCCTCCACTGTATGCGGCTCCTCCTTGAACACCACATCACGGCTCGCGATGATATTCTTTGCCTCTTGGTCATATAATTTGTAAGCCTTCTGCTCATCACTATAACCCAAGAAGATACATTTTTTGCTTTTTGGATTTAACTTGTTTCTCTTCTCATCTGGAACATGTGCATAACATTCACATCCAAAAATTTTGAAATGTGAGACAGATGGTTTCTTCCCAGTATAAGCCTCATGAGGTGTTTTTTCCTTGAGAGCCTTTGTGTAGCTCCGATTTAGAATGTAGACTGCAGTATTAACAGCTTCAGCCCAAAAATGGTTAGGCAATCCCTTGCCCTTTAGCATGCATCTTTCCATCTCCACAATGGTGCGATTCCTGCATTCCACAACACTGTTCTACTGAGGTGTGTGAGGCGTCATCAATTGACGCTTGATCCCTTTGCTCTTGCAAAAGTCTTCAAACTCCTTTGAGTTGAACTCACCACCATCTATTCTAAATTTCTTCACACTTTTCCCTGTTTCATTCTCAACAATTTTAGCCATTCTTTAAACTTACCAAAGGCTTGAGCCTTATCATGAAGGAAGTGCACCCACATCTTTCTACTATAGTCATCGACAATCAACATAAAATAAGAAGATCCCCCTAAGGCCTGTGTAGGCATCTTACCGCACAAGCCAGCATGCACCAACTCTAAAGAATCCTATGCTCTATTCTTGCTTTCTTGTGAAAATGCATTTCTCTATTGCTTGCCCATCATACAAGCTTCACATGGTTCCTTCAATTCAGTCACTGTAGGTAGGTGAGCAACCATACCTTGCTTTTGCATCTCCTTCAACACTAAAAATCCGATGTGTCCAAACCTTTCATGCCAAAGCTTACTTGTGCCCACTCCAGCAGTGGCTATAAGAGCACTTAGCTCATACACGTTGTTCTTTCTTTCTCTTTTGCTAACAATTTTGCCAGCACTGTCAAGAATTTATGCACCTGTCTTCTTGGACCTCACTTCATGACCAAGATCAGTTATGGTAGCAACTGATAATAGATTTCTCCTAACTTTGAGAACATGCAACACATCTGAAATCTTTTTAACTTTACCATTTGTAGCAATAAAAGAAATAGTACCTGTGCCTGCAGCAACAGGGCATTTTTCATCATTTCCAACCATCACAGTGATGGATTCTTGTAGAGGCTGCATAGAACTATATAGACCTTTCTTGTTGGTCATGTGATGGGAGGCTCCACTATCCAACACTCATGAGTCAGTGGTAGATTCTTCTTGTGCCAAGGAGCACACTTCCTCAATGGTCGCCATGAATAACTCCAACTCTGCTTTAGCCGTATTGCCTATCTCTTTCCCTTTACTTTTAAGGGTACCATTCTTTTCATCTGCCTTCTTGACACAACAATCAGCAATTGCATGTCCTTTCTTCTTGCAGTAGAAGCACTCGCCTTGAAACTTCTTCTTACCGCCCTTCTTCTTTTTGTCCCCATCATTTTTGGTGGAGGAACCACCTTTGCCTTTTGCATTGGCAGAGAATGCAATATCTCCATTGTTGCTTCCTTCTCGGGCTTTCAGCCTCAACTCCTTCTCCATCAATAACGCACAAAAATCCTCAAAATTCAAAGCTTGAGTTCTCACCTAAGTATTAAGGGCAGTTACTAATCCATCAAAATTTTGTGGACAAATCCGAAGACACCTCCGAGCTAGCTCTTTGCTAATTTTTTGTATCCTAGTGCCAGCCATCTGGTCGCGCAAATTCTTAATTCGAGTGATGAATGCTTCAACTGTCTCCCGTTCAGTAAACTTCTCTACTACTAGTTGATTCTCCAATTTTTGAATCCTTGTTTTGTTTTGTATTTCATACTAACTCCTCAGTACATTCCAAGCCTTTGATGCTTTGGTTGTATATGCTGAATCAAAGTCAGAATACTATCAGAATAGCTTGTAACAAAGGCACACAATGTATCTGCATTCCTTTGTTTCCAAGCTCGTAGAAGATCTACATTCGGAGGAATCATTACACTAGAATTTGATGGGTCGGGGTAGGTTGTGGTTCTGCATCACTCCCTAACACATTCTCCAAAAGCTCATAAGAATCAAGGATAGCTGTAATTTTGAACTTCCACAAGGTGTAGTTTGTACCATCTAACTTGCCTCGTTGAAGGTTAGTGGATGAATCCTCAGTGTTTGAATAGCTGGTACAACAACACCGCACCACTTCCTGATGCGCAAGAACCACTTATGGAAGACGACATTGTTCCTCTTTGCTGTTGAAGCCTTTGCCTCTTGCACACTCTTCGATCCCTAAAGCAACCTCGGCTCTAATACCATGTAAAAATTACATGGCACATCGAACAAAATCTAATAAAGAGATAGAGAGTACACAACAGATAAGAGGAGAATAACAAAATTTCTTTATCTCCAAACAACTGATACAAAGATGGCTCTGTCCACCCGTGCGCTTCCACTGTGAGGCTTAGATGGCGATCTAGACATGTTGAGATATTTGCAATCACACCTACTTGAGTCCCTTTGTGAGAAGTAGTGAGGACTCAGGACCAGAATCCCATATACACAGTAGAAGAAAGTACCACCACTCAATTCCTATGAAGCATTGTACTTGCACTCTTTTTCTAATGCAATGATAGTACTCTTTTCTTTCCAATAAAGTGTCATATCACTGTCAATACATAAGATTGTGTTTATGAGTCCAAGTCTCAATCTTGGAACCTAATTCACTTGTATAACAATTTGTCCTAGTCAGGGTCAATGTCTTCATGATTTTCTTTTTCCTCTTTCAACCTCCATAGCTTCCCCATCTGCCATGCTCTAGATCTCGCGTATTTCACATGGTATCAGAGCTTAGTTGAGCATGGCCCAACTCTCCTTTCACTCCTCTCAGCTCCTTTCCATCTCTGCTCAGCTCAGTTTGAGTACTGGACCCTATCTCCAACTTCATTTGCATTCCTACCTTCAATGAAGCTTCCATGGCAGCCATACCCAGCAGCACCCTGTCAGCTTAAAGCTTTCATATTTGTCTCCACATGCCAAATATCTTTGACCTTCCTTCTAGAGAAGTGTTTCTCTACTTCTAGAGCTCCTCCTTGGCACCTCAATCATTGAGATTGGGCAACTATAGCTTCAGCATTGCCTCTTTTCAGAGTTGTTGCCATAACTGTGTCTATGGACAATACCTACCTACCTCTGTTGCAGCAGCCATATCTCATCAACCAGGCCATATCTCTTCAATATTTTTCTCAAGAGTTGTTCTTCAGGTCAACACGCAACTTGTTAGCACAAAAATCAAGGAGATTGATGCACATCATGCCCGGCATTTGCATTTTCCCAAATTTGGGCGTAGTTTTGACAGTGACCACTTTGAAGGCTTAGATCTCTCAACTAGGGAAAAATGAGTACAAACCCTCTTAAGGTGAGATAGACCCATTAGTGAGGGTCCTTCACCTCAAAGGGTTTGAGCTGATTCGACCTGTGAAGCTCGTGGGAGCTCATTTACTAGTCATTGGTCCCTATTTTGATAGGACAGCCATAGCCACTTGCCTTTAAGCTCATTTTTTCTTCATTTTCTCTCTCCTACCACTTAAACCAAGCCAAGGCCACTTTAATATGAAGTTTTTAGCAAGTATTCAACCATCAAATCAACAAGGAGGGGAAGATATGAAGAGTTTTTGAAGATCATCAAGTCAAACTCAAGCAACAAACATCAAATTTCAAAATAGTATCTTTTGATACTTCACTGCCATTGCTTGTGTCTTTTAACACATGCAAAGATTAACTCATTGCTGGTTATTCTCAGTCATTTGATGATGATTTGCTACTGGTCTCTCAAGTCGAACATGGGCAAAGATTCTCCAACTACCCATTTCAAAGGAATCGGGTTTCATACCTAGTAGACCCGCATCAAACTGATCCTGATGAAGAAGAGCCTTTGGGCCATTACCACTGGAAAAGAAAAGAAGCCTCGTGATGTGGATCTTGCTGTCACTTGGCAAAAGATCGATGATAAGGCTCAGGCCATTATCAAACTGGAGCTAGACGATAGCTATATCCACCATGTGGATAACTGTGAGACCTCACATGATACATGGAAGAGACTTGACACCTTGTTCGGTGCACAGTCTAAATCATCAAAGTATGGTCTCCTAATTGAGTTTTGCAAACTTGAAATGAAGTCCAGCACATCACTTGCCACACATCTAAATCACATGGAAGGACTTCTAACCCAACTTGTAGGAATCAACATTGAAATGGAAGAAGATGTTTGCATTGGTGTTCTACTTACCAGTTTGCCTCCTGAATATAATAATGTATCAACAACTTTAATCAACATGCCAAATCTTGAAATTTTTGATATCCATGCATCACTATTAGAGGAGAAAAAGAAGCTAAAAACTAAGGAAGAACCAAGTACCTCTAGAGATGAGCATGCATTATGTGTTGGCAACATGTACAAAGGCAAGAAGGATCAGCTCTTCTGTGCTTTCTGCAAAAGGACTGGACACATCGAGAAGTTCTGCCACGCCAGAAAGTGGTCCCAAAAGGCCTATCTAGTTGCAGTCAAAGAAGAAGAAGAAGACCACCAGGAGAAGGACAAACCTCATTGGTCCTTCTATTCAGATAGAATTTTTTAGTTTTGTATTTCCTAGCCCTAATGCCTCAAACATAAACTTGTAAACTCCTCGGTTATCCTTGTACTACATCCTCTGGTGTTTTTGCCATGTTTATGGTGTGCCCACACTTTGTAGGTGTTGCTTTCACTAAAGCCTCTACACACTTTGTACTTTTGGTTGTAATTGAGGAGGGGTGTTGAGATATTTGCAATCACACCTACTTTAGTCCCTTTGTTAAAGCAGTGAGGACTCAGGACCAGAATCCCATATGCACAGTAGGAGAAAGTACCACCACTCAGTTCCTATAAAGCATTGTACTTGCACTCTTTTTCTAATGCAATGATAGTACTCTTTTCTTTCCAGTAAAGTGTCACAATACACAAGATTGTGTTTATGAGTCCAAGTCTCAATCTTGGAACCTAATTCACTTGTGTAACAATTTGTCCTAGTCAGGATCAATGTCTTCATGAGTTTCTTTTTCCTCTTTCAACCTCCATAGCTTCCGCATCTGCCATGCTCTAGATCCCGCGTATTTCAAAAGACAAAAGATAGGTGAAGAGCAACTCTGACTAGGTGAAAGATGGATAATATATGGCTGTGAAGGGGTTTAGATTTTATAGCTTGTGAAGAGGGTCATGATGGATGACCTTCCATATGCACCTATGTCTGTTGACCTTCCATGTGCCCATGTGTCTGTTGACCTTCCATATGCACATGTGTTTATGCACATGTGTCTGTTGACCTTCCATGTGCCCATGCGCCTGTTGACCTTCCATGTGCACCTCCACTAGTTGGCTAGGGAATATTCCCTTTACCATTGGCTAGGGCCCTTGATAACTCTCGTATCTCGCAACTCGATGCAATGTGCCTCGAGTTACTACTAGCTTAACTACTCACTCTAACCCAAAGATTAGACCCACGACGGTTACCTTTTTGCCATCCGATCACATAGACCCCATCTGACATTCAAGTCAGGACTCAACCAATGTCGAGGCTCACATATGGCTTCTCCTCATAATGGGGGCCTTACAACTTTGTGGAGCTCTCTCACTCTGAGGAGACTCAAGGTAAGCATCGACTATTACATGATGGGCACCTTGACCTAGAATCACTCGACCAGCGGGTATGTTGACTTGACAGTCTGTTAGTAGAATCCATGGCCCGCCTAGCAAAACTCGAGAGCTAGGACGTCCTGCAAACCTTATCACCCTAAAGTCCAGATAGCATTCCACGCTCGCAACTGTAACATGGACCTTAGTAATGCAACCTTCTGGTTGTCTTAGGCTATCATCAGCCATTCTAAGAAGTGTGGAGCCGTCTTTTTGGATCTCAAGACCTAACCTCTCTATCAAGTCTGAACTTATGATATTGACGGAGGATCCAGTGTCCACAATAGGGTGCTCCACTAATATTCCATACACATATGCTAGAACCCTAGGGCAATGCTTTTCATCATGATCGAACCAATCTTCCCCCACTCCAGCTATGCCCAAAGGTTCTACTATATACCCTATATGCAAGATTTTCTTGAATTCCTTGCGTACTCCTGGAGAAAGCTTAATCAATTGCAGGAGATTCACGTCTGGTTTGACTTCGCAAAGGAAACTTCTAGATCAAAGTCGTGATAATTAGCCAAAGTTCTCTTCTCGCACCAAACCATTCTCTCCTTTGGTCTTTCCATCGGCCTTGGTGCCTCTTTTTTAGCCTTTACCTTCTTTCTTGGCAATCCTTTATCCTCCTCGGGATCAACTTTACTACCAACAGGTCTTAATGGTCCACGTTCCTTATCAAGATTCAGGACTCGCTTTTCCCCAGCATCTTTCTTAGGGCTTTCCTCGACAAGTTTTACAATTCCTTTGTCACCCTCTTTAATATTTTGACCTCTTGTTACGGCTTGTAGATTAGAAGTTTTAGCATCATTGATACGTACAGCCTCAATAAGGCTGACTCCACTACCATGAGGTAACTCCTCTACAATAGCCTTTCCTCTTTGCAGTATTTGCCTTGGTCCCTCATCTTGCTGGAGATTAGCCCCTTGTGGGCGATGGTTAACTGGGCCTGGTTGTTTACTTCCTTGTTGGAGAGAACTGATCTTACTCCAACAGGAAGCAGATAAGTTGCCAGACTTTCCACAAATATCACATTTGACATTCGGAGGGAAATGTTGGCCACCACACCACTTACAGTTGAATCTTGAGGGGGCACCCTCTTTAGGGCGTCGACTCCCTTTCAAATTCTGCTGCTTCTTAAGGAAGTTGACATCCACAGCTATTTGTCGATACTGTTCAGAGATCATATCAATATAGTGCTTTATCATGTCCTTAACTTCACCAAGGACATTAGAAGCACTCGACTCATAGCCACGATCGTTAGTCTGTCGCCCCATGGGCCTAACCACTTGATTAGGAATTGGCAGCTGACCAACTGGGACAACATTAGGATTCATTGTTTGGTTTCCACCACTATTTAGTGAGGCCGCCTGACTAGCCATAGGCATAGTCATGCTAGGAGGAGCTAGTAACATAGGCAAAGTCGACATAATACTCCCTTTGCCACTCGTATTTAACATAGGGTCCCCTTGACTCCCATTGGTCAAGGCCAAATTATTACCATTCCAATTTATCCTTGCCACATAAGCCGCTTGCAAGTGCAACTCTACTCCTTCTACTTGGGCAATGGCAGTGTTGATATCGGCCAAAGCAACACTACTCAGCTGCACCTGGATATTAAAATCCAATCCATGTAGGAAATATTGCAACTGTGAGCCACTGGAATGGGATTATAAGCAAGAACTTACTTTATTTTCTTGGCATATGCCTGGACATTCTCATTTGGCTCTTGGCATGTTACGTTCAGAACACACAACCAATATTGTCCACCCTTCTCAAGGGCGAACTCCCTACGAAAAGCCATAAAGAATTGGGCACTGCTAGTTATGGTTCTGGCTTCTAGACTCTGCATATTGAAGAACATCATTAGGTGTCCGTCTTGGATTTGATAGTTGAACATGAGCGTTTGAAACTCCTTAATGTGGAGTTCTCCATCTTCTTTTGCTAACCCATGAAAAATGGGCAACGGTGCTCCTAATGTCGGTAAATCTGGTGTACCTGCTGGAATTGCAATAGGTTGTGCCATGGCTACAACCAGATTGACAACATGAGTTTGTGTAGGCAACACTGCATCCCCACTTGTTGTGGGTTGATTAACTGGAAATAGGGAAGTACCAAGACTTCCACTTGCACTCGAAGAGCTACTTGTAACACCTAGGTTACTAGAACCATTGCCACTTATGCATAACGGGCTGTTCCTTTGAGGAGAATAACGTCTTACAATCTCCAACCGCCATCTAGCCCTCTCAGCACGTTCTGCTTTTTGTATTTCGGCTTGACGGTCCTTGTCAGAGGACATAAACTAACTATTTGGTCCCTAAAAACCCTAGATTTGAGAACCACCACTGATGGGACCTAAAATGGATCGGCACTGGCTATGGCACTAGCCGGACCTCATGCATACGAGAGAGATGGAAGATGGGGCCTGTAAACAACCCCCCAACTGACCGGATACATGATCTACATTCTATCTTTGCTCTCCATCGCTCCAGACCACGCGTCAATTGGCAACCTCGTTGTGGAGATAAAAAACCAGTCTTTCTCTCTCCTCCCTCTCTCTCCTGCATAGAGGCAATTCATGTGCTAATCAAGAAGAAGAGGGGTTGAAGAAAGCTTATTCGGCTGTGATCAGATTGCTTCAAGATGAAGAGGAGGCTGAGAAAAGAGGTTCATCACTAAAGAATGGTTGTTATTTGGGGTCTGTGGACTGCCCATAATAATTATTAAAAAACCCGCAACACGCAAGACACGCGGTATGCTCCAATTTTATGAAGAAATTTGCTTGTTTTTGTTGTTTCATGGTCCAAATGTTGTTCATATGCAATGAATTTTTGTTTAAATCTTGTTTGTGTCATGTTTGAGGGCTGTAGCTACAGAAATGTAAAACCCATAATGATTTAGAGCCGTTATTAATTCTTTAAAATCCGCAAAATGTCATTTTTAATGAAAATTAGTGGTTTTTTTCGATTTTGAGTTGGGAGAAAGGATTGGAAATGGGATAAACTTAAAGGAAATGTTAAGTTTTAGTCAAAATAATAAGCCAACACAAATAAATCAGAAAATACCTATTTTTCATGAATAATAAATAGGAAAAAATAAAGAAAATTGGGATTTTCGCACTCAAAAAAATGGAAAAATAAAATTTATGTGTGTGAATGTTTGGTGAGGTTAAGGCATGAGGTTAAGCCTCATTTTGGCCTCATCCTTTGTGTTATAACATGTGTTTATTGGTTTTTTCATACAAAAATGATATAAAACAACCATTTACACCTATGCACTACAAGCAACACTTAAACGGTGAGGGGGGGGGGAGAAAGTTTGTGCGATGATCTAATTGCTGAAAAGATAAAAATTATGATTTTCCTCTTTTTTCATAGCATTTAGGGATCGTATCATAATTAAATATAGGCGACTAGTAGCACGGAAGTTCAGGTGCTAGTCCCTAAAGCAGCGCAGCATGTAACGCTTAGTTAAAATTCATGAAAGGGCTATTTTCGCACCTCACATGGCTGGTTTTTTAAGCATAAAATGGTTGTGCACAATCTTTATACACCTTGCATCAAGCATGCCACGTGGTATCTCCTGGAATGCATTGCAATTGATTGATAAACTTTGACCAATGCTGAGAGGACAGGAAACCCAAGCTATAGGTTTAGACGGGCGCTTCCATTGGGGAAAGTTTTGTGAGGCAAATCAAAATCTCTTGGAATGCTGAATTATGAAAAAGTGGAGTTTGTGTGAATGTTATATATGTTAGCGACGCATCTTGGGACCAATCCCTGAGGTGTAGGAGAGTCACAGTGGAGCCGCGGCAATCAGCTGAGAGGTGCTTCCCTATGTGTGTATTATGAGGCATTATGCCTATATGTTATGGGATCTCCCTCTGAGGAGAAGGGAAGGTGAACATTGGACTACATATTGGATACAAATGCAAAATCGTCATAAGCATTTAGTACAATGTGAGTTTTAGACGCTCATGGCCCGCGAGGCCATGTGGTGGGGGTTGAAGGCAAGATTTCATATAGGGGCTATGCCAACCGCCTCTGGCAATGAATATACAATGAGACTAGATGTACCTATAGCTATACCTACTATTTCAATACAGTGAAAGAAGATGATGTTTACAAGATTGTGAAGGGAATGTGTGACCTACAGCTAAAGGTTACAAAGTTGGATGAAAAGGTGGAAGAGGGAGGGAGGGTAGAATCCCTGAAACCTATCCCAAATGGGCTTGTATAAAGGTGTATATGGTGTGATAGGCCCTTGCATGATAGGTGAGACTCTGCTTCCTATAGTGATGCATTGGATAGAGATTTAATACTTTGGAAGGATGGTAAGATCCATGAAAGAGAAATAGGTTTTCCTTTTGAGCCAATCTTTGGCAAAGGTGGGATATAGAATCTTCCTAATAAAATGGCTATAACAAATACATTTGGAGTACATTTGCAATTGTAGATACTACCACATATGGATTATAGATTGAGAAAACTCGTAGAAAATACATGGATGTCACTAAGGCTAAAATTTGGACAAATGTCTTTGATTCTCTAGAGAAACAAAAGATTTCTAAGGCTAATTTGACAAGCGCTAGTGAGACTATACATAGAATGACAAGTTGGGATGGCCCATTGACAACCTACGCATACTTGATAAAAGTGTAGAATACTAATATTGATGTAGAATATAAGAGAAAGAGGGATGAGAATGAGGAAAGTACCTCAAATAAAGTGACATGGGGTAAAGTACAACAATAGAAGATGGTATTCCTAAACATGTAATGCAAGATGTAATACAAGATAAGAAACCAAGAGGGACCACAAAGCGCAAGTAGCTTGGGTATAAGTTGCAATTAAACATACATGCTAGGACTGATATCAAGAAAGTGTTTGAGGAACGAGTTTTGAATAGCAAGGTGGAGTTTATGCTTGGCAAGGTGCTTGAGATTTCTAAGTGCAAATTTCATGATGATTTCAAAGATATTATTAAGAGAAAGAAGCAATTTTTGGGAGAGACCACTTAGGTACTAATGCATATTAAAGAGGGAATGGATGTGCAAGGGACAAAATTGGGATTTGATAATGAATCCATTACTGATTTAAAATAGGCTAAGACTGAAAATGGAAAAATGAGGATGTAAAAGTCAATATATTAGGCAAACATGTTGTTGCTAATAACACTATCCATGGGGGTGTTATGTAGTTGTAGTTTAATGATAATGAGGCTTTTTGTTTCATTCCAAAAAGCTAATGTCCATGAACCTGGACTAGCACTCAGGTAAGTTACTCATGAATACATGTGTGCATCATGTGGGTTCAAAATAAGGTATCTTTAAAATATCATTTTTATACATTTTTTACATACAGAAGGGTATAATATAAAGGGGTTATTTACAGATTGAATAGAAAAGGGTTATGTTTTATTCAAGAAGAATTTACAAAAAAAGATATTTATAAATAGGCCTTGAACACACGTGATGTAGAGGATATACATATAGTAACTTCCTCGAGGGCTAGAGCCACTATAGAGACTTGATCATGGGCTTGAAATAAATGTCATGACATGAATTCTATATGAGAATGATGGTTGGCCACTTGATTAGACCATGGATAGAGAATGCAAGCTACAAATAACAAATAACTCTATTGTAGAGCTTTATGCTATGTGCCAAAATGTTCAAGTGACCAGTGGAGATGTATAGGATGACCTTTTTTTTGTGTGCAAGAAACGTGTAGTTATCCAATTATATTGGGATATTCATACATCATAATTGTTGGAATAGAGACTAAAGTGCTCAATTGTGCTTCTATAGATGCTCATGTTAAGACTAGAGATGCTAAAAGAGTAGTACAATTCTTGACCATGTGTATCAATCATGTACAAAATAAAGATACTCTTAGAGATTACCTAGTACATTCAAACGTAAAATAATTCAAGGGTTTTTAGAATGCATTGTTATAATGGGAGGCTATGGTGGTGTTGTTTGGTGGATACTCTTGTCTTCTAGTGAAGAAAAAAATGTATTTATAGTTGGTTTTCATGTATGGATAGCAAACAATTTGAGATGATGCAAGAGGATTGAAGTCGTCTGTAGGGCTGAAAGGATGTATCTAGTGAAATTTGAAAAAGAGCTTTAAAAATAGGGTGTTATGGTGGCTGAAGATGAATGCAATTCATAGCTCTTTGATGGGATGATTTTTGGAGACACTATGACTGAAATTACAATAGTAATTCATGCTAAAATACGACTCAAAATTATGCCCTACACATGCAAATTGGAGAGCTTTGAATAAAAAAGATTTTTCTCAACAAAAATGTAAACCTTTGGCAAGAATGGGATAAAGCACTTGTAGAGATGAAGTACAAAATAGTTTTAAAAAAGGTTAAACCAGTTGCTATGCCTTTACCCCATGGTAGCAATAATAGGATGTATAAGATAGTGTTCAAATAGCCAAGTGTGAGAGATCTAATGGGTGTGGGCATAAGATTATTGCAAAGAAATTTAGTGAATTGAAGGTTGGGTGTAATGGGCTTCTCTTGCAAGCAATAAATATTGTTTTATGAAATAGTTATTATAAAAACATGAAAAGGATTTCACATTCTAGCTTGCTAAAATTGGTTGTGTTGACTCGAGAGTTCTGGATGCAATGGTGATTTTTACAATACCACATGTTCCATGATATTTGAGGGCAATTCATGTGCCTTGGGCATATGCACCCCATCAACAAAGTGAGAATACAAAATGTTGGTTAAGGCATGTAGTAGATGAGTTTAGGGAGGCATTTTCATGAAGGGAAATTTATTCATGGGGGGATTTGTACTCTAGTTATGATTAGTTTTCTAGTTGGCAATGGAAAGTAGAGATATTACTACGATGAAGTTGTCATTTAGATTAGTTTAGATGTGTGCCCTTACATAGGGGGCTACAAACTCGATAGCCCACACGATGAATGTGATGAATAAGGTTTTGAGAGCCTACATACTATAGCTTACTATGCAATTTCTTCATGATGTATCAATTAAGGGATGTGCAATGGATGAAAAGAATGAAGAGTTGGATGAAAATGCATGAAGGTTGTTTATTGCCATGCATATTACTAATTGCAAAAATACTTTGACTTGATTAGAGGAAGTTCATTTTAAAAATCTATCGTGTGAAAATCCTATATTTGGTATTGAGGTGTTGATCGTAGGTCACATATGTCAGCCCTATGGCATGAAGCCTTCACCGACAAAGATTCTTGCTCTAGTGTGATAGAGGTCAAGAGGTTCTTAGGTGCACACATTTTTTATCTTACATCGATTCCTCAATTTGTGTATGTGGTTGATGATCTCTATTAGTTATTTAGGAAAGGATAGAAGTTTCATTGGGAAAACAAGCATAGTAAAGCTATAAAGAAAATGAAGTGGTTGTTAAAGTCTACATTGACTTTGAGAAAGGTAAACTATTTGAAAGGAAGACATATTATCCTTACAGTATACACAAGCCTAATTAGCATTCAGTGGGTGATTTGGTGTCAAGGTGTTAAATGAGAGGCAAAGAGGATACCCGCAAGTGAAAAGAGAATTATGGGGTGTTTTAACCGCCCTCAAGTGTGATTGGGAGTACTTTGTTGGTGCAATTATGGTTATAGAAATGGATTTCTTACCATTGTTGGTGATGATAGCTAATTGTCCAACACTCTGGATATTGCTATGCTATGGTGGATTTCTTACATAAAGTCTCATCATCCTAAATTGTAGCACATTCCAAGGAGTAGCAAAGTAATTGCTAACATATTATTAAGAGCACACTTTGAGGAGGAAGAGACAATGATAAAAGATGAAGAGGAGGGTTATTTAGCCATTGAAAATGCATATTTTAGTGCACAAAATGGAATGGCAACTACAACAATTACTAATACAATTGTCGTAAATGCAAGTATAGTTGTCATAAATGTAGGGAAAACATTAAATATAGGAAGTACAATAGGTAGGTTCATTGGGAGTGATGATGTAACAATGAATTCAATAGCAAATAAAATATGTTCATCAATTGACAAAGCTTGGACATCAAGAATAAAGCATTAGAGGTGTTATGTTTTAGCCATGGAGGTGTTTCTAGAGGACTTATATGTAGGAGAATGTCTGAAGATATGCTAGTATCTTAGCACACTATCCAAGACATATGAGGGGCCAAAATGGGAGTTCAAAAGAATTAAAAGAAATGCGTATGGATTCTTCTTGAAAGATGGATATCTTTGGAAGCATCAAAGAAGAAGAAAGGGGCTCCACTACAAGTCATCCCTGATTGAGATACTTAGTCACATATAATGCAGAAGTTTCATTAGTGTCTATGGGCTATTGGCTATAGAGGTGTTTGGGGAACATTTGAGAAGATTAAGAAAAGATATTGGTGGCAAGGGATATACAAAGACTTTGCACACTTTGTGGAGTCATGCAATGATTGCCGAATGTATTCAGTAGTGAAACATCAAGATGGGATGCAACCAACCTATCCTTCGTCTCTTCATTGAAAATAGGTGATAGATTTAGTCACTATGCCTATAATAAGACTTTGGAAAATGAGATACCTCATGCTTGCACACAAGGATTTGACAAATCAGGTGGAGGGAAGAGCTCTAAGTACTAAGACTACATAGGGTGTATGTAGGTTTCTCTTGAAAAAGGCATTTTGCCAATATAGATACGTTGGCAAGATTATTATTGACAAAAGGGAGCTAGATGGAGATGAGGCTTGTGAGTTCTTCTCATGGTTGGGCATTAACTTTAGCTTACAATCCAAAAGATAATGAAAAGAGTGAGAGGGGCTACCAACCTATCTTTTAGGCATTACAAAAGTCATATAGAGGTAGGATAAAGGAGTGGCCATGGATATTACTATATGCATTGTGGATTGATAAGATGACACATAATGTAGTGATAGGTTTTATGCTATGTAAGCTGATGTATGGTTAGAAGCATATTATGATGATTGAGGAGGTGGTGACTACATGGAGTGTGCTACCTTGATAGAAAGGATTGAGTAGAGAGGAAATTTTGACTTTTCGCATTAGAATATTTACACTATGTTTCACCATTCTTTCATTCTCATAAGTGTTTGTTTCTAAGATATGATGCTAAAGGGCTTAGCGTATATATCTGGCTCAAAATTTTTGGGTAAGTTATAGTATCTAGAAACTATACAATAGGGTCAAGAGTAGATGAACAATATTGAAGACAAGTTACAGTGTGGAAGGGGATGAATTTGTGGGATGCCCATGACCATGCAAATGAGAAGTGTCCAATGTCCATGGGACAAGTTACAGTGTGGAAGGGGATGAATTTTTGGGATGCCCATGACCATGCAAATGAGAAGTGTCCAATGTACATGGGACAAGCCTAAAGGTGTAAACTAGTGCATCTTTTTGTGGGTTGAACAAGGTCTCTCTCTCTTATATGTAAGATTTCCAACAAAATTTTTATTGAAAGGAGACTATTAGGCAACAACAGTCAAGATGAGGGCATCGAAAGGAGAGAAAAGAGAAGGTATTATGGGCTGAAACAAATCAAGCTTCTCTGTTAAAACATGAAATTTCATCAATAGTACTTTTTCTCCATCTATTTTATCAAAATTCATAAATCTTTGGGCTTGAAGGTAATCCCAAACACACCCCTAGACATAGTCTATGACTTGAAATGTTTGGGGCTCAAGTTGACTCTCAAAACATGGTGTACATTATTGTATATAGTGCTCTAATAAAAAAGTCAATGTATTATTTGCATGTGCATGCTACAGGTGAAGACTCATACTTGTCTACAGGAGACAAAGTCATGATATACATGAGGAGCTTTCTTTGGATGCACTTGAGTAGCAAGAGATGAGTTACTTTTGATGTTTATGAGCTAAAATTTATAGGCATTAATAGAGTAGCAAAGGGGGAACATTGCAACATGACTAGTCACAAATTTGATAAAAATAAATACAATTTTTTATAAAGATGCTAATATAAAGACAAAAAGAGAAATCTATATTAGAGTTCTAAGGAAACAAAGGAGTAGTAGATCGCACAATCAGAAATTGTACTCCATGTAGAGCTTGAACCTCCCAACCACCCCTGAGTTAACTCCATGCACATGAAAGAATCATAATATCACTCTCAATCACACTCACAATCTCAATCGCAATCTCAATTGCAATTGCATTCACAATCCCAATCTTGGATTTTAAAAGAAGAAGATGATGGATGTAACTATTCGTTCAGCTTTTTTGTTGAAATGGCTTTATGCATCTAGAATAGGCTTTTTCAAGAATGGCATGTTTCCTAAGAAAAGTGTGTACCAAAATTGATGCGATCATTCAAATCATCACTCGCGTCATGCAACCTACAAAAAATGGAAAGAAAGCACAAAAAACCATATATTTTTAAATGTTGATTTTTAAAATTTTTTATTTTCAAAGATTCATATCTCCGAAACGGTGAAGAATTAGACTGAGCCTATGAGACAACAAAATATTATCCTTGATCTCCTCTTCAAACTTCATGAGAAGAACTTTGACCAAATTCTACTTTGTTTGATCATCACAAATCAGTTTCCAAAACACATCTTATACAAGTTAGAAAAAAATTGACAAAAATTTTACCATCACCAAAATTTATCAAAACTCTTAAAATGACCTAAAAATAATTTCCAAACACTATCTACACACATGTCAAAAAAAAGTTCAATACAACTAGGACATATCACAAACATGTTGTCTATGATGTTTAAAAACTTCAAACTTGCTTCTAAAGGCATCTACTAATGTAATCCTACTCTCTAACACTAGAGAATCTTCGAATGCCATCAAAACTAAAGTTTAAAATGAACTTGGAGTAGAAAAGAGTATTAGTCAGAGAGTCCCATTCTTCTTTTGGAGCAAAAACTAAAGTATCGCATGGAGAGCTACTCAGGAAGATATACACTCAATCAAGTAGCTACTTGAGTTCTCTTTTAGCTCCATAGCCTTAGTTACACGCATTTCATAGCATGCCTTTACTGATTCATCTAGCACATGGTACATATCTTGTAGTCGTCCACTTCCTTTTTTGGTAGAAGGTTAGATAACTCTTTTGGGAATATGTATGTACATTCCTTCATTCATGATGGTTCTTCATGTTTGATTAGAGTCTAATCCATATTATTGAGTTTGATAAAGTATATTTTAAGTCCCTTGAAGTTTCCTCCTTGGGATATTTGAGAAGCCTTTGCAAGTTCGATCTTTGGCTTACTTGTTTTCCCTTATATTTTTAGAAGGGTTCTATCTAATTTTTGGAATGGCATTTGTCCCTTGTGACCTGCAATATTGTGCAATTGACTCATTTCCTGATTTAATCTCAATTTTCTTACTTTGGGTGTAGAAACCACTTATCCAAGTTTTGGAATGGAAATTGTCCCTTATGACTTGCAATATTCTGCAATTAACTCATTTCCCAATTTAATTTCAATTTTCTTACATTGGGTGTAGAAACCGCTTCTTTTCGATTAGCTGAGCTTCTCATTCACTTTTCAACTTTTTATACAAAACCCTAAATCCCTTTTGGGTGGTCATCCCCTTATCTACTTTTTTACATGGCCGGCTGTGGCCTAGGCCCTTTTTCCCATTGTCCTTCTATCTTCCTAGCTTCCTTCCTACCGCCCATCTACCTTTACAAATTGCACGGGTGAGATCCCGACGCTCTTTAAATATTAAATCATGATGCACTTGTGCTTTTTTACAAAAGTATTGACTTGCGCTTTTTTTTAATGCACATTTTTCCTTTAATTAGGACTTGTCTGTACTTCTTGTGCTTCCATATTTTCTTTGGCACGCCTTCATCTTCTGTTTCACTTTTGCCTTGGTATTTGTCTTCTGCTTTAGATTTTCCAAATTTTCCACCTTGTTCTCCTGATGGTTAACATTACCCCCTCCCTAGACGAGTGCTAGTCCCATGGCACTCACCGTTGTAGGTAGCAGGCTTTGGCCTGCACTGAAGATGTGGGTGGAAGGAACCTCGGTGGTTGCCGTGGAGGAGTGTTGGTGGTGGTGTAGAGGAAGGTCGTTGGGGGCACGTTGGTGGCCTAGGTGGCTAGTGGTAGGGTTGTTGGAGTTGGTGGTAGAGTTGTTCTCTGTTGGGGATTTCACTAATGACCACCACAAGTGTTGGCTTATTGGGGATTCTACACATAATGATTATTGGCAGGCTTGCAGGATGATAAAGGATAAGAATTCACAGGTGAGTGTCGATGAAGAGTGAACGATACTTTCGTTGGAGTCTTCAATACCTGCAATTGAAAACCTCTCATATGTGGTCTCTCCCTAGGGGTAGTGCTAGTCTTCTTTATCATGCACAAGACGTAGTTCAATTAGTTTGGGAGATAGGTCGAATTCTAAGTAAGCTGAGGGTATTGTCCTGCACTTGAGGATCCAAATATATTTCGGTGCAGATATTATGTGAGTGCTCGTGCATACTTAGATATTACGTAGTTAGAAGACCGCGGGCTTGTTTCTTGTAACAACATGTGGGTGAAGCAAAGTTGTCCATGTTGAGAATAAGTACACATGAAGGTGTGTGAGACATTCTTTGTATTGTGACTGCATGACGTAGCATAATTGAACACAGGGGCACCACACTTTCAATAGCTAGTAGCTATTGGACCTGCATGATGAGGACAGTGTATTTTTCATGGCCATTCGTGCGGTGCTTATCACGATTGATTGCAATGGTATTAAGGTAGAGTGTAAGAGGGAATCGTGCGAATGGGTCAGGGTGATAGGTCTAAACCATAGGCGAGACAAGCTCCCTAGGTATGTCCTGCCCTTGATGTGCCCTGAACAATTGTGGGTGATGTTAAAGGGCTAGGGGACTAGGGACGGAGCCAGCCGACCAAGGTCACTGGATGTACCTAATTTGAGGACCCCTAGGTGCTATGCTATGATTGTGGGTGCTTCATATCTTTTTATTCTTTTCTTTTCTTTTATTTTTTTTTCCTTTTTCATTTTCATTTTTTTTCTTTTTCTTATTTTTTTCCTTTCTTTCTTTCTTCTTCTTCTTCCTTTTTTTTTTTGGACTTGCCTGAGTACAACCATTGTAATTTGTTGAGGCTATCAGTCTTTCAATGGGTTGGAAAATGTCAAGCTTCGAAGGCTCAGGAAATGGATATTACAGTGATCAGTGTGTCTTAGCCTCGTTGTTGGAGAAGCAGTTGTTGAGATGGGGAGATACACTTGAGATGTTGCAACCCTCTTTGGAATGTGCGATGTTGGTACAATTGAGGTAAGAGCTGTCGTGAGTGCTTGGTGTAGAGTGTAACCCAGAAAGAGAGTGGTTATGATCATGCTTTGGGCCATGCGATGTGGGTGATCGGCAAGGATGATTTTTGCTTTCGGAAGCATGGCTTTGTCATGGCTCTTCGTGGGGTTGGTGATCTTGCAGTTTCTTGGGTATTGAACGCTTTCACACAAAGACCTATGTCATCCTACATCCACTTGTCACTTCATGAGAGTACATGCACGGCACATGCCGCAACTATAATAAACCAGTGCAACGCAAGGAGACATCACTTATCTGAATTCCATGGTGTTGACTTAGATACTTCTCACCTGTGCTTGATTTTCTTTTTCTTT
Source organism: Lygodium microphyllum (assembly GCF_053477565.2). NCBI lineage: Eukaryota > Viridiplantae > Streptophyta > Polypodiopsida > Schizaeales > Lygodiaceae > Lygodium > Lygodium microphyllum. Next base: position 87,180,763 of record NC_141142.1, on the reverse strand, counting down.
TGCTAAAGTCGTGAATATATTAAACGTAGATATGAAAAGTTTGTACAATTGGGGAACTTGTCAACACTTAACCATTTAGAGACAAAAAGTCATGGCCAGGTAGCATTTGATAAGCCTTTTATACAACATGGGGCTACTCTATTTGTACGAGGCGGGGCGAGTCCGAGTGGTCGAGTGACTGAGGCTCTACTGGTGAGGGGCTCCTGTGAGGCTGGGCGGGGAAGATGTCGACTGGGATCTGAATGGTGTAGTCCCTGGTCGCAACTTTTCTAGAATGCTTTTGAACAATGCATCAAATTCTTGCTTGTCTCGAGCTGCCCTCTCCTCTTTCAAGCACCTGGTGCCCGAGCATCCGCACGACCGGTGTTGCCACGCTCGTGTGCTCCCTTGAGCTTCTATTATTCCCCTAGTCTAGGGTTTTTTTGACCTACATCCGGGGTGGTGTCACTTGGGGCCTCATTTCTTTGCATACCTTTTAAGCGTAGATACGTAGCATTCTGGTGGAGGAGCTTGTGCTATATGCTTCCTCCGATGGCGAATAGCATCCTTACAAGCTAGTTGCACTGTGTGCTCCATGTTGGCTACCATAGGGGGACCTACAAAATGCAAACCAAGGATTAGGGCTTGAGGTAGGATAAAACTATTCACATGGAAGGGATTATACAATGGGTTATCAAGCTCATATGATGAGAAGGGGAGAGGTTAGGCATGCAGTGTTTATTGTAGAGGGACGGCCCCCGCGATGATGTTCATTTTGCCTCCATCCATTAGCAGATCTTAGCTTATGTTAAGTTGCATGGGCTGGTTGTCATGGAGTGGAACAGGGCTCATCCTTGGAAGGATAGACCAGAAAGGGAAAAGGTGTATAGAAAGGGACGGTGTCCCATCTACACCATCAGAGATGTTGTTCCAAGTTTCCTATGGCGATAATGAGGGTTGCATGCCCTCCAATTGGAGGCGGGAATGGTCACACGACCTCTAAATGTGTGGTGAGAGGAGGACCTGAGGAGCTTAGCCTATCAAACCCAACTCTTCTCCCTGCGCTTGAATATCATTGCTTGTGTGTGTTGATATTTTCTATACCGGGTCACAAAATTCATTATTTATTTATGTATATATTTATGAATCCATGACACTTCACAAGGATAAAAACCAATTGTAGAACTCTAGATTGTACTGGAGTGTGGCACATGCATCTAGTACTCATGGCAGCATACTCAATAATGATAAATATTTTGCAACATCGAGTAGCATGGCACCTTGTCCAAGTCTATTGGCAACATGGAATTCCTCCTCGGTGAGAACCTTATTAGCCAGAGAGTTCTCTTGGCTAGTTCCAGCTAAGTCCGCACCCCGAATGGTAGTTAGCACTCGAAAGGGAGTTGGTGCCACATAGGTTAGGTCTCTTTGAGACCGCCATTTGGCCAATCACTCCTCTAAGACTGTCATAATTTGGGTCCTAGTTCAGCCATTGCAACTTGGTTTTCAAACCAACTTTTTTCAAATTGACTTCGACCCTCTGATTGTTGTCGCTTTAGTTGCTCTATCCCTAAGAGATTTGGTTGGAAGAGCACATCATTGAATGTTACAGTTAAGCATAGTTCGTCGGCTTCCTCGTTAGAGGTGAGTCGCATGCGTTCATGCAAGAGCCTGTCATAGTGCTTGTCAAGATGTTCTTGCTCTTCCTAGGATAGGAAAAATGGCAAGTATTCTTCAAGGTGCTCCTTAGGGACTGTGCCCATGTCTGCAAGGACATAGACACATGCAAACACTTTGAGCTTAGCATCCAACTTAATTAAGCATTCTGCGACACTTCTATGTTCAACAAGGGCTTGCTCAGTTGCTATCTCTTTCAAGGTTCTAGGAGTTTCCCTAGGCTTTAGCATAGCTGGGGGCTCACGCCTAGATGAGCAAGATTGCTCAACGCTAGGGTTGCTTATGCTCTCGGGGTTTCCATGTTTCCCCTAAGGCTTTGTTGTTATGTCATGGTTCTCCTTAGATGTGACTAGTATAAATTTGTCATCCTATTGTGATAGTGTTGTATTCACTCTTGATTGGTCAATGTGAGTTCTATTGTCGGTGGATTGAGTGTTGCAAGCAACCGTTGATGGTAACAGCTGCTTTGATTTTTCAGAACATATGGATGTGTTTGAGATTTCACTGCTACTAGGAGAGACGTCAATGGGTTCATTGGTGGATGGTCTCGATGCTTTATTCCTCAACTCTTCGGCACTCTTGGTTTCAATCTTCTTGGGATCTACAGCCACTTGCAACAACTGCCGTCCTTGTTTTTGTTCTTTTCTCTTCTTTTTCTTAGGCAATCGAGGTGTATCCCTTGAAGACTCGAGACCTTGAACTAGATCAGTTGTCGATGTGCTTGGCTGGGCCTCAACATTCTCTTTCTCTAGTGTGTCCTCATGGGACATAGCCATGGCCTACTGAATAGGCTCGCTAGGTTGTAAGGGTATAACTACCTCTCTTTTTGGGGAGAGTCTAGCTCTTCAGCCAATTCCCTTCTGTTTAACTCCTCCAACGTAGGCTTTAGACTCTTTGGAAGTGCTGGAGTTGTCAAGGATGCTGGTTACGACACCTCCTCCACAAGTGAACTGCTAAGGACACATTCTGCAAGGGGTGCTGTCACATCCGGGGGTTGTGACTGTTGTGATCCCTGATTGGAAGTAGGAGCAGCTATTTCACTGGATTGGCTACTGTTAGCAGATTGCAGTGTCAAGTCCCTAGGGCGATCGGAAGTAGTCATGTCTTTTGTTGCCCTTTGAGCATTCACTTGTGTAGATCGAGCATGAGTTGATCTAGTCATATTAGGTTGCATAAGCATATCCTTGGGCCGAGAGCTATGGATGGTGTCATGTCCCACCTCTTGGACATTTGGAAACTTAGATGGAGATAGAGATTGGGATTGAGCAACTACACTTGATGAGTATTGTTGTGCTTCCTGTGTCCGTTTAGGGAAAGAGGGTGTAGGAGACTTGGAACTCCCAAGTGGCTTGAACACTGGTGGCTGGAAGATTTGCTCTTGGCTGTTAGATGATTTTACCATTTTCTTGTTGAGCATTTAACCTTGCCATGAGCAATGTTATGCCTATGATGCATGTTATCCTCTTGGGGAACCAAAAGCTCCTTGTCACTAGTGGCTTTTGTGCATCCTCAACGATTACATCTGATATCTGCTTGTCAAGCATGATAGGTTGAGGATCTACCCTCCGATTAGTCCCGTTTGGTTTCTTGATTTCAATCGTGAGGGGCTCGGTCACTCCAATGTTTTTGACTCGAGACTTGGTTTTTCATTTAGATCTCCTTCTGCGCTTCTTTGCTCTTGATACGATCTGGCCTTTAGTCGACAAAGGGGGCTTAGCAGGGGGTTTTGCCACCCAAATCCATCAGTTACTTGTGTAATACCCTTGAGCACGTAGCAACGCTTTGGATATCCATCGAGGAATTGTACTGACCCTCTATTAATGCCTTTTTCTATAAGTCTTGGATTTCTTTTGGAGTCTTCTATGATATTTGTAAGTCCAAAGCCCGTCCTTGGCATTGTCTCCTGACTTTCTTGTTTTAGGCTTGGCCTCACTCATTGGTTCTCGTTGTTTGACATGCGCTTGTATCAACTCTTCCAACAAGTCCTTGCTCTCATTAGTAGGCTTAACTGTTATGTCAGCACTTCCTTGCCTTTCCCTCGAGGTTTGATGAGGTCACCCTTGCTAAAGGTTGTGACTATCCTCACACCTGGTAGTGTCAGGTTTATCCTCTGTGCTACATAGTCGGCCTCACACTTGGTTGCCCTTTTGAAGGGTCTTCCTAGGAGGGTTTCATTCTCGCAATTAGTACTATTTGGAGGAACATGAAATAGCATAGGCAAGCTTTCAGTTTCAATTGTCGCAAGGATTTTGCACTTCCCTATGAGTCTTCCTAGGAGGGTTTCCTTCCCGCAATTAGCACTATTTGAAGGAACATGAAATAGGATAGGCAAGCTTTCAGTTTCAATTGTCGCAAGGATTTTGCACTTCCCTATGAGTGCTTGTGGGTGTCCCCTCTAAGGGCTAAGCATTGCATTAGTAGGTGTGAGCTTTGATTGGCCTAGTAGGGTCCATGCTTCATAGGTCAATATATTAAAATTTGCTCCTTCATCAATTAGAGAATCGATAATATGCTCTCTTCTCGCGATGAGTTTGACCCTGAGATAAGCAGGCGGTACTATGTCTTCATCGTTCGGGTCTTGGCTCATAAATTTAAGCCTTCAAACAATTGCCCTTGGGTCCCCAATTGCATGACCAGATGTGGATTCTCCACTGATGTCTTGGATCACCGATGCATTGCTATTCAAGGTGCATCTATCGTTAGGACTGTCATATCTAGTCATCCTCACCGTTGTAGTTTGATGTTGTTGCTTTCCGCTTTGACTAGATGTAGTTCGAATGCAACACGTACGTGTTTTTGCAGTGTGGCCTTTTTGCCCTTGTTGGATAGATTAGCCCATTGAGTTTCTAGAGTCTCTCTTTGTCTCTATTCAGGTATGGGCTTTTGGTTGCTCTTTTGCAAGTGAGAATCCATACTCGTGTAGAGCCATTAATATACTAGAGTCTAATTTGGAGGACCTGTCACGGAACACGTTTTCTCTCCAACCTACTCCGGGGAGGTGCAGAGGGGGCAGCCCCCTCTGTGGGGACCCGAGGCAAGGGGCAGTCCCCCTGGCCTGCAGGGCCGTTAGGGTAAATGCCATGTGCAATTTGCAGGACTGTTTATAGCCAAGTTTTGAACTTCTTGCTCTAGATTTCAATCTAGTGATAGATCTATGATGTGGTTTTGGCTCTATATGGTCTCTTGGTCAGTTTCAGGGTCTACAGGTTAAAATTTGAAAAAATCCAAATTCACCCCAATAGGTCTGAATTGTAGGGAGTCGAATGCCCGATTCGGCCCGTCCAAGGGCCGAGAGGTCGAGTGGGCCGAGGGGCCGAGTCAGGTGGGCCGAGGCAAGTGGGCTGAGTCGGTAGGGCCGAGGGTGGAATTTCAAAGTTGGTTTGAATGCTTCACTCGGACTGGCCGAGTGAAAGGCGTCTAAGTGTAGTGGGCTGAATGGCCGGATGGTCCGAGGGTGGGGGTAGGCCGGATGGTCGAGCGGTCTGAGGGTCGAATGGCCGAGCGGTCCAAGGGCCGATTCTAGGACTCAGCCCAAAATCTCCACCAATCGAATGGGCCGAGCGCAACGTGTTTTCTCGTCGTACTTCAAAAAATTCGTCGCGTCAAGTGATGGAGGTCTTCCTACTGATCGAGCAGCTCCAGATCCAACCTACTCATGCAGTGGAAGGTGTGGAATTACCTGGGCTAGGCAAATAACTCCTAGATGACCAGATCAAAGCAAGTCCATGTGATGAAGCTCTCTTCCTCTCTCCTGCTCTCCTAAAACCTTGCAATGCAAAATGTGGCCTTTCTTGCCACTCCTAGCCCCTTATCACCCTGCCTAGGCCTACACTCACCTTAATCTTGCTTCCACCCAAAATTTCATTTTTTGCCCTTCTTTTCCCTATTTTAGCTTGTTATACAGCAACAAAAAACCCTACTGTTTGCTCCAATATTTTGCTCCTATCCTTTCTAAATGCAAGAAAAAATCATAAGGAAAATACCTATACTACTCCATCATACTTTCCCAAAGTCCAAAACAACAAAAACCTACTTGCTAAGGAGATCGAATACCTCTTCAAACTCCCTCGCTTCCTACCTATCTACTTCAAGCACCGTTTCAGGAAAAACCCTACTTCAATCCTCGATTCAAAGCGCGCAAGCGCTCAAGACTTGAATCCGTTGGTCCCGGCAACGGAACCAAAATGTGGGAGCTTTCACTCAACCGCCAAGATCCACGGACCGCTTATTTCTTCAAGCATTCCAAGCCGAGCACTAGTGGCTACCTCTCATATAGCCGACGCGCCATTCATATCTATGAGTGTAGTGAGCTTACCTCCATATCAATCGAGTTGCCTCCTCTCCCACGCACTCCGGACGTGCCATGATCCAAGTGCAAGCTTCAAGCAAGCTCCATCCTCAAGCTCCACGCTCCAAGCTCCATCGCCACGAGCAAGAGAAGAGAAGAGAAAAGAAGAGAAGAAGAGAGGAGAAGATGGAGAGCTTCTCCTCCCCGGTCCCTCACCCTCACACACTCACTCCCTCACACTCTCACACTCCCTCTCTCAAGCACAAGCTCAAGCAAGCAAGAACAAGAAGAAGAAGAAGAAGAAGAAGAGGAGAGCCACTTTTCGCCACACATAAGAATGATCTTCTCATTCACTTTTCAACTTTATATACAAAACCCTAAATTCCTTTTGGATGGTCATCCCCTTATCCCCTTTTTTACATGGCCGTAGGCTCTTTTTCCCATTGTCCTTCTATCTTCCTAGCTT